>NC_141695.1:1413004064-1414204064 GCF_964263255.1 Lissotriton vulgaris
GGACTGGCAGCACATAATATTAAAGGTATTACTTTGCATCGTCTATTGATGCTGCCGGTGGAGCATGACAACAAATTACAATACAACAAGTTATCTGGAGATGCTTGCTGTGAAGTTTCAAGAGTCTTGAGGAAAATGAAACTACTTATCATTGACGAAGTAAGCATGGTTTCCAATGTCATGCTTGCCTTTGTGCATTTGAGAATGCAAGAAGTACTTAAAACTGAATATGATGTCTTATTTGGTGGGAAACACATTATTGTTTTCGGAGATCTTCTACAGCTGACACCAGTAAAAGGTCAACCTGTGTTCAAAATACTCAGGCATGAAGATACCAGGAAGTGCCTAGGGAGCATTGGCAACGTCAATATATGGTTAAACTTCAATTATGCAGAACTGCATCAAAATATGCGTCAGGCAAAGGATGAAGATTACAAGAATATTCTACAAGATATTAGAATTGGAAAAGTGACCGAGCATGGGAAAGAAGCTTTAAATGCACGGTTACTGTCAAATTTGTATCCCAAACAAGAGATTGTGCCTGAGAATATTTTTCAGAAAATTACTGAGAAGAAATCCGGGATATGTCTCATGCCAACTCTTGCAGAATGTGCCATCTTCAACAACAAAATGTTGAATTTAGAAAAGCAAGACATTGTGAAACTGGAAGCTATCGACAAATTAGAGCATATGGGATCAACAATTATTTTGTCAGATAATTTGAAATCAAAATTGGATTCATTAGAGAAGACTATATCTAAGACAGCGGGTTTTGAAAAGACTCTGAATGTGTGTTTAAATTGCCGAATCATTTTGAGACGGAATTTACATGTAGAAAGAGGTCTGGTAAATGGATCAATGGGTAATGTTGTTGATTTTGAGAAATACAGAAATAGAGATGGAATAGAATTTTTAAGAATTAAATTTGATGGCATTGAGGAAGTACAGCAAATTGGTCGTTGTTCTGCTAGGTTTTTGCTTGTTAAAGATTTATATGTTCGCCGTAAACAGTTTCCTGTTTGCTTGGCATATGCGGTGACAATCCATAAATCGCAAGGTTTAAGTGTAGACTGTGCATTGGTGAATATTGGTAGTTCTGTGTTCAAGGAGGGTATGGCATATGTGGCATTGTCACGAGTTAGAACTTTATCGGGATTGTACTTGATTGACTGTGATGTCACAAACATTTGTGCAGATCTAGATTGTGTTAAGGAATACAATAGGTTAAGAAGAGAGTATGTGCCACATTTGCCTCAATATCCTTTGTTTGAGAAACGTGTGGTAGGCCGAAAACGTAGAAATAGCAGTAATAGTAGGGAGGTTGTTGCAAAAAGACTAAAAGTCAATGAACCGAAAGTTGATAGCAGAAAGAAAGTGGATACTGTTGAAGATGTTGAATTTGAAAACAGTTCTGGTGTCAACTGCTATGCAAATGTCGTTGTTAATGTTCTCTTTTCACTAGAGAGTTTAAAACAACAGATTGTGTTCAATTCAGAACAAAGTTTATGCTGCTTGTTGAATTCTGTGTTAGAGAAATGTAGCACTGATCGAACAAAAGTAGAAAGTGTGTCTGAAGTTCGTTATCTGTTAGATGAATGTTCAGGTCAAACAGACTTCTCTGAAAATAATCAGCAAGATTGTCAGGAGTTTTTAATGTATATGCTTGATATATTGCAAGATGAGGGTGTAGATGTAGATCACCTGTTTGGGCTTTCTTATCAATGGCAGCATGACTGCGAGAACTGTATGGTATCAAGTACTACTAGTGTAGACTCAGAAAGATTTATATATTTAACTTTGCCAGACAGTAAATCAGTGTCCTTTAATAAGCTAGTAAAAGCAGCTGATCACAACATGGAGTGTAGCCAATGTAAATGTGATATGATGTCAACATTATTTATACGTAGATATGGCCAGTATGTCATTTTAATGATTCAACGATGTAGGCCTGATGGATCAAAATTGTCAACTTTAATAAAAAATTTTGTGGCTTCTCAGCTGTCAATATCAGGGAGGACTTTTGTTACTGTAGCAATTATCTATCACGATGGTCCATCAACAACATCAGGACATTATACAGCTTACTTAAAGTCTGGAAACGGCTGGTCATTCTGTAATGATTCTGTTGTAACTTTCAAAAAAAAATTGCCGTTTGACCTTAAAAATTCTTACCTGGTGTTTTTAAAACCAAAATTTTAAGTAGAGGGAATGTAAGTCTGCAATGCTGTCTCGATTAAAAATCCAACTATATAAACCTGATGCAAGTAAGTCTGCTTCATAGTAAGCAGTATCAGTGTCATAGGAAAAGGAGAACATGAGTGACAAAGAAGACTAAGATATTAGTAGTCCAGGATTGTGAAAATAATCTCAAATATTTTATTTTTGAAAGTTGCGAAAATAGAAAATGTCGGGATTTGATTGGAAGAATTACAAGACTTGCGAATCGCGGCAACATGATTTGGCCTAGTGGAAACATGTGATATAATGAGAGAAGTTTTTTTTCTATGTAACATATTTCACGTATCGATGGAGGTTTTCTTTCAGAAAGTGGCGGGCTGAAAATATTTAAAGCACAACAGAGTGGATGCTGTTTATAGGAGATCGTTTGACGTCATTGAAAGTAAGTTAATTTTAAGAAGTTTTGAAATCAGATTTCTTAGGTTTTATGGGTTTTTTAAACACAGTCATTTTGATTGTGTTTTTTTTTCCCCGCTGTTACATGATGAATACCTTCAAGTCACTGATTTATGTGAAATTTGATACATTCTGAGAACAGCAAAAATAAACCATTTAACATGTATAATTAATGTTATGCTTTTTGTCCTTATGATATATATTTAGAAATGTGTGGTACATATGGGTAAGCTGAGTTCTGTAAATATCAATTTTAATGCTTAGAGTGCTGTACTTCTGGGTAGTGTTTTTTTTTTTAAAAAAAAAAGAGGCCTCACCTCAAAGAAAGCTCTTGAAAGCACACATCTTATTTGCATCCTAAAACAATCATTTACAATGTTAGACACAATTTTATTATGGCTTTACATCTTTTTTGTGCTGCTATTGCATCACTATTGTGAGACATTAGCAGTGCAAGAAAAACATCATGTTCCAAAATAGGCCTCAGTTCAGCAATATCAAGATACAGTTTCTTTCGAATATATATCTTTAGGATTGTGTAGGGGACGTAGAGAAGCAGAGACTTCTGTAAATGTCAAAGTTGTTGAAAAACTGTTTGTTCTTGAACCTTTTCCCTTGTCTTTTCTAATTTTTAAATACATGTTTTAATATTTTTTGAAATGTTTGTTCTTTGTTTTACAGATTGAAAGTATGAAAAAATATTTAAAAAAGGTAACAAGAATTATAAGGTAAATGTTTTCCACTCTTTTTACCCGCAATGCACTGCTGATGATGTCATTGACACTATCTCTCATTTACTCTCTCTAGCTGTCTTTCTTTTTACATTATTCTCTGATTACTTCCCTTATACTAACTCTTCTTTTTTTAAAAAAAATATTTTTTTAGTTCGCTTAAAGTTCGCGAACCGGTCAGCGAACTTGAAGCGAACCAAAAGAAATAGAGCTTGCCAGAGTGATAAACATTCTAGCAATTTTGTTTGAAAGGGGAGGTAGTTCTGAAAAGAACTGTTTTTTTTTGTTTTTGTTGTTTTATATTTTTTTTTTATTTTTTGAACATTTTTTGATTTTTTTGTATTTTTAGAACTGTTTTATGTTTTTTTTTTGTTTTTTATGGAGGGGAGACAACAAAAAACAGGCTTTCAAAACGGCTCAACTGGAGCAAAAAAAAGAAAATTACTTTTTGGGTGCATTAGGGCATTTATGATTTTCATATGCAATGTTCATGAGCTTGACACTCATGTTGCCATATGACAGCATATCACCACAGTAAACACAAGATAACTTTATGTGCTGGAAGTTAGGTTGGATGTTTGGCACAGTCTCTTGTGCCTCTCTTCCCGTCAAAGACAATGTGGATGTAGATCTTGCCACAGGAGTTGCCGTCGGATTGTCTTCAAGATCCCTTAACTCAGCCCGGCTGTAGTTCAAGGGATGCCACCTGCTCATGTGACGATGCATTGTATAGTTCCCCATACTGTACTTCTTTTCTGTGCCTCTCGACAATCTGTAGTCACAGATGAGGCAGGTGGCATATTTTGCATTCACTTTCTTTGTTCCAGGTGGGATGGTGAAAAACTGCCAGATGAAACTGGTTTTTCGTTTAGAAACCCGGGGCAACTCATCAACAAATTGTTGTTCCTCTCTCTCCTCTTCTTCTTCTTCCTCATCTTCCTCCTCTCTGTTAGTCATAATTTGACTAGGTGGTCCTCTCTTCTTATGAGGAGGTGGAGGTGGTGGTGGGGGTGCACCAGCTGCAGCAAGAATGGAAGCCATTGTGGATCTTCAGATAAATGGTCTTTCTCTCACCAAGATGAAAGTCAGAGTGAGGAAATAAGGAGGGGTTTACATGATTTGGGGAAAACAAAAGTTCTGAGCCAATGAAAAGTGTTATTTTTAGGTCACATGACCTAGTCATACATCATTTGGAAACCAAAAGTGAAATGAACCAATGAGAAGTTTGATAAACAAGTCACATGACCTGTTCCGCTTACGTTACGCGGCGCGCGCCGCGTCCCAGATCGCTTCCGGTTCGCGGTCCGGAGCACTTCCGGGAGCGCTAACGCGACGCGTCATTAGACGCATTACGCGATAACGTGATATGTCGCGCTTCCGCGACGCGTCACTGTTCCGCTAACGTAACGTTGACCGGTTCGCGGACTAGATCGCGGCATCAAGATGAGCTAACGGAAAGCTTCCCGGTTCGCGAACTAGAAGCGAAGAAAAAAATATTTAAAAAAAATTATCAATAAATATCTATATATATTTTGGGATTTAAAGAATAATACATTTTACAGCTACAGATGTTAGCTTTTAAAAAACCAATGAAATTCACTGAAAAAACCATAGGTTATAGACCATGTATAGTTAGAAATTTGCATTTAAAAAACCATTGAAATTCAATGAAAAAACCATAGGTTATAGACCATATATAGTTAGGAATTCGCATTTACAAAACCTTATTTCACTCGCACAAAACCATTGAAATTCCATATATAGTTAGTTGCACTAACTATATATCGCGCACCCGCAATCCACTGCTGATGATGTCACATATTACATCATTCATGACATGGTCAGTGACATCACTGATGACATCACTGATGACATCTCAAATGACATCACTGATGACATCACTGATGACAACATCCAGTGACTGTATGTTTCTGTAAAGTTAAAATATGTCTTACATATTGAAGAATGAGTGGATGTATAAGTGTCTGGATGAAGGATTTAGTAGGTGCATGACTGACTGTATGAGTGAGTGATTAAATGTGTCTCACTGAGTGCATGGGTTAGTGACTAAACTGTCTTAATTTGTGCATCATTATGTCTGTTGTTCTGTAAACTGTTGCATGTGTTGATAAGTAGCTATATGAGTAACTATATGGGTTATTGATTGGTTGCCCAAGTATTTGTATGGGAGACTGAGTGTGTGTGTGGGTGGCTGGGAGGTGTATGACTCTGTGCATAGATGTGTGAGCAGTTGATTCACTAGATGTATGGTTTCAAAAGTGCATGTGGAAACAGCTGTATGGGCGGTTGACTGTGTGCATGAGTGTATTGGTGAGTGAATGGATATCTCAGTGCTACATCTCAAAGTAAGTACATATGTAAAACACAGTACATGTGAGAGTTGACATATATAAATAACTGTGCATAAGAGCCAGTGAATGTGTGAGTGGCTGTATGGATCATTGTGAACTTGTATCAGGGATTGTATAAGAGAGTAAATATGTGTTAGTATATGTTTGAATAAGTAAAGTTTGTATAACTGTATAGTTGAGGAAATGGAGGTGTGATTGATTCTTTGCATGACTGACTAGGTGTGTGAGTAACTCCATGGATGAGTGCCATCTGTGAGTGTCTGTTTACACTGATTGTATCTAAGGTTATATTAGAGTCTGAAGAGGTTCATCGTATTATCACATGAATGATATCATCAGTGATGTGATCAGTAATGTCAAATGAGATGTCATCAGTGATGTCATCAGTGATGCCATTTGAGATGTCATCAGTGATGTCATTTGAGATGTCATCAGTGATGTCATCAGTGATGTCACTGACCATGTCATGAATGATGTAATATGTGACATCATCAGCAGTGGATTGCGGGTGCGCGATATATAGTTAGTGCAACTAACTATATATGGAATTTCAATGGTTTTGTGCGAGTAAAATAAGGTTTTGTAAATGCGAATTCCTAACTATATATGGTCTATAACCTATGGTTTTTTCATTGAATATATATATATATATATATATTACCTACTGGCGGTCGCCAGTAGGTATATATAGTTAGGATTTTTTCCCTATGGGATTTCTGAAAATTCTATGCCTAATAACTTTTGCGTTTGTGGACGGAATTGGCTGAAATTTTCAGGAAAATGGCACATTTTGTTTCTGAGCAGCCCTTGAAAATTTGGGGGAGTTTTGTGGAGGGGGGGCCGAGAAAAAAGGGGGGTCCCAAAACGCCTTTTTCCCATGTTAATTTCCATAGGGCGGTTGGACTCACTTTTAGCCCGAACGGCTGAATGGATTTTCACGAAACTTGGCAAAATTGTAGGGACTGTTAGCCTGATGTGCCTTTGCTAGGTCTCAATATATGTGCTTCAGTGGATTTTGAGAAATTAACGTTTAAATCAAGATATATATCTGTAACAGCGCTCCGGGCAGCTATCCGGTTAGCGAACCTTTCGCGTAACGGAACTTTGCGATGAGAAGCTGATTGGCCCTCCGGTGTCTGTCAACATTCTAAACAGTCCGGAGCGGCCGCCATCTTGTCTCTCGGTAGGATCGAGAGACAAGAGGAGGCCAAAACAAAGGGGGAAATTACCATAAGGGGGCATAGTAGATCCTCGTTGACCCCCTAGGTTTTATGTGGAGGTTTTAAAAGGGCCTAGGAGGGTCGAAAAAAAAAAATTTTTTTTTGCGTGGTAAGCGCCAAGTTCGCGAACCGGATAGCTTTCTGGGAAGCGAACTTTATGGATAAAAGAATGAAAGACTTTTCTAATACTGTATGTTAATTGTTTGTTGTTTTTCTTGTTTTTTTTTGTTTTCTTTTTTTTAAAGTGTTTTTTTTATTTTGATTCTTTTTCATAATTTTTTAAACTTTCTAACATTTCAGTGTCTGAAATGTCATTATTTTCTTGAAATATTGTTTGCAATCTGTGAGGTTGCAAAATGTCCTCATTTGCAAGGAGGACATCTACTGCTTGGACACATTGCAGCAGTTCATTATCCAAGCTTTCATCCATAAATTCCATGTCAATTGGTTCAATTAATTCCTGGCTGCTCTCTTGCAGGTCCATCTCAAAAGAAACTTGCTGCTCGCCTTCCATTTTGCCTGAAATTTGGATTAAAAAAATATATATTAGTAGAGATAGGGCACTGTTGGGATTAATTTTAGATAGGCAGTTTTTATCAGTGAATTTATCTTTTGGCAGTGTATAGTATGAGAGTGGAAATAGGACTATAAAAAAGTGTATGTGATTTAACCAAGACAAGCCTTACTCCATTGATAACTATAACAGAGAAGTCTATCTAAATACATTTCTACTACAGAGGGATAGTGTATATCTAGCAGAAAAAGTCTACTATATTAAGTCATAGTGCACAATATATTAAATTATAACTTACCTTCACAAAGAAGTTGAAGTTTTTTGAAGCTATTGAAATAGGAGGTACAACAAGAAGTAGTAGTCAAAATGGCTGTGTTTCCTTCTCTCCCTTTATATATATACAGGTATATAACCAATTAAATGTCAGGTAATAAAGGTAGAAAATGAAAGTAACATTTTCATTGGTTGTCAATTCCAACAATTCAGATGTGTTTTGTGAAGTAATTTACCTCACGGTACTTGGAGAGGTCTACAGGCTAAATGGCTAAATGGAATTTCAATGAAATTTGTGAGAATGGAAGGGATTGTTATGTAGTATGAGCTAATCTATATTTGGTGAGAGTGTCTCTAGTCGTTTTTCTGTAAATTACTTTCCCGCCTTTTTTTAGGACCGCTTTCCGGGAAGCTGCCCGGTTAGCGAACCTTAAGCGTCACGGGAGTCCACCATTTTGTGTTTCGGTCGCATTAAGATACAAGATGGAGGGCAAATAATGTTTAGAATGGGTAGAAGGGGTCATGGTAGACTTATCTTGACCCCCTAGGTTTTCTGAGCGTGGCTGAGGAGGCTTATATGTGCGGAAAAAAAAACTTTTTTTTTAAAAATTCCGCGAGGTTAGCTTTCGGTTAGCGAACCGGGTAGCGCTCCGGGGAGCGAATTTTGTGGAAAATTAGTGAAAAAACTTAGAGAAAAATAATAATTGTGAGTGATCAGATGTAGGGTAGCTCTGAGAAGAGCTTTTGGGTTTATGGTACATTTAGGTACTTATAAGTAGGTACCAATGCACAGTCTTAAATTCAGAATGAAAATTCTGTTGCCCTCATCTGAGAAGTGAACTCCATCTCCTCTGTAGATATCTTGCATGTAGTAACGCAAGTTATTGTTGTACAGAGAGCCCATTCCATGGTCTCTCATGTAAGCTGAAACAGATTTGTTTACATGCTTCCTCGCTTTCTCAATTTGTGGACAAAATTGGTTGGACCACCTCCATTTCTGTCTTTGGCATATATTGGAATATACCAAGGCAGTTTGAGGGAAAAGTGCCATTAATTGCTCAAAGGTGTCCTTTAAAAGCATTTCCAGACCTACCCCTGTCAAAGTGCCCAAATCATTACCTCCACAGTGCACTATTAACAGGTCAGGTTTAGGCAAATGCATAAAGGTTTTCACCAATGGTATCAATTGGTGACATTTTAATCCTCTTTGGCCCAACCACTTAATTTCCACATCTTGTAAATTGAGGTTACGTAAATTTCTGCTTTCAGCATACCTTTGAGCCCAGTGGATGTAACTATGTCCAACAATCCAGACCTTAAACATGGTGGGAGAAGGTTGTTCTGCAGTCAGATGAAGTGTGGTAATGAAAGGGCAGTTGAAACAGTAGGAGTTTCTAAAGAAAAAAAACTGTGGATTTACAATGCTAATGATTCATTAGCAGTGATTGGTGCATTTCCATTTCTGAAAACAGAAAGTTAGGGTGCATGGATGTGTTCTTTGAAAGATGTAATTTGAATGGTCAAGGAAGAAACATTTAATGAAAGATTGCACTGGATACGCAGGTGCACTGAGAGTTCAGAGTTCAATTGAAACATTGTTGTGTGAATTTGCAAACATGAGAGGTCTTCCAGGAGGTGGTTGCTATGGAAACAAGGCAGACAGGGCAGAGGGGGGAAGGGTTTTGATTTGAAAAAAGTGAGGGAAGAGGTATGATTGGCTAATATGAGAGATATGTGAAAAGAATATCTGTATTTCTGTGCTTTCAATAGCTGCAGCCTTTGGAGTGCATCCTTTTTCTTCTGCTGAAGACAATTTGGTGTATTTCTCAGACTGTTTTCAAAACTCAAAAAAATATTTGCTAAGGTGAGAAAAGATTTATTTAATTTAGATAGAGAATAGTATGATTTAAGGACAAAATGATGAAGAAAGCTGTGTTTTTAAAATGTGGTTTTGTCTCTAGTGATATACAAATAGAATTTGTTTCTTTGAGAAATTGTAATTGCATATTTGGTGTAACATTCTGGCATGCAGTAACACAAGATATTGTGATATATGGAGCCCATTTTATGGTCTGTTATGTAAGCTGAAACAGAGATGTTGCTTTTAAAAACGATTTAAGAAATCAATTTCATTTCTGGATATGTACTGCTAGAGCTTCATAGGTTGTTTTGAGCCATATTTATAAGGTATTTGAGTGTCTAAGATGTTATGTTTTCCTTTTAAAATGTAAAGTGTTCCTCATGGGGCAAGTGTCTTGTAAATACGCTCCCACTTGTGCTTGGCAAATTTTGATTTTGATTATGGGAGTTACCTAGCCATGTTAATAGTGTCCCAAAAATGGTGCTAGTGAATTGCAGAAAACATTTTCATGTGTCTCAAGGACATTTTTAGTCATTTCTTCATGAATGCAGGTATACAATTGATTTATATGCTGTGTTTAAAAACGAATTTTGAAATCAATTACATTTCAGGATATGTTCTGTTAGAGCTTCATAGGTTGTTTGGGGTCATATTTAGAAGGCATTTTAGTGTCTTTGATGTTATTTTTCCCTTTTTAAATGGAAAGCGTTCCTCATGGGGCCCTGAGCAGTTCTTAGCCATGTTATTTAATAGGAAGTGGATAACATGGCTAAGAGCATTTGCTGGAAAGTGCATGAATATTGCTGACTTTTCTGCGATGTTATTTTTCCCTTTTTAAATGGAAAGTGTTCCTCTTGGGGCAAGTGTCTTGTAAATACGCTCCCACTTGCGCTTGGCAAATTTAGATTTTGATTATGGGAGTTACGTAGCCATGTTAATAGTGTCCCAAAAATGGTGCTAGGGCATTCCAGAAAACACTTTCATGTGTCTCAAGGACATTTTTAGTCATTTCTCCATGAATGCAGGTATACAATTGATTTATATGCTGTGTTTAAAAACGAATTTTGAAATCAATTACATTTCAGGATATGTTCTGTTAGAGCTTCATAGGTTGTTTGGGGTCATATTTAGAAGGCATTTTAGTGTCTTTGATGTTATTTTTCCCTTTTTAAATGGAAAGCGTTCCTCATGGGGCCCTGAGCAGTTCTTAGCCATGTTATGTAATAGGAAGTGGATAACATGGCTAAGAGCATTTGCTGGAAAGTGCATGAATATTGCTGACTTTTCTGCGATGTTATTTTTCCCTTTTTAAATGGAAAGTGTTCCTCTTGGGGCAAGTGTCTTGTAAATACGGTCCCACTTGCGCTTGGCAAATTTAGATTTTGATTATGGGAGTTACGTAGCCATGTTAATAGTGTCCCAAAAATGGTGCTAGGGCATTCCAGAAAACACTTTCATGTGTCTCAAGGACATTTTTAGTCATTTCTCCATGAATGCAGGTATACAATTGATTTATATGCTGTGTTTAAAAACGAATTTTGAAATCAATTACATTTCAGGATATGTACTGTTAGAGCTTCTTAGGTTGTTTGGGGTCATATTTAGAAGGCATTTTAGTGTCTTTGATGTTATTTTTCCCTTTTTAAATGGAAAGCGTTCCTCATGGGGCCCTGAGCAGTTCTTAGCCATGTTATGTAATAGGAAGTGGATAACATGGCTAAGAGCATTTGCTTGAAAGTGCATGAATATTGCTGACTTTTCTGCGATGTTATTTTTCCCTTTTTAAATGGAAAGTGTTCCTCTTGGGGCAAGTGTCTTGTAAATACGCTCCCACTTGCGCTTGGCAAATTTAGATTTTGATTATGGGAGTTACGTAGCCATGTTAATAGTGTCCCAAAAATGGTGCTAGGGCATTCCAGAAAACACTTTCATGTGTCTCAAGGACATTTTTAGTCATTTCTCCATGAATGCAGGTATACAATTGATTTATATGCTGTGTTTAAAAACGAATTTTGAAATCAATTACATTTCAGGATATGTACTGTTAGAGCTTCATAGGTTGTTTGGGGTCATATTTAGAAGGCATTTTAGTGTCTTTGATGTTATTTTTCCCTTTTTAAATGGAAAGCGTTCCTCATGGGGCCCTGAGCAGTTCTTAGCCATGTTATTTAATAGGAAATGGATATTATGGCTAAGAGCATGTGCTGGAAAATGCATGAATATCGCTGACTTTTCTGCGATATTCATGCATTGCGGCCGTTTTTTTTTTAACTTTGCAAGCACTTCTTAGCTATGTTATCCAATGGGAGGTGGATAACATGACTAAGAGCATTTGCTTCAAAGGTTGTTTGGGGTTATACACCATTTTTGGTAAATTAGTAACATGCCTATCTAACTCCCATAATCAAAATCTAAATTTGCCAACCGCAGGTGGGAGCATATTTACAATAAATTTGCACCAGGAAGAACGTAAAATAGCATACTAGATACTCAAATGCCTTATAAATATGACCCAAAACATCTTATGAAGCACTAGTAGTGCATATTTCCAGAAATGTATTGGTTTTCATTTAATGATTTACTTCATTGGTAGGCCTTCACATGTTTTTTTATTTTGATATTTTTCAGTGAA
Organism: Lissotriton vulgaris; assembly: GCF_964263255.1. NCBI lineage: Eukaryota > Metazoa > Chordata > Amphibia > Caudata > Salamandridae > Lissotriton > Lissotriton vulgaris. Next base: position 1,413,016,302 of record NC_141695.1, read on the forward strand.
AATCTTATCTGCAACCATGTGTTGGCCTCACCTCAAATAAACAAAACAGGTGATGGACTGAATGTGGATCAATGACACACATTTACCCCAGTCTAAAGATCAGGGCCTAAACAAATCTTTAGATAGGCTACATCTTATCGTCATCCTGAATTAATGATTTAAAATATTAGGGAGTGATTTATGAGTGTTGTATGCCTTTTTTGTACCATTGAGTGTCATTTTTGTGATGCAGTGCTGGTGGAAAACATTTGCTATGTTAAATAATTAGTACGGCATTAAGTTTTAGATGACTGTTATTTATTTACTGTTTGGTAATAGTGGTTAATAACATTTTATATTATATTTTTCCACAGATTCCACTGCAGATTCTTTCATAGTTTTGAAAATGCCTTCCAAAAGTCGCATACGAAAGGCTAGAAAACGTCAAAGACAGCAGGATGATGTTTTATTGCAGCAGTCCTCTTCCCCAAATACTTGTCAAAACACCAAGAAAGGTCCGGGTAAGAGCACGAAATCATTCTTAAGAAATATTTGTAGTAAAAAAAGTTTTGCTCAAAAAAATGTTTCAGTTCACAAAAAGAAAAGTAATTTAAATGGAAAGGAGAGACCCATCACAAATGTTACTGGTAGAGGAAGAGATAACTCTGTGCATGATAGTAGAAGGAAACAACAGTTTAGGGACATTCGAAATCGAATGTTCCGTAATAGGATATTAGTTAATTTATTGAAAAGTATTAAAAAGAAAGGCCAACAGAAAGCGGCATTTTATAAGAAGAAGAAAAATGTAGAGAAAATTATTGATCATGCTTTTGAAATTAAGCGAAAGTTGTTTATTTTGGTAATCAATAGAATTAGGAAACTAAGCAAGGTAATTTCTGATTTCAAAACAAAAAGTAGATGGAAGAGAGTAGTAAATCGTACTAACTTTTGTGAAGTTTTTTCCGGAGAATGGATGCATAGTTCAAGTTCTGAGGCATTTTTTAATGAGGAGACTTATTTTCAGGATAATGATTTTGTGCATGCAGTTGACATCAGTGGTCGAGCTTATGAAGTGAAGGATGGTTGTCCAGTTGAAAAAGAACAACTTGTGACAACAGAGACAGAAGAGGCGCTAAGTGATGAGGTTTTAGGAAGACGTCCTAAGGGTCCTGTGTACATTTGGAAGTGTAGTTCTATTTGCAGTGTGCGACAGGTTTCCATCAATTTGCTTTGTGATTTTATACGGACATTTAATAAGAAAAGTTTGAAGCAGAAAATGAAGTTGTTGCAGGATTTAGATCCTTGCAGAGTGAGACAAATGACAGGTTTGCGTGGTCATTCACTGGCTTGTCTTTCCAGGAGAGTATGCCAGAGTGTTTTTCATCATTTCAGGATGCTAGCAGTGCATCATAATAAAGTGAGAAAATTAGTGAGAATGTTGTATTATGCTAAGAGTCCAGCAATTATGCTTAAACAATTATGTGCTGCTCTTTTGCATGGTTCTGAAATAGATGTGAAGAATATTTGTGAAGAAATTGAGTTTTGTTACTTTGGTAGTAAAGATGAGAATGTTCAAATTGACCCTGAAGTAGAGGGTAATGTGGAAGATAATGTACAGGTTTCCAGTACAGATAATTTTCAGAAGGAAATTGCCACGTTTCAGATGAAATCAAGTGAGAGGCCTAATTTCACTTGTGTATGTTGTCGACGCACTTATTATAAGAATCAGACTAAGGTAGTGGATTTATATGCAAAAAGTGAAAGGGAAAATAATAGTGAATGGAAGGATTTTGCCACATACTTGATGGTAGAAAATTATTTTGATTTGGGATCGGATCAACGTGTGTGTACTTATTGTTGTAATAAATTAAACCAAAACCAGATGCCTGCTAGGGCAGTTCATAATAATCTGGAATTGGTTGAGATTCCTTCTGAATTGAAGGATTTAAATACTTATGAATCTATTTTGATTCAAAGTATCCATCCCTTTCAGGCTATTGTAAGAATGGAGCCGAAGACAGGGAAGTTGCCTCCAGCAGATTTACAGAGAGGATTAAAGGGAAGAGTTGTTTATTTGCCTCTAGATTTGAAGAAAAACATTAACACAATTGGAATAGAAAAAGTGGAAGAGGAACCTCTGGTTATCTTGGTTAATGGGGTTCCGACAAAGAATAAGAAAATATGGCAAGATTTAGTGGATGTTAGGAAAGTCAAAAAGGCAACAGTGTATTTGAAGAAAAATAATAAGTACTATAAGAATGTGTATGTTGCAGAAGAGGAAGTAAGTGATGAAGAGGATAGCGATTTGTGTGCTGGCCAAATTGAGAAAGTAGAGGCCTCTAAAAGTGAAGAAATATATGAACATTATAGTGTTCATCCTTTGCATTCCAAGGAAGTCATGGGGAATGCTATTGAGTTGTTTCAAATGAAACAAGCCAAAGGGAGTCCCATTAGTGTTTGGGAGGAAAGTTTGGAAGCTCGGTGTTTCCCACAGCTATTTCCCACAGGTCAAGGAGGAAGATATGATGAGCGACCTCATCAAATTCCTGCCTCTGAATACCGGACTTTACGATTGTATGCAGCAGATCCTAGGTTTCGGCAATGCATTCCCTATTTGTTTCATCTCCTGTTTGAAAGCGATCTGTCTGGACAGTCATATGCAGTGAACCACATCTTAAAAAGTGGTATACAGATGCGAAACATCTCGGCAAGTGACTTTATGCATAAAGTCAATGTCCAAGACAGTATTTTGGACTCTCACTTAATTAATCTCATGGCGTGTCAGCGTGGTACTAATGAGTACTGGTACCGTCGTCATGGTGATTTAAAATGTATGCTGAGGAACTTAGGAACTCCAACATGGTTCCTCACTCTGAGCTGTGCCGAGTATGGCTGGGAAGACTTACTTGAATTTCTACGAGAGGCAAATGGAAATATTGAAAACATTGAATTCAAGACACCTGGAGAACTGTGTTCTTTGGATCCAGTGAATGTATGCAGGTACTTCAATCATAGATTTGAAGCTATGATGTCTTTCATCACAAATAAAAAGAATCCACCTCTTGGAGAGGTGTTGGATTTCTTCTGGAGAAAGGAGTACCAAGCAAGAGGTGCCCCTCATATACATATGTTGTTGTGGATCAAGGATGCACCTAAATTTGGAACAGATCCGGATGACTTAGTGATGAATTTCATCGAACAGTATTCTACGTGTGCTGTTCCAAACGCAACGGAGAAGAAAAGTCTAAGAGAACAAGTTCTACGTTTCCAAAGCCATCGTTGTGGAAAGTACTGTCGTCGTAAATTCAGAAACAAGGACAAGTTCTACACCAAATGTCGTTTCAACTTTCCACGACCGGTGATTTCTAAAGGAAGAGTGAACAGTTTGATGTCTTCGCTGCGACATAATGTGACGAGGAAATCACCCAAGAATACATACAATTTGAAAAGAAACGAAGAGTCCAAGTACATCAATGACTACAACCCAGTGATTTTGTCCATGTGGAATGCTAACATGGATATACAGTTTGTGGCTGACAACTGTATGGCTGTGGCTCGGTATGTGACATCTTACATCACCAAAAAAGAAAAGACCGAACTGAAGGATATGTGGGAGGACATTTCTCATGAAAAGAGCCTCAGCAAGAAGTTGTACAGTTTCAGTCTGAAGATGTTGTCGCATCGAGAAATCGGAGCTTACGAATGTTCTGACCGGTTGTCTTCAGCAAGTCTCTATGCCAAATCCAGGAGTCTCGTTTGGGCGAGTCTTGGTCTTGCTGCAACGCGAAATCGAGTTCTAAAACCTGTCCGGGAAATTGAGTATTTGGCAGAAAAGGAACCAAACAGTACCGACATTTTGAAGACCAACATGTTGGATACATATTATCCAAATCGAAGCAGTCACCTTGAGAATGTTTGTCTATATGAGGTTCTCCAAAATTATATATTCAAGAGGAACATCAAAGAAGATATTGAGAAAGGAGTGTATGCTGTAATTGGAAGTGAGGGATGCCTGGTCAAGCAAAGAAAATGCCAATTAGTAAACCATCGAAAATTGAGTGGTGAATCTCCAGAAAAAAAGGAGTTTTTTTATTTAGCACTTTTGCAACTTTTCAAGCCTTGGCGTGCAGAAGAGGAACTGCTTGGAGATTTCCTCTGTTACGAAGACTCTTTCAATGCAGCCAAGGAGTCCATAGAATGTCCTGCTTTTTCTAAATATCAAGAAATGCTAACTTTGGAAATTGAGCAGAAAGCAACGATTGCAGCCGAGATTGCCAGAGACAGTTCTCAGGACAGTCAGAGTTCTGTTTCATTGAGTCAAGATCCACTTGGAGGACCTATTATCGAAAATGAAGCTGCCACTGCTATGAATGAAGTGGAAAGAGCCATGGCACATGCTCAGGAGGATTCAGTTAACTTAGAAGACTTGGAAAAACAACTCAACGTTGAGCAGAGGAAAATATATGATGAAGTTACCACGGAAATTGAGCACGGATTAAGTCATGAGAAGAACAAGTGCTCATGTACATCGTTGAAGCCTGTCCGACTGTACGTGAGTGGAGAAGCGGGAACTGGAAAAAGTTTCCTCATTAAAGCAATCTCTTGTTATTTGCAGAAAAGGACTGAGTCATCGCTGTCTTGTGTTGTCACCGCTCCTACTGGACTGGCAGCACATAACATTAAAGGTATTACTTTGCATCGTCTACTGATGCTGCCGGTGGAGCATGACAACAAATTACAATACAACAAGTTATCTGGAGATGCTTGCTGTGAAGTTTCCAGAGTCTTGAGGAAAATGAAACTACTTATCATTGACGAAGTAAGCATGGTTTCCAATGTCATGCTTGCCTTTGTGCATTTGAGAATGCAAGAAGTACTTAAAACTGAATATGATGTGTTATTTGGTGGGAAACACATCATTGTTTTCGGAGATCTTCTGCAGCTGACACCAGTAAAAGGTCAACCTGTGTTCAAAATACTCACGCATGAAGATACCAGGAAGTGCCTAGGGAGCATTGGCAACGTCAATATATGGTTAAACTTCAATTATGCAGAACTGCATCAAAATATGCGTCAGGCAAAGGATGAAGATTACAAGAATATTCTACAAGATATTAGAATTGGAAAAGTGACCGAGCATGGGAAAGAAGCTTTAAATGCACGATTACTGTCAAATTTATATCCCAAACAAGAAATTGTGCCTGAGAATATTTTTCAGAAAATTACTGAGAAGAAATCCGGGATATGTCTCATGCCAACTCTTGCAGAATGTGCCATCTTCAACAACAAAATGTTGAATTTAGAAAAGCAAGAGATTGTGAAACTTGAAGCTATCGACAAATTAGAGCATATGGGATCAACAATTATTTTGTCAGACAATTTGAAATCAAAATTGGATTCATTAGAGAAGACTATATCTAAAACAGCGGGTTTTGAAAAGACTTTGAATGTGTGTTTAAATTGCCGAATTATTTTGAGAAGGAATTTACATGTAGAAAGAGGTCTGGTAAATGGATCAATGGGTAATGTTGTTGATTTTGAGAAATACAGAAATAGAGATGGAATAGAATTTTTAAGAATTAAATTTGATGGCATTGAGGAAGTACAGCAAATTGGTCGTTGTTCTGCTAGGTTTTTGCTTGTTAAAGATTTATATGTTCGCCGTAAGCAGTTTCCTGTTTGCTTGGCATATGCGGTGACAATCCATAAATCACAAGGTTTAAGTGTAGACTGTGCATTGGTGAATATTGGCAGTTCTGTGTTCAAGGAGGGTATGGCATATGTGGCATTGTCACGAGTTAGAACTTTATCGGGATTGTACTTGATTGACTGTGATGTCACAAACATTTGTGCGGATCTAGATTGTGTTAAGGAATATAATAGGTTAAGAAGAGAGTATGCGCCACATTTGCCTCAATATCCTTTGTTTGAGAAACGTGTGGTAGGCCGCAAACGTAGAAATAGCAGTAATAGTAGGGAGGTTGTTGCAAAAAGACTAAAAGTCAATGAACCGAAAATTGTTAGCAGAAAGAAAGTGGATTCTGTTGAAGATGTTGCCGGTTTTCAATTTGAAAACAGTTCTGGTGTCAACTGCTATGCAAATGTAGTGGTTAATGTTCTCTTTTCACTAGAGAGTTTAAAAGAACAGATTCTGTTGAATTCTGAACAAATTGTATGCTGTTTGTTGAATTCTGTTTTCGAGAAATGTAGCACTGATCGAACAAAAGTAGAAAGTGTGTCTGAAGTTCGTTATCTGGTAGATGAATGTTCAGGTCAAACAGACTTCTCTGAAAATAATCAGCAAGATTGTCAGGAGTTTTTAATGTATATGCTTGATATATTGCAAGTTGAGGGTGTAGATGTAGATCACCTGTTTGGGCTTTCTTATCAATGGCAGCATGACTGCGAGAACTGTATGGTATCAAGTACTACTAGTGTAGACTCAGAAAGATTTATATATTTAACTTTGCCAGACAGTAAATCAGTCTCCTTTAATAAGCTAGTAAATGCAGCGGATCACAACATGGAGTGTAGCCAATGTAAATGTGATATGATGTCAACATTATTTATACGTAGATATGGCCAGTATGTCATTTTAATGATCCAACGTTGTAGGCCTGATGGATCAAAATTGTCAACTTTAATAAAAAAAATTGTGGCTTCTCAGCTGTCAATATCAGGGAGGACTTTTGTTACTGTAGCAATTATCTATCACGATGGTCCATCAACAACATCAGGACATTATACAGCTTACTTAAAGTCTGGAAATGGCTGGTCATTCTGTAATGATTCCGTTGTAACGTTCAAAAAAAAATTGCCATTTGACCTTAAAAATTCTTACCTGGTGTTTTTAAAACCAAAATTTTAAGTAGAGGGAATGTAAGTCTGCAATGCTGTCTAGATTAAAAATCCAACTATATAAACTTAATGCAAGTAAGTCTGCTTCATAGTAAGCAGTATCAGTGTCATAGGAAAAGGAGAACATGAGTGACAAAGAAGAGTAAGTTATTAGTAGTCCAGGATTGTGAAAATAATCTCAAATATTTTATTTTTGAAAGTTGCGAAAATAGAAAATGTCGGGATTTGATTGGAAGAATAACAAGTCTTGCGAATCGCGGCAACATGATTTGGCCTAGTGGAAACATGTGATATAATGAGAGAAGTCTTTTTTTCTATGTAACATATTTTACGTATCGATGGAGGTTTTCTTTCAGAAAGTGGCGGGCTGAAAATATTTGTAGCACAACAGAGTGGATGCTGTTCATAGGAGATCGTTCGACGTCATTGAAAGTAAGTTAATTTTAAGGAGTTTTGAAATCAGATTTCGAAGGTTGTATGGGTTTTTTAAACACAGTCATTTTGATTGTGTTTTTTTTTCCCCGCTGTTGCATGATGAATACCTTCAAGTCACTGATTTAAGTGAAATTTGATACATTCTGAGAACAGCAAAAAGAAACCATTTAACATGTATAATTAATGTTATGCTTTTTGTCCTTATGATATACATTTAGAATTGTGAGGTACATATGGATAAGCTGAGTTCTGTAAATATCAATTTTAATGCTTTCAGTGCTGTACTTCTGGGTAGTGTTTTTTTTAAAAAAAGAAAAGAGGCCTCACCTCAAAGAAAGCTCTTGAAAGCACACATCTTATTTGCATCCTAAATCAAGCATTTACAATGTTAGACACAATTTTATGATGGCTTTACATCTTTTTTGCGCTGCTATTGCATCACTATTGTGAGACATTAGCAGTGCAAGAAAAAAATCATGTTCCAAAATAGGGCTCAGTTCATCAACATCAAGATACAGTTTCTTTAGAATATATATCTTTAGGATTGTGTAGGGGACGTAGAGAAGCAGAGACTTCTGTAAATGTCAAAGTTGTTGAAAAACTGTTTGTTTTTGAACCTTTTCCCTTGTCTTTTCTAATTTTTAAATACATGTTTTAATATTTTTGGAAATGTTTGTTCTTTTTTTTACAGATTGAAAGTATGAAAAAATATTTAAAAAAAGGTAACAAGAATTATAAGGTAAATGCTTTCTACTCTTTTTACCCGCAATGCACTGCTGATGATGTTATTGACAGTATCTCTCATTTACTCTCTATAGCTGTCTTTCTTTTACATTATTCTCTGTTTACTTCCCTTATACTAACTCTTCTTTTTTTTAAAAAAATATTTTTTTAGTTCGCTTAAAGTTCGCGAACCGGTCAGCGAACTTGAAGCGAACCAAAAGAAATAGAGCTTGCCAGAGTGATAAACATTCTAGCAATTTTGATTGAAAGGGGAGGTAGTTCTGAAAAGAACTGTTTTTTTTTGTTTTGTTGTTTTATTTTTTTTTTTTTTTTTTGAACATTTTTTGATTTTTTTGTATTTTTAGAACTGTTTTATGTTTTTTTTGTGTTTTTTTATGGAGGGGAGACAACAAAAAACAGGCATTGAAAACGGCTCAACTGGAGCAAAAAAAAAAAATTATTTCTTGGGTGCATTAGGGCATTTATGATTTTCGTACGCCATGTTCATCAGGTTGACGCTCATGTTGCCATATGACAACATAGCACCACAGTATATACAACTTAACTTCATATGCTGGAAGTTGGGTTGAATGTTTGGCACAGTTTCTTGTGCCTCTCTTCCCGTCAATGACATTGTGGAGGTCGATCTGGCCACAGGAGTTGACGTGGGATTGTCTTGAAGATCCCTTAACTCAGCCCTGCTGTAGTTTAAGGGGTGCCACCTGCTCATGTGTCGGTGCATCGTATAGTTTCCCATACTGTATTTCTTATCTGTGCCTCTCGACAATCTGTAATCACAGATGAGGCAGGTGGCATACTTAGCATTAACCTTCTTTGATCCAGGAGGGATGGAGAAAAACTGCCAGATGAAACTGGTTTTTCGTTTTGAAACCCGGGGCAACTCTTCGACAAATTGTTGTTCCTCTCTGTCCTCTTCTTCTTCTTCCTCCTCTTCCTCCTCTCTGTTAGTGATGAATTGACTAGGTGGTCCTCTCTTCTTATGAGGAGGTGGAGGTGGTGGTGGGGTTCCACCAGCTGCAGCCAGTACAGAAGCCATTCTTCAGATCAAGCAAAATGGTCTTTCTCTCACCAAGATGAAAGTCAGAGTGAGGAAATAAGGAGGGGTTTACATGATTTGGGGAGAGCAAAAGTTCTGAACCAATGAAAAGTGTTATTTTTAGGTCACATGACCTAGTCATACATCATTTGGAAACCAAAAGTGAAATGAACCAATGAAAAGTTTGATAAACAAGTCACATGACCTGTTCCGCTTACGTTACGCGGCGCGCGCCGCGTCCCAGATCGCTTCCGGTTCGCGGTCCCGACCACTTCCGGGAGCGCTAACGCGGCGCGTCATTAGACGCATTACGCGATAACGTGATACGTCGCGCTTCCGCGACGCGTCACAGTTCCGCTAACGTAACGTTGACCGGTTCGCGGACTAGATCGCGGCATCAAGATGAGCTAACGGAAAGCTTCCCGGTTCGCGAACTAGAAGCGAAGAAAAAAAAAAATTTAAAAAAAAATTATCAATAAACATCTAAATATATTTTGGGATTTAAAGAAGAATACATTTTACAGCTACAGATGTTAGCTTTTAAAAAACCAATGAAATTCACAGAAAAAACCATAGGTTATAGACCATATATAGTTAGAAATTTGCATTTAAAAAACCATTGAAATTCAATGAAAAAACCATAGGTTATAGACCATATATAGTTAGGGATTAGCATTTAAAAAACCTTATTTTATTTGCACAAAACCATTGAAATTCCATATATAGTTAGTTGCACTAACTATATATCGCGGACCCGCAATCCACTGCTAATGATGTCACATATTACATCATTCATGACATGGTCAGTGACATCACTGATGACATCACTGATGACATCTCAAATGACATCACTGATGACATCACTGATGACATCTCAAATGACATCACTGACTTCTCATTTGACATTACTGATTACATCACTGATGATATCATTTATGTGATAATACATCTTCAGACTCTAATATAACCTTAGATACACTCAGTGTAAACAGGCACTCACAGACTGTCACACATCCATGGAGTTACTCACACACCTAGTCAGTCATGCAAAGAATCAATCACACCTCCATTTCCTCAAATATACAGTTATACACACCTTACGTATTCAAACATATACTAACAAATATTTACTCTCTTATACAATCCTTGATACAAGTTCACAATGATTCATACAGCCACTCTCACATTCACTGGCTCTTATGTTCAGTTATTTATATGTGTCAACTCTCACATGGACTGTGTTTTACATATGTACTTACTTTGACATGTAGAACTGAGATATCCATTCACTCACCAATATACTCATGCACACAGTCAACTGTCCATACAGCTGTTTCTACATGCACTTTTGAACCCATACACCTAGGGAATCAACTGCTGACACATCTATGCACAGTTATATATCTCCCAGCCACCCACACACATACTCAGTCTCCCATACAAATACTTAGGCAACCATTCAATAACCCATATAGTTACTGATATAGCTACTGATTTAAACATGCAGCAGTTTACAGAAGAACATAAATAATGATTGCCAAATTAAGACACTTTAATCACTAACCCATGCACTCAGTGAGACACATTTAATCATTCTCTCATACAGTCAGTCATGCACCTACTAAATCCTTCATCCAGACACTTATACATCCACTCATTCTTCAATATGTAAGACATATTTTAACTTTACAGAAACATACAGTCACTGGGTGTTGTCATCAGTGATGTCATTTGAGATGTCATCAGTGATGTCATCAGTGATGTCACTGACCATGTCATGAATGATGTAATATGTGACATCATTAGCAGTGGATTGCGGGTCCGCGATATATAGTTAGTGCAACTAACTATATATGGAATTTCAATGGTTTTGTGCAAATAAAATAAGGTTTTTTAAATGCTAATCCCTAACTATATATGGTCTATAACCTATGGTTTTTTCATTGAATATATATATATATATGTATGTGAAAGGGCTCCCACAGCAAGTACATATTACAGGAACCACAGAAAGACTCGCACACCGTGTAGAAATTTGCGTTTATTGGCGACGCGTTTCGACCAGACGGTCTTCTTCGATAGCCAGCCACATAAACACACAATCACCATTTTATAAAAAAGTGCTCACGAATAGTGGTGGAAACTGAGGAAGGACCACAAAAATATCAATGACTACAAATCATGAAACTACAAATGGGGTAGAAGACAGACTCAGTGGTACACTGTCTCACAATTTAAACATTACTGGGATCAAATACTTTTGAATGAGTCAATAATTAAAATAAATACATGAACATAATTCACGTGCATTTCATATTATCATATTTCTGTTTATACTGGTCATATTAATTTTTCATTTGTTCCAAGGTAACAAAATTAAATGATAACAGTGATGATAATGATAATGATAATAATAATAATAATAGTAGTGAAGGCCAAGTGGCCTATGATTCCCAGAATCCTCTTCGATTCCATATGTTAGCACCACATCATGTCCATCCTGCTCTAGTTTACACCTTAAATTTAATAGTCAAAGTGAGAGGTGGGTTTCGAATCTCTGCCATGTGGCCAATCAATCTATCTATTGATTACCAATAGCTCAATTGTAGTCTAATGAGAAAATACGTGTCCCCTGGCGGGGGGTCCTACACAGTTTAAATAACGGACTGCTCCCGTATTGAGAAGAGCCACTCCGGAGAGATGGTCATATTAAAAGAAATTAAGGGTGACAAGGTGCCAAAATACCTCTTTCAGCACCGTGAGTTATACAAAACGTGAACCCTGTTCTGACTGTAGTTTGCCTAGCCAGGCATGTAACAACAGTCAATTTTGGTGTGATTGTGCAAATAAAATTGTGGAGTAAGGACGTGCCTGTGAGGGAGTCGGGAAAAATGTATTATCCTATTGATGATAGTGATGGGATGCTCTCTAGTGTGATCTCGCCCATGTGCTGGCCCGAAGTGGTCCTGAGGTTGACGTTAAGTCTAAGCTTGGATGTGAAGCTTCCAACTGTCTACCCATCAACAGAGAGAGCCCTCTCTGGACGGGACTGTGAGTAGGATTTTGCAAACATTAAAGCTGGGGGAGGGGGGTTCAGGGAAGCACTAAAAATAGGGGGGGGGACGAAAAATGAGGATCAAGTGCAGTGTCAAGGCAGATCTTCCGGCTTAACATAAGGTTCTCAGCCAATATGCACGTATTATTCCTCATCCTCGTTCAAACCAAAGGGGTTTCTTGAATCCAGACGGATGATGTACCGGGATTCCAGGACACGTAGCTGTTTGAGACGGTTACCCCCTCTGGGATTCACTGGAACTATGTCAATGCCAAAAAAGGAAAATTGGTTAACATCACTGTTGTGGAAACGTAACCAGTGGCGTGCAGTAGCATAAGACATATCAACATTTTTGATTGCCCTCTGTGTTCCACAATTCGTTTCTCTATTGGGAAGATGGTACTCCCAATATAGAACTTGGCACATGGACAGGCAATCACATATACACAATGGTCGGTGTTACAATTCATGAATTTCCCAATGTTTTCGCTCTTGCCAGTGGGGAGGGGATAGGATTTCACATTTTTACTAGTGGCACAGGCCTTACATTTGCCACATTTGTAAAAACCTTTCTGCTCTTTCAGCCAATTCTTCTTCTTGACTGGACCCTCAAAATAACTCTTCACTAGCATATCTTTTAAGGAGTGTGCCTTCCTATAGGTCAGCTGTGGTTGTCTATTGATCAATGTTCCTATCGTTGGGTCACTCTTAACGATATGCCAATGTTTTCTCAGTATCTCTCGTACCTTGCCTGCTTCCACACTATACGTTGTTATCATCCTGACATTGTTGGATCCCAGGTTATTATGGTCACTAGCTGTTTTCTTGCTCAAGAGTGTCTCCCTTTTCCTAGCTTTAGCTTTCTCTTTGGCTACCAGCAGGACCTGGTCTGAGTATCCCCTGGCTTTAAACCTCTGGGTCATCATGGTCTGTTCCTTCTCAAAACTGTCATTCAAGCTACAGTTACGTTTAGCTCTCAAAAATTCTCCATACGGAATGCTGTCCTTGAGGCTGTTCGGGTGGTGACTTTTGGCATGTAAAATGCTGTTACCAGAGGTAGGTTTTCTGTAAAGATTTGTCTGAATAGTCACTTCTACTATTCTAACTGTGACATCTAAGAAATCCATTTCTGAGTAGTCTTCCTTATTAGTGAATTTCAGATTCACATCATTCCTATTGATGTTCAGAAGGAATTTATTCAGATCTGATCTTGGGCCATCCCAGATCAGAAAGATGTCGTCGATGTATCTGGTATAAAACACAATATGGCGAGTGACATCAACATTATCCTCTGACCATAGGGTTTGCTCTTCCCACCACCCCATCAGCATGCAGGCAAAGCTGGGAGCAAAGCAACTCCCCATCTCAGTGCCCACCTCTTGCTTGAACTAATTGTTCTCGAACAGAAAGAAATTGTTCATAAGGCAGAATTCCAACATTTCAAATAGCATTTACGTTTGTTTTATGTAGAAGATAGACCTGTCTCTCAGAAAATGTCTGCACGCTTTTAAACCATCAACGTGTCTGATACACGTGTACAAAGAGACCACGTCTATCATAACCATACAGAAACTGTCCTCCCATCTGATGCCCTCAATCTTAGTGATGAAATCTGTGCTGTCTCTACAGTACGATGGAAAGTTAAGAACATACGGGAAAGGAAAAGTGTCCAGAAAAATGGAGGTGCTTTCTAGGAGACTGTCATTCGCCGATACAATGGGCCTACCAGGTGGGTTGGTCTTGTCCTTGTGGACTTTGGGCAACATGTAAAAACAAGGGGAGACTGGATGCTTCACACATAAAAATCTGAATTCTGATTCAGCTAGTAGGTTCTTGGCTCTCCAGTTTCTAAGTTATATATATATATATATATGGATTTGTGTATGTACCTGTTTCATTAAAGCAGTCTTGCCCTCACTTATGAAGTGTCATTGATCTGTGCTAGTCCTGTAGTCTCCCAAGCCCCTACTGTAGTCCAGTAGGGGCTTGGGAGATAGCTGACAGGGGGAAGGTCTGTCCGCCAGGCAATTTGGGCTGTAGTTCAACCCAGAAAAAAGTCAGCAGAGTTGGGCTACATTTAGTGAGTTTGTGCTTCAGATTAGGCAGAAAAGCGAATTTTTGGGCAACCAGCCACCATTTTAGAGAAGGTGACGCAGTGGCTGGTAGCGTGGAGTACGCAGGGCAGTTTTTAGTTCACCCATCCCTATATTTAGTAGGACTGAATGGGCGTTTGTGTGGAGGTCTTAGGTGTGGGGCATGTGTGTAATGGAAGGGTCATGTAACATGTTGCTGATGAACAGGTGCTAGGTGGTTGGATGCAGGATTTTTATGGTTTGAAGCAGTTTTATTATTGTTGGGGGTCAGGAAGTTGAAAGGGAAGAGAGGACTAAGTAGAGTCTTGCAGAAGGCAGAAAGTTTAAAGGTTGGATATTTTAGGAAATATCTTAGCTCAGGATGTAGAGTTGAGTTACAAGGACAGGCAGTTGAGTTCGGGCAGTTTGGAAGGTGGGGAACATTAAGGGTGTGGGTAGGCCACTCCGGTAGCCATAAATATTGTATAGTGAGTTTCTTAGATCTGCAAGGCAGGTGCCTAGGGATATATATATATGCATTTGAGGTGTGCACCTGTTTCATTAAAGCAGCCTTTTGAATACTTATGAAATGTCAGTGGTCTGTGCAGTTCATGTAGCCCAAAATGGGCAATCAGGATGCTTCTGGATGAAGCTGCTATAATCTGTTTCTTTGTCTCCTTGGCCTTTTCATTTTTTAAGAGAAACAATGGCAGCGGGGTGATCAGCTAAGGGACTTTTTTGCTCTGTATTTAAGCAGTGCCTGTTTTTTGTGCTCTCGTTGTCTCTGTGTGTAGTATAGATAGAGCACAGAAAACATACAACGTCATCCAGAAGATATAGAGGGTTGTTCCAGCAAGCATCACAGTGCCCACCATGCAGCATTATCCTTTTTGGTGCAATCAGAAAAATTACAGTGTCATGTTGTCTCCTGTTCTGAAATAGTCAAGCAATCAGGGAAGCATCCAGGGGATGAGTTTATGCCAGAAGATGCCCATGCCACTTCATATATTCTACTGCTTCCTCTCCTTTTTCCATTCATCATGCCTATCCCTTGATTATGAAGATGGCAGAATATGTATCACGTCTTATTTTGCTGACTCACACAGGTGGCATCTGAAGGTTGACAGTGGATGTTTCCATGGAGGCAGATGAAATAGGGATAGAAGAATACCAAGTCTGTGCCGAAGATATTTTTCTCTAGTTGTTTTAGTAAACCCTGCACTTAGGTAAGATTGTGGAGCTGCCCTGGGGTTGTTGTGCAGAGTGAACCATCAGTGTGTCCTGGCTGACAGAACGGCTTTGTGCTCTGCTAAGGAGGCCCTTTTGACTGTTTTGTTGACAATCTGTTTAAAGCTGTTAAATGTCCCTGAAGCCTCCTAGAGATCACATAGTGCCAGTTGGTCTATTGACTCTTGCAAGTAGGACTTTGATGCACTGCGTTTTTTAGACAATAATGAATTCCATAAATGAGTATTTAATGAATCCGGCTCAACTCTTCTGATCCTTTACCAGCTTTTGATGTAGGTGCCTCTGCAGGTCAGTTGCTGCAACTGCATACCGAACTCCAGTCTTATTTGAACGAGTGAAGTATATTTTGGTTAATTAAAACTTATTTTAAGTGCTCTTGATACTAAGCAATCCAGCGTGCTGACATCCCTGCCCCTCATACGCTCACTCCTGTAGATGATAGTTGGAATAAGCTTTACCTGCATCACCTGGATTAGTGGGGTGAAACTTGGTCCTGCAGTTTTGTTCCTGAGGCTTTTTAATTCTACTACCATTGCAATTCCTCTTCTTTTTAGTTCCTCTTTATGAGTCTTAAACACACCTTTGTTGACTATTATAACCCCCAGATATTTATAGACATGGATTGTTTCTAGCCGTTGACCTGCCAAGTGTCATTAATGTTTGTGAATGGACTTTTTTGATTTAGCTGCATGGCTTTGGATGTGTCTAAGTTTATGTTCAACCCATTTTCAGCTAAATACTTTTGGGTGGTGTCCAGTAGGCGTTGGAGACTGATCAGGGCTCGGCTAATGAGCACAAGGTCATCTGCTATAATAAATTCGAAAGGACAAGTCCACCCATCTTTGGATTGTGGGAGTTGCACTTGTCCAGTTCAGTTGGTAAACCTGACATGAAGAGATTAAACAAAGTCGGAGCTTATATGCAGCCTTGCTTCAGCCCCTTTGTAGTTTGGATCCTTCTTGACAGATAGTCGCAGCTCCCAGTTTGATTTCAATCCAGCTGTCTGTATGTAGAAGAATCAACTGATTCAAAAGACCTGGTGGAATATTTCCTTTAGAGAGTTTATCCCACAGCGTCTTTCTGTCTTTGGTATTGAATCTTTTACAGCGTAAATCAGAAGGGAAAGAATTAATATAGTTGTGGTTCTCCCCATGTGCTTGCTGACTACTGTTTAATTGAGGGGGGTGACTTTGTTTTCTAATGTCCAATCAGTTAGTTCTTCGAATATGAGGCGACTTAATATTAAGCATTATTATCTATTAAGGCAACTAGCCGGCACATTTTTGTATCGTTCTTGTCACCTTTCTTGAAGATTGGGGAAATAATTGACCTCCTCAAAGAAGCTGGGATTCATTTTGTTTAAAAAAAATTGCACAAAGACTAGGGGGCATATTATCAAGGGGGTTTATCTCCGCTTTTTTGGCTTTAAAAGCCAAGAAAGCGGAGATAAAATTATCTCCCTATTACCTAGCTGCTGCTAACATCAGTTAGCGACAGCTAGTAGGAGATAGCGACCATCTTGGGCCTCACTTTGCATGTCAGTGATATTTATCACTAATGAGATGCAAAGTGGGCGTGCCAAGATGTTAGAGACTGAAAACAGTCGCTAACATCGCTATCTCCTATTACCAACTTTTGGAGATATTCCCACTTAGCGCGAATATCTCCAAAAGCTAACACCTGCCCTGAGCAGTTCTTAGCCATGTTATCCAATGGGAGGTGGATAACATGGCTAAGAGCATTAGCTCGCTAATGCATGAATATCGCTGACTTTTCAGCGATATTCATGCTTTGCGG
Source organism: Lissotriton vulgaris (assembly GCF_964263255.1). NCBI lineage: Eukaryota > Metazoa > Chordata > Amphibia > Caudata > Salamandridae > Lissotriton > Lissotriton vulgaris. The sequence goes on from NC_141695.1 coordinate 1,413,033,526, forward strand.
CGATTTTTACCGCATTTGCGTTAAACCTTGGTAATACCAAGGTTTATTTGCGGTAAAAATCGCCGCAGTAATGCGGTAAATTTTTGTCTCTAACCAAGCAATAGCGATAATTATCGCTATTGCTTGGTAATATGCCCCTAGTTTCAGTGCCTCAGCCCAATAATACAGATCTATTTTGATAAAGACTGAGAGATCTCGTTTGGAGCCAGCGCTCTGTCCCGCCTGCCTTGGCCGTGAGTGTGAGAGTTACCTGCACGGAATTTAGATCATGGGTTTTCTCTCCAACCATATAAGCTATTTTCTTCTCTTAATGTGTACTGCTGGTAGATTCCAAATTAAAATGTTGCCAGAAAAACGTATCCAGGCCTCTTCTGTCAAGTGAAGCTGACTCTCTGAACTGTGGGATTCTGTAATATGTTTAGCATGCACCAGAATCTTGTGCTGTTATTACTCCTAGTATCGCAGAGCAGCTTTGCCCAGAGCATCTCTTCTCCTTCCCTTTATAATTGCCAGATTAGCTTTCTCTTAGCCACAGCTTCTATAGGGATTTGGAGTCTGGGCCCGATAGGTGAAGCCTCAGCAGTTATCTGTTTATTGCTTTCTGAAGACTTCGAATTTGCCTAATTTGAGAAATTGAAATGCAATTGACTATCGCAATTAGCGTTCTGGGAGAGTGCTCATATTGAGGCTTTTCTCTTGTCTTCCCTAACGGCCCTTCATTTTCCGAGTATGATGCACCCAATATTTTGATGAAGTTTCCTAGCGGGTTATTGTTTTTGGGTTGGCCATTTGATTTCTTCCCATAGATTCTTTGCCAACGCCAGTAGTCACTCTGGATGGTGAGTTTTGCACGTAATCCTCTTATTATTTACTGTACGTATGGAGCTAAGATCCTTCACTGGCAGGTTACAATCAGCGCCTTGGACTCTCATTATGATTTCTTGTGAGAGATGGTCCCTATGATATTTTGCTCCTAGATAAAAGTCTGCATTTTTGCATATCAAGGAGAGGGTTTTTTTTTCCAAAGACCTTTATTGTACACTCACAGTATGACACAGCGTAGTGCCTACAACCCTTCGGGCCGGCCACGTCTGGTATTATACCTTATCAAGATTGGAGGATTTACACAGCCCAATAGTCGACAACCCAGAGGTCCGGCAGTGTGACAGAAGAGCATTCGCACATTCTAAAGCATTCATGGTACGAATAAGTCCCAGGTCTATGAAAGATTCTATATTTTTTATTTTTTTTCCCTGTAACATTGGAGTTTAAACCCGTAGTTGTAACTTTTCTGAACTTTAATACAGATGCATTTGTACATATAGCAAAGACCGTGAGACCACAACTCCATATATTTTGACAGTCATATAACAAGCAGAATATATCAGGTAATAAAAATAAACTTGTGCAGTATTAACCAATACCAATGAAGAGGGCAGCATGAGTTATAACAGTTAATTTTGCCTCAAAAAGCCACTCTCCATCACCATTCCATGCCATTTATGCAATCATCCCCCATAACCTTTTCTGCACACTACTCACAGCATACCATCGTTGAAGCAGAATCCTTATTTGGAAACCAGGCAATCCCATCCATTTACCAGTTAGGTAACAGAGCATAAAGTACAGCATAGACATTCATTAGTCGCAGTCCACAGTGTATGGACCCATGTCCTACCCGTCCATGGCAATATCCGCATTCTCCCGGCTCCCGTCATCTGATGGATCTATGGTAGCCGTCAAATATCCCTTAAAGGATCCCATATGTCCTTTGCTCTACTACGCACCGGTTGTGTTTCTGCGTATACTGTGTTCTGGTCCTGGCAATAAATAAGATCAGTTAACCAGTCCTTAAATTTCGGGGCTCTTCCCCTCCCCCATCTACGCGCAACTCTTCGTTTGGCTAGCAATAATGCAACGTCCACAAACTTCCTGACAGATTTAGGCGTCTGCATCGTGTAACCTAAGAGCATAGTGAGTGGATCTCTATCAATTGTGTCGCTTAACATCTCTTGGAGAGCTGTGTGAACCTGGGTCCAGTAGTCATATACCACTGGGCAGTCCAACGCTAAGTGTAAGAATCCTGCCCTGTCCGAATTGCACCGCTCACACCTGCCATTGTCCGATAATTGGAACCTCATTTTCTTTTCCGGGGTATAATACATCCACTGCAAGAACTTATAATGAATGATTTTGAGACTGCAGCTGGAGGAGACATTAGTAGTGATACCACAACAGTAAGTCCATTGTGAGTCAGTTATCTCCCTGCCGATATCCGCACTCCAATTTCTTAGTGCCTTGCTCTCCCCGTTTTCACATTGCAGTCGAACACTCCGGTAAAGGTGGGAGACCAGATGCCTTCCATCCGCAGATGTAAGCATAACGTGCAGCGGCGCCACTATGTCAGGCTCATCCGGAAACTGCGGTAGCACACTCCGCAACCCCTGTCGTAGCCTAACGTAATAGAAGAGTTCTAACTGCGTAGGTTGAACATCCTGAAACATCTGTTCACGCGTTTTTAACTTGCCATTCAGAAATAGGTCCCCCCAGGTGTACACTTTCAGTCTATGACACATTGTGTGAAACCCTCCTTCCTGCAACAAGTGGCATGCCCGGTGCGTATAGCAAGGTAATGGGCAACATATCGAGGATTTGTTTCCACGCATCGATAGTACATGTCACCGTAGTGGCCGGCGTCTCTATAACACTGGCTGGGCCATGAATGATACCCTTCAATGGGAGAGGTCGGACTATCCACTCCTCTACAGCTAATTGTGGCATGAACGGTGTAGGTGCAAATCAATGGTAAGCATAGTGTGCCGGAGCGCTTAAATAATATACCAGAAAATCAGGGACATCAAATCCCCCATTGATGTAAGGTTGGGTAATGACAGACCACGCTAGTCGGGGCTGCTTGCCGCCCCAGAACAACCGCAACAGTTCAGAGCGCAATGTTTTTTTTAAAAAAAGCCCCCGGATAGTATGGGATGTTCTGAAAGAGCTATAAGAAACGAGGCAGAACCACCATTTTAATTAGCGAGGCCCTGCCAGCCATGGATAATGGTAATGATATCCACCGTGTAACATCATCCGTCAATTTAGATATAGCCGTGCCATAATTCAACCGTATCGTCTCTTCCTTTACAGTAGATACACGAATACCCAAATAGCGGAGGTTAGAGCTACACCATTCTAGTGAATAATCCAGAGCAAAACGGGACACAGCTGGAGTCGGGGAAAAACTGTGATTTCCTCCAATTGATTTGTATGCTAGACAAGCAACCAAACACTAAGAATTCTCTCAGTAGCGAGTTAAGGTTAGATTGTGGATCCACAATGTATAATGTTAAGTCATTGGCATATATCGATACATCAATCTGCCGCTGAAAACATTTCAATGCACTCTGTTTATGTAGTTGTCGTATGCGACATGCTAAGGGTTCAATCGCAATCGTGAATAGTAACGGGGATAACGGACATCCCTGCCTGGTACCTCTTGTGATTGATATTGGAGCCGAAAGCTCACCATTAATCAGCACCTTTGCCGTTGGGTCGGTATAGAGTAGCCTGATCCATGCAATAAATACTTTAGGGAATCCCATTCTGTTTCATACTGCAAAGAGGTAGCTCCATTCTACCGAATCGAATGCTTTTGTAGCATAAAGGAATACAGCAGCTACAGGCAGTTCTGGTGCTATGGTTTGAATCAAAGAGAAAAGGGTACGCAGATTGTGAGTAGTGGATCTGCCTGGAACAAACCCTGCCTTGTCTGGAAGCACTATCCTAGTCATGAGCAAAGAGAGTCTGGTCGCTAGAACTTTCGCCAGTATCTTTGCGTCACAATTTATAAGGGAGAGTGGTCTATACGAATCACACTCGGTGGGTTCCTTCCCTGGTTTTAAAAGGGAGGTAATTACCACCTCTCTCATTGAGCCTGGCAATATGCCCACCTCCAGCGACTCTTCGAAAACCTCCTTCAACACAGGGGCCATTATATCAATATAACATTTATAAAATTCGGCTGGCAGGCCATCCAGACCAGACGCTTTACCATTAGTGAGGGACATAATAGCATCCCGAATTTCATCTATCTCGAGCGGAGCACCAAGAAATTGTCTATGTGTGTCGCTCAGCCAGCATAATGCCACATTGTGTTTAGTCATCAATGGAGCGCACACCGCTAGCCCCTCCTCCGGATCGCCCCTCGGGATTCTGGTACTTGTAGTTCTTTAGTGGATCACCCAGGTGGGTGCAAGTCAGTGCTTGTAGGACTGATGAATCTCTAGACCCGATACATGTCCCGGGTTTTAGGATATTGCCCGAGACATGTCTCGGGTTTCGGGATAACTTCCCTCATCAGTAGAGAAAGATCGTTAGGGGTGGAAGAGAAGGCCGCCACACAACAGTCAAAGGCCTCTGTTAGACGGACCGGGAGGGTCGGCCGAGTATAAGGGGAGAGGTCTCCAGGGAGAGCCGTCTCCAGCGATCGTACAGACAAGTAACTTCCCCCCCACAGACGGACACCACACAAGGATAAGGTTAAACGATACTTTATCAGCAATTCTTCGAGTACGGTTAAATGATACAAGGAGGTCTGGACTCAGGGGTCCCCTCGGTTCGGGTCTCTGGTGGGGGAAAAGGGGTAGCGGGACAGTCTTGTTACCAATTGGGTAGATGGATAGCTCTCAATCCTCGAGCTCGGCGTTCTAGATGATCGGGCCGCGGCGGAGCCAGCAGGTCCCGAGATGGTTGAAGGTAGCGACGGTCCGCGGCGGAGCCAGCAGGTCCCGATGAAGATGGTGGTACAAACGGTCCGCGGCCACGCCAGCAGGTCCCGACGACGATGAAGGTTTACGGAGGTTACGGCAGCGCCAACAGGCAGGACGATAGTTCACAAGGAGGGGCTACGGCAGCGCCAGTAGTCCATCAAGGATGAGTTCTTCTCTGCGTCTCTCGACTCCAGGATACAACTGCCTTCCTGCTCTGGAGCTGCCTCAGTTATAGGGCTGGTGCCCTTTGATGTCCGGACCCTCGCACTTGGAGGTCGGGGGGTCCAGGATGAGGGAGTCCAGACACCCAGCAGGGGGGTGGAGCCAGCGCCCGGGGAGGCTGGGGGCGAGCGGTACCTGGCGGGGGAGAGCCATCGACACCTCTTTCTCCCATTGACCTGCCAAGTAGTCCGCTCACCTCCTGGGTGGATGGTGGTGCCGGGATGTCTGAGGCCTGGCCAGGCCCAGGGTTAGGGTCGATCGGAGGCCACGCGGCCTCGTGGTGCAGTGTCCAAGATGGCGCCCAGGTCGGGCGCGCGGGCCAGTAGTGGATCGGGCCCACGAGGTCGATATGTTCAGAGGCAGGGGTCCCGGAGGGGACGGAAAACGTGAAGTGGTGGTGTGTAACACTTGAGGGACCGGGCTCGGGCCTGGTCGGGCAGAGGGGGAGCGGGCCCTTCATGTGGCCTGTCCAACATGCGTCCCCCCCAGCTGAAGGCGGGGAGAGTCACCCATCCTCTTGGGGACTCTCCTCGTCGAGGCGGAAAAAGCGTGACAGGCCATCCGCGTTGGCGTGGTCTTGCCCAGGTCGATGTTCCACAGTGAAGTCCATCCCCTGTAGGGAGATGGACCAACGTAGTAGTTTTGGGTTCTCCCCCCGCATCTGCATCAGCCACTGCAGGGGTCGATGATCGGTCTGTACCCGAAAGTGTGTGCCAAAGAGATAGGGCCGGAGCTTTTTGAGGGCCCATACCACGGCGAAGGCCTCCCTCTCGATGGTGCTCCAGCGTTGTTCTCGAGGCAGGAGTCGCCGGCTGATGAAGGCCACTGGCTGATCAAGGCCTTCGGGGTTCAATTGAGACAGGACCGCCCCAATGCCGTGGTCGGAGGCATCCGTCTGGACGACGAATTCCCGGCTGTAGTCGGGGGCCTGGAGCACAGGGGCGGAGCACATGGCGGCCTTCAGTTGTTCGAAGGCTGTTTGACAATCTGGGGTCCAGTTGACCTTCTTTGGTTGATTTTTGGACGTGAGTTCTGTGAGGGGCCCCACTATGCTACCATAGTCCTTCACGAACCGTCGGTAATAGCCCGTGAGTCCCAAAAAGGCGCGTACCTCGGTCTGGGTGATGGGGGGCTGCCAGGACTGGATGGCGGCGATCTTGAGCTGCAGAGGGGCCACCAGGCCGCTTCCCACCTGGTGTCCGAGGTAGGTCACGGACCCCTGACCAATCTGGCATTTGCTGGCCTTGATCGTGAGGCCAGCTCGCTGAAGGGCCTGTAGCACCTCTCGGAGGTGGTGGAGGTGGTCGGACCAGTGGTGGCTGTATACAGCGATGTCGTCTAGGTAGGCGGCACTGAATCCTTCGAGTCCGGCCAAGACCTGATTAACGAGTCGCTGAAACGTTGCTGGGGCATTCTTCATGCCGAAGGGCATGACCTTGAAATGATAATGGCCGTCAGGAGTGGAAAACGCAGATCGTTCTTGGGCCCGGGGTGTGAGGCCGATCTGCCAGTAGCCCGCCGTCAGGTCGAAAATGCTGAGGTAGCGGGCAGCTCCCATGCGGTCGATTAGTTCGTCTGCCCGGGGGATGGGATGTGCGTCTGTTCTGGTGACCGCATTCAAGCCCCGGTAGTCGACGCAGAACCGGAGTTCCGGTGTGGTGCCGGGGGTGGCTGCTTTGGGGACCAGTACTACTGGGCTGGCCCAGGGGCTGTCTGAGGGCTCAATGACCCCGAGCGTGAGCATCTTGGTTACTTCTTCTTGGATGCAGGCCCGTACCCGGTCTGGTACGCGGTAGGCCCGGTGGCGGATAGGGGGGCTGTCCCCCATGTCCACGTCGTGCACACACCAGGAGGTGACACCTGGGGTGAGGGAAAACAGGCTGGTGAACTGCAACAGAAGGTATCGACATTCTTGGCGTTGTTCCAGGGTGAGGGCCTCCGAGAGTCGGACCCCGTCCACGGAGCCGTCTTTCTCCCGAGTCCGTAGGAGGTCAGGGAGGGGTTCGGAGTCTTCTTCGGCTCCATTGTCTGTGGCCATCAGGAGGCTGAGTTCTGAACGCACGAAATGGGGTTTCAGTCTATTAGCGTGGAGGACCCGGAGGGGGTTCCGTGAAGATTCCATGTCGATGAGATAGGTGACAGGGCTCTTGCGCTCGACTACTTTGAAGGGCCCCGTCCACTTGTCTTGCAGGGCGCATGGTTCGGTGGGGGACATCACCCATACTTGTTGGCCGGGTTCAAATTCGATGGAGGAGGCATTTTGGTCATACCACTTTTTCATGTCCTCTTGACTGGCCTCCAAGTTTGCTTTTGCCAGCTCTCTGAACCGTCGGGTCTGGTTGCGGAGGGTTAGGAGGTATTTGAAGACATCTGGAGGGTTCTTTAGAGGGGGCATTTCCCAGCCTTCCTTGACAAGGCTGAGCGGCCCCCGTACGGGGTGTCCATACAACAGTTCAAACGGGCTGAAGCCGAGGGACTTCTGGGGGACCTCTCGATATGCGAAGAGGAGGCACGGCAGTAGCACATCCCACTGGCGACGGAGGGGCTCTTCCAACCCCCCAATCATCCCTTTGAGCGTGCGGTTGAACCGCTCGACGAGTCCGTTTCCTTGAGGGTGATAGGGGGTCGTGAATCGGTAGGTGACCCCACACTGTTGCCAGAGGGACTTCATATATTTTGAAATAAAGTTCGTGCCTCTGTCGCTGACGACTTCTCGGGGGAAGCCCACACGGGAGAAGATCCCCATCAGGGCCCGGCCGACTACCGGGGCTGTCACAGTTCGCAGGGGAACAGCCTCGGGGTAGCGGGTGGCGTGGTCCACCAGTACCAGGATGAACCGATGTCCTTGTGCTGTACGGGGGTCCAGGGGCCCCACAATGTCTATCCCGACCCTCTCGAACGGGGTGGTGACCACTGGAAATGGTTGCAGGGGGGCTTTTAGTTTGCGGCCGCCCTTTCCACTGGCTTGGCACGTGGGGCAAGATCGGCAATGCTGGAGTACATCATTCCTCATTTTAGGCCAGAAGAAGTGGGTCACTAGGCGGCTGTAAGTTTTATCCTGACCCAGGTGTCCAGCCAGGGGGACATCGTGGGCCAGATTTAGCAAGAAGTCTCTAAAACGGAGGGGCACTACTAGCACTCGACTGGCCCCCAACTCCGCGATCCTCTGTTCACTGTATAGCAGATCATTGTCCCAATAGACCCAGTGTGTTCCGGAGGTATCCCCTGCGCTCTGGGCGAGGGCTTGTTGGCGGAGTCCCTCGAGGGAGGGACAGGTCTTCTGCTCTTGGCGAAACTGCTCCTGTGTGGGCCCCCCCTCTTGATGCCACTGGTCGAGGCCAGAGAGGTCCGGAGGTTGAGCTGGTTCTGGGGGGACGGCACGGTCGGTGTCTTCGACTGGAGCGACCGGGGGAGGAGGCGCCGGCCATTCAGGTTCCTCGGGTCGGGGATTGGCACGGGCGGCCATGGACCGGGTGGTGACGCACGCCCAGTCCGGGATGCCTAACATCCCCAGGTGTTCTCTTCGTTCTACAGCTGCCCACGGAGAGCTTTCAAGGTCATTCCCCAGGAGGCAGTCTACAGGGGCATCATCTCGGACCGTCACCTTCAACATGCCGGAGACTCCTCCCCATTCGAAAGGGACGCAGGCCATCCGACACAGACTCTCCGAGTTATCGGCTGAACGGACAGGGCAGAGAATATTTGGTAGGAACTGTTCTGGGGTCACCAGGTGACAGCGGACGGCTGTTACACTGGCCCCGGTGTCACGGAGGGCTTCGGCCCGGCGTCCATTGATGCTCACCCATTGGCTGTACTTCCGGGTATTAGCGGGTAGGGGGACCCGCGGGACCATGTCTTTCCCCCCTAAGCAGGCTAGAGCCATGGCGGCTGGCTCCCATTCTTGATGTTCTTGCTCATATTCTTCTTGTTCCTCGGAGATCTGTTCTTCCCCCAGGGCAGCGGCAGCCACCTGGCGGGGTCTCGGGCTCTGGTTCTGTGGGCAATTTGGGTCGTTTGCGTAGTGGCCGACTCGCTGGCATCGATGACACGTGACATTGGCCCTATATCCCGGTCGTGCCGGGGTGCTGCCCCGGTTGGCCGGGGCAGTGGTGCTGGCAGCGGGGGCGGCCGGAGTGCTGTCTCTTCCTCTTCCTTGGCCCCCTCCTCCTCCTCCTCCTCGGGGACGGTGCTGACCGTGGTGGTTTCGGTTCTGCTCATAGGACCCATTTCGGCCCACTCTGGTGATTTCCCACCGGTCAGCTTCGGCTGCGAGCTGCCGTGGATCAGTCAATTTACTGTCGAGGAGGTGCTGCCGGAGCTCGATGAAGCAATTGTTTGACAGATGCTCCCACACCATGAGATTGAAGAGCTGTTCGTAAGTTGTGACATTGCTTCCTTTGATCCAACCCTCGAAGGCTCTGCTGAAATAGTTAACGTACTCCACCCAAGTTGTACCCGGGATGCGGGTGCAGTCTCTGAACCTCTGGCGGTACATCTCGGGTGTGAGCCCATAGCGGGTGAGGAGGGCTGCTTTCATGTGGTCATAGGAGGTCATCAGATGGTCCGGGAGCTGTAGCAGGGCATCGCGGCCCTCATTGAGGAATCTCCCCCATAGACCGGCTCCCCAGTCGCTTCGATCGATCCGGTGGGAGGTCATAGCTATTTCGTAGGCCTTGAACCATTGTTGGATGTCGTCCTCTCGGAAGTATTCTCGAACGACATCCTTGGGGATGTGTACCTTCTTATCTGTTGCTCCCGGGGTGCGGGGTTGCTCGGTCGCCCCTGATTCCTTGTTCTGCTTGCGTAAGTCTATCTCAGCTAATTTGCGCTCATGTTCATATGCCAGTCTTTTTTCCTCGAGCTCTCTTTGTCTCTGTTTTTCCTCTCTTTCTTCTCGGAGCCTCAGATGTTCTAAGTTCAGTTTCTGTTCGGCCAACTTGAGTTCACCATCCATTTTGAGCCGGGCCATTTCTAGTTCATGTAGTCTTGTTCTTTCTCGTTCCTGGATCTCGTCTTGCGAGAGGCCCGTTCTTCGCTCCTCGGGAGCCGCGGTGTCTTTTTCTACTGCTGCGATATTTTGGTCCGGGGGTCTGACGGCCCCGGTTTCTGCCCAGGACTCCAGGGCCTGCTTGAAATCATCTTTGGTACTTAGACCGGTGGTAGCGATACCTAGTTCGATGCAGAATTGTTTTAATTCACGATGGCTGTATTCTTCCAATTTCTCCATCTGAAATTTCTCGGTGGATCCGCTTTCTTTGGTCGTCATCGTGATTTCGTCGTGGGGTGAGCTACTCTCTGTACGATTATGCGGTGATTCGGATCGCGCCGCTGGCCACCAATGTTAGACGGACCGGGAGGGTCGGCCGAGTATAAGGGGAGAGGTCTCCAGGGAGAGCCGTCTCCAGCGATCGTACAGACAAGTAACTTCCCCCCCACAGACGGACACCACACAAGGATAAGGTTAAACGATACTTTATCAGCAATTCTTCGAGTACGGTTAAATGATACAAGGAGGTCTGGACTCAGGGGTCCCCTCGGTTCGGGTCTCTGGTGGGGGAAAAGGGGTAGCGGGACAGTCTTGTTACCAATAGGGTAGATGGATAGCTCTCAATCCTCGAGCTCGGCGTTCTAGATGATCGGGCCGCGGCGGAGCCAGCAGGTCCCGAGATGGTTGAAGGTAGCGACGGTCCGCGGCGGAGCCAGCAGGTCCCGATGAAGATGGTGGTACAAACGGTCCGCGGCCACGCCAGCCGGTCCCGACGACGATGAAGGTTTACGGAGGTTACGGCAGCGCCAACAGGCAGGACGATAGTTCACAAGGAGGGGCTACGGCAGCGCCAGTAGTCCGTCAAGGATGAGTTCTTCTCTGCGTCTCTCGACTCCAGGATACAACTGCCTTCCTGCTCTGGAGCTGCCTCAGTTATAGGGCTGGTGCCCTTTGATGTCCGGACCCTCGCACTTGGAGGTCGGGGGGTCCAGGATGAGGGAGTCCAGACACCCAGCAGGGGGGTGGAGCCAGCGCCCGGGGAGGCTGGGGGCGAGCGGTACCTGGCGGGGGAGAGCCATCGACACCTCTTTCTCCCATTGACCTGCCAAGTAGTCCGCTCACCTCCTGGGTGGATGGTGGTGCCGGGATGTCTGAGGCCTGGCCAGGCCCAGGGTTAGGGTCGATCGGAGGCCACGCGGCCTCGTGGTGCAGTGTCCAAGATGGCGCCCAGGTCGGGCAAGCGGGCCAGTAGTGGATCGGGCACACGAGGTCGATATGTTCAGAGGCAGGGGTCCCGGAGGGGACGGAAAACGTGAAGTGGTGGTGTGTAACACTTGAGGGACCGGGCTCGGGCCTGGTCGGGCAGAGGGGGAGCGGGCCCTTCATGTGGCCTGTCCAACAGCCTCGATGCCAGAACCGGCACGCAGGTGCGTCGTCCAAGAGCCCGTCGGCCCAAAGCTCAAGGGAGCCATATTGTGTTTAGTCATCAATGGAGCGCACACCGCTAGCCCCTCCTCCGGATCGCCCCTCGGGACTCTGGTACTTGTAGTTCTTTAGTGGATCACCCAGGTGGGTGCAAGTCGGTGCTTGTAGGACTGATGAATCTCTAGACCCGATACATATCCCGGGTTTTAGGATATCGCCCGAGACATGTCTCGGGTTTCGGGATAACTTCCCTCATCAGTAGAGAAAGATCGTTAGGGGTGGAAGAGAAGGCCGCCACACAACAGTCAAAGGCCTCGATGCCAGAACCGGCACGCAGGTGCGTCGTCCAAGAGCCCGTCGGCCCAAAGCTCAAGGGAGCCATATTGTGTTTAGTCATCAATGGAGCGCACACCGCTAGCCCCTCCTCCGGATCACCCCTCGGGACTCTGGTACTTGTAGTTCTTTAGTGGATCACCCAGGTGGGTGCAAGTCGGTGCTTGTAGGACTGATGAATCTCTAGACCCGATACATGTCCCGGGTTTTAGGCTATCGCCCGAGACATGTCTCGGGTTTCGGGATAACTTCCCTCATCAGTAGAGAAAAATCGTTAGGGGTGGAAGAGAAGGCCGCCACACAACAGTCAAAGGCCTCGATGTCAGAACCGGAACGCAGGTGCGTCGTCCAAGAGCCCGTCGGCCCAAAGCTCAAGGGAGCCATATTGTGTTTAGTCATCAATGGAGCGCACACCGCTAGCCCCTCCTCCGGATCGCCCCTCAGGACTCTGGTACTTGTAGTTCTTTAGTGGATCACCCAGGTGGGTGCAAGTCGGTGCTTGTAGGACTGATGAATCTCTAGACCCGATACATGTCCCGGGTTTTAGGATATCGCCCGAGACATGTCTCGGGTTTCGGGATAACTTCCCTCATCAGTAGAGAAAGATCGTTAAGGGTGGAAGAGAGGGCCGCCACACAACAGTCAAAGGCCTCGATGCCAGAACCGGCACGCAGGTGCGTCGTCCAAGAGCCCGTCGGCCCAAAGCTCAAGGGAGCCATATTGTGTTTAGTTATCAATGGAGCGCACACTGCTAGCCCCTCCTCCGGATCGCCCCTCGGGACTATGGTACTTGTAGTTCTTTAGTGGATCGCCCAGGTGGGTGCAAGTCGGTGCTTGTAGGACTGATGAATCTCTAGACCCGATACATGTCCCGGGTTTTAGGATATCGCCCGAGACATGTCTCGGGTTTCGGGATAACTTCCCTCATCAGTAGAGAAAGATTGTTAGGGGTGGAAGAGAAGGCCGCCACACAACAGTCAAAGGCCTCGATGCCAGAACCGGCACGCAGGTGCGTCGTCCAAGAGCCCGTCGGCCCAAAGCTCAAGGGAGCCATATTGTGTTTAGTCATCAATGGAGCGCACACCGCTAGCCCCTCCTCCGGATCGCCCCTCGGGACTCTGGTACTTGTAGTTCTTTAGTGGATCACCCAGGTGGGTGCAAGTCGGTGCTTGAAGGACTGATGAATCTCTAGACACGATACATGTCCCGGGTTTAAGGATATCGCCCGAGACATGTCTCGGGTTTCGGGATAACTTCCCTCATCAGTAGAGAAAGATCGTTAGGGGTGGAAGAGAAGGCCGCCACACAACAGTCATGGGCCTCGATGCCAGAACCGGCACGCAGGTGCGTCGTCCAAGAGCCTGTCGGCCCAAAGCTCAAGGGAGCCATATTGTGTTTAGTCATCAATGGAGCGCACACTGCTAGCCCCTCCTCTGGCTCGCCCCTCGGGACTCTGGTACTTGTAGTTCTTTAGTGGATCACCCAGGTGGGTGCAAGTCGGTGCTTGTAGGACTGATGAATCTCTAGACCCGATACATGTCCCGGGTTTTAGGATATCGCCCGAGACATGTCTCGGGTTTCGGGATAACTTCCCTCATCAGTAGAGAAAGATCGTTAGGGGTGGAAGAGAAGGCCGCCACACAACAGTCAAAGGCCTCGATGTCAGAACCGGCACGCAGGTGCGTCGTCCAAGAGCCCGTCCGCCCAAAGCTCAAGGGAGCCATATTGTGTTTAGTCATCAATGGAGCGCACACCGCTAGCCCCTCCTCCGGTTCGCCCCTCGGGACTCTGGTACTTGTAGTTCTTTAGTGGATCACCCAGGTGGGTGCAAGTCGGTGCTTGTAGGACTGATGAATCTCTAGACCCGATACATGTCCCGGGTTTTAGGATATCGCCCGAGACATGTCTCGGGTTTCGGGATAACTTCCCTCATCAGTAGAGAAAGATCGTTAGGGGTGGAAGAGAAGGCCGCCACACCACAGTCAAAGGCCTCGATGCCAGAACTGGCACGCAGGTGCGTCGTCCAAGAGCCCGTCGGCACAAAGCTCAAGGGAGCCATATTGTGTTTAGTCATCAATGGAGCGCACACCGCTAGCCCCTCCTCCGGATTGCCCCTCGGGACTATGGTACTTGTAGTTCTTTAGTGGATCACCCAGGTGGGTGCAAGTCGGTGCTTGTAGGACTGATGAATCTCTAGACCCGATACATGTCCCGGGTTTTAGGATATTGCCCGAGACATGTGTCGGGTTTCGGGATAACTTCCCTCATCAGTAGAGAAAGATCGTTAGGGGTGGAAGAGAAGGCCGCCACACAACAGTCAAAGGCCTCGATGCCAGAACCGGCACGCAGGTGCGTCGTCCAAGAGCCCGTCGGCCCAAAGCTCAAGGGAGCCATATTGTGTTTAGTCATCAATGGAGCGCATACCACTAGCCCCTCCTCCGGATCGCCCCTCAGGACTCTGGTACTTGTAGTTCTTTAGTGTATCACCCAGGTGGGTGCAAGTCGGTGCTTGTAGGACTGATGAATCTCTAGACCCGATACATGTCCCGGGTTTTAGGATATCGCCCGAGACATGTCTTGGGTTTCGGGATAACTTCCCTCATCGGTAGAGAAAGATCGTTAGGGGTGGAAGAGAAGGCCGCCACACAACAGTCAAAGGCCTCGATGTCAGAACCGGAACGCAGGTGCGTCGTCCAAGAGCCCGTCGGCCCAAAGCTCAAGGGAGCCATATTGTGTTTAGTCATCAATGGAGCGCACACCGCTAGCCCCTCCTCCGGATCGCCCCTCAGGACTCTGGTACTTGTAGTTCTTTAGTGGATCACCCAGGTGGGTGCAAGTAGGTGCTTGTAGGACTGATGAATCTCTAGACCCGATACATGTCCCGGGTTTTAGGATATCGCCCGAGACATGTCTCGGGTTTCGGGATAACTTCCCTCATCAGTAGAGAAAGATCGTTAAGGGTGGAAGAGAAGGCCGCCACACAACAGTCAAAGGCCTCGATGCCAGAACCGGCACGCAGGTGCGTCGTCCAAGAGCCCGTCGGCCCAAGGCTCAAGGGAGCCATATTGTGTTTAGTTATCAATGGAGCGCACACCGCCAGCCCCTCCTCCGGATCGCCCCTCGGGACTATGGTACTTGTAGTTCTTTAGTGGATCGCCCAGGTGGGTGCAAGTCGGTGCTTGTAGGACTGATGAATCTCTAGACCCGATACATGTCCCGGGTTTTAGGATATCGCCCGAGACATGTCTCGGGTTTCGGGATAACTTCCCTCATCAGTAGAGAAAGATTGTTAGGGGTGGAAGAGAAGGCCGCCACACAACAGTCAAAGGCCTCGATGCCAGAACCGGCACGCAGGTGCGTCGTCCAAGAGCCCGTCGGCCCAAAGCTCAAGGGGGCCATATTGTGTTTAGTCATCAATGGAGCGCACACCGCTAGCCCCTCCTTCGGATCGCCCCTCGGGACTCTGGTACTTGTAGTTCTTTAGTGGATCACCCAGGTGGGTGCAAGTCGGTGCTTGAAGGACTGATGAATCTCTAGACCCGATACATGTCCCGGATTTAAGGATATCGCCCGAGACATGTCTCGGGTTTCGGGATAACTTCCCTCATCAGTAGAGAAAGATCGTTAGGGGTGGAAGAGAAGGCCGCCACACAACAGTCATGGGCCTCGATGCCAGAACCGGCACGCAGGTGCGTCGTCCAAGAGCCTGTCGGCCCAAAGCTCAAGGGAGCCATATTGTGTTTAGTCATCAATGGAGCGCACACTGCTAGCCCCTCCTCCGGCTCGCCCCTTGGGACTCTGGTACTTGTAGTTCTTTAGTGGATCACCCAGGTGGGTGCAAGTCGGTGCTTGTAGGACTGATGAATCTCTAGACCCGATAAATGTCCCGGGTTTTAGGATATCGCCCGAGACATGTCTCGGGTTTCGGGATAACTTCCCTCATCAGTAGAGAAAGATCGTTAGGGGTGGAAGAGAAGGCCGCCACACAACAGTCATGGGCCTCGATGCCAGAACCGGCACGCAGGTGCGTCGTCCAAGAGCCTGTCGGCCCAAAGCTCAAGGGAGCCATATTGTGTTTAGTCATCAAAAGAGCGCACACTGCTAGCCCCTCCTCCGGCTCGCCCCTCGGGACTCTGGTACTTGTAGTTCTTTAGTGGATCACCCAGGTGGGTGCAAGTCGGTGCTTGTAGGACTGATGAATCTCTAGACCTGATAAATGTCCCGGGTTTTAGGATATCGCCCGAGACATGTCTCGGGTTTCGGGATAACTTCCCTCATCAGTAGAGAAAGATCGTTAGGGGTGGAAGAGAAGGCCGCCACACAACAGTCAATGGCCTCGATGCCAGAACCGGCACGCAGGTGCGTCGTCCAAGAGCCCGTCGGTCCAAAGCTCAAGGGAGCCATATTGTGTTTAGTCATCAATGGAGCGCACACCGCTAGCCCCTCCTCCGGATCGCCCCTCGGGACTCTGGTACTTGTAGTTCTTTAGTGGATCACCCAGGTGGGTGCAAGTCGGTGCTTGTAGGACTGATGAATCTCTAGACCCGATACATGTCCCGGGTTTTAGGATATCGCCCGAGACATGTCTCGGGTTTCGGGATAACTTCCCTCATCAGTAGAGAAAGATCGTTAGGGGTGGAAGAGAAGGCCGCCACACAACAGTCAAAGGCCTCGACGCCAGAACTGGCACGCAGGTGCGTCGTCCAAGAGCCCGTCGGCCCAAAGCTCAAGGGAGCCATATTGTGTTTAGTCATCAATGGAGCGCACACCGCTAGCCCCTCCTCCGGATCGCCCCTCGGGACTCTGGTACTTGTAGTTCTTTAGTGGATCACCCAGGTGGGTGCAAGTCGGTGCTTGTAGGACTGATGAATCTCTAGACCCGATACATGTCCCGGGTTTTAGGATATCGCCCGAGACATGTCTCGGGTTTCGGGATAACTTCCCTCATCAGTAGAGAAAGATCGTTAGGGGTGGAAGAGAAGGCCGCCACACAACAGTCAAAGGCCTCGATGCCAGAACCGGCACGCAGGTGCGTCGTCCAAGAGCCCGTCGGCCCAAAGCTCAAGGGGGCCATATTGTGTTTAGTCATCAATGGAGCGCACACCGCTAGCCCCTCCTTCGGATCGCCCCTCGGGACTCTGGTACTTGTAGTTCTTTAGTGGATCACCCAGGTGGGTGCAAGTCGGTGCTTGAAGGACTGATGAATCTCTAGACCCGATACATGTCCCGGATTTAAGGATATCGCCCGAGACATGTCTCGGGTTTCGGGATAACTTCCCTCATCAGTAGAGAAAGATCGTTAGGGGTGGAAGAGAAGGCCGCCACACAACAGTCATGGGCCTCGATGCCAGAACCGGCACGCAGGTGCGTCGTCCAAGAGCCTGTCGGCCCAAAGCTCAAGGGAGCCATATTGTGTTTAGTCATCAATGGAGCGCACACTGCTAGCCCCTCCTCCGGCTCGCCCCTTGGGACTCTGGTACTTGTAGTTCTTTAGTGGATCACCCAGGTGGGTGCAAGTCGGTGCTTGTAGGACTGATGAATCTCTAGACCCGATAAATGTCCCGGGTTTTAGGATATCGCCCGAGACATGTCTCGGGTTTCGGGATAACTTCCCTCATCAGTAGAGAAAGATCGTTAGGGGTGGAAGAGAAGGCCGCCACACAACAGTCAAAGGCCTCGATGTCAGAACCGGCACGCAGGTGCGTCGTCCAAGAGCCCGTCGGCCCAAAGCTCAAGGGAGCCATATTGTGTTTAGTCATCAATGGAGCGCACACCGCTAGCCCCTCCTCCGGCTCGCCCCTCGGGACTCTGGTACTTGTGGTTCTTTAGTGGATCACCCAGGTGGGTGCAAGTCGGTGCTTGTAGGACTGATGAATCTCTAGACCCGATACATGTCCCGGGTTTTAGTATATCGCCCGAGACATGTCTCGGGTTTCGGGATAACTTCCCTCATCAGTAGAGAAAGATCGTTAGGGGTGGAAGAGAAGGCCGCCACACAACAGTCAAAGGCCTCGATGCCAGAACCGGCACGCAGGTGCGTCGTCCAAGAGCCCGTCGGCCCAAAGCTCAAGGGAGCCATATTGTGTTTAGTCATCAATGGAGCGCACACCGCTAGCCCCTCCTCCGGATCGCCCCTCGGGACTCTGGTACTTGTAGTTCTTTAGTGGATCACCCGTGGGTGCAAGTCGGTGCTTGTAGGACTGATGAATCTCTAGACACGATACATGTCCCGGGTTTTAGGATATCGCCCGAGACATGTCTCGGGTTTCGGGATAACTTCCCTCATCAGTTGAGAAAGATCGTTAGGGGTGGAAGAGAAGGCCGCCACACAACAGTCAAAGGCCTCGATGCCAGAACCGGCACGCAGGTGCGTCGTCCAAGAGCCTGTCGGCCCAAAGCTCAAGGGAGCCATATTGTGTTTAGTCATCAATGGAGCGCACACTGCTAGCCCCTCCTCCGGCTCGCCCCTCGGGACTCTGGTACTTGTAGTTCTTTAGTGGATCACCCAGGTGGGTGCAAGTCGGTGCTTGTAGGACTGATGAATCTCTAGACCCGATACATGTCCCGGGTTTTTTGATATCGCCCGAGACATGTCTCGGGTTTCGGGATAACTTCCCTCATCAGTAGAGAAAGATCGCTAGGGGTGGAAGAGAAGGCCGCCACACAACAGTCAAAGGCCTCGATGCCAGAACCGGCACGCAGGTGCGTCGTCCAAGAGCCCGTCGGCCCAAAGCTCAAGGGAGCCATATTGTGTTTAGTCATCAATGGAGCGCACACCGCTAGCCCCTCCTCCGGATCGCCCCTCGGGACTCTGGTACTTGTAGTTCTTTAGTGGATCACCCAGGTGGTTGCAAGTCGGTGCTTGTAGGACTGATGAATCTCTAGACCCGATACATGTCCCGGGTTTTAGGATATCACCCGAGACATGTCTCGGGTTTCGGGATAACTTCCCTCATCAGTAGAGGAAAATCGTTAGGGGTGGAAGAGAAGGCCGCCACACAACAGTCAAAGGCCTCGATGTCAGAACCGGCACGCAGGTGCGTCGTCCAAGAGCCCATCCGCCCAAAGCTCAAGGGAGCCATATTGTGTTTAGTCATCAATGGAGCGCACACCGCTAGCCCCTCCTCCGGATCGCCCCTCGGGACTCTGGTACTTGGAGTTCTTTAGTGGATCACCCAGGTGGGTGCAAGTCGGTGCTTGTAGGACTGATGAATCTCTAGACCCGATACATGTTCCGGGTTTTAGGATATCGCCCGAGACATGTCTCGGGTTTCGGGATAACTTCCCTCATCAGTAGAGAAAGATCGTTAGGGGTGGAAGAGAAGGCCGCCACACAACAGTCAAAGGCCTCGATGCCAGAACCGGCACGCAGGTGCGTCGTCCAAGAGCCCGTCGGCCCAAAGCTCAAGGGAGCCATATTGTGTTTAGTCATCAATGGAGCGCACACCGCTAGCCCCTCCTCCGGATCGCCCCTCGGGACTCTGGTACTTGTAGTTCTTTAGTGGATCACCCAGGTGGGTGCAAGTCGGTGCTTGTAGGACTGATGAATCTCTAGACCCGATACATGTCCCGGGTTTAAGGATATCGCCCGAGACATGTCTCGGGTTTCGGGATAACTACCCTCATCAGTAGAGAAAGATCGTTAGGGGTGGAAGAGAAGGCCGCCACACAACAGTCATGGGCCTCGATGCCAGAACCGGCACGCAGGTGCGTCGTCCAAGAGCCTGTCGGCCCAAAGCTCAAGGGAGCCATATTTTGTTTAGTCATCAATGGAGCGCACACCGCTAGCCCCTCCTCCGGATCAACCCTCGGGACTCTGGTACTTGTAGTTCTTTAGTGGATCACCCAGGTGGGTGCAAGTCTGTGCTTGTAGGACTGATGAATCTCTAGACCCGATACATGTTCCGGGTTTTAGGATATCGCCCGAGACATGTCTCGGGTTTCGGGATAACTTCCCTCATCAGTAGAGAAAGATCATTAGGGGTGGAAGAGAAGGCCGCCACACAACAGTCAAAGGCCTCGATGCCAGAACCGGCACGCAGGTGCGTCGTCCAAGAGCCCGTCGGCCCAAAGCTCAAGGGAGCCATATTGTGTTTAGTCATCAATGGAGCGCACACCGCTAGCCCCTCCTCCGGATCGCCCCTCGGGACTCTGGTACTTGTGGTTCTTTAGTGGATCACCCAGGTGGGTACAAGTCGGTGCTTGTAGGACTGATGAATCTCTAGACCCGATACATGTCCCGGGTTTTAGGATATCGCCCTAGACATGTCTTGGGTTTCGGGATAACTTCCCTCATCAGTAGAGAAAGATCGTTAGGGGTGGAAGAGAAGGCCGCCACACAACAGTCAAAGGCCTCGATGTCAGAACCGGCACGCAGGTGCGTCGTCCAAGAGCCCGTCGGCCCAAAGCTCAAGGGAGCCATATTGTGTTTAGTCATCAATGGAGCGCACACCGCTAGCCCCTCCTCCGGCTCGCCCCTCGGGACTCTGGTACTTGTGGTTCTTTAGTGGATCACCCAGGTGGGTGCAAGTCGGTGCTTGTAGGACTGATGAATCTCTAGACCCGATACATGTTCCGGGTTTTAGGATATCGCCCGAGACATGTCTCGGGTTTCGGGATAACTTCCCTCATCAGTAGAGAAAGATCGTTAGGGGTGGAAGAGAAGGCCGCCACACAACAGTCAAAGGCCTCGATGCCAGAACCGGCACGCAGGTGCGTCGTCCAAGAGCCCGTCGGCCCAAAGCTCAAGGGAGCCATATTGTGTTTAGTCATCAATGGAGCGCACACCGCTAGCCCCTCCTCCGGATCGCCCCTCGGGACTCTGGTACTTGTAGTTCTTTAGTGGATCACCCGTGGGTGCAAGTCGGTGCTTGTAGGACTGATGAATCTCTAGACACGATACATGTCCCGGGTTTTAGGATATCGCCCGAGACATGTCTCGGGTTTCGGGATAACTTCCCTCATCAGTTGAGAAAGATCGTTAGGGGTGGAAGAGAAGGCCGCCACACAACAGTCAAAGGCCTCGATGCCAGAACCGGCACGCAGGTGCGTCGTCCAAGAGCCTGTCGGCCCAAAGCTCAAGGGAGCCATATTGTGTTTAGTCATCAATGGAGCGCACACTGCTAGCCCCTCCTCCGGATCGCCCCTCGGGACTCTGGTACTTGTAGTTCTTTAGTGGATCACCCAGGTGGGTGCAAGTCGGTGCTTGTAGGACTGATGAATCTCTAGACCCGATACATGTCCCGGGTTTTAGGATATCGCCCGAGACATGTCTCGGGTTTCGGGATAACTTCCCTCATCAGTAGAGAAAGATCGTTAGGGGTGGAAGAGAAGGCCGCCACACAACAGTCAAATGCCTCGATGCCAGAACCGGCACGCAGGTGCGTCGTCCAAGAGCCCGTCGGCCCAAAGCTCAAGGGAGCCATATTGTGTTTAGTCATCAATGGAGCGCACACCGCTAGCCCCTCCTCCGGATCGCCCCTCGGGACTCTGGTACTTGTAGTTCTTTAGTGGATCACCCAGGTGGTTGCAAGTCGGTGCTTGTAGGACTGATGAATCTCTAGACCCGATACATGTCCCGGGTTTTAGGATATCACCCGAGACATGTCTCGGGTTTCGGGATAACTTCCCTCATCAGTAGAGGAAAATCGTTAGGGGTGGAAGAGAAGGCCGCCACACAACAGTCAAAGGCCTCGATGTCAGAACCGGCACGCAGGTGCGTCGTCCAAGAGCCCATCCGCCCAAAGCTCAAGGGAGCCATATTGTGTTTAGTCATCAATGGAGCGCACACCGCTAGCCCCTCCTCCGGATCGCCCCTCGGGACACTGGTACTTGTAGTTCTTTAGTGGATCACCCAGGTGGGTGCAAGTCGGTGCTTGTAGGACTGATGAATCTCTAGACCCGATACATGTTCCGGGTTTTAGGATATCGCCCGAGACATGTCTCGGGTTTCGGGATAACTTCCCTCATCAGTAGAGAAAGATCGTTAGGGGTGGAAGAGAAGGCCGCCACACAACAGTCAAAGGCCTCGATGCCAGAACCGGCACGCAGGTGCGTCGTCCAAGAGCCCGTCGGCCCAAAGCTCAAGGGAGCCATATTGTGTTTAGTTATCAATGGAGTGCACACCGCTAGCCCCTCCTCCGGATCGCCCCTCGGGACTATGGTACTTGTAGTTCTTTAGTGGATCGCCCAGGTGGGTGCAAGTCGGTGCTTGTAGGACTGATGAATCTCTAGACCCGATACATGTCCCGGGTTTTAGGATATCGCCCGAGACATGTCTCGGGTTTCGGGATAACTTCCTTCATCAGTAGAGAAAGATCGTTAGGGGTGGAAGAGAAGGCCGCCACACAACAGTCAAAGGCCTCGATGCCAGAACCGGCACGCAGGTGCGTCGTCCAAGAGCCCGTCGGCCCAAAGCTCAAGGGAGCCATATTGTGTTTAGTCATCAATGGAGCGCACACCGCTAGCCCCTCCTCCGGATCGCCCCTCGGGACTCTGGTACTTGTAGTTCTTTAGTGGATCACCCAGGTGGGTGCAAGTCGGTGCTTGTAGGACTGATGAATCTCTAGACCCGATACATGTCCCGGGTTTAAGGATATCGCCCGAGACATGTCTCGGGTTTCGGGATAACTTCCCTCATCAGTAGAGAAAGATCGTTAGGGGTGGAAGAGAAGGCCGCCACACAACAGTCATGGGCCTCGATGCCAGAACCGGCACGCAGGTGCGTCGTCCAAGAGCCTGTCGGCCCAAAGCTCAAGGGAGCCATATTGTGTTTAGTCATCAAAAGAGCGCACACTGCTAGCCCCTCCTCCGGCTCGCCCCTCGGGACTCTGGTACTTGTAGTTCTTTAGTGGATCACCCAGGTGGGTGCAAGTCGGTGCTTGTAGGACTGATGAATCTCTAGACCCGATACATGTCCCCGGTTTTAGGATATCGCCCGAGACATGTCTCGGGTTTCGGGATAACTTCCCTCATCAGTAGAGAAAGATTGTTAGGGGTGGAAGAGAAGGCCGCCACACAACAGTCAAAGGCCTCGATGTCAGAACCGGCACGCAGGTGCGTCGTCCAAGAGCCCGTCCGCCCAAAGCTCAAGGGAGCCATATTTTGTTTAGTCATCAATGGAGCGCACACCGCTAGCCCCTCCTCCGGATCAACCCTCGGGACTCTGGTACTTGTAGTTCTTTAGTGGATCACCCAGGTGGGTGCAAGTCTGTGCTTGTAGGACTGATGAATCTCTAGACCCGATACATGTTCCGGGTTTTAGGATATCGCCCGAGACATGTCTCGGGTTTCGGGATAACTTCCCTCATCAGTAGAGAAAGATCATTAGGGGTGGAAGAGAAGGCCGCCACACAACAGTCAAAGGCCTCGATGCCAGAACCGGCACCAAGAGCCAAGTCGGCCCGTCGGCCCAAAGCTCAAGGGAGCCATATTGTGTTTAGTCATCAATGGAGCGCACACCGCTAGCCCCTCCTCCGGATCGCCCCTCGGGACTCTGGTACTTGTGGTTCTTTAGTGGATCACCCAGGTGGGTGCAAGTCGGTGCTTGTAGGACTGATGAATCTCTAGACCCGATACATGTCCCGGGTTTTAGGATATCGCCCTAGACATGTCTTGGGTTTCGGGATAACTTCCCTCATCAGTAGAGAAAGATCGTTAGGGGTGGAAGAGAAGGCCGCCACACAACAGTCAAAGGCCTCGATGTCAGAACCGGCACGCAGGTGCGTCGTCCAAGAGCCCGTCCGCCCAAAGCTCAAGGGAGCCATATTTTGTTTAGTCATCAATGGAGCGCACACCGCTAGCCCCTCCTCCGGATCAACCCTCGGGACTCTGGTACTTGTAGTTCTTTAGTGGATCACCCAGGTGGGTGCAAGTCGGTGCTTGTAGGACTGATGAATCTCTAGACCCGATACATGTTCCGGGTTTTAGGATATCGCCCGAGACATGTCTCGGGTTTCGGGATAACTTCCCTCATCAGTAGAGAAAGATCATTAGGGGTGGAAGAGAAGGCCGCCAAACAACAGTCAAAGGCCTCGATGCCAGAACCGGCACGCAGGTGCGTCGTCCAAGAGCCCGTCGGCCCAAAGCTCAAGGGAGCCATATTGTGTTTAGTCATCAATGGAGCGCACACCGCTAGCCCCTCCTCCGGATCGCCCCTCGGGACTATGGTACTTGTAGTTCTTTAGTGGATCACCCAGGTGGGTGCAAGTCGGTGCTTGTAGGACTGATGAATCTCTAGACCCGATACATGTCCCGGGTTTTAGGATATCGCCCGAGACATGTCTCGGGTTTCGGGATAACTTCCCTCATCAGTAGAGAAAGATCGTTAGGGGTGGAAGAGAAGGCCGCCACACAACAGTCAAAGGCCTCGATGCCAGAACCGGCACGCAGGTGCGTCGTCCAAGAGCCCGTCGGCCCAAAGCTCAAGGGAGCCATATTGTGTTTAGTCATCAATGGAGCGCACACCGCTAGCCCCTCTTCCGGATCGCCCCTCGGGACTCTGGTACTTGTAGTTCTTTAGTGGATCACCCAGGTGGGTGCAAGTCGGTGCTTGTAGGACTGATGAATCTCTAGACCCGATACATGTCCCGGGTTTTAGGATATCGCCCGAGACATGTCTCGGGTTTCGGGATAACTTCCCTCATCAGTTGAGAAAGATCGTTAGGGGTGGAAGAGAAGGCCGCCACACAACAGTCAAAGGCCTCGATGCCAGAACCGGCACGCAGGTGCGTCGTCCAAGAGCCTGTCGGCCCAAAGCTCAAGGGAGCCATATTGTGTTTAGTCATCAATGGAGCGCACACTGCTAGCCCCTCCTCCGGCTCGCCCCTCGGGACTCTGGTACTTGTAGTTCTTTAGTGGATCACCCAGGTGGGTGCAAGTCGGTGCTTGTAGGACTGATGAATCTCTAGACCCGATACATGTCCCGGGTTTTTTGATATCGCCCGAGACATGTCTCGGGTTTCGGGATAACTTCCCTCATCAGTAGAGAAAGATCGCTAGGGGTGGAAGAGAAGGCCGCCACACAACAGTCAAAGGCCTCGATGCCAGAACCGGCACGCAGGTGCGTCGTCCAAGAGCCCGTCGGCCCAAAGCTCAAGGGAGCCATATTGTGTTTAGTCATCAATGGAGCGCACACCGCTAGCCCCTCCTCCGGATCGCCCCTCGGGACTCTGGTACTTGTAGTTCTTTAGTGGATCACCCAGGTGGGTGCAAGTCGGTGCTTGTAGGACTGATGAATCTCTAGACCCGATACATGTCCCGGGTTTTAGGATATCGCCCGAGACATGTCTCGGGTTTCGGGATAACTTCCCTCATCAGTAGAGGAAAATCGTTAGGGGTGGAAGAGAAGGCCGCCACACAACAGTCAAAGGCCTCGATGTCAGAACCGGCACGCAGGTGCGTTGTCCAAGAGCCCGTCCGCCCAAAGCTCAAGGGAGCCATATTGTGTTTAGTCATCAATGGAGCGCACACCGCTAGCCCCTCCTCCGGATCGCCCCTCGGGACTCTGGTACTTGTAGTTCTTTAGTGGATCACCCAGGTGGGTGCAAGTCGGTGCTTGTAGGACTGATGAATCTCTAGACCCGATACATGTTCCGGGTTTTAGGATATCGCCCGAGACATGTCTCGGGTTTCGGGATAACTTCCCTCATCAGTAGAGAAAGATCGTTAGGGGTGGAAGAGAAGGCCGCCATACAACAGTCAAAGGCCTCGATGCCAGAACCGGCACGCAGGTGCGTCGTCCAAGAGCCCGTCGGCCCAAAGCTCAAGGGAGCCATATTGTGTTTAGTTATCAATGGAGTGCACACCGCTAGCCCCTCCTCCGGATCGCCCCTCGGGACTATGGTACTTGTAGTTCTTTAGTGGATCGCCCAGGTGGGTGCAAGTCGGTGCTTGTAGGACTGATGAATCTCTAGACCCGATACATGTCCCGGGTTTTAGGATATCGCCCGAGACATGTCTCGGGTTTCGGGATAACTTCCTTCATCAGTAGAGAAAGATCGTTAGGGGTGGAAGAGAAGGCCGCCACACAACAGTCAAAGGCCTCGATGCCAGAACCGGCACGCAGGTGCGTCGTCCAAGAGCCCGTCGGCCCAAAGCTCAAGGGAGCCATATTGTGTTTAGTCATCAATGGAGCGCACACCGCTAGCCCCTCCTCCGGATCGCCCCTCGGGACTCTGGTACTTGTAGTTCTTTAGTGGATCACCCAGGTGGGTGCAAGTCGGTGCTTGTAGGACTGATGAATCTCTAGACCCGATACATGTCCCGGGTTTTAGGATATCGCCCGAGACATGTCTCGGGTTTCGGGATAACTTCCCTCATCAGTAGAGAAAGATCGTTAGGGGTGGAAGAGAAGGCCGCCACACAACAGTCAATGGCCTCGATGCCAGAACCGGCACGCAGGTGCGTCGTCCAAGAGCCCGTCGGCCCAAAGCTCAAGGGAGCCATATTGTGTTTAGTCATCAATGGAGCGCACACCGCTAGCCCCTCCTCCGGATCGCCCCTCGGGACTCTGGTACTTGTAGTTCTTTAGTGGATCACCCAGGTGGGTGCAAGTCGGTGCTTGTAGGACTGATGAATCTCTAGACCCGATACATGTTCCGGGTTTTAGGATATCGCCCGAGACATGTCTCGGGTTTCGGGATAACTTCCCTCATCAGTAGAGAAAGATCGTTAGGGGTGGAAGAGAAGGCCGCCACACAACAGTCAAAGGCCTCGATGCCAGAACCGGCACGCAGGTGCGTCGTCCAAGAGCCCGTCGGCCCAAAGCTCAAGGGAGCCATATTGTGTTTAGTTATCAATGGAGTGCACACCGCTAGCCCCTCCTCCGGATCGCCCCTCGGGACTATGGTACTTGTAGTTCTTTAGTGGATCGCCCAGGTGGGTGCAAGTCGGTGCTTGTAGGACTGATGAATCTCTAGACCCGATACATGTCCCGGGTTTTAGGATATCGCCCGAGACATGTCTCGGGTTTCGGGATAACTTCCTTCATCAGTAGAGAAAGATCGTTAGGGGTGGAAGAGAAGGCCGCCACACAACAGTCAAAGGCCTCGATGCCAGAACCGGCACGCAGGTGCGTCGTCCAAGAGCCCGTCGGCCCAAAGCTCAAGGGAGCCATATTGTGTTTAGTCATCAATGGAGCGCACACCGCTAGCCCCTCCTCCGGATCGCCCCTCGGGACTCTGGTACTTGTAGTTCTTTAGTGGATCACCCAGGTGGGTGCAAGTCGGTGCTTGTAGGACTGATGAATCTCTAGACCCGATACATGTCCCGGGTTTAAGGATATCGCCCGAG
The DNA here is from genome assembly GCF_964263255.1 of Lissotriton vulgaris. Taxonomy (NCBI): domain Eukaryota; kingdom Metazoa; phylum Chordata; class Amphibia; order Caudata; family Salamandridae; genus Lissotriton; species Lissotriton vulgaris. The sequence continues at coordinate 1,413,060,553 of NC_141695.1, forward strand.
ACATGTCTCGGGTTTCGGGATAACTTCCCTCATCAGTAGAGAAAGATCGTTAGGGGTGGAAGAGAAGGCCGCCACACAACAGTCATGGGCCTCGATGCCAGAACCGGCACGCAGGTGCGTCGTCCAAGAGCCTGTCGGCCCAAAGCTCAAGGGAGCCATATTGTGTTTAGTCATCAAAAGAGCGCACACTGCTAGCCCCTCCTCCGGCTCGCCCCTCGGGACTCTGGTACTTGTAGTTCTTTAGTGGATCACCCAGGTGGGTGCAAGTCGGTGCTTGTAGGACTGATGAATCTCTAGACCCGATACATGTCCCCGGTTTTAGGATATCGCCCGAGACATGTCTCGGGTTTCGGGATAACTTCCCTCATCAGTAGAGAAAGATTGTTAGGGGTGGAAGAGAAGGCCGCCACACAACAGTCAATGGCCTCGATGCCAGAACCGGCACGCAGGTGCGTCGTCCAAGAGCCCTTCGGCTCAAAGCTCAAGGGAGCCATATTGTGTTTAGTCATCAATGGAGCGCACACCGCTAGCCCCTCCTCCGGATCGCCCCTCGGGACTCTGGTACTTGTAGTTCTTTAGTGGATCACCCAGGTGGGTGCAAGTCGGTGCTTGTAGGACTGATGAATCTCTAGACCCGATACATGTCCCGGGTTTTAGGATATCGCCCGAGACATGTCTCGGGTTTCGGGATAACTTCCCTCATCAGTAGAGAAAGATCGTTAGGGGTGGAAGAGAAGGCCGCCACACAACAGTCAAAGGCCTCGAAGCCAGAACTGGCACGCAGGTGCGTCGTCCAAGAGCCCGTCGGCCCAAAGCTCAAGGGAGCCATATTGTGTTTAGTCATCAATGGAGCGCACACCGCTAGCCCCTCCTCCGGATCGCCCCTCGGGACTCTGGTACTTGTAGTTCTTTAGTGGATCACCCAGGTGGGTGCAAGTCGGTGCTTGTAGGACTGATGAATCTCTAGACCCGATACATGTCCCGGGTTTTAGGATATCGCCCGAGACATGTCTCGGGTTTCGGGATAACTTCCCTCATCAGTAGAGAAAGATCGTTAGGGGTGGAAGAGAAGGCCGCCACACAACAGTCAATGGCCTTGATGCCAGAACCGGCACGCAGGTGCGTCGTCCAAGAGCCCGTCGGCCCAAAGCTCAAGGGAGCCATATTGTGTTTAGTCATCAATGGAGCGCACACCGCTAGCCCCTCCTCCGGATCGCCCCTCGGGACTCTGGTACTTGTAGTTCTTTAGTGGATCACCCAGGTGGGTGCAAGTCGGTGCTTGTAGGACTGATGAATCTCTAGACCCGATACATGTCCCGGGTTTTAGGATATCGCCCGAGACATGTCTCGGGTTTCGGGATAACTTCCCTCATCAGTAGAGAAAGATCGTTAGGGGTGGAAGAGACGGCCGCCACACAACAGTCAAAGGCCTCGAAGCCAGAACTGGCACGCAGGTGCGTCGTCCAAGAGCCCGTCGGCCCAAAGCTCAAGGGAGCCATATTGTGTTTAGTCATCAATGGAGCGCACACCGCTAGCCCCTCCTCCGGATCGCCCCTCGGGACTCTGGTACTTGTAGTTCTTTAGTGGATCACCCAGGTGGGTGCAAGTCGGTGCTTGTAGGACTGATGAATCTCTAGACCCGATACATGTCCCGGGTTTTAGGATATCGCCCTAGACATGTCTTGGGTTTCGGGATAACTTCCCTCATCAGTAGAGAAAGATCGTTAGGGGTGGAAGAGAAGGCCGCCACACAACAGTCAAAGGCCTCGATGTCAGAACCGGCACGCAGGTGCGTCGTCCAAGAGCCCGTCGGCCCAAAGCTCAAGGGAGCCATATTGTGTTTAGTCATCAATGGAGCGCACACCGCTAGCCCCTCCTCCGGATCGCCCCTTGGGACTATGGTACTTGTAGTTCTTTAGTGGATCACCCAGGTGGGTGCAAGTCGGTGCTTGTAGGACTGATGAATCTCTAGACCCGATACATGTCCCGGGTTTTAGGATATCGCCCGAGACATGTCTCGGGTTTCGGGATAACTTCCCTCATCAGTAGAGAAAGATCGTTAGGGGTGGAAGAGAAGGCCGCCACACAACAGTCAAAGGCCTCGATGCCAGAACCGGCAAGCAGGTGCGTCGTCCAAGAGCCCGTCGGCCCAAAGCTCAAGGGAGCCATATTGTGTTTAGTCATCAATGGAGCGCACACCGCTAGCCCCTCCTCCGGATCGCCCCTCGGGACTCTGGTACTAGTAGTTCTTTAGTGGATCACCCAGGTGGGTGCAAGTCGGCGCTTGTAGGACTGATGAATCTCTAGACCCGATACATGTCCCGGGTTTTAGGATATCGCCCGAGACATGTCTCGGGTTTCGGGATAACTTCCCTCATCAGTAGAGAAAGATCGTTAGGGGTGGAAGAGAAGGCCGCCACACAAAAGTCAAAGGCCTCGATGCCAGAACCGGCACGCAGGTGCGTCGTCCAAGAGCCTGTCGGCCCAAAGCTCAAGGGAGCCATATTGTGTTTAGTCATCAATGGAGCGCACACTGCTAGCCCCTCCTCCGGCTCGCCCCTCGGGACTCTGGTACTTGTAGTTCTTTAGTGGATCACCCAGGTGGGTGCAAGTCGGTGCTTGTAGGACTGATGAATCTCTAGACCCGATACATGTCCCGGGTTTTAGGATATCGCCCCAGACATGTCTCGGGTTTCGGGATAACTTCCCTCATCAGTAGAGAAAGATCGCTAGGGGTGGAAGAGAAGGCCGCCACACAACAGTCAAAGGCCTCGATGCCAGAACCGGCACGCAGGTGCGTCGTCCAAGAGCCCGTCGGCCCAAAGCTCAAGGGAGCCATATTGTGTTTAGTCATCAATGGAGCGCACACCGCTAGCCCCTCCTCCGGATCGCCCCTCGGGACTCTGGTACTTGTAGTTCTTTAGTGGATCACCCAGGTGGGTGCAAGTCGGTGCTTGTAGGACTGATGAATCTCTAGACCCGATACATGTCCCGGGTTTTAGGATATCGCCCGAGACATGTCTCGGGTTTCGGGATAACTTCTCTCATCAGTAGAGAAAGATCGTTAGGGGTGGAAGAGAAGGCCGCCACACAACAGTCAAAGGCCTCGATGCCAGAACCGGCACGCAGGTGCGTCGTCCAAGAGCCTGTCGGCCCAAAGCTCAAGGGAGCCATATTGTGTTTAGTCATCAATGGAGCGCACACTGCTAGCCCCTCCTCCGGCTCGCCCCTCGGGACTCTGGTACTTGTAGTTCTTTAGTGGATCACCCAGGTGGGTGCAAGTCGGTGCTTGTAGGACTGATGAATCTCTAGACCAGATAAGTGTCCCGGGTTTTAGGATATCGCCCGAGACATGTCTCGGGTTTCGGGATAACTTCCCTCATCAGTAGAGAAAGATCGTTAGGGGTGGAAGAGAAGGCCGCCACACAACAGTCAAAGGCCTCGATGCAAGAACCGGCACGCAGGTTCGTCGTCCAAGAGCCCATCGGCCCAAAGCTCAAGGGAGCAATATTGTGTTTAGTCATCAATGGAGCGCACACCGCTAGCCCCTCCTCCGGATCGCCCCTCGGGACTCTGGTACTTGAAGTTCTTTAGTGGATCACCCGGGTGGGTGCAAGTCGGTGCTTGTAGGACTGATGAATCTCTAGACCCGATACATGTCCCGGGTTTTAGGATATCGCCCGAGACATGTCTCGGGTTTCGGGATAACTTCCCTCATCAGTAGAGAAAGATCGTTAGGGGTGGAAGAGAAGGCCGCCACACAACAGTCAAAGGCCTCGATGCCAGAACTGGCACGCAGGTGCGTCGTCCAAGAGCCCGTCGGCCCAAAGCTCAAGGGAGCCATATTGTGTTTAGTTATCAATGGAGCGCACACCGCTAGCCCCTCCTCCGGATCACCCCTCGGGAATATGGTACTTGTAGTTCTTTAGTGGATCGCCCAGGTGGGTGCAAGTCGGTGCTTGTAGGACTGATGAATCTCTAGACCCGATACATGTCCCGGGTTTTAGGATATCGCCCGAGACATGTCTCGGGTTTCGGGATAACTTCCCTCATCAGTAGAGAAAGATCGTTAGGGGTGGAAGAGAAGGCCGCCACACAACAGTCAAAGGCCTCGATGCCAGAACCGGCACGCAGGTGCGTCGTCCAAGAGCCCGTCGGCCCAAAGCTCAAGGGAGCCATATTGTGTTTAGTCATCAATGGAGCGCACACCGCTAGCCCCTCCTCCGGATCGCCCCTCGGGACTCTGGTACTTGTAGTTCTTTAGTGGATCACCCAGGTGGGTGCAAGTCGGTGCTTGTAGAACTGATGAATCTCTAGACCCGATACATGTCCCGGGTTTAAGGATATCGCCCGAGACATGTCTCGGGTTTCGGGATAACTTCCCTCATCAGTAGAGAAAGATCGTTAGGGGTGGAAGAGAAGGCCGCCACACAACAGTCATGGGCCTCGATGCCAGAACCGGCACGCAGGTGCGTCGTCCAAGAGCCTGTCGGCCCAAAGCTCAAGGGAGCCATATTGTGTTTAGTCATCAATGGAGCGCACCCTGCTAGCCCCTCCTCCGGCTCGCCCCTCGGGACTCTGGTACTTGTAGTTCTTTAGTGGATCACCCAGGTGGGTGCAAGTCGGTGCTTGTAGGACTGATGAATCTCTAGACCCGATACATGTCCCGGGTTTTAGGATATCGCCCGAGACATGTGTCGGGTTTCGGGATAACTTCCCTCATCAGTAGAGAAAGATCGTTAGGGGTGGAAGAGAAGGCCGCCACACAACAGTCAAAGGCCTCGATGCCAGAACCGGCACGCAGGTGCGTCGTCCAAGAGCCCGTCGGCCCAAAGCTCAAGGGAGCCATATTGTGTTTAGTCATCAATGGAGCGCACACCGCTAGCCCCTCCTCCGGATCGCCCCTTCGGGACTCTGGTACTTGTAGTTCTTTAGTGGATCACCCAGGTGGGTGCAAGTCGGTGCTTGGAGGACTGATGAATCTCTAGACCCGATACATGTCCCGGGTTTTAGGATATCGCCCGAGACATGTCTCGGGTTTCGGGATAACTTCCCTCATCAGTAGAGAAAGATCGTTAGGGGTGGAAGAGAAGGCCGCCACACAACAGTCGAAGGCCTCGATGCCAGAACCGGCACGCAGGTGCGTCGTCCAAGAGCCCGTCGGCCCAAAGCTCAAGGGAGCCATATTGTGTTTAGTCATCAATGGAGCGCACACCGCTAGCCCCTCCTCCGGATCGCCCCTCGGGACTCTGGTACTTGTAGTTCTTTAGTGGATCACCCAGGTGGGTGCAAGTCGGTGCTTGTAGGACTGATGAATCTCTAGACCCGATACATGTCCCGGGTTTTAGGATATCGCCCGAGACATGTCTCGGGTTTCGGGATAACTTCCCTCATCAGTAGAGAAAGATCGTTAGGGGTGGAAGAGAAGGCCGCCACACAACAGTCAAAGGCCTCGATGCCAGAACCGGCACGCAGGTGCGTCGTCCAAGAGCCTGTCGGCCCAAAGCTCAAGGGAGCCATATTGTGTTTAGTCATCAATGGAGCGCACACTGCTAGCCCCTCCTCCGGCTCGCCCCTCGGGACTCTGGTACTTGTAGTTCTTTAGTGGATCACCCAGGTGGGTGCAAGTCGGTGCTTGTAGGACTGATGAATCTCTAGACCCGATACATGTCCCGGGTTTTAGGATATCGCCCCAGACATGTCTCGGGTTTTGGGATAACTTCCCTCATCAGTAGAGAAAGATCGCTAGGGGTGGAAGAGAAGGCCGCCACACAACAGTCAAAGGCCTCGATGCCAGAACCGGCACGCAGGTGCGTCGTCCAAGAGCCCGTCGGCCCAAAGCTCAAGGGAGCCATATTGTGTTTAGTCATCAATGGAGCGCACACCGCTAGCCCCTCCTCCGGATTGCCCCTCGGGACTCTGGTACTTGAAGTTCTTTAGTGGATCACCCGGGTGGGTGCAAGTCGGTGCTTGTAGGACTGATGAATCTCTAGACCCGATACATGTCCCGGGTTTTAGGATATCGCCCAAGACATGTCTCGGGTTTCGGGATAACTTCCCTCATCAGTAGAGAAAGATCGTTAGGGGTGGAAGAGAAGGCCGCCACACAACAGTCAAAGGCCTCGATGCCAGAACTGGCACGCAGGTGCGTCGTCCAAGAGCCCGTCGGCCCAAAGCTCAAGGGAGCCATATTGTGTTTAGTTATCAATGGAGCGCACACCGCTAGCCCCTCCTCCGGATCACCCCTCGGGAATATGGTACTTGTAGTTCTTTAGTGGATCGCCCAGGTGGGTGCAAGTCGGTGCTTGTAGGACTGATGAATCTCTAGACCCGATACATGTCCCGGGTTTTAGGATATCGCCCGAGACATGTCTCGGGTTTCGGGATAACTTCCCTCATCAGTAGAGAAAGATCGTTAGGGGTGGAAGAGAAGGCCGCCACACAACAGTCAAAGGCCTCGATGCCAGAACCGGCACGCAGGTGCGTCGTCCAAGAGCCCGTCGGCCCAAAGCTCAAGGGAGCCATATTGTGTTTAGTCATCAATGGAGCGCACACCGCTAGCCCCTCCTCCGGATCGCCCCTCGGGACTCTGGTACTTGTAGTTCTTTAGTGGATCACCCAGGTGGGTGCAAGTCGGTGCTTGTAGGACTGATGAATCTCTAGACCCGATACATGTCCCGGGTTTTAGGATATCGCCCGAGACATGTCTCGGGTTTCGGGATAACTTCCCTCATCAGTAGAGAAAGATCGTTAGGGGTGGAAGAGAAGGCCGCCACACAACAGTCAAAGGCCTCGATGCCAGAACCGGCACGCAGGTGCGTCGTCCAAGAGCCTGTCGGCCCAAAGCTCAAGGGAGCCATATTGTGTTTAGTCATCAATGGAGCGCACACTGCTAGCCCCTCCTCCGGCTCGCCCCTCGGGACTCTGGTACTTGTAGTTCTTTAGTGGATCACCCAGGTGGGTGCAAGTCGGTGCTTGTAGGACTGATGAATCTCTAGACCCGATACATGTCCCGGGTTTTAGGATATCGCCCCAGACATGTCTCGGGTTTTGGGATAACTTCCCTCATCAGTAGAGAAAGATCGCTAGGGGTGGAAGAGAAGGCCGCCACACAACAGTCAAAGGCCTCGATGCCAGAACCGGCACGCAGGTGCGTCGTCCAAGAGCCCGTCGGCCCAAAGCTCAAGGGAGCCATATTGTGTTTAGTCATCAATGGAGCGCACACCGCTAGCCCCTCCTCCGGATCACCCCTCGTGACTCTGGTACTTGTAGTTCTTTAGTGGATCACCCAGGTGGGTGCAAGTCGGTGCTTGTAGGACTGATGAATCTCTAGACCCGATACATGTCCCGGGTTTTAGGATATCGCCCGAGACATGTCTCGGGTTTCGGGATAACTTCCCTCATCAGTAGAGAAAGATCGTTAGGGGTGGAAGAGAAGGCCGCCACACAACAGTCAAAGGCCTCGATGCCAGAACCGGCACGCAGGTGCGTCGTCCAAGAGCCTGTCGGCCCAAAGCTCAAGGGAGCCATATTGTGTTTAGTCATCAATGGAGCGCACACTGCTAGCCCCTCCTCCGGCTCGCCCCTCGGGACTCTGGTACTTGTAGTTCTTTAGTGGATCACCCAGGTGGGTGCAAGTCGGTGCTTGTAGGACTGATGAATCTCTAGACCAGATAAGTGTCCCGGGTTTTAGGATATCGCCCGAGACATGTCTCGGGTTTCGGGATAACTTCCCTCATCGGTAGAGAAAGATCGTTAGGGGTGGAAGAGAAGGCCGCCACACAACAGTCAAAGGCCTCGATGCAAGAACCGGCACGCAGGTGCGTCGTCCAAGAGCCCGTCGGCCCAAAGCTCAAGGGAGCAATATTGTGTTTAGTCATCAATGGAGCGCACACCGCTAGCCCCTCCTCCGGATTGCCCCTCGGGACTCTGGTACTTGAAGTTCTTTAGTGGATCACCCGGGTGGGTGCAAGTCGGTGCTTGTAGGACTGATGAATCTCTAGACCCGATACATGTCCCGGGTTTTAGGATATCGCCCAAGACATGTCTCGGGTTTCGGGATAACTTCCCTCATCAGTAGAGAAAGATCGTTAGGGGTGGAAGAGAAGGCCGCCACACAACAGTCAAAGGCCTCGATGCCAGAACTGGCACGCAGGTGCGTCGTCCAAGAGCCCGTCGGCCCAAAGCTCAAGGGAGCCATATTTTGTTTAGTCATCAATGGAGCCCACACCGCTAGCCCCTCCTCCGGATCAACCCTCGGGACTCTGGTACTTGTAGTTCTTTAGTGGATCACCCAGGTGGGTGCAAGTCGGTGCTTGTAGGACTGATGAATCTCTAGACCTGATACATGTTCCGGGTTTTAGGATATCGCCCGAGACATGTCTCGGGTTTCGGGATAACTTCCCTCATCAGTAGAGAAAGATCACTAGGGGTGGAAGAGAAGGCCGCCACACAACAGTCAAAGGCCTCGATGCCAGAACCGGCACGCAGGTGGGTCGTCCAAGAGCCCGTCGGCCCAAAGCTCAAGGGAGCCATATTGTGTTTAGTCATCAATGGAGCGCACACCGCTAGCCCCTCCTCCGGATCGCCCCTTGGGACTATGGTACTTGTAGTTCTTTAGTGGATCACCCAGGTGGGTGCAAGTCGGTGCTTGTAGGACTGATGAATCTCTAGACCCGATACATGTCCCGGGTTTTAGGATATCGCCCGAGACATGTCTCGGGTTTCGGGATAACTTCCCTCATCAGTAGAGAAAGATCGTTAGGGGTGGAAGAGAAGGCCGCCACACAACAGTCAAAGGCCTCGATGCCAGAACCGGCACGCAGGTGCGTCGTCCAAGAGCCCGTCGGCCCAAAGCTCAAGGGAGCCATATTGTGTTTAGTCATCAATGGAGCGCACACCGCTAGCCCCTCCTCCGGATCGCCCCTCGGGACTCTGGTACTTGTAGTTCTTTAGTGGATCACCCAGGTGGGTGCAAGTCGGTGCTTGTAGGACTGATGAATCTCTAGACCCGATACATGTCCCGGGTTTTAGGATATCGCCCGAGACATGTCTCGGGTTTCGGGATAACTTCCCTCATCAGTAGAGAAAGATCGTTAGGGGTGGAAGAGAAGGCCGCCACACAACAGTCAAAGGCCTTGATGCCAGAACCGGCACGCAGGTGCGTCGTCCAAGAGCCTGTCGGCCCAAAGCTCAAGGGAGCCATATTGTGTTTAGTCATCAATGGAGCGCACACTGCTAGCCCCTCCTCCGGCTCGCCCCTCGGGACTCTGGTACTTGTAGTTCTTTAGTGGATCACCCAGGTGGGTGCAAGTCGGTGCTTGTAGGACTGATGAATCTCTAGACCCGATACATGTCCCGGGTTTTAGGATATCGCCCCAGACATGTCTCGGGTTTCGGGATAACTTCCCTCATCAGTAGAGAAAGATCGCTAGGGGTGGAAGAGAAGGCCGCCACACAACAGTCAAAGGCCTCGATGCCAGAACCGGCACGCAGGTGCGTCGTCCAAGAGCCCGTCGGCCCAAAGCTCAAGGGAGCCATATTGTGTTTAGTCATCAATGGAGCGCACACTGCTAGCCCCTCCTCCGGCTCGCCCCTCGGGACTCTGGTACTTGTAGTTCTTTAGTGGATCACCCAGGTGGGTGCAAGTCGGTGCTTGTAGGACTGATGAATCTCTAGACCAGATAAGTGTCCCGGGTTTTAGGATATCGCCCGAGACATGTCTCGGGTTTCGGGATAACTTCCCTCATCAGTAGAGAAAGATCGTTAGGGGTGGAAGAGAAGGCCGCCACACAACAGTCAAAGGCCTCGATGCAAGAACCGGCACGCAGGTGCGTCGTCCAAGAGCCCATCGGCCCAAAGCTCAAGGGAGCAATATTGTGTTTAGTCATCAATGGAGCGCACACCGCTAGCCCCTCCTCCGGATCGCCCCTCGGGACTCTGGTACTTGAAGTTCCTTAGTCGATCACCCGGGTGGGTGCAAGTCGGTGCTTGTAGGACTGATGAATCTCTAGACCCGATACATGTCCCGGGTTTTAGGATATCGCCCGAGACATGTCTCGGGTTTCGGGATAACTTCCCTCATCAGTAGAGAAAGATCGTTAGGGGTGGAAGAGAAGGCCGCCACACAACAGTCAAAGGCCTCGATGCCAGAACTGGCACGCAGGTGCGTCGTCCAAGAGCCCGTCGGCCCAAAGCTCAAGGGAGCCATATTGTGTTTAGTTATCAATGGAGCGCACACCGCTAGCCCCTCCTCCGGATCACCCCTCGGGAATATGGTACTTGTAGTTCTTTAGTGGATCGCCCAGGTGGGTGCAAGTCGGTGCTTGTAGGACTGATGAATCTCTAGACCCGATACATGTCCCGGGTTTTAGGATATCGCCCGAGACATGTCTCGGGTTTCGGGATAACTTCCCTCATCAGTAGAGAAAGATCGTTAGGGGTGGAAGAGAAGGCTGCCACACAACAGTCAAAGGCCTCGATGCCAGAACCGGCACGCAGGTGCGTCGTCCAAGAGCCCGTCGGCCCAAAGCTCAAGGGAGCCATATTGTGTTTAGTCATCAATGGAGCGCACACCGCTAGCCCCTCCTCCGGATCGCCCCTCGGGACTCTGGTACTTGTAGTTCTTTAGTGGATCACCCAGGTGGGTGCAAGTCGGTGCTTGTAGAACTGATGAATCTCTAGACCCGATACATGTCCCGGGTTTAAGGATATCGCCCGAGACATGTCTCGGGTTTCGGGATAACTTCCCTCATCAGTAGAGAAAGATCGTTAGGGGTGGAAGAGAAGGCCGCCACACAACAGTCATGGGCCTCGATGCCAGAACCGGCACGCAGGTGCGTCGTCCAAGAGCCTGTCGGCCCAAAGCTCAAGGGAGCCATATTGTGTTTAGTCATCAATGGAGCGCACCCTGCTAGCCCCTCCTCCGGCTCGCCCCTCGGGACTCTGGTACTTGTAGTTCTTTAGTGGATCACCCAGGTGGGTGCAAGTCGGTGCTTGTAGGACTGATGAATCTCTAGACCCGATACATGTCCCGGGTTTTAGGATATCGCCCGAGACATGTGTCGGGTTTCGGGATAACTTCCCTCATCAGTAGAGAAAGATCGTTAGGGGTGGAAGAGAAGGCCGCCACACAACAGTCAAAGGCCTCGATGCCAGAACCGGCACGCAGGTGCGTTGTCCAAGAGCCCGTCGGCCCAAAGCTCAAGGGAGCCATATTGTGTTTAGTCATCAATGGAGCGCACACCGCTAGCCCCTCCTCCGGATCGCCCCTCGGGACTCTGGTACTTGTAGTTCTTTAGTGGATCACCCAGGTGGGTGCAAGTCGGTGCTTGGAGGACTGATGAATCTCTAGACCCGATACATGTCCCGGGTTTTAGGATATCGCCCGAGACATGTCTCGGGTTTCGGGATAACTTCCCTCATCAGTAGAGAAAGATCGTTAGGGGTGGAAGAGAAGGCCGCCACACAACAGTCGAAGGCCTCGATGCCAGAACCGGCACGCAGGTGCGTCGTCCAAGAGCCCGTCGGCCCAAAGCTCAAGGGAGCCATATTGTGTTTAGTCATCAATGGAGCGCACACCGCTAGCCCCTCCTCCGGATCGCCCCTCGGGACTCTGGTACTTGTAGTTCTTTAGTGGATCACCCAGGTGGGTGCAAGTCGGTGCTTGTAGGACTGATGAATCTCTAGACCCGATACATGTCCCGGGTTTTAGGATATCGCCCGAGACATGTCTCGGGTTTCGGGATAACTTCCCTCATCAGTAGAGAAAGATCGTTAGGGGTGGAAGAGAAGGCCGCCACACAACAGTCAAAGGCCTCGATGCCAGAACCGGCACGCAGGTGCGTTGTCCAAGAGCCTGTCGGCCCAAAGCTCAAGGGAGCCATATTGTGTTTAGTCATCAATGGAGCGCACACTGCTAGCCCCTCCTCCGGCTCGCCCCTCGGGACTCTGGTACTTGTAGTTCTTTAGTGGATCACCCAGGTGGGTGCAAGTCGGTGCTTGTAGGACTGATGAATCTCTAGACCCGATACATGTCCCGGGTTTTAGGATATCGCCCCAGACATGTCTCGGGTTTTGGGATAACTTCCCTCATCAGTAGAGAAAGATCGCTAGGGGTGGAAGAGAAGGCCGCCACACAACAGTCAAAGGCCTCGATGCCAGAACCGGCACGCAGGTGCGTCGTCCAAGAGCCCGTCGGCCCAAAGCTCAAGGGAGCCATATTGTGTTTAGTCATCAATGGAGCGCACACCGCTAGCCCCTCCTCCGGATCGCCCCTCGGGACTCTGGTACTTGTAGTTCTTTAGTGGATCACCCAGGTGGGTGCAAGTCGGTGCTTGTAGGACTGATGAATCTCTAGACCCGATACATGTCCCGGGTTTTAGGATATCGCCCGAGACATGTCTCGGGTTTCGGGATAACTTCCCTCATCAGTAGAGAAAGATCGTTAGGGGTGGAAGAGAAGGCCGCCACACAACAGTCAAAGGCCTCGATGCCAGAACCGGCACGCAGGTGCGTCGTCCAAGAGCCTGTCAGCCCAAAGCTCAAGGGAGCCATATTGTGTTTAGTCATCAATGGAGCGCACACTGCTAGCCCCTCCTCCGGCTCGCCCCTCGGGACTCTGGTACTTGTAGTTCTTTAGTGGATCACCCAGGTGGGTGCAAGTCGGTGCTTGTAGGACTGATGAATCTCTAGACCAGATAAGTGTCCCGGGTTTTAGGATATCGCCCGAGACATGTCTCGGGTTTCGGGATAACTTCCCTCATCAGTAGAGAAAGATCGTTAGGGGTGGAAGAGAAGGCCGCCACACAACAGTCAAAGGCCTCGATGCAAGAACCGGCACGCAGGTGCGTCGTCCAAGAGCCCGTCGGCCCAAAGCTCAAGGGAGCAATATTGTGTTTAGTCATCAATGGAGCGCACACCGCTAGCCCCTCCTCCGGATTGCCCCTTGGGACTCTGGTACTTGAAGTTCTTTAGTGGATCACCCGGGTGGGTGCAAGTCGGTGCTTGTAGGACTGATGAATCTCTAGACCCGATACATGTCCCGGGTTTTAGGATATCGCCCGAGACATGTCTCGGGTTTCGGGATAATTTCCCTCATCAGTAGAGAAAGATCGTTAGGGGTGGAAGAGAAGGCCGCCACACAACAGTCAAAGGCCTCGATGCCAGAACTGGCACGCAGGTGCGTCGTCCAAGAGCCCGTCGGCCCAAAGCTCAAGGGAGCCATATTGTGTTTAGTTATCAATGGAGCGCACACCGCTAGCCCCTCCTCCGGATCACCCCTCGGGAATATGGTACTTGTAGTTCTTTAGTGGATCGCCCAGGTGGGTGCAAGTCGGTGCTTGTAGGACTGATGAATCTCTAGACCCGATACATGTCCCGGGTTTTAGGATATCGCCCAAGACATGTCTCGGGTTTCGGGATAACTTCCCTCATCAGTAGAGAAAGATCGTTAGGGGTGGAAGAGAAGGCCGCCACACAACAGTCAAAGGCCTCGATGCCAGAACCGGCACGCAGGTGCGTCGTCCAAGAGCCCGTCGGCCCAAAGCTCAAGGGAGCCATATTGTGTTTAGTCATCAATGGAGCGCACACCGCTAGCCCCTCCTCCGGATCGCCCCTCGGGACTCTGGTACTTGTAGTTCTTTAGTGGATCACCCAGGTGGGTGCAAGTCGGTGCTTGTAGGACTGATGAATCTCTAGACCCGATACATGTCCCGGGTTTAAGGATATCGCCCGAGACATGTGTCGGGTTTCGGGATAACTTCCCTCATCAGTAGAGAAAGATCGTTAGGGGTGGAAGAGAAGGCCGCCACACAACAGTCATGGGCCTCGATGCCAGAACCGGCACGCAGGTGCGTCGTCCAAGAGCCTGTCGGCCCAAAGCTCAAGGGAGCCATGTTGTGTTTAGTCATCAATGGAGCGCACCCTGCTAGCCCCTCCTCCGGCTCGCCCCTCGGGACTCTGGTACTTGTAGTTCTTTAGTGGATCACCCAGGTGGGTGCAAGTCGGTGCTTGTAGGACTGATGAATCTCTAGACCCGATACATGTCCCGGGTTTTAGGATATCGCCCGAGACATGTGTCGGGTTTCGGGATAACTTCCCTCATCAGTAGAGAAAGATCGTTAGGGGTGGAAGAGAAGGCCGCCACACAACAGTCAAAGGCCTCGATGCCAGAACCGGCACGCAGGTGCGTCGTCCAAGAGCCCGTCGGCCCAAAGCTCAAGGGAGCCATATTGTGTTTAGTCAGCAATGGAGCGCACACCGCTAGCCCCTCCTCCGGATCGCCCCTCGGGACTCTGGTACTTGTAGTTCTTTAGTGGATCACCCAGGTGGGTGCAAGTCGGTGCTTGGAGGACTGATGAATCTCTAGACCCGATACATGTCCCGGGTTTTAGGATATCGCCCGAGACATGTCTCGGGTTTCGGGATAACTTCCCTCATCAGTAGAGAAAGATCGTTAGGGGTGGAAGAGAAGGCCGCCACACAACAGTCGAAGGCCTCGATGCCAGAACCGGCACGCAGGTGCGTCGTCCAAGAGCCCGTCGGCCCAAAGCTCAAGGGAGCCATATTGTGTTTAGTCATCAATGGAGCGCACACCGCTAGCCCCTCCTCCGGATCACCCCTCGGGACTCTGGTACTTGTAGTTCTTTAGTGTATCACCCAGGTGGGTGCAAGTCGGTGCTTGTAGGACTGATGAATCTCTAGACCCGATACATGTCCCGGGTTTTAGGATATCGCCCGAGACATGTCTTGGGTTTCGGGATAACTTCCCTCATCGGTAGAGAAAGATCGTTAGGGGTGGAAGAGAAGGCCGCCACACAACAGTCAAAGGCCTCGATGCCAGAACCGGCACGCAGGTGCGTCGTCCAAGAGCCCGTCGGCCCAAAGCTCAAGGGAGCCATATTGTGTTTAGTCATCAATGGAGCGCGCACCGCTAGCCCCTCCTCCGGATCGCCCCTCGGGACTCTGGTACTTGTAGTTCTTTAGTGGATCACCCAGGTGGGTGCAAGTCGGTCCTTGTAGGACTGATGAATCTCTAGACCCGATACATGTCCCGGGTTTTAGGATATCGCCCGAGACATGTCTCGGGTTTCGGGATAACTTCCCTCATCAGTTCAGAAAAATCGTTAGGGGTGGAAGAGAAGGCCGCCACACAACAGTCAAAGGCCTCGATGTCAGAACCGGCACGCAGGTGCGTCGTCCAAGAGCCCGTCCGCCCAAAGCTCAAGGGAGCCATATTGTGTTTAGTCATCAATGGAGCGCACACCGCTAGCCCCTCCTCCGGATCGCCCCTCGGGACTCTGGTACTTGTAGTTCTTTAGTGGATCACCCAGGTGGGTGCAAGTCGGTGCTTGTAGGACTGATGAATCTCTAGACCCGATACATGTTCCGGGTTTTAGGATATCGCCCGAGACATGTCTCGGGTTTCGGGATAACTTCCCTCATCAGTAGAGAAAGATCGTTAGGGGTGGAAGAGAAGGCCGCCACACAACAGTCAAAGGCCTCGATGCCAGAACCGGCACGCAGGTGCGTCGTCAAAGAG
This sequence comes from Lissotriton vulgaris, assembly GCF_964263255.1. Lineage (NCBI taxonomy): Eukaryota > Metazoa > Chordata > Amphibia > Caudata > Salamandridae > Lissotriton > Lissotriton vulgaris. The sequence continues at coordinate 1,413,076,094 of NC_141695.1, forward strand.
CCCGTCGGCCCAAAGCTCAAGGGAGCCATATTGTGTTTAGTCATCAATGGAGCGCACACCGCTAGCCCCTCCTCCGGATCGCCCCTCGGGACTATGGTACTTGTAGTTCTTTAGTGTATCACCCAGGTGGGTGCAAGTCGGTGCTTGTAGGACTGATGAATCTCTAGACCCGATACGTGTCCCGGGTTTTAGGATATCGCCCGAGACATGTGTCGGGTTTCGGGATAACTTCCCTCATCAGTAGAGAAAGATCGTTAGGGGTGGAAGAGAAGGCCGCCACACAACAGTCAAAGGCCTCGATGCCAGAACCGGCACGCAGGTGCGTCGTCCAAGAGCCCGTCGGCCCAAAGCTCAAGGGAGCCATATTGTGTTTAGTCATCAATGGAGCGCATACCACTAGCCCCTCCTCCGGATCGCCCCTCGGGACTCTGGTACTTGTAGTTCTTTAGTGGATCACCCAGGTGGGTGCAAGTCGGTGCTTGTAGGACTGATGAATCTCTAGACCCGATACATGTCCCGGGATTTAGGATATCGCCCGAGACATGTCTCGGGTTTCGGGATAACTTCCCTCATCAGTAGAGAAAGATCGTTAGGGGTGGAAGAGAAGGCCGCCACACAACAGTCAAAGGCCTCGATGCCAGAACCGGCACGCAGGTGCGTCGTCCAAGAGCCCGTCGGCCCAAAGCTCAAAGGAGCCATATTGTGTTTAGTCATCAATGGAGCGCACACCGCTAGCCCCTCCTCCGGGTCGCCCCTCGGGACTCTGGTACTTGTAGTTCTTTAGTGGATCACCCAGGTGGGTGCAAGTCGGTGCTTGTAGGACTGATGAATCTCTAGACCCGATACATGTACCGGGTTTTAGGATATCGCCCGAGACATGTCTCGGGTTTCGGGATAACTTCCCTCATCAGTAGAGAAAGATCGTTAGGGGTGGAAGAGAAGGCCGCCACACAACAGTCAAAGGCCTCGATGCCAGAACCGGCACGCAGGTGCGTCGTCCAAGAGCCCGTCGGCCCAAAGCTCAAGGGAGCCATATTGTGTTTAGTCATCAATGGAGCGCACACCGCTAGCCCCTCCTCCGGATCACCCCTCGGGACTCTGGTACTTGTAGTTCTTTAGTGTATCACCCAGGTGGGTGCAAGTCGGTGCTTGTAGGACTGATGAATCTCTAGACCCGATACATGTCCCGGGTTTTAGGATATCGCCCGAGACATGTCTCGGGTTTCGGGATAACTTCCCTCATCAGTAGAGAAAAACTTGTTAGGGGTGGAAGAGAAGGCCGCCACACAACAGTCAAAGGCCTCGATGTCAGGACCGGCACGCATGTGCGTCGTCCAAGAGCCCGTCCTCCCAAAGCTCAAGGGAGCCATATTTTGTTTAGTCATCAATGGAGCACACACCGCTAGCCCCTCCTCCGGATCAACCCTCGGGACTCTAGTACTTGTAGTTCTTTAGTGGATCACCCAGGTGGGTGCAAGTCGGTGCTTGTAGGACTGATGAATCTCTAGACCCGATACATGTTCCGGGTTTTAGGATATCGCCCGAGACATGTCTCGGGTTTCGGGATAACTTCCCTCATCAGTAGAGAAAGATCGTTAGGGGTGGAAGAGAAGGCCGCCACACAACAGTCAAAGGCCTCGATGCCAGAACCGGCACGCAGGTGCGTCGTCCAAGAGCCCGTCGGCCCAAAGCTCAAGGGAGCCATATTGTGTTTAGTCATCAATGGAGCGCACACCGCTAGCCCCTCCTCCGGATCGCCCCTCGGGACTATGGTACTTGTAGTTCTTTAGTGGATCATCCAGGTGGGTGCAAGTCGGTGCTTGTAGGACTGATGAATCTCTAGACCCGATACATGTCCCGGGTTTTAGGATATCGCCCGAGACATGTCTCGGGTTTCGGGATAACTTCCCTCATCAGTAGAGAAAGATCGTTAGGGGTGGAAGAGAAGGCCGCCACACAACAGTCAAAGGCCTCGATGCCAGAACCGGCACGCAGGTGCGTCGTCCAAGAGCCCGTCGGCCCAAAGCTCAAGGGAGCCATATTGTGTTTAGTCATCAATGGAGCGCACACCGCTAGCCCCTCCTCCGGGTCGCCCCTCGGGACTCTGGTACTTGTAGTTCTTTAGTGGATCACCCAGGTGGGTGCAAGTCGGTGCTTGTAGGACTGATGAATCTCTAGACCCGATACATTTACCGGGTTTTAGGATATCGCCCGAGACATGTCTCGGGTTTCGGGATAACTTCCCTCATCAGTAGAGAAAGATCGTTAGGGGTGGAAGAGAAGGCCGCCACACAACAGTCAAAGGCCTCGATGCCAGAACCGGCACGCAGGTGCGTCGTCCAAGAGCCCGTCGGCCCAAAGCTCAAGGGAGCCATATTGTGTTTAGTCATCAATGGAGCGCACACCGCTAGCCCCTCCTCCGGATCACCCCTCAGGACTCTGGTACTTGTAGTTCTTTAGTGTATCACCCAGGTGGGTGCAAGTCGGTGCTTGTAGGACTGATGAATCTCTAGACCCGATACATGTCCCGGGTTTTAGGATATCGCCCGAGACATGTCTCGGGTTTCGGGATAACTTCCTTCATCAGTAGAGAAAGATCGTTAGGGGTGGAAGAGAAGGCCGCCACACAACAGTCAAAGGCCTCGATGCCAGAACCGGCACGCAGGTGCGTCGTCCAAGAGCCCGTCGGCCCAAAGCTCAAGGGAGCCATATTGTGTTTAGTCATCAATGGAGCGCACACCGCTAGCCCCTCCTCCGGATCGCCCCTCGGGACTCTGGTACTTGTAGTTCTTTAGTGGATCACCCAGGTGGGTGCAAGTCGGTGCTTGTAGGACTGATGAATCTCTAGACCCGATACATGTCCCGGGTTTAAGGATATCGCCCGAGACATGTCTCGGGTTTCGGGATAACTTCCCTCATCAGTAGAGAAAGATCGTTAGGGGTGGAAGAGAAGGCCGCCACACAACAGTCATGGGCCTCGATGCCAGAACCGGCACGCAGGTGCGTCGTCCAAGAGCCTGTCGGCCCAAAGCTCAAGGGAGCCATATTGTGTTTAGTCATCAAAAGAGCGCACACTGCTAGCCCCTCCTCCGGCTCGCCCCTCGGGACTCTGGTACTTGTAGTTCTTTAGTGGATCACCCAGGTGGGTGCAAGTCGGTGCTTGTAGGACTGATGAATCTCTAGACCCGATACATGTCCCCGGTTTTAGGATATCGCCCGAGACATGTCTCGGGTTTCGGGATAACTTCCCTCATCAGTAGAGAAAGATTGTTAGGGGTGGAAGAGAAGGCCGCCACACAACAGTCAATGGCCTCGATGCCAGAACCGGCACGCAGGTGCGTCGTCCAAGAGCCCTTCGGCTCAAAGCTCAAGGGAGCCATATTGTGTTTAGTCATCAATGGAGCGCACACCGCTAGCCCCTCCTCCGGATCGCCCCTCGGGACTCTGGTACTTGTAGTTCTTTAGTGGATCACCCAGGTGGGTGCAAGTCGGTGCTTGTAGGACTGATGAATCTCTAGACCCGATACATGTCCCGGGTTTTAGGATATCGCCCGAGACATGTCTCGGGTTTCGGGATAACTTCCCTCATCAGTAGAGAAAGATCGTTAGGGGTGGAAGAGAAGGCCGCCACACAACAGTCAAAGGCCTCGAAGCCAGAACTGGCACGCAGGTGCGTCGTCCAAGAGCCCGTCGGCCCAAAGCTCAAGGGAGCCATATTGTGTTTAGTCATCAATGGAGCGCACACCGCTAGCCCCTCCTCCGGATCGCCCCTCGGGACTCTGGTACTTGTAGTTCTTTAGTGGATCACCCAGGTGGGTGCAAGTCGGTGCTTGTAGGACTGATGAATCTCTAGACCCGATACATGTCCCGGGTTTTAGGATATCGCCCGAGACATGTCTCGGGTTTCGGGATAACTTCCCTCATCAGTAGAGAAAGATCGTTAGGGGTGGAAGAGAAGGCCGCCACACAACAGTCAATGGCCTTGATGCCAGAACCGGCACGCAGGTGCGTCGTCCAAGAGCCCGTCGGCCCAAAGCTCAAGGGAGCCATATTGTGTTTAGTCATCAATGGAGCGCACACCGCTAGCCCCTCCTCCGGATCGCCCCTCGGGACTCTGGTACTTGTAGTTCTTTAGTGGATCACCCAGGTGGGTGCAAGTCGGTGCTTGTAGGACTGATGAATCTCTAGACCCGATACATGTCCCGGGTTTTAGGATATCGCCCGAGACATGTCTCGGGTTTCGGGATAACTTCCCTCATCAGTAGAGAAAGATCGTTAGGGGTGGAAGAGACGGCCGCCACACAACAGTCAAAGGCCTCGAAGCCAGAACTGGCACGCAGGTGCGTCGTCCAAGAGCCCGTCGGCCCAAAGCTCAAGGGAGCCATATTGTGTTTAGTCATCAATGGAGCGCACACCGCTAGCCCCTCCTCCGGATCGCCCCTCGGGACTCTGGTACTTGTAGTTCTTTAGTGGATCACCCAGGTGGGTGCAAGTCGGTGCTTGTAGGACTGATGAATCTCTAGACCCGATACATGTCCCGGGTTTTAGGATATCGCCCTAGACATGTCTTGGGTTTCGGGATAACTTCCCTCATCAGTAGAGAAAGATCGTTAGGGGTGGAAGAGAAGGCCGCCACACAACAGTCAAAGGCCTCGATGTCAGAACCGGCACGCAGGTGCGTCGTCCAAGAGCCCGTCGGCCCAAAGCTCAAGGGAGCCATATTGTGTTTAGTCATCAATGGAGCGCACACCGCTAGCCCCTCCTCCGGATCGCCCCTTGGGACTATGGTACTTGTAGTTCTTTAGTGGATCACCCAGGTGGGTGCAAGTCGGTGCTTGTAGGACTGATGAATCTCTAGACCCGATACATGTCCCGGGTTTTAGGATATCGCCCGAGACATGTCTCGGGTTTCGGGATAACTTCCCTCATCAGTAGAGAAAGATCGTTAGGGGTGGAAGAGAAGGCCGCCACACAACAGTCAAAGGCCTCGATGCCAGAACCGGCAAGCAGGTGCGTCGTCCAAGAGCCCGTCGGCCCAAAGCTCAAGGGAGCCATATTGTGTTTAGTCATCAATGGAGCGCACACCGCTAGCCCCTCCTCCGGATCGCCCCTCGGGACTCTGGTACTAGTAGTTCTTTAGTGGATCACCCAGGTGGGTGCAAGTCGGCGCTTGTAGGACTGATGAATCTCTAGACCCGATACATGTCCCGGGTTTTAGGATATCGCCCGAGACATGTCTCGGGTTTCGGGATAACTTCCCTCATCAGTAGAGAAAGATCGTTAGGGGTGGAAGAGAAGGCCGCCACACAAAAGTCAAAGGCCTCGATGCCAGAACCGGCACGCAGGTGCGTCGTCCAAGAGCCTGTCGGCCCAAAGCTCAAGGGAGCCATATTGTGTTTAGTCATCAATGGAGCGCACACTGCTAGCCCCTCCTCCGGCTCGCCCCTCGGGACTCTGGTACTTGTAGTTCTTTAGTGGATCACCCAGGTGGGTGCAAGTCGGTGCTTGTAGGACTGATGAATCTCTAGACCCGATACATGTCCCGGGTTTTAGGATATCGCCCCAGACATGTCTCGGGTTTCGGGATAACTTCCCTCATCAGTAGAGAAAGATCGCTAGGGGTGGAAGAGAAGGCCGCCACACAACAGTCAAAGGCCTCGATGCCAGAACCGGCACGCAGGTGCGTCGTCCAAGAGCCCGTCGGCCCAAAGCTCAAGGGAGCCATATTGTGTTTAGTCATCAATGGAGCGCACACCGCTAGCCCCTCCTCCGGATCGCCCCTCGGGACTCTGGTACTTGTAGTTCTTTAGTGGATCACCCAGGTGGGTGCAAGTCGGTGCTTGTAGGACTGATGAATCTCTAGACCCGATACATGTCCCGGGTTTTAGGATATCGCCCGAGACATGTCTCGGGTTTCGGGATAACTTCTCTCATCAGTAGAGAAAGATCGTTAGGGGTGGAAGAGAAGGCCGCCACACAACAGTCAAAGGCCTCGATGCCAGAACCGGCACGCAGGTGCGTCGTCCAAGAGCCTGTCGGCCCAAAGCTCAAGGGAGCCATATTGTGTTTAGTCATCAATGGAGCGCACACTGCTAGCCCCTCCTCCGGCTCGCCCCTCGGGACTCTGGTACTTGTAGTTCTTTAGTGGATCACCCAGGTGGGTGCAAGTCGGTGCTTGTAGGACTGATGAATCTCTAGACCAGATAAGTGTCCCGGGTTTTAGGATATCGCCCGAGACATGTCTCGGGTTTCGGGATAACTTCCCTCATCAGTAGAGAAAGATCGTTAGGGGTGGAAGAGAAGGCCGCCACACAACAGTCAAAGGCCTCGATGCAAGAACCGGCACGCAGGTTCGTCGTCCAAGAGCCCATCGGCCCAAAGCTCAAGGGAGCAATATTGTGTTTAGTCATCAATGGAGCGCACACCGCTAGCCCCTCCTCCGGATCGCCCCTCGGGACTCTGGTACTTGAAGTTCTTTAGTGGATCACCCGGGTGGGTGCAAGTCGGTGCTTGTAGGACTGATGAATCTCTAGACCCGATACATGTCCCGGGTTTTAGGATATCGCCCGAGACATGTCTCGGGTTTCGGGATAACTTCCCTCATCAGTAGAGAAAGATCGTTAGGGGTGGAAGAGAAGGCCGCCACACAACAGTCAAAGGCCTCGATGCCAGAACTGGCACGCAGGTGCGTCGTCCAAGAGCCCGTCGGCCCAAAGCTCAAGGGAGCCATATTGTGTTTAGTTATCAATGGAGCGCACACCGCTAGCCCCTCCTCCGGATCACCCCTCGGGAATATGGTACTTGTAGTTCTTTAGTGGATCGCCCAGGTGGGTGCAAGTCGGTGCTTGTAGGACTGATGAATCTCTAGACCCGATACATGTCCCGGGTTTTAGGATATCGCCCGAGACATGTCTCGGGTTTCGGGATAACTTCCCTCATCAGTAGAGAAAGATCGTTAGGGGTGGAAGAGAAGGCCGCCACACAACAGTCAAAGGCCTCGATGCCAGAACCGGCACGCAGGTGCGTCGTCCAAGAGCCCGTCGGCCCAAAGCTCAAGGGAGCCATATTGTGTTTAGTCATCAATGGAGCGCACACCGCTAGCCCCTCCTCCGGATCGCCCCTCGGGACTCTGGTACTTGTAGTTCTTTAGTGGATCACCCAGGTGGGTGCAAGTCGGTGCTTGTAGAACTGATGAATCTCTAGACCCGATACATGTCCCGGGTTTAAGGATATCGCCCGAGACATGTCTCGGGTTTCGGGATAACTTCCCTCATCAGTAGAGAAAGATCGTTAGGGGTGGAAGAGAAGGCCGCCACACAACAGTCATGGGCCTCGATGCCAGAACCGGCACGCAGGTGCGTCGTCCAAGAGCCTGTCGGCCCAAAGCTCAAGGGAGCCATATTGTGTTTAGTCATCAATGGAGCGCACCCTGCTAGCCCCTCCTCCGGCTCGCCCCTCGGGACTCTGGTACTTGTAGTTCTTTAGTGGATCACCCAGGTGGGTGCAAGTCGGTGCTTGTAGGACTGATGAATCTCTAGACCCGATACATGTCCCGGGTTTTAGGATATCGCCCGAGACATGTGTCGGGTTTCGGGATAACTTCCCTCATCAGTAGAGAAAGATCGTTAGGGGTGGAAGAGAAGGCCGCCACACAACAGTCAAAGGCCTCGATGCCAGAACCGGCACGCAGGTGCGTCGTCCAAGAGCCCGTCGGCCCAAAGCTCAAGGGAGCCATATTGTGTTTAGTCATCAATGGAGCGCACACCGCTAGCCCCTCCTCCGGATCGCCCCTTCGGGACTCTGGTACTTGTAGTTCTTTAGTGGATCACCCAGGTGGGTGCAAGTCGGTGCTTGGAGGACTGATGAATCTCTAGACCCGATACATGTCCCGGGTTTTAGGATATCGCCCGAGACATGTCTCGGGTTTCGGGATAACTTCCCTCATCAGTAGAGAAAGATCGTTAGGGGTGGAAGAGAAGGCCGCCACACAACAGTCGAAGGCCTCGATGCCAGAACCGGCACGCAGGTGCGTCGTCCAAGAGCCCGTCGGCCCAAAGCTCAAGGGAGCCATATTGTGTTTAGTCATCAATGGAGCGCACACCGCTAGCCCCTCCTCCGGATCGCCCCTCGGGACTCTGGTACTTGTAGTTCTTTAGTGGATCACCCAGGTGGGTGCAAGTCGGTGCTTGTAGGACTGATGAATCTCTAGACCCGATACATGTCCCGGGTTTTAGGATATCGCCCGAGACATGTCTCGGGTTTCGGGATAACTTCCCTCATCAGTAGAGAAAGATCGTTAGGGGTGGAAGAGAAGGCCGCCACACAACAGTCAAAGGCCTCGATGCCAGAACCGGCACGCAGGTGCGTCGTCCAAGAGCCTGTCGGCCCAAAGCTCAAGGGAGCCATATTGTGTTTAGTCATCAATGGAGCGCACACTGCTAGCCCCTCCTCCGGCTCGCCCCTCGGGACTCTGGTACTTGTAGTTCTTTAGTGGATCACCCAGGTGGGTGCAAGTCGGTGCTTGTAGGACTGATGAATCTCTAGACCCGATACATGTCCCGGGTTTTAGGATATCGCCCCAGACATGTCTCGGGTTTTGGGATAACTTCCCTCATCAGTAGAGAAAGATCGCTAGGGGTGGAAGAGAAGGCCGCCACACAACAGTCAAAGGCCTCGATGCCAGAACCGGCACGCAGGTGCGTCGTCCAAGAGCCCGTCGGCCCAAAGCTCAAGGGAGCCATATTGTGTTTAGTCATCAATGGAGCGCACACCGCTAGCCCCTCCTCCGGATTGCCCCTCGGGACTCTGGTACTTGAAGTTCTTTAGTGGATCACCCGGGTGGGTGCAAGTCGGTGCTTGTAGGACTGATGAATCTCTAGACCCGATACATGTCCCGGGTTTTAGGATATCGCCCAAGACATGTCTCGGGTTTCGGGATAACTTCCCTCATCAGTAGAGAAAGATCGTTAGGGGTGGAAGAGAAGGCCGCCACACAACAGTCAAAGGCCTCGATGCCAGAACTGGCACGCAGGTGCGTCGTCCAAGAGCCCGTCGGCCCAAAGCTCAAGGGAGCCATATTGTGTTTAGTTATCAATGGAGCGCACACCGCTAGCCCCTCCTCCGGATCACCCCTCGGGAATATGGTACTTGTAGTTCTTTAGTGGATCGCCCAGGTGGGTGCAAGTCGGTGCTTGTAGGACTGATGAATCTCTAGACCCGATACATGTCCCGGGTTTTAGGATATCGCCCGAGACATGTCTCGGGTTTCGGGATAACTTCCCTCATCAGTAGAGAAAGATCGTTAGGGGTGGAAGAGAAGGCCGCCACACAACAGTCAAAGGCCTCGATGCCAGAACCGGCACGCAGGTGCGTCGTCCAAGAGCCCGTCGGCCCAAAGCTCAAGGGAGCCATATTGTGTTTAGTCATCAATGGAGCGCACACCGCTAGCCCCTCCTCCGGATCGCCCCTCGGGACTCTGGTACTTGTAGTTCTTTAGTGGATCACCCAGGTGGGTGCAAGTCGGTGCTTGTAGGACTGATGAATCTCTAGACCCGATACATGTCCCGGGTTTTAGGATATCGCCCGAGACATGTCTCGGGTTTCGGGATAACTTCCCTCATCAGTAGAGAAAGATCGTTAGGGGTGGAAGAGAAGGCCGCCACACAACAGTCAAAGGCCTCGATGCCAGAACCGGCACGCAGGTGCGTCGTCCAAGAGCCTGTCGGCCCAAAGCTCAAGGGAGCCATATTGTGTTTAGTCATCAATGGAGCGCACACTGCTAGCCCCTCCTCCGGCTCGCCCCTCGGGACTCTGGTACTTGTAGTTCTTTAGTGGATCACCCAGGTGGGTGCAAGTCGGTGCTTGTAGGACTGATGAATCTCTAGACCCGATACATGTCCCGGGTTTTAGGATATCGCCCCAGACATGTCTCGGGTTTTGGGATAACTTCCCTCATCAGTAGAGAAAGATCGCTAGGGGTGGAAGAGAAGGCCGCCACACAACAGTCAAAGGCCTCGATGCCAGAACCGGCACGCAGGTGCGTCGTCCAAGAGCCCGTCGGCCCAAAGCTCAAGGGAGCCATATTGTGTTTAGTCATCAATGGAGCGCACACCGCTAGCCCCTCCTCCGGATCACCCCTCGTGACTCTGGTACTTGTAGTTCTTTAGTGGATCACCCAGGTGGGTGCAAGTCGGTGCTTGTAGGACTGATGAATCTCTAGACCCGATACATGTCCCGGGTTTTAGGATATCGCCCGAGACATGTCTCGGGTTTCGGGATAACTTCCCTCATCAGTAGAGAAAGATCGTTAGGGGTGGAAGAGAAGGCCGCCACACAACAGTCAAAGGCCTCGATGCCAGAACCGGCACGCAGGTGCGTCGTCCAAGAGCCTGTCGGCCCAAAGCTCAAGGGAGCCATATTGTGTTTAGTCATCAATGGAGCGCACACTGCTAGCCCCTCCTCCGGCTCGCCCCTCGGGACTCTGGTACTTGTAGTTCTTTAGTGGATCACCCAGGTGGGTGCAAGTCGGTGCTTGTAGGACTGATGAATCTCTAGACCAGATAAGTGTCCCGGGTTTTAGGATATCGCCCGAGACATGTCTCGGGTTTCGGGATAACTTCCCTCATCGGTAGAGAAAGATCGTTAGGGGTGGAAGAGAAGGCCGCCACACAACAGTCAAAGGCCTCGATGCAAGAACCGGCACGCAGGTGCGTCGTCCAAGAGCCCGTCGGCCCAAAGCTCAAGGGAGCAATATTGTGTTTAGTCATCAATGGAGCGCACACCGCTAGCCCCTCCTCCGGATTGCCCCTCGGGACTCTGGTACTTGAAGTTCTTTAGTGGATCACCCGGGTGGGTGCAAGTCGGTGCTTGTAGGACTGATGAATCTCTAGACCCGATACATGTCCCGGGTTTTAGGATATCGCCCAAGACATGTCTCGGGTTTCGGGATAACTTCCCTCATCAGTAGAGAAAGATCGTTAGGGGTGGAAGAGAAGGCCGCCACACAACAGTCAAAGGCCTCGATGCCAGAACTGGCACGCAGGTGCGTCGTCCAAGAGCCCGTCGGCCCAAAGCTCAAGGGAGCCATATTTTGTTTAGTCATCAATGGAGCCCACACCGCTAGCCCCTCCTCCGGATCAACCCTCGGGACTCTGGTACTTGTAGTTCTTTAGTGGATCACCCAGGTGGGTGCAAGTCGGTGCTTGTAGGACTGATGAATCTCTAGACCTGATACATGTTCCGGGTTTTAGGATATCGCCCGAGACATGTCTCGGGTTTCGGGATAACTTCCCTCATCAGTAGAGAAAGATCACTAGGGGTGGAAGAGAAGGCCGCCACACAACAGTCAAAGGCCTCGATGCCAGAACCGGCACGCAGGTGGGTCGTCCAAGAGCCCGTCGGCCCAAAGCTCAAGGGAGCCATATTGTGTTTAGTCATCAATGGAGCGCACACCGCTAGCCCCTCCTCCGGATCGCCCCTTGGGACTATGGTACTTGTAGTTCTTTAGTGGATCACCCAGGTGGGTGCAAGTCGGTGCTTGTAGGACTGATGAATCTCTAGACCCGATACATGTCCCGGGTTTTAGGATATCGCCCGAGACATGTCTCGGGTTTCGGGATAACTTCCCTCATCAGTAGAGAAAGATCGTTAGGGGTGGAAGAGAAGGCCGCCACACAACAGTCAAAGGCCTCGATGCCAGAACCGGCACGCAGGTGCGTCGTCCAAGAGCCCGTCGGCCCAAAGCTCAAGGGAGCCATATTGTGTTTAGTCATCAATGGAGCGCACACCGCTAGCCCCTCCTCCGGATCGCCCCTCGGGACTCTGGTACTTGTAGTTCTTTAGTGGATCACCCAGGTGGGTGCAAGTCGGTGCTTGTAGGACTGATGAATCTCTAGACCCGATACATGTCCCGGGTTTTAGGATATCGCCCGAGACATGTCTCGGGTTTCGGGATAACTTCCCTCATCAGTAGAGAAAGATCGTTAGGGGTGGAAGAGAAGGCCGCCACACAACAGTCAAAGGCCTTGATGCCAGAACCGGCACGCAGGTGCGTCGTCCAAGAGCCTGTCGGCCCAAAGCTCAAGGGAGCCATATTGTGTTTAGTCATCAATGGAGCGCACACTGCTAGCCCCTCCTCCGGCTCGCCCCTCGGGACTCTGGTACTTGTAGTTCTTTAGTGGATCACCCAGGTGGGTGCAAGTCGGTGCTTGTAGGACTGATGAATCTCTAGACCCGATACATGTCCCGGGTTTTAGGATATCGCCCCAGACATGTCTCGGGTTTCGGGATAACTTCCCTCATCAGTAGAGAAAGATCGCTAGGGGTGGAAGAGAAGGCCGCCACACAACAGTCAAAGGCCTCGATGCCAGAACCGGCACGCAGGTGCGTCGTCCAAGAGCCCGTCGGCCCAAAGCTCAAGGGAGCCATATTGTGTTTAGTCATCAATGGAGCGCACACTGCTAGCCCCTCCTCCGGCTCGCCCCTCGGGACTCTGGTACTTGTAGTTCTTTAGTGGATCACCCAGGTGGGTGCAAGTCGGTGCTTGTAGGACTGATGAATCTCTAGACCAGATAAGTGTCCCGGGTTTTAGGATATCGCCCGAGACATGTCTCGGGTTTCGGGATAACTTCCCTCATCAGTAGAGAAAGATCGTTAGGGGTGGAAGAGAAGGCCGCCACACAACAGTCAAAGGCCTCGATGCAAGAACCGGCACGCAGGTGCGTCGTCCAAGAGCCCATCGGCCCAAAGCTCAAGGGAGCAATATTGTGTTTAGTCATCAATGGAGCGCACACCGCTAGCCCCTCCTCCGGATCGCCCCTCGGGACTCTGGTACTTGAAGTTCCTTAGTCGATCACCCGGGTGGGTGCAAGTCGGTGCTTGTAGGACTGATGAATCTCTAGACCCGATACATGTCCCGGGTTTTAGGATATCGCCCGAGACATGTCTCGGGTTTCGGGATAACTTCCCTCATCAGTAGAGAAAGATCGTTAGGGGTGGAAGAGAAGGCCGCCACACAACAGTCAAAGGCCTCGATGCCAGAACTGGCACGCAGGTGCGTCGTCCAAGAGCCCGTCGGCCCAAAGCTCAAGGGAGCCATATTGTGTTTAGTTATCAATGGAGCGCACACCGCTAGCCCCTCCTCCGGATCACCCCTCGGGAATATGGTACTTGTAGTTCTTTAGTGGATCGCCCAGGTGGGTGCAAGTCGGTGCTTGTAGGACTGATGAATCTCTAGACCCGATACATGTCCCGGGTTTTAGGATATCGCCCGAGACATGTCTCGGGTTTCGGGATAACTTCCCTCATCAGTAGAGAAAGATCGTTAGGGGTGGAAGAGAAGGCTGCCACACAACAGTCAAAGGCCTCGATGCCAGAACCGGCACGCAGGTGCGTCGTCCAAGAGCCCGTCGGCCCAAAGCTCAAGGGAGCCATATTGTGTTTAGTCATCAATGGAGCGCACACCGCTAGCCCCTCCTCCGGATCGCCCCTCGGGACTCTGGTACTTGTAGTTCTTTAGTGGATCACCCAGGTGGGTGCAAGTCGGTGCTTGTAGAACTGATGAATCTCTAGACCCGATACATGTCCCGGGTTTAAGGATATCGCCCGAGACATGTCTCGGGTTTCGGGATAACTTCCCTCATCAGTAGAGAAAGATCGTTAGGGGTGGAAGAGAAGGCCGCCACACAACAGTCATGGGCCTCGATGCCAGAACCGGCACGCAGGTGCGTCGTCCAAGAGCCTGTCGGCCCAAAGCTCAAGGGAGCCATATTGTGTTTAGTCATCAATGGAGCGCACCCTGCTAGCCCCTCCTCCGGCTCGCCCCTCGGGACTCTGGTACTTGTAGTTCTTTAGTGGATCACCCAGGTGGGTGCAAGTCGGTGCTTGTAGGACTGATGAATCTCTAGACCCGATACATGTCCCGGGTTTTAGGATATCGCCCGAGACATGTGTCGGGTTTCGGGATAACTTCCCTCATCAGTAGAGAAAGATCGTTAGGGGTGGAAGAGAAGGCCGCCACACAACAGTCAAAGGCCTCGATGCCAGAACCGGCACGCAGGTGCGTTGTCCAAGAGCCCGTCGGCCCAAAGCTCAAGGGAGCCATATTGTGTTTAGTCATCAATGGAGCGCACACCGCTAGCCCCTCCTCCGGATCGCCCCTCGGGACTCTGGTACTTGTAGTTCTTTAGTGGATCACCCAGGTGGGTGCAAGTCGGTGCTTGGAGGACTGATGAATCTCTAGACCCGATACATGTCCCGGGTTTTAGGATATCGCCCGAGACATGTCTCGGGTTTCGGGATAACTTCCCTCATCAGTAGAGAAAGATCGTTAGGGGTGGAAGAGAAGGCCGCCACACAACAGTCGAAGGCCTCGATGCCAGAACCGGCACGCAGGTGCGTCGTCCAAGAGCCCGTCGGCCCAAAGCTCAAGGGAGCCATATTGTGTTTAGTCATCAATGGAGCGCACACCGCTAGCCCCTCCTCCGGATCGCCCCTCGGGACTCTGGTACTTGTAGTTCTTTAGTGGATCACCCAGGTGGGTGCAAGTCGGTGCTTGTAGGACTGATGAATCTCTAGACCCGATACATGTCCCGGGTTTTAGGATATCGCCCGAGACATGTCTCGGGTTTCGGGATAACTTCCCTCATCAGTAGAGAAAGATCGTTAGGGGTGGAAGAGAAGGCCGCCACACAACAGTCAAAGGCCTCGATGCCAGAACCGGCACGCAGGTGCGTTGTCCAAGAGCCTGTCGGCCCAAAGCTCAAGGGAGCCATATTGTGTTTAGTCATCAATGGAGCGCACACTGCTAGCCCCTCCTCCGGCTCGCCCCTCGGGACTCTGGTACTTGTAGTTCTTTAGTGGATCACCCAGGTGGGTGCAAGTCGGTGCTTGTAGGACTGATGAATCTCTAGACCCGATACATGTCCCGGGTTTTAGGATATCGCCCCAGACATGTCTCGGGTTTTGGGATAACTTCCCTCATCAGTAGAGAAAGATCGCTAGGGGTGGAAGAGAAGGCCGCCACACAACAGTCAAAGGCCTCGATGCCAGAACCGGCACGCAGGTGCGTCGTCCAAGAGCCCGTCGGCCCAAAGCTCAAGGGAGCCATATTGTGTTTAGTCATCAATGGAGCGCACACCGCTAGCCCCTCCTCCGGATCGCCCCTCGGGACTCTGGTACTTGTAGTTCTTTAGTGGATCACCCAGGTGGGTGCAAGTCGGTGCTTGTAGGACTGATGAATCTCTAGACCCGATACATGTCCCGGGTTTTAGGATATCGCCCGAGACATGTCTCGGGTTTCGGGATAACTTCCCTCATCAGTAGAGAAAGATCGTTAGGGGTGGAAGAGAAGGCCGCCACACAACAGTCAAAGGCCTCGATGCCAGAACCGGCACGCAGGTGCGTCGTCCAAGAGCCTGTCAGCCCAAAGCTCAAGGGAGCCATATTGTGTTTAGTCATCAATGGAGCGCACACTGCTAGCCCCTCCTCCGGCTCGCCCCTCGGGACTCTGGTACTTGTAGTTCTTTAGTGGATCACCCAGGTGGGTGCAAGTCGGTGCTTGTAGGACTGATGAATCTCTAGACCAGATAAGTGTCCCGGGTTTTAGGATATCGCCCGAGACATGTCTCGGGTTTCGGGATAACTTCCCTCATCAGTAGAGAAAGATCGTTAGGGGTGGAAGAGAAGGCCGCCACACAACAGTCAAAGGCCTCGATGCAAGAACCGGCACGCAGGTGCGTCGTCCAAGAGCCCGTCGGCCCAAAGCTCAAGGGAGCAATATTGTGTTTAGTCATCAATGGAGCGCACACCGCTAGCCCCTCCTCCGGATTGCCCCTTGGGACTCTGGTACTTGAAGTTCTTTAGTGGATCACCCGGGTGGGTGCAAGTCGGTGCTTGTAGGACTGATGAATCTCTAGACCCGATACATGTCCCGGGTTTTAGGATATCGCCCGAGACATGTCTCGGGTTTCGGGATAATTTCCCTCATCAGTAGAGAAAGATCGTTAGGGGTGGAAGAGAAGGCCGCCACACAACAGTCAAAGGCCTCGATGCCAGAACTGGCACGCAGGTGCGTCGTCCAAGAGCCCGTCGGCCCAAAGCTCAAGGGAGCCATATTGTGTTTAGTTATCAATGGAGCGCACACCGCTAGCCCCTCCTCCGGATCACCCCTCGGGAATATGGTACTTGTAGTTCTTTAGTGGATCGCCCAGGTGGGTGCAAGTCGGTGCTTGTAGGACTGATGAATCTCTAGACCCGATACATGTCCCGGGTTTTAGGATATCGCCCAAGACATGTCTCGGGTTTCGGGATAACTTCCCTCATCAGTAGAGAAAGATCGTTAGGGGTGGAAGAGAAGGCCGCCACACAACAGTCAAAGGCCTCGATGCCAGAACCGGCACGCAGGTGCGTCGTCCAAGAGCCCGTCGGCCCAAAGCTCAAGGGAGCCATATTGTGTTTAGTCATCAATGGAGCGCACACCGCTAGCCCCTCCTCCGGATCGCCCCTCGGGACTCTGGTACTTGTAGTTCTTTAGTGGATCACCCAGGTGGGTGCAAGTCGGTGCTTGTAGGACTGATGAATCTCTAGACCCGATACATGTCCCGGGTTTAAGGATATCGCCCGAGACATGTGTCGGGTTTCGGGATAACTTCCCTCATCAGTAGAGAAAGATCGTTAGGGGTGGAAGAGAAGGCCGCCACACAACAGTCATGGGCCTCGATGCCAGAACCGGCACGCAGGTGCGTCGTCCAAGAGCCTGTCGGCCCAAAGCTCAAGGGAGCCATGTTGTGTTTAGTCATCAATGGAGCGCACCCTGCTAGCCCCTCCTCCGGCTCGCCCCTCGGGACTCTGGTACTTGTAGTTCTTTAGTGGATCACCCAGGTGGGTGCAAGTCGGTGCTTGTAGGACTGATGAATCTCTAGACCCGATACATGTCCCGGGTTTTAGGATATCGCCCGAGACATGTGTCGGGTTTCGGGATAACTTCCCTCATCAGTAGAGAAAGATCGTTAGGGGTGGAAGAGAAGGCCGCCACACAACAGTCAAAGGCCTCGATGCCAGAACCGGCACGCAGGTGCGTCGTCCAAGAGCCCGTCGGCCCAAAGCTCAAGGGAGCCATATTGTGTTTAGTCAGCAATGGAGCGCACACCGCTAGCCCCTCCTCCGGATCGCCCCTCGGGACTCTGGTACTTGTAGTTCTTTAGTGGATCACCCAGGTGGGTGCAAGTCGGTGCTTGGAGGACTGATGAATCTCTAGACCCGATACATGTCCCGGGTTTTAGGATATCGCCCGAGACATGTCTCGGGTTTCGGGATAACTTCCCTCATCAGTAGAGAAAGATCGTTAGGGGTGGAAGAGAAGGCCGCCACACAACAGTCGAAGGCCTCGATGCCAGAACCGGCACGCAGGTGCGTCGTCCAAGAGCCCGTCGGCCCAAAGCTCAAGGGAGCCATATTGTGTTTAGTCATCAATGGAGCGCACACCGCTAGCCCCTCCTCCGGATCACCCCTCGGGACTCTGGTACTTGTAGTTCTTTAGTGTATCACCCAGGTGGGTGCAAGTCGGTGCTTGTAGGACTGATGAATCTCTAGACCCGATACATGTCCCGGGTTTTAGGATATCGCCCGAGACATGTCTTGGGTTTCGGGATAACTTCCCTCATCGGTAGAGAAAGATCGTTAGGGGTGGAAGAGAAGGCCGCCACACAACAGTCAAAGGCCTCGATGCCAGAACCGGCACGCAGGTGCGTCGTCCAAGAGCCCGTCGGCCCAAAGCTCAAGGGAGCCATATTGTGTTTAGTCATCAATGGAGCGCGCACCGCTAGCCCCTCCTCCGGATCGCCCCTCGGGACTCTGGTACTTGTAGTTCTTTAGTGGATCACCCAGGTGGGTGCAAGTCGGTCCTTGTAGGACTGATGAATCTCTAGACCCGATACATGTCCCGGGTTTTAGGATATCGCCCGAGACATGTCTCGGGTTTCGGGATAACTTCCCTCATCAGTTCAGAAAAATCGTTAGGGGTGGAAGAGAAGGCCGCCACACAACAGTCAAAGGCCTCGATGTCAGAACCGGCACGCAGGTGCGTCGTCCAAGAGCCCGTCCGCCCAAAGCTCAAGGGAGCCATATTGTGTTTAGTCATCAATGGAGCGCACACCGCTAGCCCCTCCTCCGGATCGCCCCTCGGGACTCTGGTACTTGTAGTTCTTTAGTGGATCACCCAGGTGGGTGCAAGTCGGTGCTTGTAGGACTGATGAATCTCTAGACCCGATACATGTTCCGGGTTTTAGGATATCGCCCGAGACATGTCTCGGGTTTCGGGATAACTTCCCTCATCAGTAGAGAAAGATCGTTAGGGGTGGAAGAGAAGGCCGCCACACAACAGTCAAAGGCCTCGATGCCAGAACCGGCACGCAGGTGCGTCGTCAAAGAGCCCGTCGGCCCAAAGCTCAAGGGAGCCATATTGTGTTTAGTCATCAATGGAGCGCACACCGCTAGCCCCTCCTCCGGATCGCCCCTCGGGACTATGGTACTTGTAGTTCTTTAGTGTATCACCCAGGTGGGTGCAAGTCGGTGCTTGTAGGACTGATGAATCTCTAGACCCGATACGTGTCCCGGGTTTTAGGATATCGCCCGAGACATGTGTCGGGTTTCGGGATAACTTCCCTCATCAGTAGAGAAAGATCGTTAGGGGTGGAAGAGAAGGCCGCCACACAACAGTCAAAGGCCTCGATGCCAGAACCGGCACGCAGGTGCGTCGTCCAAGAGCCCGTCGGCCCAAAGCTCAAGGGAGCCATATTGTGTTTAGTCATCAATGGAGCGCATACCACTAGCCCCTCCTCCGGATCGCCCCTCGGGACTCTGGTACTTGTAGTTCTTTAGTGGATCACCCAGGTGGGTGCAAGTCGGTGCTTGTAGGACTGATGAATCTCTAGACCCGATACATGTCCCGGGATTTAGGATATCGCCCGAGACATGTCTCGGGTTTCGGGATAACTTCCCTCATCAGTAGAGAAAGATCGTTAGGGGTGGAAGAGAAGGCCGCCACACAACAGTCAAAGGCCTCGATGCCAGAACCGGCACGCAGGTGCGTCGTCCAAGAGCCCGTCGGCCCAAAGCTCAAAGGAGCCATATTGTGTTTAGTCATCAATGGAGCGCACACCGCTAGCCCCTCCTCCGGGTCGCCCCTCGGGACTCTGGTACTTGTAGTTCTTTAGTGGATCACCCAGGTGGGTGCAAGTCGGTGCTTGTAGGACTGATGAATCTCTAGACCCGATACATGTACCGGGTTTTAGGATATCGCCCGAGACATGTCTCGGGTTTCGGGATAACTTCCCTCATCAGTAGAGAAAGATCGTTAGGGGTGGAAGAGAAGGCCGCCACACAACAGTCAAAGGCCTCGATGCCAGAACCGGCACGCAGGTGCGTCGTCCAAGAGCCCGTCGGCCCAAAGCTCAAGGGAGCCATATTGTGTTTAGTCATCAATGGAGCGCACACCGCTAGCCCCTCCTCCGGATCACCCCTCGGGACTCTGGTACTTGTAGTTCTTTAGTGTATCACCCAGGTGGGTGCAAGTCGGTGCTTGTAGGACTGATGAATCTCTAGACCCGATACATGTCCCGGGTTTTAGGATATCGCCCGAGACATGTCTCGGGTTTCGGGATAACTTCCCTCATCAGTAGAGAAAAACTTGTTAGGGGTGGAAGAGAAGGCCGCCACACAACAGTCAAAGGCCTCGATGTCAGGACCGGCACGCATGTGCGTCGTCCAAGAGCCCGTCCTCCCAAAGCTCAAGGGAGCCATATTTTGTTTAGTCATCAATGGAGCACACACCGCTAGCCCCTCCTCCGGATCAACCCTCGGGACTCTAGTACTTGTAGTTCTTTAGTGGATCACCCAGGTGGGTGCAAGTCGGTGCTTGTAGGACTGATGAATCTCTAGACCCGATACATGTTCCGGGTTTTAGGATATCGCCCGAGACATGTCTCGGGTTTCGGGATAACTTCCCTCATCAGTAGAGAAAGATCGTTAGGGGTGGAAGAGAAGGCCGCCACACAACAGTCAAAGGCCTCGATGCCAGAACCGGCACGCAGGTGCGTCGTCCAAGAGCCCGTCGGCCCAAAGCTCAAGGGAGCCATATTGTGTTTAGTCATCAATGGAGCGCACACCGCTAGCCCCTCCTCCGGATCGCCCCTCGGGACTATGGTACTTGTAGTTCTTTAGTGGATCATCCAGGTGGGTGCAAGTCGGTGCTTGTAGGACTGATGAATCTCTAGACCCGATACATGTCCCGGGTTTTAGGATATCGCCCGAGACATGTCTCGGGTTTCGGGATAACTTCCCTCATCAGTAGAGAAAGATCGTTAGGGGTGGAAGAGAAGGCCGCCACACAACAGTCAAAGGCCTCGATGCCAGAACCGGCACGCAGGTGCGTCGTCCAAGAGCCCGTCGGCCCAAAGCTCAAGGGAGCCATATTGTGTTTAGTCATCAATGGAGCGCACACCGCTAGCCCCTCCTCCGGGTCGCCCCTCGGGACTCTGGTACTTGTAGTTCTTTAGTGGATCACCCAGGTGGGTGCAAGTCGGTGCTTGTAGGACTGATGAATCTCTAGACCCGATACATTTACCGGGTTTTAGGATATCGCCCGAGACATGTCTCGGGTTTCGGGATAACTTCCCTCATCAGTAGAGAAAGATCGTTAGGGGTGGAAGAGAAGGCCGCCACACAACAGTCAAAGGCCTCGATGCCAGAACCGGCACGCAGGTGCGTCGTCCAAGAGCCCGTCGGCCCAAAGCTCAAGGGAGCCATATTGTGTTTAGTCATCAATGGAGCGCACACCGCTAGCCCCTCCTCCGGATCACCCCTCAGGACTCTGGTACTTGTAGTTCTTTAGTGTATCACCCAGGTGGGTGCAAGTCGGTGCTTGTAGGACTGATGAATCTCTAGACCCGATACATGTCCCGGGTTTTAGGATATCGCCCGAGACATGTCTCGGGTTTCGGGATAACTTCCCTCATCAGTAGAGAAAAACTTGTTAGGGGTGGAAGAGAAGGCCGCCACACAACAGTCAAAGGCCTCGATGTCAGGACCGGCACGCATGTGCGTCGTCCAAGAGCCCGTCCTCCCAAAGCTCAAGGGAGCCATATTTTGTTTAGTCATCAATGGAGCGCACACCGCTAGCCCCTCCTCCGGATCAACCCTCGGGACTCTAGTACTTGTAGTTCTTTAGTGGATCACCCAGGTGGGTGCAAGTCGGTGCTTGTAGGACTGATGAATCTCTAGACCCGATACATGTTCCGGGTTTTAGGATATCGCCCGAGACATGTCTCGGGTTTCGGGATAACTTCCCTCATCAGTAGAGAAAGATCATTAGGGGTGGAAGAGAAGGCCGCCACACAACAGTCAAAGGCCTCGATGCCAGAACCGGCACGCAGGTGCGTCGTCCAAGAGCCCGTCGGCCCAAAGCTCAAGGGAGCCATATTGTGTTTAGTCATCAATGGAGCGCACACCGCTAGCCCCTCCTCCGGATCGCCCCTCGGGACTATGGTACTTGTAGTTCTTTAGTGGATCATCCAGGTGGGTGCAAGTCGGTGCTTGTAGGACTGATGAATCTCTAGACCCGATACATGTCCCGGGTTTTAGGATATCGCCCGAGACATGTCTCGGGTTTTGGGATAACTTCCCTCATCAGTAGAGAAAGATCGTTAGGGGTGGAAGAGAAGGCCGCCACACAACAGTCAAAGGCCTCGATGCCAGAACCGGCACGCAGGTGCGTCGTCCAAGAGCCCGTCGGCCCAAAGCTCAAGGGAGCCATATTGTGTTTAGTCATCAATGGAGCGCACACCGCTAGCCCCTCCTCCGGATCGCCCCTCGGGACTCTGGTACTTGTAGTTCTTTAGTGGATCACCCAGGTGGGTGCAAGTCGGTGCTTGTAGGACTGATGAATCTCTAGACCCGATACATGTCCCGGGTTTTAGGATATCGCCCGAGACATGTCTCGGGTTTCGGGATAACTTCCCTCATCAGTAGAGAAAGATCGTTAGGGGTGGAAGAGAAGGCCGCCACACAACAGTCAAAGGCCTCGATGCCAGAACCGGCACGCAGGTGCGTCGTCCAAGAGCCTGTCGGCCCAAAGCTCAAGGGAGCCATATTGTGTTTAGTCATCAATGGAGCGCACACCGCTAGCCCCTCCTCCGGGTCGCCCCTCGGGACTCTGGTACTTGTGGTTCTTTAGTGGATCACCCAGGTGGGTGCAAGTCGGTGCTTGTAGGACTGATGAATCTCTAGACCCGATACATGTACCGGGTTTTAGGATATCGCCCGAGACATGTCTCGGGTTTCGGGATAACTTCCCTCATCAGTAGAGAAAGCTCGTTAGGGGTGGAAGAGAAGGCCGCCACACAACAGTCAAAGGCCTCGATGCCAGAACCGGCACGCAGGTGCGTCGTCCAAGAGCCCGTCGGCCCAAAGCTCAAGGGAGCCATATTGTGTTTAGTCATCAATGGAGCGCACACCGCTAGCCCCTCCTCCGGATCACCCCTCGGGACTCTGGTACTTGTAGTTCTTTAGTGTATCACCCAGGTGGGTGCAAGTCGGTGCTTGTAGGACTGATGAATCTCTAGACCCGATACATGTACCGGGTTTTAGGATATCGCCCGAGACATGTCTCGGGTTTCGGGATAACTTCCCTCATCAGTAGAGAAAGCTCGTTAGGGGTGGAAGAGAAGGCCGCCACACAACAGTCAAAGGCCTCGATGCCAGAACCGGCACGCAGGTGCGTCGTCCAAGAGCCCGTCGGCCCAAAGCTCAAGGGAGCCATATTGTGTTTAGTCATCAATGGAGCGCACACCGCTAGCCCCTCCTCCGGATCACCCCTCGGGACTCTGGTACTTGTAGTTCTTTAGTGTATCACCCAGGTGGGTGCAAGTCGGTGCTTGTAGGACTGATGAATCTCTAGACCCGATACATGTCCCGGGTTTTAGGATATCGCCCGAGACATGTCTCGGGTTTCGGGATAACTTCCCTCATCAGTAGAGAAAAATCGTTAGGGGTGGAAGAGAAGGCCGCCACACAACAGTCAAAGAGCCTCGATGTCAGAACCGGCACGCAGGTGCGTCGTCCAAGAGCCCGTCCGCCCAAAGCTCATGGGAGCCATATTTTGTTTAGTCATCAATGGAGCGCACACCGCTAGCCCCTCCTCCGGATCAACCCTCGGGACTCGGGTACTTGTAGTTCTTTAGTGGATCACCCAGGTGGGTGCAAGTCGGTGCTTGTAGGACTGATGAATCTCTAGACCCGATACATGTTCCGGGTTTTAGGATATCGCCCGAGACATGTCTCGGGTTTCGGGATAACTTCCCTCATCAGTAGAGAAAGATCGTTAGGGGTGGAAGAGAAGGCCGCCACACAACAGTCAAAGGCCTCGATGCCAGAACCGGCACGCAGGTGCGTCGTCCAAGAGCCCGTCGGCCCAAAGCTCAAGGGAGCCATATTGTGTTTAGTCATCAATGGAGCGCACACCGCTAGCCCCTCCTCCCGATCGCCCCTCGGGACTATGGTACTTGTAGTTCTTTAGTGGATCATCCAGGTGGGTGCAAGTCGGTGCTTGTAGGACTGATGAATCTCTAGACCCGATACATGTCCCGGGTTTTAGGATATCGCCCGAGACATGTCTCGGGTTTCGGGATAACTTCCCTCATCAGTAGAGAAAGATCGTTCGGGGTGGAAGAGAAGGCCGCCACACAACAGTCAAAGGCCTCGATGCCAGAACCGGCACGCAGGTGCGTCGTCCAAGAGCCCGTCGGCCCAAAGCTCAAGGGAGCCATATTGTGTTTAGTCATCAATGGAGCGCACACCGCTAGCCCCTCCTCCGGATCGACCCTCGGGACTCTGGTACTTGTAGTTCTTTAGTGGATCACCCAGGTGGGTGCAAGTCGGTGCTTGTAGGACTGATGAATCTCTAGACCCGATAAGTGTCCCGGGTTTTAGGATATCGCCCGAGACATGTCTCGGGTTTCGGGATAACTTCAATCATCAGTAGAGAAAGATCGTTAGGGGTGGAAGAGAAGGCCGCCACACAACAGTCAAAGGCCTCGATGCCAGAACCGGCACGCAGGTGCGTCGTCCAAGAGCCCGTCGGCCAAAACCTCAAGGGAGCCATATTGTGTTTAGTCATCAATGGAGCGCACACCGCCAGCCCCTCCTCCAGATCGCCCCTCGGGACTCTGGTACTTGTAGTTCTTTAGTGGATCACCCAGGTGGGTGCAAGTCGGTGCTTGTAGGACTGATGAATCTCTAGACCCGATACATGTCCCGGGTTTTAGGATATCGCCCGAGACATGTCTTGGGTTTCGGGATAACTTCCCTCATCAGTAGAGAAAGATCGTTAGGGGTGGAAGAGAAGGCCGCCACACAACAGTCATAGGCCTCGATGCCAGAACCGGCACGCAGGTATGTCGTCCAAGAGCCCGTCGGCCCAAAGCTCAAGGGAGCCATATTGTGTTTAGTCATCAATGGAGCGCGCACCGCTAGCCCCTCCTCCGGATCGCCCTCGGGACTCTGGTACTTGTAGTTCTTTAGTGGATCACCCAGGTGGGTGCAAGTCGGTGCTTGTAGGACTGATGAATCTCTAGACCCGATACATGTCCCGGGTTTTAGGATATCGCCCGAGACATGTCTCGGGTTTCGGGATAACTTCCCTCATCAGTAGAGAAAGATCGTTAGGGGTGGAAGAGAAGGCCGCCACACAACAGTCAAAGGCCTCGATGCCAGAACCGGCACGCAGGTGCTTCGTCCAAGAGCCCGTCGGCCCAAAGCTCAAGGGAGCCATATTGTGTTTAGTCATCAATGGAGCGCACACCGCTAGCCCCTCCTCCGGATCACCCCTCGGGACTCTGGTATTTGTAGTTCTTTAGTGTATCACCCAGGTGGGTGCAAGTCGGTGCTTGTAGGACTGATGAATCTCTAGACCCGATACATGTCCCGGGTTTTAGGATATCGCCCGAGACATGTCTTGGGTTTCGGGATAACTTCCCTCATCAGTAGAGAAAGATCGTTAGGGGTGGAAGAGAAGGCCGCCACACAACAGTCATAGGCCTCGATGCCAGAACCGGCACGCAGGTATGTCGTCCAAGAGCCCGTCGGCCCAAAGCTCAAGGGAGCCATATTGTGTTTAGTCATCAATGGAGCGCGCACCGCTAGCCCCTCCTCCGGATCGCCCTCGGGACTCTGGTACTTGTAGTTCTTTAGTGGATCACCCAGGTGGGTGCAAGTCGGTCCTTGTAGGACTGATGAATCTCTAGACCCGATACATGCCCCGGGTTTTAGGATATCGCCCGAGACATGTCTCGGGTTTCGGGATAACTTCCCTCATCAGTAGAGAAAGATCGTTAGGGGTGGAAGAGAAGGCCGCCACACAACAGTCAAAGGCCTCGATGCCAGAACCGGCACGCAGGTGCGTCGTCCAAGAGCCCGTCAGCCCAAAGCTCAAGGAAGCCATATAGTGTTTAGTCATCAATGGAGCGCACACCGCTAGCCCCTCCTCCGGATCGCCCCTCGGGACTCTGGTACTTGTAGTTCTTTAGTGAATCACCCAGTTGGGTGCAAGTCGGTGCTTGTTGGACTGATGAATCTCTAGACCCGATACATGTCCCGGGTTTTAGGATATCGCCCAAGACATGTCTCGGGTTTCGGGATAACTTCCCTCATCAGTAGAGAAAGATCGTTAGGGGTGGAAGAGAAGGCCGCCACACAACAGTCAAAGGACTCGATGCCAGAACCGTCACGCAGGTGCGTCGTCCAAGAGCCCGTTGGCCCAAAGCTCAAGGGAGCCATATTGTGTTTAGTCATCAATGGAGCGCACACCGCTAGCCCCTCCTCCGGATCGCCCCTCAGGACTCTGGTACTTGTAGTTCTTTAGTGGATCACCCAGGTGGGTGCAAGTCGGTGCTTATAGGACTGATGAATCTCTAGACCCGATACATGTCCGGGGTTTTAGGATATCGCCCGAGACATGTCTCGGGTTTCGGGATAACTTCCCTCATCAGTAGAGAAAGATCGTTAGGGGTGGAAGAGAAGGCCGCCACACAACAGTCAAAGGCCTCGATGCCAGAACCGGCACGCAGGTGCGTCGTCCAAGAGCCCGTCGGCCCAAAGCTCAAGGGAGCCATATTGTGTTTAGTCATCAATGGAGCGCACACCGCTAGCCCCTCCTCCGGATCGCCCCTCGGGACTCTGGTACTTGTAGTTCTTTAGTGGATCACCCAGGTGGGTGCAAGTCGGTGCTTGTAGGACTGATGAATCTCTAGACCCGATACATGTCCCGGGTTTTAGGATATCGCCCGAGACATGTCTCGGGTTTCGGGATAACTTCCCTCATCAGTAGAGAAAGATCGTTAGGGGTGGAAGAGAAGGCCGCCACACAACAGTCAAAGGCCTCGAAGCCAGAACTGGCACGCAGGTGCGTCGGCCATGAGCCCGTCGGCCCAAAGCTCAAGGGAGCCATATTGTGTTTAGTCATCAATGGAGCGCACACCGCTAGCCCCTCCTCCGGATCGCCCCTCGGGACTCTGGTACTTGTAGTTCTTTAGTGGATCACCCAGGTGGGTGCAAGTCGGTGCTTGTAGGACTGATGAATCTCTAGACCCGATACATGTCCCGGGTTTTAGGATATCGCCCGAGGCATGTCTCGGGTTTCGGGATAACTTCCCTCATCAGTAGAGAAAGATCGTTAGGGGTGGAAGAGAAGGCCGCCACACAACAGTCAATGGCCTCGATGCCAGAACCGGCACGCAGGTGCGTCGTCCAAGAGCCCGTCGGCCCAAAGCTCAAGGGAGCCATATTGTGTTTAGTCATCAATGGAGCGCACACCGCTAGCCCCTCCTCCGGATCGCCCCTCGGGACTCTGGTACTTGTAGTTCTTTAGTGGATCACCCAGGTGGGTGCAAGTCGGTGCTTGTAGGACTGATGAATCTCTAGACCTGATGCATGTCCCGGGTTTTAGGATATCGCCCGAGACATGTCTCGGGTTTCGGGATAACTTCCCTCATCAGTAGAGAAAGATCGTTAGTGGTGGAAGAGAAGGCCGCCACACAACAGTCAAAGGCCTCGAAGCCAGAACTGGCACGCAGGTGCGTCGTCCAAGAGCCCGTCGGCCCAAAGCTCAAGGGAGCCATATTGTGTTTAGTCATCAATGGAGCGCACACCGCTAGCCCTCCTCCGGATCGCCCCTCGGGACTCTGGTACTTGTAGTTCTTTAGTGGATCACCCAGGTGGGTGCAAGTCGGTGCTTGTAGGACTGATGAATCTCTAGACCCAATACATGTCCCGGGTTTTAGGATATCGCCCTAGACATGTCTTGGGTTTCGGGATAACTTCCCTCATCAGTAGAGAAAGATCGTTAGGGGTGGAAGAGAAGGCCGCCACACAACAGTCAAAGGCCTCGATGTCAGAACCGGCACGCAGGTGCGTCGTCCAAGAGCCCTTCCGCCCTAAGCTCAAGGGAGCCATATTTTGTTTAGTCATCAATGGAGCCCACACCGCTAGCCCCTCCTCCGGATCAACCCTCGGGACTCTGGTACTTGTAGTTCTTTAGTGGATCACCCAGGTGGGTGCAAGTCGGTGCTTGTAGGACTGATGAATCTCTAGACCTGATACATGTTCCGGGTTTTAGGATATCGCCCGAGACATGTCTCGGGTTTCGGGATAACTTCCCTCATCAGTAGAGAAAGATCATTAGGGGTGGAAGAGAAGGCCGCCACACAACAGTCAAAGGCCTCGATGCCAGAACTGGCACGCAGGTGCGTCGTCCAAGAGCCCGTCGGCCCAAAGCTCAAGGGAGCCATATTGTGTTTAGTCATCAATGGAGCGCACACCGCTAGCCCCTCCTCCGGATCGCCCCTCGGGACTATGGTACTTGTAGTTCTTTAGTGGATCACCCAGGTGGGTGCAAGTCGGTGCTTGTAGGACTGATGAATCTCTAGACCCGATACATGTCCCGGGTTTTAGGATATCGCCCGAGACATGTCTCGGGTTTCGGGATAACTTCCCTCATCAGTAGAGAAAGATCGTTAGGGGTGGAAGAGAAGGCCGCCACACAACAGTCAAAGGCCTCGATGCCAGAACCGGCACGCAGGTGCGTCGTCCAAGAGCCCGTCGGCCCAAAGCTCAAGGGAGCCATATTGTGTTTAGTCATCAATGGAGCGCACACCGCTAGCCCCTCCTCCGGATCGCCCCTCGGGACTCTGGTACTTGTAGTTCTTTAGTGGATCACCCAGGTGGGTGCAAGTCGGTGCTTGTAGGACTGATGAATCTCTAGACCCGATACATGTCCCGGGTTTTAGGATATCGCCCGAGACATGTCTCGGGTTTCGGGATAACTTCCCTCATCAGTAGAGAAAGATCGTTAGGGGTGGAAGAGAAGGCCGCCACACAACAGTCAAAGGCCTCGATGCCAGAACCGGCACGCAGGTGCGTCGTCCAAGAGCCTGTCGGCCCAAAGCTCAAGGGAGCCATATTGTGTTTAGTCATCAATGGAGCGCACACTGCTAGCCCCTCCTCCGGCTCGCCCCTCGGGACTCTGGTACTTGTAGCTCTTTAGGAGATCACCCAGGTGGGTGCAAGTCGGTGCTTGTAGGACTGATGAATCTCTAGACCCGATAAGTGTCCCGGGTTTTAGGATATCGCCCGAGACATGTCTCGGGTTTCGGGATAACTTCCCTCATCAGTAGAGAAAGATCGTTAGGGGTGGAAGAGAAGGCCCCCACACAACAGTCAAAGGCCTCGATGCCAGAACCGGCACGCAGGTGCGTCGTCCAAGAGCCCGTCGGCCCAAAGCTCAAGGGAGCAATATTGTGTTTAGTCATCAATGGAGCGCACACCGCTAGCCCCTCCTCCGGATCGCCCCTCGGGACTCTGGTACTTGAAGTTCTTTAGTGGATCACCCAGGTGGGTGCAAGTCGGTGCTTGTAGGACTGATGAATCTCTAGACCCGATACATGTCCCGGGTTTTAGGATATCGCCCGAGACATGTCTCGGGTTTCGGGATAACTTCCCTCATCAGTAGAGAAAGATCGTTAGGGGTGGAAGAGAAGGCCGCCACACAACAGTCAAAGGCCTCGATGCCAGAACTGGCACGCAGGTGCGTCGTCCAAGAGCCCGTCGGCCCAAAGCTCAAGGGAGCCATATTGTGTTTAGTTATCAATGGAGCGCACACCGCTAGCCCCTCCTCCGGATCACCCCTCGGGACTATGGTACTTGTAGTTCTTTAGTGGATCGCCCAGGTGGGTGCAAGTCGGTGCTTGTAGGACTGATAAATCTCTAGACCCGATACATGTCCCGGGTTTTAGGATATCGCCCGAGACATGTCTCGGGTTTCGGGATAACTTCCCTCATCAGTAGAGAAAGATCGTTAGGGGTGGAAGAGAAGGCCGCCACACAACAGTCAAAGGCCTCGATGCCAGAACCGGCACGCAGGTGCGTCGTCCAAGAGCCCGTCGGCCCAAAGCTCAAGGGAGCCATATTGTGTTTAGTCATCAATGGAGCGCACACCGCTAGCCCCTCCTCCGGATCGCCCCTCGGGACTCTGGTACTTGTAGTTCTTTAGTGGATCACCCAGGTGGGTGCAAGTCGGTGCTTGTAGGACTGATGAATCTCTAGACCCGATACATGTCCCGGGTTTAAGGATATCGCCCGAGACATGTCTCGGGTTTCGGGATAACTTCCCTCATCAGTAGAGAAAGATCGTTAGGGGTGGAAGAGAAGGCCGCCACACAACAGTCATGGGCCTCGATGCCAGAACCGGCACGCAGGTGCGTCGTCCAAGAGCCCGTCGGCCCAAAGCTCAAGGGAGCAATATTGTGTTTAGTCATCAATGGAGCGCACACCGCTAGCCCCTCCTCCGGATCGCCCCTCGGGACTCTGGTACTTGAAGTTCTTTAGTGGATCACCCAGGTGGGTGCAAGTCGGTGCTTGTAGGACTGATGAATCTCTAGACCCGATACATGTCCCGGGTTTTAGGATATCGCCCGAGACATGTCTCGGGTTTCGGGATAACTTCCCTCATCAGTAGAGAAAGATCGTTAGGGGTGGAAGAGAAGGCCGCCACACAACAGTCAAAGGCCTCGATGCCAGAACTGGCACGCAGGTGCGTCGTCCAAGAGCCCGTCGGCCCAAAGCTCAAGGGAGCCATATTGTGTTTAGTTATCAATGGAGCGCACACCGCTAGCCCCTCCTCCGGATCACCCCTCGGGACTATGGTACTTGTAGTTCTTTAGTGGATCGCCCAGGTGGGTGCAAGTCGGTGCTTGTAGGACTGATGAATCTCTAGACCCGATACATGTCCCGGGTTTTAGGATATCGCCCGAGACATGTCTCGGGTTTCGGGATAACTTCCCTCATCAGTAGAGAAAGATCGTTAGGGGTGGAAGAGAAGGCCGCCACACAACAGTCAAAGGCCTCGATGCCAGAACCGGCACGCAGGTGCGTCGTCCAAGAGCCCGTCGGCCCAAAGCTCAAGGGAGCCATATTGTGTTTAGTCATCAATGGAGCGCACACCGCTAGCCCCTCCTCCGGATCGCCCCTCGGGACTCTGGTACTTGTAGTTCTTTAGTGGATCACCCAGGTGGGTGCAAGTCGGTGCTTGTAGGACTGATGAATCTCTAGACCCGATACATGTCCCGGGTTTAAGGATATCGCCCGAGACATGTCTCGGGTTTCGGGATAACTTCCCTCATCAGTAGAGAAAGATCGTTAGGGGTGGAAGAGAAGGCCGCCACTCAACAGTCATGGGCCTCGATGCCAGAACCGGCACGCAGGTGCGTCGTCCAAGAGCCTGTCGGCCCAAAGCTCAAGGGAGCCATATTGTGTTTAGTCATCAATGGAGCGCACACTGCTAGCCCCTCCTCCGGCTCGCCCCTCGGGACTCTGGTACTTGTAGTTCTTTAGTGGATCACCCAGGTGGGTGCAAGTCGGTGCTTGTAGGACTGATGAATCTCTAGACCCGATACATGTCCCGGGTTTTAGGATATCGCCCGAGACATGTGTCGGGTTTCGGGATAACTTCCCTCATCAGTAGAGAAAGATCGTTAGGGGTGGAAGAGAAGGCCGCCACACAACAGTCAAAGGCCTCGATGCCAGAACCGGCACGCAGGTGCGTCGTCCAAGAGCCCGTCGGCCCAAAGCTCAAGGGAGCCATATTGTGTTTAGTCATCAATGGAGCGCACACCGCTAGCCCCTCCTCCGGATCGCCCCTCGGGACTCTGGTACTTGTAGTTCTTTAGTGGATCACCCAGGTGGGTGCAAGTCGGTGCTTGTAGGACTGATGAATCTCTAGACCCGATACATGTCCCGGGTTTTAGGATATCGCCCGAGACATGTCTCGGGTTTCGGGATAACTTCCCTCATCAGTAGAGAAAGATCGTTAGGGGTGGAAGAGAAGGCCGCCACACAACAGTCAAAGGCCTCGATGCCAGAACCGGCACGCAGGTGCGTCGTCCAAGAGCCCGTCGGCCCAAAGCTCAAGGGAGCCATATTGTGTTTAGTCATCAATGGAGCGCACACCGCTAGCCCCTCCTCCGGATCACCCCTCGGGACTCTGGTACTTGTAGTTCTTTAGTGGATCACCCAGGTGGGTGCAAGTCGGTGCTTGTAGGACTGATGAATCTCTAGACCCGATACATGTCCCGGGTTTTAGGATATCGCCCGAGACATGTCTTGGGTTTCGGGATAACTTCCCTCATCGGTAGAGAAAGATCGTTAGAGGTGGAAGAGAAGGCCGCCACACAACAGTCAAAGGCCTCGATGCCAGAACCGGCACGCAGGTGCGTCGTCCAAGAGCCCGTCGGCCCAAAGCTCAAGGGAGCCATATTGTGTTTAGTCATCAATGGAGCGCGCACCGCTAGCCCCTCCTCCGGATCGCCCCTCGGGACTCTGGTCCTTGTAGTTCTTTAGTGGACCACCCAGGTGGGTGCAAGTCGGTCCTTGTAGGACTGATGAATCTCTAGACCCGATACATGTCCCGGGTTTTAGGATATCGCCCGAGACATGTCTCGGGTTTCGGGATAACTTCCCTCATCAGTAGAGAAAAATCGTTAGGGGTGGAAGAGAAGGCCGCCACACAACAGTCAAAGGCCTCGATGTCAGAACCGGCACGCAGGTGCGTCGTCCAAGAGCCCGTCCGCCCAAAGCTCAAGGGAGCCATATTGTGTTTAGTCATCAATGGAGCGCACACCGCTAGCCCCTCCTCCGGATCGCCCCTCGGGACTCTGGTACTTGTAGTTCTTTAGTGGATCACCCAGGTGGGTGCAAGTCGGTGCTTGTAGGACTGATGAATCTCTAGACCCGATACATGTTCCGGGTTTTAGGATATCGCCCGAGACATGTCTCGGGTTTCGGGATAACTTCCCTCATCAGTAGAGAAAGATCGTTAGGGGTGGAAGAGAAGGCCGCCACACAACAGTCAAAGGCCTCGATGCCAGAACCGGCACGCAGGTGCGTCGTCCAAGAGCCCGTCGGCCCAAAGCTCAAGGGAGCTGTAGGAGAGTAGGGTCTGCAATCCTATGATCACCCAGATTTTTTGCTTTTGTTTCACTGGTTTACGACTTTCTCTGGCTGTGGGCCTGCCAATCAGACCCACAGCCTGGCTGTTCTCTTTCTAAATTACGATATGTACCCTAGGTGCATTTACCAATTGGTACTGGGCCACCTTATCAGACCCCGTAACGCAGGGCATAGGTGTACCCAGGGCCGCCAGGGGCTGCAGCATGTATTATGCCACCCCTGGCTGGCCTCTTAAATTTGACACAACTGGCTGCACGACAGCTGGGGCGAAGACGTGTAACCACCCTTCGCTTTAGGTATAGTAGCCCTATATCTAACCATACAATGGACACTCGAGTCACTATCAGTCACTCCTATGGCAGGCCTTATCAATCCTGAAGGCAGAGTGCGTGGGCTCGTGTGAGCTAGGTTCAGGCCCGAGCCGAGCCCGGCTGCCGCTTGCGGAATCAAGCCCCAATAGCTGTTCCATGATAACGCGTACCATATCGGTAACTCCGGTATCGCGTTATCAAGACATGTCGAGTAAGGTGTCATACGAATCGGGGTGCTGCCCTCTCACCAACTCTGGCGATGAGGTTAGTATCCCACCCTTCTAGAGGGGCACGACATGTACGTAACTGTGAACCCCGGTTAAAGTTAACTGAAGCCTCAGCTCCACAAAATGGATGCTGCCACCACAGACACAAGTCTGACCTCCTGCTGCTGGGAGTCCTTCCAGCGAGGAGCACTTGGACAAAGGGTTTCCTGTCGAGGGCGCTGTTCGCACCGTCCCAGACAGGGTTTGTGTATTCTGGGTAGGTAGGGCTTTGGCGAGAAGGTGACTGCGGAGTGGCACCCCGGTGCTCACTACGCATCTGCCGGTTGGAACCAGTTCCAGGGGCGACAGCCCTGGCCTGGGGAACGCCCGGCAGGGGAGAGGGGCGTAACTACCCCCCTTCCTGGTCCCACCCTTAGGGCAGGACCTAGTCATGTACCCACCCCTTTCTTTAGGATAAAGACCGGAGCGGGGACCCTTCCAAATTAGATCATCTTTGAATCAAGAATACTTTCTACGAAAGGACTTCAAGACTCTTCTCAAGATTTCTCCCTTGTGGCTAAGGAGTAGTCACCCTGCATCAGCAGGCACCAACTAAGAACTCTGCGGTTTGCTGCAAGTCCTTCCTCAAGGATCCGACGGCCCAGCTCGAAGAGAACCGGCTTCCCTGGCACCTCTGACCTCTACCCACGTCATCAGCTCAGCTGTGATCTGTGGGTGCGACGAGACCTCGAGGGACCGGCCATCATCAGAACCTGCACGCTCTTAAAAACCAGCACGACCATCGAGGTAACTCTCTGGTGAGTGCTCTGGGGTCCGAGAAGCCCCGACCCTGAGCCGCTCTAGCACCGAAGTGCAGTCTCCCAGCATCTCCACGATCTGCGTGGGGCCCTTCTGCTCGCTGCTCAGCACGTTGTCTGGTCACTCGCCGCTGGCTTGTGCCCTTCTGTGACGACATCCGAGAATCATCACTGCTGGTCTGGTTGCTCCAGACTGGCCCTTGCTTCCATCTTTGCGAGAAGCACCCCGGACCCTCCTGGTCCACTCAAGACGCCATCTTAGGCCCACCCCGTGGCCCTGAGATCTGCCAAGGCTTGTTGCCCCATCCTGGGCCCAGCGACGCCGACAGCATCATCCTTCGTGGGACAGCTCGCACCTCCACCGTGGTCGCCGACAACGCCTCCTGGTCCGTGAGACTGCAGAGCCTAGCGTCGCCCACTCACCTAGTCGAGGTGACGGCCAACCGGTGCCTTCCTGGTACCCTCTGACTACTGGCTAGTAGTATGAACTTGGTCCCCTCTGCTTTCAGGTTTCATCAATCTCCGATCCAGGCTTGGATCTCTACGAACTATTCAGCACTGGTCGCCGGCCAGCAACTCCCTTCTTCCGGCTCCTGGCTCGTCAGCGAAGACCCCGACGCCTGTAAGACTTGTGCAGCCGCAGCCCTCGTGGCTAGGTAACTCGGCATTTCGGTGCCTGCATAGCCTCCTTACTCTAGGGTCCCGAGTCCCTCGCTTCCGACTTGCCTTATCGGGTCCGCCCGAGACCTTAACCTTTCCGTGTCATCGGACAATTGTTTTAATTGTGCACTTGAAGTATTTGCTAAAGAGATTTGGTTTGTGCTTAGTACCCTGTCCTCATAAAGAGTACAGGGCTGTTGTGATTCTTAATAAATATCCTGTTTATTTTCATAACACTTGTGTGGTGTCCTTTCACTGGGTGTTCAAGGGGTACATGTGTGGTAAACAGCTGGCTTAACACGCCCTCTCGAGTCTTTAGCCTTAGACTGCTCGTATCCACGCTACTAGGATAGCTGGTCTATAGGTTGACTTACAACCAGACACCATAAGGGTCGTTGGAACGATACATAGCGGTCGCTAGAATAGCGAACGTTGCATATCGGGCCAACTTCTCACAGGAGCCATATTGTGTTTAGTCATCAATGGAGCGCATACCACTAGCCCCTCCTCCGGATCGCCCCTCGGGACTCTGGTACTTGTAGTTCTTTAGTGGATCACCCAGGTGGGTGCAAGTCGGTGCTTGTGGGACTGATGAATCTCTAGACCCGATACATGTCCCGGGATTTAGGATATCGCCCGAGACATGTCTCGGGTTTCGGGATAACTTCCCTCATCAGTAGAGAAAGATCGTTAGGGGTGGAAGAGAAGGCCGCCACACAACAGTCAAAGGCCTCGATGCCAGAACCGGCACGCAGGTGCGTCGTCCAAGAGCCCGTCGGCCCAAAGCTCAAGGGAGCCATATTGTGTTTAGTCATCAATGGAGCGCACACCGCTAGCCTCTCCTCCGGGTCGCCCCTCGGGACTCTGGTACTTGTAGTTCTTTAGTGGATCACCCAGGTGGGTGCAAGTCGGTGCTTGTAGGACTGATGAATCTCTAGACCCGATACATGTACCGGGTTTTAGGATATCGCCCGAGACATGTCTCGGGTTTCGGGATAACTTCCCTCATCAGTAGAGAAAGATCGTTAGGGGTGGAAGAGAAGGCCGCCACACAACAGTCATGGGCCTCGATGCCAGAACCGGCACGCAGGTGCGTCGTCCAAGAGCCCGACGGCCCAAAGCTCAAGGGAGCAATATTGTGTTTAGTCATCAATGGAGCGCACACCGCTAGCCCCTCCTCCGGATCGCCCCTCGGGACTCTGGTACTTGTAGTTCTTTAGTGGATCACCCAGGTGGGTGCAAGTCGGTGCTTGTAGGACTGATGAATCTCTAGACCCGATACATGTCCCGGGTTTTAGGATATCGCCCGAGACATGTCTCGGGTTTCGGGATAACTTCCCTCATCAGTAGAGAAAGATCGTTAGGGGTGGAAGAGAAGGCCGCCACACAACAGTCAAAGGCCTCGATGCCAGAACTGGCACGCAGGTGCGTCGTCCAAGAGCCCGTCGGCCCAAAGCTCAAGGGAGCCATATTGTGTTTAGTTATCAATGGAGCGCACACCGCTAGCCCCTCCTCCGGATCACCCCTCGGGACTATGGTACTTGTAGTTCTTTAGTGGATCGCCCAGGTGGGTGCAAGTCGGTGCTTGTAGGACTGATGAATCTCTAGACCCGATACATGTCCCGGGTTTTAGGATATCGCCCGAGACATGTCTCGGGTTTCGGGATAACTTCCCTCATCAGTAGAGAAAGATCGTTAGGGGTGGAAGAGAAGGCCGCCACACAACAGTCATAGGCCTCGATGCCAGAACCGGCACGCAGGTATGTCGTCCAAGAGCCCGTCGGCCCAAAGCTCAAGGGAGCCATATTGTGTTTAGTCATCAATGGAGCGCGCACCGCTAGCCCCTCCTCCGGATCGCCCTCGGGACTCTGGTACTTGTAGTTCTTTAGTGGATCACCCAGGTGGGTGCAAGTCGGTGCTTGTAGGACTGATGAATCTCTAGACCCGATACATGTCCCGGGTTTTAGGATATCGCCCGAGACATGTCTCGGGTTTCGGGATAACTTCCCTCATCAGTAGAGAAAGATCGTTAGGGGTGGAAGAGAAGGCCGCCACACAACAGTCAAAGGCCTCGATGCCAGAACCGGCACGCAGG
The DNA here is from genome assembly GCF_964263255.1 of Lissotriton vulgaris. Classification (NCBI taxonomy): domain Eukaryota; kingdom Metazoa; phylum Chordata; class Amphibia; order Caudata; family Salamandridae; genus Lissotriton; species Lissotriton vulgaris. The sequence continues at coordinate 1,413,112,734 of NC_141695.1, forward strand.
TGCTTCGTCCAAGAGCCCGTCGGCCCAAAGCTCAAGGGAGCCATATTGTGTTTAGTCATCAATGGAGCGCACACCGCTAGCGCCTCCTCCGGATCACCCCTCGGGACTCTGGTATTTGTAGTTCTTTAGTGTATCACCCAGGTGGGTGCAAGTCGGTGCTTGTAGGACTGATGAATCTCTAGACCCGATACATGTCCCGGGTTTTAGGATATCGCCCGAGACATGTCTTGGGTTTCGGGATAACTTCCCTCATCAGTAGAGAAAGATCGTTAGGGGTGGAAGAGAAGGCCGCCACACAACAGTCATAGGCCTCGATGCCAGAACCGGCACGCAGGTATGTCGTCCAAGAGCCCGTCGGCCCAAAGCTCAAGGGAGCCATATTGTGTTTAGTCATCAATGGAGCGCGCACCGCTAGCCCCTCCTCCGGATCGCCCTCGGGACTCTGGTACTTGTAGTTCTTTAGTGGATCACCCAGGTGGGTGCAAGTCGGTCCTTGTAGGACTGATGAATCTCTAGACCCGATACATGCCCCGGGTTTTAGGATATCGCCCGAGACATGTCTCGGGTTTCGGGATAACTTCCCTCATCAGTAGAGAAAGATCGTTAGGGGTGGAAGAGAAGGCCGCCACACAACAGTCAAAGGCCTCGATGCCAGAACCGGCACGCAGGTGCGTCGTCCAAGAGCCCGTCAGCCCAAAGCTCAAGGAAGCCATATAGTGTTTAGTCATCAATGGAGCGCACACCGCTAGCCCCTCCTCCGGATCGCCCCTCGGGACTCTGGTACTTGTAGTTCTTTAGTGAATCACCCAGTTGGGTGCAAGTCGGTGCTTGTAGGACTGATGAATCTCTAGACCCGATACATGTCCCGGGTTTTAGGATATCGCCCAAGACATGTCTCGGGTTTCGGGATAACTTCCCTCATCAGTAGAGAAAGATCGTTAGGGGTGGAAGAGAAGGCCGCCACACAACAGTCAAAGGACTCGATGCCAGAACCGTCACGCAGGTGCGTCGTCCAAGAGCCCGTTGGCCCAAAGCTCAAGGGAGCCATATTGTGTTTAGTCATCAATGGAGCGCACACCGCTAGCCCCTCCTCCGGATCGCCCCTCAGGACTCTGGTACTTGTAGTTCTTTAGTGGATCACCCAGGTGGGTGCAAGTCGGTGCTTATAGGACTGATGAATCTCTAGACCCGATACATGTCCGGGGTTTTAGGATATCGCCCGAGACATGTCTCGGGTTTCGGGATAACTTCCCTCATCAGTAGAGAAAGATCGTTAGGGGTGGAAGAGAAGGCCGCCACACAACAGTCAAAGGCCTCGATGCCAGAACCGGCACGCAGGTGCGTCGTCCAAGAGCCCGTCGGCCCAAAGCTCAAGGGAGCCATATTGTGTTTAGTCATCAATGGAGCGCACACCGCTAGCCCCTCCTCCGGATCGCCCCTCGGGACTCTGGTACTTGTAGTTCTTTAGTGGATCACCCAGGTGGGTGCAAGTCGGTGCTTGTAGGACTGATGAATCTCTAGACCCGATACATGTCCCGGGTTTTAGGATATCGCCCGAGACATGTCTCGGGTTTCGGGATAACTTCCCTCATCAGTAGAGAAAGATCGTTAGGGGTGGAAGAGAAGGCCGCCACACAACAGTCAAAGGCCTCGAAGCCAGAACTGGCACGCAGGTGCGTCGGCCATGAGCCCGTCGGCCCAAAGCTCAAGGGAGCCATATTGTGTTTAGTCATCAATGGAGCGCACACCGCTAGCCCCTCCTCCAGATCGCCCCTCGGGACTCTGGTACTTGTAGTTCTTTAGTGGATCACCCAGGTGGGTGCAAGTCGGTGCTTGTAGGACTGATGAATCTCTAGACCCGATACATGTCCCGGGTTTTAGGATATCGCCCGAGGCATGTCTCGGGTTCGGGATAACTTCCCTCATCAGTAGAGAAAGATCGTTAGGGGTGGAAGAGAAGGCCGCCACACAACAGTCAATGGCCTCGATGCCAGAACCGGCACGCAGGTGCGTCGTCCAAGAGCCCGTCGGCCCAAAGCTCAAGGGAGCCATATTGTGTTTAGTCATCAATGGAGCGCACACCGCTAGCCCCTCCTCCGGATCGCCCCTCGGGACTCTGGTACTTGTAGTTCTTTAGTGGATCACCCAGGTGGGTGCAAGTCGGTGCTTGTAGGACTGATGAATCTCTAGACCTGATACATGTCCCGGGTTTTAGGATATCGCCCGAGACATGTCTCGGGTTTCGGGATAACTTCCCTCATCAGTAGAGAAAGATCGTTAGTGGTGGAAGAGAAGGCCGCCACACAACAGTCAAAGGCCTCGAAGCCAGAACTGGCACGCAGGTGCGTCGTCCAAGAGCCCGTCGGCCCAAAGCTCAAGGGAGCCATATTGTGTTTAGTCATCAATGGAGCGCACACCGCTAGCCCTCCTCCGGATCGCCCCTCGGGACTCTGGTACTTGTAGTTCTTTAGTGGATCACCCAGGTGGGTGCAAGTCGGTGCTTGTAGGACTGATGAATCTCTAGACCCAATACATGTCCCGGGTTTTAGGATATCGCCCTAGACATGTCTTGGGTTTCGGGATAACTTCCCTCATCAGTAGAGAAAGATCGTTAGGGGTGGAAGAGAAGGCCGCCACACAACAGTCAAAGGCCTCGATGTCAGAACCGGCACGCAGGTGCGTCGTCCAAGAGCCCTTCCGCCCAAAGCTCAAGGGAGCCATATTTTGTTTAGTCATCAATGGAGCCCACACCGCTAGCCCCTCCTCCGGATCAACCCTCGGGACTCTGGTACTTGTAGTTCTTTAGTGGATCACCCAGGTGGGTGCAAGTCGGTGCTTGTAGGACTGATGAATCTCTAGACCTGATACATGTTCCGGGTTTTAGGATATCGCCCGAGACATGTCTCGGGTTTCGGGATAACTTCCCTCATCAGTAGAGAAAGATCATTAGGGGTGGAAGAGAAGGCCGCCACACAACAGTCAAAGGCCTCGATGCCAGAACTGGCACGCAGGTGCGTCGTCCAAGAGCCCGTCGGCCCAAAGCTCAAGGGAGCCATATTGTGTTTAGTCATCAATGGAGCGCACACCGCTAGCCCCTCCTCCGGATCGCCCCTCGGGACTATGGTACTTGTAGTTCTTTAGTGGATCACCCAGGTGGGTGCAAGTCGGTGCTTGTAGGACTGATGAATCTCTAGACCCGATACATGTCCCGGGTTTTAGGATATCGCCCGAGACATGTCTCGGGTTTCGGGATAACTTCCCTCATCAGTAGAGAAAGATCATTAGGGGTGGAAGAGAAGGCCGCCACACAACAGTCAAAGGCCTCGATGCCAGAACCGGCACGCAGGTGCGTCGTCCAAGAGCCCGTCGGCCCAAAGCTCAAGGGAGCCATATTGTGTTTAGTCATCAATGGAGCGCACACCGCTAGCCCCTCCTCCGAATCGCCCCTCGGGACTCTGGTACTTGTAGTTCTTTAGTGGATCACCCAGGTGGGTGCAAGTCGGTGCTTGTAGGACTGATGAATCTCTAGACCCGATACATGTCCCGGGTTTTAGGATATCGCCCGAGACATGTCTCGGGTTTCGGGATAACTTCCCTCATCAGTAGAGAAAGATCGTTAGGGGTGGAAGAGAAGGCCGCCACACAACAGTCAAAGGCCTCGATGCCAGAACCGGCACGCAGGTGCGTCGTCCAAGAGCCTGTCGGCCCAAAGCTCAAGGGAGCCATATTGTGTTTAGTCATCAATGGAGCGCACACTGCTAGCCCCTCCTCCGGCTCGCCCCTCGGGACTCTGGTACTTGTAGTTCTTTAGGAGATCACCCAGGTGGGTGCAAGTCGGTGCTTGTAGGACTGATGAATCTCTAGACCCGATAAGTGTCCCGGGTTTTAGGATATCGCCCGAGACATGTCTCGGGTTTCGGGATAACTTCCCTCATCAGTAGAGAAAGATCGTTAGGGGTGGAAGAGAAGGCCGCCACACAACAGTCAAAGGCCTCGATGCCAGAACCGGCACGCAGGTGCGTCGTCCAAGAGCCCGTCGGCCCAAAGCTCAAGGGAGCAATATTGTGTTTAGTCATCAATGGAGCGCACACCGCTAGCCCCTCCTCCGGATCGCCCCTCGGGACTCTGGTACTTGAAGTTCTTTAGTGGATCACCCAGGTGGGTGCAAGTCGGTGCTTGTAGGACTGATGAATCTCTAGACCCGATACATGTCCCGGGTTTTAGGATATCGCCCGAGACATGTCTCGGGTTTCGGGATAACTTCCCTCATCAGTAGAGAAAGATCGTTAGGGGTGGAAGAGAAGGCCGCCACACAACAGTCAAAGGCCTCGATGCCAGAACTGGCACGCAGGTGCGTCGTCCAAGAGCCCGTCGGCCCAAAGCTCAAGGGAGCCATATTGTGTTTAGTTATCAATGGAGCGCACACCGCTAGCCCCTCCTCCGGATCACCCCTCGGGACTATGGTACTTGTAGTTCTTTAGTGGATCGCCCAGGTGGGTGCAAGTCGGTGCTTGTAGGACTGATAAATCTCTAGACCCGATACATGTCCCGGGTTTTAGGATATCGCCCGAGACATGTCTCGGGTTTCGGGATAACTTCCCTCATCAGTAGAGAAAGATTGTTAGGGGTGGAAGAGAAGGCCGCCACACAACAGTCAAAGGCCTCGATGCCAGAACCGGCACGCAGGTGCGTCGTCCAAGAGCCCGTCGGCCCAAAGCTCAAGGGAGCCATATTGTGTTTAGTCATCAATGGAGCGCACACCGCTAGCCCCTCCTCCGGATCGCCCCTCGGGACTCTGGTACTTGTAGTTCTTTAGTGGATCACCCAGGTGGGTGCAAGTCGGTGCTTGTAGGACTGATGAATCTCTAGACCCGATACATGTCCCGGGTTTAAGGATATCGCCCGAGACATGTCTCGGGTTTCGGGATAACTTCCCTCATCAGTAGAGAAAGATCGTTAGGGGTGGAAGAGAAGGCCGCCACACAACAGTCATGGGCCTCGATGCCAGAACCGGCACGCAGGTGCGTCGTCCAAGAGCCCGTCGGCCCAAAGCTCAAGGGAGCAATATTGTGTTTAGTCATCAATGGAGCGCACACCGCTAGCCCCTCCTCCGGATCGCCCCTCGGGACTCTGGTACTTGAAGTTCTTTAGTGGATCACCCAGGTGGGTGCAAGTCGGTGCTTGTAGGACTGATGAATCTCTAGACCCGATACATGTCCCGGGTTTTAGGATATCGCCCGAGACATGTCTCGGGTTTCGGGATAACTTCCCTCATCAGTAGAGAAAGATCGTTAGGGGTGGAAGAGAAGGCCGCCACACAACAGTCAAAGGCCTCGATGCCAGAACTGGCACGCAGGTGCGTCGTCCAAGAGCTCGTCGGCCCAAAGCTCAAGGGAGCCATATTGTGTTTAGTTATCAATGGAGCGCACACCGCTAGCCCCTCCTCCGGATCACCCCTCGGGACTATGGTACTTGTAGTTCTTTAGTGGATCGCCCAGGTGGGTGCAAGTCGGTGCTTGTAGGACTGATGAATCTCTAGACCCGATACATGTCCCGGGTTTTAGGATATCGCCCGAGACATGTCTCGGGTTTCGGGATAACTTCCCTCATCAGTAGAGAAAGATCGTTAGGGGTGGAAGAGAAGGCCGCCACACAACAGTCAAAGGCCTCGATGCCAGAACCGGCACGCAGGTGCGTCGTCCAAGAGCCCGTCGGCCCAAAGCTCAAGGGAGCCATATTGTGTTTAGTCATCAATGGAGCGCACACCGCTAGCCCCTCCTCCGGATCGCCCCTCGGGACTCTGGTACTTGTAGTTCTTTAGTGGATCACCCAGGTGGGTGCAAGTCGGTGCTTGTAGGACTGATGAATCTCTAGACCCGATACATGTCCCGGGTTTAAGGATATCGCCCGAGACATGTCTCGGGTTTCGGGATAACTTCCCTCATCAGTAGAGAAAGATCGTTAGGGGTGGAAGAGAAGGCCGCCACACAACAGTCATGGGCCTCGATGCCAGAACCGGCACGCAGGTGCGTCGTCCAAGAGCCTGTCGGCCCAAAGCTCAAGGGAGCCATATTGTGTTTAGTCATCAATGGAGCGCACACTGCTAGCCCCTCCTCCGGCTCGCCCCTCGGGACTCTGGTACTTGTAGTTCTTTAGTGGATCACCCAGGTGGGTGCAAGTCGGTGCTTGTAGGACTGATGAATCTCTAGACCCGATACATGTCCCGGGCTTTAGGATATCGCCCGAGACATGTGTCGGGTTTCGGGATAACTTCCCTCATCAGTAGAGAAAGATCGTTAGGGGTGGAAGAGAAGGCCGCCACACAACAGTCAAAGGCCTCGATGCCAGAACCGGCACGCAGGTGCGTCGTCCAAGAGCCCGTCGGCCCAAAGCTCAAGGGAGCCATATTGTGTTTAGTCATCAATGGAGCGCACACCGCTAGCCCCTCCTCCGGATCGCCCCTCGGGACTCTGGTACTTGTAGTTCTTTAGTGGATCACCCAGGTGGGTGCAAGTCGGTGCTTGTAGGACTGATGAATCTCTAGACCCGATACATGTCCCGGGTTTTAGGATATCGCCCGAGACATGTCTCGGGTTTCGGGATAACTTCCCTCATCAGTAGAGAAAGATCGTTAGGGGTGGAAGAGAAGGCCGCCACACAACAGTCAAAGGCCTCGATGCCAGAACCGGCACGCAGGTGCGTCGTCCAAGAGCCCGTCGGCCCAAAGCTCAAGGGAGCCATATTGTGTTTAGTCATCAATGGAGCGCACACCGCTAGCCCCTCCTCCGGATCACCCCTCGGGACTCTGGTACTTGTAGTTCTTTAGTGGATCACCCAGGTGGGTGCAAGTCGGTGCTTGTAGGACTGATGAATCTCTAGACCCGATACATGTCCCGGGTTTTAGGATATCGCCCGAGACATGTCTTGGGTTTCGGGATAACTTCCCTCATCGGTAGAGAAAGATCGTTAGGGGTGGAAGAGAAGGCCGCCACACAACAGTCAAAGGCCTCGATGCCAGAACCGGCACGCAGGTGCGTCGTCCAAGAGCCCGTCGGCCCAAAGCTCAAGGGAGCCATATTGTGTTTAGTCATCAATGGAGCGCGCACCGCTAGCCCCTCCTCCGGATCGCCCCTCGGGACTCTGGTCCTTGTAGTTCTTTAGTGGATCACCCAGGTGGGTGCAAGTCGGTCCTTGTAGGACTGATGAATCTCTAGACCCGATACATGTCCCGGGTTTTAGGATATCGCCCGAGACATGTCTCGGGTTTCGGGATAACTTCCCTCATCAGTAGAGAAAAATCGTTAGGGGTGGAAGAGAAGGCCGCCACACAACAGTCAAAGGCCTCGATGTCAGAACCGGCACGCAGGTGCGTCGTCCAAGAGCCCGTCCGCCCAAAGCTCAAGGGAGCCATATTGTGTTTAGTCATCAATGGAGCGCACACCGCTAGCCCCTCCTCCGGATCGCCCCTCGGGACTCTGGTACTTGTAGTTCTTTAGTGGATCACCCAGGTGGGTGCAAGTCGGTGCTTGTAGGACTGATGAATCTCTAGACCCGATACATGTTCCGGGTTTTAGGATATCGCCCGAGACATGTCTCGGGTTTCGGGATAACTTCCCTCATCAGTAGAGAAAGATCGTTAGGGGTGGAAGAGAAGGCCGCCACACAACAGTCAAAGGCCTCGATGCCAGAACCGGCACGCAGGTGCGTCGTCCAAGAGCCCGTCGGCCCAAAGCTCAAGGGAGCTGTAGGAGAGTAGGGTCTGCAATCCTATGATCACCCAGATTTTTTGCTTTTGTTTCACTGGTTTACGACTTTCTCTGGCTGTGGGCCTGCCAATCAGACCCACAGCCTGGCTGTTCTCTTTCTAAATTACGATATGTACCCTAGGTGCATTTACCAATTGGTACTGGGCCACCTTATCAGACCCCGTAACGCAGGGCATAGGTGTACCCAGGGCCGCCAGGGGCTGCAGCATGTATTATGCCACCCCTGGCTGGCCTCTTAAATTTGACACAACTGGCTGCACGACAGCTGGGGCGAAGACGTGTAACCACCCTTCGCTTTAGGTATAGTAGCCCTATATCTAACCATACAATGGACACTCGAGTCACTATCAGTCACTCCTATGGCAGGCCTTATCAATCCTGAAGGCAGAGTGCGTGGGCTCGTGTGAGCTAGGTTCAGGCCCGAGCCGAGCCCGGCTGCCGCTTGCGGAATCAAGCCCCAATAGCTGTTCCATGATAACGCGTACCATATCGGTAACTCCGGTATCGCGTTATCAAGACATGTCGAGTAAGGTGTCATACGAATCGGGGTGCTGCCCTCTCACCAACTCTGGCGATGAGGTTAGTATCCCACCCTTCTAGAGGGGCACGACATGTACGTAACTGTGAACCCCGGTTAAAGTTAACTGAAGCCTCAGCTCCACAAAATGGATGCTGCCACCACAGACACAAGTCTGACCTCCTGCTGCTGGGAGTCCTTCCAGCGAGGAGCACTTGGACAAAGGGTTTCCTGTCGAGGGCGCTGTTCGCACCGTCCCAGACAGGGTTTGTGTATTCTGGGTAGGTAGGGCTTTGGCGAGAAGGTGACTGCGGAGTGGCACCCCGGTGCTCACTACGCATCTGCCGGTTGGAACCAGTTCCAGGGGCGACAGCCCTGGCCTGGGGAAAGCCCGGCAGGGGAGAGGGGCGTAACTACCCCCCTTCCTGGTCCCACCCTTAGGGCAGGACCTAGTCATGTACCCACCCCTTTCTTTAGGATAAAGACCGGAGCGGGGACCCTTCCAAATTAGATCATCTTTGAATCAAGAATACTTTCTACGAAAGGACTTCAAGACTCTTCTCAAGATTTCTCCCTTGTGGCTAAGGAGTAGTCACCCTGCATCAGCAGGCACCAACTAAGAACTCTGCGGTTTGCTGCAAGTCCTTCCTCAAGGATCCGACGGCCCAGCTCGAAGAGAACCGGCTTCCCTGGCACCTCTGACCTCTACCCACGTCATCAGCTCAGCTGTGATCTGTGGGTGCGACGAGACCTCGAGGGACCGGCCATCATCAGAACCTGCACGCTCTTAAAAACCAGCACGACCATCGAGGTAACTCTCTGGTGAGTGCTCTGGGGTCCGAGAAGCCCCGACCCTGAGCCGCTCTAGCACCGAAGTGCAGTCTCCCAGCATCTCCACGATCTGCGTGGGGCCCTTCTGCTCGCTGCTCAGCACGTTGTCTGGTCACTCGCCGCTGGCTTGTGCCCTTCTGTGACGACATCCGAGAATCATCACTGCTGGTCTGGTTGCTCCAGACTGGCCCTTGCTTCCATCTTTGCGAGAAGCACCCCGGACCCTCCTGGTCCACTCAAGACGCCAACTTAGGCCCACCCCGTGGCCCTGAGATCTGCCAAGGCTTGTTGCCCCATCCTGGGCCCAGCGACGCCGACAGCATCATCCTTCGTGGGACAGCTCGCACCTCCACCATGGTCGCCGACAACGCCTCCTGGTCCGTGAGACTGCAGAGCCTAGCGTCGCCCACTCACCTAGTCGAGGTGACGGCCAACCGGTGCCTTCCTGGTACCCTCTGACTACTGGCTAGTAGTACGAACTTGGTCCCCTCTGCTTTCAGGTTTCATCAATCTCCGATCCAGGCTTGGATCTCTACGAACTATTCAGCACTGGTCGCCGGCCAGCAACTCCCTTCTTCCGGCTCCTGGCTCGTCAGCGAAGACCCCGACGCCTGTAAGACTTGTGCAGCCGCAGCCCTCGTGGCTAGGTAACTCGGCATTTCGGTGCCTGCATAGCCTCCTTACACTAGGGTCCCGAGTCCCTCGCTTCCGACTTGCCTTATCGGGTCCGCCCGAGACCTTAACCTTTCCGTGTCATCGGACACTTGTCTTAATTGTGCACTTGAAGTATTTGCTAAAGAGATTTGGTTTGTGCTTAGTACCCTGTCCTCATAAAGAGTACAGGGCTGTTGTGATTCTTAATAAATATCCTGTTTATTTTCATAACACTTGTGTGGTGTCCTTTCACTGGGTGTTCAAGGGGTACATGTGTGGTAAACAGCTGGCTTAACACGCCATCTCGAGTCTTTAGCCTTAGACTGCTCGTATCCACGCTACTAGGATAGCTGGTCTATAGGTTGACTTACAACCAGACACCATAAGGGTCGTTGGAACGATACATAGCGGTCGCTAGAATAGCGAACGTTGCATATCGGGCCAACTTCTCACAGGAGACATATTGTGTTTAGTCATCAATGGAGCGCATACCACTAGCCCCTCCTCCGGATCGCCCCTCGGGACTCTGGTACTTGTAGTTCTTTAGGAGATCACCCAGGTGGGTGCAAGTCGGTGCTTGTAGGACTGATGAATCTCTAGACCCGATAAGTGTCCCGGGTTTTAGGATATCGCCCGAGACATGTCTCGGGTTTCGGGATAACTTCCCTCATCAGTAGAGAAAGATCGTTAGGGGTGGAAGAGAAGGCCCCCACACAACAGTCAAAGGCCTCGATGCCAGAACCGGCACGCAGGTGCGTCGTCCAAGAGCCCGTCGGCCCAAAGCTCAAGGGAGCAATATTGTGTTTAGTCATCAATGGAGCGCACACCGCTAGCCCCTCCTCCGGATCGCCCCTCGGGACTCTGGTACTTGAAGTTCTTTAGTGGATCACCCAGGTGGGTGCAAGTCGGTGCTTGTAGGACTGATGAATCTCTAGACCCGATACATGTCCCGGGTTTTAGGATATCGCCCGAGACATGTCTCGGGTTTCGGGATAACTTCCCTCATCAGTAGAGAAAGATCGTTAGGGGTGGAAGAGAAGGCCGCCACACAACAGTCAAAGGCCTCGATGCCAGAACTGGCACGCAGGTGCGTCGTCCAAGAGCCCGTCGGCCCAAAGCTCAAGGGAGCCATATTGTGTTTAGTTATCAATGGAGCGCACACCGCTAGCCCCTCCTCCGGATCACCCCTCGGGACTATGGTACTTGTAGTTCTTTAGTGGATCGCCCAGGTGGGTGCAAGTCGGTGCTTGTAGGACTGATAAATCTCTAGACCCGATACATGTCCCGGGTTTTAGGATATCGCCCGAGACATGTCTCGGGTTTCGGGATAACTTCCCTCATCAGTAGAGAAAGATCGTTAGGGGTGGAAGAGAAGGCCGCCACACAACAGTCAAAGGCCTCGATGCCAGAACCGGCACGCAGGTGCGTCGTCCAAGAGCCCGTCGGCCCAAAGCTCAAGGGAGCCATATTGTGTTTAGTCATCAATGGAGCGCACACCGCTAGCCCCTCCTCCGGATCGCCCCTCGGGACTCTGGTACTTGTAGTTCTTTAGTGGATCACCCAGGTGGGTGCAAGTCGGTGCTTGTAGGACTGATGAATCTCTAGACCCGATACATGTCCCGGGTTTAAGGATATCGCCCGAGACATGTCTCGGGTTTCGGGATAACTTCCCTCATCAGTAGAGAAAGATCGTTAGGGGTGGAAGAGAAGGCCGCCACACAACAGTCATGGGCCTCGATGCCAGAACCGGCACGCAGGTGCGTCGTCCAAGAGCCCGTCGGCCCAAAGCTCAAGGGAGCAATATTGTGTTTAGTCATCAATGGAGCGCACACCGCTAGCCCCTCCTCCGGATCGCCCCTCGGGACTCTGGTACTTGAAGTTCTTTAGTGGATCACCCAGGTGGGTGCAAGTCGGTGCTTGTAGGACTGATGAATCTCTAGACCCGATACATGTCCCGGGTTTTAGGATATCGCCCGAGACATGTCTCGGGTTTCGGGATAACTTCCCTCATCAGTAGAGAAAGATCGTTAGGGGTGGAAGAGAAGGCCGCCACACAACAGTCAAAGGCCTCGATGCCAGAACTGGCACGCAGGTGCGTCGTCCAAGAGCCCGTCGGCCCAAAGCTCAAGGGATCCATATTGTGTTTAGTTATCAATGGAGCGCACACCGCTAGCCCCTCCTCCGGATCACCCCTCGGGACTATGGTACTTGTAGTTCTTTAGTGGATCGCCCAGGTGGGTGCAAGTCGGTGCTTGTAGGACTGATGAATCTCTAGACCCGATACATGTCCCGGGTTTTAGGATATCGCCCGAGACATGTCTCGGGTTTCGGGATAACTTCCCTCATCAGTAGAGAAAGATCGTTAGGGGTGGAAGAGAAGGCCGCCACACAACAGTCAAAGGCCTCGATGCCAGAACCGGCACGCAGGTGCGTCGTCCAAGAGCCCGTCGGCCCAAAGCTCAAGGGAGCCATATTGTGTTTAGTCATCAATGGAGCGCACACCGCTAGCCCCTCCTCCGGATCGCCCCTCGGGACTCTGGTACTTGTAGTTCTTTAGTGGATCACCCAGGTGGGTGCAAGTCGGTGCTTGTAGGACTGATGAATCTCTAGACCCGATACATGTCCCGGGTTTAAGGATATCGCCCGAGACATGTCTCGGGTTTCGGGATAACTTCCCTCATCAGTAGAGAAAGATCGTTAGGGGTGGAAGAGAAGGCCGCCACTCAACAGTCATGGGCCTCGATGCCAGAACCGGCACGCAGGTGCGTCGTCCAAGAGCCTGTCGGCCCAAAGCTCAAGGGAGCCATATTGTGTTTAGTCATCAATGGAGCGCACACTGCTAGCCCCTCCTCCGGCTCGCCCCTCGGGACTCTGGTACTTGTAGTTCTTTAGTGGATCACCCAGGTGGGTGCAAGTCGGTGCTTGTAGGACTGATGAATCTCTAGACCCGATACATGTCCCGGGTTTTAGGATATCGCCCGAGACATGTGTCGGGTTTCGGGATAACTTCCCTCATCAGTAGAGAAAGATCGTTAGGGGTGGAAGAGAAGGCCGCCACACAACAGTCAAAGGCCTCGATGCCAGAACCGGCACGCAGGTGCGTCGTCCAAGAGCCCGTCGGCCCAAAGCTCAAGGGAGCCATATTGTGTTTAGTCATCAATGGAGCGCACACCGCTAGCCCCTCCTCCGGATCGCCCCTCGGGACTCTGGTACTTGTAGTTCTTTAGTGGATCACCCAGGTGGGTGCAAGTCGGTGCTTGTAGGACTGATGAATCTCTAGACCCGATACATGTCCCGGGTTTTAGGATATCGCCCGAGACATGTCTCGGGTTTCGGGATAACTTCCCTCATCAGTAGAGAAAGATCGTTAGGGGTGGAAGAGAAGGCCGCCACACAACAGTCAAAGGCCTCGATGCCAGAACCGGCACGCAGGTGCGTCGTCCAAGAGCCCGTCGGCCCAAAGCTCAAGGGAGCCATATTGTGTTTAGTCATCAATGGAGCGCACACCGCTAGCCCCTCCTCCGGATCACCCCTCGGGACTCTGGTACTTGTAGTTCTTTAGTGGATCACCCAGGTGGGTGCAAGTCGGTGCTTGTAGGACTGATGAATCTCTAGACCCGATACATGTCCCGGGTTTTAGGATATCGCCCGAGACATGTCTTGGGTTTCGGGATAACTTCCCTCATCGGTAGAGAAAGATCGTTAGGGGTGGAAGAGAAGGCCGCCACACAACAGTCAAAGGCCTCGATGCCAGAACCGGCACGCAGGTGCGTCGTCCAAGAGCCCGTCGGCCCAAAGCTCAAGGGAGCCATATTGTGTTTAGTCATCAATGGAGCGCGCACCGCTAGCCCCTCCTCCGGATCGCCCCTCGGGACTCTGGTCCTTGTAGTTCTTTAGTGGATCACCCAGGTGGGTGCAAGTCGGTCCTTGTAGGACTGATGAATCTCTAGACCCGATACATGTCCCGGGTTTTAGGATATCGCCCAAGACATGTCTCGGGATAACTTCCCTCATCAGTAGAGAAAAATCGTTAGGGGTGGAAGAGAAGGCCGCCACACAACAGTCAAAGGCCTCGATGTCAGAACCGGCACGCAGGTGCGTCGTCCAAGAGCCCGTCCGCCCAAAGCTCAAGGGAGCCATATTGTGTTTAGTCATCAATGGAGCGCACACCGCTAGCCCCTCCTCCGGATCGCCCCTCGGGACTCTGGTACTTGTAGTTCTTTAGTGGACCACCCAGGTGGGTGCAAGTCGGTGCTTGTAGGACTGATGAATCTCTAGACCCGATACATGTTCCGGGTTTTAGGATATCGCCCGAGACATGTCTCGGGTTTCGGGATAACTTCCCTCATCAGTAGAGAAAGATCGTTAGGGGTGGAAGAGAAGGCCGCCACACAACAGTCAAAGGCCTCGATGCCAGAACCGGCACGCAGGTGCGTCGTCCAAGAGCCCGTCGGCCCAAAGCTCAAGGGAGCTGTAGGAGAGTAGGGTCTGCAATCCTATGATCACCCAGATTTTTTGCTTTTGTTTCACTGGTTTACGACTTTCTCTGGCTGTGGGCCTGCCAATCAGACCCACAGCCTGGCTGTTCTCTTTCTAAATTACGATATGTACCCTAGGTGCATTTACCAATTGGTACTGGGCCACCTTATCAGACCCCGTAACGCAGGGCATAGGTGTACCCAGGGCCGCCAGGGGCTGCAGCATGTATTATGCCACCCCTGGCTGGCCTCTTAAATTTGACACAACTGGCTGCACGACAGCTGGGGCGAAGACGTGTAACCACCCTTCGCTTTAGGTATAGTAGCCCTATATCTAACCATACAATGGACACTCGAGTCACTATCAGTCACTCCTATGGCAGGCCTTATCAATCCTGAAGGCAGAGTGCGTGGGCTCGTGTGAGCTAGGTTCAGGCCCGAGCCGAGCCCGGCTGCCGCTTGCGGAATCAAGCCCCAATAGCTGTTCCATGATAACGCGTACCATATCGGTAACTCCGGTATCGCGTTATCAAGACATGTCGAGTAAGGTGTCATACGAATCGGGGTGCTGCCCTCTCACCAACTCTGGCGATGAGGTTAGTATCCCACCCTTCTAGAGGGGCACGACATGTACGTAACTGTGAACCCCGGTTAAAGTTAACTGAAGCCTCAGCTCCACAAAATGGATGCTGCCACCACAGACACAAGTCTGACCTCCTGCTGCTGGGAGTCCTTCCAGCGAGGAGCACTTGGACAAAGGGTTTCCTGTCGAGGGCGCTGTTCGCACCGTCCCAGACAGGGTTTGTGTATTCTGGGTAGGTAGGGCTTTGGCGAGAAGGTGACTGCGGAGTGGCACCCCGGTGCTCACTACGCATCTGCCGGTTGGAACCAGTTCCAGGGGCGACAGCCCTGGCCTGGGGAAAGCCCGGCAGGGGAGAGGGGCGTAACTACCCCCCTTCCTGGTCCCACCCTTAGGGCAGGACCTAGTCATGTACCCACCCCTTTCTTTAGGATAAAGACCGGAGCGGGGACCCTTCCAAATTAGATCATCTTTGAATCAAGAATACTTTCTACGAAAGGACTTCAAGACTCTTCTCAAGATTTCTCCCTTGTGGCTAAGGAGTAGTCACCCTGCATCAGCAGGCACCAACTAAGAACTCTGCGGTTTGCTGCAAGTCCTTCCTCAAGGATCCGACGGCCCAGCTCGAAGAGAACCGGCTTCCCTGGCACCTCTGACCTCTACCCACGTCATCAGCTCAGCTGTGATCTGTGGGTGCGACGAGACCTCGAGGGACCGGCCATCATCAGAACCTGCACGCTCTTAAAAACCAGCACGACCATCGAGGTAACTCTCTGGTGAGTGCTCTGGGGTCCGAGAAGCCCCGACCCTGAGCCGCTCTAGCACCGAAGTGCAGTCTCCCAGCATCTCCACGATCTGCGTGGGGCCCTTCTGCTCGCTGCTCAGCACGTTGTCTGGTCACTCGCCGCTGGCTTGTGCCCTTCTGTGACGACATCCGAGAATCATCACTGCTGGTCTGGTTGCTCCAGACTGGCCCTTGCTTCCATCTTTGCGAGAAGCACCCCGGACCCTCCTGGTCCACTCAAGACGCCATCTTAGGCCCACCCCGTGGCCCTGAGATCTGCCAAGGCTTGTTGCCCCATCCTGGGCCCAGCGACGCCGACAGCATCATCCTTCGTGGGACAGCTCGCACCTCCACCGTGGTCGCCGACAACGCCTCCTGGTCCGTGAGACTGCAGAGCCTAGCGTCGCCCACTCACCTAGTCGAGGTGACGGCCAACCGGTGCCTTCCTGGTACCCTCTGACTACTGGCTAGTAGTATGAACTTGGTCCCCTCTGCTTTCAGGTTTCATCAATCTCCGATCCAGGCTTGGATCTCTACGAACTATTCAGCACTGGTCGCCGGCCAGCAACTCCCTTCTTCCGGCTCCTGGCTCGTCAGCGAAGACCCCGACGCCTGTAAGACTTGTGCAGCCGCAGCCCTCGTGGCTAGGTAACTCGGCATTTCGGTGCCTGCATAGCCTCCTTACTCTAGGGTCCCGAGTCCCTCGCTTCCGACTTGCCTTATCGGGTCCGCCCGAGACCTTAACCTTTCCGTGTCATCGGACACTTGTTTTAATTGTGCACTTGAAGTATTTGCTAAAGAGATTTGGTTTGTGCTTAGTACCCTGTCCTCATAAAGAGTACAGGGCTGTTGTGATTCTTAATAAATATCCTGTTTATTTTCATAACACTTGTGTGGTGTCCTTTCACTGGGTGTTCAAGGGGTACATGTGTGGTAAACAGCTGGCTTAACACGCCCTCTCGAGTCTTTAGCCTTAGACTGCTCGTATCCACGCTACTAGGATAGCTGGTCTATAGGTTGACTTACAACCAGACACCATAAGGGTCGTTGGAACGATACATAGCGGTCGCTAGAATAGCGAACGTTGCATATCGGGCCAACTTCTCACAGGAGCCATATTGTGTTTAGTCATCAATGGAGCGCATACCACTAGCCCCTCCTCCGGATCGCCCCTCGGGACTCTGGTACTTGTAGTTCTTTAGTGGATCACCCAGGTGGGTGCAAGTCGGTGCTTGTGGGACTGATGAATCTCTAGACCCGATACATGTCCCGGGATTTAGGATATCGCCCGAGACATGTCTCGGGTTTCGGGATAACTTCCCTCATCAGTAGAGAAAGATCGTTAGGGGTGGAAGAGAAGGCCGCCACACAACAGTCAAAGGCCTCGATGCCAGAACCGGCACGCAGGTGCGTCGTCCAAGAGCCCGTCGGCCCAAAGCTCAAGGGAGCCATATTGTGTTTAGTCATCAATGGAGCGCACACCGCTAGCCTCTCCTCCGGGTCGCCCCTCGGGACTCTGGTACTTGTAGTTCTTTAGTGGATCACCCAGGTGGGTGCAAGTCGGTGCTTGTAGGACTGATGAATCTCTAGACCCGATACATGTACCGGGTTTTAGGATATCGCCCGAGACATGTCTCGGGTTTCGGGATAACTTCCCTCATCAGTAGAGAAAGATCGTTAGGGGTGGAAGAGAAGGCCGCCACACAACAGTCATGGGCCTCGATGCCAGAACCGGCACGCAGGTGCGTCGTCCAAGAGCCCGTCGGCCCAAAGCTCAAGGGAGCAATATTGTGTTTAGTCATCAATGGAGCGCACACCGCTAGCCCCTCCTCCGGATCGCCCCTCGGGACTCTGGTACTTGTAGTTCTTTAGTGGATCACCCAGGTGGGTGCAAGTCGGTGCTTGTAGGACTGATGAATCTCTAGACCCGATACATGTCCCGGGTTTTAGGATATCGCCCGAGACATGTCTCGGGTTTCGGGATAACTTCCCTCATCAGTAGAGAAAGATCGTTAGGGGTGGAAGAGAAGGCCGCCACACAACAGTCAAAGGCCTCGATGCCAGAACTGGCACGCAGGTGCGTCGTCCAAGAGCCCGTCGGCCCAAAGCTCAAGGGAGCCATATTGTGTTTAGTTATCAATGGAGCGCACACCGCTAGCCCCTCCTCCGGATCACCCCTCAGGACTATGGTACTTGTAGTTCTTTAGTGGATCGCCCAGGTGGGTGCAAGTCGGTGCTTGTAGGACTGATGAATCTCTAGACCCGATACATGTCCCGGGTTTTAGGATATCGCCCGAGACATGTCTCGGGTTTCGGGATAACTTCCCTCATCAGTAGAGAAAGATCGTTAGGGGTGGAAGAGAAGGCCGCCACACAACAGTCATAGGCCTCGATGCCAGAACCGGCACGCAGGTATGTCGTCCAAGAGCCCGTCGGCCCAAAGCTCAAGGGAGCCATATTGTGTTTAGTCATCAATGGAGCGCGCACCGCTAGCCCCTCCTCCGGATCGCCCTCGGGACTCTGGTACTTGTAGTTCTTTAGTGGATCACCCAGGTGGGTGCAAGTCGGTGCTTGTAGGACTGATGAATCTCTAGACCCGATACATGTCCCGGGTTTTAGGATATCGCCCGAGACATGTCTCGGGTTTCGGGATAACTTCCCTCATCAGTAGAGAAAGATCGTTAGGGGTGGAAGAGAAGGCCGCCACACAACAGTCAAAGGCCTCGATGCCAGAACCGGCACGCAGGTGCTTCGTCCAAGAGCCCGTCGGCCCAAAGCTCAAGGGAGCCATATTGTGTTTAGTCATCAATGGAGCGCACACCGCTAGCGCCTCCTCCGGATCACCCCTCGGGACTCTGGTATTTGTAGTTCTTTAGTGTATCACCCAGGTGGGTGCAAGTCGGTGCTTGTAGGACTGATGAATCTCTAGACCCGATACATGTCCCGGGTTTTAGGATATCGCCCGAGACATGTCTTGGGTTTCGGGATAACTTCCCTCATCAGTAGAGAAAGATCGTTAGGGGTGGAAGAGAAGGCCGCCACACAACAGTCATAGGCCTCGATGCCAGAACCGGCACGCAGGTATGTCGTCCAAGAGCCCGTCGGCCCAAAGCTCAAGGGAGCCATATTGTGTTTAGTCATCAATGGAGCGCGCACCGCTAGCCCCTCCTCCGGATCGCCCTCGGGACTCTGGTACTTGTAGTTCTTTAGTGGATCACCCAGGTGGGTGCAAGTCGGTCCTTGTAGGACTGATGAATCTCTAGACCCGATACATGCCCCGGGTTTTAGGATATCGCCCGAGACATGTCTCGGGTTTCGGGATAACTTCCCTCATCAGTAGAGAAAGATCGTTAGGGGTGGAAGAGAAGGCCGCCACACAACAGTCAAAGGCCTCGATGCCAGAACCGGCACGCAGGTGCGTCGTCCAAGAGCCCGTCAGCCCAAAGCTCAAGGAAGCCATATAGTGTTTAGTCATCAATGGAGCGCACACCGCTAGCCCCTCCTCCGGATCGCCCCTCGGGACTCTGGTACTTGTAGTTCTTTAGTGAATCACCCAGTTGGGTGCAAGTCGGTGCTTGTAGGACTGATGAATCTCTAGACCCGATACATGTCCCGGGTTTTAGGATATCGCCCAAGACATGTCTCGGGTTTCGGGATAACTTCCCTCATCAGTAGAGAAAGATCGTTAGGGGTGGAAGAGAAGGCCGCCACACAACAGTCAAAGGACTCGATGCCAGAACCGTCACGCAGGTGCGTCGTCCAAGAGCCCGTTGGCCCAAAGCTCAAGGGAGCCATATTGTGTTTAGTCATCAATGGAGCGCACACCGCTAGCCCCTCCTCCGGATCGCCCCTCAGGACTCTGGTACTTGTAGTTCTTTAGTGGATCACCCAGGTGGGTGCAAGTCGGTGCTTATAGGACTGATGAATCTCTAGACCCGATACATGTCCGGGGTTTTAGGATATCGCCCGAGACATGTCTCGGGTTTCGGGATAACTTCCCTCATCAGTAGAGAAAGATCGTTAGGGGTGGAAGAGAAGGCCGCCACACAACAGTCAAAGGCCTCGATGCCAGAACCGGCACGCAGGTGCGTCGTCCAAGAGCCCGTCGGCCCAAAGCTCAAGGGAGCCATATTGTGTTTAGTCATCAATGGAGCGCACACCGCTAGCCCCTCCTCCGGATCGCCCCTCGGGACTCTGGTACTTGTAGTTCTTTAGTGGATCACCCAGGTGGGTGCAAGTCGGTGCTTGTAGGACTGATGAATCTCTAGACCCGATACATGTCCCGGGTTTTAGGATATCGCCCGAGACATGTCTCGGGTTTCGGGATAACTTCCCTCATCAGTAGAGAAAGATCGTTAGGGGTGGAAGAGAAGGCCGCCACACAACAGTCAAAGGCCTCGAAGCCAGAACTGGCACGCAGGTGCGTCGGCCATGAGCCCGTCGGCCCAAAGCTCAAGGGAGCCATATTGTGTTTAGTCATCAATGGAGCGCACACCGCTAGCCCCTCCTCCGGATCGCCCCTCGGGACTCTGGTACTTGTAGTTCTTTAGTGGATCACCCAGGTGGGTGCAAGTCGGTGCTTGTAGGACTGATGAATCTCTAGACCCGATACATGTCCCGGGTTTTAGGATATCGCCCGAGGCATGTCTCGGGTTCGGGATAACTTCCCTCATCAGTAGAGAAAGATCGTTAGGGGTGGAAGAGAAGGCCGCCACACAACAGTCAATGGCCTCGATGCCAGAACCGGCACGCAGGTGCGTCGTCCAAGAGCCCGTCGGCCCAAAGCTCAAGGGAGCCATATTGTGTTTAGTCATCAATGGAGCGCACACCGCTAGCCCCTCCTCCGGATCGCCCCTCGGGACTCTGGTACTTGTAGTTCTTTAGTGGATCACCCAGGTGGGTGCAAGTCGGTGCTTGTAGGACTGATGAATCTCTAGACCTGATACATGTCCCGGGTTTTAGGATATCGCCCGAGACATGTCTCGGGTTTCGGGATAACTTCCCTCATCAGTAGAGAAAGATCGTTAGTGGTGGAAGAGAAGGCCGCCACACAACAGTCAAAGGCCTCGAAGCCAGAACTGGCACGCAGGTGCGTCGTCCAAGAGCCCGTCGGCCCAAAGCTCAAGGGAGCCATATTGTGTTTAGTCATCAATGGAGCGCACACCGCTAGCCCTCCTCCGGATCGCCCCTCGGGACTCTGGTACTTGTAGTTCTTTAGTGGATCACCCAGGTGGGTGCAAGTCGGTGCTTGTAGGACTGATGAATCTCTAGACCCAATACATGTCCCGGGTTTTAGGATATCGCCCTAGACATGTCTTGGGTTTCGGGATAACTTCCCTCATCAGTAGAGAAAGATCGTTAGGGGTGGAAGAGAAGGCCGCCACACAACAGTCAAAGGCCTCGATGTCAGAACCGGCACGCAGGTGCGTCGTCCAAGAGCCCTTCCGCCCAAAGCTCAAGGGAGCCATATTTTGTTTAGTCATCAATGGAGCCCACACCGCTAGCCCCTCCTCCGGATCAACCCTCGGGACTCTGGTACTTGTAGTTCTTTAGTGGATCACCCAGGTGGGTGCAAGTCGGTGCTTGTAGGACTGATGAATCTCTAGACCTGATACATGTTCAGGGTTTTAGGATATCGCCCGAGACATGTCTCGGGTTTCGGGATAACTTCCCTCATCAGTAGAGAAAGATCATTAGGGGTGGAAGAGAAGGCCGCCACACAACAGTCAAAGGCCTCGATGCCAGAACTGGCACGCAGGTGCGTCGTCCAAGAGCCCGTCGGCCCAAAGCTCAAGGGAGCCATATTGTGTTTAGTCATCAATGGAGCGCACACCGCTAGCCCCTCCTCCGGATCGCCCCTCGGGACTATGGTACTTGTAGTTCTTTAGTGGATCACCCAGGTGGGTGCAAGTCGGTGCTTGTAGGACTGATGAATCTCTAGACCCAATACATGTCCCGGGTTTTAGGATATCGCCCTAGACATGTCTTGGGTTTCGGGATAACTTCCCTCATCAGTAGAGAAAGATCGTTAGGGGTGGAAGAGAAGGCCGCCACACAACAGTCAAAGGCCTCGATGTCAGAACCGGCACGCAGGTGCGTCGTCCAAGAGCCCTTCCGCCCAAAGCTCAAGGGAGCCATATTTTGTTTAGTCATCAATGGAGCCCACACCGCTAGCCCCTCCTCCGGATCAACCCTCGGGACTCTGGTACTTGTAGTTCTTTAGTGGATCACCCAGGTGGGTGCAAGTCGGTGCTTGTAGGACTGATGAATCTCTAGACCCGATACATGTACCGGGTTTTAGGATATCGCCCGAGACATGTCTCGGGTTTCGGGATAACTTCCCTCATCAGTAGAGAAAGATCGTTAGGGGTGGAAGAGAAGGCCGCCACACAACAGTCATGGGCCTCGATGCCAGAACCGGCACGCAGGTGCGTCGTCCAAGAGCCCGTCGGCCCAAAGCTCAAGGGAGCAATATTGTGTTTAGTCATCAATGGAGCGCACACCGCTAGCCCCTCCTCCGGATCGCCCCTCGGGACTCTGGTACTTGTAGTTCTTTAGTGGATCACCCAGGTGGGTGCAAGTCGGTGCTTGTAGGACTGATGAATCTCTAGACCCGATACATGTCCCGGGTTTTAGGATATCGCCCGAGACATGTCTCGGGTTTCGGGATAACTTCCCTCATCAGTAGAGAAAGATCGTTAGGGGTGGAAGAGAAGGCCGCCACACAACAGTCAAAGGCCTCGATGCCAGAACTGGCACGCAGGTGCGTCGTCCAAGAGCCCGTCGGCCCAAAGCTCAAGGGAGCCATATTGTGTTTAGTTATCAATGGAGCGCACACCGCTAGCCCCTCCTCCGGATCACCCCTCAGGACTATGGTACTTGTAGTTCTTTAGTGGATCGCCCAGGTGGGTGCAAGTCGGTGCTTGTAGGACTGATGAATCTCTAGACCCGATACATGTCCCGGGTTTTAGGATATCGCCCGAGACATGTCTCGGGTTTCGGGATAACTTCCCTCATCAGTAGAGAAAGATCGTTAGGGGTGGAAGAGAAGGCCGCCACACAACAGTCATAGGCCTCGATGCCAGAACCGGCACGCAGGTATGTCGTCCAAGAGCCCGTCGGCCCAAAGCTCAAGGGAGCCATATTGTGTTTAGTCATCAATGGAGCGCGCACCGCTAGCCCCTCCTCCGGATCGCCCTCGGGACTCTGGTACTTGTAGTTCTTTAGTGGATCACCCAGGTGGGTGCAAGTCGGTGCTTGTAGGACTGATGAATCTCTAGACCCGATACATGTCCCGGGTTTTAGGATATCGCCCGAGACATGTCTCGGGTTTCGGGATAACTTCCCTCATCAGTAGAGAAAGATCGTTAGGGGTGGAAGAGAAGGCCGCCACACAACAGTCAAAGGCCTCGATGCCAGAACCGGCACGCAGGTGCTTCGTCCAAGAGCCCGTCGGCCCAAAGCTCAAGGGAGCCATATTGTGTTTAGTCATCAATGGAGCGCACACCGCTAGCGCCTCCTCCGGATCACCCCTCGGGACTCTGGTATTTGTAGTTCTTTAGTGTATCACCCAGGTGGGTGCAAGTCGGTGCTTGTAGGACTGATGAATCTCTAGACCCGATACATGTCCCGGGTTTTAGGATATCGCCCGAGACATGTCTTGGGTTTCGGGATAACTTCCCTCATCAGTAGAGAAAGATCGTTAGGGGTGGAAGAGAAGGCCGCCACACAACAGTCATAGGCCTCGATGCCAGAACCGGCACGCAGGTATGTCGTCCAAGAGCCCGTCGGCCCAAAGCTCAAGGGAGCCATATTGTGTTTAGTCATCAATGGAGCGCGCACCGCTAGCCCCTCCTCCGGATCGCCCTCGGGACTCTGGTACTTGTAGTTCTTTAGTGGATCACCCAGGTGGGTGCAAGTCGGTCCTTGTAGGACTGATGAATCTCTAGACCCGATACATGCCCCGGGTTTTAGGATATCGCCCGAGACATGTCTCGGGTTTCGGGATAACTTCCCTCATCAGTAGAGAAAGATCGTTAGGGGTGGAAGAGAAGGCCGCCACACAACAGTCAAAGGCCTCGATGCCAGAACCGGCACGCAGGTGCGTCGTCCAAGAGCCCGTCAGCCCAAAGCTCAAGGAAGCCATATAGTGTTTAGTCATCAATGGAGCGCACACCGCTAGCCCCTCCTCCGGATCGCCCCTCGGGACTCTGGTACTTGTAGTTCTTTAGTGAATCACCCAGTTGGGTGCAAGTCGGTGCTTGTAGGACTGATGAATCTCTAGACCCGATACATGTCCCGGGTTTTAGGATATCGCCCAAGACATGTCTCGGGTTTCGGGATAACTTCCCTCATCAGTAGAGAAAGATCGTTAGGGGTGGAAGAGAAGGCCGCCACACAACAGTCAAAGGACTCGATGCCAGAACCGTCACGCAGGTGCGTCGTCCAAGAGCCCGTTGGCCCAAAGCTCAAGGGAGCCATATTGTGTTTAGTCATCAATGGAGCGCACACCGCTAGCCCCTCCTCCGGATCGCCCCTCAGGACTCTGGTACTTGTAGTTCTTTAGTGGATCACCCAGGTGGGTGCAAGTCGGTGCTTATAGGACTGATGAATCTCTAGACCCGATACATGTCCGGGGTTTTAGGATATCGCCCGAGACATGTCTCGGGTTTCGGGATAACTTCCCTCATCAGTAGAGAAAGATCGTTAGGGGTGGAAGAGAAGGCCGCCACACAACAGTCAAAGGCCTCGATGCCAGAACCGGCACGCAGGTGCGTCGTCCAAGAGCCCGTCGGCCCAAAGCTCAAGGGAGCCATATTGTGTTTAGTCATCAATGGAGCGCACACCGCTAGCCCCTCCTCCGGATCGCCCCTCGGGACTCTGGTACTTGTAGTTCTTTAGTGGATCACCCAGGTGGGTGCAAGTCGGTGCTTGTAGGACTGATGAATCTCTAGACCCGATACATGTCCCGGGTTTTAGGATATCGCCCGAGACATGTCTCGGGTTTCGGGATAACTTCCCTCATCAGTAGAGAAAGATCGTTAGGGGTGGAAGAGAAGGCCGCCACACAACAGTCAAAGGCCTCGAAGCCAGAACTGGCACGCAGGTGCGTCGGCCATGAGCCCGTCGGCCCAAAGCTCAAGGGAGCCATATTGTGTTTAGTCATCAATGGAGCGCACACCGCTAGCCCCTCCTCCGGATCGCCCCTCGGGACTCTGGTACTTGTAGTTCTTTAGTGGATCACCCAGGTGGGTGCAAGTCGGTGCTTGTAGGACTGATGAATCTCTAGACCCGATACATGTCCCGGGTTTTAGGATATCGCCCGAGGCATGTCTCGGGTTCGGGATAACTTCCCTCATCAGTAGAGAAAGATCGTTAGGGGTGGAAGAGAAGGCCGCCACACAACAGTCAATGGCCTCGATGCCAGAACCGGCACGCAGGTGCGTCGTCCAAGAGCCCGTCGGCCCAAAGCTCAAGGGAGCCATATTGTGTTTAGTCATCAATGGAGCGCACACCGCTAGCCCCTCCTCCGGATCGCCCCTCGGGACTCTGGTACTTGTAGTTCTTTAGTGGATCACCCAGGTGGGTGCAAGTCGGTGCTTGTAGGACTGATGAATCTCTAGACCTGATACATGTCCCGGGTTTTAGGATATCGCCCGAGACATGTCTCGGGTTTCGGGATAACTTCCCTCATCAGTAGAGAAAGATCGTTAGTGGTGGAAGAGAAGGCCGCCACACAACAGTCAAAGGCCTCGAAGCCAGAACTGGCACGCAGGTGCGTCGTCCAAGAGCCCGTCGGCCCAAAGCTCAAGGGAGCCATATTGTGTTTAGTCATCAATGGAGCGCACACCGCTAGCCCTCCTCCGGATCGCCCCTCGGGACTCTGGTACTTGTAGTTCTTTAGTGGATCACCCAGGTGGGTGCAAGTCGGTGCTTGTAGGACTGATGAATCTCTAGACCCAATACATGTCCCGGGTTTTAGGATATCGCCCTAGACATGTCTTGGGTTTCGGGATAACTTCCCTCATCAGTAGAGAAAGATCGTTAGGGGTGGAAGAGAAGGCCGCCACACAACAGTCAAAGGCCTCGATGTCAGAACCGGCACGCAGGTGCGTCGTCCAAGAGCCCTTCCGCCCAAAGCTCAAGGGAGCCATATTTTGTTTAGTCATCAATGGAGCCCACACCGCTAGCCCCTCCTCCGGATCAACCCTCGGGACTCTGGTACTTGTAGTTCTTTAGTGGATCACCCAGGTGGGTGCAAGTCGGTGCTTGTAGGACTGATGAATCTCTAGACCTGATACATGTTCAGGGTTTTAGGATATCGCCCGAGACATGTCTCGGGTTTCGGGATAACTTCCCTCATCAGTAGAGAAAGATCATTAGGGGTGGAAGAGAAGGCCGCCACACAACAGTCAAAGGCCTCGATGCCAGAACTGGCACGCAGGTGCGTCGTCCAAGAGCCCGTCGGCCCAAAGCTCAAGGGAGCCATATTGTGTTTAGTCATCAATGGAGCGCACACCGCTAGCCCCTCCTCCGGATCGCCCCTCGGGACTATGGTACTTGTAGTTCTTTAGTGGATCACCCAGGTGGGTGCAAGTCGGTGCTTGTAGGACTGATGAATCTCTAGACCCGATACATGTCCCGGGTTTTAGGATATCGCCCGAGACATGTCTCGGGTTTCGGGATAACTTCCCTCATCAGTAGAGAAAGATCATTAGGGGTGGAAGAGAAGGCCGCCACACAACAGTCAAAGGCCTCGATGCCAGAACCGGCACGCAGGTGCGTCGTCCAAGAGCCCGTCGGCCCAAAGCTCAAGGGAGCCATATTGTGTTTAGTCATCAATGGAGCGCACACCGCTAGCCCCTCCTCCGGATCGCCCCTCGGGACTCTGGTACTTGTAGTTCTTTAGTGGATCACCCAGGTGGGTGCAAGTCGGTGCTTGTAGGACTGATGAATCTCTAGACCCGATACATGTCCCGGGTTTTAGGATATCGCCCGAGACATGTCTCGGGTTTCAGGATAACTTCCCTCATCAGTAGAGAAAGATCGTTAGGGGTGGAAGAGAAGGCCGCCACACAACAGTCAAAGGCCTCGATGCCAGAACCGGCACGCAGGTGCGTCGTCCAAGAGCCTGTCGGCCCAAAGCTCAAGGGAGCCATATTGTGTTTAGTCATCAATGGAGCGCACACTGCTAGCCCCTCCTCCGGCTCGCCCCTCGGGACTCTGGTACTTGTAGTTCTTTATGGGGATCACCCAGGTGGGTGCAAGTCGGTGCTTGTAGGACTGATGAATCTCTAGACCCGATAAGTGTCCCGGGTTTTAGGATATCGCCCGAGACATGTCTCGGGTTTCGGGATAACTTCCCTCATCAGTAGAGAAAGATCGTTAGGGGTGGAAGAGAAGGCCGCCACACAACAGTCAAAGGCCTCGATGCCAGAACCGGCACGCAGGTGCGTCGTCCAAGAGCCCGTCGGCCCAAAGCTCAAGGGAGCAATATTGTGTTTAGTCATCAATGGAGCGCACACCGCTAGCCCCTCCTCCGGATCGCCCCTCGGGACTCTGGTACTTGAAGTTCTTTAGTGGATCACCCAGGTGGGTGCAAGTCGGTGCTTGTAGGACTGATGAATCTCTAGACCCGATAAATGTCCCGGGTTTTAGGATATCGCCCGAGACATGTCTCGGGTTTCGGGATAACTTCCCTCATCAGTAGAGAAAGATCGTTAGGGGTGGAAGAGAAGGCCGCCACACAACAGTCAAAGGCCTCGATGCCAGAACTGGCACGCAGGTGCGTCGTCCAAGAGCCCGTCGGCCCAAAGCTCAAGGGAGCCATATTGTGTTTAGTTATCAATGGAGCGCACACCGCTAGCCCCTCCTCCGGATCACCCCTCGGGACTATGGTACTTGTAGTTCTTTAGTGGATCGCCCAGGTGGGTGCAAGTCGGTGCTTGTAGGACTGATAAATCTCTAGACCCGATACATGTCCCGGGTTTTAGGATATCGCCCGAGACATGTCTCGGGTTTCGGGATAACTTCCCTCATCAGTAGAGAAAGATTGTTAGGGGTGGAAGAGAAGGCCGCCACACAACAGTCAAAGGCCTCGATGCCAGAACCGGCACGCAGGTGCGTCGTCCAAGAGCCCGTCGGCCCAAAGCTCAAGGGAGCCATATTGTGTTTAGTCATCAATGGAGCGCACACCGCTAGCCCCTCCTCCGGATCGCCCCTCGGGACTCTGGTACTTGTAGTTCTTTAGTGGATCACCCAGGTGGGTGCAAGTCGGTGCTTGTAGGACTGATGAATCTCTAGACCCGATACATGTCCCGGGTTTAAGGATATCGCCCGAGACATGTCTCGGGTTTCGGGATAACTTCCCTCATCAGTAGAGAAAGATCGTTAGGGGTGGAAGAGAAGGCCGCCACACAACAGTCATGGGCCTCGATGCCAGAACCGGCACGCAGGTGCGTCGTCCAAGAGCCCGTCGGCCCAAAGCTCAAGGGAGCAATATTGTGTTTAGTCATCAATGGAGCGCACACCGCTAGCCCCTCCTCCGGATCGCCCCTCGGGACTCTGGTACTTGAAGTTCTTTAGTGGATCACCCAGGTGGGTGCAAGTCGGTGCTTGTAGGACTGATGAATCTCTAGACCCGATACATGTCCCGGGTTTTAGGATATCGCCCGAGACATGTCTCGGGTTTCGGGATAACTTCCCTCATCAGTAGAGAAAGATCGTTAGGGGTGGAAGAGAAGGCCGCCACACAACAGTCAAAGGCCTCGATGCCAGAACTGGCACGCAGGTGCGTCGTCCAAGAGCTCGTCGGCCCAAAGCTCAAGGGAGCCATATTGTGTTTAGTTATCAATGGAGCGCACACCGCTAGCCCCTCCTCCGGATCACCCCTCGGGACTATGGTACTTGTAGTTCTTTAGTGGATCGCCCAGGTGGGTGCAAGTCGGTGCTTGTAGGACTGATGAATCTCTAGACCCGATACATGTCCCGGGTTTTAGGATATCGCCCGAGACATGTCTCGGGTTTCGGGATAACTTCCCTCATCAGTAGAGAAAGATCGTTAGGGGTGGAAGAGAAGGCCGCCACACAACAGTCAAAGGCCTCGATGCCAGAACCGGCACGCAGGTGCGTCGTCCAAGAGCCCGTCGGCCCAAAGCTCAAGGGAGCCATATTGTGTTTAGTCATCAATGGAGCGCACACCGCTAGCCCCTCCTCCGGATCGCCCCTCGGGACTCTGGTACTTGTAGTTCTTTAGTGGATCACCCAGGTGGGTGCAAGTCGGTGCTTGTAGGACTGATGAATCTCTAGACCCGATACATGTCCCGGGTTTAAGGATATCGCCCGAGACATGTCTCGGGTTTCGGGATAACTTCCCTCATCAGTAGAGAAAGATCGTTAGGGGTGGAAGAGAAGGCCGCCACACAACAGTCATGGGCCTCGATGCCAGAACCGGCACGCAGGTGCGTCGTCCAAGAGCCTGTCGGCCCAAAGCTCAAGGGAGCCATATTGTGTTTAGTCATCAATGGAGCGCACACTGCTAGCCCCTCCTCCGGCTCGCCCCTCGGGACTCTGGTACTTGTAGTTCTTTAGTGGATCACCCAGGTGGGTGCAAGTCGGTGCTTGTAGGACTGATGAATCTCTAGACCCGATACATGTCCCGGGCTTTAGGATATCGCCCGAGACATGTGTCGGGTTTCGGGATAACTTCCCTCATCAGTAGAGAAAGATCGTTAGGGGTGGAAGAGAAGGCCGCCACACAACAGTCAAAGGCCTCGATGCCAGAACCGGCACGCAGGTGCGTCGTCCAAGAGCCCGTCGGCCCAAAGCTCAAGGGAGCCATATTGTGTTTAGTCATCAATGGAGCGCACACCGCTAGCCCCTCCTCCGGATCGCCCCTCGGGACTCTGGTACTTGTAGTTCTTTAGTGGATCACCCAGGTGGGTGCAAGTCGGTGCTTGTAGGACTGATGAATCTCTAGACCCGATACATGTCCCGGGTTTTAGGATATCGCCCGAGACATGTCTCGGGTTTCGGGATAACTTCCCTCATCAGTAGAGAAAGATCGTTAGGGGTGGAAGAGAAGGCCGCCACACAACAGTCAAAGGCCTCGATGCCAGAACCGGCACGCAGGTGCGTCGTCCAAGAGCCCGTCGGCCCAAAGCTCAAGGGAGCCATATTGTGTTTAGTCATCAATGGAGCGCACACCGCTAGCCCCTCCTCCGGATCACCCCTCGGGACTCTGGTACTTGTAGTTCTTTAGTGGATCACCCAGGTGGGTGCAAGTCGGTGCTTGTAGGACTGATGAATCTCTAGACCCGATACATGTCCCGGGTTTTAGGATATCGCCCGAGACATGTCTTGGGTTTCGGGATAACTTCCCTCATCGGTAGAGAAAGATCGTTAGGGGTGGAAGAGAAGGCCGCCACACAACAGTCAAAGGCCTCGATGCCAGAACCGGCACGCAGGTGCGTCGTCCAAGAGCCCGTCGGCCCAAAGCTCAAGGGAGCCATATTGTGTTTAGTCATCAATGGAGCGCGCACCGCTAGCCCCTCCTCCGGATCGCCCCTCGGGACTCTGGTCCTTGTAGTTCTTTAGTGGATCACCCAGGTGGGTGCAAGTCGGTCCTTGTAGGACTGATGAATCTCTAGACCCGATACATGTCCCGGGTTTTAGGATATCGCCCGAGACATGTCTCGGGTTTCGGGATAACTTCCCTCATCAGTAGAGAAAAATCGTTAGGGGTGGAAGAGAAGGCCGCCACACAACAGTCAAAGGCCTCGATGTCAGAACCGGCACGCAGGTGCGTCGTCCAAGAGCCCGTCCGCCCAAAGCTCAAGGGAGCCATATTGTGTTTAGTCATCAATGGAGCGCACACCGCTAGCCCCTCCTCCGGATCGCCCCTCGGGACTCTGGTACTTGTAGTTCTTTAGTGGATCACCCAGGTGGGTGCAAGTCGGTGCTTGTAGGACTGATGAATCTCTAGACCCGATACATGTTCCGGGTTTTAGGATATCGCCCGAGACATGTCTCGGGTTTCGGGATAACTTCCCTCATCAGTAGAGAAAGATCGTTAGGGGTGGAAGAGAAGGCCGCCACACAACAGTCAAAGGCCTCGATGCCAGAACCGGCACGCAGGTGCGTCGTCCAAGAGCCCGTCGGCCCAAAGCTCAAGGGAGCTGTAGGAGAGTAGGGTCTGCAATCCTATGATCACCCAGATTTTTTGCTTTTGTTTCACTGGTTTACGACTTTCTCTGGCTGTGGGCCTGCCAATCAGACCCACAGCCTGGCTGTTCTCTTTCTAAATTACGATATGTACCCTAGGTGCATTTACCAATTGGTACTGGGCCACCTTATCAGACCCCGTAACGCAGGGCATAGGTGTACCCAGGGCCGCCAGGGGCTGCAGCATGTATTATGCCACCCCTGGCTGGCTGTTGGACAGGCCACATGACGGGCCGCTCTCCCCCGGCTCGACCAGGCCCGAGCCAGTCACGCAAGCACCGCACACCACCATTGCACGTCCTACGTCCCCTCAGGGACACCTGTCCTCGAGCATGATAACCTCGTGGGTCCGATCCACTGCCGACCCATGCGCCCAGCCGGGGCCGCCATCTTGGACACTTCGCCACGAGGCCGCCTGGCCCCCGATCGACCTCAACCCTGGGCCTAGCCCGGCCTCAGACATTCCGGCACCACCCTCCACCCAGGAGGTGAGCGAGCTACTTGGCCAGTCAATGGGAGGAAGAGGTGTCGATGGTTCTCCCCCGGCCAGTGCCGCTCGCCCATCGCCTCCCCGGGCGCTGGCTCCACCCCCCTGCTGGGTGTCTGGACTCCCTCATCCCGGACCTCCCGACCTCCAAGTGCGAGGGTCCGGACATCAAAGCACGCCAGCCCTATAACTGGGGCAGCTCCAGAGCAGGAGGGCAGTTGTATCTTGGAGTCGAGAGACGAAAGAAGAACTCATCCTGGACGGACTACTGGCGCTGCCGTAGCTCTGTCCTGTGCACCATCATCCTGCCTGTTGGCGCTGCCACAGCCGTCGTAACCTTCATTCTTCACCGTCGTCCGGATCTGCTGGCGAGGCCGCGGACCGTTGTAACCATCATCTTCATCGGGACCTGCTTGGCTTCTCCACGGCCCGTCGACCATCCTTCATCCATCTCGGGACCTGCTTGGCTCCTCCACGGCCCGATCAGCAACCACGCCGAGCTCGAGGATTGAGAGCTATTTTGTACTCATTGGTAACTAAAGACTGTCCCGCTACCCCTTTCCTCAACCAAAGACTAGAACCGAGGGGACCCCTGAGTCCAGACCTCCTTGTATCATACCACGTAACCTAAGAATTGCATATAAAGTCTCGTTAACCTTCAATCTTGTGTGGTGTCCGTCTGTGGGGGGGAAGTTACTTACCTGTACAGTCGTTGGAGACGGCTCTCCCTGGAGACCTCTCCCCGTAATCTCGGCCGACCCTCCCGGTCCGTCTAACATTGGTGGCCAGCGGCGCGATCCGAATCACCGCATAACGTACAGAGAGTAGCTCACCCCACAACGAACAACAATGTCGACTAAAGAGAGCGGAGCAACTGAGAAGTTCCAAATGGAAAAACTAGAGGAATACAGCCATCGTGAACTAAAGCAGTTCTGCATCGAACTAGGTATCGCTACCACCGGACTAAGCACCAAGGACGATTTTAAGCATGCCCTAGAATCTTGGGCAGAGACCGGGGATGTCGAAGCCCCTGAGCAAAGCACCGCGAAAAAGACCAACACGGCCCCTGAAGAGCAAAGAACGGGTCTCTCGCAAGACGAGATCCAAGAAAGAGAAAAAGCCCGACTACACGAACTCGAAATGGCCCGACTCAAGATGGACGTAGAACTCAAATTGGCCGAGCAAAAAAATAAACTTAGAGCACCTTCGCCTCCGAGAAGAAAGAGAGGAGAAACAGAGGCAAAGGGAGCTCGAGGAAAAAAGACTAACGTACGAGCACGAGCGGAACCTAGCCGAGATCAACCTGCGCAAACAGAATAAAGAGTTAGGGGTGCCCGACAGACCGTCCACCCCAGGGACCACGGACAAAAAAGTGCACATCCCCAAGGATGTGGTCCGAGAATATTTTCGAGAAGACGACATCCAGCAATGGTTTAAGGCATATGAAATCGCGATGACTGCGCACCGGATCGATAGAGCCGACTGGGGAGCCGGCCTATGGGGCAAATTCCTCAATGAGGGCCGCGATACTCTGTTACAGCTCCCAGACCACCAGATGACCTCCTACGACCATATGAAAGCGGCCCTCCTCACTCGCTATGGCCTCACGCCCGAGATGTACCGTCAGAGGTTCCGAGACTGCACACGCATTCCAGGTACAACTTGGGTGGACTATGTAACGTACTTTAGCCGAGCCTTCGAAGGCTGGATCAGAGGGAACAACGTCACGACCTACGAGCAGTTGTTCAATCTGATGGTATGGGAGCATCTGTCCAACAATTGCTTCATTGAACTACGCCAACACCTCCTCGACAGCAAGCTAACCGATCCCCGGCAGCTCGCAGCTGAAGCTGACCGGTGGGAGATCACCCGAGTGGGCCGGAATGGGTCCTACGAGCAGAACAGGAACAACAATGGTCACCACCGACCCAGAGGAGGAGGAGGGGGCCAAGGACGAGGAAGAGACAACACTCCGGCCGCCCCCACTACCAGCACCACCCCCCCGGCCAACCGGGGCAGCACCCCGGCGCGACCGGGATACAGAGCCAATGTTACATGTCACCGATGCCAACGAGTCGGCCACTATGCAAACGACCCCAGCTGCCCGCAGTATCAGAGTCCAAAACCCCGCCATGTGGCCGCCGCGGCACTAGGGGAAGAACAGATCTCCGAGGAACAAGAAACAGACGAGCAAGAGTATCAAGAGTGGGAGCCAGCCGCCATGACTCTCGCGTGCTTAGGGGGAAGAGACATGGTCCCGCGGGTCCCCCTACCCGCTAACACCCAGAAGTACAGCCAATGGGTGAGCATCAATGGACAGCGGGCCGAAGCCCTTCGAGACACCGGGGCTAGTGTGACAGCCGTCCGCTGCCACCTGGTGACCCCAGAACAATATCTACCGAACATTCTCTGCCCTGTGCGATCAGCCGACAACTCGGAGAGTCTGTGTCGGATGGCCTGCGTCCCCTTTGAGTGGGGAGGGGTCTCCGGCATGTTGAAAGTAACGGTCCGAGACGACGCCCCCGTGGACTGCCTCCTCGGAAATGACCTGGAAAGCTCCCCGTGGGCAGCCGTGGAGCGAAAAGAACACTTGGGGATGTTGGGCGTCCCAGACTGGGCGTGTGTCACCACCCGGTCCATGGCCGCCCGTGCCAACCATCACCCGGAAGAACCAGAATGGCCGGCGCCTCCGCCTCCGGTCGCCCCCGCCGAGACCCCCGACCAGGACATCCCCCTCGAACCTGCTCAACCTTCCGACCTTGCTAATCTTGACCAGTGGGCTCAAGAAGGGGGACCCACACAAGAACAATTTCGTCAGGAGCAGAAGACCTGTCCCTCCCTTGAGGGACTCCGACAACAAGCGCTCGCCCAAAGCGCAGGGGATACCTCCGGAACTCATTGGGTCTACTGGGACAATGACCTATTGTACAGCGAGCAACGAATCGCCGAGCTGGGGGCCAACAGAGTACTAGTGGTGCCCCTCCGCTTCAGAGACTTCCTGCTAAATCTGGCCCACGATGTCCCCCTGGCAGGGCACCTGGGACAAGATAAAACCTACAGCCGCCTAGTGACCCACTTCTTCTGGCCAAAAATGAGAAACGATGTGCACCAGCATTGCCGATCTTGCCCCACGTGCCAAGCTAGTGGGAAGAGCGGCCGCAAGTTAAAGGCCCCCCTGCAACCCTTTCCCGTAGTCACGACCCCATTTGAGAGGGTCGGAATAGACATTGTGGGACCCCTAGACCCGCGTACAAGACAAGGCCATCGCTTCATCCTAGTACTAGTGGACCACGCCACCCGCTACCCTGAGGCTATTCCTCTCCGGACTGTGACAGCCCCAGTGGTCGGCAGGGCCCTGATGGGGATCTTCTCCCGTGTGGGGTTCCCCCGAGAAGTCGTCAGTGACAGAGGCACGAACTTTATTTCCAAATATATGAAGTCCCTCTGGCAACAGTGTGGGGTCACCTACCGCTTCACGACCCCCTATCACCCCCAAGGAAACGGACTTGTTGAGAGGTTCAATCGCACACTAAAAGGGATGATCGGGGGATTGGAAGAACCCCTCCGTCGCCAGTGGGACGTGCTGCTGCCGTGCCTCCTCTTCGCCTACCGGGAGGTCCCACAGAAGTCCCTAGGCTTCAGCCCATTCGAGCTGCTCTATGGGCACCCAGTACGGGGGCCACTCAGCCTGATCAAAGAAGGCTGGGAGACGCCTCCGGCCAAGAGTCCTCCAGATGTCTTCCGGTACCTCCTCACCCTCCGCAACCAGTCCCAGCGGCTCAGAGACCTAGCAAAAGCCAACCTAGAGGCCAGTCAAGAGGACATGAAGAAATGGTATGACCAGAACGCCTCATCTATTGAATTCGAGCCGGGGCAACAGGTCTGGGTAATGTCCCCCACAGAACCGTGCGCTCTCCAAGACAAGTGGACGGGACCCTTCAAGGTAATCGAGCGCAAGGGTCCTGCCACTTATCTGATCGATATGGAGTCCGCCCGGAATCCGCTCCGAGTCCTCCACACCAACAGACTGAAACCCCACTTTGCACGAACAGAACTCAGCCTCTTGATGGCCACAGACAACGGGGTTGAGGACGACTCCGAGCCTCTCCCTGACCTCTTGCGGACCCAGGAGCGAGACGGCTCCGTGGATGGGGTCCGACTCTCGGAGACCCTCACCCAGGAACAACGCCAAGAGTGCCAAGCCCTCCTATCACGATTTGCCAGCCTGTTCTCCCTCACCCCAGGTGTCACTTCCTGGTGTGTGCACGATGTGGACACCGGAGACAGCCCTCCTATCCGCCACCGGGCCTACCGCGTACCTGATCGGGTACGGGCCTGCATCCAGGCGGAAGTAGCCAAGATGCTCACGCTCGGGGTCATCGAGCCCTCCGACAGTCCATGGGCCAGCCCGGTCGTACTGGTCCCCAAAGCAGCCGCCCCCGGAACCACACCCGAACTCCGGTTCTGTGTCGACTACCGGGGCCTGAATGAAGTCACCAGAACGGACGCACACCCCATCCCCCGGGCAGATGAACTGGTCGACCGAATGGGCGCTGCCCGCTACCTCAGCATCTTCGACCTAACGGCGGGCTATTGGCAGATCGGCCTCACACCCCGAGCACAAGAACGTTCTGCCTTCTCCACCCCCGATGGCCACTATCAGTTCACGGTCATGCCCTTCGGCATGAAAAATGCCCCAGCGACTTTCCAACGGCTCGTCAATCAGGTCCTGGCGGGGCTCGAAGAGTTCAGCGCCGCCTACCTGGACGACATCGCTGTGTACAGCCACCATTGGACCGAGCACCTCCACCACCTCCAAGCAGTGTTGCAAGCCCTTCAGCGAGCTGGCCTCACGATCAAGGCCAGCAAATGTCAAATTGGACAAGGGTCGGTGACCTACCTCGGACACCAGGTGGGAAGCGGTCTAGTGGCCCCTCTACAACTGAAAATTGCCGCCATCCAGAACTGGCAACCCCCTATCACTCAAACTGAAGTGCGAGCCTTCCTGGGCCTCACGGGCTACTACCGAAGGTTCGTGAAAGACTATGGTACCATCATGGGGCCTCTCACCGAACTCACGTCGAAAAATCAGCCCAAGAAGGTGAACTGGACCCCAGAGTGTCAAGCGGCATTCGAACAGGTAAAGGCCGCCATGTGTTCCGCTCCTGTGCTCCAGGCCCCAGACTACAGCCGAGAGTTCGTCGTCCAGACGGACGCCTCCGACCAGGGCATTGGGGCGGTCCTGTCCCAGGTGAACACCGAAGGCCTTGATCAACCGGTGGCCTTCATCAGCCGGAGACTCCTGCCACGGGAACAACGCTGGAGCACCATAGAGAGGGAAGCCTTCGCTGTGGTATGGGCCCTCAAGAAGCTCCGACCCTACCTTTTTGGCACCCACTTTCGGGTGCAGACTGACCACCGACCCCTGCAGTGGTTGATGCATATGCGGGGGGAAAACCCAAAGCTGCTACGCTGGTCCATCTCCTTGCAAGGTATGGACTTTACCGTTGAACACCGGCCTGGGTCCGACCACGCCAACGCGGATGGCCTGTCCCGGTTTTTCCGCCTCGACGAAGAGAGTCCCCAAGAGGATGGGTAACTCTCCCCGCCTTCAGCTGGGGGGGACGCATGTTGGACAGGCCACATGACGGGCCGCTCTCCCCCGGCTCGACCAGGCCCGAGCCAGTCACGCAAGCACCGCACACCACCATTGCACGTCCTACGTCCCCTCAGGGACACCTGTCCTCGAGCATGATAACCTCGTGGGTCCGATCCACTGCCGACCCATGCGCCCAGCCGGGGCCGCCATCTTGGACACTTCGCCACGAGGCCGCCTGGCCCCCGATCGACCTCAACCCTGGGCCTAGCCCGGCCTCAGACATTCCGGCACCACCCTCCACCCAGGAGGTGAGCGAGCTACTTGGCCAGTCAATGGGAGGAAGAGGTGTCGATGGTTCTCCCCCGGCCAGTGCCGCTCGCCCATCGCCTCCCCGGGCGCTGGCTCCACCCCCCTGCTGGGTGTCTGGACTCCCTCATCCCGGACCTCCCGACCTCCAAGTGCGAGGGTCCGGACATCAAAGCACGCCAGCCCTATAACTGGGGCAGCTCCAGAGCAGGAGGGCAGTTGTATCTTGGAGTCGAGAGACGAAAGAAGAACTCATCCTGGACGGACTACTGGCGCTGCCGTAGCTCTGTCCTGTGCACCATCATCCTGCCTGTTGGCGCTGCCACAGCCGTCGTAACCTTCATTCTTCACCGTCGTCCGGATCTGCTGGCGAGGCCGCGGACCGTTGTAACCATCATCTTCATCGGGACCTGCTTGGCTTCTCCACGGCCCGTCGACCATCCTTCATCCATCTCGGGACCTGCTTGGCTCCTCCACGGCCCGATCAGCAACCACGCCGAGCTCGAGGATTGAGAGCTATTTTGTACTCATTGGTAACTAAAGACTGTCCCGCTACCCCTTTCCTCAACCAAAGACTAGAACCGAGGGGACCCCTGAGTCCAGACCTCCTTGTATCATACCACGTAACCTAAGAATTGCATATAAAGTCTCGTTAACCTTCAATCTTGTGTGGTGTCCGTCTGTGGGGGGGAAGTTACTTACCTGTACAGTCGTTGGAGACGGCTCTCCCTGGAGACCTCTCCCCGTAATCTCGGCCGACCCTCCCGGTCCGTCTAACACTGGCCTCTTAAATTTGACACAACTGGCTGCACGACAGCTGGGGCGAAGACGTGTAACCACCCTTCGCTTTAGGTATAGTAGCCCTATATCTAACCATACAATGGACACTCGAGTCACTATCAGTCACTCCTATGGCAGGCCTTATCAATCCTGAAGGCAGAGTGCGTGGGCTCGTGTGAGCTAGGTTCAGGCCCGAGCCGAGCCCGGCTGCCGCTTGCGGAATCAAGCCCCAATAGCTGTTCCATGATAACGCGTACCATATCGGTAACTCCGGTATCGCGTTATCAAGACATGTCGAGTAAGGTGTCATACGAATCGGGGTGCTGCCCTCTCACCAACTCTGGCGATGAGGTTAGTATCCCACCCTTCTAGAGGGGCACGACATGTACGTAACTGTGAACCCCGGTTAAAGTTAACTGAAGCCTCAGCTCCACAAAATGGATGCTGCCACCACAGACACAAGTCTGACCTCCTGCTGCTGGGAGTCCTTCCAGCGAGGAGCACTTGGACAAAGGGTTTCCTGTCGAGGGCGCTGTTCGCACCGTCCCAGACAGGGTTTGTGTATTCTGGGTAGGTAGGGCTTTGGCGAGAAGGTGACTGCGGAGTGGCACCCCGGTGCTCACTACGCATCTGCCGGTTGGAACCAGTTCCAGGGGCGACAGCCCTGGCCTGGGGAAAGCCCGGCAGGGGAGAGGGGCGTAACTACCCCCCTTCCTGGTCCCACCCTTAGGGCAGGACCTAGTCATGTACCCACCCCTTTCTTTAGGATAAAGACCGGAGCGGGGACCCTTCCAAATTAGATCATCTTTGAATCAAGAATACTTTCTACGAAAGGACTTCAAGACTCTTCTCAAGATTTCTCCCTTGTGGCTAAGGAGTAGTCACCCTGCATCAGCAGGCACCAACTAAGAACTCTGCGGTTTGCTGCAAGTCCTTCCTCAAGGATCCGACGGCCCAGCTCGAAGAGAACCGGCTTCCCTGGCACCTCTGACCTCTACCCACGTCATCAGCTCAGCTGTGATCTGTGGGTGCGACGAGACCTCGAGGGACCGGCCATCATCAGAACCTGCACGCTCTTAAAAACCAGCACGACCATCGAGGTAACTCTCTGGTGAGTGCTCTGGGGTCCGAGAAGCCCCGACCCTGAGCCGCTCTAGCACCGAAGTGCAGTCTCCCAGCATCTCCACGATCTGCGTGGGGCCCTTCTGCTCGCTGCTCAGCACGTTGTCTGGTCACTCGCCGCTGGCTTGTGCCCTTCTGTGACGACATCCGAGAATCATCACTGCTGGTCTGGTTGCTCCAGACTGGCCCTTGCTTCCATCTTTGCGAGAAGCACCCCGGACCCTCCTGGTCCACTCAAGACGCCAACTTAGGCCCACCCCGTGGCCCTGAGATCTGCCAAGGCTTGTTGCCCCATCCTGGGCCCAGCGACGCCGACAGCATCATCCTTCGTGGGACAGCTCGCACCTCCACCGTGGTCGCCGACAACGCCTCCTGGTCCGTGAGACTGCAGAGCCTAGCGTCGCCCACTCACCTAGTCGAGGTGACGGCCAACCGGTGCCTTCCTGGTACCCTCTGACTACTGGCTAGTAGTACGAACTTGGTCCCCTCTGCTTTCAGGTTTCATCAATCTCCGATCCAGGCTTGGATCTCTATGAACTATTCAGCACTGGTCGCCGGCCAGCAACTCCCTTCTTCCGGCTCCTGGCTCGTCAGCGAAGACCCCGACGCCTGTAAGACTTGTGCAGCCGCAGCCCTCGTGGCTAGGTAACTCGGCATTTCGGTGCCTGCATAGCCTCCTTACTCTAGGGTCCCGAGTCCCTCGCTTCCGACTTGCCTTATCGGGTCCGCCCGAGACCTTAACCTTTCCGTGTCATCGGACACTTGTTTTAATTGTGCACTTGAAGTATTTGCTAAAGAGATTTGGTTTGTGCTTAGTACCCTGTCCTCATAAAGAGTACAGGGCTGTTGTGATTCTTAATAAATATCCTGTTTATTTTCATAACACTTGTGTGGTGTCCTTTCACTGGGTGTTCAAGGGGTACATGTGTGGTAAACAGCTGGCTTAACACGCCCTCTCGAGTCTTTAGCCTTAGACTGCTCGTATCCACGCTACTAGGATAGCTGGTCTATAGGTTGACTTACAACCAGACACCATAAGGGTCGTTGGAACGATACATAGCGGTCGCTAGAATAGCGAACGTTGCATATCGGGCCAACTTCTCACAGGAGACATATTGTGTTTAGTCATCAATGGAGCGCATACCACTAGCCCCTCCTCCGGATCGCCCCTCGGGACTCTGGTACTTGTAGTTCTTTAGTGGATCACCCAGGTGGGTGCAAGTCGGTGCTTGTGGGACTGATGAATCTCTAGACCCGATACATGTCCCGGGATTTAGGATATCGCCCGAGACATGTCTCGGGTTTCGGGATAACTTCCCTCATCAGTAGAGAAAGATCGTTAGGGGTGGAAGAGAAGGCCGCCACACAACAGTCAAAGGCCTCGATGCCAGAACCGGCACGCAGGTGCGTCGTCCAAGAGCCCGTCGGCCCAAAGCTCAAGGGAGCCATATTGTGTTTAGTCATCAATGGAGCGCACACCGCTAGCCTCTCCTCCGGGTCGCCCCTCGGGACTCTGGTACTTGTAGTTCTTTAGTGGATCACCCAGGTGGGTGCAAGTCGGTGCTTGTAGGACTGATGAATCTCTAGACCCGATACATGTACCGGGTTTTAGGATATCGCCCGAGACATGTCTCGGGTTTCGGGATAACTTCCCTCATCAGTAGAGAAAGATCGTTAGGGGTGGAAGAGAAGGCCGCCACACAACAGTCATGGGCCTCGATGCCAGAACCGGCACGCAGGTGCGTCGTCCAAGAGCCCGTCGGCCCAAAGCTCAAGGGAGCAATATTGTGTTTAGTCATCAATGGAGCGCACACCGCTAGCCCCTCCTCCGGATCGCCCCTCGGGACTCTGGTACTTGAAGTTCTTTAGTGGATCACCCAGGTGGGTGCAAGTCGGTGCTTGTAGGACTGATGAATCTCTAGACCCGATACATGTCCCGGGTTTTAGGATATCGCCCGAGACATGTCTCGGGTTTCGGGATAACTTCCCTCATCAGTAGAGAAAGATCGTTAGGGGTGGAAGAGAAGGCCGCCACACAACAGTCAAAGGCCTCGATGCCAGAACTGGCACGCAGGTGCGTCGTCCAAGAGCCCGTCGGCCCAAAGCTCAAGGGAGCCATATTGTGTTTAGTTATCAATGGAGCGCACACCGCTAGCCCCTCCTCCGGATCACCCCTCGGGACTATGGTACTTGTAGTTCTTTAGTGGATCGCCCAGGTGGGTGCAAGTCGGTGCTTGTAGGACTGATGAATCTCTAGACCCGATACATGTCCCGGGTTTTAGGATATCGCCCGAGACATGTCTCGGGTTTCGGGATAACTTCCCTCATCAGTAGAGAAAGATCGTTAGGGGTGGAAGAGAAGGCCGCCACACAACAGTCAAAGGCCTCGATGCCAGAACCGGCACGCAGGTGCGTCGTCCAAGAGCCCGTCGGCCCAAAGCTCAAGGGAGCCATATTGTGTTTAGTCATCAATGGAGCGCACACCGCTAGCCCCTCCTCCGGATCGCCCCTCGGGACTCTGGTACTTGTAGTTCTTTAGTGGATCACCCAGGTGGGTGCAAGTCGGTGCTTGTAGGACTGATGAATCTCTAGACCCGATACATGTCCCGGGTTTAAGGATATCGCCCGAGACATGTCTCGGGTTTCGGGATAACTTCCCTCATCAGTAGAGAAAGATCGTTAGGGGTGGAAGAGAAGGCCGCCACACAACAGTCATGGGCCTCGATGCCAGAACCGGCACGCAGGTGCTTCGTCCAAGAGCCTGTCGGCCCAAAGCTCAAGGGAGCCATATTGTGTTTAGTCATCAATGGAGCGCACACTGCTAGCCCCTCCTCCGGCTCGCCCCTCGGGACTCTGGTACTTGTAGTTCTTTAGTGGATCACCCAGGTGGGTGCAAGTCGGTGCTTGTAGGACTGATGAATCTCTAGACCCGATACATGTCCCGGGTTTTAGGATATCGCCCG
The DNA here is from genome assembly GCF_964263255.1 of Lissotriton vulgaris. Lineage (NCBI taxonomy): Eukaryota > Metazoa > Chordata > Amphibia > Caudata > Salamandridae > Lissotriton > Lissotriton vulgaris. Next base: position 1,413,154,823 of record NC_141695.1, read on the forward strand.
AGACATGTGTCGGGTTTCGGGATAACTTCCCTCATCAGTAGAGAAAGATCGTTAGGGGTGGAAGAGAAGGCCGCCACACAACAGTCAAAGGCCTCGATGCCAGAACCGGCACGCAGGTGCGTCGTCCAAGAGCCCGTCGGCCCAAAGCTCAAGGGAGCCATATTGTGTTTAGTCATCAATGGAGCGCACACCGCTAGCCCCTCCTCCGGATCGCCCCTCGGGACTCTGGTACTTGTAGTTCTTTAGTGGATCACCCAGGTGGGTGCAAGTCGGTGCTTGTAGGACTGATGAATCTCTAGACCCGATACATGTCCCGGGTTTTAGGATATCGCCCGAGACATGTCTCGGGTTTCGGGATAACTTCCCTCATCAGTAGAGAAAGATCGTTAGGGGTGGAAGAGAAGGCCGCCACACAACAGTCAAAGGCCTCGATGCCAGAACCGGCACGCAGGTGCGTCGTCCAAGAGCCCGTCGGCCCAAAGCTCAAGGGAGCCATATTGTGTTTAGTCATCAATGGAGCGCACACCGCTAGCCCCTCCTCCGGATCACCCCTCGGGACTCTGGTACTTGTAGTTCTTTAGTGTATCACCCAGGTGGGTGCAAGTCGGTGCTTGTAGGACTGATGAATCTCTAGACCCGATACATGTCCCGGGTTTTAGGATATCGCCCGAGACATGTCTTGGGTTTCGGGATAACTTCCCTCATCGGTAGAGAAAGATCGTTAGGGGTGGAAGAGAAGGCCGCCACACAACAGTCAAAGGCCTCGATGCCAGAACCGGCACGCAGGTGCGTCGTCCAAGAGCCCGTCGGCCCAAAGCTCAAGGGAGCCATATTGTGTTTAGTCATCAATGGAGCGCGCACCGCTAGCCCCTCCTCCGGATCGCCCCTCGGGACTCTGGTCCTTGTAGTTCTTTAGTGGATCACCCAGGTGGGTGCAAGTCGGTCCTTGTAGGACTGATGAATCTCTATACCCGATACATGTCCCGGGTTTTAGGATATCGCCCGAGACATGTCTCGGGTTTCGGGATAACTTCCCTCATCAGTAGAGAAAAATCGTTAGGGGTGGAAGAGAAGGCCGCCACACAACAGTCAAAGGCCTCGATGTCAGAACCGGCACGCAGGTGCGTCGTCCAAGAGCCCGTCCGCCCAAAGCTCAAGGGAGCCATATTGTGTTTAGTCATCAATGGAGCGCACACCGCTAGCCCCTCCTCTGGATCGCCCCTCGGGACTCTGGTACTTGTAGTTCTTTAGTGGATCACCCAGGTGGGTGCAAGTCGGTGCTTGTAGGACTGATGAATCTCTAGACCCGATACATGTTCCGGGTTTTAGGATATCGCCCGAGACATGTCTCGGGTTTCGGGATAACTTCCCTCATCAGTAGAGAAAGATCGTTAGGGGTGGAAGAGAAGGCCGCCACACAACAGTCAAAGGCCTCGATGCCAGAACCGGCACGCAGGTGCGTCGTCCAAGAGCCCGTCGGCCCAAAGCTCAAGGGAGCCATATTGTGTTTAGTCATCAATGGAGCGCATACCACTAGCCCCTCCTCCGGATCGCCCCTCGGGACTCTGGTACTTGTAGTTCTTTAGTGGATCACCCAGGTGGGTGCAAGTCGGTGCTTGTGGGACTGATGAATCTCTAGACCCGATACATGTCCCGGGATTTAGGATATCGCCCGAGACATGTCTCGGGTTTCGGGATAACTTCCCTCATCAGTAGAGAAAGATCGTTAGGGGTGGAAGAGAAGGCCGCCACACAACAGTCAAAGGCCTCGATGCCAGAACCGGCACGCAGGTGCGTCGTCCAAGAGCCCGTCGGCCCAAAGCTCAAGGGAGCCATATTGTGTTTAGTCATCAATAGAGCGCACACCGCTAGCCCCTCCTCCGGGTCGCCCCTCGGGACTCTGGTACTTGTAGTTCTTTAGTGGATCACCCAGGTGGGTGCAAGTCGGTGCTTGTAGGACTGATGAATCTCTAGACCCGATACATGTACCGGGTTTTAGGATATCGCCCGAGACATGTCTCGGGTTTCGGGATAACTTCCCTCATCAGTAGAGAAAGATTGTTAGGGGTGGAAGAGAAGGCCGCCACACAACAGTCAAAGGCCTCGATGCCAGAACCGGCACGCAGGTGCGTCGTCCAAGAGCCCGTCGGCCCAAAGCTCAAGGGAGCCATATTGTGTTTAGTCATCAATGGAGCGCACACCGCTAGCCCCTCCTCCGGATCACCCCTCGGGACTCTGGTACTTGTAGTTCTTTTGTGTATCACCCAGGTGGGTGCAAGTCGGTGCTTGTAGGACTGATGAATCTCTAGACCCGATACATGTCCCGGGTTTTAGGATATCGCCCGAAACATGTCTCGGGTTTCGGGATAACTTCCCTCATCAGTAGAGAAAAACTCGTTAGGGGTGGAAGAGAAGGCCGCCACACAACAGTCAAAGGCCTCGATGTCAGGACCGGCACGCAGGTGCGTCGTCCAAGAGCCCGTCCTCCCAAAGCTCAAGGGAGCCATATTTTGTTTAGTCATCAATGGAGCGCACACCGCTAGCCCCTCCTCCGGATCAACCCTCGGGACTCTAGTACTTGTAGTTCTTTAGTGGATCACCCAGGTGGGTGCAAGTCGGTGCTTGTAGGACTGATGAATCTCTGGACCCGATACATGTTCCGGGTTTTAGGATATCGCCCGAGACATGTCTCGGGTTTCGGGATAACTTCCCTCATCAGTAGAGAAAGATCATTAGGGGTGGAAGAGAAGGCCGCCACACAACAGTCAAAGGCCTCGATGCCAGAACCGGCACGCAGGTGCGTCGTCCAAGAGCCCGTCGGCCCAAAGCTCAAGGGAGCCATATTGTGTTTAGTCATCAATGGAGCGCACACCGCTAGCCCCTCCTCCGGATCGCCCCTCGGGACTATGGTACTTGTAGTTCTTTAGTGGATCATCCAGGTGGGTGCAAGTCGGTGCTTGTAGGACTGATGAATCTCTAGACCCGATACATGTCCCGGGTTTTAGGATATCGCCCGAGACATGTCTCGGGTTTTGGGATAACTTCCCTCATCAGTAGAGAAAGATCGTTAGGGGTGGAAGAGAAGGCCGCAACACAACAGTCAAAGGCCTCGATGCCAGAACCGGCACGCAGGTGCGTCGTCCAAGAGCCCGTCGGCCCAAAGCTCAAGGGAGCCATATTGTGTTTAGTCATCAATGGAGCGCACACCGCTAGCCCCTCCTCCGGATCGCCCCTCGGGACTCTGGTACTTGTAGTTCTTTAGTGGATCACCCAGGTGGGTGCAAGTCGGTGCTTGTAGGACTGATGAATCTCTAGACCCGATACATGTCCCGGGTTTTAGGATATCGCCCGAGACATGTCTCGGGTTTCGGGATAACTTCCCTCATCAGTAGAGAAAGATCGTTAGGGGTGGAAGAGAAGGCCGCCACACAACAGTCAAAGGCCTCGATGCCAGAACCGGCACGCAGGTGCGTCGTCCAAGAGCCTGTCGGCCCAAAGCTCAAGGGAGCCATATTGTGTTTAGTCATCAATGGAGCGCACACCGCTAGCCCCTCCTCCGGATCACCCCTCGGGACTCTGGTACTTGTAGTTCTTTAGTGTATCACCCAGGTGGGTGCAAGTCGGTGCTTGTAGGACTGATGAATCTCTAGACCCGATACATGTCCCGGGTTTTAGGATATCGCCCGAGACATGTCTCGGGTTTCGGGATAACTTCCCTCATCAGTAGAGAAAAATCGTTAGGGGTGGAAGAGAAGGCCGCCACACAACAGTCAAAGAGCCTCGATGTCAGAACCGGCACGCAGGTGCGCCGTCCAAGAGCCCGTCCGCCCAAAGCTCAAGGGAGCCATATTTTGTTTAGTCATCAATGGAGCGCACACCGCTAGCCCCTCCTCCGGATCAACCCTCGGGACTCTGGTACTTGTAGTTCTTTAGTGGATCACCCAGGTGGGTGCAAGTCGGTGCTTGTAGGACTGATGAATCTCTAGACCCGATACATGTTCCGGGTTTTAGGATATCGCCCGAGACATGTCTCGGGTTTCGGGATAACTTCCCTCATCAGTAGAGAAAGATCGTTAGGGGTGGAAGAGAAGGCCGCCACACAACAGTCAAAGGCCTCGATGCCAGAACCGGCACGCAGGTGCGTCGTCCAAGAGCCCGTCGGCCCAAAGCTCAAGGGAGCCATATTGTGTTTAGTCATCAATGGAGCGCACACCGCTAGCCCCTCCTCCCGATCGCCCCTCGGGACTATGGTACTTGTAGTTCTTTAGTGGATCATCCAGGTGGGTGCAAGTCGGTGCTTGTAGGACTGATGAATCTCTAGACCCGATACATGTCCCGGGTTTTAGGATATCGCCCGAGACATGTCTCGGGTTTCGGGATAACTTCCCTCATCAGTAGATAAAGATCGTTAGGGGTGGAAGAGAAGGCCGCCACACAACAGTCAAAGGCCTCGATGCCAGAACCGGCACGCAGGTGCGTCGTCCAAGAGCCCGTCGGCCCAAAGCTCAAGGGAGCCATATTGTGTTTAGTCATCAATGGAGCGCACACCGCTAGCCCCTCCTCCGGATCGACCCTCGGGACTCTGGTACTTGTAGTTCTTTAGTGGATCACCCAGGTGGGTGCAAGTCGGTGCTTGTAGGACTGATGAATCTCTAGACCCGATACATGTCCCGGGTTTTAGGATATCGCCCGAGACATGTCTCGGGTTTCGGGATAACTTCCCTCATCAGTAGAGAAAGATCATTAGGGGTGGAAGAGAAGGCCGCCACACAACAGTCAAAGGCCTCGATGCCAGAACCGGCACGCAGGTGCGTCGTCCAAGAGCCTGTCGGCCCAAAGCTCAAGGGAGCCATATTGTGTTTAGTCATCAATGGAGCGCACACTGCTAGCCCCTCCTCCGGCTCGCCCCTCGGGACTCTGGTACTTGTAGTTCTTTAGTGGATCACCCAGGTGGGTGCAAGTCGGTGCTTGTAGGACTGATGAATCTCTAGACCCGATAAGTGTCCCGGGTTTTAGGATATCGCCCGAGACATGTCTCGGGTTTCGGGATAACTTCCCTCATCAGTAGAGAAAGATCGTTAGGGGTGGAAGAGAAGGCCGCCACACAACAGTCAAAGGCCTCGATGCCAGAACCGGCACGCAGGTGCGTCGTCGAAGAGCCCGTCGGCCAAAAGCTCAAGGGAGCCATATTGTGTTTAGTCATCAATGGAGCGCACACCGCTAGCCCCTCCTCCAGATCGCCCCTCGGGACTCTGGTACTTGTAGTTCTTTAGTGGATCACCCAGGTGGGTGCAAGTCGGTGCTTGTAGGACTGATGAATCTCTAGACCCGATACATGTCCCGGGTTTTAGGATATCGCCCGAGACATGTCTCGGGTTTCGGGATAACTTCCCTCATCAGTAGAGAAAGATCGTTAGGGGTGGAAGAGAAGGCCGCCACACAACAGTCAAAGGCCTCGATGCCAGAACAGGCACGCAGGTGCGTCGTCCAAGAGCCCGTCGACCCAAAGCTCAAGGGAGCCATATTGTGTTTAGTCATCAATGGAGCGCACACCGCTAGCCCCTCCTCTGGATCGCCCCTCGGGACTCTGGTACTTGTAGTTCTTTAGTGGATCACCCAGGTGGGTGCAAGTCGGTGCTTGTAGGACTGATGAATCTCTAGACCCGATACATGTCCCGGGTTTTAGGATATCGCCCGAGACATGTCTCGGGTTTCGGGATAACTTCCCTCATCAGTAGAGAAAGATCGTTAGGGGTGGAAGAGAAGGCCGCCACACAACAGTCAAAGGCCTCGATGCCAGAACCGGCACGCAGGTGCTTCGTCCAAGAGCCCGTCGGCCCAAAGCTCAAGGGAGCCATATTGTGTTTAGTCATCAATGGAGCGCACACCGCTAGCGCCTCCTCCGGATCACCCCTCAGGACTCTGGTATTTGTAGTTCTTTAGTGTATCACCCAGGTGGGTGCAAGTCGGTGCTTGTAGGACTGATGAATCTCTAGACCCGATACATGTCCCGGGTTTTAGGATATCGCCCGAGACATGTCTTGGGTTTCGGGATAACTTCCCTCATCAGTAGAGAAAGATCGTTAGGGGTGGAAGAGAAGGCCGCCACACAACAGTCAAAGGCCTCGATGCCAGAACCGGCACGCAGGTGCGTCGTCCAAGAACCCGTCGGCCCAAAGCTCAAGGGAGCCATATTGTGTTTAGTCATCAATGGAGCGCACACCGCTAGCCCCTCCTCCGGATCACCCCTCGGGACTCTGGTACTTGTAGTTCTTTAGTGGATCACCCAGGTGGGTGCAAGTCGGTGCTTGTAGGACTGATGAATCTCTAGACCCGATACATGTCCCGGGTTTAAGAATATCGCCCGAGACATGTCTCGGGTTTCGGGATAACTTCCCTCATCAGTAGAGAAAGATCGTTAGGGGTGGAAGAGAAGGCCGCCACACAACAGTCATGGGCCTCGATGCCAGAACCGGCACGCAGGTGCGTCGTCCAAGAGCCTGTCGGCCCAAAGCTCAAGGGAGCCATATTGTGTTTAGTCATCAATGGAGCGCACACTGCTAGCCCCTCCTCCGGCTCGCCCCTCGGGACTCTGGTACTTGTAGTTCTTTAGTGGATCACCCAGGTGGGTGCAAGTCGGTGCTTGTAGGACTGATGAATCTCTAGACCCGATACATGTCCCGGGTTTTAGGATATCGCCCGAGACATGTGTCGGGTTTCGGGATAACTTCCCTCATCAGTAGAGAAAGATCGTTAGGGGTGGAAGAGAAGGCCGCCACACAACAGTCAAAGGCCTCGATGCCAGAACCGGCACGCAGGTGCGTCGTCCAAGAGCCCGTCGGCCAAAAGCTCAAGGGAGCCATATTGTGTTTAGTCATCAATGGAGCGCACACCGCTAGCCCCTCCTCCGGATCGCCCCTCGGGACTCTGGTACTTGTAGTTCTTTAGTGGATCACCCAGGTGGGTGCAAGTCGTCGCTTGTAGGACTGATGAATCTCTAGACCCGATACATGTCCCGGGTTTTAGGATATCGCCCGAGACATGTCTCGGGTTTCGGGATAACTTCCCTCATCAGTAGAGAAAGATCGTTAGGGGTGGAAGAGAAGGCCGCCACACAACAGTCAAAGGCCTCGATGCCAGAACCGGCACGCAGGTGCGTCGTGCAAGAGCCCATCGGCCCAAAGCTCAAGGGAGCCATATTGTGTTTAGTCATCAATGGAGCGCACACCGCTAGCCCCTCCTCCGGATCGCCCCTCGGGACTCTGGTACTTGTAGTTCTTTAGTGGATCACCCAGGTGGGTGCAAGTCGGTGCTTGTAGGACTGATGAATCTCTAGACCCGATACATGTCCCGGGTTTTAGGATATCGCCCGAGACATGTCTCGGGTTTCGGGATAACTTCCCTCATCAGTAGAGAAAGATCGTTAGGGGTGGAAGAGAAGGCCGCCACACAACAGTCAAAGGCCTCGATGCCAGAACCGGCACGCAGGTGCTTCGTCCAAGAGCCCGTCGGCCCAAAGCTCAAGGGAGCCATATTGTGTTTAGTCATCAATGGAGCGCACACCGCTAGCGCCTCCTCCGGATCACCCCTCGGGACTCTGGTATTTGTAGTTCTTTAGTGTATCACCCAGGTGGGTGCAAGTCGGTGCTTGTAGGACTGATGAATCTCTAGACCCGATACATGTCCCGGGTTTTAGGATATCGCCCGAGACATGTCTTGGGTTTCGGGATAACTTCCCTCATCAGTAGAGAAAGATCGTTAGGGGTGGAAGAGAAGGCCGCCACACAACAGTCATAGGCCTCGATGCCAGAACCGGCACGCAGGTGCGTCGTCCAAGAGCCCGTCGGCCCAAAGCTCAAGGGAGCCATATTGTGTTTAGTCATCAATGGAGCGCGCACCGCTAGCCCCTCCTCCGGATCGCCCTCGGGACTCTGGTACTTGTAGTTCTTTAGTGGATCACCCAGGTGGGTGCAAGTCGGTCCTTGTAGGACTGATGAATCTCTAGACCCGATACATGCCCCGGGTTTTAGGATATCGCCCGAGACATGTCTCGTGTTTCGGGATAACTTCCCTCATCAGTAGAGAAAGATCGTTAGGGGTGGAAGAGAAGGCCGCCACACAACAGTCAAAGGCCTCGATGCCAGAACCGGCACGCAGGTGCGTCGTCCAAGAGCCCGTCAGCCCAAAGCTCAAGGAAGCCATATAGTGTTTAGTCATCAATGGAGCGCACACCGCTAGCCCCTCCTCCGGATCGCCCCTCGGGACTCTGGTACTTGTAGTTCTTTAGTGGATCACCCAGGTGGGTGCAAGTCGGTGCTTGTAGGACTGATGAATCTCTAGACCCGATACATGTCCCGGGTTTTAGGATATCGCCCGAGACATGTCTCGGGTTTCGGGATAACTTCCCTCATCAGTAGAGAAAGATCGTTAGGGGTGGAAGAGAAGGCCGCCACACAACAGTCAAAGGCCTCGATGCCAGAACCGGCACGCAGGTGCGTTGTCCAAGAGCCCGTCAGCCCAAAGCTCAAGGGAGCCATATTGTGTTTAGTCATCAATGGAGCGCACACCGCTAGCCCCTCCTCCGGATCACCCCTCGGGACTCTGGTACTTGTAGTTCTTTAGTGTATCACCCAGGTGGGTGCAAGTCGGTGCTTGTAGGACTGATGAATCTCTAGACCCGATACATGTCCCGGGTTTTAGGATATCGCCCGAGACATGTCTTGGGTTTCAGGATAACTTCCCTCATCTGTAGAGAAAGATCGTTAGGGGTGGAAGAGAAGGCCGCCACACAACAGTCAAAGTCCTCGATGCCAGAACCGGCACGCAGGTGCGTCGTCCAAGAGCCCGTCGGCCCAAAGCTCAAGGGAGCCATATTGTGTTTAGTCATCAATGGAGCGCGCACCGCTAGCCCCTCCTCCGGATCGCCCCTCGGGACTCTGGTACTTGTAGTTCTTTAGTGGATCACCCAGGTGGGTGCAAGTCGGTCCTTGTAGGACTGATGAATCTCTAGACCCGATACATGTCCCGGGTTTTAGGATATCGCCCGAGACATGTCTCGGGTTTCGGGATAACTTCCCTCATCAGTAGAGAAAAATTGTTAGGGGTGGAAGAGAAGGCCGCCACACAACAGTCAAAGGCCTCGATGTCAGAACCGGCAGGCAGGTGCGTCGTCCAAGAGCCCGTCGGCCCAAAGCTCAAGGGAGCAATATTGTGTTTAGTCATCAATGGAGCGCACACCGCTAGCCCCTCCTCCGGATCGCCCCTCGGGACTCTGGTACTTGAAGTTCTTTAGTGGATCACCCAGGTGGGTGCAAGTCGGTGCTTGTAGGACTGATGAATCTCTAGACCCGATACATGTCCCGGGTTTTAGGATATCGCCCGAGACATGTCTCGGGTTTCGGGATAACTTCCCTCATCAGTAGAGAAAGATCGTTAGGGGTGGAAGAGAAGGCCGCCACACAACAGTCAAAGGCCTCGATGCCAGAACTGGCACGCAGGTGCGTCGTCCAAGAGCCCGTCGGCCCAAAGCTCAAGGGAGCCATATTGTGTTTAGTTATCAATGGAGCGCACACCGCTAGCCCCTCCTCCGGATCACCCCTCGGGACTATGGTACTTGTAGTTCTTTAGTGGATCGCCCAGGTGGGTGCAAGTCGGTGCTTGTAGGACTGATGAATCTCTAGACCCGATACATGTCCCGGGTTTTAGGATATCGCCCGAGACATGTCTCGGGTTTCGGGATAACTTCCCTCATCAGTAGAGAAAGATCGTTAGGGGTGGAAGAGAAGGCCGCCACACAACAGTCAAAGGCCTCGATGCCAGAACCGGCACGCAGGTGCGTCGTCCAAGAGCCCGTCGGCCCAAAGCTCAAGGGAGCCATATTGTGTTTAGTCATCAATGGAGCGCACACCGCTAGCCCCTCCTCCGGATCGCCCCTCGGGACTCTGGTACTTGTAGTTCTTTAGTGGATCACCCAGGTGGGTGCAAGTCGGTGCTTGTAGGACTGATGAATCTCTAGACCCGATACATGTCCCGGGTTTAAGGATATCGCCCGAGACATGTCTCGGGTTTCGGGATAACTTCCCTCATCAGTAGAGAAAGATCGTTAGGGGTGGAAGAGAAGGCCGCCACACAACAGTCATGGGCCTCGATGCCAGAACCGGCACGTAGGTGCTTCGTCCAAGAGCCTGTCGGCCCAAAGCTCAAGGGAGCCATATTGTGTTTAGTCATCAATGGAGCGCACACTGCTAGCCCCTCCTCCGGCTCGCCCCTCGGGACTCTGGTACTTGTAGTTCTTTAGTGGATCACCCAGGTGGGTGCAAGTCGGTGCTTGTAGGACTGATGAATCTCTAGACCCGATACATGTCCCGGGTTTTAGGATATCGCCCGAGACATGTGTCGGGTTTCGGGATAACTTCCCTCATCAGTAGAGAAAGATCGTTAGGGGTGGAAGAGAAGGCCGCCACACAACAGTCAAAGGCCTCGATGCCAGAACCGGCACGCAGGTGCGTCGTCCAAGAGCCCGTCGGCCCAAAGCTCAAGGGAGCCATATTGTGTTTAGTCATCAATGGAGCGCACACCGCTAGCCCCTCCTCCGGATCGCCCCTCGGGACTCTGGTACTTGTAGTTCTTTAGTGGATCACCCAGGTGGGTGCAAGTCGGTGCTTGTAGGACTGATGAATCTCTAGACCCGATACATGTCCCGGGTTTTAGGATATCGCCCGAGACATGTCTCGGGTTTCGGGATAACTTCCCTCATCAGTAGAGAAAGATCGTTAGGGGTGGAAGAGAAGGCCGCCACACAACAGTCAAAGGCCTCGATGCCAGAACCGGCACGCAGGTGCGTCGTCCAAGAGCCCGTCGGCCCAAAGCTCAAGGGAGCCATATTGTGTTTAGTCATCAATGGAGCGCACACCGCTAGCCCCTCCTCCGGATCACCCCTCGGGACTCTGGTACTTGTAGTTCTTTAGTGTATCACCCAGGTGGGTGCAAGTCGGTGCTTGTAGGACTGATGAATCTCTAGACCCGATACATGTCCCGGGTTTTAGGATATCGCCCGAGACATGTCTTGGGTTTCGGGATAACTTCCCTCATCGGTAGAGAAAGATCGTTAGGGGTGGAAGAGAAGGCCGCCACACAACAGTCAAAGGCCTCGATGCCAGAACCGGCACGCAGGTGCGTCGTCCAAGAGCCCGTCGGCCCAAAGCTCAAGGGAGCCATATTGTGTTTAGTCATCAATGGAGCGCGCACCGCTAGCCCCTCCTCCGGATCGCCCCTCGGGACTCTGGTCCTTGTAGTTCTTTAGTGGATCACCCAGGTGGGTGCAAGTCGGTCCTTGTAGGACTGATGAATCTCTAGACCCGATACATGTCCCGGGTTTTAGGATATCGCCCGAGACATGTCTCGGGTTTCGGGATAACTTCCCTCATCAGTAGAGAAAAATCGTTAGGGGTGGAAGAGAAGGCCGCCACACAACAGTCAAAGGCCTCGATGTCAGAACCGGCACGCAGGTGCGTCGTCCAAGAGCCCGTCCGCCCAAAGCTCAAGGGAGCCATATTGTGTTTAGTCATCAATGGAGCGCACACCGCTAGCCCCTCCTCTGGATCGCCCCTCGGGACTCTGGTACTTGTAGTTCTTTAGTGGATCACCCAGGTGGGTGCAAGTCGGTGCTTGTAGGACTGATGAATCTCTAGACCCGATACATGTTCCGGGTTTTAGGATATCGCCCGAGACATGTCTCGGGTTTCGGGATAACTTCCCTCATCAGTAGAGAAAGATCGTTAGGGGTGGAAGAGAAGGCCGCCACACAACAGTCAAAGGCCTCGATGCCAGAACCGGCACGCAGGTGCGTCGTCCAAGAGCCCGTCGGCCCAAAGCTCAAGGGAGCCATATTGTGTTTAGTCATCAATGGAGCGCATACCACTAGCCCCTCCTCCGGATCGCCCCTCGGGACTCTGGTACTTGTAGTTCTTTAGTGGATCACCCAGGTGGGTGCAAGTCGGTGCTTGTGGGACTGATGAATCTCTAGACCCGATACATGTCCCGGGATTTAGGATATCGCCCGAGACATGTCTCGGGTTTCGGGATAACTTCCCTCATCAGTAGAGAAAGATCGTTAGGGGTGGAAGAGAAGGCCGCCACACAACAGTCAAAGGCCTCGATGCCAGAACCGGCACGCAGGTGCGTCGTCCAAGAGCCCGTCGGCCCAAAGCTCAAGGGAGCCATATTGTGTTTAGTCATCAATAGAGCGCACACCGCTAGCCCCTCCTCCGGGTCGCCCCTCGGGACTCTGGTACTTGTAGTTCTTTAGTGGATCACCCAGGTGGGTGCAAGTCGGTGCTTGTAGGACTGATGAATCTCTAGACCCGATACATGTACCGGGTTTTAGGATATCGCCCGAGACATGTCTCGGGTTTCGGGATAACTTCCCTCATCAGTAGAGAAAGATTGTTAGGGGTGGAAGAGAAGGCCGCCACACAACAGTCAAAGGCCTCGATGCCAGAACCGGCACGCAGGTGCGTCGTCCAAGAGCCCGTCGGCCCAAAGCTCAAGGGAGCCATATTGTGTTTAGTCATCAATGGAGCGCACACCGCTAGCCCCTCCTCCGGATCACCCCTCGGGACTCTGGTACTTGTAGTTCTTTCGTGTATCACCCAGGTGGGTGCAAGTCGGTGCTTGTAGGACTGATGAATCTCTAGACCCGATACATGTCCCGGGTTTTAGGATATCGCCCGAAACATGTCTCGGGTTTCGGGATAACTTCCCTCATCAGTAGAGAAAAACTCGTTAGGGGTGGAAGAGAAGGCCGCCACACAACAGTCAAAGGCCTCGATGTCAGGACCGGCACGCAGGTGCGTCGTCCAAGAGCCCGTCCTCCCAAAGCTCAAGGGAGCCATATTTTGTTTAGTCATCAATGGAGCGCACACCGCTAGCCCCTCCTCCGGATCAACCCTCGGGACTCTAGTACTTGTAGTTCTTTAGTGGATCACCCAGGTGGGTGCAAGTCGGTGCTTGTAGGACTGATGAATCTCTGGACCCGATACATGTTCCGGGTTTTAGGATATCGCCCGAGACATGTCTCGGGTTTCGGGATAACTTCCCTCATCAGTAGAGAAAGATCATTAGGGGTGGAAGAGAAGGCCGCCACACAACAGTCAAAGGCCTCGATGCCAGAACCGGCACGCAGGTGCGTCGTCCAAGAGCCCGTCGGCCCAAAGCTCAAGGGAGCCATATTGTGTTTAGTCATCAATGGAGCGCACACCGCTAGCCCCTCCTCCGGATCGCCCCTCGGGACTATGGTACTTGTAGTTCTTTAGTGGATCATCCAGGTGGGTGCAAGTCGGTGCTTGTAGGACTGATGAATCTCTAGACCCGATACATGTCCCGGGTTTTAGGATATCGCCCGAGACATGTCTCGGGTTTTGGGATAACTTCCCTCATCAGTAGAGAAAGATCGTTAGGGGTGGAAGAGAAGGCCGCAACACAACAGTCAAAGGCCTCGATGCCAGAACCGGCACGCAGGTGCGTCGTCCAAGAGCCCGTCGGCCCAAAGCTCAAGGGAGCCATATTGTGTTTAGTCATCAATGGAGCGCACACCGCTAGCCCCTCCTCCGGATCGCCCCTCGGGACTCTGGTACTTGTAGTTCTTTAGTGGATCACCCAGGTGGGTGCAAGTCGGTGCTTGTAGGACTGATGAATCTCTAGACCCGATACATGTCCCGGGTTTTAGGATATCGCCCGAGACATGTCTCGGGTTTCGGGATAACTTCCCTCATCAGTAGAGAAAGATCGTTAGGGGTGGAAGAGAAGGCCGCCACACAACAGTCAAAGGCCTCGATGCCAGAACCGGCACGCAGGTGCGTCGTCCAAGAGCCTGTCGGCCCAAAGCTCAAGGGAGCCATATTGTGTTTAGTCATCAATGGAGCGCACACCGCTAGCCCCTCCTCCGGATCAGACCTCGGGACTCTGGTACTTGTAGTTCTTTAGTGTATCACCCAGGTGGGTGCAAGTCGGTGCTTGTAGGACTGATGAATCTCTAGACCCGATACATGTCCCGGGTTTTAGGATATCGCCCGAGACATGTCTCGGGTTTCGGGATAACTTCCCTCATCAGTAGAGAAAAATCGTTAGGGGTGGAAGAGAAGGCCGCCACACAACAGTCAAAGAGCCTCGATGTCAGAACCGGCACGCAGGTGCGCCGTCCAAGAGCCCGTCCGCCCAAAGCTCAAGGGAGCCATATTTTGTTTAGTCATCAATGGAGCGCACACCGCTAGCCCCTCCTCCGGATCAACCCTCGGGACTCTGGTACTTGTAGTTCTTTAGTGGATCACCCAGGTGGGTGCAAGTCGGTGCTTGTAGGACTGATGAATCTCTAGACCCGATACATGTTCCGGGTTTTAGGATATCGCCCGAGACATGTCTCGGGTTTCGGGATAACTTCCCTCATCAGTAGAGAAAGATCGTTAGGGGTGGAAGAGAAGGCCGCCACACAACAGTCAAAGGCCTCGATGCCAGAACCGGCACGCAGGTGCGTCGTCCAAGAGCCCGTCGGCCCAAAGCTCAAGGGAGCCATATTGTGTTTAGTCATCAATGGAGCGCACACCGCTAGCCCCTCCTCCCGATCGCCCCTCGGGACTATGGTACTTGTAGTTCTTTAGTGGATCATCCAGGTGGGTGCAAGTCGGTGCTTGTAGGACTGATGAATCTCTAGACCCGATACATGTCCCGGGTTTTAGGATATCGCCCGAGACATGTCTCGGGTTTCGGGATAACTTCCCTCATCAGTAGATAAAGATCGTTAGGGGTGGAAGAGAAGGCCGCCACACAACAGTCAAAGGCCTCGATGCCAGAACCGGCACGCAGGTGCGTCGTCCAAGAGCCCGTCGGCCCAAAGCTCAAGGGAGCCATATTGTGTTTAGTCATCAATGGAGCGCACACCGCTAGCCCCTCCTCCGGATCGACCCTCGGGACTCTGGTACTTGTAGTTCTTTAGTGGATCACCCAGGTGGGTGCAAGTCGGTGCTTGTAGGACTGATGAATCTCTAGACCCGATACATGTCCCGGGTTTTAGGATATCGCCCGAGACATGTCTCGGGTTTCGGGATAACTTCCCTCATCAGTAGAGAAAGATCGTTAGGGGTGGAAGAGAAGGCCGCCACACAACAGTCAAAGGCCTCGATGCCAGAACCGGCACGCAGGTGCGTCGTCCAAGAGCCTGTCGGCCCAAAGCTCAAGGGAGCCATATTGTGTTTAGTCATCAATGGAGCGCACACTGCTAGCCCCTCCTCCGGCTCGCCCCTCGGGACTCTGGTACTTGTAGTTCTTTAGTGGATCACCCAGGTGGGTGCAAGTCGGTGCTTGTAGGACTGATGAATCTCTAGACCCGATAAGTGTCCCGGGTTTTAGGATATCGCCCGAGACATGTCTCGGGTTTCGGGATAACTTCCCTCATCAGTAGAGAAAGATCGTTAGGGGTGGAAGAGAAGGCCGCCACACAACAGTCAAAGGCCTCGATGCCAGAACCGGCACGCAGGTGCGTCGTCGAAGAGCCCGTCGGCCAAAAGCTCAAGGGAGCCATATTGTGTTTAGTCATCAATGGAGCGCACACCGCTAGCCCCTCCTCCAGATCGCCCCTCGGGACTCTGGTACTTGTAGTTCTTTAGTGGATCACCCAGGTGGGTGCAAGTCGGTGCTTGTAGGACTGATGAATCTCTAGACCCGATACATGTCCCGGGTTTTAGGATATCGCCCGAGACATGTCTCGGGTTTCGGGATAACTTCCCTCATCAGTAGAGAAAGATCGTTAGGGGTGGAAGAGAAGGCCGCCACACAACAGTCAAAGGCCTCGATGCCAGAACAGGCACGCAGGTGCGTCGTCCAAGAGCCCGTCGACCCAAAGCTCAAGGGAGCCATATTGTGTTTAGTCATCAATGGAGCGCACACCGCTAGCCCCTCCTCCGGATCGCCCCTCGGGACTCTGGTACTTGTAGTTCTTTAGTGGATCACCCAGGTGGGTGCAAGTCGGTGCTTGTAGGACTGATGAATCTCTAGACCCGATACATGTCCCGGGTTTTAGGATATCGCCCGAGACATGTCTCGGGTTTCGGGATAACTTCCCTCATCAGTAGAGAAAGATCGTTAGGGGTGGAAGAGAAGGCCGCCACACAACAGTCAAAGGCCTCGATGCCAGAACCGGCACGCAGGTGCTTCGTCCAAGAGCCCGTCGGCCCAAAGCTCAAGGGAGCCATATTGTGTTTAGTCATCAATGGAGCGCACACCGCTAGCGCCTCCTCCGGATCACCCCTCAGGACTCTGGTATTTGTAGTTCTTTAGTGTATCACCCAGGTGGGTGCAAGTCGGTGCTTGTAGGACTGATGAATCTCTAGACCCGATACATGTCCCGGGTTTTAGGATATCGCCCGAGACATGTCTTGGGTTTCGGGATAACTTCCCTCATCAGTAGAGAAAGATCGTTAGGGGTGGAAGAGAAGGCCGCCACACAACAGTCAAAGGCCTCGATGCCAGAACCGGCACGCAGGTGCGTCGTCCAAGAACCCGTCGGCCCAAAGCTCAAGGGAGCCATATTGTGTTTAGTCATCAATGGAGCGCACACCGCTAGCCCCTCCTCCGGATCACCCCTCGGGACTCTGGTACTTGTAGTTCTTTAGTGGATCACCCAGGTGGGTGCAAGTCGGTGCTTGTAGGACTGATGAATCTCTAGACCCGATACATGTCCCGGGTTTAAGAATATCGCCCGAGACATGTCTCGGGTTTCGGGATAACTTCCCTCATCAGTAGAGAAAGATCGTTAGGGGTGGAAGAGAAGGCCGCCACACAACAGTCAAAGGCCTCGATGCCAGAACCGGCACGCAGGTGCTTCGTCCAAGAGCCCGTCGGCCCAAAGCTCAAGGGAGCCATATTGTGTTTAGTCATCAATGGAGCGCACACCGCTAGCGCCTCCTCCGGATCACCCCTCAGGACTCTGGTATTTGTAGTTCTTTAGTGTATCACCCAGGTGGGTGCAAGTCGGTGCTTGTAGGACTGATGAATCTCTAGACCCGATACATGTCCCGGGTTTTAGGATATCGCCCGAGACATGTCTTGGGTTTCGGGATAACTTCCCTCATCAGTAGAGAAAGATCGTTAGGGGTAGAAGAGAAGGCCGCCACACAACAGTCAAAGGCCTCGATGCCAGAACCGGCACGCAGGTGCGTCGTCCAAGAGCCTGTCGGCCCAAAGCTCAAGGGAGCCATATTGTGTTTAGTCATCAATGGAGCGCACACTGCTAGCCCCTCCTCCGGCTCGCCCCTCGGGACTCTGGTACTTGTAGTTCTTTAGTGGATCACCCAGGTGGGTGCAAGTCGGTGCTTGTAGGACTGATGAATCTCTAGACCCGATACATGTCCCGGGTTTTAGGATATCGCCCGAGACATGTGTCGGGTTTCGGGATAACTTCCCTCATCAGTAGAGAAAGATCGTTAGGGGTGGAAGAGAAGGCCGCCACACAACAGTCAAAGGCCTCGATGCCAGAACCGGCACGCAGGTGCGTCGTCCAAGAGCCCGTCGGCCAAAAGCTCAAGGGAGCCATATTGTGTTTAGTCATCAATGGAGCGCACACCGCTAGCCCCTCCTCCGGATCGCCCCTCGGGACTCTGGTACTTGTAGTTCTTTAGTGGATCACCCAGGTGGGTGCAAGTCGTCGCTTGTAGGACTGATGAATCTCTAGACCCGATACATGTCCCGGGTTTTAGGATATCGCCCGAGACATGTCTCGGGTTTCGGGATAACTTCCCTCATCAGTAGAGAAAGATCGTTAGGGGTGGAAGAGAAGGCCGCCACACAACAGTCAAAGGCCTCGATGCCAGAACCGGCACGCAGGTGCGTCGTCCAAGAGCCCATCGGCCCAAAGCTCAAGGGAGCCATATTGTGTTTAGTCATCAATGGAGCGCACACCGCTAGCCCCTCCTCCGGATCGCCCCTCGGGACTCTGGTACTTGTAGTTCTTTAGTGGATCACCCAGGTGGGTGCAAGTCGGTGCTTGTAGGACTGATGAATCTCTAGACCCGATACATGTCCCGGGTTTTAGGATATCGCCCGAGACATGTCTCGGGTTTCGGGATAACTTCCCTCATCAGTAGAGAAAGATCGTTAGGGGTGGAAGAGAAGGCCGCCACACAACAGTCAAAGGCCTCGATGCCAGAACCGGCACGCAGGTGCTTCGTCCAAGAGCCCGTCGGCCCAAAGCTCAAGGGAGCCATATTGTGTTTAGTCATCAATGGAGCGCACACCGCTAGCGCCTCCTCCGGATCACCCCTCGGGACTCTGGTATTTGTAGTTCTTTAGTGTATCACCCAGGTGGGTGCAAGTCGGTGCTTGTAGGACTGATGAATCTCTAGACCCGATACATGTCCCGGGTTTTAGGATATCGCCCGAGACATGTCTTGGGTTTCGGGATAACTTCCCTCATCAGTAGAGAAAGATCGTTAGGGGTGGAAGAGAAGGCCGCCACACAACAGTCATAGGCCTCGATGCCAGAACCGGCACGCAGGTGCGTCGTCCAAGAGCCCGTCGGCCCAAAGCTCAAGGGAGCCATATTGTGTTTAGTCATCAATGGAGCGCGCACCGCTAGCCCCTCCTCCGGATCGCCCTCGGGACTCTGGTACTTGTAGTTCTTTAGTGGATCACCCAGGTGGGTGCAAGTCGGTCCTTGTAGGACTGATGAATCTCTAGACCCGATACATGCCCCGGGTTTTAGGATATCGCCCGAGACATGTCTCGGGTTTCGGGATAACTTCCCTCATCAGTAGAGAAAGATCGTTAGGGGTGGAAGAGAAGGCCGCCACACAACAGTCAAAGGCCTCGATGCCAGAACCGGCACGCAGGTGCGTCGTCCAAGAGCCCGTCAGCCCAAAGCTCAAGGAAGCCATATAGTGTTTAGTCATCAATGGAGCGCACACCGCTAGCCCCTCCTCCGGATCGCCCCTCGGGACTCTGGTACTTGTAGTTCTTTAGTGGATCACCCAGGTGGGTGCAAGTCGGTGCTTGTAGGACTGATGAATCTCTAGACCCGATACATGTCCCGGGTTTTAGGATATCGCCCGAGACATGTCTCGGGTTTCGGGATAACTTCCCTCATCAGTAGAGAAAGATCGTTAGGGGTGGAAGAGAAGGCCGCCACACAACAGTCAAAGGCCTCGATGCCAGAACCGGCACGCAGGTGCGTTGTCCAAGAGCCCGTCGGCCCAAAGCTCAAGGGAGCCATATTGTGTTTAGTCATCAATGGAGCGCACACCGCTAGCCCCTCCTCCGGATCACCCCTCGGGACTCTGGTACTTGTAGTTCTTTAGTGTATCACCCAGGTGGGTGCAAGTCGGTGCTTGTAGGACTGATGAATCTCTAGACCCGATACATGTCCCGGGTTTTAGGATATCGCCCGAGACATGTCTTGGGTTTCAGGATAACTTCCCTCATCTGTAGAGAAAGATCGTTAGGGGTGGAAGAGAAGGCCGCCACACAACAGTCAAAGTCCTCGATGCCAGAACCGGCACGCAGGTGCGTCGTCCAAGAGCCCGTCGGCCCAAAGCTCAAGGGAGCCATATTGTGTTTAGTCATCAATGGAGCGCGCACCGCTAGCCCCTCCTCCGGATCGCCCCTCGGGACTCTGGTACTTGTAGTTCTTTAGTGGATCACCCAGGTGGGTGCAAGTCGGTCCTTGTAGGACTGATGAATCTCTAGACCCGATACATGTCCCGGGTTTTAGGATATCGCCCGAGACATGTCTCGGGTTTCGGGATAACTTCCCTCATCAGTAGAGAAAAATTGTTAGGGGTGGAAGAGAAGGCCGCCACACAACAGTCAAAGGCCTCGATGTCAGAACCGGCACGCAGGTGCGTCGTCCAAGAGCCCGTCCGCCCAAAGCTCAAGGGAGCCATATTGTGTTTAGTCATCAATGGAGCGCACACCGCTAGCCCCTCCTCCGGATCGCCCCTCGGGACTCTGGTACTTGTAGTTCTTTAGTGGATCACCCAGGTGGGTGCAAGTCGGTGCTTGTAGGACTGATGAATCTCTAGACCCGATACATGTTCCGGGTTTTAGGATATCGCCCGAGACATGTCTCGGGTTTCGGGATAACTTCCCTCATCAGTAGAGAAAGATCGTTAGGGGTGGAAGAGAAGGCCGCCACACAACAGTCAAAGGCCTCGATGCCAGAACCGGCACGCAGGTGCGTCGTCCAAGAGCCCGTCGGCCCAAAGCTCAAGGGAGCCATATTGTGTTTAGTCATCAATGGAGCGCACACCGCTAGCCCCTCCTCCGGATTGCCCCTCGGGACTATGGTACTTGTAGTTCTTTAGTGGATCACCCAGGTGGGTGCAAGTCGGTGCTTGTAGGACTGATGAATCTCTAGACCCGATACATGTCCCGGGTTTTAGGATATCGCCCGAGACATGTGTCGGGTTTCGGGATAACTTTCCTCATCAGTAGAGAAAGATCGTTAGGGGTGGAAGAGAAGGCCGCCACACAACCGTCAAAGGCCTCGATGCCAGAACCGGCACGCAGGTGCGTCGTCCAAGAGCCCGTCGGCCCAAAGCTCAAGGGAGCCATATTGTGTTTAGTCATCAATGGAGCGCACACCGCTAGCCCCTCCTCCGGATCGCCCCTCGGGACTATGGTACTTGTAGTTCTTTAGTGGATCACCCAGGTGGGTGCAAGTCGGTGCTTGTAGGACTGATGAATCTCTAGACCCGATACATGTCCTGGGTTTTAGGATATCGCCCGAGACATGTCTCGGGTTTCGGGATAACTTCCCTCATCAGTAGAGAAAGATCGTTAGGGGTGGAAGAGAAGGCCGCCACACAACAGTCAAAGGCCTCGATGCCAGAACCGGCACGCAGGTGCGTCGTCCAAGAGCCCGTCGGCCCAAAGCTCAAGGGAGCCATATTGTGTTTAGTCATCAATGGAGCGCACACCGCTAGCCCTTCCTCCGGATCACCCCTCGGGACTCTGGTACTTGTAGTTCTTTAGTGTATCACCCAGGTGGGTGCAAGTCGGTGCTTGTAGGACTGATGAATCTCTAGACCCGATACATGTTCCGGGTTTTAGGATATCGCCCGAGACATGTCTCGGGTTTCGGGATAACTTCCCTCATCAGTAGAGAAAGATCGTTAGGGGTGGAAGAGAAGGCCGCCACACAACAGTCAAAGGCCTCGATGCCAGAACCGGCACGCAGGTGCGTCATCCAAGAGCCCGTCGGCCCAAAGCTCAAGGGAGCCATATTGTGTTTAGTCATCAATGGAGCGCACACCGCTAGCCCCTCCTCCGGATCGCCCCTCGGGACTATGGTACTTGTAGTTCTTTAGTGGATCACCCAGGTGGGTGCAAGTCGGTGCTTGTAGGACTGATGAATCTCTAGACCCGATACATGTCCCGGGTTTTAGGATATCGCCCGAGACATGTGTCGGGTTTCGGGATAACTTTCCTCATCAGTAGAGAAAGATCGTTAGGGGTGGAAGAGAAGGCCGCCACACAACCGTCAAAGGCCTCGATGCCAGAACCGGCACGCAGGTGCGTCGTCCAAGAGCGCGTCGGCCCAAAGCTCAAGGGAGCCATATTGTGTTTAGTCATCAATGGAGCGCATACCACTAGCCCCTCCTCCGGATCGCCCCTCGGGACTCTGGTACTTGTAGTTCTTTAGTGGATCACCCAGGTGGGTGCAAGTCGGTGCTTGTAGGACTGATGAATCTCTAGACCCGATACATGTCCCGGGTTTTAGGATATCGCCCGAGACATGTCTCGGGTTTCGGGATAACTTCCCTCATCAGTAGAGAAAGATCGTTAGGGGTGGAAGAGAAGGCCGCCACACAACAGTCAAAGGCCTCAATGCCAGAACCGGCACGCAGGTGCGTCGTCCAAGAGCCTGTCGGCCCAAAGCTCAAGGGAGCCATATTGTGTTTAGTCATCAATGGAGCGCACACTGCTAGCCCCTCCTCCGGCTCGCCCCTCGGGACTCTGGTACTTGTAGTTCTTTAGTGGATCACCCAGGTGGGTGCAAGTCGGTGCTTGTAGGACTGATGAATCTCTAGACCCGATACATGTCCCGGGTTTTAGGATATCGCCCGAGACATGTCTCGGGTTTCGGGATAACTTCCCTCATCAGTAGAGAAAGATCGTTAGGGGTGGAAGAGAAGGCCGCCACACAACAGTCAAAGGCCTCGATGCCAGAACCGGCACGCAGGTGCGTCGTCCAAGAGCCCGTCGGCCCAAAGCTCAAGGGAGCCATATTGTGTTTAGTCATCAATGGAGCGCGCACCGCTAGCCCCTCCTCCGGATCGCCCCTCGGGACTCTGGTACTTGTAGTTCTTTAGTGGATCACCCAGGTGGGTGCAAGTCGGTCCTTGTAGGACTGATGAATCTCTAGACCCGATACATGTCCCGGGTTTTAGGATATCGCCCGAGACATGTCTCGGGTTTCGGGATAACTTCCCTCATCAGTAGAGAAAAATTGTTAGGGGTGGAAGAGAAGGCCGCCACACAACAGTCAAAGGCCTCGATGTCAGAACCGGCACGCAGGTGCGTCGTCCAAGAGCCCGTCCGCCCAAAGCTCAAGGGAGCCATATTGTGTTTAGTCATCAATGGAGCGCACACCGCTAGCCCCTCCTCCGGATCGCCCCTCGGGACTCTGGTACTTGTAGTTCTTTAGTGGATCACCCAGGTGGGTGCAAGTCGGTGCTTGTAGGACTGATGAATCTCTAGACCCGATACATGTTCCGGGTTTTAGGATATCGCCCGAGACATGTCTCGGGTTTCGGGATAACTTCCCTCATCAGTAGAGAAAGATCGTTAGGGGTGGAAGAGAAGGCCGCCACACAACAGTCAAAGGCCTCGATGCCAGAACCGGCACGCAGGTGCGTCGTCCAAGAGCCCGTCGGCCCAAAGCTCAAGGGAGCCATATTGTGTTTAGTCATCAATGGAGCGCACACCGCTAGCCCCTCCTCCGGATCGCCCCTCGGGACTATGGTACTTGTAGTTCTTTAGTGGATCACCCAGGTGGGTGCAAGTCGGTGCTTGTAGGACTGATGAATCTCTAGACCCGATACATGTCCCGGGTTTTAGGATATCGCCCGAGACATGTGTCGGGTTTCGGGATAACTTTCCTCATCAGTAGAGAAAGATCGTTAGGGGTGGAAGAGAAGGCCGCCACACAACCGTCAAAGGCCTCGATGCCAGAACCGGCACGCAGGTGCGTCGTCCAAGAGCCCGTCGGCCCAAAGCTCAAGGGGGACATATTGTGTTTAGTCATCAATGGAGCGCATACCACTAGCCCCTCCTCCGGATCGCCCCTCGGGACTCTGGTACTTGTAGTTCTTTAGTGGATCACCCAGGTGGGTGCAAGTCGGTGCTTGTAGGACTGATGAATCTCTAGACCCGATACATGTCCCGGGTTTTAGGATATCGCCCGAGACATGTCTCGGGTTTCGGGATAACTTCCCTCATCAGGAGAGAAAGATCGTTAGGGGTGGAAGAGAAGGCCGCCACACAACAGTCAAAGGCCTCAATGCCAGAACCGGCACGCAGGTGCGTCGTCCAAGAGCCTGTCGGCCCAAAGCTCAAGGGAGCCATATTGTGTTTAGTCATCAATGGAGCGCACACTGCTAGCCCCTCCTCCGGCTCGCCCCTCGGGACTCTGGTACTTGTAGTTCTTTAGTGGATCACCCAGGTGGGTGCAAGTCGGTGCTTGTAGGACTGATGAATCTCTAGACCCGATACATGTCCCGGGTTTTAGGATATCGCCCGAGACATGTCTCGGGTTTCGGGATAACTTCCCTCATCAGTAGAGAAAGATCGTTAGGGGTGGAAGAGAAGGCCGCCACACAACAGTCAAAGGCCTCGATGCCAGAACCGGCACGCAGGTGCGTCGTCCAAGAGCCTGTCGGCCCAAAGCTCAAGGGAGCCATATTGTGTTTAGTCATCAATGGAGCGCACACCGCTAGCCCCTCCTCCGGGTCGCCCCTCGGGACTCTGGTACTTGTAGTTCTTTAGTGGATCACCCAGGTGGGTGCAAGTCGGTGCTTGTAGGACTGATGAATCTCTAGACCCGATA
Source organism: Lissotriton vulgaris (assembly GCF_964263255.1). Classification (NCBI taxonomy): domain Eukaryota; kingdom Metazoa; phylum Chordata; class Amphibia; order Caudata; family Salamandridae; genus Lissotriton; species Lissotriton vulgaris. The sequence continues at coordinate 1,413,178,917 of NC_141695.1, forward strand.
CATGTCCCGGGTTTTAGGATATCGCCCGAGACATGTCTCGGGTTTCGGGATAACTTCCCTCATCAGTAGAGAAAGATCGTTAGGGGTGGAAGAGAAGGCCGCCACACAACAGTCAAAGGCCTCGATGCCAGAACCGGCACGCAGGTGCGTCGTCCAAGAGCCCGTCGGCCCAAAGCTCAAGGGAGCCATATTGTGTTTAGTCATCAATGGAGCGCACACCGCTAGCCCCTCCTCCGGATCACCCCTCGGGACTCTGGTACTTGTAGTTCTTTAGTGTATCACCCAGGTGGGTGCAAGTCGGTGCTTGTAGGACTGATGAATCTCTAGACCCGATACATGTCCCGGGTTTTAGGATATCGCCCGAGACATGTCTCGGGTTTCGGGATAACTTCCCTCATCAGTAGAGAAAAATCGTTAGGGGTGGAAGAGAAGGCCGCCACACAATAGTCAAAGGCCTCGATGTCAGAACCGGCACGCATGTGCGTCGTCCTAGAGCCCGTCCGCCCAAAGCTCAAGGGAGCCATATTTTGTTTAGTCATCAATGGAGCGCACACCGCTAGCCCCTCCTCGGGATCAACCCTCGGGACTCTGGTACTTGTAGTTCTTTAGTTGATCACCCAGGTGGGTGCAAGTCGGTGCTTGTAGGACTGATGAATCTCTAGACCTGATACATGTTCCGGGTTTTAGGATATCGCCCGAGACATGTCTCGGGTTTCGGGATAACTTCCCTCATCAGTAGAGAAAGATCGTTAGGGGTGGAAGAGAAGGCCGCCACACAACAGTCAAAGGCCTCGATGCCAGAACCGGCACGCAGGTGCGTCGTCCAAGAGCCCGTCGGCCCAAAGCTCAAGGGAGCCATATTGTGTTTAGTCATCAATGGAGCGCACACCGCTAGCCCCTCCTCCGGATCGCCCCTCGGGACTCTGGTACTTGTAGTTCTTTAGTGGATCACCCAGGTGGGTGCAAGTCGGTGCTTGTAGGACTGATGAATCTCTAGACCCGATACATGTCCCGGGTTTTAGGATATCGCCCGGGACATGTCTCGGGTTTCGGGATAACTTCCCTCATCAGCAGAGAAAGATCGTTAGGGGTGGAAGAGAAGGCCGCCACACAACAGTCAAAGGCCTCGATGCCAGAACCGGCACGCAGGTGCGTCGTCCAAGAGCCTGTCGGCCCAAAGCTCAAGGGAGCCATATTGTGTTTAGTCATCAATGGAGCGCACACTGCTAGCCTCTCCTCCGGCTCGCCCCTCGGGACTCTGGTACTTGTAGTTCTTTAGTGGATCACCCAGGTGGGTGCAAGTCGGTGCTTGTAGGACTGATGAATCTCTAGACCCGATAAGTGTCCCGGGTTTTAGGATATCGCCCGAGACATGTCTCGGGTTTCGGGATAACTTCCCTCATCAGTAGAGAAAGATCGTTAGGGGTGGAAGAGAAGGCCGCCACACAACAGTCAAAGGCCTCGATGCCAGAACCGGCACGCAGGTGCGTCGTCCAAGAGCCCGTCGGCCCGAAGCTCAAGGGAGCCATATTGTGTTTAGTCATCAATGGAGCGCACACCGCTAGCCCCTCCTCCGGATCGCCCCTCGGGACTCTGGTACTTGAAGTTCTTTAGTGGATCACCCAGGTGGGTGCAAGTCGGTGCTTGTAGGACTGATGAATCTCTAGACCCGATACATGTCCCGGGTTTTAGGATATCGCCCGAGACATGTCTCGGGTTTCGGGATAACTTCCCTCATCAGTAGAGAAAGATCGTTAGGGGTGGAAGAGAAGGCCGCCACACAACAGTCAAAGGCCTCGATGCCAGAACCGGCACGCAGGTGCGTCGTCCAAGAGCCCGTCGGCCCAAAGCTCAAGGGAGCCATATTGTGTTTAGTTATCAATGGAGCGCACACCGCTAGCCCCTCCTCCGGATCGCCCATCGGGACTATGGTACTTGTAGTTCTTTAGTGGATCGCCCAGGTGGGTGCAAGTCGGTGCTTGTAGGACTGATGAATCTCTAGACCCGATACATGTCCCGGGTTTTAGGATATCGCCCGAGACATGTCTCGGGTTTCGGGATAACTTCCCTCATCAGTAGAGAAAGATCGTTAGGGGTGGAAGAGAAGGCCGCCACACAACAGTCAAAGGCCTCGATGCCAGAACCGGCACGCAGGTGCGTCGTCCAAGAGCCCGTCGGCCCAAAGCTCAAGGGAGCCATATTGTGTTTAGTCATCAATGGAGCGCACACCGCTAGCCCCTCCTCCAGATCGCCCCTCGGGACTCTGGTACTTGTAGTTCTTTAGTGGATCACCCAGGTGGGTGCAAGTCGGTGCTTGTAGGACTGATGAATCTCTAGACCCGATAAATGTCCCGGGTTTAAGGATATCGCCCGAGACATGTCTCGGGTTTCGGGATAACTTCCCTCATCAGTAGAGAAAGATTGTTAGGGGTGGAAGAGAAGGCCGCCACACAACAGTCATGGGCCTCGATGCCAGAACCGGCACGCAGGTGCGTCGTCCAAGAGCCTGTCGGCCCAAAGCTCAAGGGAGCCATATTGTGTTTAGTCATCAATGGAGCGCACACTGCTAGCCCCTCCTCCGGCTCGCCCCTCGGGACTCTGGTACTTGAAGTTCTTTAGTGGATCACCCAGGTGGGTGCAAGTCGGTGCTTGTAGGACTGATGAATCTCTAGACCCGATACATGTCCCGGGTTTTAGGATATCGCCCGAGACATGTCTCGGGTTTCGGGATAACTTCCCTCATCAGTAGAGAAAGATTGTTAGGGGTGGAAGAGAAGGCCGCCACACAACAGTCAAAGGCCTCGATGCCAGAACCGGCACGCAGGTGCGTCGTCCAAGAGCCCGTCGGCCCAAAGCTCAAGGGAGCCATATTGTGTTTAGTCATCAATGGAGCGCACACCGCTAGCCCCTCCTCCAGATCGCCCCTCGGGACTCTGGTACTTGTAGTTCTTTAGTGGATCACCCAGGTGGGTGCAAGTCGGTGCTTGTAGGACTGATGAATCTCTAGACCCGATAAATGTCCCGGGTTTAAGGATATCGCCCGAGACATGTCTCGGGTTTCGGGATAACTTCCCTCATCAGTAGAGAAAGATTGTTAGGGGTGGAAGAGAAGGCCGCCACACAACAGTCATGGGCCTCGATGCCAGAACCGGCACGCAGGTGCGTCGTCCAAGAGCCTGTCGGCCCAAAGCTCAAGGGAGCCATATTGTGTTTAGTCATCAATGGAGCGCACACTGCTAGCCCCTCCTCCGGCTCGCCCCTCGGGACTCTGGTACTTGAAGTTCTTTAGTGGATCACCCAGGTGGGTGCAAGTCGGTGCTTGTAGGACTGATGAATCTCTAGACCCGATACATGTCCCGGGTTTTAGGATATCGCCCGAGACATGTCTCGGGTTTCGGGATAACTTCCCTCATCAGTAGAGAAAGATCGTTAGGGGTGGAAGAGAAGGCCGCCACACAACAGTCAAAGGCCTCGATGCCAGAACCGGCACGCAGGTGCGTCGTCCAAGAGCCCGTCGGCCCAAAGCTCAAGGGAGCCATATTGTGTTTAGTCATCAATGGAGCGCACACCGCTAGCCCCTCCTCCGGATCACCCCTCGGGACTCTGGTACTTGTAGTTCTTTAGTGTATCACCCAGGTGGGTGCAAGTCGGTGCTTGTAGGACTGATGAATCTCTAGACCCGATACATGTCCCGGGTTTTAGGATATCGCCCGAGACATGTCTCGGGTTTCGGGATAACTTCCCTCATCAGTAGAGAAAAATCGTTAGGGGTGGAAGAGAAGGCCGCCACACAACAGTCAAAGGCCTCGATGTCAGAACCGGCACGCAGGTGCGTCGTCCTAGAGCCCGTCCGCCCAAAGCTCAAGGGAGCCATATTTTGTTTAGTCATCAATGGAGCGCACACCGCTAGCCCCTCCTCCGGATCAACCCTCAGGACTCTGGTACTTGTAGTTCTTTAGTGGATCACCCAGGTGGGTGCAAGTCGGTGCTTGTAGGACTGATGAATCTCTAGACCCGATACATGTTCCGGGTTTTAGGATATCGCCCGAGACATGTCTCGGGTTTCGGGATAACTTCCCTCATCAGTAGAGAAAGATCGTTAGGGGTGGAAGAGAAGGCCGCCACACAACAGTCAAAGGCCTCGATGCCAGAACCGGCACGCAGGTGCGTCGTCCAAGAGCCCGTCGGCCCAAAGCTCAAGGGAGCCATATTGTGTTTAGTCATCAATGGAGCGCACACCGCTAGCCCCTCCTCCGGATCGCCCCCCGGGACTCTGGTACTTGTAGTTCTTTAGTGGATCACCCAGGTGGGTGCAAGTCGGTGCTTGTAGGACTGATGAATCTCTAGACCCGATACATGTCCCGGGTTTTAGGATATCGCCCGAGACATGTCTCGGGTTTCGGGATAACTTCCCTCATCAGCAGAGAAAGATCGTTAGGGGTGGAAGAGAAGGCCGCCACACAACAGTCAAAGGCCTCGATGCCAGAACCGGCACGCAGGTGCGTCGTCCAAGAGCCTGTCGGCCCAAAGCTCAAGGGAGCCATATTGTGTTTAGTCATCAATGGAGCGCACACTGCTAGCCCCTCCTCCGGCTCGCCCCTCGGGACTCTGGTACTTGTAGTTCTTTAGTGGATCACCCAGGTGGGTGCAAGTCGGTGCTTGTAGGACTGATGAATCTCTAGACCCGATAAGTGTCCCGGGTTTTAGGATATCGCCCGAGACATGTCTCGGGTTTCGGGATAACTTCCCTCATCAGTAGAGAAAGATCGTTAGGGGTGGAAGAGAAGGCCGCCACACAACAGTCAAAGGCCTCGATGCCAGAACCGGCACGCAGGTGCATCGTCCAAGAGCCCGTCGGCCCGAAGCTCAAGGGAGCCATATTGTGTTTAGTCATCAATGGAGCGCACACCGCTAGCCCCTCCTCCGGATCGCCCCTCGGGACTCTGGTACTTGAAGTTCTTTAGTGGATCACCCAGGTGGGTGCAAGTTGGTGCTTGTAGGACTGATGAATCTCTAGACCCGATACATGTCCCGGGTTTTAGGATATCGCCCGAGACATGTCTCGGGTTTCGGGATAACTTCCCTCATCAGTAGAGAAAGATCGTTAGGGGTGGAAGAGAATGCCGCCACACAACAGTCAAAGGCCTCGATGCCAGAACCGGCACGCAGGTGCGTCGTCCAAGAGCCCGTCGGCCCAAAGCTCAAGGGAGCCATATTGTGTTTAGTTATCAATGGAGCGCACACCGCTAGCCCCTCCTCCGGATCGCCCCTCGGGACTATGGTACTTGTAGTTCTTTAGTGGATCGCCCAGGTGGGTGCAAGTCGGTGCTTGTAGGACTGATGAATCTCTAGACCCGATACATGTCCCGGGTTTTAGGATATCGCCCGAGACATGTCTCGGGTTTCGGGATAACTTCCCTCATCAGTAGAGAAAGATCGTTAGGGGTGGAAGAGAAGGCCGCCACACAACAGTCAAAGGCCTCGATGCCAGAACCGGCACGCAGGTGCGTCGTCCAAGAGCCCGTCGGCCCAAAGCTCAAGGGAGCCATTTTGTGTTTAGTCATCAATGGAGCGCACACCGCTAGCCCCTCCTCCGGATCGCCCCTCGGGACTCTGGTACTTGTAGTTCTTTAGTGGATCACCCAGGTGGGTGCAAGTCGGTGCTTGTAGGACTGATGAATCTCTAGACCCGATACATGTCCCGGGTTTAAGGATATCGCCCGAGACATGTCTCGGGTTTCGGGATAACTTCCCTCATCAGTAGAGAAAGATCGTTAGGGGTGGAAGAGAAGGCCGCCACACAACAGTCATGGGCCTCGATGCCAGAACCGGCACGCAGGTGCGTCGTCCAAGAGCCTGTCGGCCCAAAGCTCAAGGGAGCCATATTGTGTTTAGTCATCAATGGAGCGCACACTGCTAGCCCCTCCTCCGGCTCGCCCCTCGGGACTCTGGTACTTGTAGTTCTTTAGTGGATCACCCAGGTGGGTGCAAGTCGGTGCTTGTAGGACTGATGAATCTCTAGACCCGATACATGTCCCGGGTTTTAGGATATCGCCCGAGACATGTCTCGGGTTTCGGGATAACTTCCCTCATCAGTAGAGAAAGATCGTTAGGGGTGGAAGAGAAGGCCGCCACACAACAGTCAATGGCCTCGATGCCAGAACCGGCACGCAGGTGCGTCGTCCAAGAGCCCGTCGGCCAAAGCTCAAGGGAGCCATATTGTGTTTAGTCATCAATGGAGCGCACACCGCTAGCCCCTCCTCCAGATCGCCCCTCGGGACTCTGGTACTTGTAGTTCTTTAGTGGATCACCCAGGTGGGTGCAAGTCGGTGCTTGTAGGACTGATGAATCTCTAGACCCGATACATGTCCCGGGTTTTAGGATATCGCCCGAGACATGTCTCGGGTTTCGGGATAACTTCCCTCATCAGTAGAGAAAGATCGTTAGGGGTGGAAGAGAAGGCCGCCACACAACAGTCAAAGGCCTCGATGCCAGAACTGGCACACAGGTGCGTCGTCCAAGAGCCCGTCGGCCCAAAGCTCAAGGGAGCCATATTGTGTTTAGTCATCAATGGAGCGCACACCGCTAGCCCCTCCTCCGGATCGCCCCTCGGGACTCTGGTACTTGTAGTTCTTTAGTGGATCACCCAGGTGGGTGCAAGTCGGTGCTTGTAGGACTGATGAATCTCTAGACCCGATACATGTTCCGGGTTTTAGGATATCGCCCGAGACATGTCTTGGGTTTCGGGATAACTTCCCTCATCAGTAGAGAAAGATCGTTAGGGGTGGAAGAGAAGGCCGCCACACAACAGTCAAAGGCCTCGATGCCAGAACCGGCTGTGAGAAGGTGGCCTGATATGCAGTGCTCACTATTCTAATGAACACTATGTATCAGTCCAGCAACCCTTATTGATGATTGGTTGTAAGTCAACCTTATAGACCAGCTATCCTAGTAGCGTGGATACGAGCAGTCTAAGGCTAAAGACTCGAGAGGGCGTGTTAAGCCAGCTGTTTACCACACATATACCCCTTGAACACCCAGTGAAAGGACACCACACAAGTGTTATGAAAATAAACAGTTATTTATTAAGAATCACAACAGCCCTGTACTCTTTTTGAGGACAGGGTACTAAGCACAAACCAACTCTTACAAAAATACTTAAGTTGGCACAGTATATACAAACGCCCGAGGGGCACGTAAAACCATATACTTGAAAAGTGGAATGCGAAATTACTAGCAGGTAAGTACAGTACTAATAGCCTTTGGAATCGCTAGGACTTGACTATAGAATCGTTAGATTACTTCTAGGAGACCCAGGGGACTCGGGTGCAGAGTGTGCACTCTCACGCGTGATGCGGGACAAAGTCTATGGTAGCTAGGAATTGCAAAGTTAGTGTTCTCGGGCGAACCCGACCTGGTAGGAGGAAAACGAAAGTGGATTCTGACCCTTGGATAGTGAGGCTATGCTGGGGCACCGAAATGCCGAAGTTACCTAGCCCAGGGGCTGCAGCTGCATAGGACTCAAAGGACGTCGGGAATCCTCGTAGACGGACCAGGAGCCTGGAAGAAAGAAGTTGCTGGCAGGCGTCCAGTGAAGAAAGTTCGGTGGATCCAAGCCTGGATCGATGGAAGATGACACCTGAAAGCAGAGGGGACCAAGTTCATGACTACTAGCCAGTAGTCAGTGGGCACCAGGAGGGCACCGGATGGTAGCCACCTCGACAAGGTGAGTGGGTGACGCTGTGCTCGGAGATCTCACGGACCAGGAGGCGTTGTCGGTGACCAGGATGGAGGAGCGAGCTGTCCCACGAAGATAGAAGCTGTCGGCGTCGCTGGACCCAGGATTGGGCAACAAAGCCTTGGCAAATTCAAGCCCACGCGGTGGACCTAAAATGTCGTCTGGAGTGGACCAGGAGGGTCCGGGGTGCCTCTCTTGAAGAAGGAAGCAAGGGCCAGTCTGGAGCAACCAGACCAGCAGCAGTGATGTCGTCGGGCGTCGTTCAGAAGGCCACAAGCCAGCCGGCTAGTAGCCAAACAACGCGGTGCACAGCAAACAGCAGAAGGGCCCCACGCAGATCGTGGAGATGCAGGGAGGCTGATCTTGGATGCTGGAGCTGCGCAGGGTTGGGGCTTCTCGGACCCCAAAGCACTCACCCGTGGAAGACTCGGTGGGCTTGTTACAAAGAAGTCGTGCAGTCTTGGCGATCGTCGGTCCCTCGAGGTCTCGTCGCACTCACAGTTCTCAGCTTTGCTGTAGAGGTGAGTAGAGGTCAGAGGTGCCAGGGAAGCCGGGTCTCGTCGAGCTGGGTCGTCGGATTCGTGAAGAAGGACTTGCAGCAGACCGCAGTGTTCCTAGGATGGTGCCTGCGGATGCAGGGTGACTACTCCTTAGCCACAAGGGAGAATCTTAAAGAAGGAAATCTTGATGCCTTTCGCAGAAAGTCGGGTCTTGATTCCAAAGATGATCTAATTTGAACAGGGGGCCCGCTCCTATCTTTATACTAAAAAAAGGGGGCTGACCCGGTGACTAGGTCCTGCCTATGGGTGGGACCAGGAGGGGGGTGGTTACACCCCTCTCCCCTGCCGGACTTCCCCAGGCCAGGGGCTGGTGTGCCCCTGGAACTGGTTCTGACTGGCCTATGCGTAGTGAGCACCGGGGTGCCACTCAGCAGTCACCTTCCTGAAAAGCCCTGCCTACCCAGGATACACAAAACCATGTCTGGGATGGTGCTAGCACCGCCCCGGACAGGAAACCCTTTGTCCAGGCCTCCCTCGCTGGAAGGACTCCCAGCAGCAGGAGGTCAGACTCGTGTCTGTGGTGGCAGCATCCATTTTGTGGAGCTGAGGCTTTAGTTAACTTTAACTGGGGTTCACAGTTACATACATGTCGTGTCCCTCTAGAAGGGTGGAATGCTAACCCCGTCGCCAGAATTGGCGAGGGGTTAGTATTCCAATTCGTATGACACCTTACTCGACATGTTTTGATAAAGCAATACCAAAGATAGCATTTAACCGCGAGGATTATAATGCACTTAAGAGTATATGGTATGCGATATCATGGAACAGCTATTAGGACTTGGTTCCGCAAGCTGCAGACAGGCTCAGCTCATGCCAGAGCACCATCTCACACGATTCCAAGCACTCTGCCTTCAGGATTGTCAAGGCCTGCCATAGGAGTGACTGATAGGAATCTGTGTGTCCATTTTAGGGTTAGGTATAGGTATACTACACCTACAGCAAAGGGTGATTACACGACTTTGCCCCAGCTGTCATGCAGCCAGTTGTGTCAAATTTAGGAGGCCAGCCAGGGGTGGCATAATACATGCTGCAGCCCCTGGCAGCCCTGGGTACACTCATGCCCTGAGTTACAGGGTCTGATAGGGTGGCCCAGTACCAATTGGTAGATGCACCTAGGGTACATGTGGTAATTTAGAAAGAGAACAGCCAGGCTGTGGGTCTGATTGGCAGGCCCACAGCCAGAGAAAGTCGTAAACCAGTGAAACAAAAGCAAAAAATCTGGGTGATCATAGGATTGCAGACCCTACTCTCCTACATGACCCCCCCCAAACTTTGGGACAATAAGCTAACCTTGACCAGGTGAGTCTTCTTGTTCTAAGTGGAAATATCTGGAGAGCCCATCGGCATTGCCATGATCAGTACCAGGTCTATGTTCCACTGTAAAGTCCATCCCCTGTAGGGAAATGGACCACCTAAGCAGTTTGGGGTTTTCACCCTTCATCTGATTTAGCCACAAGAGGGGCTTATGGTCGGTCTGAATCTTGAAGTGAGTGCCAAACAAGTATGGCCTCAGCTTCTTCAGGGCCCAAACCACAGCAAATGCCTCCCTCTCAATAGCTGACCAATTCTTCTCTCTGGGGGTCAGCCTTCTGCTTATAAAAGCAATGGGCTGGTCTTGACCATCAAAATTCAGTTGAGAAAGAACAGCTCCCACACCCAACTCAGAAGCATCTGTTTGGACAATGAATGGTTTGGAGTAGTCTGGACTCTTAAGGATAGGTGCTGTGCACATGGCCTGCTTTAGGTCATCGAATGCTTTTTGACAGCCTGCTGTCCACTGAACCTTTTTTGGCATTTTCTTACTTGTCAGTTCATTTAATGGTGTCACAATGGAACCATAGTTCCTGACAAACTTTCTGTAGTATCCAGTCAGGCCCAAGAAAGCTCGAACCTGAGTCTGGGTGGTTGGAGGAGCCCAGTCCCTGATTGACTGTATTTTGCTCTCCAGTGGCTGAACCTGGCCTCCACCTACAAGGTGGCCCAGGTATACAACCTGTGTCTGCCCTATCTGGCACTTGGTGGCCTTGATAGTGAGGCCTGCTGCTTGCAGAGCCTCTAACACTTTCCTCAGGTGGACCAGGTGATCCTCCCAGGTGGAGCTAAAGACAGCAATATCATCTAGATATGCTGCACAGAAGTCATCCAGCCCAGTAAGGACTTGATTCACCAACCTTTGGAAGGTGGCAGGTGCATTTTTCAGACCAAAGGGCATTACCACAAATTGATAATGCCCACCAGGGGTTGAAAATGCTGTCTTGGGCTTGGCATCCTCAGCTAACCTAATTTGCCAATACCCAGCTGTTAAGTCAAATGTACTTAAGTAGTTGGCAGAAGCCAATCTATCTATAAGTTCATCTGCCCTTGGTATTGGGTGGGCATCAGTCTTAGTGACTGCATTGAGACCCCTGTAGTCTACGCAAAACCTCATCTCTCTCTTACCATCTTGGGTGTGAGGCTTTGGCACTAGAACTACTGGACTAGCCCAAGGGCTATCTGAGGGTTCAATGACTCCCAACTCCAACATTTTCTGCACTTCAGTTTTTATGCAGTCTCTAACATGATCAGGCTGCCTGTAGATTTTACTCTTGACTGGCAGGCTGTCACCAGTGTCAACCTCATGGGTGCACCAATTGGTCTGATTGGGTGTCAGAGAGAACATATGTCTGAAAGACTGAAGAACCTGTTTACAGTCTTTCTGCTGATGTTCAGAGAGGCTGCCACAAAAGACAACACCATCTACTGACCCATCATCAGGATTCTGAGTGAGCAGGTCTGGGAGAGGGTCACTCTCTTCCTCCTGTCCCTCATCTATGGCCATGAGCAAGCTCATGTCCTTCCTGTCGACATATGCTTTGAGCCTGTTGACATGGAGTACCCTGTGGGGGCTCCTGGGAGTTCCAAGGTCCACCATGTAGGTGACCTCTCCCTTTTGCTCAAGAATTGTGTGGGGCCCAGACCATTTGTCTTTGAGTGCTGCTGGGGCCACTGGCTCCAACACCCACACCTTCTGTCCAGGCTGGTAAACAGTCAGGACAGCCTTTTGGTCATGCCAAGCTTTTTGAAGTTCTTGACTGGCCTTAAGGTTTTCAGATGCCTTCTCCATATACTCAGCCATCCTGGAGCGGAGACCAAGTACATAGTCCACTATGTTGGTTGCAGGCTTTTTGAGAGGTCTCTCCCATCCTTCCTTCACCAAACACAGGGGGCCTCTCACAGGATGCCCATACAAAAGTTCAAAAGGGCTGTAGCCAACCCCCTTTTGTGGGACCTCTCTGTAAGCAAACAGAAGGCAGGGAATCAGGACATCCCATCTACGCCTGAGCTTTTCAGGTAGTCCATGAATCATCCCTTTTAGGGTCCTGTTGAACCTTTCAACAAGCCCATTGCATTGTGGATGATAGGGTGTAGTGAATTTGTAATTGACACCACATTCCTTCCACATAGCAGTTAAGTAGCTTGACATGAAGTTTGCACCTCTGTCAGAGACAACCTCCTTAGGGAAGCCCACTCTGGAGAACACTCCAACTAGGGCCCTTGCCACCACAGGTGCTGTGGTGGTCCTAAGTGGAATAGCTTCAGGATACCTGGTGGCATGATCCACTACCACCAGTATAAACTTGTGCCCTGATGCTGTCTGGGGTTCCATTAGACCAACAATGTCAATCCCCACTCTTTCAAAGGGCACCCCCACCACAGGCATTGGTATAAGGGGGGCCTTTGTTGTGCCACCTGACTTACCACTGGCTTGGCAAGTGACACAGGAGCGACAAAACTCCTTGGTATCCTCATTCATGTGAGGCCAGTGAAAGTGTGAGACAAGCCTGTCCCAAGTCTTTGTCTGGCCTAAGTGACCTGCTAAGGGAATCTCATGGGCCAAGGTAAGTAGGAAACCTCTCTGAGACAAGGGTACAACCAGCCTCCTGGTCATGCCAGGCTTGGGGTCTCTTGACTCAGTGTACAGGAGTCCATCTTCCCAGTATACCTTGTGGGTACCTGTGGCGTTCCCAGCAGCCTCAGCAGCAGCCTGCTGTCTGAGGGGTTCAAGAGAAGGGCAGTCTAACTGGTCCTTCCCCAGGTCTTCCCTTGAGGGTCCCCCTGAACCCAAGAATTCAACTTGATCAAGTTCAAACTCTCTAGGCTCAGTTTCCCTCAATTCCTGTAGGTCAGCCTCCTCTGAGACTTGATCCACAATCTGGGGCAAGGGGGAAGGCACAGCCTTAACCCTACTGCTCTTTTTCTTGGAAGGTGTCTGGTCCATTGTTCCAGGATCCAGCACCTGTTCAGTGGGGCATTTCCTGACCTGTGACCTGGTCACAGCAAACACATGTGCTGGCAAGCCTAACATTTCCATGTGAGTCCTCTGCTCCACCTCTGTCCATTGTGATGACTCCAAATCATTGCCCAACAAACAATCCACTGGGAGGTCTGAACTAACTACAACCTTCTTTTGGCCAGTTACCCCTCCCCAGGAGAAAGCTACAATTGCCATACTGTGAGTGGTAGTGACATTGCTTGCATTGGTCACCAGGAATTCTGTACCTGGCATGATCTGTCCAGGGTCCACAAAGTTAGGTGTCACCATTGTGACACTGGCACAAGTGTCCCTATAGGCCTGAGCCATTTTTCCATTAATGAAAGGTGTCTGTCTGTATTTGTCCAAAGTATTGGGACTTATGTCAGGGGACATATCCATATCCCCTGTACTGACAAGGACAGCCTGAGTGAGTGTACCAACTAAGTTGTCACACCCCTCAGAACCCAGGGTTAACCCTACTAAACCCTTGGGAGGTGCACTACCACTGCTGACTGTACTAGGGGGCACAGGTGCCTTAGGGGCTGCAGTGGCAGGAGTCTGCCCTCCTCCTTTCTTGGTGCACTCACTAAACCAGTGAGTTTTACTTTTGCAGTATTGGCACCACCTTTTAGATTGGCCTTCTTTCTTCTTTTGGGGAGCCTGACCCCCACCCTCTTTGGGTTGTTGGGGACCTGTCGAAGACTTCTGGTCATTTTGTTCCCCCTTAGAATCTTTACCCTTCTGGTCTGCTTTCTTCTGACCACCTTGATTCTGGCCCTGGTTCTGCTTAACTCTTGTTCTAACCCATCTGTCTGCCTTCTTTCCCAATTCTTGGGGAGAGGTCAGATCTGAGTCAACAAGATGCTGATGCAACAACTGGTTCTGACAATTGTTTAAAATTTGTTCTCTCATCATCAAATTATACAATCCTTTATAATCAGTAACCTTACTGCCCAGCAACCAGCCCTCAAAAGCCTTAGTGGCACAATCTACAAAGTCAGACCAATCTTGAGACTGAGTTTTCTGGGTATCCCTGAACAGCACCCTGTACTGCTCAGTGGTTAGGCCAAACCCTTCAACCAGTGTGTTTTTCAAGACTTGGTAATTGTTAGCATCCTCCACCCTTGTGGTGAGGAGCTTATCTCTACCTTTGCCTTCAAAGGAGAGCCACAAGATAGCTGCCCACTGACTCTGGGGAACACCCTGCACAGTGCAGGCCCTCTCCAGAGCAGTAATCCATTTGTGGATGTCATCCCCTTGTTTAAAGGGGGGCACTATCTTACCAAGGTGCTTTGTATCAAAACTCCTTTCCCTATTGCTAGGTACAATGCTGCCACCAGTGGGGACTACCCCACTTAACTGTTGCTCTCTAGCAAAGGCAAGCCTTTCTTTGGCCAGGGCAAGTTCTTCCCTTTCAATCCTCAGATTGGCTGCCCTTTCTTTAGCTTCATACACTCTCCTCTGAGGGGAAGTCATCCCTCTTTGAGAAGAGTTGTGAGAGCCATTGGTTTGAAGGGATCTGCCAGAGCCTCTTGACAGAGATCTGGCTCGTCCATTCCCAATGTTAAGCTGACCTGATAGTGGCCCCAGGGGTCCCCCAGTACCACTGTCATGTTTGCTTAAGTTGGACCTGGTTAGTCTGCTGACTTCTACCTGTCCCTTGTCTGCCTCATCCCCAGAGGGCTCCTCATCCTCATCCTCCTCCCCATTTTCATTCTCAATGGAGAGGTGGATTAGGTCAGGATCTCCTCTGGTTCCCTCAAGGGGAGGCATGCCTCCATCTGGATTAGAAGGGCTAAGAAGTCTCTCAGCCTTTCTGGCATCATAGGTCTCTAGGAGACCAATCAGAAAGGAGGTGGTGGGGTTAGACCCCTGCTTAATCTTCCTAGAGGTACACACTTGTCGTAACTCATGGAAGCTAAGCACAGTATATCTTGAAGGGATGACCTGTGGAGGGTCAACTGACACAAGGGGAGACTCAGAGTTTCCTCCTTTGTCCGACATACTGTTTCTAGTGTGGTGTAAGTGATGCACCTACCTACACTATGTGTTACCTACTGATCCCTTGCTAAGAGTTGCAGCCAAGGTGTGCTAGGCCTTGAGGAGCTGCAACAGCTGGTTCAGTAGAACTCAGAGTATTCTAAGCTTAGTTAAATGTACTAACAGTACTTATGTGATCTTTCAACAAGATATTCTTAGGATACGTGTGGTAAAACAACAGCAAGCTCAAATCCCAACCGCTGCTCACCAATGTGAGAAGGTGGCCTGATATGCAGTGCTCACTATTCTAATGAACACTATGTATCAGTCCAGCAACCCTTATTGATGATTGGTTGTAAGTCAACCTTATAGACCAGCTATCCTAGTAGCGTGGATACGAGCAGTCTAAGGCTAAAGACTCGAGAGGGCGTGTTAAGCCAGCTGTTTACCACACATATACCCCTTGAACACCCAGTGAAAGGACACCACACAAGTGTTATGAAAATAAACAGTTATTTATTAAGAATCACAACAGCCCTGTACTCTTTATGAGGACAGGGTACTAAGCACAAACCAACTCTTACAAAAATACTTAAGTTGGCACAGTATATACAAACGCCCGAGGGGCACGTAAAACCATATACTTGAAAAGTGGAATGCGAAATTACTAGCAGGTAAGTACAGTACTAATAGCCTTTGGAATCGCTAGGACTTGACTATAGAATCGTTAGATTACTTCTAGGAGACCCAGGGGACTCGGGTGCAGAGTGTGCACTCTCACGCGTGATGCGGGACAAAGTCTATGGTAGCTAGGAATTGCAAAGTTAGTGTTCTCGGGCGAACCCGACCTGGTAGGAGGGAAACGAAAGTGGATTCTGACCCTTGGATAGTGAGGCTATGCTGGGGCACCGAAATGCCGAAGTTACCTAGCCCAGGGGCTGCAGCTGCATAGGACTCAAAGGACGTCGGGAATCCTCGTAGACGGACCAGGAGCCTGGAAGAAAGAAGTTGCTGGCAGGCGTCCAGTGAAGAAAGTTCGGTGGATCCAAGCCTGGATCGATGGAAGATGACACCTGAAAGCAGAGGGGACCAAGTTCGTGACTACTAGCCAGTAGTCAGTGGGCACCAGGAGGGCACCGGATGGTAGCCACCTCGACAAGGTGAGTGGGTGACGCTGTGCTCGGAGATCTCACGGACCAGGAGGCGTTGTCGGCGACCAGGATGGAGGAGCGAGCTGTCCCACGAAGATAGAAGCTGTCGGCGTCGCTGGACCCAGGATTGGGCAACAAAGCCTTGGCAAATTCAAGCCCACGCGGTGGACCTAAAATGTCGTCTGGAGTGGACCAGGAGGGTCCGGGGTGCCTCTCTTGAAGAAGGAAGCAAGGCCAGTCTGGAGCAACCAGACCAGCAGCAGTGATGTCGTCGGGCGTCGTTCAGAAGGCCACAAGCCAGCCGGCTAGTAGCCAAACAACGCGGTGCACAGCAAACAGCAGAAGGGCCCCACGCAGATCGTGGAGATGTAGGGAGGCTGATCTTGGATGCTGGAGCTGCGCAGGGTTGGGGCTTCTCGGACCCCAAAGCACTCACCCGTGGAAGACTCGGTGGGCTTGTTACAAAGAAGTCGTGCAGTCTTGGCGATCGTCGGTCCCTCGAGGTCTCGTCGCACTCACAGTTCTCAGCTTTGCTGTAGAGGTGAGTAGAGGTCAGAGGTGCCAGGGAAGCCGGGTCTCGTCGAGCTGGGTCGTCGGATTCGTGAAGAAGGACTTGCAGCAGACCGCAGTGTTCTTAGGATGGTGCCTGCGGATGCAGGGTGACTACTCCTTAGCCACAAGGGAGAATCTTAAAGAAGGAAATCTTGATGCCTTTCGCAGAAAGTCGGGTCTTGATTCCAAAGATGATCTAATTTGAACAGGGGGCCCGCTCCTATCTTTATACTAAAAAAAGGGGGCTGACCCGGTGACTAGGTCCTGCCTATGGGTGGGACCAGGAGGGGGGTGGTTACACCCCTCTCCCCTGCCGGACTTCCCCAGGCCAGGGGCTGGTGTGCCCCTGGAACTGGTTCTGACTGGCCTATGCGTAGTGAGCACCAGGGTGCCACTCAGCAGTCACCTTCCTGAAAAGCCCTGCCTACCCAGGATACACAAAACCATGTCTGGGATGGTGCTAGCACCGCCCCGGACAGGAAACCCTTTGTCCAGGCCTCCCTCGCTGGAAGGACTCCCAGCAGCAGGAGGTCAGACTCGTGTCTGTGGTGGCAGCATCCATTTTGTGGAGCTGAGGCTTTAGTTAACTTTAACCGGGGTTCACAGTTACATACATGTCGTGTCCCTCTAGAAGGGTGGAATGCTAACCCCGTCGCCAGAATTGGTGAGGGGTTAGTATTCCAATTCGTATGACACCTTACTCGACATGTTTTGATAAAGCAATACCAAAGATAGCATTTAACTGCGAGGATTATAATGCACTTAAGAGTATATGGTATGCGATATCATGGAACAGCTATTAGGACTTGGTTCCGCAAGCTGCAGACAGGCTCAGCTCATGCCAGAGCACCATCTCACACGATTCCAAGCACTCTGCCTTCAGGATTGTCAAGGCCTGCCATAGGAGTGACTGATAGGAATCTGT
This sequence comes from Lissotriton vulgaris, assembly GCF_964263255.1. Lineage (NCBI taxonomy): Eukaryota > Metazoa > Chordata > Amphibia > Caudata > Salamandridae > Lissotriton > Lissotriton vulgaris. The sequence continues at coordinate 1,413,196,117 of NC_141695.1, forward strand.
GTGTCCATTTTAGGGTTAGGTATAGGTATACTACACCTACAGCAAAGGGTGATTACACGACTTTGCCCCAGCTGTCATGCAGCCAGTTGTGTCAAATTTAGGAGGCCAGCCAGGGGTGGCATAATACATGCTGCAGCCCCTGGCAGCCCTGGGTACACTCATGCGCTGAGTTACAGGGTCTGATAGGGTGGCCCAGTACCAATTGGTAGATGCACCTAGGGTACATGTGGTAATTTAGAAAGAGAACAGCCAGGCTGTGGGTCTGATTGGCAGACCCACAGCCAGAGAAAGTCGTAAACCAGTGAAACAAAAGCAAAAAATCTGGGTGATCATAGGATTGCAGACCCTACTCTCCTACACCGGCACGCAGGTGCGTCGTCCAAGAGCCCGTCGGCCCAAAGCTCAAGGGAGCCATATTGTGTCTAGTCATCAATGGAGCGCACACCGCTAGCCCCTCCTCCGGATCGCCCCTCGGGACTATGGTACTTGTAGTTCTTTAGTGGATCACCCAGGTGGGTGCAAGTCGGTGCTTGTAGGACTGATGAATCTCTAGACCCGATACATGTCCCGGGTTTTAGGATATCGCCCGAGACATGTGTCGGGATTTGGGATAACTTCCCTCATCAGTAGAGAAAGATCGTTAGGGGTGGAAGAGAAGGCCGCCACACAACAGTCAAAGGCCTCGATGCCAGAACCGGCACGCAGGTGCGTCGTCCAAGAGCCCGTCGGCCCAAAGCTCAAGGGAGCCATATTGTGTTTAGTCATCAATGGAGCGCATACCACTAGCCCCTCCTCCGGATCGCCCCTCGGGACTCTGGTACTTGTAGTTCTTTAGTGGATCACCCAGGTGGGTGCAAGTCGGTGCTTGTAGGACTGATGAATCTCTAGACCCGATACATGTCCCGGGTTTTAGGATATCGCCCGAGACATGTCTCGGGTTTCGGGATAACTTCCCTCATCAGTAGAGAAAGATCGTTAGGGGTGGAAGAGAAGGTCGCCACACAACAGTCAAAGGCCTCAATGCCAGAACCGGCATGCAGGTGCGTCGTCCAAGAGCCTGTCGGCCCAAAGCTCAAGGGAGCCATATTGTGTTTAGTCATCAATGGAGCGCACACTGCTAGCCCCTCCTCCGGCTCGCCCCTCGGGACTCTGGTACTTGTAGTTCTTTAGTGGATCACCCAGGTGGGTGCAAGTCGGTGCTTGTAGGACTGATGAATCTGTAGACCCGATACATGTCCCGGGTTTTAGGATATCGCCCGAGACATGTCTCGGGTTTCGGGATAACTTCCCTCATCAGTAGAGAAAGATCGTTAGGGGTGGAAGAGAAGGCCGCCACACAACAGTCAAAGGCCTCGATGCCAGAACCGGCACGCAGGTGCGTCGTCCAAGAGCCCGTCGGCCCAAAGCTCAAGGGAGCCATATTGTGTTTAGTCATCAATGGAGCGCACACCGCTAGCCCCTCCTCCGGATCGCCCCTCAGGACTCTGGTACTTGTAGTTCTTTAGTGGATCACCCAGGTGGGTGCAAGTCGGTGCTTGTAGGACTGATGAATCTCTAGACCCGATACATGTCCCGGGTTTTAGGATATCGCCCGAGACATGTCTCAGGTTTCGGGATAACTTCCCTCATCAGTAGAGAAAGATCGTTAGGGGTGGAAGAGAAGGCCGCCACACAACAGTCAAAGGCCTCGATGCCAGAACCGGCCCGCAGGTGCGTCGTCCAAGAGCCTGTCGGCCCAAAGCTCAAGGGAGCCATATTGTGTTTAGTCATCAATGGAGTGCACACCGCTAGCCCCTCCTCCGGGTCGCCCCTTGGGACTCTGGTACTTGTAGTTCTTTAGTGGATCACCCAGGTGGGTGCAAGTCGGTGCTTGTAGGACTGATGAATCTCTAGACCCGATACATGTCCCGGGTTTTAGGATATCGCCCGAGACATGTCTCGGGTTTCGGGATAACTTCCCTCATCAGTAGAGAAAGATCGTTAGGGGTGGAAGAGAAGGCCGCCACACAACAGTCAAAGGCCTCGATGCCAGAACCGGCACGCAGGTGCGTCGTCCAAGAGCCCGTCGGCCCAAAGCTCAAGGGAGCCATATTGTGTTTAGTCATCAATGGAGCGCACACCGCTAGCCCCTCCTCCGGATCACCCCTCGGGACTCTGGTACTTGTAGTTCTTTAGTGTATCACCCAGGTGGGTGCAAGTCGGTGCTTGTAGGACTGATGAATCTCTAGACCCGATACATGTCCCGGGTTTTAGGATATCGCCCGAGACATGTCTCGGGTTTCGGGATAACTTCCCTCATCAGTAGAGAAAAATCGTTAGGGGTGGAAGAGAAGGCCGCCACACAACAGTCAAAGGCCTCGATGTCAGAACCGGCACGCAGGTGCGTCGTCCAAGAGCCCGTCCGCCCAAAGCTCAAGGGAGCCATATTTTGTTTAGTCATCAATGGAGCGCACACCGCTAGCCCCTCCTCCGGATCAACCCTCGGGACTCTGGTACTTGTAGTTCTTTAGTGGATCACCCAGGTGGGTGCAAGTCGGTGCTTGTAGGACTGATGAATCTCTAGACCCGATACATGTTCCGGGTTTTAGGATATCGCCCGAGACATGTCTCGGGTTTCGGGATAACTTCCCTCATCAGTAGAGAAAGATCGTTAGGGGTGGAAGAGAAGGCCGCCACACAACAGTCAAAGGCCTCGATGCCAGAACCGGCACGCAGGTGCGTCGTCCAAGAGCCCGTCGGCCCAAAGCTCAAGGGAGCCATATTGTGTTTAGTCATCAATGGAGCGCACACCGCTAGCCCCTCCTCCGGATCGCCCCTCGGGACTATGGTACTTGTAGTTCTTTAGTGGATCACCCAGGTGGGTGCAAGTCGGTGCTTGTAGGACTGATGAATCTCTAGACCCGATACATGTCCCGGGTTTTAGGATATCGCCCGAGACATGTCTCGGGTTTCGGGATAACTTCCCTCATCAGTAGAGAAAGATCGTTAGGGGTGGAAGAGAAGGCCGCCACACAACAGTCAAAGGCCTCGATGCCAGAACCGGCATGCAGGTGCGTCGTCCAAGAGCCCGTCGGCCCAAAGCTCAAGGGAGCCATATTGTGTTTAGTCATCAATGGAGCGCACACCGCTAGCCCCTCCTCCGGATCGCCCCTCGGGACTCTGGTACTTGTAGTTCTTTAGTGGATCACCCAGGTGGGTGCAAGTCGGTGCTTGTAGGACTGATGAATCTCTAGACCCGATACATGTCCCGGGTTTTAGGATATCGCCCGAGACATGTCTCGGGTTTCGGGATAACTTCCCTCATCAGTAGAGAAAGATCGTTAGGGGTGGAAGAGAAGGCCGCCACACAACAGTCAAAGGCCTCGATGCCAGAACCGGCACGCAGGTGCGTCGTCCAAGAGCCTGTCGGCCCAAAGCTCAAGGGAGCCATATTGTGTTTAGTCATCAATGGAGCGCACACTGCTAGCCCCTCCTCCGGCTCGCCACTCGGGACTCTGGTACTTGTAGTTCTTTAGTGGATCACCCAGGTGGGTGCAAGTCGGTGCTTGTAGGACTGATGAATCTCTAGACCCGATACATGTCCCGGGTTTTAGGATATCGCCCGAGACATGTCTCGGGTTTCGGGATAACTTCCCTCATCAGTAGAGAAAGATCGTTAGGGGTGGAAGAGAAGGCCGCCACACAACAGTCAAAGGCCTCGATGCCAGAACCGGTGCGCAGGTGCGTCGTCCAAGAGCCCGTCGGCCCAAAGCTCAAGGGAGCCATATTGTGTTTAGTCATCAATGGAGCGCACACCGCTAGCCCCTCCTCCGGATCGCCCCTCGGGACTCTGGTACTTGTAGTTCTTTAGTGGATCACCCAGGTGGGTGCAAGTCGGTGCTTGTAGGACTGATGAATCTCTAGACCCGATACATGTCCCGGGTTTTAGGATATCGCCCGAGACATGTCTCGGGTTTCGGGATAACTTCCCTCATCAGTAGAGAAAGATCGTTAGGGGTGGAAGAGAATGCCGCCACACAACAGTCAAAGGCCTCGATGCCAGAACCGACACGCAGGTGCGTCGTCCAAGAGCCTGTCGGCCCAAAGCTCAAGGGAGCCATATTGTGTTTAGTCATCAATGGAGCGCACACTGCTAGCCCCTCCTCCGGCTCGCCCCTCGGGACTCTGGTACTTGTAGTTCTTTAGTGGATCACCCAGGTGGGTGCAAGTCGGTGCTTGTAGGACTGATGAATCTCTAGACCCGATAAGTGTCCCGGGTTTTAGGATATCGCCCGAGACATGTCTCGGGTTTCGGGATAACTTTCCTCATCAGTAGAGAAAGATCGTTAGGGGTGGAAGAGAAGGCCGCCACACAACAGTCAAAGGCCTCGATGCCAGAACCGGCACGCAGGTGCGTCGTCCAAGAGCCCGTCGGCCCAAAGCTCAAGGGAGCCATATTGTGTTTAGTCATCAATGGAGCGCACACCGCTAGCCCCTCCTCCGGATCGCCCCTCGGGACTCTGGTACTTGTAGTTCTTTAGTGGATCACCCAGGTGGGTGCAAGTCGGTGCTTGTAGGACTGATGAATCTCTAGACCCGATACATGTCCCGGGTTTTAGGATATCGCCCGAGACATGTCTCGGGTTTCGGGATAACTTCCCTCATCAGTAGAGAAAGATCGTTAGGGGTGGAAGAGAAGGCCGCCACACAACAGTCAAAGGCCTCGATGCCAGAACCGGCACGCAGGTGCGTCGTCCAAGAGCCCGTCGGCCCAAAGCTCAAGGGAGCCATATTGTGTTTAGTCATCAATGGAGCGCACACCGCTAGCCCCTCCTCCGGATCGCCCCTCGGGACTCTGGTACTTGTAGTTCTTTAGTGGATCACCCAGGTGGGTGCAAGTCGGTGCTTGTAGGACTGATGAATCTCTAGACCCGATACATGTCCCGGGTTTTAGGATATCGCCCGAGACATGTCTCGGGTTTCGGGATAACTTCCCTCATCAGTAGAGAAAGATCGTTAGGGGTGGAAGAGAAGGCCACCACACAACAGTCAAAGGCCTCGATGCCAGAACCGGCATGCAGGTGCTTCGTCCAAGAGCCCGTCGGCCCAAAGCTCAAGGGAGCCATATTGTGTTTAGTCATCAATGGAGCGCACACCGCTAGCCCCTCCTCCGGATCACCCCTCGGGACTCTGGTATTTGTAGTTCTTTAGTGTATCACCCAGGTGGGTGCAAGTCGGTGCTTGTAGGACTGATGAATCTCTAGACCCAATACATGTCCCGGGTTTTAGGATATCGCCCGAGACATGTCTTGGGTTTCGGGATAACTTCCCTCATCAGTAGAGAAAGATCGTTAGGGGTGGAAGAGAAGGCCGCCACACAACAGTCAAAGGCCTCGATGCCAGAACCGGCACGCAGGTGCGTCGTCCAAGAGCCCGTCGGCCCAAAGCTCAAGGGAGCCATGTTGTGTTTAGTCATCAATGGAGCGCGCACCGCTAGCCCCTCCTCCAGATCGCCCCTCGGGACTCTGGTACTTGTAGTTCTTTAGTGGATCACCCAGGTGGGTGCAAGTCGGTCCTTGTAGGACTGATGAATCTCTAGACCCGATACATGCCCCGGGTTTTAGGATATCGCCCGAGACATGTCTCGGGTTTCGGGATAACTTCCCTCATCAGTAGAGAAAGATCGTTAGGGGTGGAAGAGAAGGCCGCCACACAACAGTCAAAGGCCTCGATGCCAGAACCGGCACGCAGGTGCGTCGTCCAAGAGCCCGTCAGCCCAAAGCTCAAGGAAGCCATATAGTGTTTAGTCATCAATGGAGCGCACACCGCTAGCCCCTCCTCCGGATCGCCCCTCGGGACTCTGGTACTTGTAGTTCTTTAGTGGATCACCCAGGTGGGTGCAAGTCGGTGCTTGTAGGACTGATGAATCTCTAGACCCGATACATGTCCCGGGTTTTAGGATATCGCCCGAGACATGTCTCGGGTTTCGGGATAACTTCCCTCATCAGTAGAGAAAGATCGTTAGGGGTGTAAGAGAAGGCCGCCACACAACAGTCAAAGGCCTCGATGCCAGAACCTGCACGCAGGTGCGTCGTCCAAGAGCCCGTCGGCCCAAAGCTCAAGGGAGCCATATTGTGTTTAGTCATCAATCCAGCGCACACCGCTAGCCCCTCCTCCGGATCGCCCCTCGGGACTCTGGTACTTGTAGTTCTTTAGTGGATCACCCAGGTGGGTGCAAGTCGGTGCTTGTAGGACTGATGAATCTCTAGACCCGATACATGTCCCGGGTTTTAGGATATCGCCCGAGACATGTCACGGGTTTCGGGATAACTTCCCTCATCAGTAGAGAAAGATCGTTAGGGGTGGAAGAGAAGGCCGCCACACAACAGTCAAAGGCCTCGATGCCAGAACCGGCACGCAGGTGCGTCGTCCAAGAGCCCGTAGGCCCAAAGCTCAAGGGAGCCATATTGTGTTTAGTCATCAATGGAGCGCACACCGCTAGCCCCTCCTCCGGATCGCCCCTCGGGACTCTGGTACTTGTAGTTCTTTAGTGGATCACCCAGGTGGGTGCAAGTCGGTGCTTGTAGGACTGATGAATCTCTAGACCCGATACATGTCCCGGGTTTTAGGATATCGCCCGAGACATGTCTCGGGTTTCAGGATAACTTCCCTCATCAGTAGAGAAAGATCGTTAGGGGTGGAAGAGAAGGCCGCCACACAACAGTCAAAGGCCTCGATGCCAGAACCAGGACGCAGGTGCGTCGTCCAAGAGCCCGTCGGCCCAAAGCTCAAGGGAGCCATATTGTGTTTAGTCATCAATGGAGCGCACACCGCTAGCCCCTCCTCCGGATCGCCCCTCGGGACTCTGGTACTTGTAGTTCTTTAGTGAATCACCCAGGTGGGTGCAAGTCGGTGCTTGTAGGACTGATGAATCTCTAGACCCGATACATGTCCCGGGTTTTAGGATATCGCCCGAGACATGTCTCGGGTTTTGGGATAACTTCCCTCATCAGTAGAGAAAGATCGTTAGGGGTGGAAGAGAAGGCCGCCACACAACAGTCAAAGGCCTCGATGCCAGAACCGGCACGCAGGAGCGTCGTCAAAGAGCCCGTCGGCCCAAAGCTCAAGGGAGCCATATTGTGTTTAGTCATCAATGGAGCGCACACCGCTAGCCCCTCCTCCGGATCGCCCCTCGGGACTCTGGTACTTGTAGTTCTTTACTGGATCACCCAGGTGGGTGCAAGTCGGCGTTTGTAGGACTGATGAATCTCTAGACCTGATACATGTCCCGGGTTTTAGGATATCACCCGAGACAGGTCTCGGGTTTCGGGATAACTACCCTCATCAGTAGAGAAAGATCGTTAGGGGTGGAAGAGAAGGCCGCCACACAACAGTCAAAGGCCTCGATGCCAGAACCGGCACGCAGGTGCGTCGTCCAAGAGCCCGTCGGCCCAAAGCTTAAGTGTTAGACGGACCGGGAGGGTCGGCCGAGATTACGGGGAGAGGTCTCCAGGGAGAGCCGTCTCCAACGACTGTACAGGTAAGTAACTTCCCCCCCACAGACGGACACCACACAAGATTGAAGGTTAACGAGACTTTATATGCAATTCTTAGGTTACGTCGCTATGATACAAGGAGGTCTGGACTCAGGGGTCCCCTCGGTTCTGATCTCTGGTTGAGGAGAAAGGGTAGCGGGACAGTCTTAGTTACCAATGAGTTAAATAGCTCTCAATCCTCGAGCTCGGCGTGGTTGCTGATCGGGCCGTGGAGGAGCCAAGCAGGTCCCGAGATGGATGAAGGAGGGTCGACGGGCCGTGGAGAAGCCAAGCAGGTCCCGATGAAGATGATGGTTACAACGGTCCGCGGCCTCGCCAGCAGATCCGGACGACGGTGAAGAATGAAGGTTACGACGGCTGTGGCAGCGCCAACAGGCAGGACGATGGTGCACAGGACAGAGCTACGGCAGCGCCAGTAGTCCGTCCAGGATGAGTTCCTCTTTCGTCTCTCGACTCCAAGATACAACTGACTTCCTGCTCTGGAGCTGTCCCAGTTATAGGGCTGGTGTGCTTTGATGTCCGGACCCTCGCACTTGGAGGTCGGGAGGTCCGGGATGAGGGAGTCCAGACACCCAGCAGGGGGGTGGAGCCAGCGCCCGGGGAGGCGATGGGCGAGCGGCACTGGGCGGGGGGAGAGCCATCGGCACCTCTCTCTCCCATTGACTTGCCAAGTAGCCCGCTCACCTCCTGGGTGGAGGGTGGTGCCGGATTGTCTGAGGCTGGGCTAGGCCCAGGGTTGAGGTCGATCGGGGGCCAGGCGGCCTCGTGGCGAGGCGTCCAAGATGGCGGCCCGGGCTGGGTGCATGGGCCGGCAGTGGATCGGACCCACGAGGTTATCATGTTCGAGGGCAGGGGTCCCTGAGGGGACGTAGGGCGTGCAATGGTGGTGTGTGGTGCTTGCGTGACTGGGCTCGGGCCTGGTCGAGCCGGGGGAGAGCGGCCCGTCATGTGGCCTGTCCAACATGCGTCCCCCCCAGCTGAAGGCGGGGAGAGTTACCCATCCTCTTGGGGACTCTCTTCGTCGAGGCGGAAAAACCGGGACAGGCCATCGGCGTTGGCGTGGTCGGACCCAGGCCGGTGTTCGACTGTGAAGTCCATACCTTGTAAGGAGATGGACCAGCGTAGCAATTTTGGGTTTTCCCCCCGCATATGCATCAACCACTGCAGGGGTCGGTGGTCAGTCTGCACCCGAAAGTGGGTGCCAAAAAGGTAGGGCCGGAGCTTCTTGAGGGCCCATACCACAGCGAAGGCTTCCCTCTCTATGGTGCTCCAGCGTTGTTCCCGGGGTAGGAGTCTCCGGCTGATGAAGGCCACCGGTTGATCGAGGCCTTCGGTGTTCACTTGGGACAGGACCGCCCCAATGCCCTGGTCGGAGGCGTCCGTCTGGACGACGAACTCCCGGCTGTAGTCTGGGGCCTGGAGCACAGGAGCGGAACACATGGCGGCCTTTAACTGTTCGAATGCCGCTTGACACTCTGGGGTCCAGTTCACCTTCTTGGGCTGATTTTTTGACGTGAGTTCGGTGAGAGGCCCCACGATGGTACCATAATCTTTCACGAACCTTCGGTAGTAGCCCGTGAGGCCCAGGAAGGCTCGCACCTCAGTTTGGGTGATAGGGGGTTGCCAGTTCTGGATGGCGGCAATTTTCAGCTGTAGGGGGGCCACTAGGCCGCTTCCCACCTGGTGTCCGAGGTAGGTCACCGACCCTTGTCCAATTTGGCATTTGCTGGCCTTGATCGTGAGGCCAGCTCGCTGAAGGGCTTGCAGCACTGCTTGGAGGTGGTGGAGGTGCTCGGTCCAATGGTGGCTGTACACAGCGATGTCGTCCAGGTAGGCGGCGCTGAACTCTTCGAGCCCCGCCAGGACCTGATTGACGAGCCGTTGGAACGTCGCTGGGGCGTTCTTCATGCCGAAGGGCATGACCGTAAAGTGATAGTGGCCATCGGGGGTGGAGAAGGCAGAGCGTTCTTGTGCTCGGGGTGTGAGGCCGATCTGCCAATAACCTGCCGTCAGGTCGAAGATGCTGAGGTAGCGGGCAGCGCCCATTCGGTCGACCAGTTCATCTGCCCGGGGGATGGGGTGTGCGTCCGTTCTGGTGACTTCATTCAGACCCCGGTAGTCGACACAGAACCGGAGTTCTGGTGTGGTCCCGGGGGCGGCTGCTTTGGGGACCAGTACGACCGGGCTGGCCCATGGACTGTCTGAGGGCTCGATGACCCCGAGCGTGAGCATCTTAGCTACTTCCGCCTGGATGCAGGCCCGTACCCGATCAGGTACGCGGTAGGCCCGGTGGCGGATAGGAGGGCTGTCTCCGGTGTCCACATCGTGCACACACCAGGAAGTGACACCCGGGGTGAGGGAGAACAGACTGGCGAACCGTGATAGAAGGGCTTGGCACTCTTGCCGTTGTTCTCTGGTGAGGGTCTCCGAGAGTCGGACCCCATCCACGGAGCCGTCTTGCTCCTGGGTCCGCAAGAGGTCAGGGAGAGGCTCGGAGTCGTCTTCAACCCCATTGTCTGTGGCCATCAAGAGGCTGAGTTCTGTTCGTGCAAAGTGGGGTTTCAGTCTGTTGGTGTGGAGGACTCGGAGCGGATTCCGGGCGGACTCCATATCGATCAGATAGGTGGCAGGACCCTTGCGCTCGATTACCTTGAAGGGTCCCGTCCATTTGTCTTGGAGAGCGCACGGTTCGGTGGGGGACATTACCCAGACCTGTTGCCCCGGCTCGAATTCAATGGATGAGGCGTTCTGGTCATACCATTTCTTCATGTCCTCTTGACTGGCCTCTAGGTTGGCTTTTGCTAGGTCTCTGAACCGCCGGGACTGGTTGCGGAGGGTGAGGAGGTACCGGAAGACATCTGGGGGACTCTTGGCCGGAGGCATCTCCCAGCCTTCTTTGATCAGGCTGAGTGGCCCCCGTACTGGGTGCCCATAGAGCAGCTCGAAGGGGCTGAAGCCTAGGGACTTCTGTGGGACCTCCCGGTAGGCGAAGAGGAGGCACGGCAGCAGCACGTCCCACTGGCGACGGAGGGGCTCTTCCAATCCCCCGATCATCCCTTTTAGCGTGCGATTGAACCGCTCAACAAGTCCGTTTCCTTGGGGGTGATAGGGGGTCGTGAAGCGGTAGGTGACCCCACACTGTTGCCAGAGGGACTTCATATATTTAGAAATGAAGTTCGTGCCTCTGTCACTGACGACTTCTCGGGGGAACCCCACACGGGAGAAGATCCCCATCAGGGCCCGGCCGACCACTGGGGCTGTCACGGTCCGGAGAGGAATAGCCTCAGGGTAGCGGGTGGCGTGGTCCACTAGTACCAGGATGAAGCGATGGCCTTGTCTTGTACGCGGGTCCAGGGGTCCCACAATGTCTATCCCGACCCTCTCAAATGGGGTTGTGACTACTGGAAAGGGTTGCAGGGGAGCCTTTAATTTGCGGCCGCTCTTCCCACTGGCTTGGCACGTGGGGCAAGATCGGCAATGCTGGTGCACATCGTTTCTCATTTTGGGCCAGAAGAAGTGGGTCACTAGGCGGCTGTAGGTTTTATCCTGTCCCAGGTGCCCTGCCAGGGGGGCATCGTGGGCCAGGTTTAGCAGGAAGTCTCTAAAGCGGAGGGGCACCACTAGTACTCGGTTGGCCCCCAGCTCGGCGATTCGTTGCTCGCTGTACAATAGATCATTGTCCCAGTAGACCCAATGAGTTCCGGAGGTATCCCCGGCGCTTTGGGCGAGCGCTTGTTGTCGGAGTCCCTCAAGGGAGGGACAGGTCTTCTGTTCCTGACGAAATTGTTCTTGTGTGGGTCCCCCTTCTTGAGCCCACTGATCAAGATTAGCGAGGTCGGAAGGTTGAGCAAGTTCGAGGGGGATGCCATGGTCGGGGGTCTCGGCGGGGGCGACCGGAGGCGGTGGCGCCGGCCATTCTGGTTCTTCCGGGTGATGGTTGGCACGGGCGGCCATGGACCGGGTGGTGACGCACGCCCAGTCTGGGACGCCCAACATCCCCAAGTGTTCTTTTCGCTCCACGGCTGCCCACGGGGAGCTTTCCAGGTCATTTCCGAGGAGGCAGTCCACGGGGGCGTCGTCTCGGACCGTTACCTTCAACATGCCGGAGACCCCTCCCCACTCAAAGGGGACGCAGGCCATCCGACACAGACTTTCCGAGTTGTCGGCTGATCGCACAGGGCAGAGAACGTTCGGTAGATATTGTTCTGGGGTCACCAGATGACAGCGGACGGCTGTCACACTGGCCCCGGTGTCTCGAAGGGCTTCGGCCCGTTGTCCATTGATGCTCACCCATTGGCTGTACTTCTGGGTGTTAGCGGGTAGGGGGACCCGCGGGACCATGTCTCTTCCCCCTAAGCACGCGAGAGTCATGGCGGCTGGCTCCCACTCTTGATACTCTTGCTCGCCTGTTTCTTGTTCCTCGGAGATCTGTTCTTCCCCTAGTGCCGCGGCGGCCACCTGGCGGGGTCTTGGACTCTGATACTGCGGGCAGCTTGGGTCGTTTGCATAGTGGCCGACTCGTTGGCATCGGTGACATGTAACATTGGCTCTGTATCCCGGTCGCGCCGGGGTGCTGCCCCGGTTGGCCGGGGGGGTGGTGCTGGTAGCGGGGGCGGCCGGAGGATTGTCTCTTCCTCGTCCTTGGCCCCCTCCTCCTCCTCTGGGTCGGTAGTGACCATTGTTGTTCCTGTTCTGCTCGTAGGACCCATTCCGGCCCACTCTGGTGATCTCCCACCGGTCAGCTTCGGCTGCGAGCTGCCGGGGATCGGTTAACTTGCTGTCGAGGAGGTGTTGGCGTAGTTCAATGAAGCAATTGTTGGACAGATGCTCCCATACCATCAGATTGAACAGCTGCTCGTAGGTCGTGACGTTGTTCCCTCTGATCCAGCCTTCGAAGGCTCGGCTAAAGTACGTTACATAGTCCACCCAAGTTGTACCTGGAATGCGTGTGCAGTCTCGGAACCTCTGACGGTACATCTCGGGCGTGAGGCCATAGCGGGTGAGGAGGGCCGCTTTCATATGGTCGTAGGAGGTCATCTGGTGGTCTGGGAGCTGTAACAGAGTATCGCGGCCCTCATTGAGGAATTTGCCCCATAGGCCGGCTCCCCAGTCGGTTCTATCGATCCGGTGCGCAGTCATCGCGATTTCATAGGCCTTAAACCATTGCTGGATGTCGTCTTCTCGAAAATATTCTCGGACCACATCCTTGGGGATGTGCACTTTTTTCTCCGCGGTCCCTGGGGTGGACGGTCTGTCGGGCACCCCTAACTCTTTATTTTGTTTGCGCAGGTTGATCTCGGCTAGGTTCCGTTCGTGCTCGTACGTTAGTCTTTTTTCCTCGAGCTCCCTTTGCCTCTGTTTCTCCTCTCTTTCTTCTCGGAGGCGAAGGTGCTCTAAGTTTATTTTTTGCTCGGCCAATTTGAGTTCTATGTCCATCTTGAGTCGGGCCATTTCGAGTTCGTGTAGTCGGGCTTTTTCTCTTTCTTGGATCTCGTCTTGCGAGAGACTGGTTCTTTGCCCCTCAGGGGCCGTGTTGGTATCTTTCGCGGTGCTTTGCTCAGGGGTTTCGACATCCCCGGTCTCTGCCCAAGATTCTAGGGCATGCTTAAAATCGTCCTTGGTACTTAGTCCGGTGGTAGCGATACCTAGTTCGATGCAGAACTGCTTTAGTTCACGATGGCTGTATTCCTCTAGTTTTTCCATTTGGAACTTCTCAGTTGATCCGCTCTCTTTAGTCGACATTGTTGTTCGTTGTGGGGTGAGCTACTCTCTGTACGTTATGCGGTGATTCGGATCGCGCCGCTGGCCACCAATGTTAGACGGACCGGGAGGGTCGGCCGAGATTACGGGGAGAGGTCTCCAGGGAGAGCCGTCTCCAACGACTGTACAGGTAAGTAACTTCCCCCCCACAGACGGACACCACACAAGATTGAAGGTTAACGAGACTTTATATGCAATTCTTAGGTTACGTCGCTATGATACAAGGAGGTCTGGACTCAGGGGTCCCCTCGGTTCTGATCTCTGGTTGAGGAGAAAGGGTAGCGGGACAGTCTTAGTTACCAATGAGTTAAATAGCTCTCAATCCTCGAGCTCGGCGTGGTTGCTGATCGGGCCGTGGAGGAGCCAAGCAGGTCCCGAGATGGATGAAGGAGGGTCGACGGGCCGTGGAGAAGCCAAGCAGGTCCCGATGAAGATGATGGTTACAACGGTCCGCGGCCTCGCCAGCAGATCCGGACGACGGTGAAGAATGAAGGTTACGACGGCTGTGGCAGCGCCAACAGGCAGGACGATGGTGCACAGGACAGAGCTACGGCAGCGCCAGTAGTCCGTCCAGGATGAGTTCCTCTTTCGTCTCTCGACTCCAAGATACAACTGACTTCCTGCTCTGGAGCTGTCCCAGTTATAGGGCTGGTGTGCTTTGATGTCCGGACCCTCGCACTTGGAGGTCGGGAGGTCCGGGATGAGGGAGTCCAGACACCCAGCAGGGGGGTGGAGCCAGCGCCCGGGGAGGCGATGGGCGAGCGGCACTGGGCGGGGGGAGAGCCATCGGCACCTCTCTCTCCCATTGACTTGCCAAGTAGCCCGCTCACCTCCTGGGTGGAGGGTGGTGCCGGATTGTCTGAGGCTGGGCTAGGCCCAGGGTTGAGGTCGATCGGGGGCCAGGCGGCCTCGTGGCGAGGCGTCCAAGATGGCGGCCCGGGCTGGGTGCATGGGCCGGCAGTGGATCGGACCCACGAGGTTATCATGTTCGAGGGCAGGGGTCCCTGAGGGGACGTAGGGCGTGCAATGGTGGTGTGTGGTGCTTGCGTGACTGGGCTCGGGCCTGGTCGAGCCGGGGGAGAGCGGCCCGTCATGTGGCCTGTCCAACATTAAGGGAGCCATATTGTGTTTAGTCATCAATGGAGCACACACCGCTAGCCCCTCCTCCGGATCGCCCCTCGGGACTCTGGTACTTGTAGTTCTTTAGTGGATCACCCAGGTGGGTGCATGTCGGTGCTTGTAGGACTGATGAATCTCTAGACCCGATACATGTCCCGGGTTTTAGGATATCGCCCGAGACATGTCTTGGGTTTCGGGATAACTTCCCTCATCAGTAGAGAAAGATCGTTAGGGGTGGAAGAGAAGGCCGCCAAACAACAGTCAAAGGCCTCGGTGCCAGAACCGGCACGCAGGTGCGTCGTCCAAGAGCCCGTCGGCCCAAAGTTCAAGGGAGCCATATTGTGTTTAGTCATCAATGGAGCGCACACCGCTAGCCCCTCCTCCGGATCGCCCCTCGGGACTCTGGTACTTGTAGTTCTTTAGTGGATCACCCAGGTGGGTGCAAGTCGGTGCTTGTAGGACTGATGAATCTCTAGACCCGATACATGCCCCGGGTTTTAGGATATCGCCCGAGACATGTCTCGGGTTTCGGGATAACTTCCCTCATCAGTAGAGAAAGATCGTTAGGGGTGGAAGAGAAGGCCGCCTAACAACAGTCAAAGGCCTCGATGCCAGAACCGGCACGCAGGTGCGTTGTCCAAGAGCCCGTCGGCCCAAAGCTCAAGGGAGCCATATTGTGTTTAGTCATCAATGGAGCGCACACCGCTAGCCCCTCCTCCGGATCGCCCCTCGGGACTCTGGTACTTGTAGTTCTTTAGTGAATCACCCAGGTGGGTGCAAGTCGGTGCTTGTAGGATTGATGAATCTCTAGACCCGATACATGTCCTGGGGTTTAGGATATCGTTCGAGACATGTCTTGGGTTTCGGGATAACTTCCCTCATCAGTAGAGAAAGATCGTTAGGGGTGGAAGAGAAGGCCGCCACACAACAGTCAAAGGCCTCGATGCCAGAACCGGCACGCAGGTGCGTCGTCCAAGAGCCCGTCGGCCCAAAGCTCAAGGGAGCCATATTGTGTTTAGTCATCAATGGAGCGCACACCGCTAGCCCCTCCTCCGGATCGCCCCTCGGGACTCTGGTACTTGTAGTTCTTTAGTGGATCACCCAGGTGGGTGCAAGTCGGTGCTTATAGGACTGATGAATCTCTAGACCCGATACATGTCCTGGGTTTTAGGATATCGCCCGAGACATGTCTCGGGTTTCGGGATAACTTCCCTCATCAGTAGAGAAAGATCGTTAGGGGTGGAAGAGAAGGCCGCCTGTTGGACAGGCCCCCTAAAGGGCTCGCTCCCTCCCCGCATGACAGGGCCCAGACACCGGCTCTCCCAGGGCTACCCACAGAAGCCCCCCGCAACCCGTCCCCTACGGGACGCCTGCTCCCGGACCTCTCTGCATCCCTGGGCCGGGCCACCGTCAGCACCATTGCCCGGACCAGCCGCCATCTTGGACACTGCACCACGAGGCCGCGTGGCCTCAGCTCGACCCCAACCCTGGGCCTGGCCAGGCCCCGACATCCCGGCACCACCATCCACCCAGGAGGTGAACGAACCACTTGGCAGGTCTTTGGGAGAAAGAAGTGTCGATGGCTCTCCCCCGCCAGGTGCCGATCGCCCCCGGCCTCCCCGGGTGCTGGCTCCACCCCCCTGCTGGGTGTCTGGACTCCCTCATCCCCGACCTCCCGACCTCCAAGTGCGAGGGTCCGGACATCAAAGGGCGCCAGACCTATAACTGAGGCAGCTCCCGAGCAGGAAGGCAGTTGTATCCTGGAGTCGCGAGACACCATGAAGAACTCATCCTTGACGGACTACTGGCGCTGCCGTAGCCCTGCCTTGTGAACCGTCGTCCTGCCTGCCGGCACTGCCGCGGCCTTCTGCAACCTTCATCCTCGTGGGACCTGCTGGCGCTGCCGCGGCCCGTTGTAACCTTCATCTTCGTGGGGACCTGCTGGCGCTGCCGCGGCCTCTTGCAACCACCACCTTCGTCTGGACCTGCTGGCGCTGCCGCGGCCCGACCTACCGAACGCCGAGCTCGAGGATTGTGGGCTACGCATCGTCCAACTTCGTTACCAGATTGGTACCAAGACTGTCCCGCTACCCGCCTTTCCCTTCCAGAGACTAGAATTGAGAGGATCCCCGTGTCCTGATCTCATTGTACCGTACTACCTTAATCCAAGAACTGCCTATAAAGAGCGTTAACCTTATCTTCGTGTGGTGTCTATCTGTGGGGGGGAAGTTACTTGTCTGTACGATCGCTGGAGACGGCCCTCACCGGAGGCCTCTCCTCTTTGTCCTCGGCCGACCCTCCAGGTCCCCGTCTAACATTGGTGGCCAGCGGCGCGATCCGAACCAACGCGTAATCGTACAGAGAGTAACTCACCCTACGACTAAACCACAATGACGACCCAAGAGAGCGGATCTACTGAGAAATTCCAGATGGAAAAAGTGGAAGAGTACAACCACCGAGAGCTAAAACAATTTTGTATAGAACTAGGCATTGCTACCACCGGTCTGAGCACAAAAGATGATTTCAAGCACGCCCTAGAGTCATGGGCAGAAGCAAATGCCGCCGGACCCCGGGACCAAAACGTCGAAGCACCAGAGACAAACCCCACTCTAACGGAAGAAAGGAGAACGGGTCTCTCCCGGGAAGAGATCCAAGAACGAGAAAAAAGTAGACTACACGAATTAGAGTTGGCACGGCTCCGGTTGGACGGAGAGCTGAAACTGGCAGAACAAAAGATAAATCTAGAACACTTGCGGCTCCGAGAAGAGCGGGAAGAAAAGCAAAGACAGAGAGAACTCGAAGAAAAAAGACTGGCATACGAACACGAGCGCAAGCTAGCCGAGATAGAACTGCGGAAACAGAACAAGGAACTAGGGGTGCCCGAGCAACCGCGCACCCCAGGCGCTACCGAACAAAAGGTCCACATCCCCAAAGATGTGGTCCGTGAATACTATCGGAACAACGACATACAGCAGTGGTTCAAGGCCTACGAGATCGCCATGACCTCCCACCGGATCGATCGGAGTGACTGGGGAGCCGGTCTATGGAGGAGCTTCGTCAATGAAGGCCGCGATGCCCTGCTACAGCTCCCGGACCACCAAATGACGTCCTATGACCACATGAAGGCCGCCCTCCTCACCCGATATGGGCTCACGCCCGAGATGTACCGCCAGCGGTTCCGCGACTGCCAACGGATCCCGGGTACAACTTGGGTAGAATATGTGAACTATTTCAGCCGAGCCCTCGAGGGATGGATCAAGGGTAGCCACGTAACAACCTACGAGCAGCTCTTCAACCTCATTGTGTGGGAGCACCTCTCCAACAACTGCTTCGTCGAGCTCAGGCAGCACCTCCTCGACAGTAAAATGACTGAACCCCGGCAGCTCGCCGCTGAGGCTGACTGGTGGGAAAGCACCCGAGTGGCCCGGAGCGGGCCAACCGAGCAGAACAGAACCAACCAAGGTCACCATCGTCCCCGAGGAGGAGGAGGCCAGGGCCGGGGCAGAGACGCCGTCCCGGCCGCTCCCGCTCCGAACACCCCGCCCCCGGCCGGCCGGGGCAACCCCCCGATGCGCCCGGGGTACCGAGCCAACGTTACGTGTCACCGATGCCAGCGAGTCGGCCACTATGCCAGTGACCCGAACTGCCCGAAGAATCAGACTCCCGGGCCCCGCCAGGTAGCTACCGCCGCCCTAGGAGAAGAGCAAATCTCCGAAGAGCTTGAAGAGTACGAGCAGGAGCAACCCGAGTGGGAACCCGCCGCCATGGTCCTGGCGTGCCTAGGGGGAAGAGACATGGTCCCGCGGGCACCCCTACCCGCCAACACCAGAAAATACAGCCCGTGGGTGAGCATAAATGGGCGCAAGGCTGAAGCCCTGCGGGACACGGGGGCCAGTGTGACGGCCGTCCGCTGTCACCTGGTGACCCCAGAACAAATCCTGCCAAACGTTCTCTGCCCCGTCCGATCAGCCGACAATTCTGAAAGCCTGTGTCGGATGGCCTGCGTCCCCTTCGAATGGGGAGGAGTGTCCGGTATGCTAAAAGTGACTGTCCGCGATGATGCCCCCGTGAACTGCCTCCTGGGAAACGATCTCGAGAGTTCCCCGTGGGCGGCCGTTGAAAGACGAGAGCACCTGGGGATGTTGGGCCTCCCGGACTGGGCGTGCGTAACAACCCGGTCCATGGCCGCCCGCACCATCCTCGGACCTGAAGAACCCGAATGGCCAGCACCTCCTCCCCCGATCGCCCCAGAGGGAGACACCTTCCAGACCGACCCCCCGGCACGATTCCAAGAAGGGCTCGCTCAGCCCAAAGACCTTCCGGACCTGGTTCAGTGGCGTCAAGAAGGGGGACCCACCCAGGAGCAATTCCGGCAAGAGCAAAAGACCTGTCCCTCCCTCGAGGGACTGCGACAGCAAGCACTCGCCCAGAGCGCGGGAACCACCGCAGGGGCCCACTGGATCTATTGGGACAATGGCCTACTGTACAGCGAACAAAGAATCGCAGAGTTGGGGGCCAGTCGAGTGCTGGTGGTGCCCCTCCGCTTCAGAGACTTCCTTTTGAACTTGGCTCATGATGTCCCCCTGGCTGGACACTTGGGGCAAGACAAGACATACAACCGTCTGGTAACCCACTTTTACTGGCCGAAAATAAGAAGTGACGTTTCCAACCACTGCCGGTCCTGCCCCACCTGCCAGGCCAGCGGGAAGAGCGGCCGCAAACTCAAGGCACCCCTGCAACCATTCCCCGTGGTCACCACCCCGTTCGAAAGGGTGGGAATAGACATTGTGGGGCCCCAGGACCCCCGAACAGCGCAAGGGCATCGATTCATCCTGGTCCTGGTGGACCACGCCACCCGCTATCCCGAGGCCGTTCCCCTGCGAACTGTAACAGCACCAGTGGTAGGCTGAGCCTTGATGGGGATCTTCTCTCGAGTGGGCTTCCCCCGGGAGGTCGTCAGCGACAGGGGCACAAACTTTATTTCAAAGTATATGAAATCCCTCTGGCAGCAGTGCGGAGTCACCTACAGATTCACAACCCCCTATCACCCGCAAGGAAACGGACTGGTCGAGCGGTTCAACCGCACTCTCAAGGGGATGATCATGGGGCTGGAAGAACCCCTACGACGCCAGTGGGACGTGCTACTCCTGTGCCTCCTCTTCGCCTACCGCGAAGTCCCCCAGAAGTCCCTCGGCTTCAGCCCCTTCGAACTCCTGTACGGACACCCCGTTCGAGGGCCCCTCAGCCTAGTAAAAGAAGAATGGGAAATGGCCCCTCTGAAGACCCCTCCAGACGTCTACAAGTACCTCCTGACCCTCCGCAATCAGACCAGGCGATTCAGAGAGATCGCCAAAGCCAATCTTGAGGCCAGTCAGGAGGACATGAAGAAATGGTACGATCAGCATGCCTCCTCCATCGAGTTCGAGCCTGGACAATAGGTATGGGTGATGTCCCCCACCGAACCGTGTGCCTTGCAAGACAAATGGACGGGGCCCTTCCAGGTGGTCGAGCGCAAGAGCCCCGTCACCTATCTCATCGACATGGAGTCTCCCCGAAACCCCCTCCGGGTCCTCCACGCCAACAGACTCAAACCACACTTCGTGCGCTCGGAGCTCAGCCTGCTGATGGCTACCGACAGTGGGGCGGAAGAGGACTCCGAGCCCCTCCCTGACCTACTAAGGAACCGTGAAAAAGATGGTTCAGTGGACGGGGTCCGACTCTCCGATGCCCTGACCCCGGAGCAGCGCCAAGACTGTCGGGTCCTCCTGCAGCAATTTGCAACCTTATTTTCCCTCACCCCTGGGGTCACCCCCTGGTGCCTGCACGACGTAGACACGGGGGACAGTCCCCCTATCCGACACCGGGCGTACCGAGTACCTGATCGGGTGTGCACCTGCATCCAAGAAGAAGTCTCCAAGATGCTCGCACTCGGAGTCATCGAGCCCTCGGACAGCCCCTGGGCCAGCCCAGTCGTACTGGTCCCCAAAGCTGCTGCCCCGGGCACCACCCCCGAACTCAGATTCTGTGTCGACTATCGGGGTCTGAACGCTGTCACCCGAACTGATGCTCACCTCATTCCCCGAGCAGATGAACTGGTTGACCGCATGGGGGCTGCCCGCTACCTGAGCATCTTCGATCTGACAGCGGGCTATTGGCAGATCGGACTCACCCCCAGAGCCCAAGAACGGTCCGCTTTCTCCACCCCAGATGGACACTATCATTTCACTGTGATGCCATTCGGCATGAAAAACGCTCCAGCCACCTTTCAACGACTGGTGAACCAGGCATTGGCGGGCCTCGAAGAGTTCAGCGCCGCCTACCTGGACGATATCGCGGTGTACAGCCGCCACTGGTCAGACCACCTCCGACACCTCCGAGAGGTCCTGCAGGCCCTCCAACAGGCCGGCCTCACAATCAAGGCCAGCAAGTGCCAAATCGGCCAAGGGTCCGTGACCTACCTCGGGCACCAAGTGGGAAGCGGTCTGGTGGCCCCCCTCCAGCTGAAGATCGCTGCCATCCAGTCCTGGCAGCCCCCCGTAACCCAAACCGAGATCCGAGCCTTCTTGGGATTCACCGGATACTACCGGCGGTTTGTGAAGGACTATGGCAGCATTGTGGGGCCCCTCACGGAACTCACATCCAAGAACCACCCAAAAACAGTCAACTGGACTCCCGACTGTCAAGCGGCCTTCGAGAAGCTGAAGGCCGCCATGTGCACAGCCCCTGTGCTCCAGGCCCCCGACTACAGCCGCGAGTTCATCGTTCAGACTGATGCCTCGGACCATGGCATTGGGGCCGTCCTCTCCCAACTGAACCCCGAGGGAGTCGACCAACCAGTAGCCTTCATCAGCCGACGCCTGCTGGCCCGAGAACAACGCTGGAGCACCATCGAGCGGGAGGCCTTTGCAGTAGTATGGGCCCTCAAGAAGCTCCGGCCCTACCTCTTCGGTACCCACTTTCGGGTGCAAACAGATCATCGCCCCCTGCAATGGTTGATGCAGATGCGGGGGGAGAATCTCAAACTATTGCGATGGTCCATCTCCCTGCAGGGGATGGACTTCACTGTGGAGCATCGCCCTGGCCAAGACCACGCCAATGCGGATGGCCTGTCCCGCTTTTTCTTCCGCCTCGATGAGGAGAGTCCCCAAGAGGATGGGTGACTCTCCCCGCCTTCAGCTGGGGGGGACGCATGTTGGACAGGCCCCCTAAAGGGCTCGCTCCCTCCCCGCATGACAGGGCCCAGACACCGGCTCTCCCAGGGCTACCCACAGAAGCCCCCCGCAACCCGTCCCCTACGGGACGCCTGCTCCCGGACCTCTCTGCATCCCTGGGCCGGGCCACCGTCAGCACCATTGCCCGGACCAGCCGCCATCTTGGACACTGCACCACGAGGCCGCGTGGCCTCAGCTCGACCCCAACCCTGGGCCTGGCCAGGCCCCGACATCCCGGCACCACCATCCACCCAGGAGGTGAACGAACCACTTGGCAGGTCACTGGGAGAAAGAAGTGTCGATGGCTCTCCCCCGCCAGGTGCCGATCGCCCCCGGCCTCCCCGGGCGCTGGCTCCACCCCCCTGCTGGGTGTCTGGACTCCCTCGACCCGGACCTCCCGACCTCCAAGTGCGAGGGTCCGGACATCAAAGGGCGCCAGACCTATAACTGAGGCAGCTCCCGAGCAGGAAGGCAGTTGTATCCTGGAGTCGAGAGACACCGTGAAGAACTCATCCTTGACGGACTACTGGCGCTGCCGTAGCCCTGCCTTGTGAACCGTCGTCCTGCCTGCTGGCGCTGCCGCGGCCTTCTGCAACCTTCATCCTCGTGGGACCTGCTGGCGCCGCCACGGCCCGTTGTAACCTTCATCTTCGTGGGGACCTGCTGGCGCTGCCGCGGCCTCTTGCAACCACCACCTTCGTCGGGACCTGCTGGCGCTGCCGCGGCCCGACCTACCGAACGCCGAGCTCGAGGATTGTGAGCTACGCATCGTCCAACTTCGTTACCAGATTGGTACCAAGACTGTCCCGCTACCCCCCTTTCCCTTCCAGAGACTAGAATTGAGAGGATATCCGTGTCCTGATCTCATTGTACCGTACTACCTTAATCCAAGAACTGCCTATAAAGAGAGTTAACCTTATCTTCGTGTGGTGTCCATCCGTGGGGGGGAAGTTACTTGTCTGTACGATCGCTGGAGACGGCCCTCACCGGAGGCCTCTCCTGTTTGTCCTCGGCCGACCCTCCAGGTCCCCGTCTAACACCGCCACACAACAGTCAAAGGCCTCGATGCCAGAACCGGCACGCAGGTGCGTCGTCCAAGAGCCCGTCGGCCCAAAGTTCAAGGGAGCCATATTGTGTTTAGTCATCAATGGAGCACACACCGCTAGCCCCTCCTCCGGATCGCCCCTCGGGACTCTGGTACTTGTAGTTCTTTAGTGGATCCCCCAGGTGGGTGCAAGTCAGTGCTTGTAGGACTGATGAATCTCTAGACCCGATACATGTCCCGGGTTTTAGGATATCGCCCGAGACATGTCTCGGGTTTTGGGATAACTTCCCTCATCAGCAGAGAAAGATCGTTAGGGGTGGAAGAGAAGGCCGCCACACAACAGTGAAAGGCCTCGATGCCAGAACCGGCACGCAGGTGCGTCGTCCAAGAGCCCATCGGCCCAAAGCTCAAGGGAGCCATATTGTGTTTAGTCATCAATGGAGCGCACACCGCTAGCCCCTCCTCCGGATCGCCCCTCGGGACTCTGGTACTTGTAGTTCTTTAGTGGATCACCCAGGTGGGTGCAAGCCGGTGCTTGTAGGACTGATGAATCTCTAGACCCGATACATGTCCCGGGTTTTAGGATATCGCCCGAGACATGTCTCGGGTTTCGGGATAACTTCCCTCATCAGTAGAGAAAGATCGTTAGAGGTGGAAGAGAAGGCCGCCACACAACAGTCAAAGGCCTCGATGCCAGAACCGGCATGCAGGTGCGTCGTCCAAGAGCCCGTCGGCCCAAAGCTCAAGGGAGCCATATTGTGTTTAGTCATCAATGGAGCGCACACCGCTAGCCCCTCCTCCGGATCGCCCCTCGGGACTCTGGTACTTGTAGTTCTTTAGTGGATCACCCAGGTGGGTGCAAGTCCGTGCTTGTAGGACTGATGAATCTCTAGACCCGATACATGTCCCGGGTTTTAGGATATCGCCCGAGACATGTCTCGGGTTTCGGGATAACTTCCCTCATCAGTAGAGAAAGATCGTTAGGGGTGGAAGAGAAGGCCGCCACACAACAGTCAAAGGCCTCGATGCCAGAACCGGCACGCAGGTGCGTCGTCCAAGAGCCCGTCGGCCCAAAGCTCAAGGGAGCTATATTGTGTTTAGTCATCAATGGAGCGCACACTGCTAGCCCCTCCTCCGGATCGCCCCTCAGGACTCTGGTACTTGTAGTTCTTTAGTGGATCACCCAGGTGGGTGCAAGTCGGTGCTTGTAGGACTGATGAATCTCTAGACCCGATACATGTCCCGGGTTTTAGGATATCGCCCGAGACATGTCTCGGGTTTCGGGATAACTTCCCTCATCAGTAGAGAAAGATCGTTAGGGGTGGAAGAGAAGGCCGCCACACAACAGTCAAAGGCCTCGATGCCAGAACCGGCACGCAGGTGCGTCGTCCAAGAGCCTGTCGGCCCAAAGCTCAAGGGAGCCATATTGTGTTTAGTCATCAATGGAGCGCACACCGCTAGCCCCTCCTCCGGATCGCCCCTCGGGACTCTGGTACTTGTAGTTCTTTAGTGGATCACCCAGGTGGGTGCAAGTCGGTGCTTGTAGGACTGATGAATCTCTAGACCCGATACATGTCCCGGGTTTTAGGATATCGCCCGAGACATGTCTCGGGTTTCGGGATAACTTCCCTCATCAGTAGAGAAAGATCGTTAGGGGTGGAAGAGAAGGCCGCCACACAACAGTCAAAGGCCTCGATGCCAGAACCGGCACGCAGGTGCGTCGTCCAAGAGCCCGTCGGCCCAAAGCTCAAGGGAGCCATCATGTGTTTAGTCATCAATGGAGCGCACACCGCTAGCCCCTCCTCCGGATCGCCCCTCGGGACTCTGGTACTTGTAGTTCTTTAGTGAATCACCCAGGTGGGTGCAAGTCGGTGCTTGTAGGACTGATGAATCTCTAGACCCGATACATGTCCCGGGTTTTAGGATATCGCCCGAGACATGTCTCGGGTTTCGGGATAACTTCCCTCATCAGTAGAGAAAGATCGTTAGGGGTGGAAGAGAAGGCCGGCACACAACAGTCAAAGCCTCGATGCCAGAACCGGCACGCAGGTGCGTCGTCCAAGAGCCCGTCGGCCCAAAGCTCAATGGAGCCATATTGTGTTTAGTCATCAATGGAGCGCACACCGCTAGCCCCTCCTCCGGATCGCCCCTCGGGACTCTGGTACTTGTAGTTCTTTGAGGATCACCCAGGTGGGTGCAAGTCGGTGCTTGTAGGACTGATGAATCTCTAGACCCGATACATGTCCCGGGTTTTAGGATATCGCCCGAGACATGTCTCTGGTTTCGGGATAACTTCCCTCATCAGTAGAGAAAGATCGTTAGGGGTGGAAGAGAAGGCCGCCACACAACAGTCAAAGGCCTCGATGCCAGAACTGGCACGCAGGTGCGTCGTCCAAGAGCCCGTCGGCCCAAAGCTCAAGGGAGCCATATTGTGTTTAGTCATCAATCAATCAAAGCATTTATAAAGCGCACTACTCACCCAGAGGGTCTCAAGGCGCTAGGGGAGGGGGGATCGTTACTGCTCGAACAGCCAGGTCTTGAGTTGCTTCCTGAAGGTGAGGTGGTCCTGGGTCAGGCGGAGGTGGGTTGGGAGGGAGTTCCAAGTCTTGGCGGCGAGGTAGGAGAAGGACCGTCCCCCTGTTGTGGCTCTTCGGTTGCGGGGGACGGCGGCGAGGGCGTGGCCGGTCGATCGAAGCTGGCGTTTGGGAGCGTAGAAGTTGAGGCGGCTGTTGAGGTATCCTGGGCCTTGGTTGTGTAGGGCTTTGTGTGCGTGGGTGAGGAGTCGGAAGGTGATTCTCTTGTTGACCAGGAGCCAGTGCAGGTCTCTCAGGTGTCCGGAGATGCGGCTGCGACGGGGGATGTCCAGGATGAGTCGTGCTGAGGCGTTCTGGATCCGCTGGAGTCTCTTCTGGAGTTTGGCGGTGGTTCCGGCGTAGAGGGAGTTGCCGTAGTCCAGACGGCTGGTGACGAGGGCCTGGGTGACCGTCTTCCTGGTCTCGGTGGGTATCCACTGGAAGATCTTACGTAGCATGCGCAGGATGTTGAAGCAGGACGAGGAGACGGCGTTGACTTGTCTGGTCATGGAGAGGGAGGAGTCCAGGATGAAGCCCAGGTTGCGTGCGTGGTCTGTTGGTTTGGGTGCGCTGCCTAGGGCGGGGGGCCACCAGGAGTCGTCCCAGGCGGAGAGTGAGGAACCCAGG
Organism: Lissotriton vulgaris; assembly: GCF_964263255.1. NCBI lineage: Eukaryota > Metazoa > Chordata > Amphibia > Caudata > Salamandridae > Lissotriton > Lissotriton vulgaris. The sequence continues at coordinate 1,413,221,987 of NC_141695.1, forward strand.
ATGAGGACTTCCGTCTTGTCCGAGTTCAGTTTCAGGCGGCTGTTCTTCATCCATTCGGCTACCTCTTTCATCCCTTTGTGAAGGTTGGCTCTGGCGGTGGCGGGGTCGTTGGTGAGGGAGAGGATCAGCTGGGTGTCGTCGACGTAGGAGATGATGTTGAGGTTGTGCTGGCGTGTGATGTCTGCAAGGGGGCTCATGTAGACGTTGAAGAGGGTTGGACTGAGCGAGGAGCCTTGAGGAACGCCACAAAAGACTTCGGTGGCTTCAGATCTGAACGGGGGGAGGCGGACTCCCTGTGTCCTTCCGGCGAGGAAGGAGATGATCCACTCCAGTGCCTTCTCCTGGACTCCGACGGTGCTGAGGCGCTGTACTAGGGTACGGTGGCAGACAGTGTCGAAGGCCGCGGAGAGGTCGAGGAGGATGAGGGCCGCTGTTTCTCCGTTGTCGAGCAGAGCTCGGATGTCATCGGTGGCTGCGGTCAGGGCGGTCGCGGTGCTGTGGTTGGCCCGGAAGCCAGACTGCGAGGGGTCAAGGGATCCGTTCGTCTCGAGGAAGGCGGCCAGCTGCTTGTTGACGGTCTTCTCGATGACTTTAGCCGGAAACGGGAGCAGCGAGATGGGGCGGTAGTTCTTGAGGTCGGTGCGGTCGGCTGATGGTTTCTTGAGTAGGGCGCTGAGTTCGGCGTGCTTCCAGCTCTCCGGGAAGGTAGCGGTGTCGAAGGAGGTGTTGATGATGTCCCGCAGGTGGGGTGCAATGACAGCGTCGGCTTTGTTGAAGACGTGGTGGGGACAGGGGTCAGTTGGAGATCCGGAGTGGATGGAGTTCATCGTGCGGACGGTGTCTTCGGTGCTGATCGGAGTCCAGGCGCGGAGGGTGGTGGTGGGGGTCGGTGGTTCGGTCGTGGCGTGCGTCGGTTGAGTGCTGAAGCTGTTGTGTATGTCCGCGATCTTGTTGTGGAAGTAGGAGGCGAGGGAGTTGCAGAGGTCTTGCGAGGGGGATCGCCCCTCGGGACTCTGGTACTTGTAGTTCTTTAGTGGATCACCCAGGTGGGTGCAAGTCGGTGCTTGTAGGACTGATGAATCTCTAGACCCGATACATGTCCCGGGTTTTAGGATATCGCCCGAGACATGTCTCGGGTTTCGGGATAACTTCCCTCATCAGTAGAGAAAGATCATTAGGGGTGGAAGAGAAGGCCGCCACACAACAGTCAAAGGCCTTGATGCCAGAGCCGGCACGCAGGTGCGTCGTCCAAGAGCCCGTCGGCCCAAAGCTCAAGGGAGCCATATTGTGTTTAGTCATCAATGGAGCGCACACCGCTAGCCCCTCCTCCGGATCGCCCCTCGGGACTCTGGTACTTGTAGTTCTTTAGTGGATCACCCAGGTGGGTGCAAGTCGGTGCTTGTAGGACTGATGAATCTCTAGACCCGATACATGTCCCGGGTTTTAGGATATCGCCCGAGACATGTCTCGGGTTTCGGGATAACTTCCCTCATCAGTAGAGAAATATCGTTAGGGGTGGAAGAGAAGGCCGCCACACAACAGTCAAAGGCCTCGATGCCAAAACCGGCACGCAGGTGCGTCGTCCAAGAGACCGTCGGCCCAAAGCTCAAGGGAGCCATATTGTGTTTAGTCATCAATGGAGCGCACACCGCTAGCCCCTCCTCTGGATCGCCCCTCGGGACTCTGGTACTTGTAGTTCTTTAGTGAATCACCCAGGTGGGTGCAAGTCGGTGCTTGTAGGACTGATGAATCTCTAGACCCGATACATGTCCTGGGTTTTAGGATGTCGCCCGAGACATGTCTCGGGTTTCGGGATAACTTCCCTCATCAGTAGAGAAAGATCGTTAGGGGTGGAAGAGAAGGCCGCCACACAACAGTCAAAGGCCTCGATGCCAGAACCGGCACGCAGGTGCGTCGTCCAAGAGCCCGTCGGCCCTGAGCTCAAGGGAGCCATATTGTGTTTAGTCATCAATGGAGCGCACACCGCAAGCCCCTTCTCCGGATCGCCCCTCAGGACTCTGGTACTTGTAGTTCTTTAGTGGATCACCCAGGTGGGTGCAAGTCGGTGCTTGTAGGACTGATGAATCTCTAGACCCGATACATGTCCCGGGTTTTAGGATATCGCCCGAGACATGTCTCGGGTTTCGGGATAACTTCCCTCATCAGTAGAGAAAGATCGTTAGGGGTGGAAGAGAACGCCGCCACACAACAGTCAAAGGCCTCGATGCCAGAACCGGCATGCAGGTGCGTCGTCCAAGAGCCCGTCGGCCCAAAGCTCAAGGGAGCCATATTGTGTTTAGTCATCAATGGAGCGCACAACGCTAGCCCCTCCTCCGGATCGCCCCTCGGGACTCTGGTACTTGTAGTTCTTTAGTGGATCACCCAGGTGGGTGCAAGTCGGTGCTTGTAGGACTGATGAATCTCTAGACCCGATACATGTCCCGGGTTTTAGGATATCGCCCGAGACATGTCTCGGGTTTCGGGATAACTTCCCTCATCAGTAGAGAAAGATCGTTAGGGGTGGAAGAGAAGGCCGCCACACAACAGTCAAAGGCCTCGATGCCAGAACCGGCACGCAGGTGCGTCGTCCAAGAGCCCGTCAGCCCAAAGCTCAAGGGAGCCATATTGTGTTTAGTCATCAATGGAGCGCACACCGCTAGCCCCTCCTCCGGATCGCCCCTCGGGACTCTGGTACTTGTAGTTCTTTAGTGGATCACCCAGGTGGGTGCAAGTCGGTGCTTGTAGGACTGATGAATCTCTAGACCCGATACATGTCCCGGGTTTTAGGATATCGCCCGAGACATGTCTCGGGTTTTGGGATAACTTCCCTCATCAGCAGAGAAAGATCGTTAGGGGTGGAAGAGAAGACCGCCACACAACAGTGAAAGGCCTCGATGCCAGAACCGGCACGCAGGTGCGTCGTCCAAGAGCCCATCGGCCCAAAGCTCAAGGGAGCCATATTGTGTTTAGTCATCAATGGAGCGCACACCGCTAGCCCCTCCTCCGGATCGCCCCTCGGGACTCTGGTACTTGTAGTTCTTTAGTGGATCACCCAGGTGGGTGCAAGCCGGTGCTTGTAGGACTGATGAATCTCTAGACCCGATACATGTCCCGGGTTTTAGGATATCGCCCGAGACATGTCTCGGGTTTCGGGATAACTTCCCTCATCAGTAGAGAAAGATCGTTAGGGGTGGAAGAGAAGGCCGCCACACAACAGTCAAAGGCCTCGATGCCAGAACCGGCACGCAGGTGCGTCATCCAAGAGCCCGTCGGCCCAAAGCTCAAGGGAGCCATATTGTGTTTAGTCATCAATGGAGCGCACACCGCTAGCCCCTCCTCTGGATCGCCCCTCGGGACTCTGGTACTTGTAGTTCTTTAGTGGATCACCCAGGTGGGTGCAAGTCGGTGCTTGTAGGACTGATGAATCTCTAGACCCGATACATGTCCCGGGTTTTAGGATATCGCCCGAGACATGTCTCGGGTTTCGGGATAACTTCCCTCATCAGTAGAGAAAGATCGTTAGGGGTGGAAGAGAAGTCCGCCACACAACAGTCAAAGGCCTCGATGCCAGAACCGGCATGCAGGTGCGTCGTCCAAGAGCCCGTCGGCCCAAAGCTCAAGGGAGCCATATTGTGTTTAGTCATCAATGGAGCGCACACCGCTAGCCCCTCCTCCGGGTCGCCCCTCGGGACTCTGGTACTTGTAGTTCTTTAGTGGATCACCCAGGTGGGTGCAAGTCCGTGCTTATAGGACTGATGAATCTCTAGACCCGATACATGTCCCGGGTTTTAGGATATCGCCCGAGACATGTCTCGGGTTTCGGGATAACTTCCCTCATCAGTAGAGAAAGATCGTTAGGGGTGGAAGAGAAGGCCGCCACGCAACAGTCAAAGGCCTCGATGCCAGAACCGGCACGCAGGTGCGTCGTCCAAGAGCCCGTCGGCCCAAAGCTCAAGGGAGCTATATTGTGTTTAGTCATCAATGGAGCGCACACTGCTAGCCCCTCCTCCGGATCGCCCCTCAGGACTCTGGTACTTGTAGTTCTTTAGTGGATCACCCAGGTGGGTGCAAGTCGGTGCTTGTAGGACTGATGAATCTCTAGACCCGATACATGTCCCGGGTTTTAGGATATCGCCCGAGACATGTCTCGGGTTTCGAGATAACTTCCCTCATCAGTAGAGAAAGATCGTTAGGGGTGGAAGAGAAGGCCGCCACACAACAGTCAAAGGCCTCGATGCCAGAACCGGCACGCAGGTGCGTCATCCAAGAGCCTGTCGGCCCAAAGCTCAAGGGAGCCATATTGTGTTTAGTCATCAATGGAGCGCACACCGCTAGCCCCTCCTCCGGATCGCCCCTCGGGACTCTGGTACTTGTCGTTCTTTAGTGGATCACCCAGGTGGGTGCAAGTCGGTGCTTGTAGGACTGATGAATCTCTAGACCCGATACATGTCCCGGGTTTTAGGATATCGCCCGAGACATGTCTCGGGTTTCGGGATAACTTCCCTCATCAGTAGAGAAAGATCGTTAGGGGTGGAAGAGAAGGCCGCCACACAACAGTCAAAGGCCTCGATGCCAGAACCGGGACGCAAGTGCGTCGTCCAAGAGCCCGTCGGCCCAAAGCTCAAGGGAGCCATATTGTGTTTAGTCATCAATGGAGTGCACACCGCTAGCCCCTCCTCCGGATCGCCCCTCAGGACTCTGGTACTTGTAGTTCTTTAGTGGATCACCCAGGTGGGTGCAAGTCGGTGCTTGTAGGACTGATGAATCTCTAGACCCGATACATGTCCCGGGTTTTAGGATATCACCCGAGACATGTCTCGGGTTTCGGGATAACTTCCCTCATCAGTAGAGAAAGATCGTTAGGGGTGGAAGAGAAGGCCGCCACACAACAGTCAAAGGCCTCGATGCCAGAACCGGCACGCAGGTGCGTCGTCCAAGAGCCCGTCGGCCCAAAGCTCAAGGGAGCCATCATGTGTTTAGTCATCAATGGAGTGCACACCGCTAGCCCCTCCTCCGGATTGCCCCTCGGGACTCTGGTACTTGTAGTTCTTTAGTGAATCACCCAGGTGGGTGCAAGTCGGTGCTTGTAGGACTGATGAATCTCTAGACCCGATACATGTCCCGGGTTTTAGGATATCGCCCGAGACATGTCTCGGGTTTCGGGATAACTTCCCTCATCAGTAGAGAAAGATCGTTAGGGGTGGAAGAGAAGTCCGCCACACAACAGTCAAAGGCCTCGATGCCAGAACCGGCATGCAGGTGCGTCGTCCAAGAGCCCGTCGGCCCAAAGCTCAAGGGAGCCATATTGTGTTTAGTCATCAATGGAGCGCACACCGCTAGCCCCTCCTCTGGATCGCCCCTCGGGACTCTGGTACTTGTAGTTCTTTAGTGGATCACCCAGGTGGGTGCAAGTCGGTGCTTGTAGGACTGATGAATCTCTAGACCCGATACATGTCCCGGGTTTTAGGATATCGCCCGAGACATGTCTCGGGTTTCGGGATAACTTCCCTCATCAGTAGAGAAAGATCGTTAGGGGTGGAAGAGAAGTCCGCCACACAACAGTCAAAGGCCTCGATGCCAGAACCGGCATGCAGGTGCGTCGTCCAAGAGCCCGTCGGCCCAAAGCTCAAGGGAGCCATATTGTGTTTAGTCATCAATGGAGCGCACACCGCTAGCCCCTCCTCCGGATCGCCCCTCGGGACTCTGGTACTTGTAGTTCTTTAGTGGATCACCCAGGTGGGTGCAAGTCCGTGCTTGTAGGACTGATGAATCTCTAGACCCGATACATGTCACGGGTTTTAGGATATCGCCCGAGACATGTCTCGGGTTTCGGGATAACTTCCCTCATCAGTAGAGAAAGATCGTTAGGGGTGGAAGAGAAGGCCGCCACACAACAGTCAAAGGCCTCGATGCCAGAACCGGCACGCAGGTGCGTCGTCCAAGAGCCCGTCGGCCCAAAGCTCAAGGGAGCTATATTGTGTTTAGTCATCAATGGAGCGCACACTGCTAGCCCCTCCTCCGGATCGCCCCTCAGGACTCTGGTACTTGTAGTTCTTTAGTGGATCACCCAGGTGGGTGCAAGTCGGTGCTTGTAGGACTGATGAATCTCTAGACCCGATACATGTCCCGGGTTTTAGGATATCGCCCGAGACATGTCTCGGGTTTCGGGATAACTTCCCTCATCAGTAGAGAAAGATCGTTAGGGGTGGAAGAGAAGGCCGCCACACAACAGTCAAAGGCCTCGATGCCAGAACCGGCACGCAGGTGCGTTGTCCAAGAGCCTGTCGGCCCAAAGCTCAAGGGAGCCATATTGTGTTTAGTCATCAATGGAGCGCACACCGCTAGCCCCTCCTCCGGATCGCCCCTCGGGACTCTGGTACTTGTAGTTCTTTAGTGGATCACCCAGGTGGGTGCAAGTCGGTGCTTGTAGGACTGATGAATCTCTAGACCCGATACATGTCCCGGGTTTTAGGATATCGCCCGAGACATGTCTCGGGTTTCGGGATAACTTCCCTCATCAGTAGAGAAAGATCGTTAGGGGTGGAAGAGAAGGCCGCCACACAAAAGTCAAAGGCCTCGATGCCAGAACCGGGACGCAAGTGCGTCGTCCAAGAGCCCGTCGGCCCAAAGCTCAAGGGAGCCATATTGTGTTTAGTCATCAATGGAGTGCACACCGCTAGCCCCTCCTCCGGATCGCCCCTCAGGACTCTGGTACTTGTAGTTCTTTAGTGGATCACCCAGGTGGGTGCAAGTCGGTGCTTGTAGGACTGATGAATCTCTAGACCCGATACATGTCCCGGGTTTTAGGATATCGCCCGAGACATGTCTCGGGTTTCGGGATAACTTCCCTCATCAGTAGAGAAAGATCGTTAGGGGTGGAAGGGAAGGCCGCCACACAACAGTCAAATGCCTCGATGCCAGAACCGGCACGCAGGTGCGTCGTCCAAGAGCCCGTCGGCCCAAAGCTCAAGGGAGCCATCATGTGTTTAGTCATCAATGGAGCGCACACCGCTAGCCCCTCCTCCGGATCGCCCCTCGGGACTCTGGTACTTGTAGTTCTTTAGTGAATCACCCAGGTGGGTGCAAGTCGGTGCTTGTAGGACTGATGAATCTCTAGACCCGATACATGTCCCGGGTTTTAGGATATCGCCTGAGACATGTCTCGGGTTTCGGGATAACTTCCCTCATCAGTAGAGAAAGATCGTTAGGGGTGGAAGAGAAGGCCGGCACACAACAGTCAAAGCCTCGATGCCAGAACCGGCACGCAGGTGCGTCGTCCAAGAGCCCGTCGGCCCAAAGCTCAATGGAGCCATATTGTGTTTAGTCATCAATGGAGCGCACACCGCTAGCCCCTGCTCCGGATCGCCCCTCGGGACTCTGGTACTTGTAGTTCTTTGAGGATCACCCAGGTGGGTGCAAGTCGGTGCTTGTAGGACTGATGAATCTCTAGACCCGATACATGTCCCGGGTTTTAGGATATCGCCCAAGACATGTCTCTGGTTTCGGGATAACTTCCCTCATCAGTAGAGAAAGATCGTTAGGGGTGGAAGAGAAGGCCGCCACACAACAGTCAAAGGCCTCGATGCCAGAACTGGCACGCAGGTGCGTCGTCCAAGAGCCCGTCGGCCCAAAGCTCAAGGGAGCCATATTGTGTTTAGTCATCAATCAATCAAAGCATTTATAAAGCGCACTACTCACCCAGAGGGTCTCAAGGCGCTAGGGGAGGGGGGATCGTTACTGCTCGAACAGCCAGGTCTTGAGTTGCTTCCTGAAGGTGAGGTGGTCCTGGGTCAGGCGGAGGTGGGTTGGGAGGGAGTTCCAAGTCTTGGCGGCGAGGTAGGAGAAGGACCGTCCCCCTGTTGTGGCTCTTCGGATGCGGGGGACGGCGGCGAGGGCGTGGCCGGTCGATCGAAGCTGGCGTTTGGGAGCGTAGAAGTTGAGGCGGCTGTTGAGGTATCCTGGGCCTTGGTTGTGTAGGGCTTTGTGTGCGTGGGTGAGGAGTCGGAAGGTGATTCTCTTGTTGACCAGGAGCCAGTGCAGGTCTCTCAGGTGTCCGGAGATGCGGCTGCGACGGGGGATGTCCAGGATGAGTCGTGTTGAGGCGTTCTGGATCCGCTGGAGTCTCTTCTGGAGTTTGGCGGTGGTTCCGGCGTAGAGGGAGTTGCCGTAGTCCAGACGGCTGGTGACGAGGGCCTGGGTGACCGTCTTCCTGGTCTCGGTGGGTATCCACCGGAAGATCTTACGTAGCATGCGCAGGATGTTGAAGCAGGACGAGGAGACGGCGTTGACTTGTCTGGTCATGGAGAGGGAGGAGTCCAGGATGAAGCCCAGGTTGCGTGCGTGGTCTGTTGGTTTGGGTGCGCTGCCTAGGGCGGGGGGCCACCAGGAGTCGTCCCAGGCGGAGAGTGAGGAACCCAGGATGAGGACTTCCGTCTTGTCCGAGTTCAGTTTCAGGCGGCTGTTCTTCATCCATTCGGCTACCTCTTTCATCCCTTTGTCAAGGTTGGCTCTGGCGGTGGCGGGGTCATTGGTGAGGGAGAGGATCAGCTGGGTGTCGTCGACGTAGGAGATGATGTTGAGGTTGTGCTGGCGTGTGATGTCTGCAAGGGGGCTCATGTAGACGTTGAAGAGGGTTGGACTGAGCGAGGAGCCTTGAGGAACGCCACAAATGACTTTGGTGGCTTCAGATCTGAACGGGGGGAGGCGGACTCCCTGTGTCCTTCCGGCGAGGAAGGAGATGATCCACTCCAGTGCCTTCTCCTGGACTCCGACGGTGCTGAGGCGCTGTACTAGGGTACGGTGGCAGACAGTGTCGAAGGCCGCGGAGAGGTCGAGGAGGATGAGGGCCGCTGTTTCTCCGTTGTCGAGCAGAGCTCGGATGTCATCGGTGGCTGCGATCAGGGCGGTCGCGGTGCTGTGGTTGGCCCGGAAGCCAGACTGCGAGGGGTCAAGGGATCCGTTCGTCTCGAGGAAGGCGGCCAGCTGCTTGTTGACGGTCTTCTCGATGACTTTAGCCGGAAACGGGAGCAGCGAGATGGGGCGGTAGTTCTTGAGGTCGGTGCGGTCGGCTGATGGTTTCTTGAGTAGGGCGCTGAGTTCGGCGTGCTTCCAGCTCTCCGGGAAGGTAGCGGTGTCGAAGGAGGTGTTGATGATGTCCCGCAGGTGGGGTGCGATGACAGCGTCGGCTTTGTTGAAGACGTGGTGGGGACAGGGGTCAGTTGGAGATCCGGAGTGGATGGAGTTCATCGTGCGGACGGTGTCTTCGGTGCTGATCGGAGTCCAGGCGCGGAGGGTGGTGGTGGGGGTCGGTGGTTCGGTCGTGGCGTGCGTCGGTTGAGTGCTGAAGCTGTTGTGTATGTCCGCGATCTTGTTGTGGAAGTAGGAGGCGAGGGAGTTGCAGAGGTCTTGCGAGGGGGATCGCCCCTCGGGACTCTGGTACTTGTAGTTCTTTAGTGGATCACCCAGGTGGGTGCAAGTCGGTGCTTGTAGGACTGATGAATCTCTAGACCCGATACATGTCCCGGGTTTTAGGATATCGCCAGAGACATGTCTCGGGTTTCGGGATAACTTCCCTCATCAGTAGAGAAAGATCATTAGGGGTGGAAGAGAAGGCCGCCACACAACAGTCAAAGGCCTCGATGCCAGAACCGGCACGCAGGTGCGTCGTCCAAGAGCCCGTCGGCCCAAAGCTCAAGGGAGCCATATTGTGTTTAGTCATCAATGGAGCGCACACCACTAGCCCCTCCTCCGGATCGCCCCTCGGGACTCTGGTACTTGTAGTTCTTTAGTGGATCACCCAGGTGGGTGCAAGTCGGTGCTTGTAGGACTGATGAATCTCTAGACCCGATACATGTCCCGGGTTTTAGGATATCGCCCGAGACATGTCTCGGGTTTCGGGATAACTTCCCTCATCAGTAGAGAAATATCGTTAGGGGTGGAAGAGAAGGCCGCCACACAACAGTCAAAGGCCTCGATGCCAAAACCGGCACGCAGGTGCGTCGTCCAAGAGACCGTCGGCCCAAAGCTCAAGGGAGCCATATTGTGTTTAGTCATCAATGGAGCGCACACCGCTAGCCCCTCCTCTGGATCGCCCCTCGGGACTCTGGTACTTGTAGTTCTTTAGTGAATCACCCAGGTGGGTGCAAGTCGGTGCTTGTAGGACTGATGAATCTCTAGACCCGATACATGTCCCGGGTTTTAGGATGTCGCCCGAGACATGTCTCGGGTTTCGGGATAACTTCCCTCATCAGTAGAGAAAGATCGTTAGGGGTGGAAGAGAAGGCCGCCACACAACAGTCAAAGGCCTCGATGCCAGAACCGGCACGCAGGTGCGTCGTCCAAGAGCCCGTCGGCCCTGAGCTCAAGGGAGCCATATTGTGTTTAGTCATCAATGGAGCGCACACCGCAAGCCCCTCCTCCGGATCGCCCCTCAGGACTCTGGTACTTGTAGTTCTTTAGTGGATCACCCAGGTGGTTGCAAGTCGGTGCTTGTAGGACTGATGAATCTCTAGACCCGATACATGTCCCGGGTTTTAGGATATCGCCCGAGACATGTCTCGGGTTTCGGGATAACTTCCCTCATCAGTAGAGAAAGATCGTTAGGGGTGGAAGAGAAGGCCGCCACACAACAGTCAAAGGCCTCGATGCTAGAACCGGCACGCAGGTGCGTCGTCCAAGAGCCTGTCGGCCCAAAGCTCAAGGGAGCCATATTGTGTTTAGTCATCAATGGAGCGCACACGCTAGCCCCTCCTCCGGATCGCCCCTCGGGACTCTGGTACTTGTAGTTCTTTAGTGGATCACCCAGGTGGGTGCAAGTCGGTGCTTGTAGGACTGATGAATCTCTAGACCCGATACATGTCCCGGGTTTTAGGATATCGCCAGAGACATGTCTCGGGTTTCGGGATAACTTCCCTCATCAGTAGAGAAAGATCATTAGGGGTGGAAGAGAAGGCCGCCACACAACAGTCAAAGGCCTCGATGCCAGAACCGGCACGCAGGTGCGTCGTCCAAGAGCCCGTCGGCCCAAAGCTCAAGGGAGCCATATTGTGTTTAGTCATCAATGGAGCGCACACCACTAGCCCCTCCTCCGGATCGCCCCTCGGGACTCTGGTACTTGTAGTTCTTTAGTGGATCACCCAGGTGGGTGCAAGTCGGTGCTTGTAGGACTGATGAATCTCTAGACCCGATACATGTCCCGGGTTTTAGGATATCGCCCGAGACATGTCTCGGGTTTCGGGATAACTTCCCTCATCAGTAGAGAAATATCGTTAGGGGTGGAAGAGAAGGCCGCCACACAACAGTCAAAGGCCTCGATGCCAAAACCGGCACGCAGGTGCGTCGTCCAAGAGACCGTCGGCCCAAAGCTCAAGGGAGCCATATTGTGTTTAGTCATCAATGGAGCGCACACCGCTAGCCCCTCCTCTGGATCGCCCCTCGGGACTCTGGTACTTGTAGTTCTTTAGTGAATCACCCAGGTGGGTGCAAGTCGGTGCTTGTAGGACTGATGAATCTCTAGACCCGATACATGTCCCGGGTTTTAGGATGTCGCCCGAGACATGTCTCGGGTTTCGGGATAACTTCCCTCATCAGTAGAGAAAGATCGTTAGGGGTGGAAGAGAAGGCCGCCACACAACAGTCAAAGGCCTCGATGCCAGAACCGGCACGCAGGTGCGTCGTCCAAGAGCCCGTCGGCCCTGAGCTCAAGGGAGCCATATTGTGTTTAGTCATCAATGGAGCGCACACCGCAAGCCCCTCCTCCGGATCGCCCCTCAGGACTCTGGTACTTGTAGTTCTTTAGTGGATCACCAAGGTGGTTGCAAGTCGGTGCTTGTAGGACTGATGAATCTCTAGACCCGATACATGTCCCGGGTTTTAGGATATCGCCCGAGACATGTCTCGGGTTTCGGGATAACTTCCCTCATCAGTAGAGAAAGATCGTTAGGGGTGGAAGAGAAGGCCGCCACACAACAGTCAAAGGCCTCGATGCTAGAACCGGCACGCAGGTGCGTCGTCCAAGAGCCTGTCGGCCCAAAGCTCAAGGGAGCCATATTGTGTTTAGTCATCAATGGAGCGCACACGCTAGCCCCTCCTCCGGATCGCCCCTCGGGACTCTGGTACTTGTAGTTCTTTAGTGGATCACCCAGGTGGGTGCAAGTCGGTGCTTGTAGGACTGATGAATCTCTAGACCCGATACATGTCCCGGGTTTTAGGATATCGCCCGAGACATGTCTCGGGTTTCGGGATAACTTCCCTCATCAGTAGAGAAAGATCGTTAGGGGTGGAAGAGAAGGCCGCCACACAACAGTCAAAGGCCTCAATGCCAGAACCGGCACGCAGGTGCGTCGTCCAAGAGCCCGTCAGCCCAAAGCTCAAGGGAGCCATATTGTGTTTAGTCATCAATGGAGCGCACACCGCTAGCCCCTCCTCCGGATCGCCCCTCGGGACTCTGGTACTTGTAGTTCTTTAGTGGATCACCCAGGTGGGTGCAAGTCGGTGCTTGTAGGACTGATGAATCTCTAGACCCGGTACATGTCCCGGGTTTTAGGATATCGCCCGAGACAGGTCTCGGGTTTTGGGATAACTTCCCTCATCAGCAGAGAAAGATCGTTAGGGGTGGAAGAGAAGGCCGCCACACAACAGTGAAAGGCCTCGATGCCAGAACCGGCACGCAGGTGCGTCGTCCAAGAGCCCATCGGCCCAAAGCTCAAGGGAGCCATATTGTGTTTAGTCATCAATGGAGCGCACACCGCTAGCCCCTCCTCCGGATCGCCCCTCGGGACTCTGGTACTTGTAGTTCTTTAGTGGATCACCCAGGTGGGTGCAAGCCGGTGCTTGTAGGACTGATGAATCTCTAGACCCGATACATGTCCCGGGTTTTAGGATATCGCCCGAGACATGTCTCGGGTTTCGGGATAACTTCCCTCATCAGTAGAGAAAGATCGTTAGGGGTGGAAGAGAAGGCCGCCACACAACAGTCAAAGGCCTCGATGCCAGAACCGGCACGCAGGTGCGTCGTCCAAGAGCCCGTCGGCTCAAAGCTCAAGGGAGCCATATTGTGTTTAGTCATCAATGGAGCGCACACCGCTAGCCCCTCCTCTGGATCGCCCCTCGGGACTCTGGTACTTGTAGTTCTTTAGTGGATCACCCAGGTGGGTGCAAGTCGGTGCTTGTAGGACTGATAAATCTCTAGACCCGATACATGTCCCGGGTTTTAGGATATCGCCCGAGACATGTCTCGGGTTTCGGGATAACTTCCCTCATCAGCAGAGAAAGATCGTTAGGGGTGGAAGAGAAGTCCGCCACACAACAGTCAAAGGCCTCGATGCCAGAACCGGCATGCAGGTGCGTCGTCCAAGAGCCCGTCGGCCCAAAGCTCAAGGGAGCCATATTGTGTTTAGTCATCAATGGAGCGCACACCGCTAGCCCCTCCTCCGGATCGCCCCTCGGGACTCTGGTACTTGTAGTTCTTTAGTGGATCACCCAGGTGGGTGCAAGTCCGTGCTTGTAGGACTGATGAATCTCTAGACCCGATACATGTCCCGGGTTTTAGGATATCGCCCGAGACATGTCTCGGGTTTCGGGATAACTTCCCTCATCAGTAGAGAAAGATCGTTAGGGGTGGAAGAGAAGGCCGCCACACAACAGTCAAAGGCCTCGATGCCAGAACCGGCACGCAGGTGCGTCGTCCAAGAGCCCGTCGGCCCAAAGCTCAAGGGAGCTATATTGTGTTTAGTCATCAATGGAGCGCACACTGCTAGCCCCTCCTCCGGATCGCCCCTCAGGACTCTGGTACTTGTAGTTCTTTAGTGGATCACCCAGGTGGGTGCAAGTCGGTGCTTGTAGGACTGATGAATCTCTAGACCCGATACATGTCCCGGGTTTTAGGATATCGCCCGAGACATGTCTCGGGTTTCGGGATAACTTCCCTCATCAGTAGAGAAAGATCGTTAGGGGTGGAAGAGAAGGCCGCCACACAACAGTCAAAGGCCTCGATGCCAGAACCGGCACGCAGGTGCGTCGTCCAAGAGCCTGTCGGCCCAAAGCTCAAGGGAGCCATATTGTGTTTAGTCATCAATGGAGCGCACACCGCTAGCCCCTCCTCCGGATCGCCCCTCGGGACTCTGGTACTTGTAGTTCTTTAGTGGATCACCCAGGTGGGTGCAAGTCGGTGCTTGTAGGACTGATGAATCTCTAGACCCGATACATGTCCCGGGTTTTAGGATATCGCCCGAGACATGTCTCGGGTTTCGGGATAACTTCCCTCATCAGTAGAGAAAGATCGTTAGGGGTGGAAGAGAAGGCCGCCACACAACAGTCAAAGGCCTCGATGCCAGAACCGGGACGCAAGTGCGTCGTCCAAGAGCCCGTCGGCCCAAAGCTCAAGGGAGCCATATTGTGTTTAGTCATCAATGGAGTGCACACCGCTAGCCCCTCCACCGGATCGCCCCTCAGGACTCTGGTACTTGTAGTTCTTTAGTGGATCACCCAGGTGGGTGCAAGTCGGTGCTTGTAGGACTGATGAATCTCTAGACCCGATACATGTCCCGGGTTTTAGGATATCGCCCGAGACATGTCTCGGGTTTCGGGATAACTTCCCTCATCAGTAGAGAAAGATCGTTAGGGGTGGAAGAGAAGGCCGCCACACAACAGTCAAAGGCCTCGATGCCGGAACCGGCCCGCAGGTGCGTCGTCCAAGAGCCCGTCGGCCCAAAGCTCAAGGGAGCCATCATGTGTTTAGTCATCAATGGAGCGCACACCGCTAGCCCCTCCTCCGGATCACCCCTCGGGACTCTGGTACTTGTAGTTCTTTAGTGAATCACCCAGGTGGGTGCAAGTCGGTGCTTGTAGGACTGATGAATCTCTAGACCCGATACATGTCCCGGGTTTTAGGATATCGCCTGAGACATGTCTCGGGTTTCGGGATAACTTCCCTCATCAGTAGAGAAAGATCGTTAGGGGTGGAAGAGAAGGCCGGCACACAACAGTCAAAGCCTCGATGCCAGAACCGGCACGCAGGTGCGTCGTCCAAGAGCCCGTCGGCCCAAAGCTCAATGGAGCCATATTGTGTTTAGTCATCAATGGAGCGCACACCGCTAGCCCCTCCTCCGGATCGCCCCTCGGGACTCTGGTACTTGTAGTTCTTTGAGGATCACCCAGGTGGGTGCAAGTCGGTGCTTGTAGGACTGATGAATCTCTAGACCCGATACATGTCCCGGGTTTTAGGATATCGCCCGAGACATGTCTCTGGTTTCGGGATAACTTCCCTCATCAGTAGAGAAAGATCGTTAGGGGTGGAAGAGAAGGCCGCCACACAACAGTCAAAGGCCTCGATGCCAGAACTGGCACGCAGGTGCGTCGTCCAAGAGCCCGTCAGCCCAAAGCTCAAGGGAGCCATATTGTGTTTAGTCATCAATCAATCAAAGCATTTATAAAGCGCACTACTCACCCAGAGGGTCTCAAGGCGCTAGGGGAGGGGGGATCGTTACTGCTCGAACAGCCAGGTCTTGAGTTGCTTCCTGAAGGTGAGGTGGTCCTGGGTCAGGCGGAGGTGGGTTGGGAGGGAGTTCCAAGTCTTGGCGGCGAGGTAGGAGAAGGACCGTCCCCCTGTTGTGGCTCTTCGGATGCGGGGGATGGCGGCGAGGGCGTGGCCGGTCGATCGAAGCTGGCGTTTGGGAGCGTAGAAGTTGAGGCGGCTGTTGAGGTATCCTGGGCCTTGGTTGTGTAGGGCTTTGTGTGCGTGGGTGAGGAGTCGGAAGGTGATTCTCTTGTTGACCAGGAGCCAGTGCAGGTCTCTCAGGTGTCCGGAGATGCGGCTGCGACGGGGGATGTCCAGGATGAGTCGTGCTGAGGCGTTCTGGATCCGCTGGAGTCTCTTCTGGAGTTTGGCGGTGGTTCCGGCGTAGAGGGAGTTGCCGTAGTCCAGACGGCTGGTGACGAGGGCCTGGGTGACCGTCTTCCTGGTCTCGGTGGGTATCCACCGGAAGATCTTACGTAGCATGCGCAGGATGTTGAAGCAGGACGAGGAGACGGCGTTGACTTGTCTGGTCATGGAGAGGGAGGAGTCCAGGATGAAGCCCAGGTTGCGTGCGTGGTCTGTTGGTTTGGGTGCGCTGCCTAGGGCGGGGGGCCACCAGGAGTCGTCCCAGGTGGAGAGTGAGGAACCCAGGATGAGGACTTCCGTCTTGTCCGAGTTCAGTTTCAGGCGGCTGTTCTTCATCCATTCGGCTACCTCTTTCATCCCTTTGTGAAGGTTGGCTCTGGCGGTGGCGGGGTCGTTGGTGAGGGAGAGGATCAGCTGGGTGTCGTCGACGTGGGAGATGATGTTGAGGTTGTGCTGGCGTGTGATGTCTGCAAGGGGGCTCATGTAGACGTTGAAGAGGGTTGGACTGAGCGAGGAGCCTTGAGGAACGCCACAAATGACTTCGGTGGCTTCAGATCTGAACGGGGGGAGGCGGACTCCCTGTGTCCTTCCGGCGAGGAAGGAGATGATCCACTCCAGTGCCTTCTCCTGGACTCCGACGGTGCTGAGGCGCTGTACTAGGGTACGGTGGCAGACAGTGTCGAAGGCCGCGGAGAGGTCGAGGAGGATGAGGGCCGCTGTTTCTCCGTTGTCGAGCAGAGCCCGGATGTCATCGGTGGCTGCGATCAGGGCGGTCGCGGTGCTGTGGTTGGCCCGGAAGCCAGACTGCGAGGGGTCAAGGGATCCGTTCGTCTCGAGGAAGGCGGCCAGCTGCTTGTTGACGGTCTTCTCGATGACTTTAGCCGGAAACGGGAGCAGCGAGATGGGGCGGTAGTTCTTGAGGTCGGTGCGGTCGGCTGATGGTTTCTTGAGTAGGGCGCTGAGTTCGGCGTGCTTCCAGCTCTCCGGGAAGGTAGCGGTGTCGAAGGAGGTGTTGATGATGTCCCGCAGGTGGGGTGCGATGACAGCGTCGGCTTTGTTGAAGACGTGGTGGGGACAGGGGTCAGTTGGAGATCCGGAGTGGATGGAGTTCATCGTGCGGACGGTGTCTTCGGTGCTGATCGGAGTCCAGGCGCGGAGGGTGGTGGTGGGGGTCGGTGGTTCGGTCGTGGCGTGCGTCGGTTGAGTGCTGAAGCTGTTGTGTATGTCCGCGATCTTGTTGTGGAAGTAGGAGGCGAGGGAGTTGCAGAGGTCTTGCGAGGGGGATCACCCCTCGGGACTCTGGTACTTGTAGTTCTTTAGTGGATCACCCAGGTGGGTGCAAGTCGGTGCTTGTAGGACTGATGAATCTCTAGACCCGATACATGTCCTGGGTTTTAGGATATCGCCCGAGACATGTCTCGGGTTTCGGGATAACTTCCCTCATCAGTAGAGAAAGATCATTAGGGGTGGAAGAGAAGGCCGCCACACAACAGTCAAAGGCCTCGATGCCAGAACCGGCACGCAGGTGCGTCGTCCAAGAGCCCGTCGGCCCAAAGCTCAAGGGAGCCATATTGTGTTTAGTCATCAATGGAGCGCACACCGCTAGCCCCTCCTCCGGATCGCCCCTCAGGACTCTGGTACTTGTAGTTCTTTAGTGGATCACCCAGGTGGGTGCAAGTCGGTGCTTGTTGGACTGATGAATCTCTAGACCCGATACATGTCCCGGGTTTTAGGATATCGCCCGAGACATGTCTCGGGTTTCGGGATAACTTCCCTCATCAGTAGAGAAATATCGTTAGGGGTGGAAGAGAAGGCCGCCACACAACAGTCAAAGGCCTCGATGCCAAAACCGGCACGCAGGTGCGTCGTCCAAGAGACCGTCGGCCCAAAGCTCAAGGGAGCCATATTGTGTTTAGTCATCAATGGAGCGCACACCGCTAGCCCCTCCTCTGGATCGCCCCTTGGGACTCTGGTACTTGTAGTTCTTTAGTGAATCACCCAGGTGGGTGCAAGTCGGTGCTTGTAGGACTGATGAATCTCTAGACCCGATACATGTCCCGGGTTTTAGGATGTCGCCCGAGACATGTCTCGGGTTTCGGGATAACTTCCCTCATCAGTAGAGAAAGATCGTTAGGGGTGGAAGAGAAGGCCGCCACACAACAGTCAAAGGCCTCGATGCCAGAACCGGCACGCAGGTGCGTCGTCCAAGAGCCCGTCGGCCCTGAGCTCAAGGGAGCCATATTGTGTTTAGTCATCAATGGAGCGCACACCGCAAGCCCCTCCTCCGGATCGCCCCTCAGGACTCTGGTACTTGTAGTTCTTTAGTGGATCACCCAGGTGGGTGCAAGTCGGTGCTTGTAGGACTGATGAATCTCTAGACCCGATACATGTCCCGGGTTTTAGGATATCACCCGAGACATGTCTCGGGTTTCGGGATAACTTCCCTCATCAGTAGAGAAAGATCGTTAGGGGTGGAAGAGAAGGCCGCCACACAACAGTCAAAGGCCTCGATGCCAGAACCGGCACGCAGGTGCGTCGTCCAAGAGCCCGTCGGCCCAAAGCTCAAGGGAGCCATATTGTGTTTAGTCATCAATGGAGCGCACACCGCTAGCCCCTCCTCCGGATCGCCCCTCGGGACTCTGGTACTTGTAGTTCTTTAGTGGATCACCCAGGTGGGTGCAAGTCGGTGCTTGTAGGACTGATGAATCTCTAGACCCGATACATGTCCTGGGTTTTAGGATATCGCCCGAGACATGTCTCGGGTTTCGGGATAACTTCCCTCATCAGTAGAGAAAGATCGTTAGGGGTGGAAGAGAAGGCCGCCACACAACAGTCAAAGGCCTCGATGCCAGAACCGGCACGCAGGTGCGTCGTCCAAGAGCCCGTCAGCCCAAAGCTCAAGGGAGCCATATTGTGTTTAGTCATCAATGGAGCGCACACCGCTAGCCCCTCCTCCGGATCGCCCCTCGGGACTCTGGTACTTGTAGTTCTTTAGTGGATCACCCAGGTGGGTGCAAGTCGGTGCTTGTAGGACTGATGAATCTCTAGACCCGATACATGTCCCGGGTTTTAGGATATCGCCCGAGACATGTCTCGGGTTTTGGTATAACTTCCCTCATCAGCAGAGAAAGATCGTTAGGGGTGGAAGAGAAGGCCGCCACACAACAGTGAAAGGCCTCGATGCCAGAACCGGCACGCAGGTGCGTCGTCCAAGAGCCCATCGGCCCAAAGCTCAAGGGAGCCATATTGTGTTTAGTCATCAATGGAGCGCACACCGCTAGCCCCTCCTCCGGATCGCCCCTCGGGACTCTGGTACTTGTAGTTCTTTAGTGGATCACCCAGGTGGGTGCAAGTCGGTGCTTGTAGGACTGATGAATCTCTAGACCCGATACATGTCCCGGGTTTTAGGATATCGCCCGAGACATGTCTCGGGTTCCGGGATAACTTCCCTCATCAGTAGAGAAAGATCGTTAGGGGTGGAAGAGAAGGCCGCCACACAACAGTCAAAGGCCTCGATGCCAGAACCGGCACGCAGGTGCGTCGTCCAAGAGCCCGTCGGCCCAAAGCTCAAGGGAGCCATGTTGTGTTTAGTCATCAATGGAGCGCACACCGCTAGCCCCTCCTCCGGATCGCCCCTCGGGACTCTGGTACTTGTAGTTCTTTAGTGGATCACCCAGGTGGGTGCAAGTCCGTGCTTGTAGGACTGATGAATCTCTAGACCCGATACATGTCCCGGGTTTTAGGATATCGCCCGAGACATGTCTCGGGTTTTGGGATAACTTCCCTCATCAGTAGAGAAAGATCGTTAGGGGTGGAAGAGAAGGCCGCCACACAACAGTCAAAGGCCTCGATGCCAGAACCGGCACGCAGGTGCGTCGTCCAAGAGCCCGTCGGCCCTAAGCTCAAGGGAGCTATATTGTGTTTAGTCATCAATGGAGCGCACACTGCTAGCCCCTCCTCCGGATCGCCCCTCAGGACTCTGGTACTTGTAGTTCTTTAGTAGATCACCCAGGTGGGTGCAAGTCGGTGCTTGTAGGACTGATGAATCTCTAGACCCGATACATGTCCCGGGTTTTAGGATATCGCCCGAGACATGTCTCGGGTTTCGGGATAACTTCCCTCATCAGTAGAGAAAGATCGTTAGGGGTGGAAGAGAAGGCCGCCACACAACAGTCAAAGGCCTCGATGCCAGAACCGGCACGCAGGTGCGTCGTCCAAGAGTCCGTCGGCCCAAAGCTCAAGGGAGCCATATTGTGTTTAGTCATCAATGGAGCGCACACCGCTAGCCCCTCCTCCGGATCGCCCCTCGGGACTCTGGTACTTGTAGTTCTTTAGTGGATCACCCAGGTGGGTGCAAGTCGGTGCATGTAGGACTGATGAATCTCTAGACCTGATACATGTCCCGGGTTTTAGGATATCGCCCGAGACATGTCTCGGGTTTCGGGATAACTTCCCTCATCAGTAGAGAAAGATCGTTAGGGGTGGAAGAGAAGGCCGCCACACAACAGTCAAAGGCCTCGATGCCAGAACCGGCACGCAGGTGCGTCGTCCAAGAGCCTGTCGGCCCAAAGCTCAAGGGAGCCATATTGTGTTTAGTCATCAATGGAGCGCACACCGCTAGCCCCTCCTCCGGATCGCCCCTCGGGACTCTGGTACTTGTAGTTCTTTAGTGGATCACCCAGGTGGGTGCAAGTCGGTGCTTGTAGGACTGATGAATCTCTAGACCCGATACATGTCCCGGGTTTTAGGATATCGCCCGAGACATGTCTCGGGTTTCGGGATAACTTCCCCCATCAGTAGAGAAAGATCATTACGGGTGGAAGAGAAGGCCGCCACACAACAGTCGAAGGCCTCGATGCCAGAACCGGGACGCAAGTGCGTCGTCCAAGAGCCCGTCGGCCCAAAGCTCAAGGGAGCCATATTGTGTATAGTCATCAATGGAGTGCACACCGCTAGCCCCTCCTCCGGATCGCCCCTCAGGACTCTGGTACTTGTAGTTCTTTAGTGAATCACCCAGGTGGGTGCAAGTCGGTGCTTGTAGGACTGATGAATCTCTAGACCCGATACATGTCCCGGGTTTTAGGATATCGCCCGAGACATGTCTCGGGTTTCGGGATAACTTCCCTCATCAGTAGAGAAAGATCGTTAGGGGTGGAAGAGAAGGCCGCCACACAACAGTCAAAGGCCTCGATGCCAGAACCGGCACGCAGGTGCGTCGTCCAAGAGCCCGTCGGCCCAAAGTTCAAGGGAGCCATCATGTGTTTAGTCATCAATGGAGCGCACACCGCTAGCCCCTCCTCCAGATCGCCCCTCGGGACTCTGGTACTTGTAGTTCTTTAGTGAATCACCCAGGTGGGTGCAAGTCGGTGCTTGTAGGACTGATGAATCTCTAGACCCAAAACATGTCCCGGGTTTTAGGATATCGCCCGAGACATGTCTCGGGTTTCGGGATAACTTCCCTCATCAGTAGAGAAAGATCGTTAGGGGTGGAAGAGAAGGCCGCCACACAACAGTCAAAGGCCTCGATGCCAGAACTGGCACGCAGGTGCGTCGTCCAAGAGCCCGTCGGCCCAAAGCTCAAGGGAGCCATATTGTGTTTAGTCATCAATCAATCAAAGCATTTATAAAGCGCACTACTCACCCAGAGGGTCTCAAGGCGCTAGGGGAGGGGGGATCGTTACTGCTCGAACAGCCAGGTCTTGAGTTGCTTCCTGAAGGTGAGGTGGTCCTGGGTCAGGCGGAGGTGGGTTGGGAGGGAGTTCCAAGTCTTGGCGACGAGGTAGGAGAAGGACCTTCCCCCTGTTGTGGCTCTTCGGATGCGGGGGACGGCGGCGAGGGCGTGGCCGGTCGATCGAAGCTGGCGTTTGGGAGCGTAGAAGTTGAGGCGGCTGTTGAGGTATCCTGGGCCTTGGTTGTGTAGGGCTTTGTGTGCGTGGGTGAGGAGTCGGAAGGTGATTCTCTTGTTGACCGGGAGCCAGTGCAGGTCTCTCAGGTGTCCGGAGATGCGGCTGCGACGGGGGATGTCCAGGATGAGTCGTGCTGAGGCGTTCTGGATCCGCTGGAGTCTCTTCTGGAGTTTGGCGGTGGTTCCGGCGTAGAGGGAGTTGCCGTAGTCCAGACGGCTGGTGACGAGGGCCTGGGTGACCGTCTTCCTGGTCTCGGTGGGGATCCACCGGAAGATCTTATGTAGCATGCGCAGGATGTTGAAGCAGGACGAGGAGACGGCGTTGACTTGTCTGGTCATGGAGAGGGAGGAGTGCAGGATGAAGCCCAGGTTGCGTGCGTGGTCCGTTGGTTTGGGTGCGCTGCCTGGGGCGGGGGGCCACCAGGAGTCGTCCCAGGCGGAGAGTGAGGAACCCAGGATGAGGACTTCCGTCTTGTCCGAGTTCAGTTTCAGGCGGCTGTTCTTCATCCATTCGGCTACCTCTTTCATCCCTTTGTGAAGGTTGGCTCTGGCGGTGGCGGGGTCGTTGGTGAGGGAGAGGATCAGCTGGGTGTCGTCGGCGTAGGAGATGATGTTGAGGTTGTGCTGGCGTGCGATGTCTGCAAGGGGGCTCATGTAGACGTTGAAGAGGGTTGGACTGAGCGAGGAGCCTTGAGGAACGCCACAAATGACTTCGGTGGCTTCAGATCTGAACGGGGGGAGGCGGACTCCCTGTGTCCTTCCGGCGAGGAAGGAGATGATCCACTCCAGTGCCTTCTCCTGGACTCCGACGGTGCTGAGGCGCTGTACTAGGGTACGGTGGCAGACAGTGTCGAAGGCCGCGGAGAGGTCGAGGAGGATGAGGGCCGCTGTTTCTCCGTTGTCGAGCAGAGCTCGGATGTCATCGGTGGCTGCGATCAGGGCGGTCGCGGTGCTGTGGTTGGCCCGGAAGCCAGACTGCGAGGGGTCGAGGGATCCGTTCGTCTCGAGGAAGGCGGCCAGCTGCTTGTTGACGGTCTTCTCGATGACTTTAGCCAGAAACGGGAGCAGCGAGATGGGGCGGTAGTTCTTGAGGTCGGTGGGGTCGGCTGATGGTTTCTTGAGTAGGGCGCTGAGTTCGGCGTGCTTCCAGCTCTCCGGGAAGGTAGCGGTGTCGAAGGAGGTGTTGATGATGTCCCGCAGGTGGGATGCGATGACAGCGTCGGCTTTGTTGAAGACGTGGTGGGGACAGGGGTCAGTTGGAGATCCGGAGTGGATGGAGTTCATCGTGCGGACGGTGTCTTCGGTGCTGATCGGAGTCCAGGCGCGGAGGGTGGTGGTGAGGGTCGGTGGTTCGGTCGTGGCGTGCGTCGGTTGAGTGCTGAAGCTGTTGTGTATGTCCGCAATCTTGTTGTGGAAGTAGGAGGCGAGGGAGTTGCAGAGGTCTTGCGAGGGGGATCGCCCCTCGGGACTCTGGTACTTGTAGTTCTTTAGTGGATCACCCAGGTGGGTGCAAGTCGGTGCTTGTAGGACTGATGAATCTCTAGACCCGATACATGTCCCGGGTTTTAGGATATCGCCCAAGACATGTCTCGGGTTTCGGGATAACTTCCCTCATCAGTAGAGAAAGATCGTTAGGGGTGGAAGAGAAGGCCGCCACACAACAGTCAAAGGCCTCGATGCCAGAACCGGCACGCAGGTGCGTCGTCCAAGAGCCCGTCGGCCCAAAGCTCAAGGGAGCCATATTGCGTTTAGTCATCAATGGAGCGCACACCGGTAGCCCCTTCTCCGGATCGCCCCTCGGGACTCTGGTACTTGTAGTTCTTTAGTGGATCACCCAGGTGGGTGCAAGTCGGTGCTTGTAGGACTGATGAATCTCTAGACCCGATACATGTCCCGGGTTTTAGGATATCGCCCGAGACATGTCTCGGGTTTCGGGATAACTTCCCTCATCAGTAGAGAAATATCGTTAGGGGTGGAAGAGAAGGCCGCCACACAACAGTCAAAGGCCTCGATGCCAGAACCGGCACGCAGGTGCGTCGTCCAAGAGACCGTCGGCCCAAAGCTCAAGGGAGCCATATTGTGTTTAGTCATCAATGGAGCGCACACCGCTAGCCCCTCCTCCGGATCGCCCCTCGGGACTCTGGTACTTGTAGTTCTTTAGTGAATCACCCAGGTGGGTGCAAGTCGGTGCTTGTAGGACTGATGAATCTCTAGACCCGATACATGTCCCGGGTTTTAGGATGTCGCCCGAGACATGTCTCGGGTTTCGGGATAACTTCCCTCATCAGTAGAGAAAGATCGTTAGGGGTGGAAGAGAAGGCCGCCACACAACAGTCAAAGGCCTCGATGCCAGAACCGGCACGCAGGTGCGTCGTCCAAGAGCCCATCGGCCCAAAGCTCAAGGGAGCCATATTGTGTTTAGTCATCAATGGAGCGCACACCGCTAGCCCCTCCTCCGGATCGCCCCTCGGGACTCTGGTACTTGCAGTTCTTCAGTGGATCACCCAGGTGGGTGCAAGTCGGTACTTGTAGGAATGATGAATCTCTAGACCCGATACATGTCCCGGGTTTTAGGATATCGCCCGAGACATTTCTCGGGTTTCGGGATGACTTCCCTCATCAGTAGAGAAAGATTGTTTAGGGGTGGAAGAGAAGGCCGCCACACAACAGTCAAAGGCCTCGATGTCAGAACCGGCACGCAGGTGCGTCGTCCAAGAGCCCGTCGGCCCAAAGCTCAAGAGAGCCGTATTGTGTTT
The DNA here is from genome assembly GCF_964263255.1 of Lissotriton vulgaris. Classification (NCBI taxonomy): domain Eukaryota; kingdom Metazoa; phylum Chordata; class Amphibia; order Caudata; family Salamandridae; genus Lissotriton; species Lissotriton vulgaris. The sequence continues at coordinate 1,413,246,528 of NC_141695.1, forward strand.
CGTCATAAATGGAGCGCACACCGCTAGCCCCTCCTCCGGATCGCCCCTCGGAACTCTGGTACTTGTAGTTCTTTAGTGGATCACCCAGGTGGGTGCAAGTCGGTGCTTGTAGGACTGATGAATCTCTAGACCCGATACATGTCCCGGGTTTTAGGATATCGCCCGAGACATTTCTCGGGTTTCGAGATAACTTCCCAAATTAGTAGAGAAGGATCGTTAGGGGTGGAAGAGCAGGCCGCCACACAACAGTCAAAGGCCTCGATGCCAGAACCGGCACGCAGGTGCGTCGTCCAAGAGCCCGTCGGCCCAAAGCTCAAGGGAGCCGTATTGTGTTTCGTCATAAATGGAGCGCACACCGCTAGCTCCTCCTCCGGATCGCCCCTCGGGACTCTGGTACTTGCAGTTCTTCAGTGGATCACCCAGGTGGGTGCAAGTCGGTACTTGTAGGACTGATGAATCTCTAGACCCGATACATGTCCCGGGTTTTAGGATATCGCCCGAGACATTTCTCGGGTTTCGGGATGACTTCCTTCATCAGTAGAGAAAGATTGGTTAGGGGTGGAAGAGAAGGCCACCACACAACAGTCAAAGGCTTCGATGCCAGAACCGGCACGCAGGTGCGTCTTCCAAGAGCCCGTCGGTCCAAAGCTCAAGGGAGCCGTATTGTGTTTCGTCATAAATGGAGCGCACACCGCTAGCCCCTCCTCCGGATCGCCCCTCGGGACTCTGGTACTTGCAGTTCTTCAGTGGATCACCCAGGTGGGTGCAAGTCGGTACTTGTAGGACTGATGAATCTCTAAACCCGATACATGTCCCGGGTTTTAGGATATCGCCCGAGACATTTCTCGGGTTTCGGGATGACTTCCCTCATCAGTAGAGAAAGATTGTTTAGGGGTGGAAGAGAAGGCCGCCACACAACAGTCAAAGTCCTCGGTTCTGGCATCGAAGCCTTCGACTGTTGTGTGGCGGCCTTCTCTTCCACCCCTAAACAATCTTTCTCTACAGATGAGGGAAGTCATCCCGAAACCCGAGAAATGTCTCGGGCGATATCCTAAAACCCGGGACATGTATCGGGTCTAGAGATTCATCAGTCCTACAAGTACCGACTTGCACCCACCTGGGTGATCCACTGAAGAACTGCAAGTACCAGAGTCCCGAGGGGCGATCCGGAGGAGGGGCTAGCGGTGTGCGCTCTATTTATGATGAAACATAATGCCACATTGTCTAAGAACTCCTCAAACCGTACCTCACCGGAACGCTGTGTAGATTATAAACCTCCATAGTGTGTTGTAAATAATTCCAGAATTCCCTTTGTATCTCGGCACGTTCTACCCTCCGGTGTGTGTAGTTCCAGTATGTTTGTGTTACCCTGTGGATGTCTGGTGATCTCTTTTCAGAGCACGTCCTGGCCTCTCCCCCTCACAATATCGTCGTGCTTGCCGATGTTTGCCTCTTAATTTGGCCTCCCTGACCGCCTCCTCCTCATATTGCGTAAGCTTATCTCTAAATTATTTGTGTATAGGCCCCACCGTTCCCCATGCCATCCGAGTCTCGAACACTTTTAATTCACTTTCTAATTTCTTAATGGTGCCTTGGATGTCTCTCAGCGGTACAAAAGGGGGTGGTGATGGACGGAGAATCTGAATCAATCAAACACTCACACCCAGTGAAAGGATCTGGGTTTAATCCATCACCGTTCTTTAGCCCACTCTGCCACCCCAGTTCAGACATGGCTATATGCAAATCAGTCTGACCCTGTGCCTCATGGGAACAGTCCAGCCTGAACTGCCAAGCCATGTCTTCCCTGGACCGGAAACAAGTTTCCGAGGACCGGTTTTTGGCATTCCAGCCGTCTTCAGCCCGGCTTGCTTGAATCCAGTGGCAAAATGAGCAAGGAACTCACGTCTGAGCATACCCTGCCACACTTATGGCGGCCAAAAGCGGTACAAAAGGGGGTGGTGATGGACGGAACATCTGAATCAATCAAACACTCACACACAGTCAAAAGATCTGGGTTTAATCCATCACCGTTCTTTAGCCCACTCTGCCACGCCAGTTCAGACATGGCTATATGCAAATTAGTCTGACCCTGTGCCTCATGGGAACAGTCCAGCCCGAACTGTCAAGCCATGTCTTCCCTGGACCGGAAACAAGCTTCCGAGGACCGGTTTCTGGCATTCCAGCCGTCTTCAGCCCGGCTTGCTTGACTCCAGTGGCAAAGTGCGCAAGGGACTCACGTCTGAGCATACCCTGCCACACTTATGGCGGCCAAAAGCGGTACAAAAGGTGGTGGTGATGGACGGAGCATCTGAATCAATCAAACACTCACACCCAGTCAAAAGAGCTGGGTTTAATCCATCACCGTTCTTTAGCCCACTCTGCCACCCCAGTTCAGACGTTGCTATATGCAAATCAGTCTGACCCTGTGCCTCATGGGAACAGTCCAGCCCGAACTGCCAAGCCATGTCTTCCCTGGACCAGAAACAAGCTTCAGAGGACCGGTTTCTGGCATTCCAGCCGTCTTCAGCCCGGCTTGCTTGAATCCAGCGACAAAGTGAGCAAGGGACTCACGTCTGAGCATACCCTGCCATACTTATGGCGGCCATAAGCGGTACAAAAGGGGGTGGTGATGGACGGAGCATCTGAATCAATCAAACACTCACACCCAGTCAAAAGATCTGGGTTTAATCCATCACCGTTCTTTAGCCCACTCTGCCACCCCAGTTCAGACGTGGCTATATGCAAATCAGTCTGACCCTGTGCCTCATGGGAACAGTCCAGCCCGAACTGCCAAGCCATGTCTTCCCTGGACCGGAAACAAGCTTCCGAGGACCGGTTTCTGGCATTCCAGCCGTCTTCAGCCCGGCTTGCTTGAATCCAGTGGCAAAGTGAGCAATGGACTCACGTCAGAGCATACCCTGCCACACTTATGGCGGCCAAAAGCCGTACAAAAGGGGGTGGTGATGGACGGAGCATCTGAATCAATCAAACACTCACACCCAGACAAAAGATCTGGGTTTAATCCATCACCGTTCTTTAGCCCACTCTGCCACCCCAGTTCAGACATGGCTATATGCAAATCAGTCTGACCCTGTGCCTCATGGGAACAGTCCAGCCCGAACTGCCAAGCCATGTCTTCCCTGGACCGGAAACAAGCTTCAGAGGACCGGTTTCTGGCATTCCAGCCGTCTTCAGCCCGGCTTGCTTGAATTCAGTGGCTAGGTGAGCAAGGGACTCACGTCTGAGCATACCCTGCCACACTTATGGCGGCCAAAAGCGGTACAAAAGGGGGTGGTGATGCACGGAGCATCTGAATCAATCAAACACTCACACCCAGTCAAAAGATCTGGGTTTAATTCATCACCGTTCTTTAGCCCACTCTGCCACCCCAGTTCAGACATGGCTATATGCAAATCAGTCTGACCCTGTGCCTCATGGGAACAGTTCAGCCCGAACTGCCAAGCCATGTCTTCCCTGGACCGGAAACAAGCTTCCGAGGACCGATTTCTGGCATTCCAGCCGTCTTCAGCCCGGCTTGCTTGAATCCAGTGGCCAGGTGAGCAAGGGACTCACGTCTGAGCATACCCTGCCACACTAATGGCGGCCAAAAGCGGTACAAAAGGGGGTGGTGATGCACGGAGCATCTGAATCAATCAAACACTCACACCCAGTCAAAAGATCTGGGTTTAATCCATCACCGTTCTTTAGCCCACTCTGCCACCCCAGTTCAGACATGGCTATCTGCAAATCAGTCTGACCCTGTGCCTCATGGGAACAGTCCAGCCCGAACTGCCAAGCCATGTCTTCCCTGGACCAGAAACAAGCTTCAGAGGACCGGTTTCTGGCATTCCAGACGTCTTCAGCCCGGCTTGCTTGAATCCAGTGGCAAGGTGAGCAAGGGACTCACGTCTGAGCATACCCTGCCACACTAATGGCGGCCAAATGCGGTACAAAAGGGGGTGGTGATGCACGGAGCATCTGAATCAATCAAACACTCACACCCAGTCAAAAGATCTGGGTTTAATCCATCACCGTTCTTTAGCCCACTCTGCCACCCCAGTTCAGACATGGCTATATGCAAATCAGTCTGACCCTGTGCCTCATGGGAACAGTCCAGCCCGAACTGCCAAGCCATGTCTTCCCTGGACCGGAAACAAGCTTCCGAGGACCGGTTTCTGGCATTCCAGCCATCTTCAGCCCGGCTTGCTTGAATCCAGTGGCAAAGTGAGCAAGGGACTCACGTCTGAGCATACCCTGCCACACTTATGGCGGCCAAAAGCGGTACAAAAGGGGGTGGTGATGGACGGAGCATCTGAATCAACCAAACACTCACACCCAGTCAAAATATCTGGGTTTAATCCATCACCGTTCTTTAGCCCACTCTGCCACCCCAGTTCGGACATGGCTATTTGCAAATCAGTCTGACACTGTGCCTCATGGGAACAGTACAGCCCGAACTACCAAGCCATGTCTTCCCAGGACTGGAAACAAGCTTCATAGGACCGGTTTCTTGCATTCCAGCCGTCTTCAGCCCGGTTTGCGCAGGGCCCCAAAGCTTTTTGCGATGCAGTGCCCCCTGACCGTTACTTTAAACGCTTCCCAAATGGTATCAACACTCTCCACCGATCCCTTATTCCTAGGAAAAAATTCAGCAATCTCCTCCCCTAACTCAGTTTTAAACACTTCATCTAATAGTGTCGTGGCCTGCATGCGCCATGTGTGTTGTGCCCTATTGTGCCCGGGTATAGAGTTGTGCCCTATTGTGCCCTGGTATAAATCCATCGTTTTTTTGCTCACCATGCCATTCCAGTTTGAACCCAGCCATATGCAAATCAGTCTTGACCCTGTGCCCCAGGGGAACAGTCCACCCCAAACTGCCAAGCCAGGTCCTCCCTGGACTGGAAACAAGCATCCAAAGACCGGTTTCGGGCTTCCAGTCCTCATCAGCCTGGATAGCTTTATTCCAGTGACATGGAGAGCACGGGACTCATGTCTGAGCATACCCATCCCACTCGGGTGACAAATGCAAAAACAACAGGTGATGGACAGAATGCAGAACTATGTCATACATTCACCCCAGAACAGAGATCTGGGCCTAAATCCATCGTTTTTTTGCTCATCATGCCATTCCAGTTTGAACCCAGCCATATGCAAATCAGTATTGACCCTGTGCCCCATGGAAACAGTCCGGCCTGAACTGCCAAGCCAGGTCCTCCCCTGACTGGAAACAAGCATCCAAGGACCGGTTTTGGGCTTTCAGCCCTCATCAGCCTGGATAGCTTGATTCCAGTGGCATGGAGAGCACGGGACTCACGTCTGAGCATACCTGTCCCACTCGGAGTGACAAATACAAAAACAACAGGTGATGGACAGAATGCAGAACAATGTCATACATTCACCCCAGTACAGAGATCTGGGCCTAAATCCATCGTTTTTTTGCTCACCATGCCATTCCAGTTTGAACCCAGCCATAAAAGGTGCATGGGGAGCACCAGAAAAGGAAAGTGATCAGATATGGTGGTCACAAAACAAGTTATTTACCAGTGAAACACAGCCACGGTTGATCAATTAACCATATATTCTATGGGAAGAACGTGCACGCATTTCATTTGTGCCATTCGCAATCAGTCTTGCTACACAGTGGCACACATACATGGAGAGAAATCCCAGTCTTGTAAATGTCTATTATTATTGCCAGCATAATTGGGCACTACCCCCAGTGTAAACTGGACATCAGCTCTGTGAGAAGTTAGCCTGGCATATGATGTCCACTAGTTCTAGTGGGCACCTTGCACCAGTCTAATCGACCTTATTGATGGTGGTTGTAAAGTCAACCTTATAGAAGCTATCCTAGTGGTAGCATGGACCAGCAGTCATCAGGATAAGACTTCAGAGAGTATATTAAGCAAGTTGTTTTACCAATGATAATCCCTTGAATACCAAATGAAAGGACACCACACAAGGTATATATCAAATATATATGTATTTATTCTAAACACAACCCCTCTGGACTCTTTATGAGGTCAGAGGCAAAAGTACATTACAAGATTCTCAATTAGCATACGATAAGTTGCACAGTATACGTTTTGCCATAGGGGCCTCACAAACCATATACTAAAATAGTGGTATGAGAACCACGACAGAAATAGAAAGTAGGCCTAGGGCCTAGGGAATAGCTGGGGCTACTCTAAACAACCAAAGGTTAGGAAGCAGGAGGCTAACGGGAGACGCGTGGAGTGTCTAAAAACAGCCGCGAGTTTCCTTCGACTTCCTATGGGAAACAAAGAAGTTACAAAGTTACAATTTAAGGGCACTTCCGGATGGACTACGATGAAACCCCTTTACACTAGGACACTTAGAGAGTCAAGACCCACGAGAGCACCGGATTACTCGTGTTACCTCACTCAGGGAAGCCGGGTGCATAGGTGCCTTTTGGTGTCGGGTTTGGTCGATGTTTTCTACGGAGATCTGCAAAAAAGTGCTGCAGGCGACCGGAGGAAAAGTGTCCAGGTGGATCCAAGGGTGGATCGAAGATCTGCAGAACCTGAAAGCAGAAGGGACAGAGTCTGGGTCACAGGCCAGTGACCAGGAAGGAACAAGGCGATGTTGCGTTGATCTCAGGTGAAGAGGTGAAGCTTGTCTCTGTAGCTACGAGGACCAGGAGCCGTCGATGACAACCAGGAGCTGGATTTAAGCTGTCCCACAAAGGATCTAGTTGATTGCAGTGTTGGCATCCGGATTGGACCCAACACGCCTTGGCAAATGCAATTCATGCAGGAGATGAAGATTGGCTTCAGTGCAGACCAGCAAGGTCTGAGGGACTTCTCTTTTTGGGGAGAAGTTGGAGCAAGCCTGGAGCAACCAGGAAAGTAGTTTAGTTTCAAAGGAAAGTCTTCGCGGGGCTCACTAGCAAACAAGCAAGGAACCGGAAAGATGCGTCAAGCTGAAATGCAGCAGTGGGCCCCACGGGACACTTGTGGAGTGTGAAGGCCTGAGCATTGTTGCAAATGTTGCTTGGGTCTGGGGCTTTAAGCACCCCAAAGCACACCTTCCAAATACCTCGAGAAGTAGATGCAGCTTGCAAAATGCTGGATGTCCAGGAGTTCCGGTCCCACGTCTCTTGCGTCCGCCACGGGTCTCAGGTTTGCTGGGAACGTTGAGCAAGTCTGTGTCCTGTGTTGCAGAGTCTTTGGGATCCAGTGGGAGCCTCAACAATGCAGACCGGCAAAGTTCCTTCAGGTGCCTGTTTGAACAGGGTGGTCACTCCTTGACCACAAGGGAGATGTCTTCCATCTTCCAGTCGAAATGGAACGTCGAAGGTCCAGGATATATCTTTCAAAGATTCGTCCAGGGTAATCTAAAGTCCTAGGGACACAGCTCCTATACTTATACTAAGTTTGGGGGCTGGACTACCTGGCAGGTCCCTCCTATGAGTGGACCCGAGGAGGGGGTGTTTACACCCCTTTCCCTTTGTCCACTTTCGCGCCAGAGCTGGGCTGGATTGCCCCAGCAACTGGTTTGAACCCGGCTATGCATGGAGCTCCTTGTGTTCCCCAGGCAGTGTCTACAAAATGCATTCTTAATGCAGCCCTCCCTGCCCCAATACACTAAAGTCTGTCTGGGGTGGTGCCAGCACCTCCCCTGACAGGAAGCCTATTGTCCAAGCCTAACCTGCCGGAGTTTCGTCCAGCAGCAGGAGGTCAGACTCGTGTCTGTGGCAGCAGCATCAATTTTGTGATGCGGAGGCTCTGTTTAACTTTAACCGGGTGTATCCTGCAGGAAACGCACCTCACACTAGACAGTCCCATTCTCCGGTATAGAGGCCTTGGGGGCAATGTACATGCTGCAGGATTTACCACTCATGCTAGGGGGGTCCTCACCTGGTTCAACCCGAAGTCCTCTCTAAATGGACACTGCTAGTTACGGACGGTGCTGGGCGATACGCGATCACTAGCTGCTATGGCAAAGGCGTGGACATGTGCATTGTGAACACGTATGTCCCCAACTTTGACCTCCCTGACTTTTATATTGACCTGGCGGCAAAGATTACCACACACTCCGACAGGCTGGTCTGCTGGTGTGGAAACTTCAATCTGAAACTGCATCCAGGGTTAGACAGATCGGATGGCCCGACACGTCCCCCCTCAGCCTCTGCGCAGACTCTGTCTACGCAGCTCAACAATATGGAGTTATCCGACGTCTGGCGCCATAGACATCCGGCGCTGGGTGGGTTCACTCACTACTCGGCCCCCCATAATATTCATAGGAGCATAGAATATTGGTTTCTGTCGACTCGTTTTCTCCCTAGTGTGCGTTCCTGCGCAGTGCTTCCGCGCACCTATTCCGATCACTCGCCGATCTTGATGACTTGTACCATGCCTGCAAGGCGGATCCCGCCATTTGCTTGGCGCTTTCCTCCATACTCATTACTGGATCCCCTCTTTAAGGAGGAATTGCTGACGGCAATGGAAGTCTTCTTTGAAACGAATGTAGGGACGGGTGAGTCATTTCAATCTGTCTGGGAGGCGTTTAAGTTATATGCTAGGGGAGTCACTATGTCCAAGCATGCATGGGTGCTGAAGTATATTAGGGGCAGGCTTGATGTACTGGAAAATAAACTTAGGGATTTGGAGTCCCTGAGGATGCAGACTGGAGATGAGTCTATAAATCAGGAAATAGCGAGGGTCCTTCGAGAGTATAATGAGGAGGCTGACTCGGAGGTCAAGCATCTGGGGAAGTATGCCACAGCCCGGAGCTATTGCGAGGGCGATCGCCCAGGCTCTGTTCTGGCCTGTTTAGCCAAGCGCAGTAGGGATAGTACCTCTATCCCGGTGCAGAGATCGGAGGACCTGGATGTTCCACTTACGAACGAGCTAGTTGCGGAACGCTTCCGTGAATATTATGTGAAATTGTACGCTTCGAGAGGTCCTGCTCCAGAAGAGCGTATTATCGATTATCTATCTCATATTGAGCTTCCGTGGCTCTCTAATATACATCGCGAATTCCTTGCTCGGCCATTTGACAGGGACAAGGTTGTCCTGGCTCTGACAACAATGAAGAGTGGGAGTGCGCCGGGCAGGGATCACCTCACGGTGGCCTTCTATAAGGCTTTTTCCGACCTCCTGATACCACACTTGCTTACTTTGTTTGACGACATGGCCAATTCGGGTACAATGCCGCCTTCTATGAGAGAGGCTATTATTGTCGCAATTCTTAAACCAGGCAAGAGCCCTGATGACTGCGCCTCGTATCGCCCGCTCTCTCTCATGAATGTTGACACAAAACTTTTCGCTAAGCTCCTTTCCAATCGCCTTCAACCGTTGGTCACGTCTCTGTTGGCCCCAGAACAATCGGGCTTTGTACCAACCCGCAACCTCACGTACAACATCAGAACTGTCTTTGCCGCGTTTCGGCACACGCACCCGGAGGTGTCGGCTGTGGCTGTCTTCCTCGATATGGAGAAGGCATTTGACTCTTTCGAATGGCCGTTCCTGCATCAAGTCCTGAGCAGGATGGGTGTGGGACAATTGTTTTTACAACTCTTGGCAGTATTATACGCTTCACCGACAGCGCGCATTCATATTGGCTCTCTGGTCATGGAGCCCATTGCGATAGGTAGAGGGATGAGACAGGGCGGCCCCCTCTCCCGATACTCTATGCTTTAGCAGCCGAGCCTCTTGCTTGTGCCCTACGAGAGTATCACAGCAACCGGGGCATTCGTTTCCCTACTTACAACTTAATTGTATCTACCTACGCAGATGATACGTTGCTTTATGTCAGGGATCCTACGACGCACCTCTCTTCGGTCCTACGTGAGGTGGTTCTGTTCGGCTCTCTCTCGGGCATACATGTTAACTGGACTAAATCCATCATGTTCCCTCTGACTCCTGCCACGGAAAGGTTTGAGCCGGAGTATCCACTGCAGTGGACTACTGATGCGGTTAGATATCTCGGAATACGCTTACATACGGACTCCGAAGTGGTTCTTAAAGAAAACTATGGTTGTGCTATATCTAAACTGGAAGATGACATAGAGAAATGGACCTCTCTTCCGCTATCCCTACCGGGGCGCATCTCCCTAATGAAAATGGTGATACTCCAGCGATTCCTCTTTTTATTTAGTAACATACCCATGGTATTATCTTCCCATTTCTTTCGTAAGCTACAATCCTTACTTGTTCACCTTGCATGGGCAGGTAAGCAGCCCAGGGTCGCCTGGAATAGCTTAACACACCCATAAGCGGCGGGAGGTCTGAATGCACCAGATATGGAGCTTTATTATCGAGCGGCGCAAAGTGCCCATGCCTATTATTGGATACACGGCCCTCAAGACGCCCCTTACGTTCGCGTAGAGCGGATAGTTGCGGAGCCGATTCCTCTGCCAGCACTATTGGCGCGGCCTCGAGATCGCCGTACAGGGATACTTGATTCTTTGAATTCGGTAACGCACGCTTGGCATTGCCTGATGGAGATTCAGGCGTGCACATTACTGTTTACCCCGAAGGTGGCGATCGAATGGTGCTATTGGCTAACTCCGTGCAGGGAGACAGGAGTGCTGTTAGCTTTACGTCAGTTGCGAATAAACACTATGGGAGATCTATTTGAGGGAGGCAAGGCGCGCACGTGGGACGGTATCATTACTGAAGATATTAACCCCCCACTGTTGGCACGCTTTCAGTTCCATAGGGTGAGGCATGCTTTGAGGGACCTCCTTGGGGATGATATGGAAGAGCCAGTGACGGTCGCAGCATTTGACTATGTGGTGAATGCCAAGTCTCCTGTAAAATTAATAACTAATCTCTATAGGATAGCCCTTTCAGAAAGGACTACGGAGTACACAAAACCGAGACTGGCCTGGCAACAAGACTTGCGAATCGACCTAGGTGAGGAAGTATGGCAATATTGCTGCACTAGCACTAGGAAAATTTCATTAAATGGACGACACAGGCTTATACATTTTAAGTTCTTGAATAGGACTTGTTACACCCCAGAGAGGCTTCACAGGTATCAGCTGCGTGAAACCTCCGAATGCAAGCGTTGCAGGGCCTCTATGGCGGACTTTATCCATGTTGCCTGGGATTGCCCTGTAGTCTGGCAGGCAGTTTACGAGGAGATCAACAGAGTGATGCTTCTATCTCTAGTCCCAGACCCTCTACTGGCAATTTTGGGCTACTCGAAACCCTTGCTCATAGTCGGCTTCTTGACATGGCGTTTTTAATTGCTAAGTGGTGCATTGCAAGGGCTTGGGTGAGAGGCCCTCCTCCCACTCTCAAATTATGGAAGAGGGAATTGATATATTGCTGCACGCAATCTGACTTATATAGCGACCTAATGCCCCCGAAGAATAGGCCTGAGAATTTCTGGTCTCTAATCCTTGATGGCACACTGACGGCAGATGCACAGAATGGGGATACTGGAGATGGTGGGGACAGGAATGACAAAGAGAGGACGGATGGGGGACATTCACCGGATACGACACTTGCACAGACGCTTGAGGAAACCCTGGGCGAAGATAATGATACAACTGTTGAGACAGGGTATGTGTAATGCTGTGTTATATCCTGTGGTGACGCTTTGTACCCTGAACGTCTTGGCCTGAGTGACCGGGAGCTGCAGGCTGGTTTGTCCTACTTTTGACACACATTTCCGCTGGTTTGAAATATATACTGCTGTTAACAGTCTTACAATGTAACCATTACTTTCGCTGCCGAATTTAATTATTCATATGTCCATGATGTATCATGTTTTTTTGTTTGTCCTTTTTTGAAATCTCAATAAACAAATTATAAAAATAAAAAAAACTTTACCGGGTGTACCAGTAACTACATGTCTTCTCCCTTTAGAAGGGTGGAATGCTACCCCCGCCACCAGGACTGGCGGGGGGCGGGGGGGGGGGGGTAGTATTCCAAAGTGTTTAACACCTTACACAACATTCTTTGATAAAGCCAAACCAAAGTTAGCATTAACCGCGAGGATTATAATGCACTTAAGAATATATGGTATGGCAATATCATAGAACAGCTATAAGGCGATAGTTCTGAAAGCTGCAGAGGGGCTCAGCTCATGCTAGGGCACCCTCTCACATAAAACCAAGCACTCTGCCTTCAGGATTGTTAAGGTCTGCCATAGGAGTGACTTATAGGCCACTATGTGTCTATATATAAGGTAGATATAGGTATACTATATCTAAGTAAGGGGTGATTACACCACTTTACCCAGGCTGTGTGAACAGACCTGTGGTGTCAGTTTGGGGGCCCAACCAGGGGTGGCACAATACATGCTGCAGCCCCTGGTAGGCCTTGGGTGCACCTATGCCCTGGGTACCTATGGTATACTATACAGGGATTCACAATGGTGACCCAGTAACCAATCTGGTATGTACCTAAAGTACATGGTATCAATTTAGAGAGAGAACAGCAAGGCTGTGGACCTGATTAGCAGGGCCACAGCCATACTAAAGTCGAAAAACCAGAGAATCACAGCAAAAAGTGGGGGTGACCATAGGAAGCAGACCCTACTCTCCTACAAGCTCCCAAGGGGGGCTTTGAGGGGGAGGGCTTGTAGTCACACGCTGTGGTTTTGAGGAAAAAAGCACAACATTGAGGTTTGTTAGGGTAAATACTGTTGGAGACAGAGGGCGACAGACCCCCCCTCCCCCTCCCCCCGCATGTTTATTTGACAAGCGTCTCACTTTACATAGAAATCAAAACTTACTTCATCAAAGGTCCATCCCGGTAGGAGACCTACTGTGTGCTCTGCTCCCCTGCTTGCCCGATGTGGGTATGCAGCTCCATGGTTAAAACACCTGACTCACAAGCGCGTGAGTGGGTCACGGGGCTAAAAGGCACCTTAGTCAATCTCAAGGGCAGCACTGTGGTTGGTTGAGCTATGGGGGCTTGGCACAGCATCAGACAGGACCTCACAACACTCAAGTTGTTTCTTAAACTGTCATTTTCTGAACGTATTCTGCTATATGTGGTCCCTGCGAGGAGGGGCTCCCAATCCGGAACCGGCGAGAAACACAGGGTTTGTAAACCGCGGTACAAGAACAAATGGAAAATTGAGCTGTCTGATTAAAATTCCGACTCTCTCAGCAAAAGAGGCAGTTATTTGTGAAGAGGCTCGTGTGAAATTAAAAGAGCCTCACCAAAAAATGTTTGTATAACGGGACACATTTCTCTAACGTGAATAGGCGAGGGGGTATGTTTTACAAAAGCAGAGTCCCTACGGGAAAATTAGATGACCGTAGGAGGGATGACATGAGTTAAGAGAATTTACAAAAAATTTGCCTGCTAAATGAGATTTCAGATTGGGAATTCCACTGAGTAAGTTCCAAACAGATAATATGTGCTCATCGCTGGTGCCAGTGTCTAATATCTATATAAAGTATGGTGCTACTGTCTGGGAATCTATGTGTATACGTCAACAATGTTCCCATCACTTATATGTATGTATATATATATATATATTCACTGAAAAAACCATAGGTTATAGACCATATATAGTTAGGAATTCGCATTTACAAAACCTTATTTTACTCACACAAAACCATTGAAATTCCATATATAGTTAGTTGCACTAACTATATATCGCGCACCCGCAATCCACTGCTGATGATGTCACATATTACATCATTCATGACATGGTCAGTGACATCACTGATGACATCACTGATGACATCTCAAATGACATCACTGATGACATCTCAAATGACATCACTGATGACATCACCTATGACATCTCATTTGACATTACTGATCACATCACTGATGATATCATTCATGTGATAATACGATGAACCTCTTCAGACTCTAATATAACCTTAGATACAATCAGTGTAAACAGACACTCACAGACTGTCACTCATCCATGGAGTTACTCACACACCTAGTCAGTCATGCAAAGAATCAATCACACCTCCATTTCCTCAACTATACAGTTATACAAACTTTACTTATTCAAACATATAATAACACATATTTACTCTCTTATACAATCGCTGATACAAGTTCACAATGATCCATACAGCCACTCACACATTCACTGGCTCTTATGCACAGTTATTTATATATGTCAACTCTCACATGTACTGTGTTTTACATATGTACTTACTTTGACATGTAGCACTGAGATATCCATTCACTCACCAATACACTCATGCACACAGACAACCGCCCATACAGCTGTTTCCACATGCACTTTTGAAACCATACATCTAGTGAATCAACTGCTCACACATCTATGCACAGAGTCATACACCTCCCAGCCACCCACACACACACTCAGTCTCCCATACAAATACTTGGGCAACCAATCAATAACCCATATAGTTACTCATATAGCTACTTATCAACACATGCAACAGTTTACAGAACAACAGACATAATGATGCACAAATTAAGACAGTTTAGTCACTAACCCATGCACTCAGTAGGACACATTTAATCACTCACTCATACAGTCAGTCATGCACCTATTAAATCCTTCATCCAGACACTTATACATCCACTCATTATTCAATATGTAAGACATATTTTAACTTTACAGAAACATACAGTCACTGGATGTTGTCATCAGTGATGTCATCAGTGATGTCATTTGAGATGTCATCAGTGATGTCATCAGTGATGTCACTGACCATGTCATGAATGATGTAATATGTGACATCATCAGCAGTGGATTGCGGGTGCGCGATATATAGTTAGTGCAACTAACTATATATGGAATTTCAATGGTTGTGTGTGAGTAAAATAAGGTTTTGTAAATGCGAATTCCTAACTATATATGGTCTATAACCTATGTTTTTTTCAGTGAATTTTCAAGGTTTTGTAAATGCTAATTCCTAACTATATATGGTCTATAGCCTATGGTTTTTTCAGTGAATATATATATATATACATACATATATAAACATATATCATCTGTATATCTATATAAATACAAACATAAATGCATGCATACATATACTTATATGCATACAGATGCATGTTATTTACATGAAAGTTGAAAAAACACTAATAAAAGCAAAGCTAAAAAGCCACCTCATTACAAACAGAATGGCTTTAACTTAAACGAGGGCGAGATCTATTGCATTTTCAATGCTTGTTTATTTTGGTTCCATCAAGAAGGCATTCAGATGTGTCACACATTTGCCATAAATTCTGAATCTTAGCACTCTAGTTGCACATTAGATCACTGTAGTAAAGCTACTGCTCACCAGGGACGTCTGCTGCTGGTATTCAAAGTGCATGTTTCAGTCTGCATGTCAGAATTTTTTTAATGAAATAGAAGAGGATTTGAGAAGTCACTCAAAATGATCCCTAATTTTTCTTTCTGAAGCACTAATCATACTTTCTATGGCAAAATTAACCCCCTCATGTTGTTCCTTTTTAAATTGAGTGTTTTCAGACTTACCACTTCATTCCAATCAAGATGGCTTCTGGTGTGCCATACTTTTGTCATAAGTAAGACTGTTAGCGCTCTAGTTGTTCTTTAGAACACTCTGGGACATTCTGTCATTGGGCTATACTTGGGGTACATCTGGGTGATATTTGGGCTACATTTAGGCTCTTTTGTCTCTGGTGGCCATCTTGGGAGACTGTATGTCAGAATTTTTTAATGAAATTGAAGAGGGTTTGAGAAGTCACTCAAAATGTGCCCTAATTTTTCTTTCTGCAGCACTAATCATAATTCATATGGCAAAATATACCCCCTCATTTTGTTCCTTTTTAAATTAAATGTTTTAAGAGTTACCACTTTATTCCAATCAAGATGGCTTCAGGTGTGCAATACCTTTGTAATAAGTAGGACTGTTAGCGCTCTAGTTGTTCTTTAGAACACTCTGGGACATTCTGTCATTGGGCTATACTTGGGCTACATCTGGGTGATATTTGGGCTACATTTGGGCTCTTTTGTCTCTGGTGGCCATTTTGGGAGACTGCATGTCAGAATTTTTTAATGAAATAGAAGAGGATTTGAAAAGTCACTCAAAATGTGCCCTAATTTTTCTTTCTGCAGCACTAATAATACCTTCTATTGCATAATATACCCCCTCATTTTGTTCCTTTTTAAATTAAATGTTTTAAGAGTTACCACTTTATTCCCATCACGATGGCTCCAGGTGTGCTATACCTTTGTAATAAGTAGGACTGTTAGCGCTCTAGTTGTTCTTTAGAACACTCTGGGACATTCTGTCATTGGGCTATACTTGGGCTACATCTGGGTGATATTTGGGCTACATTTGGGCTATTTTGTCTCTGGTGGCCATTTTGGGAGACTGCATGTCAGAATGTTTTAATGAAATAGAAAAGGATTTGAGAAGTCACTCAAAATGTGCCCTAATTTTTCATTCTGCAGCACTAATCATACTTTCTATGGCAAAATATACCCCCTCATGTTGTTTCTTTTTAAATTAAATGTTTTAAGAGTTACCACTTTATTCCAATCAAGATGGCTTCAGGTGTGCCATACCTTTGTAATAAGTAGGACTGTTAGCGCTCTAGTTGTTCTTTAGAACACTCTAGGAGGCTGCAGTAGAACACAAAGGAATCAACTGACAGTCTCTGTCCTTGTTGGATGTACATGTTTTACTGAGAATGTCAGACTTCATTTTCACATGACTGAGAAAGATAATTTGAATTTACAGAAAATATGCTTTCAGTTTAGCTTATAGATCCCCTTCCAAACCACTGTGGGAAAATCATGAGATATTAGTTTTCTTTCTAACAATATTCATGATATCACAGCAGAAGGTTTTTTCACATGGTAAAATCACCTTAGAACCCACCACAATTCCTAAAACGAGTATGGTACCATCAACAAATGATTTATAATGTAACTAAAGTCCTAAAACCCTCTATTAACTACAATGCTTTTTAATGAGGTGCTATCATGTATATTGGTCCCAAGATGGCTGCCAACACTTCTTGGATGAAGTGCTGACAGCCAATCAGATCAGATGTGTGGTTAGGCTCCGCCCAGATATATATCTTTTTTTGAACCTAAATTACTCAAAATCCACTGGAGCACATATATTGAGACCTAGCAAAGGCACATCGGGCTAACAGTCCCTACAATTTTGCCAAGTTTCGTGCAAATCCATTCAGCCGTTCGAGCTAAAAGTGAGGCCAACCGCCCTATGGAAATTAACATGGGAAAAACGTGTTTTGGGACCCCACTTTTTTCTAGGCCCCCCCTTGATGAAACCCCCCCAAATTGTCAGGGGCTGCTCAGAAACAAAATGTTCCATTTTCCTGAAAATGTCAGCCAATTCCGTCCACAAACGCCAAAGTTATTAGACATAGAATTTTCAAAAATCCCATAGAGAAAAAATCCTAACTATATATACCTACTGGCGACCGCCAGTAGGTAATATATATATATATATATATATATTCACTGAAAAAACCATAGGTTTCACACCAGTTATAGTTAGGAATTAGCATTTAAAAAACCTATTAAATTCACTGACAAAACCAGTTATAGTTAGCTGGAAATTTTACTGACATAAAACCATTGAAATTCCCACGTTATAGTTAGTTGGACTCACTATAACTTGCCCGCCTGCAATGCACTGCTGATGACGTCACATATTACATCACTCATGACATGGTCAGTGACATCACTCATGACATCACTGATGACACCATCCTTGTGACTGAGTGACAGACCTAATTTCAGTGTAATGTAACGCTTGAAACACATATTCAAAAATAGAAACAAACATTTTCAAAAAAATGGAGATACCCAAACCAGTAACAACAACCAATTCAGTAATTGCACCATCTATATACACATCCACTCATTCACCAACAGTTCTATATAGTCACTCATATATATACTCACTCATCATATGTAGTGATACACCTATACATCCTGTTACACATCAGCAATCATCCAAAAGTTACTCACACACATACTCACACATGCAAATAAACTATTGAAAATCCATTTATTTGCATATACATTTACACACACACTACCACCTTACTTCTAAGGAAACTTACACATACTTACTCTCTTAAACAATCACTTATAGAAACACATACTTATTTAAACAGGAACTCCTACAATCTCTCACTATATATACTATACTCACTTATATACATCAATACTCACATATACTAGATTAAAACATATGTCGTTACTAATGAAGACACTAGTGAGACAGTCATTCACTCACTAACACACACATATACACACTCATCCACCCATACAGTCCTGCACATATGCTGTCTTCAAAACACATACAAACAGTGAGTCAGTCACCAACCCCTGCAGCCACTTATACACAAAGAGAAACACTGATACAAACATTTAAATATTTAAACAATACTCGCTAATATATGTATTCACTAAGATACACTTAATAAGCCAGTTAACCAACCAGTTTTTTTTTAAAAAACATCCATTTACAAACTTATTTAAACATTTATTCTTCCATCGACCTTTACAAATACATATATAAAAATTTTTATTTTTCAGAAAGACACACATTCACTGGATGGTGTCATCAGTGATGTCATGAGTGATGTCACTGACCATGTCATGAGTGATGTAATATGTGACGTCATCAGCAGTGCATTGCAGGCGGGCAAGTTATAGTGAGTCCAACTAACTATAACGTGGGAATTTCAATGGTTTTATGTCAGTAAAATTTCCAGCTAACTATAACTGGTTTTGTCAGTGAATTTAATAGGTTTTTTAAATGCTAATTCCTAACTATAACTAGTGTGAAACCTATGGTTTTTTCAGTGAATTTCAAAGGTTTTTTAAATGCTAATTCCTAACTATAACTGGTGTGAAACCTATGGTTTTTTCAGTGAATTTCAAAGGTTTTTTTAATGCTAATTCCTAACTATATAAGACCTGAAAGCCCACCAGGAATCTCCAGTATGCGCCAGGGGACTGCATTGCGGGGAGGTGTAATGAAGCCACAACCCTTTTTACACCTCTCTGCAACGCAGCCCCCGTGCATGTTTGAAGAGGGGGAACTAATTCCCCTTGCATACTGGGGGCCCCTGGGGGCCAATTAGCCCACCTGGAACCTCCAGTATGCGCCAGGGGCTGCATTGCAGAGGTGTAATGAGACTATGCCCCTTGTTACACCTCTCTGCAACGCAGCCCACTGCCGCGTTTGCAGAGGGGGAACTAATTCTCCTTGCATACTGGGGGTCCCTGGGGTCAACTAGTCCACCAGGAGCCTCCAGTATGCGCGAGGGAGCTGCATTGCAGAGAAGTGTAATGAGGCCACACCCTTGTTACACCTCTCTGCAATGCAGGCCACTGGCGCGTTTGCAGAGGGGGGACTAATTCCCCTTGCATACTGGGGGTCCCTGGATCATATCTGCCCAAACACCGATATTCCGAACGATTGTAAATGACTTTTCTTGAGAAACATTTGGATTTGGATTATCATGTCCTATACTTTGGAATTTTTGAAAGACTGACTTTGAGGATGCTATAAATTACTCAAGTCTGCCCGAATTGTATGGGTAAAATTGATACCTAGTCACTTTGAATAAGAATATACTTTTGTCTCGTCTAACATTTGGAAGAAATATCTAGTTATATGACAACTGGATACCGACATAACTTGAAGGAAATAAGAACGCCCTGAAGAAGTTCTGTTGTACAGAACGAAACGTTTCGGCTGGCTGTGGTACATAAACTTAAGGAAAATAAAAGCATTTGAATATACACCAAGATTCAGCGCTTCAATAAGGACTCTAAGTGATATGATTTGATTGGACTCATTGTGAAAGTGGTGCTGTGCCAAACTTTGGAATATTCTCCACTACTGTCTACTACTTACTCTCTCCTACTCCACTACTCTCAAATACTCACTCTTTACTACTCATTCTCTACTACTCTACTACTCTCTACTACTCTCTCTCTACTACTCACTCCCTACTACTCGCTACTCACTACTCCCTACTACTCACTATCTACTACTCTCTACTACTCTCTCTCTACTACTCACTCTTTACTACTCACTACTACTCTCTACTACTCACTCTCTACTTCTCACTCTCTACTACTCTCTACTACTCACTCTCTACTACTCTCCCTCTACTACACACTCTCTACTACTCTCTACTACTCACTCTCTACTACTCTCTCTCTACTAGTCTCTACTACTCACTCTCTACTACTCACTACTATTCTCTCTGCTACTCATTCTCTACTACTCTCTACTACTCACTCTCTACTACTCACTCTCTACTACTCACTCTCTACTACTCTCTACTACTCACTTTCTACTGCTCTCTACTACTCACTCTACTACTTACTCTCTACTACTCTCTACTACTCACTCTCTACTACTCACTCTCTACTACTCTCTACTACTCACTCTACTATTCACTCTACTACTCTCTACTACTCACTCTCTGCTACTCTCTCTACTGCTCTCTACTACTCTCTACTACTCACTCTCTACTCTCTATTACTCACTCTCTACTCTCTACCTCTCTACCTCTCTTCTTCTCTCTCTACTAATCTCTACCTCTCTACCGCTACCTCTCTACCTCTCTACCTCTACACCTCTACCTCTCTACCTCTCTCTACATGCACACATATTCACATATATGCATATATATATGCATTTATATATATGTATGTGTATGTATAAAAAAAAAAAAAAACCATTTTTTTTTAAATCAGCTACTTTTAAAACTGTCATTCTTTTTCCCCATGGTACGCTCCCCGGTACGCACACCGGTGCGCGTACCGGGCGCTCCTCCCGCGAAAATAAAAAAAAAAATTATTTTTTTTTGCCCCGCGGGGCCCTTTAATGGCCCCCACATCAAACCTAGGGGGTCAAGGGGGGGTCTACTCTGCCCCCTTATGGTCATTTCCCTCTTTGTTTTGGCCACCTCTCGTGTCTCGATCCTACCGAGACACAAGATGGCGGCCGCTCCGGACTGTTTAGAATGTTTACAGACACCCCAGAGCCAATCAGCTTTCTGCGCGCAAGTCGCGTGGCGCGCCCGGTGCGCGTACCGGTGCGCGTACCGGAGCGCGGCTATAGATATATATATTTTTTTGAACCTTAATTACTCAAAATCCACTGGAGCACATATCTTGAGACATAGCAAAGGCACATCGGGCTACCAGTCCCTACAATTTTGCCAAGTTTGGTGGAAATCCATTCAGCCGTTCGGGCTAAAAGTGAAATCGACCGCCCTATGGAAATTAACATGGGGAAAACGTGTTTTGGGACCCCCCTTTTATCTCGGCCCCCGCTTGACGAATCCCCCCCAAACTTTAAGGGAAGGACCGGAACGCCGCGAGGCCATTTTGAGGAAATTTTGAGGCAGATTCGTCAACCGGCGCCAAAGTTATTCCAAATAGAATGTTGAGATTTAACATTGAAAAAAATCCTAACTATAACTACCTACTGGCGACCGCCAGTAGGTAATATATATATATATATATATCCAGCAAATGACTCCCTTTCCCTTGTAAGGCGCTGCTTGTTCCTGGTCGCGTTACTCCTGCGGTCGAGTCAGACCGCTGCAAATTCAACAGGGTTTCCCCCCCACTGAGGGGGAGAGTGGAGTCGCAGAAGAAAACAGACTGCAAACAGCTTATTCGTGCAAGTTTTCCTGATTTAATTCATAAATCTATCGGGGGTTCAAAAACAATATAGCAACCAACGCGTTTCAACAGCGTCCGCTGTCTTGATCACGGTTAGCCAACTCGATACAGCTCGACATTTTTAAGGAACCAACAAACAAACACTTTGGTCAGACACGCCCCCCTGTCACATGGTGTGTTACTAGTATGCTTGGACTTCTGGGACTTGTAGTTGGCATTAGGTTAGTGTATAATGCTGGTGATTGTAATTACATTACTTTTAGGGGCATACTGATTGTATGTATGTCTCTTTATTAAGCATTATTAGGCTGGCAATTTGGGATAGTTTGTTTTTCCCAATTAGCCTTTGTCGGTTCTCATGCAATGTTTGTCTATGGGAGTACCGCCGTCCAGTGGGCATAGTATTAGCAATTTGACATATTGTTCAATTTTGTGCAATTATTAACAGAAATATAGCCCTCCAGTGGGCATTTACCATGTCATCATATATCAAAGCCACTTGTGTACTCCCCTCGGCGAGCTGAAAACAAAGGTGAAAAAAGTGGGGGAATGTAAAGTAAAGGGGACAAAATCATTAAAATATCATGTATGGCAGGCGGGATTTCCCAAAGGTCTATTTAGTTCATTCACAAATGTATATAAAGCTCTTCCGATTGATTTAGCCCTAATGGCACCATAGTTCTGAAACCAAGGATGTGTTTTGATTCCTTGCGTCTTAA
Organism: Lissotriton vulgaris; assembly: GCF_964263255.1. NCBI lineage: Eukaryota > Metazoa > Chordata > Amphibia > Caudata > Salamandridae > Lissotriton > Lissotriton vulgaris. The sequence continues at coordinate 1,413,268,847 of NC_141695.1, forward strand.
CAACTTTTCATTGTGTCCACCTCTGGCCGAGAGATTCAAGGTCTCAATGCCCCAGAAACGCAATTGTTTCCAGTCTCCGTTATGCTCCGATTCCATGTGTTTGGCAACGGCGTTGCCCCTGCCTTTGTGTATAGTTGCACGGACATGCTCCAAGATGCGTTTTTTTAGTTCGCAAATTGTGCTTCCGATATACCTTAGTTTGCACGGACACTCGATCATGTATACCGTGTATCTGCTGTTACAGGTTATGCATTCATTGATTTTCCAGATTTTTTTGACCGGCATAGTTATTGTTTGAGTAGGTTTGGCAATTTTGCAGGCCTTACAATGGTAGCACTTCACAAATCCTTTGGTTTGTAACCAATTTTTCTTTTTGGTTGTTGACTGAAAATGGCTGTAAACCAATTGGTCCTGGAGGTTTTTAGCCCTTTTATAAGATATTATTGGGTGTGTGCCCATCCTTTTTCCTATGACAGGGTCCAGCTGTAGAATCTTCCAATTTCTTTTCAGTATTTGGTTCAGTTGTTTTGTTTCTCTGCTGTAAGCTGTAATTAACCTGATTGGTTCTTCCTCCATTGGAATGGAGATTTCTTTTGATTTTAGGCTGTCCGATCTTGTGGTCTTATTTGCTCTTTCCCAACAGTGTCTTATTGTGTGCTGGTTATATTGCCTATTTCGGAAACGAGTTGCAGAGTTTTTACTTTGTTTTTGCCATTCCCCTTCCTCACTGCAGATTCTTCTCAGTCGGAGAAATTCCCCATAGGGGATGCTTGATATTAGGGATTGCTGATGGAAACTGGTGGCTTCAAGTGTGGCATTTGATGCTGTGCTTTTTCGGTGAAGGGTGGTTTCTACTTGGTTGTTTTTAATGTACACCTCGGTGTCTAGAAAGACTGCTCTGTCCCGACTGATGTTGTAGGTGAATGTTATGCCAGGTGTGCTGGTATTCAATATTTGAAAGTATTCAAGAAATTTATCCTCCCCACCATTCCACACTACAAACAAATCATCGATAAATCTCTTCCAGACTATGATGTGCTGTGTGAAAGTTTGTAATTTTTCGTTCCATGCCACAGTCTCTTCCCACCATCCCATAGCAGTGCAGGCGTAGTTTGGACTAAAAGAAAAGCCCATGGCTGCTCCATTTTTTTGCTTGAATACAGAATCACCAAACAGGAAGATGTTATTGCATAGTAAATAATGGATCATTTCTGTTAGCAAGTTGTTATGATTCGAATAATGTATGTTTCGTTCCTTAAGGACATGTTTGCAAGCATTTAGGCCCATCTCGTTTTCAATGTTTGTATATAATGAAATCACATCCATTGTGATCATTATAAATTCTGGCTGCCAAGTTATTAGCTTCAGGTTACATAGGAAGTTTGTAGTGTCCTTAATGTAGGATTTGAGATGTTTGACTTGTGGACTTAGGTAAAAATCAATGAAATTTGATAGTGGTTCCAGCAAGGAACCGTTTGCCGACACGATTGGTCTCCCTGGTGGCTTAGTGGCATTTTTGTGGATCTTGGGTAGGAAATACACCGTTGCTGTTTTTGGAAAATCCACAGTTAAATATTTTTTCTCATCAGAGTCTAATAAGGATGCATTTTCCCACTGTCTTAGTTTCCCATTCAATTCTCTTTTTACATCATCGGTTGGATTTCTTTCCAATTTCTCATAGTAGTGTGGATTGTTCAGTTGATTCATGGCTTCCTCAGTGTATAATTTGCGGTCCCATAAGACTATGTTTCCACCCTTGTCGGCCATCTTGATTTCAAAATTTGAATTGGTTTTTAATGATGTTAAAGCCTGCCTTTCACTTTTTGAAAGGTTGTCATTTATGTTGGTTTTGATGTTAATTGTATACAGGTCGTGGATGACTGCCTCCTGAAACAAATCTATTTTATTGCCCGGTGTGAGTTGGGGGTAGAATTTGGAATTTGCTTTCAAACCACTGGTTCCTGCTCCCATTTGTGTTATGGCTGACTCGAGATTGATATCCATGCCTTCTTCCGCGTTCAAATTTAGCACTGTTAGATATGCTTCAGATTCCTTAGCCAATAGAGTGGATATTGGCTTTGGCTGATTTTTTGGTATTGTAGGTTTATTTTCCCTTTCAGCGAAGAATTTAGCTAGCTTGATCTTTCGGATGTAGAGGTACAGATCAATCCGTGTTTGCGCCATGTCCATATGTGCAGTAGGGCAAAAATTAATTCCTTTCTTCAACAGGGAAGTTTTGGCTTCCGAAATTTCTGTTCCAGACAAATTAATTATTTGCAATTCCTCGTTCATTTCCCCCTCTTCTGTTTCATCAGTCTGGTTTCCGTGCCAACTTTTTCGCTTGTAGCCGTTTCGCCGGTGGCCCCTCCTGGTGTGGGTTTTGAGAATCTTGGTTGCCATGTTCTTCCTCTTCCCCTTGCCCGACCATGTGTATTTCTTTGCGCCCCGTGGTTGTATTCCCATTGTCGTTGCGACAGGACAAGGCGCATATCCCCTAAAAAAAACTTTTTGCTGGGGATCCAGGTTGGCCTCCTCCTCACTGAGGTCAGCTGATGTCAGTGATGCCATACTGGATGATGAACTCGCCAGATTGGTTCTAGGTGGCCTGAAGGGGTCGTATTTCTTAGCAAAAGTAAATATGCGACCTTGCGCATAATCGTTGGCATCCCTTTCGAATTTGGCTTGTTTTCTCATTCTTACTTCTTCTTCATGTTTTTCGATTTGTTTACCTAGGTCCTCTTTAAACTTGGTCATTTCAGCATTAAGTTTTAGGCTTTCAAGCTCCTTTTCCAATGCTCTGTTAATAATTGCACAAAATTGAACAATATGTCAAATTGCTAATAATATGCCCACTGGAGGGCGGTACTCCCATAGACAAACATTGCATGAGAACCGACAAAGGCTAATTGGGAAAAACAAACTATCCCAAATCGCCAGCCTAATAATGCTTAATAAAGAGACATACATACAATCAGTATGCCCATAAAAGTAATGTAATTACAATCACCAGCATTATACACTAACCTAATGCCAACTACAAGTCCCAGAAGTCCAAGCATACTAGTAACACACCATGTGACAGGGGGGCGTGTCTGACCAAAGTGTTTGTTTGTTGGTTCCTTAGAAATGTCGAGCTGTATCGAGTTGGCTAACCGTGATCAAGACAGCGGACGCTGTCGAAACGCGTTGGTTGCTATATTGTTTTTGAACCCCCGATGGATTTATGAATTAAATCAGGAAAACTTGCACGAATAAGCTGTTTGCAGTCTGTTTTCTTCTGCGACTCCACTCTCCCCCTCAGTGGGGAAACCCTGTTGAATATATATATATATATATATATATATATATTCACTGAAAATGGAATAACTTTGGCGCCGGTTGACGAATCTGCCTGAAAATTTCCTCAAAATGGCCTCGCGGCGTTCCGGTCCTTCCCTGACAGTTTGGGGGGGATTCTTCAAGCGGGGGCCGAGATAAAAGGGGGGTCCCAAAACGCGTTTTCCCCATGTTAATTTCCATAGGGCGGTCGATTTCACTTTTAGCCCGAACGGCTGAATGGATTTCCACCAAACTTGGCAAAATTGTAGGGACTGGTAGCCCGATGTGCCTTTGCTATGTCTCAAGATATGTGCTCCAGTGGATTTTGAGTAATTAAGGTTCAAAAAAATATATATATCTATAGCCGCGCTCCGGTACGCGCACCGGTACGCGCACCGGGCGCTTACCGCGACTTGCGCGCAGAAAGCTGATTGGCTCTGGGATGTCTGTAAACATTCTAAACAGTCCGGAGCGGCCGCCATCTTGTGTCTCGGTAGGATCGAGACACGAGAGGTGGCCAAAACAAAGAGGGAAATGACCATAAGGGGGCAGAGTAGACCCCCCTTGACCCCCTAGGTTTGATGTGGGGGCCATAAAAGGGCCCCGCGGAGCAAAAAAAAAAAAAAAAAAAATTTGGATTTTCGCGGGGTGAGCGCCCGGTACGCGCACCGGTACGCGCACCGGTAAGCGTACCGGGGAGCGTACCATGGGGAAAAAGAATGACAGTTTTAAAAGTAGCTGTTTAAAAAAAAAAATGTTTTGTTGTTTTTTTTTATACATACACATACATATATATATAAATGCATATGCATATATATATATGCATATATGTGTATATGTGTGCGTGTAGAGAGAGGTAGAGAGGTAGAGGTGTAGAGGTAGAGAGGTAGAGAGGTAGCGGTAGAGAGGTAGAGATTAGTAGAGAGAGAAGAAGAGAGAGGTAGAGAGGTAGAGAGTAGAGAGTGAGTAATAGAGAGTAGAGAGTGAGTAGTAGAGAGTAGTAGAGAGCAGTAGAGAGAGTAGCAGAGAGTGAGTAGTAGAGAGTAGTAGAGTGAATAGTAGAGTGAGTAGTAGAGAGTAGTAGAGAGTGAGTAGTAGAGAGTGAGTAGTAGACAGTAGTAGAGAGTAAGTGTGAGAAGGTGGCCTGATATGCAGTGGTCACTATTCTAGTGCACACTATGTATCAGTCCAGCAACCCTTATTGATGATTGGTTGTAAGTCAACCTTATAGACCAGCTATCCTAGTAGCATGGATACGAGCAGTCTAAGGCTAAAGACTCGAGAGGGCGTGTTAAGCCAGCTGTTTACCACACATATACCCCTTGAATACCCAGTGAAAGGACACCACACAAGTGTTATGAAAATAAACAGTTATTTATTAAAGATCACAACAGCCCTGTACTCTTTATGAGGACAGGGTACTAAGCACAAACCAAAACTCTTACAAAAATACTTAAGTTAGCACAGTATATACCAATGCCCGAGGGGCACGGAAAACCATATACTCTGAAAGTGGAATGTGAAATTCCTAGCAGGTAAGTACAGTACTAATAGCTTTTGGAATCGCTAGGACTTGACTAGGGAATCGTTAGATTACGACTAGGAGGCCTAGGGGACTCGGGTGCAGTGTGTGCACTCTCATGCGAGATGCGGACAAAAGTCTATGGTAGCTAGGAAATAGAAAGTTAGTGTTCTCGGGCGAACCCGACCTGGTAGGGAGAAAACGAAGATAGATTCTGACCCTTGGATAGTGAGGCTATGCTGGGGCACCGAAATGCCGAAGTTACCTAGCCCAGGGGCTGCAGCTGCATAGGTCTGAAAAGACGTCGGGAATCCTCGTAGACGGACCAGGAGCCGGAAGAAAAGATGCTGGCCGGTGACCAGTGGAGAAAGTTCAGTTGGATCCAAGCCTGGATCTCGAAGATAGATGACACCTGAAAGCAGAGGGGACCAAGTTCGAGACTACTAGCCAGTAGTCAGTGGGCACCAGGAGGGCACCGGATGGTAGCCACCTCGACAAGGTGAGTGGGTGATGCTGGAGCTCGAAGATCTCACGGACCAGGAAGCGTTGTCGGCGACCAGGATGGAGGATCGAGCTGTCCCACGAAGATAGAAGCTGTCGGCGTCGCTGGACCCAGGATTGGGCACCGGATGGTAGCCACCTCGACAAGGTGAGTGGGTGACGCTGGAGCTCGAAGATCTCACGGACCAGGAGGCGTTGTCGGCGACCAGGATGGAGGATCGAGCTGTCCCACGAAGATAGAAGCTGTCGGCGTCGCTGGACCCAGGATTGGGCAACAAAGCCTTGGCAAATTCAAGCCCACGCGGTGGACCTAAAATGGCGTCTGGAGTGGACCAGGAGGGTCCGGGGTGCCTCTCTTGGAAAAGGAAGCAAGGGCCAGCCTGGAGCAACCAGACCAGCAGAAGAGTTGTCGTCGGGCGTCGTTCGGAAGGCCACAAGCCAGCCGGCTAGTAGCCAAACAACGCGGTGCACAGCAAACAGCAGAAGGGCCCCACGCCGATCGTGGAGATGCAGGGAGGCTGACCTTGGGTGCTGGAGCTGCGCAGGGTCGGGGCTTCTCGGACCCCAAAGCACTCACCAGTGGAGGACACGGTGGGCTTGCAGTAAAGATGTCGTGCAGTCTTGGCGATCGTCGGTCCCTCGAGGTCTCGTCGCACTCACGGTTCTCAGCTTTGCTGTAGAGGTGAGTAGAGGTCAGAGGTGCCAGGGAAGCCGGGTCTCGTCGAGCTGGGTCGTCGGATTCGTGATGAAGGACTTGCAGCAGACCGCAGTGTTCTTTAGGATGGTGCCTGCGGATGCAGGGTGACTACTCCTTAGCCACAAGGGAGAATCTTGAAGAAGAAATCGTGAAGTCCTTTCGAAGAAAGTGGTATCTTGATTCCAAAGATGATCTAATTTGAACAGGGGGCCCGCTCCTATCTTTATACTAAAAAAGGGGGCTGACCCGGTGACTAGGTCCTGCCTATGGGTGGGACCAGGAGGGGGGTGGTTACACCCCTCTCCCCTGCCGGACTTCCCCAGGCCAGGGGCTGGTGTGCCCCTGGAACTGGTTCTGACTGGCCTATGCGTAGTGAGCACCGGGGTGCCACTCAGCAGTCACCTTCCTGAAAAGCCCTGCCTACCCAGGATACACAAAACCATGTCTGGGACGGTGCTAGCACCGCCCCGGACAGGAAACCCTTTGTCCAGGCCTCCCTCGCTGGAAGGACTCCCAGCAGCAGGAGGTCAGACTCGTGTCTGTGGTGGCAGCATCCATTTTGTGGAGCTGAGGCTTCAGTTAACTTTAACCGGGGTTCACAGTTACATACATGTCGTGTCCCTCTAGAAGGGTGGAATGCTAACCCCGTCGCCAGAATTGGCGAGGGGTTAGTATTCCAATTCGTATGACACCTTACTCGACATGTTTTGATAAAGCAATACCAAAGTTAGCATTTAACCGCGAGGATTATAATGCACTTAAGAGTATATGGTATGCGTTATCATGGAACAGCTATTAGGACTTGGTTCCGCAAGCTGCAGACAGGCTCAGCTCATGCCAGAGCACCGTCTCACACGATTCCAAGCACTCTGCCTTCAGGATTGTTAAGGCCTGCCATAGGAGTGACTGATAGGGATCTGTGTGTCCATTTTAGGGTTAGGTATAGGTATACTACACCTACAGCAAAGGGTGATTACACGACTTTGCCCCAGCTGTCATGCAGCCAGTTGTGTCAAATTTAGGAGGCCAGCCAGGGGTGGCATAATACATGCTGCAGCCCCTGGCAGCCCTGGGTACACCTATGCCCTGAGTTACAGGGTCTGATAAGGTGGCCCAGTACCAATTGGTAGATGCACCTAGGGTACATGAGGTAATTTAGAAAGAGAACAGCCAGGCTGTGGGTCTGATTGGCAGGCCCACAGCCAGAGAAAGTCGTAAACCAGTGAAACAAAAGCAAAAAATCTGGGTGATCATAGGATTGCAGACCCTACTCTCCTACATGACCCCCCCCCAAACTTTGGGACAATAAGCTAACCTTGACCAGGTGAGTCTTCTTGTTCTAAGTGGAAATATCTGGAGAGCCCATCGGCATTGCCATGATCAGTACCAGGTCTATGTTCCACTGTAAAGTCCATCCCCTGTAGGGAAATGGACCACCTAAGCAGTTTGGGGTTTTCACCCTTCATCTGATTTAGCCACAAGAGGGGCTTATGGTCGGTCTGAATCTTGAAGTGAGTGCCAAACAAGTATGGCCTCAGCTTCTTCAGGGCCCAAACCACAGCAAAGGCCTCCCTCTCAATAGCTGACCAATTCTTCTCTCTGGGGGTCAGCCTTCTGCTTATAAAAGCAATGGGCTGATCCTGACCATCAAAATTCAGTTGAGAAAGAACAGCTCCCACACCCAACTCAGAAGCATCTGTTTGGACAATGAATGGTTTGGAGTAGTCTGGACTCTTAAGGATAGGTGCTGTGCACATGGCCTGCTTTAGGTCATCGAATGCTTTTTGACAGCCTGCTGTCCACTGAACCTTTTTTGGCATTTTCTTACTTGTCAGTTCATTTAATGGTGTCACAATGGAACCATAGTTCCTGACAAACTTTCTGTAGTATCCAGTCAGGCCCAAGAAAGCTCGAACCTGAGTCTGGGTGGTTGGAGGAGCCCAGTCCCTGATTGACTGTATTTTGCTCTCCAGTGGCTGAACCTGGCCTCCACCTACAAGGTGGCCCAGGTATACAACCTGTGTCTGCCCTATCTGGCACTTGGTGGCCTTGATAGTGAGGCCTGCTGCTTGCAGAGCCTCTAACACTTTCCTCAGGTGGACCAGGTGATCCTCCCAGGTGGAGCTAAAGACAGCAATATCATCTAGATATGCTGCACAGAAGTCATCCAGCCCAGTAAGGACTTGATTCACCAACCTTTGGAAGGTGGCAGGTGCATTTTTCAGACCAAAGGGCATTACCACAAATTGATAATGCCCACCAGGGGTTGAAAATGCTGTCTTGGGCTTGGCATCCTCAGCTAACCTGATTTGCCAATACCCAGCTGTTAAGTCAAATGTACTTAAGTAGTTGGCAGAAGCCAATCTATCTATAAGTTCATCTGCCCTTGGTATTGGGTGGGCATCAGTCTTAGTGACTGCATTGAGACCCCTGTAGTCTACGCAAAACCTCATCTCTCTCTTACCATCTTGGGTGTGAGGCTTTGGCACTAGAACTACTGGACTAGCCCAGGGGCTATCTGAGGGTTCAATGACTCCCAACTCCAACATTTTCTGCACTTCAGTTTTTATGCAGTCTCTAACATGATCAGGCTGCCTGTAGATTTTACTCTTGACAGGTAGGCTGTCACCAGTGTCAACCTCATGGGTGCACCAATTGGTCTGACTGGGTGTCAGAGAGAACATACGTCTGAAAGACTGAAGAACCTGTTTACAGTCTTTCTGCTGATGTTCAGAGAGGCTGCCACAAAAGACAACACCATCTACTGACCCATCATCAGGATTCTGAGTGAGCAGGTCGGGGAGAGGGTCACTCTCCTCCTCCTGTCCCTCATCTATGGCCATGAGCAAGCTCATGTCCTTCCTGTCGACATATGCTTTGAGCCTGTTGACATGGAGTACCCTGTGGGGGCTCCTGGGAGTTCCAAGGTCCACCAGGTAGGTGACCTCTCCCTTTTGCTCAAGAATTGTGTGGGGCCCAGACCATTTGTCTTTGAGTGCTGCTGGGGCCACTGGCTCCAACACCCACACCTTCTGTCCAGGCTGGTAAACAGTCAGGACAGCCTTTTGGTCATGCCAAGCTTTTTGAAGTTCTTGACTGGCCTTAAGGTTTTCAGATGCCTTCTCCATATACTCAGCCATCCTGGAGCGGAGACCAAGTACATAGTCCATTATGTTGGTTGCAGGCTTTTTGAGAGGTCTCTCCCATCCTTCCTTCACCAAACACAAGGGGCCTCTCACAGGATGCCCATACAAAAGTTCAAAAGGGCTGTAGCCAACCCCCTTTTGTGGGACCTCTCTGTAAGCAAACAGAAGGCAGGGCATCAGGACATCCCATCTACGCCTGAGTGTTTCAGGTAGTCCATGAATCATCCCTTTTAGGGTCCTGTTGAACCTTTCAACAAGCCCATTGCATTGTGGGTGATAGGGTGTAGTGAATTTGTAATTGACACCACACTCCTTCCACATAGCAGTTAAGTAGCTTGACATGAAGTTTGCACCTCTGTCAGAGACAACCTCCTTAGGGAAGCCCACTCTGGAGAACACTCCAACTAGGGCCCTTGCCACCACAGGTGCTGTGGTGGTCCTAAGTGGAATAGCTTCAGGATACCTGGTGGCATGATCCACTACCACCAGTATAAACTTGTGCCCTGATGCTGTCTGGGGTTCCATTGGACCAACAATGTCAATCCCCACTCTTTCAAAGGGCACCCCCACCACAGGCATTGGTATAAGGGGGGCCTTTGTTGTGCCACCTGACTTACCACTGGCTTGGCAAGTGACACAGGAGCGACAAAACTCCTTGGTATCCTCATTCATGTGAGGCCAGTGAAAGTGTGAGACAAGTCTGTCCCAAGTCTTTGTCTGGCCTAAGTGACCTGCTAAGGGAATCTCATGGGCCAAGGTAAGTAGGAAACCTCTCTGAGACAAGGGTACAACCAGCCTCCTGGTCATGCCAGGCTTGGGGTCTCTTGACTCAGTGTACAGGAGTCCATCTTCCCAGTATACCTTGTGGGTACCTGTGGCGTTCCCAGCAGCCTCAGCAGCAGCCTGCTGTCTGAGGGGTTCAAGAGAAGGGCAGTCTAACTGGTCCTTCCCCAGGTCTTCCCTTGAGGGTCCCCCTGAGCCCAAGAATTCAACTTGATCAAGTTCAAACTCCCTAGGCTCAGTTTCCCTCAATTCCTGTAGGTCAGCCTCCTCTGAGACTTGATCCACAACCTGGGGCAAGGGGGAAGGCACAGCCTTAACCCTACTGCTCTTTTTCTTGGAAGGTGTCTGGTCCATTGTTCCAGGATCCAGCACCTGTTCAGTGGGGCATTTTCTGGCCTGTGACCTGGTCACAGCAAACACATGTGCTGGCAAGCCTAACATTTCCAGATGAGTCCTCTGCTCCACTTCTGACCATTGTGATGACTCCAAATCATTGCCCAACAAACAATCCACTGGGAGGTCTGAACTAACTACAACCTTCTTTTGGCCAGTTACCCCTCCCCAGGAGAAAGCTACAATTGCCATACTATGATTGGTAGTGACATTGCTTGCATTGGTCACCAGGAATTCTGTACCTGGCATGATCTGTCCAGGGTCCACAAAGCTAGGTGTCACCATTGTGACACTGGCACAAGTGTCCCTATAGGCCTGAGCCATTTTTCCATTAATAAAAGGTGTCTGTCTGTATTTGCCCAAAGTATTGGGACTGATGTCAGGGGACATATCCATATCCCCTGTACTGACAAGGACAGCCTGAGTAAGGGTGCCAACTAAGTTGTCACTCCCCTCAGAACCCAGGGTTAACCCTACTAAACCCTTGGGAGGTGCACTACCACTGCTGGCTGTACTAGGGGGCACAGGTGCCTTAGGGGCTGCAGTGGCAGGAGTCTGCCCTCCTCCTTTCTTGGTGCACTCACTAAACCAGTGAGATTTACTTTTGCAGTATTGGCACCACCTTTTAGATTGGCCTTCTTTCTTCTTTTGGGGAGCCTGACCCCCACCCTCTTTGGGTTGTTGGGGACCTGTCGAAGACTTCTGGTCATTTTGTTCCCCTTTAGAATCCTTACCCTTCTGGTCTGCTTTCTTCTGACCACCTTGATTCTGGCCCTGGTTCTGTTTAACTCTTGTTCTAACCCATCTGTCTGCCTTCTTTCCCAATTCTTGGGGAGAGGTCAGATCTGAGTCAACAAGATGCTGATGCAACAACTGGTTCTGACAATTGTTTAAAATTTGTTCTCTCATCATCAAATTGTACAATCCTTTATAATCAGTAACCTTACTGCCCAGCAACCAGCCCTCAAAAGCCTTAGTGGCACAATCTACAAAGTCAGCCCAATCTTGAGACTGAGTTTTCTGGGTATCCCTGAACAGCACCCTGTACTGCTCAGTGGTTAGGCCAAACCCTTCAACCAGTGCATTCTTCAAGACTTGGTAATCATTAGCATCCTCTACCCTTGTGGTGAGGAGCTTGTCTCTTCCTTTACCCTCAAAGGAGAGCCACAAGATAGCTGCCCACTGACTTGGGGGAACACCTTGCACAGTGCAGGCCCTCTCCAAAGCAGTAATCCATTTGTGGATGTCATCCCCTTGTTTAAAGGGGGGCACTATCTTACCAAGGTGTTTTGTATCAAAACTCCTTTCCCTATTGCTAGGTACAATGCTGCCACCAGTGGGGACTGCCCCACTCAATTGTTGCTCTCTAGCAAAGGCAAGCCTTTCTTTGGCCAGGGCAAGTTCTTCCCTTTCAATCCTCAGATTGGCTGCCTTTTCCTTAGCCTCATACACTCTCCTCTGGGGAGATGTCATTCCCCTTTGAGAGGAACGTTGAGAGCCATTGGTATGAAGGGATCTGTTAGAGCCTCTAGATAGAGACCTAACTCGTCCATTCCCAATGTTAAGCTGACCTGAGAGTGGCCCCAGGGCTCCCCTAGAGTCCCTCTCATGTCTGCTTAAGTTGGTCCGGGTTAGTCTAACGACTTCTACCTGTCCCTTGTCTGCCTCATCCCCAGACACCAAGTCATCATCCTCATCATCAGCATCATCTGCTTCCTGAAGAGGATGGTCCTGGCTATCAAAGGGACCCCGTAAGGAGGGCATGTTGCCTTCTGAAGTAGAAGGGTCTGGGTTACCAGCCCTTCTTGCATCATGAGTCTCTAAGAGACCAATCAGAAAAGCAGTTGTGGGGTTAGACCCCTGCTTAATCTTCCTAGAGGTACATACTTGTCGTAACTCCTGGAAGCTAAGCACAGCATATCTTGAAGGTATGACCTGTGGAGGGTCAACTGACACAAGGGGAGACTCAGTGTTTCCTCCTTTGTCTGACATGCTGATTCTAGTGTGGTGTAAGTGATGCACCTACCTACACTATGTGTTACCTACTGATCCCTTGCTAGAGTTGCAGCCAAGGTGTGCTAAGCCTTGAGGAGCTACAACAGCTGGTTCAGTAGAACTCAGAGTATTCTAAGCTTTAGTTATATGTACCTAACAGTACTTATGTGATCTTTCAACAAGATATTCTTAGGATACGTGTGGTAAAACAACAGCAAGCTCAAATCCCAACCGCTGCTCACCAATGTGAGAAGGTGGCCTGATATGCAGTGGTCACTATTCTAGTGCACACTATGTATCAGTCCAGCAACCCTTATTGATGATTGGTTGTAAGTCAACCTTATAGACCAGCTATCCTAGTAGCATGGATACGAGCAGTCTAAGGCTAAAGACTCGAGAGGGCGTGTTAAGCCAGCTGTTTACCACACATATACCCCTTGAATACCCAGTGAAAGGACACCACACAAGTGTTATGAAAATAAACAGTTATTTATTAAAGATCACAACAGCCCTGTACTCTTTATGAGGACAGGGTACTAAGCACAAACCAAAACTCTTACAAAAATACTTAAGTTAGCACAGTATATACCAATGCCCGAGGGGCACGGAAAACCATATACTCTGAAAGTGGAATGTGAAATTCCTAGCAGGTAAGTACAGTACTAATAGCTTTTGGAATCGCTAGGACTTGACTAGGGAATCGTTAGATTACGACTAGGAGGCCTAGGGGACTCGGGTGCAGTGTGTGCACTCTCACGCGAGATGCGGACAAAAGTCTATGGTAGCTAGGAAATAGAAAGTTAGTGTTCTCGGGCGAACCCGACCTGGTAGGGAGAAAACGAAGATAGATTCTGACCCTTGGATAGTGAGGCTATGCTGGGGCACCGAAATGCCGAAGTTACCTAGCCCAGGGGCTGCAGCTGCATAGGTCTGAAAAGACGTCGGGAATCCTCGTAGACGGACCAGGAGCCGGAAGAAAAGATGCTGGCCGGTGACCAGTGGAGAAAGTTCAGTTGGATCCAAGCCTGGATCTCGAAGATAGATGACACCTGAAAGCAGAGGGGACCAAGTTCGAGACTACTAGCCAGTAGTCAGTGGGCACCAGGAGGGCACCGGATGGTAGCCACCTCGACAAGGTGAGTGGGTGACGCTGGAGCTCGAAGATCTCACGGACCAGGAGGCGTTGTCGGCGACCAGGATGGAGGATCGAGCTGTCCCACGAAGATAGAAGCTGTCGGCGTCGCTGGACCCAGGATTGGGCACCGGATGGTAGCCACCTCGACAAGGTGAGTGGGTGACGCTGGAGCTCGAAGATCTCACGGACCAGGAGGCGTTGTCGGCGACCAGGATGGAGGATCGAGCTGTCCCACGAAGATAGAAGCTGTCGGCGTCGCTGGACCCAGGATTGGGCAACAAAGCCTTGGCAAATTCAAGCCCACGCGGTGGACCTAAAATGGCGTCTGGAGTGGACCAGGAGGGTCCGGGGTGCCTCTCTTGGAAAAGGAAGCAAGGGCCAGCCTGGAGCAACCAGACCAGCAGAAGAGTTGTCGTCGGGCGTCGTTCGGAAGGCCACAAGCCAGCCGGCTAGTAGCCAAACAACGCGGTGCACAGCAAACAGCAGAAGGGCCCCACGCCGATCGTGGAGATGCAGGGAGGCTGACCTTGGGTGCTGGAGCTGCGCAGGGTCGGGGCTTCTCGGACCCCAAAGCACTCACCAGTGGAGGACACGGTGGGCTTGCAGTAAAGATGTCGTGCAGTCTTGGCGATCGTCGGTCCCTCGAGGTCTCGTCGCACTCACGGTTCTCAGCTTTGCTGTAGAGGTGAGTAGAGGTCAGAGGTGCCAGGGAAGCCGGGTCTCGTCGAGCTGGGTCGTCGGATTCGTGATGAAGGACTTGCAGCAGACCGCAGTGTTCTTTAGGATGGTGCCTGCGGATGCAGGGTGACTACTCCTTAGCCACAAGGGAGAATCTTGAAGAAGAAATCGTGAAGTCCTTTCGAAGAAAGTGGTATCTTGATTCCAAAGATGATCTAATTTGAACAGGGGGCCCGCTCCTATCTTTATACTAAAAAAGGGGGCTGACCCGGTGACTAGGTCCTGCCTATGGGTGGGACCAGGAGGGGGGTGGTTACACCCCTCTCCCCTGCCGGACTTCCCCAGGCCAGGGGCTGGTGTGCCCCTGGAACTGGTTCTGACTGGCCTATGCGTAGTGAGCACCGGGGTGCCACTCAGCAGTCACCTTCCTGAAAAGCCCTGCCTACCCAGGATACACAAAACCATGTCTGGGACGGTGCTAGCACCGCCCCGGACAGGAAACCCTTTGTCCAGGCCTCCCTCGCTGGAAGGACTCCCAGCAGCAGGAGGTCAGACTCGTGTCTGTGGTGGCAGCATCCATTTTGTGGAGCTGAGGCTTCAGTTAACTTTAACCGGGGTTCACAGTTACATACATGTCGTGTCCCTCTAGAAGGGTGGAATGCTAACCCCGTCGCCAGAATTGGCGAGGGGTTAGTATTCCAATTCGTATGACACCTTACTCGACATGTTTTGATAAAGCAATACCAAAGTTAGCATTTAACCGCGAGGATTATAATGCACTTAAGAGTATATGGTATGCGTTATCATGGAACAGCTATTAGGACTTGGTTCCGCAAGCTGCAGACAGGCTCAGCTCATGCCAGAGCACCGTCTCACACGATTCCAAGCACTCTGCCTTCAGGATTGTTAAGGCCTGCCATAGGAGTGACTGATAGGGATCTGTGTGTCCATTTTAGGGTTAGGTATAGGTATACTACACCTACAGCAAAGGGTGATTACACGACTTTGCCCCAGCTGTCATGCAGCCAGTTGTGTCAAATTTAGGAGGCCAGCCAGGGGTGGCATAATACATGCTGCAGCCCCTGGCAGCCCTGGGTACACCTATGGCCTGAGTTACAGGGTCTGATAAGGTGGCCCAGTACCAATTGGTAGATGCACCTAGGGTACATGAGGTAATTTAGAAAGAGAACAGCCAGGCTGTGGGTCTGATTGGCAGGCCCACAGCCAGAGAAAGTCGTAAACCAGTGAAACAAAAGCAAAAAATCTGGGTGATCATAGGATTGCAGACCCTACTCTCCTACAGTAAGTAGTAGAGTGAGTAGTAGAGAGCAGTAGAAAGTGAGTAGTAGAGAGTAGTAAAGAGTGAGTAGTAGAGAGTGAGTAGTAGAGAGTGAGTAGTAAAGAGTAGTAGAGAATGAGTAGCAGAGAGAATAGTAGTGAGTAGTAGAGAGTGAGTAGTAGAGTGAGTAGTAGAGACTAGTAGAGAGAGAGTAGTAGAGAGTGAGTAGTAGACAGTAGTAGAGAGTGAGAAGTAGAGAGTGAGTAGTAGAGAGTAGTAGTGAGTAGTAAAGAGTGAGTAGTAGAGAGAGTAGTAGAGAGTGAGTAGTAGTGAGTAGTAGGGAGTAGTGAGTAGTGAGTAGTAGGGAGTGAGTAGTAGAGAGAGAGTAGTAGAGAGTAGTAGAGTAGTAGAGAATGAGTAGTAGACAGTGAGTATTTGAGAGTAGTGGAGTAGGAGAGAGTAAGTAGTAGAGAGTAGTGGAGAATATTCCAAAGTTTGGCACAGCACCACTTTCACAATGTGTCCAATCAAATCATATCACTTAGAGTCCTTATTGAAGCGCTGAATCTTGGTGTATATTCAAATGCTTTTATTTTCCTTAAGTTTATGTACCACAGCCAGCCGAAAGGTTTCGTTCTGTACAACAGAACTTCTTCAGGGCGTTCTTATTTCCTTCAAGTTATGTCGGTATCCAGTTGTCATATAACTAGATATTTCTTCCAAATGTTAGACGAGACATAAGTATATTCTTATTCAAAGTGACTAGGTATCAATTTTACCCACACAATTCGGGCAGACTTGAGTAATTTATAGCATCCTCAAAGTCAGTCTTTCAAAAATTCCAAAGTATAGGACATGATAATCCAAATCCAAATGTTTCTCAAGAAAAGTAATTTACAATCGTTCGGAATATCGGTGTTTGGGCAGATATGATCCAGGGACCCCCAGTATGCAAGGGGAATTAGTCCCCCCTCTACAAACGTGCCAGTGGCCTGCATTGCAGAGAGGTGTAACAAGGGTGTAGCCTCATTACACTTCTCTGCAATGCAGCTCCCTCGCGCATACTGGAGATTCCTGGTGGGCTTTCAGGTCTTATATAGTTAGGAATTAGCATTAAAAAAACCTTTGAAATTCACTGAAAAAACCATAGGTTTCACACCAGTTATAGTTAGGAATTAGCATTTAAAAAACCTATTAAATTCACTGACAAAACCATAGATTTCACACCATTTATAGTTAGCTGGAAATTTTACTGACATAAAACCATTGAAATTCCCACGTTATAGTTAGTTGGACTCACTATAACTTGCGCGCCTGTAATGCACTGCTGATGACGTCACATATTACATCACTCATGACATGGTCAGTGACATCACTCATGACATCACTGATGACACCATCCTTGTGACAGAGTGACAGACCTAATTTCAGTGTAATGTAACGCTTGAAACACATATTCAAAAATAGAAACAAACATTTTCAAAAAAATGGAGATACCCAAACCAGTAACAACAACCAATTCAGTAATTCCACCATCTATATACACATCCACTCATTCACCAACAGTTCTATATAGTCACTCATATATATACTCACTCATCATATGTAGTGATACACCTATACATCCTGTTACACATCAGCAGTCATCCAAAAGTTACTCACACACATACTCACACATGCAAATAAACTATTGAACATCCATTTATTTGCATATACATTTATACACACACTACCACCTTACTTCTAAGGAAACTTACCCATACTTACTCTCTTAAACAATCACTTATAGAAACACATACTTATTTAAACAGGAACTCCTACAATCTCTCACTATATATACTATACTCACTTATATACATCAATACTCACATATACTAGATTAAAACATATGTCGTTACTAATGAAGACACTAGTGAGACAGTCATTCACTCACTAACACACACATATACACACTCATCCACCCATACAGTCCTGCACATATGCTGTCTTCAAAACACATACAAACAGTGAGTCAGTCACCAACCCCTGCAGCCACTTATACACAAAGAGAAACACTGATACAAACATTTAAATATTTAAACAATACTCGCTAATATATGTATTCACTAAGATACACGTAATAAGCCAGTTACCCAACCAATTTTTTTTAAAAAAAACATCCATTTACACACTTATTTAAACATTTATTCTTCCATCGACCTTTACAAATACATATATAAAACAAATTTATTTTTCAGAAAGACACACATTCACTGGATGGTGTCATCAGTGATGTCATGAGTGATGTCACTGACCATGTCATGAGTGATGTAATATGTGACGTCATCAGCAGTGCATTACAGGCGCGCAAGTTATAGTGAGTCCAACTAACTATAACGTGGGAATTTCAATGGTTTTATGTCAGTAAAATTTCCAGCTAACTATAAATGGTGTGAAATCTATGGTTTTGTCAGTGAATTTAATAGGTTTTTTAAATGCTAATTCCTAACTATAACTGGTGTGAAACCTATGGTTTTTTCAGTGAATATATATATATATTCACTGAAAAAACCATAGGTTTCACACCAGTTATAGTTAGGAATTGGCATTTAAAAAACCTATTAAATTCACTGAAAAAACCATAGGTTTCACACCAGTTATAGTTAGCTGGAAATTTTACTGACATAAAACCATTGAAATTCCCACGTTATAGTTAGTCGGACTCACTATAACTTGCGCGTACAATGCACTGCTGATGACATCACATATTACATCACTCATGACATGGTCAGTGACATCACTCATGACATCACTGATGACACCATCCAGTGAATGTGTGTCTTTTTGAAAAATAAATATGTTTTATATATGTATTTGTAAAGGACGATGGAAGAATAAATGGTTAAATAAGTGTGTAAATGGATGTTTTTTAAAAGAATTGATTGGTTAACTGCCTTATTAACTGTATCTTAGTGAATACATATATTAACGAGTAATGTTTTAATGTTGTAATATATGTATCAGTGTTTCACTTTGTGTATAAGTGGCTGCATGGGTTGATGACTGACTTACTGTTTGTATGTGTTTTGAAGACAGCATATGTGCAGGACTGTATGGGTGGATGAGTGTGTATATGTGTGTGTTAGTGAGTGAATGCCTGTCTCACTAGTGTCTTTATGAGTAACTACATATGTTTTAAACTTGCATATATGAGCATTAATGTATATAAGTAAGTATATCTTAGAGTGAGAGATTGAAAGAATTCCTGTTTAAATAAGTATGTGTTTCTATAAGTGATTGTTTAAGAGGGTAAATATGTGTAAGTTTCCTTAGAAGTAAGGTGGTAGTGTGTGTAAATCTGTATATGCAAATAAATGGATGTTCAATAGTTTATTTGCATGTGTGAGTATGTGTGTGAGTAACTTTTTGATGACTGTCGGTGTGTAACAGGATGAATAGGGGTATCACTATATATGAATAGTGAGTATATGTATGAGTGACTACATAAAATTGTTGGTGAATGTGTGAATTTGTATATAGATAGTAAAATTACTGAATTGGTTGTTGTAACTGGTATGGGTATATCCACTTTTTTGAAAATATTAGTTTCTATTTTTGAATATGTGTTTCATGGGTTACATTACACTGAAAGGAGGTCTGTCACTGTGTCACAAGGATGGTGTCATCAGTGATGTCATGAGTGATGTCACTGACCATGTCATGAGTGATGTAATATGTGATGTCATCAGCAGTGCATTGTACGCGCAAGTTATAGTGAGTCCGACTAACTATAACGTGGGAATTTCAATGGTTTTATGTCAGTAAAATTTCCAGCTAACTATAACTGGTGTGAAACCTATGGTTTTTTCAGTGAATTTAATAGGTTTTTTAAATGCCAATTCCTAACTATAACTGGTGTGAAACCTATGGTTTTTTCAGTGAATTTCATAGGTTTTTTAAATGCTAATTCCTAACTATAACTGGTGTGAAACCTATGGTTTTTTCAGTGAATTTCATAGGTTTTTTTAATGCTAATTTTTAACTTTTTGTAGGGCTTTATACCTATGTACTTTTTAGTAAATTTCTCAGCTTATTTTTTCACAAATGTCTTTAGCTGAAAAAGGAATGTTTTTCTAAAAATGAACACTATAATGTATATTGAGATAATATTTTTATTTTAAAATAGTATTTTTTTTATTTATATTTGACTCTGGTGCGCTCCCGGAGCGCGCACCGGTGCGCGCACCGGTGCGCGTACCGTCAGCGCACTAACAAAAAAAAAGAAAAAAAATAATGAAGGAGTAACCATAAGGAATGGTAACAGAGAGAGTGGTGTTAAGAGAAAGAGAGCTAAAGGGAGGAACACAGAGAGACTGTGTAATAGATAGTAAGACAGAGAAAAAGTGTAAGAGGAAGTACCTGAGAAAAAGAAAAATGAATAAGGGAGCAAAAGAAGAGAAGAAATAGGAAGAAGACTAAAGCAGAGGTTAAGGGAGAATGTAAATGGATGTTGAAAGTAAAAAGAAGGACAGTTAAGTATGGGAATGACAGGTAGTGACGGAATCAGAGGAAAAGAATAGCAGTGATGGAGGGAAAGTAAATAGCAGTGAATATAAGTAAAGAGGGGTGAAAGAGGGTACATGTAAGTGAATAAGGGTAAGACATGGGGAGTAATAGAGAGAAAGAAGAGAGAGAGTAAAAGAAGGAGTGTCACAAAGGGACTAAGTAAACCAGTAAAAAAGGTAAGTGAAGGAGTGTGCATAGGCAGAAGTACTGTAAGAAATTGAATGTGGTAGGAAGTAAACATGGAAGAAAAGAATAAGTGAGGAAAGCAAAGTAAGGAAATAGGTGTGCGGTAGGGTGACAGAAAAATAGTGAAAATAAAACAAAAGGTGATAACAAAAAACATTTTACAAACACACTTACCATATAATCTATGCAAACTTGTATCTGTGAAAGATAAAGGAAAAAACATGTTATAATTACATAAAAATGTATAATAAAATAGAAGAAACAGTTCATGAGGTTTAAAAATCTACAAAAGTTTACTAAGAAATGAAGCAATAGTGAAGGATACAAAAACAGAAAGAAACTAATGTAGAAAGAAAAAAAAAGGAAAAAGAAATAGTTACAGAACAAATTCCTAAAGGTAAATAAGATACTAAAAGAATGTAAAATATCAAAACAAAATGAGTAAAGATAAGAAAGTAAAAGAAAAATGAGTGAAAAGGAGAGAAGTCTGATTGATAAACTATAAATAAAATAGAGGAATAGAAGATGATTGAGAGTGAGTGAAGTGAAGTCACAGAGTGAAGGGATGAAAGAAATGAAGTTATTATAGAACGATGGATAAAACAGGAGTGAGAGAGTAAGTACACAGAAAGACAAAAGGAAGAACTAACTGAACTACAGTACAATGAGTGTGAAAGAAAAAAAAATGGAGAAAAAGAAAGAGGGTTAGGAAACTAAAGCAGTGGTACTGAGAGAATATGAAAAAGATAAAAAGTGGTGGAAGGAACAGAGGAAATGCAGACAGTTCCTATTAGATTAAGAAGTTGTGAATGAAGTGCAGTAAAGAAACAGCGATGAAAAAAGAGTGTAAATTAGTAAAGAGAGGTAAATAAGGGTGAAAAAGAAAATGAGTGTATGACAATGTGAACACAATATAAATTACACAATGCAAACTACACAATAACTTCTACAATATGTTACATTATTTATTTTTGCTGTTCTCAGAATATATTGAATTCCACTTAAATTAGTGAGTTCAAAGTCTTCATCATATAACAGCGGAAAAAAAAAACACAATCTAAAAGATTGTGTTTAAAAAAACTCATTTAAACATACATCTCATATATGTACACTAATCTTTGAGTCACTTACTTTTCCGTGAGGCCAAATAGAAGATAGTGAAGGTCCTTTTGGTGGAAAAAAAATCTGCTGTGCTCTATAAGTTCCATTTCATCAACTTCCTATGAAAAAAGATCTAAAAACATCATACCTTACACAATCCTCACGGCCAATTTGTGTCTGATATATCAGTATTTTTTACTTTGAGATCCACTTAAAGTATCTACATGAGATAAATAATTTAAAATATTAGATTAACTAACTAACTAACTAACTTTTATTAACTATTCCCATCTTCAAAGGCCAATTCCCTTTACTAAAACTTTGGTTTTAAAAACACTAGATAAGAATTTGTAGAGTCATAAGGCAAACGTTGTTTATAAGTTAAATGAGAATCATTGCAGTAACTCCATCCATTTTCAGATTTTAAGTAGCATGTATAATGTCCTGAGGTGGTCGAAGATCCATCATGATAAATAATAGCTTCAGTTGTAAAGGTTCTTCCAGAAATTGATAACTGAGAAGCCACAAAATTTTTGATAGAAGTTGTCAATTTAGTTCCATCAGGTCTACATCGTTGGAAAACTAAAATGATATACTGCCCATAACTTTGTATAAATAATGTGGACACCATTGTACAGTTACATTGGGTACACACCATATTATGATCTGCTGCTTTAACTAGATTTTTAAAAGACACTGATTTACAGTCAGGTAAAGTCAAGTATATAAATTTTTCAGTGTCTATTCTAGTAGTACTTGATAAACTACAATTGTGGCAGTCATGCTGCCATTGATAAGAAAGGCTGAAAAGATTATCTACATCTACACCTTCATCTTCCAAAACACCAAACATATACATTAAAAATTCCTGACAATCCTGCTGAATGTTCTGTGAAAATTTATCTTGACCAGAACACAAATCTAAAATATTTCGAATTTCTGTTACACTTTCTATTTGTGCTGTAACACTGCTACATTTCTGAAACACAGAATTCAATAAACCACACAATCTTTGATCCCGATTTTCAACAATCTGTTCTTGTAAACTTTTAAGAAAAAAAACAACATTAACCACTACATTAGCATAGCAGTTGACACCAGAACTATTTTCAAACTGAAATCCAACAACATTTTCTCCACAATTCTTTTTCTTCCTGTTTTCAATTACAGTTTTCTCTACTTTTTGTCTTTTTGCAACTACCTCACTACAATTATCCTCATTTCTTCTTTTTCGGCCTACCACACGTTTTTCAAACAGAGGATATTGAGGCAAATGTGGAGCATACTCTCTTCTTAACCTATTGTATTCTTTAACACAATCTAGATCTGCAGAAATCTTTGTCTCATCACACGCAATCAAGTATAATCCTGATAAAGTTCTGACTCGAGATAATGCCACATATGCCATACCCTCTTTAAACACAGATCTTCCAATGTTCACCAAAGCACCATCTACACTTAAACCTTGAGATTTATGAATTGTCACCGCATACGCCAAACAAACAGGAAACTGTTTTCGGCGAACATATAAGTCTTTTACAAGTAAAAATCTAGCAGAACAACGACTTATTTGTTGTACTTGTTCAATGCCATCAAATTTTATTTTTAAAAATTCAATTCCATCTCTATTTCTGTAATTCACAAAATCAACAACATAACCCATTGCTCCATTTACCAGACCTCTTTCAACATTTAAATTCCTTCTCAAAATGATACGACAATTTAAACACACATTCAGAGTCTTTTCAAAACCAGCTGTTTTTGAAATACTTTTCTCCAATGAATCCAATTTAGTTTTCAAATTTTCTGACAAAACAATTGTTGCACCCATTTGCTCTATTTTATCTATTGCTTCCAGTTTCACAATCTCTTCATTTTCTAAGTCTAACATTTTGTTGTTGAAGATGGAACATTCTTGCAGAGTTGGCATCAAACATATCCCAGATTTCTTCTCAGTCATTTTTTTAAAAATATTCTCTGGAAGAATGTTTTCATTTGGATACAAATTTGAAATTAATCGACTATGCAAAGCTTTTTTCCCAAGCTCAGTCACTTTTCCAATTCTTACATCTTGTAGAATATTTTTATAATCTTCATCTTTGGCCTGTCGCATATTTTGAAGCAGTTCCGCATATTTGAAATTTAGCCATATATTAACATTTCCAATGCTTCCAAGGGACTTCCTGGTATCTTCATGTGTGAGCATTTTAAACACTGGTTGTCCTTTTACTGGAGTCAACTGCAATAGATCTCCAAAAACAATAATGTGTTTTCCTCCAAATAACACATCATAGTCTGTTTTAAGAATTTCTTGCATTCTCAAATGCACAAAAGCAAGCATTAGATTTGAGACCATGCTTACTTCATCAATGATAAGAAGTTTCATTTTCTTCAAGACTCTTGAAACTTCAGAACACGCATCTCCAGGTAACTTGTTGTAATGCAATTTATTATCATGTTCAACTGGCAGCATCAATAAACGATGTAGAGTAATCCCTTTAATGTTATGTGCTGCCAGACCAGTTGGAGCAGTTACAACACAAGACAGTGGTGAATCAGTCCTTTTCTGCAGATAACTTGCAATGGCTTTAATTAGAAAACTTTTTCCTGTCCCCGCTTCTCCACTTACGTACAGTCGGACAGGGTCAAATAATATACATGAGCACTCTTTTTTCTCATGTCTGAATCCATGTTCAATCTGCTCTGTGACTTCATCATATATCTTTTTCTGCTCAATGTTTAGTTGCTTTACCAAATCTTCTAAGTTAACTCCATCCTCTTGAGCTTGTTCCATAGCTCTTTCCACCTCATCCATGGCAGTGGCAGCTTCATTTTGGATAATTGGTCCTCCTAGTGGATCCTGGCTCAATGAAGTAGAACTCTGACTATCTTGAGAACTGTTTCTAGCTATCTCTTCAGCAATTGTGGTTTCTTGCTCCATTTCTTCATTCAACATTTGCAGATAATTTAGAAAAATAGGACATTCTATGGTATCCTTAGTTGCATTAAAAGAGTCTTCATAACAGAGAAAATCTCCAAGTAGTTCCTCTTCTGTACGCCATGGCTTAAAGAGTTGCAAAAGAGCTAAATAGTAAAATTCTCTTTTGTCTGGAACTTCACAACTCAATTTTCGATGATTAATCAAATGGCCTTTTTTCTGCTTCACTAGACATCCTTCATAGCCAATGAGTGCATATTTTCCATTATTGATATCTTCTGTGATGTTCCTCTTATAACTGTAGTTTTGAAGAACTTCATACAAACAAGTGTTCTCAAGGTGAGTACTTCTATTTGGATAGTATGTATCCAACATATTTGTCTTCAAAATATCTGTACTGTTTGGTTCTTTTTCCGCCAAATATTCAATTTCTTGTACAGATTTCAAAACTCGGTTTCGTGTTGCAGCAAGACCAAGACTCACCCAAATGATTGTTCTTGATTTGGCATAGAGACTTGCTGATGATAACCGATCAGAACATTCATATGCTCCAATTTCTCGATGCAACAACATCTTCAGACTGAAACTGTATAATTTCTTGCTTAGACTCTTTTCATGTGAAATGTCCTCCCACATTTCCTTCAGTTCTGTCTTTTCTTTTTTTGTGATGTAAGATGTCACATATCGAGCCACAGCAATAGAGTTGTCAGCAACGAACTGAATATCCATGTTAGCATTCCACATGGACAAAATCACTGGGTTGTAATCGTTGATGTACTTAGATTCTTCATTTCTTTTCAAATTGTATGTATTTTTGGGAGATTTCCTCGTCACAGTATGTCGTAGAGATGACATCAAATTATTTACTCTTCCCTTAGAAATCACTGGTCGAGGAAATGCAAAACGACATTTCGTGTAGTACTTTTCCTTGTTTTTAAATTTGCGAAGACAGTACTTTCCACAACGATGAGATTGAAAACGTAAAACTTGTTGCCTTAAATTGTTTTCTTCAGTAGATTTTGGAACAGCACATGTTGAATACTCTTCAATGAAACTCATCACTGTTTCATCTGAATCTGATCCAAATTTGGGTGCATCTTTAATCCACAACAACATATGTATATGAGGAGCACCTCTCGCTTGATATTCCTTCCTCCAAAAGAAATCCAAAACCTCTCCAAGGGGAGGATTTTTTTTGTTGGTAATAAAAGACATCATAGCTTCAAATCTATGATTAAAATATCTGCAAACATTCACTGGATCTAAAGAACACAGTTCTCCTGGTGTTTTTAATTCTATATTTGGTATGTTTTCATTTGCCTCTCGTAGAAATTGAAGTAAATCGTCCCATGCATACTCAGCACAGCTAAGAGTGAGGAACCATGTAGGAGTTCCTAAGTTTCTTAGCATA
The DNA here is from genome assembly GCF_964263255.1 of Lissotriton vulgaris. Classification (NCBI taxonomy): domain Eukaryota; kingdom Metazoa; phylum Chordata; class Amphibia; order Caudata; family Salamandridae; genus Lissotriton; species Lissotriton vulgaris. The sequence continues at coordinate 1,413,294,475 of NC_141695.1, forward strand.
CATTTCAATTCTCCATGACGACGAAACCAATACTCGTTGGTTCCACGTTGACATGCCATGAGATTGATTAGCTGAGATTCCAAAATACTGTCTTGCAGATTAACTTTCTCCATAAAGTCCCTTGCACAAACATTTTGCACTGAGCTCCACTTTTTAATATATGATTAACTGCATAAGAAAGCCCAGACAAATCACTTTCAAACAGTAGATGAAACAAATATGGAATGCATTGACGAAACCTTGGATCTTCAGCATATAATCTTAGAGTCCGGTATTCAGCTGCAGGAATTTGAACTGGTCGATCATCATATCGTCCACCACAACCTGTTGGAAATAATTGTGGAAAACAACGAGCTTCCAAACTTTCTTCCCATACACTAATGGGACTTCCTTTTGCTGCTTTCATTTGAAACAAGTCAATTGCATTTCCCATTACTTCTTTGGAATGCAAAGGATGAACAGTATAATGTTCATATATTTCTTCAGTTCTAGACACATCAACTTTTTCAATTTGACCAACTGAAGAATCACTATCTTCTTCTATAGCTGTTTCCTCTGCTCCAACACTTACATCTTTGTAGTACTCATTGTTTTTGACCAAATACAACGTTGCCTTCTTGACTTTTTTAACATCCACTAAATCTTGCCAGATTTTCTTACTCTTTGTTGGAACCCCATTAACTAGAATAACTAAAGGATCTTCTTCTACTCTTTCTACACCAATTGTATTAATATTTTTCTTTACATCTAGAGGCAAATAAACAACGCTTCCCTTTAATCCTCTCAGTAAATCTGATGCAGGCAATTTCCCTGTCTTAGGCTCCATGCGTACAATAGCCTGAAAAGGATGGACACATTGAATCAAAATAGATTCATAAGTATTTAGATCCATCAATTCAGAAGGAATATCTATCAACTGAAGATTATTATAAACTGCTCTAGCAGGCATTCTATTTTCATTTAATTTATTTGAACAATAATTACAAATACGCTGATCCAAACTCAAATCAAAAGAATTCTCCACCAACAAATAACTTACAAAATCCTTCCATTCACTATTATTTTCCAATTCACTTTTTGCATATAAATCAACTAACCTAGTCTGAATCTTATAATGAGTCCGTCGACAACACACACAAGTTAAATTAGGCCTCTCACTTGATTTCACCTTAAACTTGATAATTTCCTCATCAAACTTTTCAATACTTGAAATTTGTCCATTATCTTCTGCATTGCCATCCATTACTATATCTATTTCTACACTGTCCTCTTTGTTCCCAAAATAACAAAACTCAATTTCTTCACAAATAGTCTTCACATCCACTTCAGATCCATGCAAAAGAGCACTATTTAACTGTTTAAGCTTAAGTGCGGGACTTTTTGCATAATACAACTTTCTCACTAATTTCCTCACGTTATTATGATGCACTGCTAACATCCTAAAATGATTAAAAACACTCCGACAAACTTTTCTAGAAAGACAAGCTAGTGAATGCCCATGCAAACCTGTGCTTTCTCTCACTCTGCAAGGATCTAACTCTTGCAGGATCTTCATTTTTTGTTTGAGACTTTTCTTACTATATGTACGTAAGAAATTTCGAAGCAAATCGATTGATTCCTGTCGCACACTACAAATACTACTGCATTTCCATGTGTACACTGGACCCTTAGTACGTCTCCCTAAAACTTCATCAGCTAACACCTCTTCTGCATCTCTAGATACAAGTTTCTCTTTTTCCATCACACAACTATCTTTCACCTCATATGCTCGACCACTGGTGTCAATTGCATGCACCAAATCATTTTCCTGAAAGTAACTCTCCTCATTGAAAAAAGGCTCAGAACTTGAACTATGCATCCATTCACCAGAAAATACTTCACAAAAATTACTCCGATTAATAATTCTTTTCCATCTACTGTTCGATTTGAAAACATCAATGGCTTTATTAAGTATCCTAATTCTATTGATTATTAAAATAAATAATTTTTTCTTAACTTCAAAAGCCTGATCAACAATCTTTTCTACACTTTTCTTTTTCTTGTAAAAAGCAGCTCTTAGTTTACTTTTCTTATCATTTTTTAGCAAATTTAAAACTACCCTATTGCGAAACATTCGCCTACGAATGTCCCTAAAAAGATTTACCCTTCTATTGCTATCCATTCTCTTCTCTCCTGCTCCAATGGAAACATTTTTTGTGGGCTTCTCCTTCCTTTTTAGATTTGTTGACTTTTTCTGTATATTCACATTAGCAATATCAGTTCTTTTTCTACGACATATGTTGCGAAGAAAAGACTTAATTGGCTTACCAGAAGCTTTTCTGGTGTTTTTTGAAGTACTTGTTGAAGAGGATTCCATAAACTCTGTTGTTGATGTTCTCCTTTTCCGTATGGTATTTTTGATATTTCTTTGCCTTGAAGGCATTTTTGCTTGCTTTTCAGAAGTTGATTTGAATCTGTTGTTCTGTTAAAAAAACACATGAAAGACCACTATTAGCAAACAACAAAGTAATGTTAAAAAGCAAACAATATATACAATAAATTGCAACATATTTAAGTTTATACAATAGCAACTCAGGGCTTTATTTATAAAGGCCTTGCACCACCAGTTCGTCACTTATTACCCATGTTTAAAGTGATGCATCAGCTGCACAAGGCAATCATAAAAAAGGGCCAAATGCAAATACCAATCAATTGCACCCAAAAATCGATTTTTGAATAACATGTAAGAAACACTGCGCAGAACCTATGTACAACCACTCAATATCATCAAACAAAGTCAGGGCCTTATTTATAAAGGCCTTGCGCCAACAGTGCGTCACTTATTACCCATGTTTAAAGTGATGCATCAGCTGCACAAGGCAATCATAAAAAAGGGCCAAATGCAAATACCAATCAATTGCACCCAAAAATCGATTTTTGAATAACATGTAAGAAACACTGCGCAGAACCTATGTACAACCACTCAATATCATCAAACAAAGTCAGGGCCTTATTTATAAAGGCCTTGCGCCACCAGTGCGTCACTTATTACCCATGTTTAAAGTGATGCATCAGCTGCACAAGGCAATCATAAAAAAGGGCCAAATGCAAATACCAATCAATTGCACCCAAAAATCGATTTTTGAATAACATGTAAGAAACACTGCGCAGAACCTATGTACAACCACTCAATATCATCAAACAAAGTCAGGGCCTTATTTATAAAGGCCTTGCGCCACCAGTGCGTCACTTATTACCCATGTTTAAAGTGATGCATCAGCTGCACAAGGCAATCATAAAAAAGGGCCAAATGCAAATACCAATCAATTGCACCCAAAAATCGATTTTTGAATAACATGTAAGAAACACTGCGCAGAACCTATGTACAACCACTCAATATCATCAAACAAAGTCAGGGCCTTATTTATAAAGGCCTTGCGCCACCAGTGCGTCACTTATTACCCATGTTTAAAGTGATGCATCAGCTGCACAAGGCAATCATAAAAAAGGGCCAAATGCAAATACCAATCAATTGCACCCAAAAATCGATTTTTGAATAACATGTAAGAAACACTGCGCAGAACCTATGTACAACCACTCAATATCATCAAACAAAGTCAGGGCCTTATTTATAAAGGCCTTGCGCCACCAGTGCGTCACTTATTACCCATGTTTAAAGTGATGCATCAGCTGCACAAGGCAATCATAAAAAAGGGCCAAATGCAAATACCAATCAATTGCACCCAAAAATCGATTTTTGAATAACATGTAAGAAACACTGCGCAGAACCTATGTACAACCACTCAATATCATCAAACAAAGTCAGGGCCTTATTTATAAAGGCCTTGCGCCACCAGTGCGTCACTTATTACCCATGTTTAAAGTGATGCATCAGCTGCACAAGGCAATCATAAAAAAGGGCCAAATGCAAATACCAATCAATTGCACCCAAAAATCGATTTTTGAATAACATGTAAGAAACACTGCGCAGAACCTATGTACAACCACTCAATATCATCAAACAAAGTCAGGGCCTTATTTATAAAGGCCTTGCGCCACCAGTGCGTCACTTATTACCCATGTTTAAAGTGATGCATCAGCTGCACAAGGCAATCATAAAAAAGGGCCAAATGAAAATACCAATCAATTGCACCCAAAATCGATTTTTGAATAACATGTAAGAAACACTGCGCAGAACCTATGTACAACCACTCAATATCATCAAACAAAGTCAGGGCCTTATTTATAAAGGCCTTGCGCCACCAGTGTGTCACTTATTACCCGTGTTTAAAGTGATGCATCAGCTGCACAAGGCAATCATAAAAAAGGGCCAAATGCAAATACCAATCAATTGCACCCAAAAATCGATTTTTGAATAACATGTAAGAAACACTGCGCAGAACCTATGTACAACCACTCAATATCATCAAACAAAGTCAGGGCCTTATTTATAAAGGCCTTGCGCCACCAGTGCGTCACTTATTACCCATGTTTAAAGTGATGCATCAGCTGCACAAGGCAATCATAAAAAAGGGCCAAATGCAAATACCAATCAATTGCACCCAAAAATCGATTTTTGAATAACATGTAAGAAACACTGCGCAGAACCTATGTACAACCACTCAATATCATCAAACAAAGTCAGGGCCTGATTTATAAAGGCCTTGCGCCACCAGTGCGTCACTTATTTCACATGTATAAAGTGATGCACCAGTTGCACAAGGCAATCATAAATAAGGGCCAAATGCAAATACCAATCAATTGCACCCAAAAATCGATTTTTGAATAACATGTAAGAAACACTGCGCAGAACCTATGTACAACCACTCAATATCATCAAACAAAGTCAGGGCCTTATTTATAAAGGCCTTGCGCCACCAGTGCGTCACTTATTACCCATGTTTAAAGTGATGCACCAGTTGCATAAGACAATCATAAAAAAGGGCCAAATGCAAATACCAATCAATTGCACCCAAAAATCGATTTTTGAATAACATGTAAGAAACACTACGCAGAACCTATGTACAACCACTCAATATCATCAAACAAAGTCAGGGCCTGATTTATAAAGGCCTTGCGCCACCAGTGCGTCACTTATTACCCATGTTTAAAGTGATGCATCAGCTGCACAAGGCAATCATAAAAAAGGGCCAAATGCAAATACCAATCAATTGCACCCAAAAATCGATTTTTGAATAACATGTAAGAAACACTGCGCAGAACCTATGTACAACCACTCAATATCATCAAACAAAGTCAGGGCATGATTTATAAAGGCCTTGCGCCACCAGTGCGTCACTTATTACCCATGTTTAAAGTGATGCATCAGCTGCACAAGGCAATCATAAAAAAGGGCCAAATGCAAATACCAATCAATTGCACCCAAAAATCGATTTTTGAATAACATGTAAGAAACACTGCGCAGAACCTATGTACAACCACTCAATATCATCAAACAAAGTCAGGGCCTGATTTATAAAGGCCTTGCGCCACCAGTGCGTCACTTATTACCCATGTTTAAAGTGATGCATCAGCTGCACAAGGCAATCATAAAAAAGGGCCAAATGCAAATACCAATCAATTGCACCCAAAAATCGATTTTTGAATAACATGTAAGAAACACTGCGCAGAACCTATGTACAACCACTCAATATCATCAAACAAAGTCAGGGCCTGATTTATAAAGGCCTTGCGCCACCAGTGCGTCACTTATTACCCATGTTTAAAGTGATGCATCAGCTGCACAAGGCAATCATAAAAAAGGGCCAAATGCAAATACCAATCAATTGCACCCAAAAATCGATTTTTGAATAACATGTAAGAAACACTGCGCAGAACCTATGTACAACCACTCAATATCATCAAACAAAGTCAGGGCCTTATTTATGAAAGCCTTGCGCCACCAGTGCGTCACTTATTACCCATGTTTAAAGTGATGCATCAGCTGCACATGGCAATCATAAATAAGGGCCAAATGCAAATACCAATCAATTGCACCCAAAAATCGATTTTTGAATAACATGTAAGAAACACTGCGCATAACCTATGTACAACCACTCAATATCATCAAACAAAGTCAGGGCCTTATTTATAAAGGCCTTGCGCCACCAGTGCGTCACTTATTACCCATGTTTAAAGTGATGCACCAGTTGCATAAGGCAATCATAAAAAAGGGCCAAATGCAAATACCAATCAATTGCACCCAAAAATCGATTTTTGAATAACATGTAAGAAACACTGCGCAGAACCTATGTACAACCACTCAATATCATCAAACAAAGTCAGGGCCTTATTTATAAAGGCCTTGCGCCACCAGTGCGTCACTTATTACCCATGTTTAAAGTGATGCATCAGCTGCACAAGGCAATCATAAAAAAGGGCCAAATGCAAATACCAATCAATTGCACCCAAAAATCGATTTTTGAATAACATGTAAGAAACACTGCGCAGAACCTATGTACAACCACTCAATATCATCAAACAAAGTCAGGGCCTGATTTATAAAGGCCTTGCGCCACCAGTGCGTCACTTATCACCCATGTTTAAAGTGATGCATCAGCTGCACAAGGCAATCATAAAAAAGGGCCAAATGCAAATACCAATCAATTGCACCCAAAAATCGATTTTTGAATAACATGTAAGAAACACTGCGCAGAACCTATGTACAACCACTCAATATCATCAAACAAAGTCAGGGCCTTATTTATGAAAACCTTGCGCCACCAGTACGTCACTTATTACCCATGTTTAAAGTGATGCATCAGCTCCACATGGCAATCATAAAAAAAGGCCAAATAAAAATACCATTCATTTGCACCCAAAATCGTTTTTTGTATAACATTTTAGAAACACAACACAGGACTTATATACTAACATACAATTTCACTTCTAAAACATAACTATCCGCTTCCAAATATTCTCCATAGAGCAAATAAGTCTCTATCTAAATTAAATAAATCATTACGAACCTTTACAAATGCTTTTGGAGATTGAGAACAGTGTCAGACACACACACCAATTTTTCTTTATCAGAGCAAAAGGTGTGCTCTCAATACACTGAAACCAAGACTGGCATAGAACATCTCTATCTTTGTACACATAAGCCTTAATTCAACCAATCAAAAGTCTTCCCTCACTATTTTCAAACCAACACCCATCCCCCTCTCAGACCTTTCTATCTGTTACCATAGCAACTCCCTCCTAACTGAACTCTAAGGTTCAAAAGTTTATCTTACAATGTTGCAAATTAACTCAACAAGGATGTTTGACCTCTCAATACAGCAGCCTATCCAGGGTATTTTTGCTTTTGGTGACTTTTTTTAAACCATTCAAATTGCTTCTCTCACACAACATAACCATGCACCCTAACTTTCAGTTTTCAACTATCTGAATCCACCAATCATTGCTTGTGATTCAAGAGCAGGGAAACTCCACAATTATTTGTTTGTAAACTCCTACTGTTCCAACTGCCATTTCATTCCCACACTTCATCTGACTGCACCAGAACCTTCTGACATCATGTATTCTGTCTGGATTATTGGACATAGCTACATCCACTGGGCTCAAAGGTATGCAGCTAGCAGAAATTTTCATAACCTTGATTTATCAAATGTGGAAATCAAGTGGATTGGCCACAGAGGATTGAAATGTCATCAATTGATACCATTGGTGAAAACCTTTTTGCATCTGCCAGAACCTGACCTTATAATTGTGCACTGTGGTGGGAACGATCTAGGCACATTGACTGGGGTAGGTCTGGAAATGCTTTTAAAGGACACCTTTCATCAATTGATGATACTTTTTCCCCAAACTGCCTTGGTATATTCCAATATATGCCAAAGACAGAAATGGAACTGGTCCAACCAATTTTGTCCACAATTTGAGAAAGCACGGAAACATGTGAATAAATCTGTTTCTGCTTACATGAGAGACTATGGAATGGGTTCAATATACAATAATAACTTGCGTTACAACATGCAAGACATCTACAGAGGAGATGGAGTGCACTTCTCAGATGAGGGGAATAGAGTATTCCTCCTGAATTTAAGAATGTGTATTGGAACCTACTTGTAGGTACCTAAATCAACCACGGAACCCAAAAGCTCTTTTCAGAGCTACCCTACCTCTGATCATTCAAAACGTTTATTTTTTTTAACTTTTTTCACTATTTTTCACCAAAGTACGCTTCCCGGGACGCATACCGGTGCGCGTACCGGGCGCTCCCCCCGCGGAAAATATTACAATTTTTTTGTTTGTTTTTACCTTTATGAGCCTCCTAAGACCCCCTCAGAAAACCTAGAGGGTCAAGAAGTCTCTACTGTGCCCCCTTCTAGCCATACCGAACATTGGTTGCCCTCCATCTTGTGTCTCGATTGTTCCGAAACCTAAAATGGAAGACTCCCGTTACGCTGCCGGTGCGCGTACCGGAGCACGCACCAGTAAGCGCACAATAAAAAAAGGTGGGAAAGTAATTTACGGAAAACCCAATGGAGACACTTTCATCAAATATAGAATAGGCCCTACTACATAGCAGTCCCTACCATTTGCCCAAATTTGGTGAAATTCCATTGAGACATTTAGGCTACAGGCCTGTCTAAATATCCTGAGGTAAATTACATGACAAAACCACATATGAAATGTTAGAATTTACAACCAATTAAAAAGTTTCTTTCATTTTCTACGATTATTTCCTGACGTTTGATTGGTTAAGTACAAGAATATATATAAAAGAAGAAAGGGAAACACAGCCATTTTGACTACTGCTTCCAGAAGTACATTTGAAAACAAATATCACTGACAACTTCAACTGATTTCTCTAAGGTAAGTTGTTATTATGGAAGTATATTGTACACTTTAAGTTAATTTCTGAAAAAATATTCTGTTAGTTATATGCTATCCCTCTGTAATAGTTATAGATAGAGATAGACTTCTCTGTAATAGTTATGGATTGAGTTAGGCTTCTCTGGTATACAGTACCCTAACTCTACTAATATAGTTAATTTGTATGCAATTTTCAGAAAGAAAATGGAAGGAGAAAATCAAGCAAATGATACTTCTATCAAAGTAAAGGTGGAAAAACCAGAACAGCAAAAAGATGAAGTTGATTTCATGGATGACTGTTTGGATCAACAGTTTATAGAATGTTTGGAACAAATGGAATCATGTACTAATAATTATGAGGAAATTCCGGACAATATTATGTTAGAAATTTTATTAAATTATGAAAAAGAATCAGAGGAATAAATTTATATTTAATAATTTCAAATTGTTTGAGACAATATTCATTTTTATATGTAATTCATAAAGTATTACCAAAAATGTTTAAAATATAAAGTGAGACTTATAGTATACTGTTCAACTATTTTTCTGTTACATAGTAAGTTTACTCATAGTTACTACCTTTCTCCCACTATATTATCTCCTATGTATATTTTACACCTCTTTTTCATAAGGGAGCAGGATAGACTACTCATGATCCCCTAGAAATTCTCAGGGAGTGCTTAAAAGATCTGTTTCTGCTTTCCAGACAGACTATGTTATAATTTCCATATACCACAAGAAATACAATAACAACATGCAAGATATCTACAGAGGAGATGGTGTACATTAAATTAAAGTCTCTGCATTGGTACCTACATGTAGGTACTTACATAAAATAAAAAAAACAATTAATAAACATACAATTTTTTAAAGTGATTATTTTCCCAAAGTACCCTCCTTGGAGCGCTCCCCGGTGCGCTCCCCGGTGCGCATACCGGGCGCTTCCCCCGCGAAAAACGCAAAAAAAATTTTTGGGGGAGTTCCCGCGGGGTCCTTTAATGGCCCCCATATCAAACCTAGGGGGTCAGGGGGGGTCTACCCTGCCCCCTTATGGTCAATTCCCCCCTTTGTTTTTGCCACCTCTTATGACTAGATTTTACCGACAGACAAGATGGCGGCCGCTCCGGACTGTTTAGAATGTTTACAGACAACTGAGAACCAATCAGCTTTCTGCGCGCAAGTCGCGTGGCGCGCCCGGTGCGCTCCCCGGTGCGCGTACCGGAGCGCGGCTACAGATATATATATTTTTTTGAACCTAAATTACTCAAAATCCACTGGAGCACATATCTTGAGACATAGCAAAGGCACATCGGGCTAACAGTCCCTACAATTTTGCCAAGTTTGGTGGAAATCCATTTAGCCGTTCGGGCTAAAAGTGAAATCGACCGCCCTATGGAAATTAACATGGGGAAAACGTGTTTTGGGACCCCCTTTTATCTCGGCCCCCGCTTCACAAATCCCCCCAAAACTTTCAGGGAAGGACCGGAATGCCGCGAGGCCATTTTCAGGAAATTTTCAGGCAGATTCGTCAACGGGCGCAAAAGTTATTCCAAATAGAATTTTGAGATTTAACATTGAAAAAAATCCTAACTATAACTACCTACTGGCGACCGCCAGTAGGTAATATATATATATATATATATATATATATATATATATATATATATATATATATATATTACCTACTGGCGATAGCCAGTAGGTATATATAGTTAGGATTTTTTTCCTATGGGATTTTTGAAAATTCTATGTCGAATAACTTTGGCTTATGAGGACAGAATTGGCTGACATTTTCAGGAAAATGGAACATTTTGTTTCTGAGCAGCCCCTGAAAATTTGGGGGGTTTTCGTCAAGGGGGGGCCGAGAAAAAAGGGGGGTCCCAAAACGTGTTTTTCCCATGCAATTTTCCATAGGGCGGTTGGCCTCACTTTTAGCCTGAACGGCTGAATGGATTTACACCAAACTTGGCAAAATTGTAGGGACTGGTAGCCCGATGTGCCTTTGCTATGTCTCAAGATATAGGCTCCAGTGGTTTTTACGAAAATTAACTTTGAAAAATATAAATTGGGCTACATTGGGCTATATATATGTTGGAGCCCAAATGTAGCCCAATGTAGCCCAATGTAGCCCAATGTAGCCCAAAGATGGCCACCAGAGACAAAAAACCAAATGTAGCCCAAATATCAGCCAGATGTAGCCCAACTATAGCCCAATGACAGATTGTCCCAGAGTGTTCTAAAGAACAACTAGAGTGCTAACAGTCCTACTTATTACAAAGGTATGGCACACCTGAAGCCATCTTGATTGGAATAAAGTGGTAACTCTTAAAACATTTAATTTAAAAAGGAACAAAATGAGGGGGTTCATTTTGCCATAGAAAGTATGATTAGCCAATATATGACGAAATCCCGCATACCATCAGTCCGCAAAAAAAATCCCGCATGTACTATTAGGCCGCAAATTAAAATAACGAAAACTTTTAGAACGAATATGCCTTTAGCATACACTAAACAACTAAACTACCCTAAACCCTAAAACACTACCCCCAGCATGACCCTACACTACACAAACAGTACAACACTACCCTAAACCCTAAAACACTACCCCCAGCATGACCCTACACTACACAAACACTACAACACTACCCTAAACCCTAAAACACTACCCCCAGCATGACCCTACACTACACAAACACTACAACACTACCCTAAACCCTAAAACACTACCCCCAGCATGACCCTACACTACACAAACACTACAACACTACCCTAAACCCTAAAACACTACCCCCAGCATGACCCTACACTACGCAAACACTACAACACTACCCAAACCCCTAAAACACTACACCCCAGCATGACCCTACACTACGCAAACACTACAACACTACCCTAAAGCCTAAAACACTACCCCCAGCATGACCCTACACTACGCAAACACTACAACACAACCCTAAACCCTAAAACACTACCCCCAGCATGACCCTACACTACGCAAACACTACAACACAACCCTAAACCCTAAAACACTACCCCCAGCATGACCCTACACTACGCAAACACTACAACACTAACCTAAATCCTAAAACACTACCCCCAGCATGACCCTACACTACGCAAACACTACAACACTACCCAAAACCCTACAACACTACACCCCAGCATGACCCTACACTACGCAAACACTACAACACTACCCTAAACCCTAAAACACTACCCCCAGCATGACCCTACACTACGCAAACACTACAACACTACCCAAAACCCTAAAACACTACACCCCAGCATGACCCTACACTACGCAAACACTACAACACTACCCTAAACCCTAAAACACTACCCCCAGCATGATCCTACACTACGCAAACACTACAACACTACCCTAAACCCTAAAACACTACCCCCAGCATGACCCTACACTACGCAAACACTACAACACTACCCTAAACCCTAAAACACTACCCCCAGCATGACCCTACACTACGCAAACACTACAACACTACCCTAAACCCTAAAACACTACCCCCAGCATGACCCTACACTACGCAAACACTACAACACTACCCTAAACCCTAAAACACTACCCTCAGCATGACCCTACACTACGCAAACACTACAACACTACCCAAAACCCTAAAACACTACCCCCCAGCATGACCCTACACTACGCAAACACTACAACACTACCCAAAACCCTAAAACACTACCCCCAGCATGACCCTACACTACGCAAACACTACAACACTACCCTAAATCCTAAAACACTACCCCCAGCATGACCCTACACTACGCAAACACTACAACACTACCCAAAACCCTAAAACACTACACCCCAGCATGACCCTACACTACGCAAACACTACAACACTACCCTAAACCCTAAAACACTACCCCCAGCATGACCCTACACTACGCAAACACTACAACACTACCCTAAACCCTAAAACACTACCCCCAGCATGACCCTACACTACGCAAACACTACAACACTACCCTAAACCCTAAAACACTACCCCCAGCATGACCCTACACTACGCAAACACTACAACACTACCCTAAACCCTAAAACACTACCCTCAGCATGACCCTACACTACGCAAACACTACAACACTACCCAAAACCCTAAAACACTACCCCCAGCATGACCCTACACTACGCAAACACTACAACACTACCCAAAACCCTAAAACACTACCCCCCAGCATGACCCTACACTACGCAAACACTACAACACTACCCAAAACCCTAAAACACTACCCCCAGCATGACCCTACACTACGCAAACACTACAACACTACCCAAAACCCTAAAACACTACACCCCAGCATGACCCTACACTACGCAAACACTACAACACTACCCAAAACCCTAAAACACTACACCCCAGCATGACCCTACACTACGCAAAAACTACAACACTACCCAAAACCCTAAAACACTACACCCCAGCATGACCCTACACTACGCAAAAACTACAACACTACCCAAAACCCTAAAACACTACCCCCAGCATGACCCTACACTACGCAAACACTTCAACACTACCCAAAACCCTAAAACACTACACCCAGCATGACCCTACACTACGCAAACACTACAACACTACCCTAAACCCTAAAATACTACACCCCAGCATGACCCTACACTACGCAAACACTACAACACTACCCAAAACCCTAAAACACTACCCCCAGCATGACCCTACACTACGCAAACACTACAACACTATCCTAAACCCTAAAACACTAGCCCCAGCATGACCCTACACTACGCAAACACTACAACACAACCCTAAACCCTAAAACACTACCCCCAGCATGACCCTACACTACGCAAACACTACAACACTACCCTGAACCCTAAAACACTACCCCCAGCATGACCCTACACTACGCAAACACTACAACACAACCCTAAACCCTAAAACACTACCCCCAGCATGACCCTACACTAAACAACCACCACAACTCTACACTACACTAACACAACACTACACTACACAACACTACACTACACTACACAATCACTAACCCACGAAAAAATTAACACAAACCCACTTACCTCTCTCGTCATCGTGGTTTTCACAACGCAAATGCATTTACCATACATGCCTTTAAAACGTAATTCTTTGTAAAGGCATGCGCGATAAATGCACATGCGTTTTGAAAAAATGCGGGATAATGGTATGCGAGCTCAATGACCTTGCGGGATAATGGTATGCGGACTGAAAGTCTGCGGGATAAAAAATGCGGGAAAATGGCTGCAAACCATGATTAGCAGCAGACTTCCCTGGTGAGCACTAGCTTTACCACAGTGATCTAATGAGCAACTAGAGTGCTAACATTCAGAATTTATGGCAAATGTGTGACACATCTGAATGCCTTCTTGATAGAACCAAAGTAAACAAGCATTGAAAATGCAATAGATCTCGCCCTCGTTTAAGTTAAAGCCATTCTGTTTGTAATGAGGTGGCTTTTTAGCTTTGCTTTTATTAGTGTTTTTAAAACTTTCATGTAAATAACATGCATATGTATGCATATATGTATATGTATGCATGCATTTATATTTATATAGATATGCAGATTACATATGTTTATATATGTATATTACCTACTGGCGATAGCCAGTGGGTATATATAGTTAGGATTTTTTCTCTATGGGATTTCTGAAAATTCTATGTCTAATAACTTTGGCGTTTGTGGACGGAATTGGCTGAAATTTTCAGGAAAATGGCACATTTTTTTTCTGAGCAGCCCCTGAAAATTTGGTGGGGTTTCGTCAAGGGGGGGCCGAGAACAAAGGGGGGTCCCAAAACGCGTTTTTCCCATTCATTTTTCCATAGGGCGGTTGGACTCACTTTTAGCTCGAACGGCTGAATAGATTTACATGAAACTTGGCAAAATTGTAGATATGGTTTGCCCGACGTGCCTTTGCTATGTCTCAATATATGTGCTCCAGTGGATTTTGAGAAATTAACGTTTAAAAAAATATATATATCTGTGACAGCGCTCCGGTTAGCGCCCGGTTCGCGTACCTGACGCGTAACGGAACTTCGCGAAGCGAATCTGATTGGCTCTCCGGTGTCTGTCAACATTCTAAACAAACCGGAGCGGCCGCCATCTTGTCTCTCGGTACGATCGAGAGACAAGATGTGGTGAAAAACGAAGGGGGAAATGAAGGAAAGGGGGCAAGGTAGACCACTCCTGACCCCCTAGGATTGAAGAGGGGGATATTAAAGTGCCCCGCGGGGCAAAACATTTTGCGATTTTACGCCGTAGAGGCGCGTCCCGGTACGCGAACCGGGCAGCTCACCGGGCAGCTAACCGGGCAGCTAACCGGCAGCGTAGCTGTCAACATTGTAAACAGTCCGGAGCGGCCGCCATCTTGTCTCTCGGTAGGTTCAAGAGACAAGATGTGGTGAAAAAAGAAGGCGGAAATGAAGGAAAGGGGGCAAGGTAAACCCCTCCTGACCCCCTAGGATTTATGAGGGGGATATTAAAGTCCCCCGCGATTTTTCGCGGTAGAGGCGCTTCCCGGTACGCGAACCGGGCAGCTAACCGGCAGCGTAACGGGAGTCCGCCATCTTGTGTTTTTGGAGCGTCCGGTTCGCGTACCGGGTAGCGTCCCGGTAAGCGTAACAAGGGGAAAACCAAGAGAAACAGTAAAAAAAAAATTAAGGGAATAGATTTCCAGCAAACTTGGCAAAATTGTAGGGACTGTTTGTTTGATGTGCCTTTGCAAGGCCTCAAGATATGTGCACGTGTGGATTTTGTCTAATTAAGGTTAAAAAAAATATATATATCTGTAAGCGTGCTCCGGCACGCTTACGTTACGGGTTTTGTTTGCGCTGCAGAACCGATACGTCACGGTTATGCGACGCGTCATGAGGCGTCTCACTTGGCTACGTGATACGTCACGTAATAAAGAATATATTTTACAGCTATAGATATTAGCTTTTAAAAAACCAATGAAATTCACTGAAAAAAACCATAGGTTATAGACCATATATAGTTAGGAATTTGCATTTACAAAACCTTGAAAATTCACTGAAAAAACCATAGGTTAGAGACCATATATAGTTAGCTGGACATTTTATTGACAAAAAACCAATGAAATTCCATATATAGTTAGTTGCACTAACTATATATCGCGCACCCGCAATCCACTGCTGATGATGTCACATATTACATCATTCATGACATGGTCAGTGACATCACTGATGACATCACTGATGACATCTCAAATGACATCACTGATGACATCACTGATGACATCTCAAATGACATCAGTGATGACATCATGACACACCAATACCAGTTACTACATACGCACTCACTGATTCCTACGTCTACACACACATTCACTCATTCACCCATACAATCACTCATACATACAGTCACTCATTATTACACTATCATATGCACTCATACACCTATGCAGACACTCACACACTGCCACTCATCCATGGAGTTACTCACACACCTAGTCAGTCCTGTAAAGAATCAATCACACTTCCATTTCCTCATCTATACAGTTAAACACAGAACACCATACTTCAGTGACATCACTGATGACATCACTGATGACATCTCAAATGACATCACTGATGACATCTCAAATGACATCACTGATGACATCATGACACACCAATACCAGTTACTACATACGCACTCACTGATTCCTACGTCTACACACACATTCACTCATTCACCCATACAATCACTCATACATACAGTCACTCATTATTACAACACTATCATATGCACTCATACACCTAGTCAGTCCTGTGAAGAATCAATCACACTTCGATTTCCTCATCTATACAGTTAAACACAGAACACCATACTTTTCACACATATACTAACACATACTTACTCTCTTATACAATCACTGATACAAGTACACATTGATATGCACAGAGTCACACACCTCCCAGCCAGCCACACACACACTCAGTCTTCCATACATCCACTCATTCTTCAATATGTAAAACATATTTAAACTTTACAAAAACACACAGACACTAGATGATGTCATCAGTGATGTCATTTGAGATGTCATCAGTGATGTCATCAGTGATGTCATTTGAGATGTCATCAGTGATGTCATCAGTGATGTCACTGACCATGTCATGAATGATGTAATATGTGACATCATCAGCAGTGGATTGCGGGTGCGCGATATATAGTTAGTGCAACTAACTATATATGGAATTTCATTGGTTTTTTGTCAATAAAATGTCCAGCTAACTATATATGGTCTCTAACCTATGGTTTTTTCAGTGAATATATATATATATATATATATATATATATATATATATATATATATATATATATATATATATAATATATATTTTTTTTCAATGGTGAAGGAAGATATCTCTTGTGTGGAATGTAAAAGAGATTATATATGGATTGAGGGAAATTCGAGAATGGTTAATATCTTGTGTGGGGTAGTTTGGTAGATGTGTCTTCAGACACAAGTGACTCTCGATTAGTGAGTCTGTAGGGCGTGCTGGTGTAGGCTGAAAAGAGACCAGAAAGATTATCTGTTTAGATTGTTTAACTGGTTCCAAGGAATATCATCGTTCAGGCCCATTTTGTGTCTGCAGTCGGTACACCCATCTTTGTTTTTAGGTCTCGCCTTTACCATTCCGAAGGAATGGGAAATGGGGAGAATTCAAGTCGGCTATTTTCTCTTCAAACCAAAGGGCTTTCAGCCCCGCGGTTTTCATGCAGTGCCCGTGAACCACGTGATAACATGCACGCGCATTCAGGGCCAGCCAGCCCAGCACATCAAAGGGCTTCTCCTCCCCTAATTATTCATGGCCGGCTGCAGGCCGGCCGTACTTTCAATTTCCCGACCGGCTTCTCCTCACCTAATTAGGGGAGGAGAAGCCCTTTGATGTGCTTCACACCAACGTGCCTCAGTCATTCCTCTTGTTTGTATTTGCTTCCAGACTCCGATCTGCTCATGTGCACAAGACGCTTTAAACATTACACTCATCTGCCTGAAGTGAGAGTTTTAAACAAGCAAAGCTGGTCCTTCTGTACTTGCAGTTTCACTTCTAATGTGTGTTGTTATTTATCATGATTTTTAGCTGAGGTGTATCACGCTCGTTCATGAGTTTGATCTCTTCATACTGTGAAATGTTTTCTAAGTTGTTTTTGATTGTCTTACCGCTGGAGGTCTCCCTGTGCTACATTTAGCCTCTGACACATGCAACGCCACGCAGCCACGCAACGCCACGCAGCCACGCAACGCCACGCAGCCACGCAACGCCACTCAACCACGCAACGCCACTCAACCATGCAACGCCACTCAACCATGCAACGCCACTCAACTACGCAACGCCACGCAACTACGCAACGCCACGCAACGCCACTCAACTACGCAACGCCACTCAACTACGCAACGCCACTCAACTACGCAACGCCACTCAACTACGCAACGCCACTCATCTACGCAACGCCACGCAACTACGCAACGCCACGCAACTATGCAACGCCACTCAACTACGCAACGCCACTCAACTACGCAACGCCACGCAACTACGCAACGCCACGCAACGATGCAACGCCACGCAACGCCACTCAACTACGCAACGCCACTCAACTCAACTACGCAACGCCACTCAACTACGCAACGCCACTCACCTACGCAACGCCACTCATCTACGCAACGCCACTCATCTACGCAACGCCACACATCTTCGCAACGCCACTCAACTACGCAACGCCACTCAACTACGCAACGCCACTCAACTACGCAACGCCACTCAACTACGCAACGCCACTCAACTACGCAACGCCACTCAACTACGCAACGCCACTCTACGCCACGCAACTATGCAACGCCACGCAACTACGCAACGCCACGCAACTACGCAACGCCACGCAACTACGCAACGCCACGCAACGCCACTCAACTACGCAACGCCACTCAACTACGCAACGCCACTCAACTACGCAACGCAACTACGCAACGCCACGCAACGCCACTCAACTACGCAACGCCACTCACCTACGCAACGCCACTCATCTACGCAACGCCACTCATCTACGCAACGCCACACATCTACGCAACGCCACTCAACTACGCAACGCCACTCAACTACGCAACGCCACTCAACTACGCAACGCCACTCATCTACGCAACGCAACTACGCAACGCCACGCAACTACGCAACGCCACGCAACTACGCAACGCCACGCAACTACGCAACGCCACTCAACTACGCAACGCCACTCAACTACGCAACGCCACTCAACTACGCAACGCCACGCAACTACGCAACGCCACACAACGCCACTCAACTACGCAACGCCACTCACCTACGCAACGCCACTCATCTACGCAACGCCACTCATCTACGCAACGCCACTCATCTACGCAACGCCACTCATCTACGCAACGCCACTCATCTACCCAACGCCACTCATCTACTCAACGCCACTCAACTACGCAACGCCACTCAACTATGCAACGCCACTCAACTACGCAACGCCACTCTACTACGCAACGCCACTCTACGCAACGCCACTCTACGCAACGCCACTCTACGCAACGCCACTCTACGCAACGCCACTCTACGCAACGCCACTCACACACGCAACGCCACTCACATGCAACGCCACTCAACCACGCAACGCCACTCAACTACGCAACGCCACTCAACTACGCACACATGCAACGCCACTCACACATGCAACGCCACTCACACATGCAACGCCACTCACACATGCAACGCCACTCACACATGCAACGCCACTCACACATGCAATGCCACTCAACTACGCAACGCCACTCACCCACGCAACGCCACTCAACTACGCAACGCCACTCACCTACGCAACGCCACTCAACTGCGCAACGCCACTCAACTACGCAACGCCACTCAACTACGCAACGCCACGCAACTACGCAACGCCACGCAACTACGCAACGCCACGCAACTACGCAACGCCACGCAACTACGCAACGCCACTCAACTACGCAACGCCACGCAACTACGCAACGCCACTCAACTACGCAACGCCACTCATCTACGCAACGCCACTCATCTACGCAACGCCACTCATCTAGGCAACGCCACTCATCTACGCAACGCCACTCATCTACGCAATGCCACTCATCTACGCAACGCCACTCAACTACGCAACGCCACTCAACTTCGCAACGCCACTCAACTTCGCAACGCCACTCAACTTCGCAATGCCACTCAACTACGCAACGCCACTCAACTACGCAACGCCACTCAACTACGCAACGCCACTCAACTACGCAATGCCACTCTACGCAACGCCACTCTACGCAACGCCACTCTACGCAACGCCACTCATCTACGCAACGCCACGCAACTACGCAACGCCACGCAACTACGCAACGCCACGCAACTACGCAACGCCACGCAACTACGCAACGCCGCGCAACTACGCAAAGCCACGCAACTACGCAACGCCACGCAACTACGCAACGCCACTCACACACGCAACGCCACTCACACACGCAACGCCACTCACACACGCAACGCCACTCACACACGCAACGCCACTCACACACGCAATGCCACTCACACACGCAACGCCACTCACACACGCAACGCCACTCACACACGCAACGCCACTCACTCACGCAACGCCACTCACGCACGCAACGCCACTCACACACACAACGCCACTCACACACACAACGCCACTCACACACGAAAAACCACTCACGTTGCCAATAGGTCTCGCAGTACGACAGTTGGAGCCATTACAATTGCAAATAACAATGCCTTTCACTTTGGTTATCATTTTAAATACATAAAGGGCTTTGTCATTTACAAAACCAATAGCTCCAACTTTCCTACTGCGAGACCTATTGGCAACGCCAGTGCTTGTTTTACAAGGAGCGTTTGTTGGACTCTATTCTGTGTGGTTACTTTTTCTGTGATCGTCCATTACAAGTCACATTCATCATGATGTGATTCCAAGAAATCGGTCGTGAGTTTGGTCATGTTCTTCTTCCAGCGGATTGTACTTCTTTGTTCGCTGATACGAGTTTTTATCTCTCTGGTGGTCACGCCAATGTGCTTCAGGTCACATGGGCAGGTGATCATGTATACAACATTCATGCTGTTGCAATTTGTATGAGTTATTTGTTCCCATGGAGTCCTGAGTCCCAGGCCGATGCTTTCAGTGTGTGTCATCAGAAGACACACTGCACAGTTTCCACATGGGAAGTGGCCCATCACCGGAGGTAGATCCCAGAGTGTAGCCCATCTGTTTGTTGCTCTGCTGGTGGTATTGCTGTGTACCAGCCTATCTCGGATGCTACATTTTTTTTATGAAAAAAAAGGTTTTTCGAATTCTAGTTGGTTGGATGTAAGTAAACGCCAATGTTTATTGATTGTCTTTTTAATGAAGTTTGACCTAGAGTTGTATGTTGTGACGCATATTATATTCTACATTTTCTGATTTGTTGATTTTGTCAAGAAGACTTTCTCTGGGAATGTTGTGCACTCTTTTTTTGCTTTGTTCACTATTTGGGTAGGGTACATTGGGTCCTGAAGTTTTTAAGGCAGTTTCTCTGCCGCTTTATTATAGTCTTCTATTTTTGAGCAATTGCATATCTCGTATTGGATATATCACCAACTGCAGAATCAGTATCTAGCCTCTCTGGGAAGTCATTATCAAGGGCATTGTTTGAGTCAGAGGAGCTGTTTGAGGACTGTTTTGTGTATGAGAATGTAGCCAGGTAACATTTGTTAAGCATGTCTCTCTTGCTTGACTTGAGATAGCTCAATTTTGCGTGTACTCTGGGAAGCCTCGTTTAGGTGTACATGAGATGTGGTGCCCAGGTCGTATGGCTTACAACCACCTGGGTACTCGTTTGCTTCTTGAGATTTTGAAGTAGTGCTTGTTGATAGTTCTTCCTTAATGTAGGTCTCCATGCAGGTTTGTTCACTACTAGGTGTAGGGCTATCTATTTCCATTAGCTATATTGAGGGTGCACAGGGGTTTGACGGTACTTGCCCAATGATGTTTAGGTTCGGTAAGATGGTTTGAGTGGGACCCTGTGACCCCCATCCTCTCTGCGTCTATGACATTGCTGCAGTCATTTCTCTGTATAGGGAGCATTTCTGTAGCAGTCTCTACTATGGAGTGATTACGAGGGGGCGGGTGAGCGCCCTCTAGTACCATATTAGTTTTTTGCCCTTTGGACTGCACTGCTCCTTGGTGTCCTCTGTTGCCCGGAGATTCTTTTGCATTATTTGCATTTCCTTCAGTTATCAATACTGACTGAACACCTAATGTGTTAGTCTGTTCTATTACCACTGAGTGCAGTGGTGATAGAAGGCTGCCGAGGCCCTCGTTGCTTGAGCATTGCACAGCGTCTGCATCTTTCCTGAAGGACAATTTGTATAGATATGTGATTGAAACCTCGTTGTCGTGGCATTTGCAGAAGATTCAACCACTACCAAAGTGGGGCGAGGGGGAGAGGTGATTTCCCCTGCTAGTGTCCTTTTTTTGGTTGTTGTTCCCTTTGTTAGCCATCAATGACCTTGTTTGCTTCTCTTTCCCTGATCTTACATTGATCAAATCTTCCTAATTCCGCTGGTTCCCAATATTTTCCTGCTTTCAGCCACCTAGTTTAACCCCCTTAGATCCCACATACCTAAATCTGCACAAATGTAGATAGGTCTCTGGTTCAATCCTTTTGCATGCTCGCGCTGTACTCCTGTTGCCTCCTTTTGTGCGGTAATGTTGGAAGGCTAGGGCAGCTCTGACGTGCACTCACACACTCAGCACCTGACTAGTTAGCAGGTGCTCTCCAGCTCTTTCTGGCCCTGCCTGGTGGAGCCACAGCCGTGGGGTACAAGCATAAGGACAGGTGCACAGGTGCAGAGGACCCTGAGATGCGGGAGGACACTGTAGGGTGACAGCTGGACACTATGACTGGCACTCACCGGTTTGTGCATGTGCATGGTTCTGTCTAGTAGAACTGCAATCACGCTGCCACATGATACAGACACCAGGCACTAGTGCGGGGGACACAAGAGGGCCCAGCAGGATACCAGCAGGGTGGGACCATGGAGGTGACGTCACAGGAGGTTTCTCTCAGTTCTCATGTCTCCAGTGTCCCCAATCAGTTCCTCTCCGGTCAGACCAGTTGGGCTGGGCCGCGCTAGGCCTCAATCGCCAGAGTCAACAAAGCCGTTGTTAGGATCGGCTTACTGCGGCTTGCAGTGGGGGGAGCTAGCAGCCCACTACCAGTAATCAGGAGCGGGGATATGGTTTGATGATCTGAGCGCGGACCGTGCTGCACTAATGTTACCTAAGTCAGTGTCGGATTGGTAACGCGGGCACTTGGGCAATGCCCAAGGGGCCGTTGGCCGAGCTCCAGTTGTGGGCTGTTTTTTTTAGCAGCCTGGGGAGCCGATTTGGGCAGTTTCTGCATTGTTCGATGTTGCCAGCAGCCCAGTGGGTGCCTGAGAGGCCTTTCTGGAGGTAGGTGGGCGTCCATTACCTCCCTTTTATCAACGGCAGAGGTGTCACCACCTTTTTCTCGCTGGGCCAGCCCATTAATGTATGCATATTGAGCGGTGCAGGGAGCCTGAGCAGAAGTGGCCTCACTTGTTTTCAGGTCAAGTCAAGTCAAGTCAAGTTAGAATTTTTATAGCGCACTACTCACCCAGAGGGTCTCAAGGCGCTTGAGGGAGGGGGGAGAAGCGTTACTTATCGAATATCCAAGTTTTGAGTTGTTTTCTGAAGGAGAGGTGGTTCTGTGTAAGGCGGAGGTGGGTGGAGAGAGAGTTCCAGGTCTTGGCCGCTAAGTAGGAGCAGGATCTTCCTCCCATGGTGGATCTTTGGATGCGTGGAATCGCGGCGAGGGCTTGATTGGACGATCATAGTTGGCGGGTGGGGGTGTAGAAGGTCAGGCGCGTGTTGAGGTATTTGGGTCCTAGGTCATAGAGGGCTTTGTGTGCGTGGGTGAGTAGACGGAACGTTATTCTCTTGTTGACGGGGAGCCAGTGGAGGTCTTTCAGGTGACCGTATATGTGAGCTTGGCGGGGGATCTCTAAGATAAGTCTGGCTGAGGCGTTCTGAATGCGTTGGAGTTTTTCTGTAATTTGGCTGTTGTTCCGGCGTAAAGGGTGTTTCCGTAGTCCAGTCGGCTTGTGACAAGTGCTTGGGTGACCGTCTTTCTTGTTTCGGTGGGGATCCAGCGGAAGATTTTTTTGAGCATACGTAGGATGTTAAAGCATGATGATGAGATGGCGTTGACTTGTCTGGTCATCGAGAGGGAGGAGTCCAGGATGAAGTCCAGGTTACGTGCGTGGTCCGTTGGTTTGGGTGCGATGCCCAGGGCCGGTGGCCACCATGAGTCGTCCCAAGCGGAGGGGGGTGATCCTAAGATGAGGACTTCCGTTTTGTCTGAATTCAGTTTTAAACGGCTGTTCTTCATCCACTCTGCTACTTCTTGCATCCCTTCGTGTAGGTTGGTTTTGGCGGTGTTTGGGTCTTTGGTGAGGGAGAGGATCAGCTGGGTGTCATCTGCGTAGGAGATGATGTTGAGGTTGTGTTGGTGCGCGATGGATGCGAGGGGACTCATGTATACGTTGAAGAGGGTGGGACTGAGTGAAGATCCTTGTGGTACGGCGCAGATTACTTCAGTGGCCTCTGATCTGAAAGGGGGGAGGCGGACTTTCTGGGTTCTTCCGGCGAGGAATGAGATGATCCAGTCCAGTGCTTTTCCTTGTATCCCGACGTTGCTGAGGCATAGTATCAGGGTGCTATGGCAGACTGTGTCGAAGGCTGCGGAGAGGTCCAGTAGGATGAGGGCCGCTGTTTCTCCGTTGTCAAGTAGTGTTCGAATGTCATCTGTGGCTGCGATGAGGGCGTTCTCGGTGCTGTGTTTGGCTCGGAAGCCGGACTGTGATGGGTCGAGGGAGCCGTTAGATTCGAGGAAGGCGGCGAGCTGATTGTTGACGGTTTTCTCAATGACTTTGGCAGGGAATGGGAGGAGCGAAATGGGGCGGTAGTTCTTAAGTTCGGTGGGGTCTGCTGTGGGTTTCTTCAGGAGAGCGCTGAGTTCGGCATGTTTCCAGCTTTACGGGAAGGAGCAGTTGATGACATCTTGGAGATGGGGTGCGATGATGGAGTCTGCTTTGTTGAAGATGTGGTGGGGACATGGGTCGGTTGGCGATCCGGAGTGGATGGTGTTCATCAAGCGGATGGTGTCTTCAGTGCTGATTGGGTTCCTGGCGCAAAGGATGTCGGAGGGGGGCTTTGGTTTGGAGGTGAGGGGGGTGAACTGGTCGCCAAAGCTGTTATGTATGTCAGCGATTTTGTTGTGGAAGAACGAGGGTAGCGAGTCGCAGAGGTCTTGAGATGGAGTGATGTTGTTGGTGTCGGCGGTGGGGTTGGTAAATTCTTTGACGATGTTGAATAGTTCTATGCTGTTGTGGGCGTTGTTGTCGAGTCGATCCTTAAATGCTGATTTCTTGGTGGATCGGATCAGCTGGTGGTGTTTGCGGGTGGTGTTCTTGAAGGTGGTCATGTTGTCAGTGGTTGGGTTTTTTCGCCAGGCTTTCTCGAGGGTGCGGCAGATCTTTTTAGATTTCTTAAGGTTGTCATTGAACCAGGGGGCTTTTTTGCTACCTTGCTTGGTTAGATGGTTTTTCAAGGGTGCTAATTCGTCTGCGCAGTGAGTGATCCATTGTGTGAGGTTGATGGCTGCTTGATTTGGGTCCAATGATTTGGCGGGAGGGTTTTGGTAAAGCGATGTGAAGAGCTGGTCGGTGGTAATTTTGTTCCAGTTTCTGCGGGGGATTGGTTGTGGGTGGTGGTGGGTCGTGGTTTTTTTGTAGTTGAAGTGAACGCAGCTGTGGTCCGTCCAATGGAGTCCTGTGGCGTGATTGAAGGAGATGTTCTTGCTGGAGGAGAAGATAGGGTCGAGCGTGTGTCCGGCGTAGTGGGTGGGGGTGTTTACCAGTTGTTTGAGTCAGAGATTGGCGAGGTTGTCTAGAAGGGTGGTGGTGTTGCTGTCGTTGTTCTTTTCTAGGTGGAAGTTGAGGTCTCCTAGTAGAATGTAGTCCTCGGAGGGGAGGGCGTGTGGGCTGATGAAGTCTGCGATGTCTTCGCTGAATTGTGTGCGGGGTCCTGGGGGTCTGTAGATGAGGGTGCCTCTGAGTGTGGTCTTAGGGTCGGTGTGAATCTGGAAGTGAAGGGGTTCGGCGGTTGCGAGGTTGTCGTCGGAAATGGTCGTGATGCGGATGGTGTTTTTATGGACGATGGCGATGCCTCCTCCTGTTTGGTTGATGCGGTCCTTTCGGATGATCTTGTAGCTGTCCGGGATGGCTATGGCGATGTCGGGCGCTGATGAGGCGTTCATCCAGGTTTCTGTGAGAAAGGCGACGTCCGGCGATGCGGTGTCTAGTAAGTTCCATAGTTCCATAGTTCAGTGCCGGCGATTTTTTTAACAGCCCCCCCCCCCCATCTTTTTTTATAAAATTTCGCCGAAGCAGTGTTTTGCGGAAAGGCAATATGCAAATGTGGGCCACTTTTTCTTAGTGTGCCAGGCCGCTTTTTTAATCGCAAACCAGCCCTGACCCAAGTCCTGCCTCTCACGTCTCACGCCACTTCCTCCGACACCACAGCTGTAGTGATATCCTGAAGGTATCTGCTTTTCCACATCCTCAAATATTGCAGCATGTAATCAAATATATTTACGAGACTGGACATGCAGAAGAGGTTCGTTCAAAAGGCTGTTTTCCTAAATCTACATTTTTAGGGGGCTCAGTTTTTTTAGGAAACTGGTTGGAAGCCCTTTAGCAGCAAGTATTTATAATTCAAAAGCATACTTAAGCTTTCAACGCTTAAATCAACAACACCTGAATGTTTCCGAAGTTCCTTTAAAAAATACCACCCATAGGGCCAGATGTAGGAAGGCAAATACCGGTCGGTAACGGCTGATTTCGGCCGTTACCGACCGGTATTTGGAGTTTGGGATGTAGGGGCATGTCAAGATACAGATTCGGTAATTTTACAGAATCGGTAAAATACCGATTCTGTAAAATTACCGAATCTGTGTTTTGACATGTAGGTAGCACTGTAATCAGTGCTACAGGGGTTTAAGAATTCGTTAAGTTGGTGGTAAATAATGAAAACCCTTTAAAAAGCATTTTTTTTGCTTTTAAAACAGTGCCATGTTGCAGACATACATGCCCTAAGGGCATGTCTGTCTGCAACATGTGCACCCATGCACAATTGAGGGGTGCAACAGGGTGTCAAAGTGACACCCTGCCACCCTTCTATGTTTCCCCCAATTACCGAATCGGTATTTACCGATTCGTTAATTGACATTCATTCCTATGGGCCTCCAGGCCCATAGGAATGAATTAGTATATACAACAGTGGTTCTGTTGGGAAGAAAAATTACTTTGTTTGTCCTAAGGACAGATTAATCTCATATGACATTTGTAATATTATTTTGAAAATACAAATATCCAATTAAAAATTGAGCAAACACACCATTTTTGGATTCAAGCCTGTATATTCATTATTTCATAGACCATAAATTGTATCAAAAAACCGTGCTATACATTTATCAGTGGTTGTCCTAAATAAACTTTCACAAAAATATACATTGGACTTACATGAAATATAGTGAATGAATGTGAAACAATAACATATAATACAATTTACACAAGGACATACATATTGACAATTAAAAACCAGTCCAGGAAATCACAATGCATTGGTTACAACTCTATTTGAATTTTCTGATTGTGGTTGGAACTTAGTAAGGACAGATGAGTGACACTACGTCAACGTTTCGACCCTATGTTACGGTGCTTGTTTTTCAAAACCAGCTCGGGTCTTCCTCAGGACTAAAAGTACTATTGGACAACCTGTAAAGATGAGGTGCCTACGTCTGTTTCTAAGACGAGGGTCGGAGGATCTGTCAGCCGACAATATTCACTCCTCAGAGGTCATTCTCTTCGAGAATTCTTTTACAATTAATGCATCCGATTCATCCACCAGTCGGCGGCGATTCTGAAAATCACTTATTCAAGCGCCGCAATGCGATCACCATTGTGAAGTTAGAGGAACGCGTCTCTCTTCTTCGTACGTTGTATTGAGACAAACAAAGTAATTTTTCTTCCCAACAGAACCACTGTTGTATATACTAACTTAGAACCCAGGTTCTGAGGGTCACAGGGCCACCCCATTATTACTAAGGCCATAGGAATGAATGGCAATTACCGAATCGGTAAATACCGATTCGGTAATTACCGAATCATACCAATTCGGTAATTAAATCTGTAAATTTACCTACATCCCGATTGCCAGTTCTTAAATACCGAATCGGTATGATTCGGTATTTAAGAATCGGTAATCTGGGATTACCTACATCAGGCCCTAAGTGTCTTCGGCTACCACCTGGAAAAGGAAATTACCAGTTCACCTCATTTTGAAACCAGGCAATTAACTACAACATTCCTTATCTTACAAAGTCAATAGATAAAATATACTGTGGGAGGTAATCTTTGTTGCTTCTATTACAGATTTAGTAAAGACCATATCAGAAGCCTGTGTGTTGGAGCTAGTTCCTCAAAACTGTCGTCTGGATTTTTTGGAAATTCCACCCAATTTCGGAAGGATTTTAACAGCTTGATCCATGGACCCAGCCAGTCCATAAGCTGTGGTACAAGGGATTTCAGATCTAGTCCAAAAACAAGTTAAATAACAATATAGCACACTCATTGTTAAGATCTGTAATGAATTGCTGCTATATAGTTTGTTCTTCTGTGTGCTTTTAGAGATACATATGTCAAAAACAGTCATTTTATTAGCGTGATTTCCTTACCTCTATGTTACTCTGCACTGGGACTCTGAGCACCTTTCTCCATATGTCTTTTGGAGGAGTACCTTGGTAATTTATATATGAAATCATTTTGATAGTCTTCTTGGGTCTGTACATACTTTTGATAAATTAAAAATTCCTAATATTTTCAGGTCACAGTGTTGCCTTACATTGTTTTCTTACATTGATTATCTTGTTTGTTCATTCAATTAATTCTCTGAATACCACTGCTATGATATTGTTATCTTGCTTGCGCAGGTTCTTACTGGTCTAAGGGCTGCTCCTGTTCTGCGTATTTAGGATTAGGTAAAGGCACAGATCGAACGGTTAGAGCAGTCCCAACTTGGAACTGATTACTATGGTTGGCGTACAATTCTGCTTCTAAATGCTGATTTCTTTGAAAATCTGTGGGCTAGAAATATGGTTATAATGGTTCAAAATTTAGGACAAAACACCAGGAAATGGGCCACAGCCTAAAGGTCAGGGATAAAAAAAGAAACACGATTTTACTCTGTCCCAAATGAGTACAGCTACCAGTAATAATGATGGCGGTGAGAGTGTAGCCTTACAACTATTAGTATCTATAAGGCATCTTTGCTGCTCTTCAACCTCTTCAAACTCTGGGGATGTTTGATCTACATGTAATGGCTTTGGCCCCCACAAGAATATTGCAGCTTGTGAGTGATTCAGTCTGCCAAAATAATTTCCACACCTCCTCAGTCTGTTGGTCCATGTACAGGTCTTCCTGGCAGCCAGGGGGTCATACTTTTTCCTCACTGTGAAGTTAAGTCATGTCACAATAGCAAAATGTTTCATAGCCCTCAAAGAAGAAATCCGTCTAAAAGCTTTGCGACTTTGCCAAATATAATCTATACACAGCTATAGCTTCCTTAATGTCCATGGAAGTACAGCATCCTTGGAACTAAGATTTTTGTATTGGTTCTCGCTAAAAGCTGGGGCCAATCAAAGTGAAAGTTTCTTTGAAATCTAAAATCTTATTACAATCAGAGGACTATTCATCTTTGCCCCTAGTCCTAGCCAATCCATTTAGTTCTTCAAAGATAATATAAGTCAGGCACGTTATAACCAGTCATGGTTCACTACTGGATTCAGGCCAGACTGTGAAACAGTGAACTTCTTGCCTTGTGATATTTTTAGCAACACAGGAAATAAAGACGCAGGTGTTTCAGCTGAGAGGTGAGGAACCTATTCTATAGGAAAGGGGTTATGATTTTCCCAAGGTTATTAGACATCTACAGTTTTGGCGGGGGAATCCTAAACAAAGGCACATGCAGGGTCTTAGTGCATTATCTTGTTCACTTTCTACTTGCACCTCACTCATAATGCAGTATTCTTTTGTTGGCACCTGGGGAAATCTAGACCCTCCACAATGCTACTGATGAACATGTCCATTCAAGAAAAACATACTACAAGCATTAACAAGTGCAAAAATAGTTTATTCATTATCAAGCAGAATATTAAAGGGGTGTTTGGGGCATGGGGTGGCTGTCAGACTACACGTGAAAAGGTAGTGCCGGGGTATTTACTAAGCCTACTTATTGCCTTTTAAACAGAGTATCTGTAGCCCAAGAAGACCAGTTCACGTAGACACTTAACCTCTTATGTCATAAATAGCTGGCACATATCTGGCAAAGGTGAGGGTAAGGCAGTTAATATCCATTAATGTTCACTAAAGATGGAAGCAGCAGTTAACACTTTCCTGGGGGGCATGACATAAGATTTCTGCTCACTGCGTGATGCAATCTACACATTGAATAATTAAGTCTTTGTGGTTGAGTGAAGATGCCCATGTCCTGGGTGTTTGATGCTTTCCACCTGAGCTATGATCTTACCTTTTTGAGCAAGGGACCCCTACTGGTGGAGTGACCATTTCTGCAAATGTAGTCAATGGCTCTTTCTGTTTGCTTGCGCAAAGAACTCAACTTGTTAAGTGATGGTGACTTTCAGTTAGCGCTGATCTCTCGTCATTGATGAACGTTTCCTTACCTTTTTGAATAACAAGATGCCAACGTAGAGTAGGGAGAGCTGAGCGAGGGAACACTGTTTTTGACTTGTAAACGGCAGGCATAGGTTAAAAGCAACTCGGAACAATCCCAACAACATTCAGTCTGTTGCCTAGCACTGGATGGCAAACTCAAGTGACAGAAATGGCTTAAAAGTCTATTAAGATCTTCTGAGAAAAATTCCAAAGTGCATCCAAACAGATAGAGCATTTCACTGGGGCTTGGGCTTCCTCAGGCGAAACTTCAGTTCCTGCATCATCTGTGGGTGTGCAAAGCCAAACCTGGTAGAGAGAAATCAAGATTATTAGGAACGGTATTAATCAAACTGACTTAAACGTAACCCTGGCCTTGCCTTATAGCTTGCCCTACAATACCACAGACCAAGCTAAAACACATGTCTTCATCATTACTTCAGAAGTTTGCATAGAAATGACTCAAATCTAGTCCTGCCCCAACATAACCCTCGCTCTTTATTAATTCTGAACAACTTGAAGCGTTCTAACTGTGACACATATCTATTCAATCAATCAATCAATCAGGGGTTTATAAACGGGCTACTCACCCGTGAGGGTCTCAAGGCGCTGTGGGGTGGGGCTGCAGCTACGGATAAGTCGAAGAGCCAGGTCTTGAGGCTCTTCCTGAAGGTGTGCAAAGTGGGGGAGCGTCTGATGTTGACTAGGAGCTTGTTCCAGGTCTTTGCTGCGACGTAGGAGAAGGCTCTTCCGCCTGCTCCGGTTCTGCGGATGAGTAGGGTCTCTGCCAGGGCGAGGTCGGCGGAGCAGAGGTTCCTTTTGGGTACGTGGAAGGAGACTCTTTTGTTGAGGTATTTGGGTCCGACGTTGTGGAGGGATTTGTAAGCATGAGTGAGTAGCTTGAAGGTTACTCTCTTCTCGATGGGGAGCCAGTGGAGGTCTCGTAGGTGCTGGTTCATGTGCTCTTGTTGTGGGGTTCAGAGGACGTTCTGGGTGGTTGGAGCTTGTGTAGCAGGTTCTTGTTGATTCCGGCGTAGAGGGAGTTGCCGTAGTCCAGTCTACTGGTTATGAGTGTGTGGGTGACGGTCTTTCTGCATTCAGGGGGGATCCACTTGAAGGTCTTGCGGAGGATGCAGAGGGAGTTGAAGCAGGTGGAAACGACGATGTTGATCTGGCGGGTCAAGGTGAGAGAGGAGTCTAGAATGATGCTGAGGTTCCAGGCGTGGTCGGTCAGGGTGGGTGGGATTCTGAGGGCAGGGGACCACCAGGAGCTGTTTCATGCAGTTGGGGAGCGTCTGAGGATGAGGACCGTTGTCTTCTCTGAGATCAGTTTTAGGCAGCTGTCGCTCATCCAGGCTGCGTCGTCTTTCATTCATTCTTGGAAGCTGAGTCTGGTGTCTTCGGGGTTCTTCGTGAGAGAGAGAATGCACTGAGTGTTGTTGGCGTAAGGTACTATGCTGAGCCCATGCTGTCTGACGATGACAGCGTGGAGGGCCATGTAGATGTTGAAGATGTTGAATCCTTTCCCAACCAAATCTGACCTAACATTTATCTTTACCTAACCCAGAGAGATTTAATGACCATCTTTGACCTTGCTCCAAGCCCCTCTTCCCCTGCAAATGATACCAGATTAAGGAATGTAACAGTGAGACTATTATAAAGCACTCTATGAAGTAGTTCCATGTTCCTGCATGCATTGAACTTCACAACATCCATTTCATGGAAACAAAGATAATAATTTTGCTACCATCTGGGTTGTTGTTGGTTTCATCTACAAGGATGCACCAATACTGATGACCATACACTCTTAGAAAAAAGATACACTCACTGGATGATGTCATCAGTGACGTCATTTGATATGTCATCAGTGATGTCACTGATCATGTCATGAGTGATGTAATACGTGAGATCATAAGCCACAAGCAGTGTATTGCAGGGTCGTAAGTTATAGTTAGCTCAGGTAACTGTAACTTCTGAATTTCTCTGGTTTTGTATGAATGAAATACGAGCCTAAATATAACATTCCTGTAAGCTTTGTTTTTTCAGTGAATTTCCAAGTTTTTAAAAAATTCTATTTCCTAACAAAAATGTCCTTGTAACCTTTATTTCCAGTGAATTTCTACTGATATTTTAATTATATTTCCTAGCTATAACGTCTCTGTAACCTTTGGTTTTTTCAGTAAATTTCTACAGCTTTTAAAATTAAATTATATTTCCTAGTAACCTGTCACCTTGAAAAAAGGTGTGTGAGTGGCTGTATAGGTAGGTTAGTGGGTGTGTGAGTCTCTTAGTGGATCTGCGAGTGGGTGCATGAGTGAGAGAGTCCGTGAATGGTAACATGGGGTGGGTGGTAAACCTTGCTTCACCGGCGGAGTGTCCGGAGTATAGCCACTCCACGCCCAGCTTGGAACATGGAGTTTGGCAAAAACTCCACCAACCCACCAGTGGAGTGGAGTTTAACGGCAAGCTCACCCCTAGTCACAAAAATTCTGCTGCAGGGTAGTTACTTGTGGCAACAAAAGGGGTTCCTGGACCCCAGCAACCCTCAGCAGCCAATGGGACTTCATCACCCAACCAGTGATGCACCATGAGGCCCCTTTGCTGAGTGGTTGAGACTCCAACGAGGTCTTAGCAATTCTCACCAAGCTTCGTTTTTTAACTGTATTTTGTCTCTTTCTGCTCAGTTTCCGACCTCTATTCTGCTCTTTCTGCTTGTTGCTAACGTTTATTTTGCCTCTTTCTGCATGATGCTCACCTTAATTTTTCCTCTTGCTGATTGGTTTCTGACCTCTATTTTGCTTCTTTCTGCTCATTTCTGACCGTAAATCTGCTTTTTCTGCTTCCTTCTGACCTTTATTCTACCTCTTTCTTCTCATTTTTTACTTTTATTTTGCCTCTTTCTTCTCATTTCTGACCTTTATTCTGCCTCTTTCTGCTCATTTTTGACCTCTATAGTGCCTCTTTCTGCTAGTTTGTGACCTTTATTCTGCCTCTTTATGCTAATTTGTACCTTTACTTTGCCTCTTTCTGATTGTTTCTGACCTTTATTCTGCCTTTTCTGCTCATTTCTGACTTTTATTCTGCCTCTTGCTGCCCATTTCTGACCTCTATCTATTCTGCCCCTTTCTGCTAGTTTCTGACCATTATTCTGCCTTTTCTTCCCATTTCAGACCTCTATTGTGCCTCTTTCTGCTAGTTCCTGACCTTTATTCTGCCTCTTTATGCTAATTTTTACCTTTATTTTGCCTCTTTCTGATCGTTTCGGACCTTTATTCTACCTTTCTGCTCATTTCTGACCTTTATTTTACCTCTCGCTGCTCGTTTCTGACCTCTATTTTGCCTCTTTCTGCTAGTTTCTGACCTTTATTCAGTATTTTCTGCTCATTTCTCACCTCTATTCTGCTTGTTCTGACCTTTATTCTGTCTCTTTCCGCACGTTTATAACCTCTATTCTGCCTCTTGCTGCTCGTTTCTGACCTCAGTTCTGCCTCCTAATGCTCATTTTGGACATTTATTCTGCCTCTTGCTGCTCGTTTCTCACCTTTATGTAGCCTCTTTCTTATAGTTTCTGACCTTTATTCTGCCTCTTTCTGCTCGTATCTGACCTTTATTCAGAGTCTTTCTGCTTGTTTCTCACCTTTATTCCGCCTCTTGATGCTCATTCCTGACTTTTATTCTGCCTCTTTCTGCTCATTTCTAACCTTTATCTTCCCTCCTTCTGACCCATATTCTGCCTCTTTCTGCTCACTTTTTACCTTTATTTTGCCTCTCTCTGCTCTTCCTCTGGTTTTGAGGTTCCTCCCACATTTCCAGCCGACTCCCCGCCTTCTGTGGGAGCTGGCATTGCTGGACTGAAGGCGCTGCTTGAAAGGCAGCTCCCTCTGTGCAGGAGCAAACAGTTACATCTCTTCCCCTGCCTGCTTGTCTGTAGGCAGGGAAAGAGATGAAACATCTGCTTCCAGAGGGTGGGAGCACTTTGACTGTTCCTGCCTGTTAGAACTGGAGTGTTTGCTTATGCTTGACGGGAGCTGTTAAAGCTCCTGCCAAGCATAAGCAAACAGCTATGTCCTGGGGGTGGGCACCCTGGAACATAGCAGGATCTGGCCCTGGGGGGTTAGCGGTCCACATGGCCATGCATGGCTTCAGGAAGGGAGCCAATGAAGGGGTCTTGGCACCCCCCTCCTTTCTTGTGCATGGGCTGCTCCAGGTAGGTGGTGGTCTCTGGAGCCAAGAACGCCCAAGAGGGAGGCCTTGCAGCCTGTCTCCCATGCTTGGTAAATTGTATTTAGCCCCAGGAGGTGGTGGTTCCCGGGGCCCAGGAAGGACTGCAGGCCCCCAATTTTGGGTTATTTAGCTCCGGGGAGGTTTGGTCCCCAGGGCTCAGGAGGTCCACGTGACCACCTCAACAATGTGTGATTGCCCCTGGAAGGTGGTGGTCCCCAGTGATTATAGAGCTCATGGAGGGGGGCCCGTGCACCCCCCTTTTTTCATTAATAAGGTCCTGTGTAGGCGGTGTTCCTGGAGCTCAATATGCCCTAAGAGGGGGGGCCTGTGCGCCCACCTCTGTTTTAAAAAAATGCCCCCAGGACCTGGCCCACCGGGGGGCCCTGTGCGCCCTCCTCTTATTAAAATAAATGTGTGCAGGACCTGACCCACCCAGGGGCCCCTTTGAAGATAAGCGAGTAAACACTGGCTAATGTAATGTCATTTGTAATTTGTGCGCCTTACATTCCGGATGCTTTACCACTTCAAGACAGATAGTGAAGTTTCCAACACTGCTATGCTGCACTCTGTTCACCTGATATGCCTATCTTGCTTCTCTCTTATAGGTCTGACTCTCATTTGAGAGGAATTGCTTCACTTCAACCATAGGCAAAAATCTGCTCTATTTTAGAGAAAAATAGGAGAGTAAATGAAGCAACCCTGTATTTCATAGAACCTTGATATTTTAAAAATCAAAAGAATCAGTGGCTCGGTCGCCAGAACTTAGATCAAATAACTTTATATTTCTATTTTGATTTAGCGGAACAGTTAGGGATAAACCCATGGCGCACATGCAGTTTCTTTAGATACATGTATAGCTATGTTTTACATGGGAAAAATAGTATTGAAAGCTCAGACCGCAGACAGTATCATGATCATTAGGTTTCGCCCTGGCCGTAGCACCTGCGAAGCAGGTGCTCCGCCCAGGGCGAAATCTTATGATCCTACACTATGGGGCTTAGTTCCGCCTCTGTCTTCCATTGGCTAGCTTCATAAATGGAGGCTAGCCATTGGGAGAGATTGGCTGTCAATCATGCTTTCCCCGTGAATACGCGATTCGGGGGCGTTTCCGTGTCTTTTTTTAAGTCCCGCCCTCTCCTCTTCCCATTGGCTGGAATTTTACCTTCCAGACAATGGGAAGGGGAGAGCGCGAAAAACACGCCCCCGAATCTGCCGGCCGGGACATCCCAGTGACATCATTCCCCGGGCCTCGCTGTGATTGGCTGCCGCCTGGGACCTGACTTATTTTTCTTTTCTGAATGCTGGTTAACATTTCCTGTTGGCTGCTAGGTTGTATATTTTTGGAAAGGATCTCTTGCACGGTCTGTATTGTGTGCTCGAGCATTCTAAGGGCCAGTAGGTTGGGTGAAGCTTGTTTATTTAATAATTTTGTCTTTATCCCGTTCCCAACCCCCCCTCCTGCTCTCCGTGTGCCCGTTCCCGCCCCTGCCCCCCCTCCCGCTCTCCGTGTGCCCGTTCCCCATGCAGAAAACGTTATCACAGTGGGGAAATGGTATCACGCTTGTTATTTTGGTGGCATTTTGCGGTTCTTTTTAACTGTATTAACCAGGGTCGTAGTTACCGATAGTGCAGCAGGTGCACTAGCGCCGGAACCCAAGTGTCTAAGGGGCAGTTGCACCTCAATTATTGGTGACCTTTATTGCCCCAGGTGGGGTTTGCCGACATATTTCAGCTGTTTGCTTTGTGCCCCATAGTTTGTAACCCTTGCATGATTGCACTTTTTTGTAGAAGTGCGCACTACCTGCTTAGGAGTAAACATCAGTGGCAAAGCATAACAGGGACAGCAGATTGTAATATTTTTTCAGTCGCCGTGCCGGGCATGCTTTCAGTGAGTCACAGCTGTTTGGAACTAGCCTGCGCCGAAACATTGCACAAGAATCGTGCAGTGCACCGTCCTTTTGTTTCCACCACATGTCACTGAAATGCGATCCCCTGCCCTGTCTGCTGAGTCGAGGCTGGGTAGACACTCAGAGCAGTCCATCGTATTTCTTCTCTTTAACCGCCCACAGGAAATGCAGGCCATGTGCTTATTTTTTTTTAATCCTCTCTGTGTCCCGACGTGCTTCAGTCAGCTTGCGCCGAGAATGCAGTGACATGTTAGCTTCTCTCGTTAAGTTTTGAAGCAAAACTGGCGAGTGCCCGCTGAAAGTTGGAGGGGCAATTGATGAATCGCCCAGGGTAATCCAATCGGCCAGTTTGCTGGCTCCTAATTGAGTGGGAACAGAGATGGTGAAATGTTTGCTCCGAGTTAAAACACCGAATATCTTGTGCACAAAGTTTTAAAGTTTCGGCTAATTCTTCCAGTGCACATATCTTTGTACCCTATATGACGTGCCAATCTAAGCGTACACTTAGCGAACTGTTGACAGACATGCAGCTGTCTGATGTGTGTGTTCAGTACTGTGTTGTTTTCTGTTAACCTGCTTAATGCATTATTCTGCCTGACTAAGCCACACGCTTGCAATTTGCATTTGACTTAATGATGCAGGCGGAGAAACAGGTTCGTCAACGATCACACGTGGCATGTGTACTGTAATGCGGGGGCGCTAGGGCTTGAGATCCAGACGTCTTAAGTAAGGTATTCACTACGCCGCCCCCTCGTTGACCCTCTGATTCTTGCTGAGTCAAATAGGAGAGCTTTTGTTCTGCCCCAGAAAGCCGTTTCCTGGCACGGGTTCGATAGCGCCAGGGGACGGAGGAGGCCGGACTACGGACTCTCGCAATCAGTAGCAGCAAAAAACCGAAGCGGCGTCTTTCTCGGAAGCCCTAATGAGCCATGCCTGGCTGGGCGTCTTTGCAGATTTTTTTTGTGCAGACCCCCTCATCCGATAAATGCACACACGCAAACTTTGGGCGCCCCTGAAAGGGGAGGTGTTTAAGGAGAGGCGGAGGAGTACATTTACCACAGGCAATCCATTCTAGTAAAGTGTGTTCACAAAAGGGACGGAGTTTTATTTATTTATTTATTTATTTATTTATGTATTCTCACATTTTTAAATAGCGCGGGCATTCATCAGAGGCACTGGGGCGCTTTACAGTAAATCGTTACATAAGATTCAAAATAGCAGATCGTTAATAAGCCATAAAACTACAGTTCGAGGACGTAGGTAGGAGCAGCGAGCAGGTGATCAACTGGTTCAAATAAAATGGACGTAGGAGAGGTTCACTAAGAGGATATTAGATGTGAGAGCACATTTCAATTGGAAAGGCTAACTAAGGGGACATTTAGGGGAAATGTCTAGGGTTTAAAACTCCGTTTTGAAGCTCGCCAGTGGGGCGGTGGTATGTAGGTGAGGGGTGTCATATTTTTGTCCCATTTCCTGTGAAGGATTAGACCGTGAACCTTTGCTAAGGGTTGGAGGGTGGAGCACCAGGACTTCTGTATATCGCGATGGCCTGGGGCCTCCAGACAGCTTAGGTTTCTCCACTCGGTAGTGAGGTGTGAATGTGTGTAGGGCCGCCTTGTATATGGGCCTGGTTTCAATGGGCATGCAGCGAACAGTGACCAGAATAGGTGAGATATGGGCTTCTCTTTTTGCCCTGAATGTAGGATTGATTACAGAGAAGACAGATGGGTCTCGGAGAGACCAGGCAAGAGCTATAGTAGTGCGTTTTGGAGAGCCCTGTCATGAAAACATGCTTCCAAAGTCTCCAGTCTCCCTCCTAAACAGGGAGGGGCTTCATGCACTCTGCCCAGGAGCATGTGCAGCTATGGTTACAAACTATACTTAAGGATTTGATCGTGCATCACAGTTCGAGCTGGAGGCATGGACACATATTTTTTAGTCTTAATTCAGACCATTATAGGAGGAGTTTGGGAATCTGTGGTGTAGGGTTTTAGCGGTACTCCAGCCCAACACCCTACGCCTACAGCATCGAGGTCCATTATCAGTGGTTCGTGTGTTTCACGTGACAGAAGTAAAGCACCAGAACAGGAAAAGTTCACATTTCAGCGCATCGTCTGACACTTCACAACCCCCAGTTGTGACAGGAGTCTAGTGCGCCCCACGCTTTTAAAAGAGAAAACATGTCTATTTGTTGAACAAATGTGCTACATAGTTAGTGACCCGGGATCGGATTTCTGGCACATGTATTTTGTCTTTCCCGTCTGACAGCGGCAGTTGAGCTGTGTGCTTTTGCGTATTAAAGCCGCTCCGTCCCATCCACCCCACAAACATGTACATTCGAGTAATTGTTATTATTCAAATTAAGCACTGGATGGTTATAACATGAAAATCAGGAAGAGTTTGCCTGCTTCTTTCTGCATCACAATGACTCATAGTGCAGGCTGACTTGTCTCCAAATGCTTACATAGATTAATGCCACCCACCTTCTGTTTGGCACCCATTTTGTCAATATCATAAAGATGACAGTAAAGCTTTTGGGGTATAGACCCTGTTGGTGGGACCTGTCCTGGTAGAGACGTGAAACGTGGGAACGGCATTGGCACATCAAAGTAATTTATAGGAAGCATTATAATAGCAGGACGATGATAAAAGGATGCGTGCCTGTCTCTAATGATACGGCAGCCGGGTTTGCTGCATTGGTATCACATATATCAACAGTTGTTTATCTGTGCAGCGCCAGAGATGCAGGGCGGTGGCTGGGCTGTGGCACTCTTCTGTGGGCATTGATGCAGCACATGTTAGCGTGTGTAGAGTAGGGCGGTGTGCGGGGCATCGGCCCTGACACACAACGGATTGTGTACTTTTAAGATGTATGTATGGTGCTGTCTGGGTGTGTGTGTGGCTCTGGGTGGGTGTGTGTGGCTCTGGGTGGGTGTGTGTGGCTCTGGGTGGGTGTGTGTGTGTGGCTCTGGGTGTGTGTGTGTGTGTGGCTCTGGGTGTGTGTGTGTGGCTCTGGGTGTGTGTGTGTGTGGCTCTGGGTGTGTGAGTGTGTGTGTGTGTGTGTGTGTGTGGCTCTGGGTGTGTGTGTGTGTGTGTGTGTGTGTGGCTCTGGGTGTGTGTGGCTGGCTCTGGGTGGGTGTGTGTGTGGCTCTGGGGGTGTGTGTGTGGTAGTAATTGCTGTCTGCTGAGCTCGTCCGTAGGGTACAACAGGTCTCACATTTGCGAGAGATTAAGCTAATGGCAATGTAAATGACAATGCCATTTATTTATCTGTTTTCAAAACCAACACATAAATACAAAATTTGTCATTTACAATGCCAATAGCTCTAACTTTTCCAAAGGCGAAACCATTGCATTGTAAATGCTTGTTTTTTTAATATGAATTTATATATTTGTTAACATTGCACCTATAAAAAACAAGTGTTTGAAGATGTTCAAATAAAAGATCCTGGGTGCTACAAAACAAGTGGGTAACGGAGTAGTGCTTGTTTTATTGCAATGTGAAATGAACAATGTTTAAAACAGGAGTTGGCTGTATACAATATGAAATTTCAGATATATCTGAAAGTTAGTGCAAGCTCAAAAGATATGCAGTATTCAAAGTCTGCAGTGTTCCAATTTGTTATCCTGGTAGTATCTAAAGAATGTTGGTTTTTAATGTAGCAGCAGTATTATAGAGGAACAAAAAGGATTGCCAACGCAAAGCCCACTCTCATTATTGCGTCTTTACATTGATGATGCTTTTGTCCCACATTGATAGGGTTTCTACATCAATCGTTAAAATCCAATCCTGAGGAAGATGCATAAATAATCTATATGTACAGCGTGGACTAGTGGTTCTTAACCTGGGCTCCACAGACAATGGAAGTTTCAGGGGATCTGTAACTATTTAATAAATGAAATAATGTTGGCAGATTAATACATTCTAGATATATAAAAAGAAAAGGTTTCAGTGAAAACATTGGACACCTCTGTAAATGTAATGGAATTTAAAACTGAAGGATTCAAATTAGGTTGCTACGCTTAGCTTAATTTATGGACAACAGTGCACGTACAGTAAACAAAATTTACTATGGAAAACTAGTGGCCTCAAATGAAGCACTCGTATGTGCCAACAAAAAGAGAACCTGCATTAAGAGAAAAAAATACTAAGTGGTGTGCTACAGTCCAGCATATTGCTTTGTCTTTCAGATATAAAACCAAATATTTTACATGATCCAACCTTTAACCTAAAATTCCAATGTTTCTATATATTTTCGTTTGTGAATTAAAAAATAATAATAATACTTTGTATAGCTGTGTGATGTATACTTGTTTGTGCTTTTTGTGTACTGTTCTAAGCTTCAAATCATATAAATTGCTTAGTCTGTGGTATCCAGCTTCCAGTAGAGATTCAGCGAGAGTCCATAGAAGTCCACTGACACACTATCCAAATCATAGTTTGCAACTTCACAGTGAAGTATAAACTGTCCAACTTGTAGCTGCCCAATGCTATATGTGACACCTTCAGTTACGTCTGGCTTTTTAGTCAACTGAGCGTTGCCTGCTGGGCATTTTTAGCTACACTTAAATACAAAAGTGAAACTACAATTGCCACAAAACAAAGAGTTGATGGCTAAAACACAACAACTGGCAGAAAGTGTTAAACATGATCTGGGGCCACTTAACAACTATGTTTACTTAGGCACAGGTTGTGTTTCATTATAAAGTACCTCCCCTGAGGATGTGTGTTTTGGAGACAAAGTGGTGAAAAAAGGTCCCCTGAGAAGGTGCTCTCTTTTCCTGGAAGATGTGTGTGATTGAGAAATTTAAGGGTCTGCTTATATGTTTGGTATTAATATGGACACCGTCACGCTACATATCCCATATATACAACACCCTATACCACCTCATTCATCTATTGTTTTAAAATGTTTAGAATGATGTGCATTGTCTTCACGTTTGGTTTCTTGTAAATGTAAATGTAAATGTATTGGCATTTATATAGCGCACTACTTACCCGTAGGGTCCCAAGGCGCTTCGACCGCTGCGAAACCCTTCCTGGCTTCCCTGAGAGATGGTCCCTTAATGGGTATCTCCAGGGTGAGACCAGGCATCCCCGGCGGTCTGGTGGGGCCGTTAGTGAAGATGAGGCAAGCTAATGCCCAGAGTTGCCGAGTGTGATCGCACCCTGGTCCCGGGCCGTCCTCTGCTCTCGGGTCTGCCGCCTCTAACCAGTGAGCCACACTACTTCACTAGTTCTTCTTCACTACTTCTTGCTATATACATCCCAATTGAACTGTCAAAGAACTGTGTATTACATAAAATTGTACATAATGTCTGTTTTTTATGGGGGCGTGGCTTCGCCAAGCTGCAGAATGGCCGCCTTCTACAGGGGCTCT
This sequence comes from Lissotriton vulgaris, assembly GCF_964263255.1. Lineage (NCBI taxonomy): Eukaryota > Metazoa > Chordata > Amphibia > Caudata > Salamandridae > Lissotriton > Lissotriton vulgaris. The sequence goes on from NC_141695.1 coordinate 1,413,336,643, forward strand.
GCTGGCCGGAAGCATCAATCCTACAGAATCGACATCTTTAATTTGGTATTCGGTACTGCAAAACAGCTGCAGCAACCCACACATGCTGACAGTTGAATCTGCGTAATGTTGCCGTTGGGAACGTGACACCAGTTCAAACTATCGAACCGACATCCTGCAGCCTGGTGCGAGCGGCAATATGGCCACGCAAATCCAAGCGGCGAGTGCTGTGCTTACCTGGGCTCCCCTTCGCTTCATACCCGTTTGCTGAGGTCCTGTAAGTGGCTCACTGAGGCTGGACCGCCGGCGGCTGCCATCCCATGGTCCTGTGGGATGCCTGGGCTGCGGCGCGATTGAACCTGCGTGACTGCCTATGTCCAGAGGTTCCCGCGGAGGCCGAATATGGGATGCTGGAGTTCTGGCGAAGACCCACTCCTCTCTAGCTGATGCAGGGAGGCAGGAACGAGAGCACCTGCGACGACATGGAGCACCGGCTGATGATCGACTGGCCTCACGTTCAGATTACAGCAGTGCAAAGGAGCTTCTAAGTGCAGTGAGTGCGTGTGCGGGTCAGGTGGACGCGAGGCCTTGCGCACTCTCTACTGGCTGGGTCTTAACCCCACCCGGTGCCCTTAAGGCCAGGGGGTTGTGTTTGGGCTGGTGGTACGTGCAACGCACAATCTTCCCAAGTTCCGAGCTGTAGCAGTGGTGGACGTGAAGGCAGCCGTGTGTGGTGAGGTAGCAAGCTTCCTTCCATTCCCTCTCCATGCTGTGTAAATAGCTCAGGAGACCAGGGTTTCGGGCGTAGGGGGCTACTCTGTGTAGGAAGGTGGATACTTGACTATGGTTGCCCCCAACTTTTTGCCTGGTGTTTTGCTGGTTTTCCGACTTAGTTGGCCTGGGGCCCTGCCAATCAGGACCCCAGGCCTACTGCTCTCTCTGTAAAATGGATTCCATGTACCTTAGGTACATATCCAATTGGTACTGGGCCACCCTATCAGACCCTGTAACTCAGGGCATAGGTGTACCCAGGGCCTACCAGGGGCTGCAGCATGTATTATGCCACCCCTGGCTGGCCATCTAAATCTGACACAACTGGCTGCACGACAGCTGGGGCGAGGTGGTGTAATCACCCCTTGCTTTAGATATAGTATACCTATATCTAACCCTAAAATGGACACCCGTATTCCTATCAGTCACTCCTATGACAGGCCTTGACAATCCTGAAGGCAGAGTGCTTGGAATCGTGTGAGATGGTACTCTGGCATGAGCTGAGCCCGTTTGCAGCTTGCGGAACCAAGTCCTAATAGCTGTTCCATGATAACGCGGTCTGCTGTAAGTCTCTCCTCCGGATCAAGACTGCCCAGCTCGACGAGAACCGGCTTCCCTGGCACCTCTGACCTCTACCCACATCGTCAGCTCAGCTGAGACCCGTGGGTGCGACGAGACCTCGAGGGACCGGCCATCTTCAGGACTGCACGACGCTTGCCCAGCACGACCGCCGAGGGATCCTCGAGTGAGTGCTTTGGGGTCCGAGAAGCCCCAACCCTGAGCAGCTCCAGCACCGAAGTTCAGCCCTCCAGCATCCACCAAATCTGCGTGGGGCCCTTCTGCTTTTTGCTGCTCACCGCGTTGTCTGGCTACTAGCCCGCTGGCTTGTGGCCTTCCCGACGACGACCAACGACAACAACACTGCTGGTCTGGTTGCTCCAGACTGGCCCTTGCTCCCTTCCAAAAGAGGAGCACCCCGGACCCTTCTGGTCCACTCCAGACGCCATTTTGAGTCCACCGCGTGGGCTTGAATTTGCCAAGACTTGTTGCCCCAATCCTGGGTCCAGCGACGTCGACAGCAGCAACCATCGTGGGACAGCTCGCACCTCCATCCTGTTTGCCGACAATGCCTCCTGGTCCGTGAGACTGCGGAGCCCAGCGTCGCCCACTCACCTGGTCGAGGTGACTCCATCCGGTGCCATCCTGGTGCCCATCTAATCACTGGCTAGTGATTCAGAACTTGGTCCCCTCTGCTTACAGGTGTCTTCCATCTCCGATCCAGGCTTGGATCCATCCGAATCTCTTCACTGGTCGCCTGCCAGCAACTTCTTCTTTCAGGCTCCTGGTTCGTCAACGAGGGTTTCCGACGACACTTGAACCCTATGCAGCCGCAGCCCCTGGGCTTGGTAAACCGAGTACCCCGGTGCTCCAGCGTAGAACAACTCTCTAAGTGCTTAGATCCACTTTCGTTTTTGACCTACCTAGTCGGGTTCGCCCGAGAACACTAACTTTGCATTTACTAGTATCCATAGACTTTGTCCCGCATCCCGCGTGAGAGTGCACACTCTGCACCCGAGTCCCCTAGGCCTCCTGCTAGCAATCTGAAGGTTCAGTAGTCCAGTCCTAGCGATTCCAAACCCTATGAGAGTAGTACTTACCTGCTAGTAACTTCGCATTCCACTTTTAGAGTATATGGTTTTTCGTGCCCCTCGGACATTTGTGTAAATTGTGCAACTTAAAGTATTTTCGAAAGAGTTTTGTTGTGTGCTTAGTACCCTGTCCTCATAAAGAGTACAGGGCTGTTGTGATCTAAATAAATACACTGTTTATTTTCATAACCCTTGTGTGGTGTCCTTTCACTTGGTGTTCAAGGGGTATATGTGATGGTATAACAGCTGGCTTAACACGCCCTCTAGAGTCTAGCCTAAAGACTGCTCTTGTCCACGCTACTAGGATAGCTGGTCTACGGTTGACTTACAACCAATCATCAATAAGGGTTGTTTGGACTGATACATAGTGGTCACTAGAATAGTGAGCACTGCATATCAGGCCAACTTCTCACACTCTGACCTCAACTGCTCGGAGACCCACTCGCGTGTAAACCTCCCTCAAATCCGCTAGCACTGTGCTCGTAACTGAAATAAGCCTTGGGCTTTTAGACACAACAGGCTGAAAAGCATCAATCACAGGGTCATTTTGCTGGCGTATCAAAGACAACTATGCTGCAGGTAGTGGTGCCTGGGTCACAGCTGTGTCGGATTGAAGCATACAGGCCTGCTGTGTGCCACTGAAGGGGTACCATTTGCAAAGCCCGTGCTGTCCTGTGCTGTGAGCGCACCACCTGGCACTATGGGGAAGACTGACCCCAGACAATCTAGACTCCCCTTTGAAAACAAGCACCAAACTCACACGATCGACCCAGGTTCGGAGCCAGACACTGACCTTAGGGCCAAAGACTCTGGGGAATATCTTGAGGATTGCGCTCAAGAATTAGAACCATAGACAGTAAGATTGATGTGCTTACATCAAACCTAGAAAAGGTTATAAAACGGGTAGACACTCATGAAGTCTGCTTAGACATCTTGGAAAACTGAATTTCAGACACCCAAGACTTTCAAGCTGAATCCAGGGAACAACTACTTCAAATGGAGAAGGTACTATCGGTAATCGAAGCAAAAAACAAGGACTTAGAAGTGCGTTTGAGGCACAACAACCTCACAATCCTTGGCCTGCATGAATCCACCGCTATCCTGAAAAGGAAACCATACATAGAAAATTGGCCATGCGAACTGTTTGGGCCGGCACTTTCATCATGCATGATAGTCAAACGAGCTCACCGCTCACTAGGCCACCGGTGGGTACTCCGCCATGTCCCATAATCGCACGTCTTCTAAATTACAGAGATAGAGATGCGATTCTCAGAGCCGCCAGAGACCACCAAAGCCCAATAAATCACAAGGGAAATTCCCTCTCCTTCTTTCCAGATTACACCCCAACGGTGCAAGCAGCATGTAGAGAATTCACACAGGCAAAATGTATCCTACAGAATGCCTCCTTCCCATAAGCATCGCTGTACCCAGCCAAACTAAAAATAATTCACGAAGGGCAGTCACATTTCTTCACTGACGACTAAGTTGACTATTATGATCTAGACAGTTAGATTATTAAGCTTTGTGTGTAATTTTATACAGTATACCATTTCTGGTTGCAGTGCCAGCCGAGTTCAGGGGTAGCCAATTATTCTGCCATTATATTGGCGTAACGTTCACATTAGGCGGGTTCCTAAAAAATTGTCTCAGCCCGGCCACCCTGCCACTAGGCTGGGATCATGCCGGCAACCCAAGCCCCACTGGGAGTTTCCCCATGTGTTTTTGCTTTTTGGTTATGGGGGAGAAAGGGTGTGGGGGTGGGTAACACAACACAACCTAATTGGGGGATTGGTGTAGGAGGTGGGTGGGCTGGAGTGTTCATAGAGTTCTCAGACAAAAAGTCGTTAACTATACTGTATATGCTCACAGTAGACCACAACCTGCTTTATGTAGACGTTGCTTTAAAGTCTTGCATGCATCTGCAATGTAATGTTAGTAGAATCAAATGCCTAGATTTTTGTTGCAATGTGCACTTTTACCGAATAGGTAATACACTACACAACACCATTACTGACCTATGACTGAGACAAAATTCTTTACCTGGAACGTAGGAGGGCTCAATGATTTCAGGAAATCAAGGCTAATGCACACATACCTAATCAGACATTGCATCGATTTGTGCTTCCTGCAAGAAACCCACCTGAAGTGCGGCACTGACCCCGAACTCCACAGCAGGTACTGGGAGGAGATAAGCTGAGCTCTGTACTCTAACTATGCATCGGAATGGGCTGGGCAACCTCTCACACGTAAATTGACCCAGAAGGGTGCCATGTTATTTTAAGTGGTACACTAATGTCCACGCAGGTAACCCTGGTGGCTATATATGGTCCAAATGTGGACGATCCAAATTGTCTTCTCACCGTATGGGCAAAGGTGCTGGCAACGGGAGGCAGGGACCACCTCCCTCACAAAATGAAGTGGGCAAGGTTGGCGCCACCCGCAGCCCACACCCCAGGGCAATTCAGCAACTGAACACCACTATACAAGACCACAGTCTTACTGATATCTGGCGTATCAGGAATCCAGAAGCCAGGGTGGGAACATTAATAACTTCACATCACAGCGCCTGGTCCAGACTGGACTACCGGCGTGTAACAAGTGAAATTGCATCCTGGACCATAGACACCTTCTGACCATGCCCAGTAATACTGCACTGGGTATTACCACAATCTCTACCCTGTGCGTTCAGCTGACATCTCCCACTATACGCTCTCCTAGATGCAGCATTTAGAGAGGAAATCAGAATTGAACTCTCCCAGTTCTTCTCCACAAATGAAGGGTCTGTAGAATCTCCCTCTCTTCTGTGGAAAGCTTTTAAGGCAGTTATAAGAGGTGCATGCATTGGCAAGAAATCAGGGGTCTTGAAGTCCATCAGAGCAACACTATCGAGGCAGGAGCATGACATTAGGTCCTATCAATCGAGAGCACCTACACACCTCGCAAACCTGCGGGAGAAATTCTCAGAATTCAGGGCAGAGGCAGACAGAGAGACCCGCTTCCTGGGGAAGAATGCTAAAGCATGCAGCTACGGTGGAGGCGATAGGCCGGGTAATGCCCTCCTAAATGCACTCAAACAACACACATCCACAATATTCATAGTTGAACTACTTGACAATGACTTAACTCCCATCAGAGGACAGCAAGCCACACATACGCATCTCACTAGATTCAACTCCTCATTATATACGGCCACACAGAGTGCCCCTCACCCTGAGCTGCTGACATATTTAGACTCCATTGAACTGCTCTGGCTCAGCGACGCCCATAGGGTCTGTCTAGGTGCACTATTTTCAGCTGAAGACATAGTACAGGTCATATGTAGCTTGCCAGGTGAGAAGGCCCCAGGGCTAGATGGGCTGACAACCTCATTTTATAAGACATATGCGGAGGAGCTAGCGACCTGACTGCTAGCAGTATACCAAGAATCCTTACACATGGCTCTTTTCCACCCACAATGAGAGAAGCAGTGATTATCTCCTTCCTAAAATCTGACAAGGCAGCACATTTTTGTAATTCAAACAGACCACTTTCTCTAATTAACGTCGATGTTAAGATTCTTGCCAAACTAATTGCTAATAGACTACAGCCGCTCCTACTGCTTTTTGCCAGGCCAGACCAGTCTGGATTCATTCCAGGCAGATCTACAACCCATAACTTACGCACATTCTTTGCTGCATTCCTTGACGTTACCAAAGCATTCGACTCCCTGGAATGGCCATTCTTGTTTACTATACTACCCAGGTTAAGATTCAGTCCCAATTTCATCAAGCTTATTAGCCTGCTCTATACTAAACCCACAGCCCGCCTAAGAGCAAACCGACTATTATCGGAACCATTCTCTATAACACATGGAACCCAACAGGGTGGACCCCTTTCGCCGCTGCTATTCGCAGTGGCGATGGAACCCCTCACTGCCAGTGGGCTAGTGTTCACAGATAGAAGTATAATTATCTCAATGTATGCTGATGATATCACACTGTACATTTGTAAACTGGGTGTAAATCTGAATCTGGTTTTGCAAGAAGTTCTCCATTATGGTGGAATGTCTCGCATAAAGTTTAACTGGCCCAAATCATCACTCATGCCCTTAACTGACGCCCCACTAGAAATTGAACTAGAGTTCCCGCTCACATGGGCTGACGGTGCTGTAAAATACCTGGGTGTGGTGCTCAGCAGAGACATACGGGAAATCTGGTGCATGAACTTCGGTGGGCTGCTGGACTGGCTGGAGCAGAAATCAAAATTCTGGTTGGCTCTTCCACTGTCCCTGGCTGGTAGAGTAGCCATAACAAAAATTATTGCCCTCCTCAAATTCCTATATTTATTTGCAAATATACCTATCCCCCTAACTCAAGCTTTTTTCAAATCTCTCTGTTCCATTGTAATCGCCCTGGTGTGGGCTGGAAAACAACAATGGGTGAGCTGGGAGGGTTGGGATCTCCTAACCTCGAACTTTATGCAACGTGTGCACAAGCCCAATATATCCATTTTTGGGTAAACCCCATCCCATTTCAACCACATGTGGCAATTGAGAAAGACGTGGTGTACTCCATCCCTCTACATGTCGCAATATACAAGCCCTATCTCAGAATGACTGGTGAAGTGAATACCGTTGAGACTCTGCTTTGGGCCTGGGAGCGTCTAAGAAAACATGTAGAGACCCCATTGCTATATGCACCCTCCACCCCACTTGGACATCATTCACATTTCCCTTTTCTTCAAGGTAAAGGTACTATAGCGCACACCAGCCTATTCATACTAGGTGACCTATACCCGCAGGACACATTCCTAGAGACACCGAAAATTCAAGTAGGCAATCCAGTACCTATTGTAGAATTACTCCTGCAGTATCAACTCAGAGCCGCCTGCAAAACACTGCACCCCTCGTTCCCATCAGCCACTAGAGCACATACTCATCAACCCGTCTCCTCAAAAACTGATCACCAGGTTATACGACCTCACACAATCTCACACCCCATTTGTCACCCCAAAGGCTTTGGCACAGGGGAGAGCGGACCTGAATGAATCAAAGACAGATGTTGCTCCCAGCTTAGACACCTATCCCCAAACTACAAGTTGAGACTTATTCATTTAAAAATTATACACAGGGTATATCACACACCCCTGCAATTACACAAAATAGGACTATGCCCAGAAGCGAAATGTTGGAAATGCAAGCAAGACAATGCACCTTCCTGCACATCGAATGGGCCTGCCCATCCATAGCCAAATTCTGGGAGGTGGTGTATGCAATTATTTATGCGGTCACAGGGGTCTCATTGACATGCACACCGCTGGTAGCCCTGTTGGGGTACGTAGAGGAGACCCGCCTGAGAAACGCCGTCTCACAGCTATGGTGTTGCTACTTGCAAAACGCAGGCTGGCAATACACTGGGTCACCCCTAGAAACCCCGAAATAGACACCTGGGTGCAGGACATTACTTAATGTCAAGAACAACTTGCTGCATTCTGGGACCTTATGCCCATGGCTTCATGCCCGAAAGATATTTGGGAACCATTTACTACTTGGCTCAGAGAGAGAGATGGGATAACTTCAGACAACTCTGCGGCAACAACAGATACATAACCACTAACATTGCCCCACTCGTAGACCTGCTACACACACTCTCTTGAAAGCAAGTCTCATGGGTGCTGGATAACAAACTCTGTCACACTTTTGTGCTAAAGAATCTCGATACATGCTTGACTGTGTTGAAAGATATGCCGGACAAGAACTACAGGATCTCAAGGATAATCTCTAGGCATTGTATTCTATGTATATGTTCTAGACAAATGTAGCCCACACAACACTGGATTTGTAATAACCCAAGTGATGCAACTTAATTTTGTTTTGTACTTGTCTACTACGAGTCTGTGTACGAAACTGTATAGTTTGACCCTGCATATATGTCTGTAAACTTCATATGTTTGAATAAAGCAATAAAAAAAGTCTGGTATTTTATAATGATCGGTTCAAGATGGCCTACAGATCAGTTCAGCTAAGGAGACTGTTAATAAATTACATGTGCTATTAAATACCTTCTTTAACCGAAGCCACAACAAGATTACCTGTCTTCAATGTCTTCAAGGTCATTGTCTGACCCCATTTGGGGGGAACCACAGTACAAGAGGCGGCTCCTGGACCACAACGGTGGTGACTGGGGTGATTGCCATTGGGGTCCTGCAGTACGCCTACTATGGCTTTACAAACTGGGTGCCAAGTACACCCCTTTCGAACTTGACTCTCAGGCTAGTGAGGGTGAGCAATTACAGGTTTCTCAACAAGGTAGTCTGGGGGTAGAGACTCAGGCTTTAAGCAGTCAAACAACAGACAACAGACATAATAATTCACTGTCCAGCCCAGTGCTTATCTTACTAAAAACAGAATGATTTAAGTCTCACAGCAAGACGTAACACTGCACACATTAATGGGGATTCTGCTACAGGGTTCTATAAAAAACAGCTACTGGGCTGTAACCTAGTTCCTCAGGAATCTTACATCCGACTATAAAATTCTATCAGCAATGAAAAAGACAATCATTGAGAGTAATCAGACATAGGTGCACGCTCACAGTTTATTACCACCTACTCTGCTCAGTATTTGGAATTATCAGCCAAACTCTAAATTATATGTTTTGATGCAACTATTGTATCCCTGCTGTTTCCCCCTGATAATATTCTGTCACAGACCATTACACTAGCGTTAGAGGGGATCATACTGCTGAAATGAGTTCCCTGATTCAGGAGCTGATGAAGGATGCGCTATAAACTAGATTTATAAACCTTGAATACCAAACACATGCATGTTGGCCTAAATTCACAAATGCTTGGAGAAGTCACTAGGGGGACCTTGAATTGTTGTTCTATATTGGATGCACATGCAAGGTACATAGCTATATTTGTACAGCTATTCATTTCATCCACCAGGGCGTACACTAGGAACAGCATTGACCTAATTAGCAGTTTAGACCGTACCTACTTTGATTGAGCTACACAATTGTTGGTAACATTAGATATTCAGTGCATGTATACTACTATTCCATTGTATGAGGCTATGCAAGTGATAAGAAAAGTGTTTGATGCCAGGGACTCTCCACTATTTGTTCCTACTGATTTCAGTGGATCATTGCCGGAAATTGTTCTCACTAGGAATTACTTAAATTTCAGAATGATATCTATTATCAATCAATCAATAAACTTTATACTATTCACATCGTAAAAGCTTACAAGACAGAATACAATACAATGAAAATAGATAAAAATTGTTTAAAAAGTAAAGCAATAAAAATGCAGATACAATTTAAGATAATGCAGCAATGATCTGCTCACCCAACAACGTCTTCCTACGGAAGATAACAACCCATACAAAAACGTGCTAAAACTACACAAGTATACAAATCTGGGAGTAATTGTAAGTATAAAAAAGCTGGTCTATATTGTTTAAAATTTAAGAATATCAGTGTTGGCTTAATAAAAGAATTACTCAAGTCCACATACAATTTACAAAAAAACATAATATGCATGGTCGATTGTTTTGACATGTTGTCACAGGGGCAACGCATTAATTCACATGACCAGTTATTGGTATTAGGAAAACTCGTCAATCGATAAAAAAATTTCAAGTCTGAAATGTGTCAGGACAAATCTGTGCTGTGCATTTAGAACATTAACTAAATAAGGGTGCATGTAAAATGTGGTCAAAATCATTTTCTATGCTTACAACTATTCTTACTACTTGCATTATTGATGTACCTGTTTACTATGCTCCCCCATGTACATACCCCACCCCACCTATACCTACAACTGTGATGTACCCTATGGCCTGTTATTCACCCTCCTGGTGTTATTCTATGCTCTGTAAAGCGCTCTGATATCTGCAAGGATCTTGTTCGCGCTATATAAAACTTTTAAAATAAAAAATAAATAAATAAAATTAGATTATAAAAGACAGTGGGTTTAACCAGTTCAATAGACAACCTAAAATCCTCAGCGAGAGTTAAACATTCCAGTTTTAGTGATTTCCTTGTGATATTTCTCAAGGTTTCTGGTTGGTCATAGTATTCGGGATGGCCAATTTCAGACATAAATTGCTTGATGAATTTTAGCCTTGGAATTTTTACAGCATGTTGCAAGCCACAACAGTCCTTTGCAATGACGCAGTTAAATTCTGTATAGTCCGATGACCACATTTTGTGCCATAGTAAAACTGGTTGAACCTTAGCAAATCTGCTAGATACTGTGCGCCCAGCTCAGAGTGACATACAAAATTTGAACAGCTGTTAGGAAGCGCAAGAAGATGTAAAAAAAAGCATTTTCCAACGACTGTAGAGTCTCCACGTTTACATAGCCCCACAATTCAGAACCATACATCACAAAATATTTATATTTAGCATTGTAAATAGTCAACATTTGTTTTGGATTTTTAATACCCAAGTTTCTAGGAAAAATTGGACAAGGCCGTAATTGATTTAGCAATTTGCAGTCTTCTGGAATTCATAGCACTACTGCAATTCCCCTCATAGTTAAATACGATCCCTAAATACGAGATGTAGAGTGTTTGTTGTATGATAGCTACTGGAATTTGAATATTATGCATTTTATTGTTCTTTGACCTGCCTTCATAACAAACGTTTTTCTAGTGTTAATTTGTAACCCCTGATTCTGCATATAGTGTACAAATTCGTTAAGAAGACGTTGCAGGGCCAAAGGGGAGCGAGCCATGAGCACTGAATGAATGAATGAATACATTTATTTGTGGTTACTCAAAACCATTAAAATAAGACAAGAAAATGGGAAAAGAAAAAAAAAGAAACATTCCATTATTATAAAAGATTAAATAGTTAAAACCATAAGCTTTGTTACCAAAAGAAACATTAAAATCAAAAATTCATTGGTCCGTTTATACTCAGCCAGCAGTCTCGCCTAGTCACAATGGGATGGGCTGTACAGTCTTGACAGTCTAACACATCAGTGCAAGTACTGGCCCGGTTAGTTAGCTGGGGAAGTCCATCAGTTTCCGACGGGTCTGTTGTATAAATTTGCCGAACTTAGCCATATGTTTCACTGTTTCCAGTGGGTACAGATGTTGCACAGCCTCCTTTGTCGTTCTGATCCCTTGTTGTAGTAAAATTGGCTTGAGGTAGTCCACGCTCTAAAAAAAAGACCGGGCAGCAAAGTAGAATATGGACCAAACTCTCCTGTTTATATTTGCATAGCCAACACTCCGTGTACCCCATCCTTATTGACTTCGAGGGATATAGTTCTTTAAGGGGGCGAGGCTGTAATCTGAACGCTTCAATCCTTTGTAGAGCTTGTCTTCCCACTGCCTGGGTAAGATGGAGTTTGGACTTGTGTTCTGTATGTGGGAGGCTTTGGGACTCATGGAACCCTCTTACTTCCAATGATTCCAGGTCTGAGATACGAGAGCAGAGGCGAACCTGTTTTTTTATCGCACTTTTGATGGCGGTATACTTAGTTAACTTGGGGTCCCAGTTTTCCACTGCAAGATTCAAAGCTTCTTTGGCGGCAGAAAGGCTAATTGACCAGGGGTTGTCAGGCTCCAGATAAATGCTTTTTAAGGTAGACTTCGATGTGTTCTCTGTTGCCGCCGTGGTGAGAAAAATGTATTTGCTCAGTGTGAGAAGGTGGCCTGATATGCAGTGCTCACTATTCTAGTGAACACTATGTATCAGTCCAACAACCCTTATTGATGATTTGTTGTAAGTCAACCTTATGGACCAGCTATCCTAGTAGCGTGGATACGAGCAGTCTTCGGGCTAAACTCTAGAGGGCGTGTTAAGCCAGCTGTTATACCATCACATATACCCCTTGAACACCAAGTGAAAGGACACCACACAAGTGTTATGAAAATAAACAGTGTATTTATTTAGATCACAACAGCCCTGTACTCTTTATGAGGACAGGGTACTAAGCACACAACAAAACTCTTAGGAAAATACTTCAAGTTGCACAATTTACACAAATGCCCGAGGGGCACGAAAAACCATATACTACAAAAGTGGAATGCGAAATTACTAGCAGGTAAGTACTATACTAATTGGCTTTGGAATCGCTAGGACTATGTTACTGAACCTTCATATTACTAGTAGGAGGCCTAGGGGACTCGGGTGCAGAGTGTGCACTCCCACGCGGGATGCGGGACAAAGTCTATGGAGGCTAGTAAAGGCAAAGTTAGTGTTCTCGGGCGAACCCGATAAGGTAGATCGAAAACGACAGTGGATCCTGACCCTTGGATAGTGAGGCTATGCTGGGGCACCGAAATGGCGAAGTTACCTAGCCCAGGGGCTGCAGCTGCATATGTCTCAAAAGACGTCGGGAATCCTCATAGACGAACCAGGAGCCTGAAGAAAGAGGTTGCTGGCAGGCGACCAGTGAAGAGAGTTCGAGTGATCCAAGCCTGGATCGAAGAGGGATGACACCTGAAAGCAGAGGGGACCAAGTTCGTGACTACTAGCCAGTAGTCAGGTGGCACCAGGAGGGCACCGGATGGTAGTCGCCTCGTCTAGGTGAGTGGGCGACGCTGTGCTCTGCAGATCTCACGGACCAGGAGGCGTTGTCGGTGACCAGGATGGAGGTGCGAGCTGTCCCACGATGGATGAAGCTGTCGACATCGCTGGACCCAGGATTGGGGCAACAAGTCTTGGCGAATTCAAGCCCACGCGGTGGACTCAAAATGGCATCTGGAGTGGACCAGGAGGGTCCGGGGTGCTCCTCTTTTGGAAGGGAGCAAGGGCCCGTCTGGAGCAACCAGACCAGCAGCAGTGATGTCGTTGGGGGTCGTTAAGAAGGCCACAAGCCAGACGGCTAGTAGCCAAACAACGTGGAGAGCAGCAAAAAGCAGAAGGGCCCCACGCAGATCGTGGAGATGCTGGGAGGCTGGACTTCGGTGCTGGAGGTGCTCAGGGTCGGGGCTTCTCGGACCCCAAAGCACTCACCAGAGGATCCCTCGGCGGTCGTGCTGGATGGAAGTCGTGCAGTTCTGATGATGGCCGGTCCCTCGAGGTCTCGTCGCACCTACGGTTCTCAGCTTAGCTGTAGAGGTAGGTAGAGGTCAGAGGTGCCAGGGAAGCCGGGTCTCGTCGTGCTGGTTGGTCGGATTCCTGAGGAAGGACGTGCAGCAAACCGCAGAGTTCTTAGATGGTGCATGCGGATGCAGGGTGACTACTCCTTAGTCACAAGGGAGAAATCTTGAGAAGAAGTCTTGAGTTCCTTTCGTGGAAAGTAGTTTCAGGATTCAAAGATGATCTAATTTGGAAGGGTCCCCGCTCCTGCCTTTATCCTAAAGAAAGGGGTGGGTACGCGACTAGGTCCTGCCCTAGGGGTGGGACCAGGAAGGGGGGTGGTTACACCCCTCTCCCATGCCGGACCTTCCCCAGGGCAGGGGCTGGTGGGCCCCTGGAACTGGTTCTAGCCGGCAGATGCGTAGTGGACCACTTGCAGTCACCTTCCTGTAAAACCCTGCCTACCCAGGATACACAAAACCCTGTCTGGGATGGTGCTAGCACCGCCCCCGACAGGAAACCCTTTGTCCAAGCTCTCCTCGCTGGAAGGACTCCCAGCAGCAGGAGGTCAGACTCGTGTCTGTGGTGGCAGCATCCATTTTGTGGAGCTGAGGCTTCAGTTAACTTTAACCGGGGTTCACAGTTACATACATGTCGTGTCCCTCTAGAAAGGTGGAATGCTAACCCCGTCGCCAGAATTGGCGAGGGGTTAGTATTCCAATTCGTATGACACCTTACTCGACATGTTTTGATAAAGCAATACCAGAGATAGCATTTAACCGCGAGGATTATAATGCACTTAAGAGTATATGGTATGCGTTATCATGGAACAGCTATTAGGACTTGGTTCCGCAAGCTGCAAACGGGCTCAGCTCATGCCAGAGCACCATTTCACCCGATTCCAAGCACTCTGCCTTCAGGATTGTCAAGGCCTGCCATAGGAGTGACTGATAGGAATCTGGGTGTCCATTTTAGGGTTAGATATAGGTATACTATATCTATAGCAAAGGGTGATTACACCACCTTGCCCCAGCTGTCGTGCAGCCAGTTGTGTCAGATTTAGATGGCCATCCAGGGGTGGCATAATACATGCTTCAGCCCCTGGTAGGCCCTGGGTACACCTATGCCCTGAGTTACAGGGTCTGATAAGGTGGCCCAGTCCCAATTGGATAATGCACCTAAGGTACACATGTCAATTTAGTGAGAGAACAGCTAGGCTGTGGGTCTGATTGGCAGGCCCACAGCCAGAGGAAGTCGTAAACCAGTGAAACAAAAGCAAAAAATCTGGGTGATCATAGGATTGCAGACCCTACTCTCCTACATGACCCCCCCCAAACTTTGGGACAATAAACTAACCTTGACCAGGTGAGTCTTCTTGATCTAAGTGGAAATACCTGGAGAGCCCATCTGCATTGCCATGATCAGTGCCAGGTCTATGCTCCACTGTAAAATCCATCCCCTGTAGGGAAATGGACCACCTAAGTAGTTTGGGGTTTTCACCCTTCATCTGATTTAGCCACAAGAGGGGCTTATGGTCGGTCTGAATCTTGAAATGAGTGCCAAACAAGTATGGCCTCAGTTTCTTCAGGGCCCAAACCACAGCAAAGGCCTCCCTCTCAATAGCTGACCAATTTTTCTCTCTGGGGGTCAGCCTTCTGCTTATAAAAGCAATGGGCTGGTCTTGACCATCAAAATCAGTTGAGATAGAACAGCTCCCACACCCAACTCAGAAGCATCTGTTTGGACAATGAATGGTTTGGAGTAGTCTGGACTCTTGAGGATAGGTGCTGTGCACATGGCCTGCTTTAGGTCATCAAATGCTTTTTGACAGCCTGCTGTCCACTGAACCTTTTTTGGCATTTTCTTACTTGTCAGTTCATTAAGTGGAGTCACAATTGATCCATAATTCCTGACAAACTTTCTGTAGTAACCAGTCAGGCCCAAGAAAGCTCGAACCTGAGTCTGGGTGTCGTAAATTAGCATAAATGGGTTAGCGTTAGCAGAAGCCATTTCGCATTTAGAAGTTATCTTACCCGTTTTTTAGAAGCCATTTTAGTTTCTGGAGGCCATCTTGGCTACCATGTGCTGCCATGTGCTCACTTTGTACATTGTCCTACCTTCCTTTTAACTGCACTTGAAGTCTGCCTAGTAACAAGATATATTTAGCCTCCTCCACTTCCACGCATGCTCAGAAATGCCTGGTAGAGTCTGCATCTGTTACTGATTAAGTTTTACATAGGAATGTGTTCACTACGTTCTGAAACTGTTAGCTCCTCCCACTTGGTTCCACATGTCCTTATTAGGTATTCCTTGTGTGCTCACAGGAACACAAGACTGCCCCCTTTTATGTATGCTTACTGTGTAAGTCTGAAATGTATATAAGGCATCAGCCTTCTGACTTCCTCAGACTGCCTCATTCATTTGCCATGGCCTTTGGACGACGCAGCCTCACTTCATGTAATAAACTGTCCTTTGATATTTCAGAGTTCTGTGCCAGCCTCTTATTGCTTTTAAAGGACTCCAAGGTTTTTGAATTCCACAATTGGCGACGCACGAAGGGACTCATCAGAGAGGTGACAATCTGGAGGAGTGATCAACTTGCCAGGAGGCAGAAAACTGCTGAGCAGCATGGGACTGGGTTCTGCAAGAAGGTAGCTGTGCACGGCGCGCCTCTGGTGATTCCTTGTGTCTGCAGCTCGTGTGTGTTTTCTGCCTCTCCTGGTCTTTGGTCCCCCCAGGGATGTCACCCTCCTGACTGAGAACACTTTTGGCGTGAGTATTAAAATGTAACATAAAAAGATAGACTGTTAGATAAGACCTGGCAGTTAGAACTTGGACAGCTTATGTTTGGTAAAAGTAATTTTGCGGCGCCTGTTCTAAGTTTTGAATGCCTTTGTAACGCTTACTGTGGCATATTTTGAATTTGAGATAGACTTGTCTACTTTGGTTGTTTGATCTTCGAAGAATTTGATGTGATTTGATTTGATATGTATGTGTTGCAACTCATATAGGCAGGTAATGCGAGGATATTTCCTCCTTCTTTGATAGTAGTGTATACTCTGCACTATTTTTTGGCATGCCTGTTGTCCTTGGTTAAGCTCACATGTTAAAATGTGTTGCTTTTTGTGAACGGTACCATAATGTGATTTGAAGTAAATGAGCCGGCTTCCCTTAGAAGGGATACCTAAATAGGTTTAGGTGTGAAAACATATTTCTTCCTTGGTGATATCGTATCTTCAGGGAATTAAAATATGGCCATAATACATGTACAGATCTTTTGTTCTGTGCACTTTTATAAATGGGGGAATGCAGAGCGATTTTTGGTGCTCTGCCAGTCAGAAAACTTGTGAATTGAAACATCATTGCCAAACATTCCTTGTAAATATGACGTACAACTAGCATTTACAAATTGGTTTGGTTTACGATTTGTTTGTGGCTTGTTTTTTGTTTCAGTCCTATGTATTGGTCTGTGGGTTCAATGTGTGTTTAAATGTGGGGTTTCTGTTCTTGTTAGTGTAATTTCTGCTTGTGAATAGCGTGGGCGCAAATTTATGAAAAAACATGCTTTAAGCGCTGTATTGTGTGTCCTGCATGTTTGAAAATGTTTCTGTTTCTGTGTGAAATGAGCTCAATGTGTGATTGTGGATTTCTTGATGTTTTTCAGTCTGTTAAGAAAAATGTTGGATTAATTGATATTAGGTGAAAATTAAATAAGAATGCAGTAATCTGCCATGTTACTTGCTAAAATAGTTATATGCTGCTCGTAATTTTTAGACTAAACAAGGCACATCTGTGCAAAATGTTAAATGCTTAAATTAGATAGAGTTGAAAATTTACATTTACTGGGAATATGAAAGGCCTAAAAATTAAATTGTGGGTTCTGTGGGGAAAAACGAATTTGAAGCCTTCTTTTACTTACATGCATTTTCATACATGTAAAATGTTAAAGTTTCAGCTAACAGTGAATTTTTGCTACGTTTAAATGTATTTCGTGTCACACACTTTTCTAAAAAAATGTCTGTTTCCTGAAAGCTCCAGGGTCACCTTCGTGCTGGCCATTTCCTGCCTTCCTGCCTTGAGAACGGCAGATGGTGTTTTTTTTTACAGGCCATAAAACATTGGAATGTTGATTCAGCCAGAGATTAGAAGGTAGTTTAACACGGGCTGAATTTAGCAACTCAGAATAAGTGTTTTAAAGGGTTACAAAAGTAAGTTGCATTATTTTGTAGTACAGGAAGGCATTTCAATTGGGGTTTTTGATCATTTCCTAAAACGAGTAAAAGAAGTAAAAAGAAATAGGGGTATATTTCTGGGTTTGTGGCTCAAATGTTCTCTTTTAAATTCTGGCGCGAAAATATGTCTTGTTCTAACTTAGGCTTTTTGCGCATAGGCTCATACATGATTACATCTACACTGTTAGGCAAAAGATGCAGTTTGGTTTTTAAATGCGGTTTTAGTAATTCAGAATGGGGTTGAAAAAATAAACAAGAAATAAATTATTAAACATGAAAAAATTATTTGAAAAAAATATGTGTTTTTCAAAATCGTTTTTAGATATTTAGAAAGCTTAATACTCATACTATGACCTCCTAAAATTAAAACTTGATTAAATTAATGTGTGACTGACTAATTAGGATATTTGCATGTTAGGGTTTTACTTGACGCAGGCGTAAAGGCTCATTTTTCTAAGGCATTACATGCCTATGCCTCATGTTTGCTCCTTGCAACATGTAAAGCACATTCTAAGGATGATTAATATGTAATGTAAGTGTAGGATTTTCAATTTTAAGTGCCCCAAACTCAAAAGTCGAAAATAGGTTAAACTGGACCTTTTAAAAAGCATTCTAGTCATTTACCATAGCCTTGCAGTGTTTCTGGCTTTCAGAGAATGCATGTTTTTATCTATTACAAAACGTGTGGGTTGTTATTATTTGAGGTTGTTCTTCATAGCTCAGTGAGCTACTGTGCCCGGTGTAGAGGTTTTATGTTTAATATCAGGATTGATAATTCAAATTTCGGCAGGGCCTACTCTGTCTTTTATCTTTGTGGAGCTGATAACTGAGTGTAATTGTATAGGCTGGGAGCAAACATTTAAGATAATGCTGGTATGCTATGTTGTTATGTTCTGCAAATTGTTCACAGTAAATGTTTTACTAAATGCATTTTATTTCTGAAAGAAGTCATTTATATAACATGTGTTTTTCAACAGGGTTGGTCTTGTAGCTTAGAATGAGTGGGGAATGGTTTCTGGTCTTGTAAGTTTAAGGGAGGAAATAGGATATAGGGCCAAGACGGTAGGCCTGGCAGAATTTGACCTTAAGGTCAGTGAGAAGGGGGTTTAGGAGTAAGTAAGTGAACAGATGGAGCACGGACTGCTTGGTGAAAAAGCTTCTCTGATTAGCAGAATTTCAAGCTTGCACATTAGATGGGTTACATGAAGGTTTTTGTTTTTGAGTAGTGCATTCTTGACCAGCCCTAAAGAAAGGAAAAAAGCAGGCCCTCAGGGGCTTTGGAGAGGGGGGGACAATGTGGGGCTCGCAGGCTCCCAGGGCTGTGAAGGGGCGAAGGATCCAAGGGTCATGAGGGGCCGCAGGCTCTCAGGGCCTTGAGGGCAGGGGGTCTGAAGGGGCCACATGGAAAGGCTGGTGCAAGGAATGCAGTGTGTCTGTGAAAAAGTTTTACAGTCAATATGAAAGTGGGTTAGCATGTTTTAAAAGAGGGATGGTTGGTTAACAGTTGAGATTTACTCTGTTATGCGCTGTGTTAGTAGTATGTTGAAAAGAGATGGGTTTATTATGACTTCTTTGAAATGAAATGTTTGTGTGTTTTTTTCATGATTTTGCATTTTTCCCTTATGAATGGTTCTTGCTCATCCTATGGGTCACAAACAGCACTGTAAGTTGTATTTGCCAGTTTTGATAACCAGCAACTGGTGATGACCTGGCAAAAAGCGGGGTGTGAGTAAAATGAAAGCGTAATTTTGATGTAATTTTTGATTTTGACAAATTAAGCTGGCCTGGATTCTGGGTTTTGGGTTGCATGCATGCACGTGTTTCTGCTTGATTACAAGTACCAATGTGCTTTGTTTATGCTTTTTGTGCTTATTATATATGCATGTATATTTGATGATAGCGTAATGACATGTTGTTTTGTTTTATTAGCTGCTTTTTGATATTATTACAAGTTTGCCTGTGTTGTGAAGAGACATGTATGACGGTATGTGTCGCTTTACACCACGTGGTTAATATTCTTGTTTATACTAAATTTCACAGATATGATATTTGCATACTGTGATCATAAATACATTCGCCTCACCAGTGGATGTTAAAATTTGGACATAATAGTGTTGAAGTAAAATAAAAGAGATATACAGGAAGCCACACTACAGATACTGCCCTTTCTCCCTTAAGGAACAGGCAGGCCTAGATTTATATATATATCCTTGATTGGACCTAAGGATGCAATTATAGATTTGTGGCTCTTGTTAAAAGGTGACATAACTTTTTCATTTTTTCGACATTTTTCATTTTTTTCCCTTGAAGGTAGCGCTTCTCCCCAGATGTTGCATTGTGTCCAGACTGCAGAGATGTAATAGGAACAACAACATTATGCATAATTCCCTTTAGTATGACCTGACCAGACTGTTTCTTTCTCTTTAGACTTTTTCTTTAGGCCTATATTTTTGTTGCTTTCCAGTCTGACTGTCAGCTTAGTGATAGACTGGTTAACTGATTTAATAATATAATAAGGAAAGTTTTCTCATCTCAATAGGAGACACTGTATGTTCATTCTGGACTGTGGGAAAAATGTAATGCCCATTCTAATTAGGTTCTCAGTTCTTTTAGCTGCTGTTTTAATGTTTGATGGACCACATGTGTTCTAATAATGGAAACATTAGGAGTTTGTACTCTTGTTTTTTCTCTGTTTTCACATTTTTGATAAATTAGCTATTGTCTGATTGTCCCTGACCATCTCTTATGTGATTTCGTTTTTGAAATGTTTCAGGTGAGGGATTTAGGAACACTTAGATTTTCTCATTTAGGAAAATGTTTACCCATTAGATGATGCCCCTATATGTAAGGACTTCCACTCAGATAAAATGTTTATGTAATTGCCTACCCCTAGATGATAGAAGACATGCTCTCATATGGAAACACAATTGAAGAAGCTAGAGTCATTGCTTTGCGTTCTATGAGAATGATAATGCATTTTAGATTATGATAGTCTCATGGTGTATGACCCCTCTCTTGAACATTGTAGGGTAACCGATTGCAATCCCCTTGTTACATATTGAATTGTCTTTGTACAACAATTGAAGGAAACTAACAATTGTGTCATATCTTCTACATTGATAGGTTCTGCAGGATTCTCCAGAGTCAAAGGGAGAGTGACACCTGCAGAACGAATGACAAAGATGAATTCGAATTCCTATCCTTGACAGCCATAGATAAAAGCAGGAAGTTTTGGTCTATAGTCCCAGCACCCAGTAAGGAATCTGCACGCCATCAATGGTATACCCTAGTTCTTTGTTCACACTACTGCCCAGCGTTCCACGACAGAAGAAAAGGAGTCCCTTTGGTTTTGCAACAGAATTTGAATTGAAAAAAAAAAAAAGAGCGCAAAAAGGTACCTGTTATGTACTGGCAACCTCTGACAGTGTACAGCTCCTTGAGCCCTTGGCCTAAGTTTTGGCCTGAAGCCCTTGAGTCCTTTGGTCTGTGTCTTGGCCTGAGCCTTGGTCTAAGTTGGCCACACCGTTCCCTTTTTCACTTTTGCTCCAACGAAAAAGAAATGAAATGGAGAATTCGAGATTGGCGAGAGGCACTATCTTATGGTGCCCATGAACGAGCAGCTTGAGCGTCCTCTGACACCGAACAAGGAGTGTTGGAGTTTGAAAGTGCTGCTGATTTGTTGAAGGAGTTTTCTTGACAGTGCTTGGATCTGCACGAGATGCTTTGTGCCCTTGATCACGAAGAGCACGTCATTTGTAGTGTCTGCCGTAGTGTCTGCCGCAGATGAGAGACACTGTTGCACTGCCTTGAGTGACTGAACTATGAGTGTTTGCCAAAAAGGGCACTCCAATGGATGCTGAGATACATTTCCATGGAAGGCCTGAAATGAGAGGCCCATGTTGCAATGGATGAGGAGATTCGATGAACAATAATAGTCCGCCAGAGGGACTTGGAATTGGACTCTGGGCATAAGTCGTGGTTATAGAAGTGATTCCTGAAATGTTGAGATTCTGGGTGTTGTGGAATTAATTTTTATTGTCTTGCCTGCAATATTCTAGAGTAGTGTTCTGTTTAGTTTAGGTAGAATAAAAGTTCATTCTCTGTGGAATAGTATCTATACCCAACTTGAGAGCATTGAAGGATTGCATTGATACTGTTTTATCTGAGTATATAGTGTTTTCTGAAAGATTTTAGGATTTACTATTGCTTAGGGTTGTGAAAATGCTAATTTCTCTGTAATAGTGGTCATTATTTCTTCCTACTGTTTGTATGTATGCTTATGACCTAATGTCCCGTTCTTTAGTGTTCCTGGTCATCCCCTTGCTGAAATGTTTAGAATGGAAATGGTTATCTAGCAATGAATTAGAAAATTGACGAAATTATGTTCAAATTAATGAGCACCTGTTTTCCATGTTCCTACTGAGTAATACGAATGTCTTCAGCAAACGCTAAAAGGGCCATCTGTCGTAAATTAGCATAAATGGGTTAGCGTTAGCAGAAGCCATTTCGCATTTAGAAGTTATCTTACCCGTTTTTTAGAAGCCATTTTAGTTTCTGGAGGCCATCTTGGCTACCATGTGCTGCCATGTGCTCACTTTGTACATTGTCCTACCTTCCTTTTAACTGCACTTGAAGTCTGCCTAGTAACAAGATATATTTAGCCTCCTCCACTTCCACGCATGCTCAGAAATGCCTGGTAGAGTCTGCATCTGTTACTGATTAAGTTTTACATAGGAATGTGTTCACTACGTTCTGAAACTGTTAGCTCCTCCCACTTGGTTCCACATGTCCTTATTAGGTATTCCTTGTGTGCTCACAGGAACACAAGACTGCCCCCTTTTATGTATGCTTACTGTGTAAGTCTGAAATGTATATAAGGCATCAGCCTTCTGACTTCCTCAGACTGCCTCATTCATTTGCCATGGCCTTTGGACGACGCAGCCTCACTTCATGTAATAAACTGTCCTTTGATATTTCAGAGTTCTGTGCCAGCCTCTTATTGCTTTTAAAGGACTCCAAGGTTTTTGAATTCCACATGGGTGGTTGGAGGAGCCCAGCCCCTGATTGACTGTATTTTGCTCTCCAGTGGCTGAACTTGGCCTCCACCTACAAGGTGGCCCAAGTATACAACCTGTGTCTGCCCTATCTGGCACTTGGTGGCCTTGATAGTGAGACCTGCTGCTTGCAGTGCCTCTAACACTTTCCTCAGGTGGACCAGGTGATCCTCCCAGGTGGAGCTAAAGACAGCAATATCATCAAGATATGCTGCACAGAAGTCATCCAGCCCAGTGAGAACATGATTCACCAACCTTTGGAAGGTGGCAGGTGCATTTTTCAGACCAAAGGGCATTACCACAAATTGATAATGTCCACCAGGGGTTGAAAATGCTGTCTTGGGCTTGGCATCCTCAGCTAACCTGATTTGCCAATACCCAGCTGTCAGGTCAAATGTACTTAAGTAGTTGGCAGAAGCCAATCTATCTATAAGTTCATCTGCCCTGGGTATTGGGTGGGCATCAGTCTTAGTGACTGCATTGAGACCTCTGTAGTCTACGCAAAACTTCATCTCTTTCTTACCACCCTGGGTGTGAGGCTTTGGCACTAGAACCATCTTCCCTGAGAGCTGGAAACACGCCAAACTCAGCGCTCTACTCAAGAAACCAACAGCGGACCCCACCGACCTCAAGAATTACCGCCCCATCTCGCTCCTCCCGTTTCCAGCCAAAGTCATCGAGAAGACCGTCAACAAGCAGATGGCCGCCTTCCTCGAGACGAACGGATCCCTCGACCCCTTACAGTCCGGCTTCCGAGCCAACCACAGCACCGAGACCGCCCTCATCGCCGCCACCGATGACATCCGAGCCCTGATGGACAATGGAGAAACAGCGGCCCTCATCCTCCTAGACCTCTCCGCGGCATTCGACACGGTCTGCCACCGCACCCTAGTACGGCGCCTCAGCAACATCGGAATCCAGGACAAGGCGCTGGAATGGATCATCTCCTTCCTCGACGGAAGAACACAGAGAGTCCACCTACCACCGTACAAGTCAGAGGCCTCCGAAGTCATCTGCGGCGTCCCCCAAGGATCATCTCTGAGCCCCACCCTCTTCAACGTCTACATGAGCCCCCTCGCGGCCATCGTACGCAAACACAACCTCAGCATAATCTCCTACGCCGACGACACCCAGCTGATCCTCTCCCTGACCAACGACCCCGCCGCCGCCAGAGCCAACCTGCACGAAGGGATGAAAGAGGTAGCCGAGTGGATGACGACCAGCCGCCTGAAACTGAACTCGGACAAGACGGAGGTCCTCATCCTGGGCTCCTCACCCTCCGCCTGGGACGACTCCTGGTGGCCTCCCGCCCTGGGCCCCGCACCCAAACCGACAGACCATGCACGCAACCTGGGCTTCATCCTGGACCCCTCCCTCTCCATGACCAGGCAAGTCAACAACGTCTCCTCGGCGTGCTTCAACATCCTACGCATGCTACGGAAGATCTTCTGGTGGATCCCCACCGAGACCAGGAAGACCGTCACCCAGGCCCTCGTCACCAGCCGACTGGACTACGGCAACGCCCTCTACGCGGCACCCCCCCCCCCCCCCCCCCAGCGCCTTGAGACCCTACGGGTATGTAGCGCGCTTTATAAGTGTCACTGATTGATTGATTGATTGATTGAACTACTGGACTAGCCCAAGGGCTATCTGAGGGTTCATTGACTCCCAACTCCAACATTTTCTGCACTTCAGTTTTGATGCAGTCTCTAACATGATCAGGCTGCCTGTAGATTTTACTCTTGACTGGCAAGCTGTCACCAGTGTCAACCTCATGGGTGCACCAATTGGTTTGACTGGGTGTTAGAGAGAACATATGTCTGAAGGATTGAAGAACTTGTTTACAATCCTTCTGTTGATGTTCAGAGAGGCTGCCACAAAAGACAATACCATCTACTGACCCATCATCAGGATTCTGAGTGAGCAGGTCTGGGAGAGGGTCACTCTCTTCCTCCTGTCCCTCATCTATGGCCATGAGCAAGCTCATGTCCTTCCTGTCGACATATGCTTTGAGCCTGTTAACATGGAGCACCCTGTGGGGGCTCCTGGGAGTATCAAGGTCCACCAGGTAGGTGACCTCTCCCTTTTGCTCAAGAATTGTGTGGGGCCCAGACCATTTGTCTTTGAGTGCTGCTGGGGCCACTGGCTCCAACACCCACACCTTCTGTCCAGGCTGATACACAGTCAGGACAGCCTTTTGGTCATGCCAAGCTTTTTGGAGTTCTTGGCTGGCCTTAAGGTTTTCAGATGCCTTCTCCATATACTCAGCCATCCTGGAGCGGAGACCAAGTACATAGTCCACTATGTTGGTTGCAGGCTTTTTGAGAGGTCTCTCCCATCCTTCCTTCACCAAACACAGGGGGCCTCTTACAGGATGCCTATACAAAAGTTCAAAAGGGCTGTAGCCAACCCCCTTTTGTGGGACCTCTCTGTAAGCAAACAGAAGGCAGGGTATCAGGACATCCCATCTACGCCTGAGCTTTTCAGGTAGTCCATGAATCATCCCTTTTAGGGTCCTGTTGAACCTTTCAACAAGCCCATTGCATTGTGGATGATAGGGTGTAGTGAACTTGTAGTTGACACCACATTCCTTCCACATAGCAGTTAAGTAGCTTGACATGAAGTTTGCACCTCTGTCAGAGACAACCTCCTTAGGGAAGCCCACTCTGGAGAACACTCCAACTAGGGCTCTTGCCACAACAGGTGCTGTAGTGGTCCTAAGGGGAATAGCTTCAGGATACCTGGTGGCATGATCCACTACCACCAGTATAAACTTGTGCCCTGATGCTGTCTGGGGTTCCATTGGACCAACAATGTCAATCCCCACTCTTTCAAAGGGCACCCCCACCACAGGCATTGGTATAAGGGGGGCCTTTGTTGTGCCACCTGACTTACCACTGGCTTGGCAAGTGACACAGGAGCGACAAAACTCCTTGGTATCCTCATTCATGTGAGGCCAGTGAAAGTGTGAGACAAGTCTGTCCCAAGTCTTTGTCTGGCCTAAGTGACCTGCTAAGGGAATCTCATGGGCCAAGGTAAGAAGGAAACCTCTCTGAGTCAAGGGGATAACCAGCCTCCTGGTCATGCCAGGCTTGGGGTCTCTTGCCTCAGTGTACAGGAGTCCATCATCCCAGTATACCTTGTGGGTACCTGTGGCGTTTCCAGCAGCCTCAGCAGCAGCCTGCTGTCTGAGGGGTTCAAGGGAAGGGCAGTCTAATTGGTCCTTCCCCAGGTCTTCTCTTGAGGGTCCCCCTGAGCCCAGAAATTCAACTTGATCAAGTTCAAATTCTTTAGGCTCAGTTTCCCTCAATTCCTGTAGGTCAGCCTCCTCTGAGACTTGATCCTCAACCTGGGGCAAGGGGGAAGGCGATGCCTTAACCCTACTGCTCTTCTTCTTGGAAGGTGTCTGGTCCATTGTTCCAGGATCCAGCACCTGTTCAGTGGGGCATTTTCTGGCCTGTGACCTAGTCACAGCAAGCACATGTGCTGGCAAGCCTAACATCTCCATGTGAGTCCTCTGCTCCACTTCTGACCATTGTGATGACTCCAAATCATTGCCCAACAAACAATCCACTGGGAGGTCTGAACTAATAACAACCTTCTTCTGGCCATTTACCCCTCCCCAGGAGAAAGCAACAATTGCCATACTATGACTGGTAGTGACATTGCTTGCATTGGTCACCAGGAAATCTGTACCTGGCATGATCTGTCCAGGGTCCACAAAGTTAGGTGTCACCATTGTGACACTGGCACAAGTGTCCCTATAGGCCTGAGCCATTCTTCCATTTATTAAAGGTGTCTGCCTGTATTTGCCCAAAGTATTGGGACTGACATCAGGGGATATATCCATATCCCCTGTACAGACAAGGACAGCCTGAGTGAGTGTGCCAACTAAGTTGTCATACCCCTCAGAACCCAAGGTTAACCCAACTAAACCCTTGGGAGGTGCACTACCACTGCTGGCTGTACTAGGGGGCACAGGTGCCTTAGGGACTGCAGTGGCAGGAGTCTGCCCTCCTCCTTACTTGGTACACTCACTAAACCAGTGAGTTTTACTTTTACAGTATTGGCACCACCTTTTGGACTGGCCTTCTTGATTCTTCTTTTTCTGGGAAGCCTGACCCCCCACCCTCTTTGGGTTGTTGGGGACCTGTTGAAGACTTCTGGTCATTTTGTTCACCTTTAGAATCTTTACCCTTCTGGTCTGCTTTCTTCTGACCACCCTGGTTCTGGCCCTGGTTTTGCTTAACTCTTGTTCTGACCCATCTGTCTGCCTTCTTTCCCAATTCTTGGGGAGAGGTCAGATCTGAGTCAACAAGATGCTGATGCAACAACTGGTTCTGACAATTGTTTAAAATTTGTTCTCTCATGATCAAATTATACAATCCTGTGAAATCAGTAACCTTACTGCCCAGCAACCAGCCCTCCAAAGCCTTAGTGGCACAATCTACAAAGTCAGACCAATCCTGAGACTGAGTTTTCTGGGTATCCCTGAACAGCAACCTGTACTGCTCAGTGGTTAGGCCAAACCCATCTATCAGTGTATTTTTCAGGACTTGGTAATCATTAGCATCCTCAGCTCTAGTAGTGAGGAGCTTATCTCTACCTTTACCTTCAAAGGAGAGCCACAAGATAGCTGCCCACTGACTCTGGGGGACACACTGTACAGTGCAGGCCCTCTCCAAAGCAGTAATCCATTTGTGGATATCATCCCCTTGTTTAAAGGGGGGCACTATCTTACTCACGTGCCTAGTGTCTAAACTCCTGTTTTCCCTTGGGGGAATGCTGCCACCAGTGGAATCTTGTCCACTCAACTTTTGCTCTCTAGCAAAGGCAAGTCTCTCTTTGGCCAGGGCAAGTTCTTCCCTTTCAATCCTCAGATTGACTTCCCTCACTTTGGCTTCATACACTCTCCTCTGAGGGGATGTCATCCCTCTTTGAGAAGAGCCCTGAGAGCCATTGGTTCGAATGGATCTGTTTGAGCCTCTGGATAGAGACCTAACTCATCCATTCCCAATGTTAAGCTGGCCTGAGAGGGGTCCCAGGGGTCTCCTGGTACCATTCTCATGCCTGCTTAAGTTGTCCCTAGTTAGCTGGCTAACTACTTCTGGACCTTTGTCTGCCTCATCCTCAGATGGCTCTAGATCCTCATCCTCCTCTTCACCTTCTGCAGAGAGATGGATAAGGTCAGGGTCACCCAAGGTTCCCTCTAGGGGAGGCATGTTCCCATCTGGATGAGAAGGTTCTGTGTTACCAGCCCTCCTAGCATCATAAGTCTCTAAGAGACCAATCAGGAATGGGATTGTGGGGTTAGACCCCTGTTTTAGCTTCCTGGAGGTACACACTTGTCTCATCTCCTGGAAGCTAAGAGCAGCATATCTGGAAGTGACCTGTGGAAGGTCCACTGACACAAGGGGAGACTCAGAGTTTCCTCCTTTGTCTGACATGCTGATTCTAGTGTGGTGTAAGTGATGCACCTACCTACACTATATGTTTGCCTACTGATCCCTTGCTAAGAGTTGTAGCCAAGGTGTGCTAAGCCTTGAGGAGCTACAACAGCTGGTTCAGTAGAACTCAGAGTATTCTAAGCTAAGTTATATGTACCTGGAGTACTTATGTGATCTTTCACAAGATATTCTTAGGATACGTATGGTAAAACAACAGCAAGCTCAAATCCCAACCGCTGCTCACCAATGTGAGAAGGTGGCCTGATATGCAGTGCTCACTATTCTAGTGAACACTATGTATGAGTCCAACAACCCTTATTGATGATTGGTTGTAAGTCAACCTTATAGACCAGCTATCCTAGTAGCGTGGATACGAGCAGTCTTCGGGCTAAACTCTAGAGGGTGTGTTAAGCCAGCTGTTATACCATCACATATACCCCTTGAACACCAAGTGAAAGGACACCACACAAGTGTTATGAAAATAAACAGTGTATTTATTTAGATCACAACAGCCCTGTACTCTTTATGAGGACAGGGTACTAAGCACACAACAAAACTCTTAGGAAAATACTTCAAGTTGCACAATTTACAGAAATGCCCGAGGGGCACGAAAAACCATATACTACAAAAGTGGAATGCGAAATTACTAGCAGGTAAGTACTATACTAATAGGCTTTGGAATCGCTAGGACTACGTTACTGAACCTTCAGATTACTAGTAGGAGGCCTAGGGGATTCGGGTGCAGAGTGTGCACTCTCATGCGGGATGCGGGACAAAGTCTATGGAGGCTAGTAAAGGCAAAGTTAGTGTTCTCGGGCGAACCCAATAAGGTAGATCGAAAACGACAGTGGATCCTGACCCTTGGATAGTGAGGCTATGCTGGGGCACTGAAATGCCGAAGTTACCTAGCCCAGGGGCTGCAGCTGCATATGTCTCAAAAGACGTCGGGAATCCTCGTAGACGAACCAGGAGCCTGAAGAAAGACGTTGCTGGCAGGCGACCAGTGAAGAGAGTTCGAGTGATCCAAGCCTGGATCGAAGAGGGATGACACCTGAAAGCAGAGGGGACCAAGTTCGTGACTACTAGCCAGTAGTCAGGTGGCACCAGGAGGGCACCGGATGGTAGTCACCTCGACTAGGTGAGTGGGCGACGCTGTGCTCTGCAGATCTCACGGACCAGGAGGCGTTGTCGGCGACCAGGATGGAGGTGCGAGCTGTCCCACGATGGATGAAGCTGTCGACGTCGCTGGACCCAGGATTGGGGCAACAAGTCTTGGCAAATTCAAGCCCACGCGGTGGACTCAAAATGGCGACGTGAGTGGACCAGGAGGGTCCGGGGTGCTCCTCTTTTGGAAGGGAGCAAGAGCCAGTCTGGAGCAACCAGACCAGCAGCAGTGATGTCGTCGGGCGTCGTTAAGAAGGCCACAAGCCAGCGGGCTAGTAGCCAAACAACGCAGAGAGCAGCAAAAAGCAGAAGGGCCCCACGCAGGTCATGGAGATGCTGGGAGGCTGGACTTCGGTGCTGGAGCTGCTCAGGGTCGGGGCTTCTCGGACACCAAAGCACTCACCAGAGGATCCCTCGGCGGTCGTGCTGGATGGAAGTCGTGCAGTTCTGATGATGGCCGGTCCCTCGAGGTCTCGTCGCACCTACGGTTCTCAGCTTAGCTGTAGAGGTAGGTAGAGGTCAGAGGTGCCAGGGAACCCGGGTCTCGTTGTGCTGGTCGGTCGGATTCCTGAGGAAGGACGTGCAGCAAACCGCAGAGTTCTTAGATGGTGCCTGCGGATGCAGGGTGACTACTCCTTAGTCACAAGGGAGAAATCTTGAGAAGAAGTCTTGAGTTCCTTTCGTGGAAAGTAGTTTCAGGATTCAAAGATGATCTAATTTGGAAGGGTCGCTGCTCCTGCCTTTATCCTAAAGAAAGGGGTGGGTACGTGACTAGGTCCTGCCCTAGGGGTGGGACCAGGAAGGGGGGTGGTTACACCTCTCTCCCATGCCGGACTTTCCCCAGGCCAGGGGCTGGTGGGCCCCTGGAACTGGTTCTAGCCGGCAGATGCGTAGTGAGCACCTGGGGCCACTCTGCAGTCACCTTCCTGTAAAGCCCTGCCTACCCAGGATACACAAAACCCTGTCTGGGATGGTGCTAGCACCGCCCCTGACAGGAAACCCTTTGTCCAAGCTCTCCTCGCTGGAAGGA
This sequence comes from Lissotriton vulgaris, assembly GCF_964263255.1. Taxonomy (NCBI): domain Eukaryota; kingdom Metazoa; phylum Chordata; class Amphibia; order Caudata; family Salamandridae; genus Lissotriton; species Lissotriton vulgaris. The sequence goes on from NC_141695.1 coordinate 1,413,366,990, forward strand.
CTCCCAGCAGCAGGAGGTCAGACTCGTGTCTGTGGTGGCAGCATCCATTTTGTGGAGCTGAGGCTTCAGTTAACTTTAACCGGGGTTCACAGTTACATACATGTCGTGTCCCTCTAGAAAGGTGGAATGCTAACCTCGTCGCCAGAATTGGCGAGGGGTTAGTATTCCAATTCGTATGACACCTTACTCGACATGTTTTGATAAAGCAATACCAGAGATAGCATTTAACCGCGAGGATTATAATGCACTTAAGAGTATATGGTATGCGTTATCATGGAACAGCTATTAGGACTTGGTTCCGCAAGCTGCAAACGGGCTCAGCTCATGCCAGAGCACCATTTCACCCGATTCCAAGCACTCTGCCTTCAGGATTTCTTTTTTTTTTTTGTTTAGAGCCCGCCCTTTCTCTCCATAAATCTGCCAGACCTATTTGCTCCATAATCTCTTTGAGAGACTGCCTGGCTCTGGATGGAGGATGACTTTTATATCTCCCGTGATAGGTGGATTTATCTAGTTTAGGGTTCAATATGACATTGAAATCCCCTGTCCATATTATAGGTTCCGAGGTGGTAATTAAATTGTTCCTGACTATTTCTAAGAAGGATGGGTCGTCTATGTTGGGACCATAGTAACCGACAAGGTTACACACCCATCCATCAATAGACAACTTAACTAACAGCCATCTTCCACTGTTGTCCTCGTTGAAGTTAAGAATCTGCACCTTTGCAGCTTTTTTACAAATTAAGAGAATTCCTCTTATATTAGCGTTGTGGTCAGTACTGATGAATTTGTCAATCCACTTCTGTTTTTTCAGTATCTCGCTGGCCTCGCTTTTTAGAAGATGTGATTCTTGGATGACAATGATCTGCGCTGGGGAATCTCGTAGATATTGTAAGATACGTTCTCTTCTCCCTCGAACGCGCAGACCATTGACGTTCCAAGATAAAAACTGAATTGAGGTCATTTGACGCATCCCTCCCTAGCGTTTGACTCTCTATTGTCGTCATTAAAGTTATTGCCTGTTCGAGCTTTGTTTATCTTGCTTATGGCAATTGAGTTGTTTATTAAAGAGCCTAGTCTTCGAGGACCTGACTTCTGAGGATTATTTTGGATTTTTGTGCCCCCCCCCCACCAGCTTCCAGCTCCCCCCCCCCCCTTGGAGAACCCTCCCATACCTACTCCGACCAGATGTCAGGCCGGCTTTGCGCCGACTGCGCCTTCTCCTCCCTCACCACGGAGTGCTCATCCTGCAAAAACTAAAGAAGAATTTACCTGTATATTTTCCTGTACAGGGCCTTATACCTGATGCTTCATTATTTTCTCCTTTAGTTGTGTTTATGTAATAAAAAAATAAAAAAATAAAAATTTTCCCTTTATGTGGTTATTTATTTGTTATTTAATTACTTATTTACCGTTTTATTCTTTTTTTTATTTTATTTTTTGTATTTTTTATTTTTTTCCATTTTTAATTCGGTAGAAGAGATGCCCATATCTGTGCCTTCTCATCCTTCCTTCCTAAACAGACTTCCTGTAGCCCTTATAAGCCTATGTATTGCCCCTTTATAATACAACTGGTGCTAGTGCAATACAATGCAGTAGAGAAAAGGGGCTTACTGGTTCTGGTCACAGTTTACCCTGAGAGTGGTTACGAATAGTTTCCAAAAGTTCTTCCGCCTCGAAGGAGGATCTAACATTATGCGTCTTGTTATTGTACATAACACGTAAGAACGCCGGGAACCTCATTTGAACTGTTGCACCAGCCGCTCTAAATTTGTCCATCATTTGGCCCAGCTCCCACTGCCTGTCAAGCGTGGTTTTAGACAGATCAGAGCGGACTTCAAAAGGGAAATCAGGGCCTTTTACAGTTTTAAGACTGAGTGCCACATTCAGAATTTTCTCCTTCAAGGCGTAAGTCAGGAAATTTATAAGAACTTTCCTGGGTTTAGTTCTACCAGCGTTCAAACGGAAAGGATCTCGATGGATTCTCTGTATATCTTTGTCCAACTCCTCTACTGTCTCCTCGAGGTTTAGGGATTCCTTCAGGAGTTTAACTGTAAATCCCTTGAGATCTCCACCTTCCTTCCCCTCCGGAATTTTCAAGAGGCGCAAGTTGTTTCTGCGTGAATAATTCTCTAATGATTCCAGTCTGTCTTTCATTGCGTCCCCTTCTCTCCGTAGAGATTGGATCTTGGACTCAGCTGCATCTAAGTTAGCTTTCATTACTCCGGCTGAGCTCTCAAGTGCCTCTGTTCTTTCTCCCAGACCATCTACTTTCCGCTCTAGTGCCTCACATGATGCCCGAATATCGTTCTGGTTGGCTTTGGAGACCAGAAAGTCGTTGCGAATCTCGACTCTCATTGAGGCAATCGAGGCAACCAGAGCCTTCAATGCAGACTCGGTGTTGGTTAAGTTAATAGGGCTGTCTCGCTTTTCTTCCTGATCTGTTAAACTTCGTAAATCGCCTGTGAGGGTCGAAGCTTGCCCCTCTCCGTCGTTTTCCAGGGTGTCTACTAATGTACTAGATGGTGACGGGGACAGTGGATTAGCCATTACAGTGACTAAAGTGGGTAAACCAGGAATTTCAGGGACCCTGGTGGGGCTATAGATGTTCGAGTCAGTGTTGTTTACTGGCAAAATACCAGATGGGGCACCTATGTCGACACTCTCAACACTCTCAACCAGATTATTAACAGGTACCAAATCTAGAACCTGAGGCAATACTTTAAAAAAAGAGCGCAAAGAGGGAGTTACTTTCCCAGCGTTGCATGCTGAGCTCGAAGCTTTCGTGCCCCCCTGAGGACCAGAATTACTGTGTTTTTTATTTCTTTTCCCTTTGGGTTTTGATTTGGATTTCTGATTTGGCTTCTCCTTCTCCTTCCCCTTTACTAAATTCTTGAGAGTAGAAGTAGAAGTTAAGGGCTCGGTTGCTGTCAGAGTGGATGTAGAGGGATCAATTGCTGCCGCTGCCCCTAAAACAGGGGATTCTGGGATTTGTAGTAGCCTTCTACTGACCCCTTGTATCCTCTCCAGGTTCCCTATTACCGAGCTAAAATTTTTGGCACAGCCCCCTCTCTGGGCGATTTCCTTGTCTGTCTTGTCTTTCTCACTCCTCTGGTTCACAAAAGCTCCCGGGCTAACATTAACCCCCTCCCGACTCTTTTCTCTAATTATTGAGACTAAGTCTCCTCCAGTCGTTGTCTCCTGCTCCCGTCTAGTTTGAACAGGGAAAGCAGCTTCACCACCTTGTTTCTGAAGTAGCTGAACCTCCGCTCCCCCTGAGCCTGCACAGCCCAGCCTACCTCTCTGCTGTCCCCTCGCCGAGCGCCCCCGACGTAGCTCCACGGCTGCCCTGTGCCACAAGCCCTGGAGGGGCGGAGAGCTGCTGGGAGTAGATCGTGAAGCGTGACACATCCGTGAAGTGAAAGAACACCAAGCCAACACTGGCCCCCGCAGGCTGCAGACAGACATGCAGGCAAGCGCTCCGGAGACACGGTGATCACACCAAGACACACACTGCATACAGCACCGTGGTTACATGCCCGGACCCCCAGCAGGTAAGGACGGCGTGGATTCCGTCATGCCAGGCTTCCGAAGAGATGAAGCAGGAAGAGCAGCTCCGTGGTGTGGAGCTCGGCGTTCAGCGCGCGCACCGCACTAGCCTGCGGCCGCCATGTTCTCCCTCAATCGGGAATCACTCTGCCTTCAGGATTGTCAAGGCCTGCCATAGGAGTGACTGATAGGAATCTGGGTGTCCATTTTAGGGTTAGATATAGGTATACTATATCTATAGCAAAGGGTGATTACACCACCTTGCCCCAGCTGTCATGCAGCCAGTTGTGTCAGATTTAGATGGCCATCCAGGGGTGGCATAATACATGCTTCAGCCCCTGGTAGGCCCTGGGTACACCTATGCCCTGAGTTACAGGGTCTGATAAGGTGGCCCAGTCCCAATTGGATAATGCACCTAAGGTACACATGTCAATTTAGTGAGAGAACAGCTAGGCTGTGGGTCTGATTGGCAGGCCCACAGCCAGAGGAAGTCGTAAACCAGTGAAACAAAAGCAAAAAATCTGGGTGATCATAGGATTGCAGACCCTACTCTCCTACACTCAGGGAAGCCATCTCTTCCAGTTTTTGTTGATTTAGATTTAATTCTAACCGCACTAGATTGTTTCTGGTACATGCGGGTAGATGGAATATCTTTTTATATGCCGAGCAGTGGATTTTTTCTAGAGCTCTTGGTAATTTCCCTGGGAAGGCCAGTTGTGCATAATTAAGTGATGGTATTAACTTCGCCCTCAGGACTCTTTGAATTGCAGTAGTTTTGGGGCTGTGTAAAGAAGCATAAAGCTTGCCAAGGGCGTAGGTAATGCTTTTCCCTTTTGTGTGTATTTTATCAAAGTGAACTCCTGGGTGCCCTGTTTCAGTGAGCCAAACTCCCAAGTAATTGTAATGTTGTATATAATCCAAAGTCAGCTGTCCTAGCCTCCATTTTGCCAGTTTTTTTTCGGATAGTGCCCAAAGATTGTTATTTTTGATTTAGATTGGTTGGCAATCAGTTTGTTCTTTGCGTTATAAGTTGCCAGAGCCGAAAGAGCTTTTTGTAGGGCAATTTTGGTATGGTCAAGGAGTACCAAGTCGTCGGCATATTGCAGAAGTTGGATCTTAGTATGTCCGATCCTCGGCATTGCTAGTGATGCTCCAATCAGGGCTTGACCCATGTCTGCGGTATATAGGTTAAACAGCATCGGAGCTAATACGCATCCTTGTTTCAGGCCGCGATCAATGTCAATTTTCTCTGAGGCAGAGGCTGTCGAAAGTTTGATTCTGACCCAAGTTCTTGAATACAATGATCGACTAGCTTGTAATAAAGAAGGATCAATATTCCAGCTTGCCAATTTCTGCCAGAGGATCGAACGGTCAACCCCATCGAATGCTGCCGTATAATCAATGAAACAAGCGAACAGCGGCAGACATTTTCATGCCACGGCCTTCTGTGCGAGATATGAAAGTGCTATAATGTTGGCCACTGTTGATGCTCCGGATCTAAACTATGTTTGATAAAAGGGCAGAAGGCCCTCGTTGCTGACTCAGTTTGAGAGCTCCACCAGAAGGGTACTTGCATAAGCCTTGCCCTCGATGTCATGCAAGGCAATCATGTGATTGTTTTGAGGATTGGATTTTGGACCTTTCTTATGTATTGGGTGCAATAGCGACCCTCTCCAAGAATCAGGGACGTCCCCCAAGAGTAGGCATTCGGCGTATAGCGTGGTCAGTTTATCTGTTTAAAAATCTGTGTCTTCCCTGAAACGGGAACCAGGCAGGCCGTTGAGTCCTGGTGCACCATTGTGTCTAATCTTTTTTAAGGTTGTATTAACCACCTTTTTTTCGGGGGGAACCGAGTGGTCCACAGTTTTTAAAGGATGGTTGATGATGACTGGTCGTCCAGCCTCGTCCGGGTCTTTATTCGGTGGAGTTGTACTTCCTTCCTCTTGGTACAAAGTTTTCACATGGACTGCCCAGGTGTCAGCGTCAAGGGAGTTCTCTCTATGGTTGGCTCCTTGGTTTAAAGTATTTAGGTATTGCCAAAACTCTTGGGACTTACCGGGTCTCAGTAGCTCAAAGATCTTTAGCCATTTTGCCTCAATATAGTCCCGTTTTGCGGCCCAAACTTTCTTCGAGTGGGTTTTTGCTGCTTCTTGAAATAGCCTTTTAGCGGAGGCTGAGCCCGTTTTCTGATAGGCCCTTTGTTTGGTTCTTAATTGTTTTGCACCCTCTTTAATTGCAGGAATGTGTCCAAAGTTGTGCCAAGGATATGGAGGAGTTTTAATTGTTATGCCTCCTTGAAGTAGTATTACCAGTTTACGTGCAGACTGGTCCCCTTCTTCTATTGCGCCCCTGCTGTTTTCGCTTTGTAGCCCGTCGGCCCATTTTTTTTCCATATCACAAACTTGTTAATTGGCACTGGACCCCATTTGATCCTTCTCGGCAATGTGAACAGTTCAACTCCATTTGATGACCCAACGCATAGTAAAGTGTAGCAATTGACTACTATAAGCTTTAACGTGATTGTTAGTGCGGCGTGATCGCTTTCATTACGTTGGTCTACTTTATAGTCTGTCATAGGATTCTGTTGCCAGCTGCTTAGTAGAATATAATCTATAGTAGTTTGTTTATTGTATGTTGGTGGGAAGAGAGCTCCTGGAGTGTCCCTTAAGAGGAGAGAATGAGCTGATAGCAGCTGATAAGAGAACATCAGGACGTTAAAGGCCTCTTTTGCCGTAGAACGATTACTTTGTGCTACCTTAGCCCCAATATTATGTGTGTTAAAATCCCCAAGTATTATTGGTTTCATATGTGCATACTGTAGGAGAAGATTTTCTATAAGACTTATTAACTGAGACAACTTGTCCTTATCTCCCGGTCCATGAGGGTTATAATAAACATTAATTAAGAGTATTTTAATGGACCCTTGTTTGTCGATAAGCCTTTCAGGGTGCCTGCCATGAACATGTTTGATGATGTTTTTATTTCTGTAAATTGTATTTCCTGAGAAAGCCTGATGTATATTTATTTATTTATTTATTTATTTAATTTATATGGCGCGTTATAACCACAGGGGTCTCTAAGCGCTAATATAGAAGTATATAAGTATATAAGTATATAAGTATATAAGTATATAGAGTATATAGAAATACCTCCAGATGGTCTACCAAATATGTTCTCCTTAATAGCTGGTTTGCAGTATTCCGCGAATCCTCTTATTGCTATTGGTTTAATGGCTCACGTCTCTTGGATGCAAATTATGTCCACTCCAGCCAGGAACAGCAGTATCTCCTGGTTTTGTACTAGCTTTAGAATCCCTGCTACGTTCCAAGACATGATAGTTACACTTTGAGTGCTAATCATTGAGTTTTTAGGGATTGCTGGGGGAGCCATTAGCGGGAGCTGTAAGGTTTTCTTGCTTGCAAAGAAGCTGGGATTAGGAGTTATGATTTAAGGCCCTTGGCACCCAGGACCAGCCTTTGCTGATATTGTTCTCAATTGAGCAAGACCGAGTTCCTTGACCCAGGATTGTGGTTACTTTAATCGAACCGTCACTTGTTGGATTTATTTTTGTGCCACTGTTAGTCCCGTGAAGAATGGACGCTGCGGGTGGCCGTAGATGAAGTAGCTCATTCAGTGGTGTTTTTTTTGAGTGGCCAATTCCAGAGTGGCGGTTTGTTGCTTCGAGTAACTATGTTTCAGGAGCATTGGATATTTTGGCACAGGCCTGCTCGTAATCTTTATGCCCCAATTTACCAGTTGTTCTTTACTTCTTTTTAATGCCTGAGCCATATCTAGATTGGAGAAACGCAACTCTGTAATTTCATTGCTCTCACCTGGACCTGGGGTAAGGAAGGAGACGCTTTCAATGTCTGTTGTATTTATAGTTTCTAGACCTGGGATATTGGCGCAAAGTTTTAAAAGATTGCTGCGGTGAAGGATGTCCCACTTGCCCTGTGAGACGTATTCAGGGTGAAGTAATATTTTCAAGTCATCGTGAGTGACAGAAGATGGCTTATGATGTGTCGTAACTTCCTGTGGTTTTTGACAAGTTGAGGTTTTCTGTGCCAATCCGTCGACCTTGGCCTCTGCGTGATTTATGTTACCAGCCGTCAACTGGTCTTTCCTCTCAGGCTTAGCTAAGGTAGGTGAAGCTTCCCTTACTCTACAGGCTATGAACTTGGTGGAGCCTTGAGGTCCCCTTTGGCCAGGGGATTGTTTGTTTATTTTTAGTATGTCTCTGGTCGTGCCGCTCGAACATTTATCCACTGCAATGTTCGGCAAGGAACTCCCTAAGTTAGATACCTTGGTTCTTTGTGAGGCGTGCCTTCCGTCCCAAGGTATCGGTCCTTGTGGGCGGTTAGAGCACCAGCTGGTTTTTACTTCGCCTGTTTCCACAGTTTTTGACAGTTGCTCCGTGTGCACATCCAAAGTGTCCCCAAGAGTTATTTCTAGGTTAATTTTGCCCAGATTAGTTGAACTTATAGCATTTTCATTTAGAATGTGAGTCTTTGGAGGACTAATAGTCTCAGAGTCGTTATTGGTGTGGGTCCCAGCCTCTTTATTTTCCTGCAGCAACCACTGCCTGATGGAGCCATTAGAGATGGAGTTGTTTTTTCTTTGTTTATTCAACTTTTTTAGTTTTTTCTCATTTTTCCGTGAAAGGTGGGCAGTATCTGAACTTGTCAAGTGCAAGGTGTTTGAAGTTTCTTGTTCTTTAGCATTGAAGCAGCCAGGTTCTGTTGCCGTTTTTGTAGCTCTACATGGGCGCTCCTCTATTGCCTTATGATGTCTTGCTGGAGGTCTTTGACATTGGTTTGGGAATGCTGCAAATTTTCAGTCAGAGAGCGATCGTTGTTGTTCTGCTGGGAGTATACAGTGTTCCGATGCCTGCTGGTTTCTGACTTAAGATCCTCAATTAGTGTGTTCATTATCTCTGGTAGCTTTTCCAAGTTAAGCAGTACATGACTGCAACCGCAGTCCTGCTGTTTTAGTGTTGCTGTTGTATTTGCCTGAGCTCGATGAATCAAAGAATTCAAATGTTCTAGTTTGGAGTCTATTCCTGAAATCAGACCAGCGACTGTTTGTAGAATGGTTATTTGAGCATCCAGTTTGTCTGCGTGCATTATTGCGGCATTTACCATTGAAGACAAGCCGTCATTAATTAGTACAAATCTAATTTGGACGGCTTCGGCTCCTTTTCCATTTCCTGTCCCCGTCCTAGCGAGCTAGGGGTTACAGGAATCAAAGGAATCAAAGGAGCATTGTCATAAGCGCTGCTACTTTGAGTTGGAGAGTAAGTTACTGTGGCTACAAATGGTTCGGCGATTGCACTTAATGCTTGAGCGTTGATTGTTCTGACCTCCTTGGTCCCGATTATCCCATTTGTTCCAGTCTCTCCCTTCTCTCCATTGACCAGACCGTCAGTTTGCGTGTCCCGTGGCCGTAGGGTTACTGAGTTGGAAGTGCTAATTTTACAGTTATTATTGCTATTGTTGCTGAGCAAAATTGGTGCTGTAGTTGTTTGTGATATTAAGCCCCCCCGGCACCATGATTAATTCTGGCGATAATGGGATTGTCAGGCTCCTGGGTGAGTGGGATCCTGGCGATGTAATAGAGACGACTGTGGTTGAACTAGTAATGGTGTTGATATGTCCTGAGCCTGCCAAATTTGGCATTCTATGAAGAAGAAATTCCCTTATATCTCTATTACTGTCAGTACTAAGTGATTTTGTTTCTAGTTCTCAGGCTAAGGGAGCTCTTGTTGGGCGTAGGCTCATGTAGGATTGCATCCTATCCTAGTTGGAGATTAGGCGCTAGTAGTGGAGCTGAAGGCAAGTCTCCTATTTGAGCCACCTCCGCCTCCACCTCCACCTCCACCTCCGCCTCTGCGAGTCCGTCCTTTACACTTAAACCCAGTTTTGAAGCCCCTCTGCCAGAGGGGTAAATAATTTTTTCCTTATGTTGTCTTGCTGACTTGTGGGGGCGGGGCTTCTCTTGGTGTTGAAGCAGAGTTGAATTTCTTGTTCTCATAATTTTTTATTTATTTGTAGCTGCACGATGCTGCCCTACAGCCCAGTAGCTCCTGGAGGCACTCTGTGTGCTGGGCTCAGTCTTGGCTGCTCCTTTAGGGGATCTTGTTCCTGCCTATCCCCCACTGGAAGGAAAAGAAAATCCTACTTGTGCCACCGGCTACCGGCCTCGTCCTCTATGCTGCGCCTGAGTTTAGGGGTGGACCAAGATCGGACAAGCCGCCGAGAGAGTGCTGCAGACGGGAGAGGCGGGAAAGTGATCGCCAAAAGCTGCTGCTACCCCCTCGTGCTCCTGGACTCACTGCAGTACCGCCAAGCGATCCATGGTCACGGTGCAAACTCTCCTGTGCAGTGTTTGGGGAGGCGCTCTGCGGCTTTCACTGCCTTCGCTGCCACCGCTGACACTGCCACCTAGACGAGACTGCAGCATGCTGGCCCCTCGTCTGCAGCGTGCTGGCCCCCCGTGTTATGTTGTCTTGTTTATCTTACATCTCTCCCATGCTGGGCTCTTATCTCTCTTTCCATGATCCTGCTTAGAATTAGAATCCTTCCCTGTTCTTAGAATAAGAATGTGCTGGTATTCCAGGTCAGTTGCGACCTGAAGCTGTTTGTGGATGAGGCTATTAAAACGGACTTCTGAACCCTTCTTCGTTTCCTGTCTGCTTAATTTGGAGAAACACTACATTATTATTGGCGACGATCCTACCTCTTGTAAGCCTCAACACACAGCTGTCTCCATTTCGAATTTCCTCTCCAGCGGCTGAACTTCTGAAAGGAAGCGTAGCCTTCCCAGCGGCTGATCCGACGACGAAAAAAAGAAGAAAAATAACTCCTTGGTGCGGTGAGGAGAAAGGCGGGAGGTTAATTAAGATAAAGGGAGACTTTAAAGGAAAAGAAAATAGATTAACGCGCTTTAACTAAAAGCTTAAGCCGTTAGGAGTGCTCGCGCTGCTCGCGTGTCATTGCGCGATCCGTTTGGCAGTGCGTTCCAAGGAAGGGCTTTGTGCGTTTCAATGACGCGTCACGCTAGCGTCATAAGGAAGTGCGTATGCGTTTCAAGCCTCAAATGATCGACCACCCACAAGCTGAAACGAACAAGCTCTGTTAAAGCGCGTCATCAATAAGAAAGAACGTGGGAAAACGAAAACATTCTTTTTACAAGATCAGAACGTACCATTGTTGTCTAATCACGTTCTCAAGAAAAAATGTTCAGAATGTGGCATTGTTAACATGAACAAACAAAAAGAGTGATCTCACAAGGCTGACTTCATTATTGATGAAACAAAGACTAGTAAAAAGGTGAAACAAAGAGAAAAGAGGTTAACACATCATTATATTACCAAATAATATTTTTCATGAGAGTTCTTTAAAGGGAAATCGCATAATAAAAGTGAACCTAAAAGAAAGGATAAAAAAAAAAGAGAAAGAAGATGCAGAATGTAACTCAACCTTCATTCTTTTTAATAAGTCCAGGTGAGCCGAATGTAAAATGGCAGAAATGGAAGAAGATTTTTGCAAATTATGCGAGGGTTTGCGGCACAAACTTAAGTGCAGAAAGGAAACATTCTCTATTGTTACACTGTTTAGGAGGTGAAGGCCAAGATGTATTAGAACACTTACCAGAGCTCACTGCGGCGGAGCAGAGAAACTTAAACGAATACGAAATAGCTATAGAACAATTAGATCGTCATTATCTCCCAAGGTTGAGCACGATAATGGAGAGATACCATTTTGGTCTAAGGGGTCAAAAGAGAGATGAGTCTGTAGAAGACTATGTTTCGGCATTAAGAAAGTTGGCCTCTTCGTGCAAATTTGGACAAACATTAGAAGAAAGAATAAGAGATCAGTTTGTTCTGAAGTGTGCCCATGACAGCATTCGGAAAGAACTATGGCTAAAAGACGAACCACCCTTAGAGGAAGTACTTGTAATAGCAAAACAGGTGGAACACATGACCAAATGTGTAGATGAACTGAAGAGTGAAAAAGAGAAGATGGTAGAACCGGAAAAGAAAACGGAATCAAAAGTGGAAGAAGTAGTTTGCCAAGTTCAAAAAGAAGATAAAGTAGACAGTGGAAAAAATGACAATGTGATGAACAGATTTAATCCTAATTTTAATATGTCTAACAAATTTTCTTGTTACAGATGTGGCAACTCAAGTCATTTAGCTAATTCACCAAACTGTCCTGCATTGAAATCTATTTGCAATGATTGTGGGAGAAGAGGTCATTTTTCAAAATGTTGTAGAACGAAAGGTAATAGAAGAGATACTACTTACAAGAAATGGACACAACCACAGGTGAAAACTGTAACTTTTCAAATTAGTACTGAACCATTAGATCATCCTACACATTTAGTTAAGGTAGATGATGCCATGGTTGAGTTTAAATTTGATTCATGTTCACAAATCACAATGATCGATGAAGAGTTACTGCACAAAACCTTTGGAAAAAACGTAAAGTTGTTCAAAAGTGACATCTTACCCTTAGATTATGGCAGTAAACTCATTAAGATTTTAGGTTATTTTATGGCCACTATGGAATTGGGATGCAGAATCATTCCAGGGAAAATTTATGTTACAAATTTTGGTGATGCCCTAATTAGCTGGAGAGATCAACGTGACCTTGGAGTTACACTTGACCCAAATGCCACACCTCAGGTGAAAATTCTTGAAATTGAGAACCTATCCGACATGTTTGCAGAAAAGTTCCCCTCTGTGTTTAAGGATAAGTTAGGATGTTTAATTGGCTACAAGCATTGTATAAAGCTTAAAGAAAACGCAATTCCCGTAGTAGCAAAAGTTAGAAGGATTCCTCTGGCAGAACAAGTGAAGGTCCAAGAGGAGATTGAGAAGTTAATTAAAAATGACATAATAGAACCTGTAGAGGCCACTGAATGGTTGGCTCCAATTGTTGTGGCAAAGAAGCCAACTGGGGAGATTCGTTTGTGTATTGATCTAAGAGCATTAAATAAGGAGGTGGTGGTAGACAGATTCCCGTTACCCAATATAGATGAGATTGTAGGCACATTGGAGGGTGCGAGATATTTTACCACACTGGATCTGGCATCTGCCTACCACCAGGTTGAATTGGATGTTTCTTGTCAAGACTTAACTGCATTTGTAACTCCAATGGGCACTTTTAAGTTCAAAAGAATGCCTTTTGGATTAATATCAGCTGCCTCTGTATTTCAGAGAATCATGACACACATACTTAAAGGACTTCTAGGAGTGAAATGTTACCAAGATGATCTTCTAATATATGGGTCAAACTTGCGAGAACACAATGAACGTGTGTGTAATGTGTTGAGAAGATTGTCTGACTCTGGTCTGTCTCTCAAAAAGGAGAAATGTAAATTTGGCTTGGAAGAGGTAAACTACCTAGGCCATTGTATTAAGAGTGAAGGGGTTTTTCCTAAATCTGATCTGGTTACTTCCATCAATAATATGGCTGAGCCTGTTAATAGAGAGGAGTTGTTATCCTTTCTCGGGATGGTAGAATTTTATGCGAAATTTATCATTCATTTTGCAGACAAGACAAAGAATATGAGGAGACTCACTGGGAAAAGTGTCACATTCGACTGGTCTGACGAGTGCAGGAAAGAATTTCAGGATATAAAAGAGGAACTGCAGAAAGCTCCATGCTTACAAGCATTTGTTCCTGGGTTACCTACATTCATATTCACTGATGCGAGTGACAAGGGATTAGGAGCAGTTTTAGTCCAAAATAAGCATGACCAGGATTCTTTAATTGCATGTGCATCCAGGTGTCTTCGTGGTCCGGAATTAAACTATTCCGTAATTGAAAAGGAATCATTAGCTATATATTGGGCGTTAAAAAAATTCAAAAATTTGGTTTGGGGGACTAAATTTGTTGTCAAATCTGACCATAAGCCACTAAAAGAAGTTTTTTGCAAAAAGGGGTTAGATTCTATCTCTTCTCGGATTAGAAGGTGGATCATATCCTTACAGGAATTTGACTTTGAAGTGCAATATTTACCTGGTGTGTCAAACAAGGCTGCTGATTGTTTTTCTAGGTTGGTGAAAGGTGATGATGCTGGTGGTGAAGATGACTATGTTGATGAGGATGATTTCCTCAATGTATGTGAGGTTACTGAGGGTGTGGTAGGAAAGGAAGAGTGGAAAGAGGAATTGTTAAAGGATGAGGAGTTGGTTAGAGTAATGTCTCTATTAAAAGATAATAAGCCTCTGGAAAAACCTTGGTCCTTGGTTTCTCAGGAGCTATCCATTTCAGATGAAATGCTAACTCGTGGTTTGAGGCTTATCCCTCCCTTCTCTTTGAGGAAAAAGTTGTTGTTACATGCACACTCTGGACATTTGGGCATAGTAAAGACAAAAGAGATGATTCGTACTCAGTTTTGGTGGCCAGGAATGGATTTAGAGATAGAACGCATGGTTAGGGACTGTGTTGAATGCTGTGCAAGTGACAAAATTCTAAAAGTCAGACAAATGCCTATGGTATGTAGAGAACTACCCAATCATCCTTGGGATGAATTAGCTATTGGCATTTTAGGGCCCCTCACTGGAGTTTCTGACACACCGTACCTGATAGTACTAATTGAATACCTCAAAAAATGTGGGATATTACACAAGCGAACATCATTATACCACCCTGAAACAAATGGTGCTGTTGAGAGGGTCAACCGTACTTTGAAAGAAAGTATTCAGCTCGCAAGAGCTAGTGGGTTAAATTGGAAAGATGCACTAAGGGAAAGAATTGATGCGTATCGTTGTCCCACTCACTCAACTACTGGTAAATCCCCTTTTGAGCTATTCAGGGGTAGAGTTCCGAACACTATGTGGTGTCCAGGTTGGATGAATCTGAAGAAGGGGTTTGTGGACAATCGTGTTGGTGCTTGGAGGGAGAGGGAAATAGAAAAACAAACTTGTAGGAAAGCGTATTTTGACAAAACTAAATGTGTAAAATTTCATGAAGTGAAGGTAGGTGACCTTGTAAAAATAAAGGCACCTGTTGGGAGAAGGTCTTGGTCAAAATATACTGATATCAGGCCTGTCAGTAAAGTGTTTGGTAATGCCATCAAAACACAAGATGGGAGGATTTGGAACAAAAGTCGAGTTGTGGTTGTTAGATCAAAAAACATCACTCAGTCTGACTGTGATACTAAATCTAATCTCTTTGGTATAAACAACTCGTCTCGCTCCTGTCCCAACTTCTCACATAGCACTCGTCAGAGAAGTCAAAGATTACGCAGTGCTCCTATGTACATGAAAGATTATGTGTAAACAATGTTCATTTTTCTTCCAATTTTGCCTACTCCATTTATCCCACTATTTCGTTTTATCTTAATGTCTTTATTTATTGTAAAGAAGGGAGATGTGTTATGTTGTCTTGTTTATCTTACATCTCTCCCATGCTGGGCTCTTATCTCTCTTTCCATGATCCTGCTTAGAATTAGAATCCTTCCCTGTTCTTAGAATAAGAATGTGCTGGTATTCCAGGTCAGTTGCGACCTGAAGCTGGTTGTGGATGAGGCTATTAAAACGGACTTCTGAACCCTTCTTCGTTCCTGTCTGCTTAATTTGGAGAAACACTACACCCCGTCTGGCCCCCGTCTGGGTACCGGGACTGCTGCGGCGAAAAACGGCGGAATGGCGGAGCGGTAGGCTCTTTTCCTCTCTTCTCCCTACAGCGGGAGCTCCAACTGCAAGGCGCAAACAGCAGGCTCTCTGGAAAACCCGGACTGAATGAGCACTGCATTGTCTGCATAAAGCAGAACTGGTATGCACTGGTGCCCGACTTGCGAGAGGTCAGAGCATTTATTGGCAAGAGTGCTACCCAGACTGTTAATGTACAAGTTAAACAGAAAGGGAGCGTGTACGCACCCTTGTGGAACCCCTTTTTTTGGATATTGAAAGATCGGGTACATTTACCTGTCATTCCAAAAGCGGACCCCTCTAGCGCTTGCTTAATACAAATGACTAAAAAAGTTGAATATCATGGTATCTACTCCAATTGAAAGCATAACAGACCAGAGTTTGTCATGGACTAGGCAATCGAAGGCAGAGAACAAATGAACGAATGTCAGGAACAAGTTAACACACTTTGTATATTTATATTTGCCTATCAATAGGTTCAGGTTGATAGCTTGCTCCATGGTCCCAATTTCCAGCCAGTCTTCAGTTACTGCAATCTCAACTCTGGACTTTTTATCATCACAGAAGAAAGGGGAATTTACATCACGCCAAAATGCTGTGTTGTCGTTGTTACGACTTGCCTCAAGCATTTGATCCCAGGCCTCCTCCTTCAAACCATTTTTACGGGCTTTTAGGGCAAGCCTATACACCTGTCTAAATTTTTTAACTAAAGTGTTCCTAGGTAAAGTATTTAAAGAACGTTTCAAGCTTTTATGCATCTCAATACAAGCATGGTCAAACTAACCCTTAGTTTTTACAACTTCTCTCTTCTGGTGGGAGGTTAGCTCTGCTTTGATATCATTGGTAATTATGTTAAATGCATCTATGACAGTACTAGCTGCTGTTTCCTCGTCTAAGCATATATCAAAAGCCCTTCTCTGCTGATCTATTAGCTGTTCTAAAACTTTGGTTTGATCAACCATGGATCAACACAGAGTAAAGTCATTTAAGCGATATACTTTCATTCTTTCAATAGATGGCGTACAATGGACGTCCTCTTGGTTGTTAACAGAATTAATGTCTAGTTCTAAGCTCTGAGGGAAATGATCGCTCATTGCAAGTTCATGTAGAGTGATTTTGTTGACTAAAGCAGAATAGCTGTTAGGGAACAGCAGATAGTCAATAACGCTATTATCCACACCACCATTAAATATACAAGTAACGTCAACTGGCCTACGCCCAAACTCATTGCTAAAGCCCAGGTCATACTTAAAAGATAACTTGTTGCGTTTCTCTCTGTATTCTATATGTCTAAAGTGGGAGATGTCATCATTAGTGGGGGGTAACCAAGCCACAGATTTTATTGGACGGCAACTGGCATAGTTAAATGTTAAAATCTCCCCCCCATAAAAGAATTGTATCTCTCTGGCTTTATTATAAAAATGCACTATTACCAACAATAGCGACCTTGAGAGTTTTTTAGAGACAATTTGATAAAATGGATTTGTAGACTTAGCAGCAATACAGGAGGAAATCAGTTTATAAGAGACATAGATGCAGAGGCCACCTTTAGGCCTACCAAATTTTCAGGAGGTGGTTGGGGAATGAAATGTTTTAAAGCCATTGAGATGGATTGGCACAACAGCCTTAATTTCGTGTAGGCAGATAATGTTAAAACCAGACATGAAATGTAACCATTCTGACAGGTTATGCTTACTACGAAGCCCTGATACATTCCAACATAAAACAGTAATGGCACATTCACTGTGGATTGTCGGAACTGTATTTGCCACAATGCTCATAGAGACCGGCTTGGCACTTGTTAGTAGGTTCGATGAACGTTCCTCACTCAGTGAGCTGATAGGTTAGGTGGGAGTTATAGAAGGTGTTACATAAGAATTGTCTTCGTTCTCCTTGCTGCCCACAGTCAGTCCACACCAGTAAGGGAGGAGAGACAGTCAAACCTGTTAGAGATCGGAATTGAGAACGTGGGGGGAACAGGAATAATTTAGATTAGATGTTGGTGGTTGAGATAAGGATTATAATTGAGGGTGCGGTTGTGACAACGAATGCGATTGTTTAGAGGACTGTGAGATGGGTTAATAGAAAATCCTGAGGGGTAAAACAGAAATTTGGTCGGGATTCAAGAAACCTGTGCTTGCTCTACCTAGTATTGTTTTAACAAATTCTGGAGTTTTAAAGGAGAGCACCACGCAGTCCCTCTGAAGAATTTTGGGACTTTTGCTGACTCACTTGACCCATCTAGCCATCTTGATATCCACAACAAGAACTTACCCATCCCATCTCTTGTACTTAACCAATTAAGAGACTTGTTTCTTAGAGAATCCCATGGTTCTTGGATAGACGGAAGAAGAGTCAGCACATTGGCCAAAATAGCCACATAGGGGGTCGCAGCTGGAGGAAGGTCTAATCTGTCTAATTTGGACAAGGAGTGGTTAGAGACATTTCCCAAATAAAGTTTGTTAATTGGGGAGAAGAAGACCTTGGTTTGGGGCGATTACTTACTACTAAAGCTGGTGCTGGTTGGATCAGGGACGCTGTATTTGCCAAAAGACAGTTAGATGGATCAGTGTTCCCTGAAGTAGACGGCTGTAGTCTAAGATTAACAGAATGTCTGGAATTTGAACCACTTTAGTTGGTGTTACCATACCACCGTCCCAAAGCGTTCCCATGTGATGATTGGCTACTGGGGTGTGACTTAATTGTCCCTAGTAAGTCTACACAGGTTAATACAGTATGTTCAATCGCTTTAAGTCTGTCAGTAAAAGTACTAAAAGAAACCTTAACAAAAATGGTCCAAGGGGGCAGTTGCCACTTTTTTACTGCTGCCTCTTGGTGGTTTAGTTATGGCTGCCTGTTTCTGGGTGAGTGCCTTCTATTTAACCCGTACTGATCCACCCTGCATCGCCTCAGTATGATCATTAGTACTACTATTAGGCATGTTTGGGGGATTGTATGGCAGATAAAGATTCGAGGAACACAGTGAGGTGGAATTCTGTAGACTCTCGTCGTTATCAGATACACCATTAAAATGAGCCTCGGGTAAAAATGCTAAGCTTGGGTTTATCAAATCAGAGCACCTACCGAAACAGGTAGGTGATGTTTCTTCTACACTAAGGATCTGCTTTTCTATATCCCCCATTGCCCCTGTGATGTAGTTCATAATAGACGAGTGGATTTTGAAGGGGGCTTGACTAAGGTAGTGCTAGGATGTTTCCTTTTCCCCATGATCTAAATGTAACAATATCTGATTATCTAAATGACAGAAGCAACAAAGGCCTTATTTGAAGATGATTAAAGGAAAAAGCCTAAGAAACATGGGGAGATCCAAAGAGAAATGAATCAGCTAAGAAACAAAAATCCAAGTTACTTAAATGCCGGTAACATACAGTAATTATTGGCAGGAAAAGTAAAACCACCACTTCCCTGGGAGCCTGGGTCACAGGGGCTGTTGGAAATTAAAAGCAGGTTAACAGGAAAGATATGGCTAGCCATCACCACAAACTGACAATAACTTCCACACCATTAGGGAACAGAATGAAGAGACCAGCCAAAAGGGGGAGCCAGCACTGCCTCTTCCTGTCACTAATGGGTGCATACAGGCCCGCGCAGCGGGACTCACCAGCCCTTAAATAGTGGAAATCCAAAACAGGTGTGGGTCACACAGGGAGTTATGGGCGTTGTAGTGCCCCAGCGGTTGGGTCATGCAGCAGCATACCCCCTGCAAGAATCGGCACCCAAAGCGCAGGTGAAGCAAGTGGAGCACGGAAAGAACAAACCAGCAGCAGTTCTTTATTGGCGTTTGCAGGTCCAAGTCCAGGTAAGAATCCCCAGCGCAGCGGGACTCACCATCCCTTAAATAATGCAAAACCAAAACAGGTGTGGGTCACGTAGGGGGTTGTTGTAGTGCCCCAGTGGCTGTGTCAAGCGGCAGCACCCCCAGCAAGAACCAGCACCCAAAGAGCAGATGAAGTAAGTGAAGCGTGGAAAGAACACACCAGCAGCAGTTAGTTGTTGGCGTTTGCAGGTCCAAGTCCAGGTATGAATCCCCAGCGCATCGGGACTCACCAGCCCTTAAATCGTGCAAAACCAAAGCTGCTGTGGTTCACACAGAGGGTTATGGGCGTTGTAGTGCCCCAGTGGATGCGTCACGCAAAGGCACAACCCGTCAAGAATCGGCACCCAAAGAGCAAGTGGGGAGCAGAAAGAACACACCAGCAGCAGTTCCTTAATGGCATTTTCAGGTCCAAGTGCAGGTAAAAATCTCCTTTTACTCAGTTGTCGTAGATGGTAGAAATGCAGTTCTACACTTCCACATAACAGTCCATTTAGGAAGCTTTCTGGACGTACCAAAAGCATTCACCTGTCAGGTTCAGCACTTTGGGCACGGCCAAAAAGAACTGTAAGCCAGTGCGACTGTAACTCCTGGTTCCTTTTTCTCAAGTGAAAGATGTAGCAACAGGGTCTCGATTAGCTGCTGATCTGGCAAACCTATATATAGATCACTACAAGCAATAACATCTGTTTTGTTTATCGAGCCCCTTTTTGATGAGAAAAACACACTGGTGTAGGTACATTGAAGATATTTTCAAAATGTAGACAGGTGACCTTCCTTCACTTGAACACTTTCATTCATGGCTGAAAGCCAAGCCCCTGGACATTGGATTACATTTATCACATAACAACAAGGAGATTACCTTCCTTAACCTTACTGTGCAAACTAATGAGGGCGCGCTACATACAACACTGTTCCTGAAAACTACAGACAGGAATACTTGCTAAGGCATTCTGGCCACCATCTATGCAATTTAAGCGATAATGTGCCCTTTGGACAGTTTTTACGGCAAAGGAGGAACTGTAAACTGAAGGAAGATTTCTTTAAAGAATCTGACATCCTGATGTTGAGACTGTATTACTAAGGTAATCTCTTACACCTCAGTAAAAAATCAAGGAAATAGGCCTGGTTAATTCCCTATTAACATTTGGTGACACCGAAAGAGAAAACATAGTGATGAATTTTAAGTAAGGTAGCTACGTTTTGTATTGTGCCTGAGGGTTTGGAATTTGGAACAATGAAATACTGGTTGAGACAATTTTCCTACATTATTTCTGCTAGATGGTGTCCATGCAACCATTATTTTACAGGTCATGCACAACACCAAAGTTAAAGCGTGTATCCTACAGAATTGCTGCTGCATCAGATGTGGTACAATGGGAGCGCCATTGGTGGATCACTTGAAATATTAAAAGCATGGCACTGATGATATTAGACGAACAAATGATTGACCAAGTACAGCGTAGCTCCCATGGAGGAGAAATTATTTTAAACTTGAATCTCTTGAATGCTGGGTGGATGTTACTGGCTCAACTCCATAATGACAAATGAGTATGAAGAGAGGGGGGTTTACTATCTTGTGTACTGAATATGTAATTCCATAGAGGTACTATGGATACTGTTCTGTTGTTTTGCTATCCTTCATTTTGTACTCAGGCTCAGCCGATTGTATCAATTTCTGAATATTCTCGGTCTTTCCTTATGGCATCATTTTAGAAACCCCATGCCCATTGAGTCTTTCTCCTACACTGTATTTTTTCCATCTTCTTTTAGTAAGCTATGTTCTTAATATATGATTGATTATATGTAGGTCACTATAAGTCAACTAAATTATCAAATTGGAAGTTCATTTCCACCCTTCAAGATTAGTCACAAAACCTTTTCTGTGTAAATCGCCTGTAATGTAGGCATCTTTTTAACAATGTCATGTCTTCTGAGTCTTTCTTTCAGAATGTAGTATTTTTTCCATCTTTGTTTTGTAAACGTTTTCAAAACATGACTGACAATTTTTGGGTCACTAATACTCACCACTAAATTTATTTTGGAATTTGATTTGTATTCCCATATGTTTGATTAGGTAACCGGTCTGAGGAAAGCTGCTTAACCTGCATGTATGAGCAACCTCCACCGGCCTACCTATTCTCAACAGGTAAGCATACACCTTTGCTGGTATTCTTTTTGGAGATGCTTGGTGTGCCTGCTGAAAAGTCTGCTTTTCTAGCACTTGAGGGTTTTTTCTCCTTAAATTTTTCTTTGGCTCACAGTAACAGCATTTCGGATTTTTATCTTTAGAGCACCTGATCATTAACTTACCATCTATTACAAGCTCCACAAATGGTAGGCTGTTTCATCCACCTATTTGGCAGATATTGTAATTGCTGCCATTCCATAGAACAATTTGATATTTGCATGACTTGTCTTCACAGTGTTTTGGGATTGGTTACAAATTATGTGAATTATATAACACTCGCTTCTTCTGGTAAGCCAGGATTTCTTAATGGTTCTTTTAGTTTATACAAAGTTTTGCAGTAGTTATATGTCCATTGTTAGGTCTTTTTATGGCATTTTTGTTTTTGCAGAATGAAGTGAATCGGTCTTTGTCTTTGTAAATCAGGGATGTCCACTGTAATTCATGATATTTGCTTAAACATTCTGCTAGGCCCCCATTTATTAGTCTGTACTTATACAAGACATATATACCCCAGCACGTTTTATCCTACACTAGGTTTAATTTCCATCTTCAGTCCTATTAATGTGAAATCCACATGGAGCGAGGTAAAGTATAGTTTCTTATCTCAATATTACATTTCTGTGCTTTTTCCAAGATACAGCGCTTAATGGTACCTTCTATACATTTGTCCAGGGTACATCTCTTTGTACGGATGAAGATCCCAGAATATGCAGCAGGGTGGGTCAAACCGTAGACGCCTTATAAACTGGACTAAAATTCAAAATATGACTTTTTAATTAAAGATTTCCATCTTAACATAAACCACAGAAAAATGTCATCTCCGCAAAAAAGTCCTAGAAGTACTTAGGCCAAAAGAATAAGTAGTAGCTGGGCAGTTTGAATGACCATATCTCATGTCATACATACCTATTAGTGCAAAATGACCACAGTGTCATGCAAAATATAAATATATAAAGACAAAATACCTCAAAATAAAATATAGATAAATACAAATGTCACGCATAGGCCCTCAGCCACAAAGCTTGGAAATGTGATGTCACAGGTCAGCACCCAGGCCAGAAAGCATGGAAATGTCACACATAAGTACTCAGACCAGGAAGGATGGAAATGTCGCAAAAAGGCACCCATGCCAGAAAGCATGAAAATGTCAAAGAAAGGCACCCAGGCCAGTGGTGCTGAAACAATTTTCAAAGTGTTGGTGCTGCCCTCAATCTTACATCACTGAAGTCATAGGATTGTGAAAACTCCAAACATCACACTAAGGCCAAACATAACAAATGAGCCTTGCCCATTCCGGTAGAGGTGGTGTGTGTCATGACCTGACAAACAGATGATGGACAGGGCGACAGGACAGTAGGGACAGCAGACACTAGGACCCTGTGGGTCGTGAGGGAGGTGACCAGGTCACCGGAC
The DNA here is from genome assembly GCF_964263255.1 of Lissotriton vulgaris. Classification (NCBI taxonomy): domain Eukaryota; kingdom Metazoa; phylum Chordata; class Amphibia; order Caudata; family Salamandridae; genus Lissotriton; species Lissotriton vulgaris. Next base: position 1,413,389,640 of record NC_141695.1, read on the forward strand.
ACCACATCCGGTCAGGGGACAGGAAGAGCACAGATTCGACCAGGGCGACCACGGAGAAGGACGTGTGTGTGACCAGCTGTTTGTAATACTTGAATAAAGAATCGTGAATGCACCTACCTGTGTCCTAGAGTGATTGTGCTGCGCAGTGCCCACATCGTGGACACGACAACTGGTGACGAAGGGTGTGAGAGAAACCGACGTGCATCTCGACGCCATCGACATCTGAAGAACCAGGTGCCCACCCTGGATGTGCCCAAAGAAGAAGAGTGAAAAGAAGCGACATAGGAGCCCACCCGACCGCCTCTGACGAACCATCCGGCAAAACTGTGGTAAGCGCGAAGGAACGCGCGAAATCTCAAAATAGGCGCGAGCTCTCGCGAGAGTCTCAGCGGCCATTTTGGGATCAGGCGGCTAGGCCAATCAGAGGCGAGATCGGGGAAGCGGCCATTTTGGGGCCAGGCAAGCGAGATTTCGAACGCGAAATCTTGCGAGAAGAGCGGCGGCCATTTTAAGAAAAAGACAAAAGCAGAAAAAGGCATAGGAATAAGGAGAGCCGGAATTACGGAGTCAGGCGAAGAAGAGAAAGAGCAGAAAACAGTTAAAGAAAAGACAAGGAAAGCATAGAAAGGCTTAAAACAAAAGCAAACGAACAGAAGTAGAAGAAGACAAAGAAGAAATAAAAGAAGAAAGAGAAAAGAAAGTAATAAAAGAGACACATAAGCAAAAGGAAACTAGAAAGATTAAAATAAAACAAAGCAGAAGACGAAGAAAAAAAAAACAAGGGGAAGAAAAGAGACAAAAGAGAAAGGAAGATAAAGCAAGAGAACAGAAGAAGAAGAAGAAAAAGAAGAAATAAAAGAAGAAAGAGCGGATAGAAGAAGAAGAACAACAAGGGGAAGAAAAGAGACAAAAGAGAAAAGAAGATAAAGCAAGAGAACAGAAGAAGAAGAAGAAAAAGAGGAAATAAAAGAGGAATGAACAGATAAAGGAAGAAGGAAAGAATGGCAGATCCAAAGCCCACGCACAATACAGGAGACCACTACTGTTTAACCTATCGGAGCCACAAACAGGAATAAGGTGGGAAAAGTGGATCAGACGGTTTAAAAGATATGTAGACGATACAGATGTAGCAGCTGGAAAGAAACTGGGACTACTATTGAACTTGGCAGGGGACGACGTCGAAGAACTTCTGGTGACACTGCCGACCGAAGAAACAAAAACATATGACCAACTAAAGAAAGGTCTAACAGCCAAATTCGACCCGCAACGAAACATTGACTTCGAACGATATACTTTTACCATCGCATGTCAACAAGTCGGCGAAACACTAGACGACTTCGCGACACGGCTGAGGAAATTGGTGACACATTGTGAGTTTGACAAATTTGATAACGAGCAAGCAATCAGGCTACGGATCATAGAAGGCTGTCGCGACACAGGATTCAGAGCAAGAATACTTAAGGAACCAACCTCATTGGAGAACATCCTGTCACTAGCGAGAGCAGAGGCGAGAGCAACGGAACATGCCAAGGAAATGGAAAGAGGGAAGAGCGTTGAAACAGAAAACGCACACTTTACGACAAACAGATATCGCAGAGACCAATGAAAGAATGACTGGAGGGAATAAAAAGAGAGGAGACGACCTGAAAGAACATGCTACAAGTGCGGAATGGAATTTCCACACAGAGGTCAATGCTCAGCATTTGGCCAGACGTGCAGAAGATGTGGTGGAAGAAATCACTACGCCAGTATGTGCCAAGGTGCCCCATTAAGAGACGACAATGGGAGAACAGGAAGACAACAGGAATCGACGACAAGACATGTCAGGTATGTTGACAACGAAAGGAGGAGTTCATCACGAGGGTCAGGTGAAGAAGAGGAAGTAGAGAAAGTAGAAAGACTATATCACATGTCGGAGGTGCACACCGAGCAGAGCGAGGAAGAAGAAGCAGGAGAAACAACACAGCCAGCAGACAGAAGCACCCGAGGAAAGACAGACCATGCAAAGATAAGAGTAGGAGTGCATGAAACAGACTTTGTACTGGACAGTGGTGCAACCTGCAATGTCATGTGTGCATCGGAGTATGGGAGAATGGAAGTAAAGCCGACCCTGAGAGCGTCCAAGGTAAAGATTTTTACTTGGGGGGCAAGGAAAGAAGTAACTAACTTGGGGAAGTTCACAGAGGAACTGAGATACAATGACAAAATAAATAAGGAGGACATTCATGTTCTACAAGGCGATGTCCCAGGGCCATGCCTGATGAGCAGCAGCACCGCCCAAACGATGGGCCTTATAACAATGACATATAAAAAAGACAACAGCTATGCTGAGAGCAAGCAAAGAGAAGACTCAGGGAACAAAGAAAGAGGAAGAGAACAAAAAAGAATAATGGAGAGAACAAATACAACAAAGGGCGGCTGTAGAAAGAAAGGAGCAAGAAACAAAACGGAGGGCAGAGAACAACGATCAAGGCGACGAGAGGCCGGCAAAAAGAGAGCAGAAGGAGGACAACGGAAGAACAGAAAGAAGACTAAGAGGAGAGAGCAACGACAAAGAGAAAGAGCGACTGGCAAACTGAGAACAGACGGAGAACAACTGAAGAGCAGAAAGAAAGATGACAGCAGAAAACGACGACCAAGGAAGGGATGCAAAGGGACAAAGAGACTACGTAGAAAGAAGTAGGAAACAGAGACTGGGGAGAAGGGTCGACGAGACTGACAATCTCTCTCTCTCTCTCTCTCTCTCTCTCTCTCTCTCCAACGGCGAGTTAATGATGTAAATGGTGGTGACACGGAGTGATTAGTAGAACTGTACCACGAAATACTTGAATAAAGAATCGTGAATGCACCTACCTGTGTCCTAGAGTGATTGTGCTGCGCAGTTCCCACATAGTGGACACGACAGTGTGGGTGTGGTATGTTGCAGTGGAGCATTTTGAAGACCACTGCTTGTTGTTTGGTGTTGGTAAACTGTATGAACCAAATATTTCCACAATCCTAAACTCACCAATCCCAGGTGCCTCAACTTCCTGCTGTATCCAGCGCTGTTGTAGAATTTCTGCATAATTCTGTGGTCCTCCCTGGCTCGTGGTTACAGGATTCCCTAAACTGAGATTGCATATTAAATGCATTTAAATTTACTGACATTTTGAATAATCGTCATATATTGGTAGCTGAGACTTTAAAATTAGGTTGCTTCCTTCAACAAACAGCGTTTTCTACTAACCCACTGCAAGTCAGCCTTGTCTGCTAAAGAAAGAGGCATGAGGTGGAATAAAGACTCCTAGGAAATTCTTAGGGACCATCCACGTTTCTTGTATCTTTTATGCGGGTACATTAAGTGCTGTTTGTACCAATTTGCAATTGTTTGAATTTCAATACTTTGAAACATTCAAATCTTCTCTTTACTGTCGGTCATATGTAAAATGTAGACTGTGTTTCTTGGTCTGGTCATCATAACACTTCTAGTAAATTACATCCAATTAAACAATGTTTGCCTCAATTTAAGAGGCTATTTTTAACTTCTGATAGCCACATGAGGGATGTGTTCCAGATTTAGGTTGTTTAGCAGCTGGGGGAGATTGAAGAAACTCTGGGGGTTCTCACAGTGATTAAAAGTCTATTTAACAGAAAGGGTAGAGTAGGGTCGAACATTCATTAAGCTTGTGAACTTGGAGCGTTTTCCAAAATGTTTGCCAAACTTCTTTAAGCCCCAGGTATTTCGCAGACACATATTGCAGCTTTGCCGGCCTCCACCATAAATAAAAGCAAATAATTTTTAAGACAAATAAATCTGCACAAGTCACTCAAGTAAGCCAGTGGCACGAGGAGCCCACTGGCCGCTTGTTTAATCAGTATAGAGCTCTGCATGAAAATATGCATCACGGCATAGTGCAATTATGTTATTGTCTGTCTTAGTGCAAAAATAAAACCCTTAGTGTTAAATAAATCCCTTTTATCACAAAGCAAAGTGCTCCACGCAACATGATGCAAAAGCAAGAGAGCAGGATGCCACATTTTGATCAATAAAGCAGCACAATGTTGATGTTCCCCCTCAACTATTCAACTATATAACGTAGCTGGGACACATAATAATGAGGTGCTAGGTGGGATATCCTTAAGGCTTCTGCTGCAGATGCCTAGTGCACTACTTTCCACTTCCAATGTATTTTCCCTTCTCTGACAAAGGAGTCAAGTATATTGTAAGCCATATACAAGATCTTCAGGCGGATAATAATTTTCAGAGTGGTAATCCTACACACAGTATAGCATATGTGTGCAGATATGTAAAGCCCGCCGTAGGAAAGTAGTATCTGCTTCTTATGGTTACCCCCACTTTTTGCTGATGTCACACTGTTTTTGGACTAGTCAGGCTGGGATCCTGCTATTTAGGACCCAAGTCTATCTGTTTTCTCCCTTAAATTGATATGCATGTACTTTGGGTACACTCCAGAGTGGATTCAGGGGTACCCTTATCAGTTCCAAGTATATGGTACCCAATGTACCCAGGGCATAGGTACCCCAGAGGCCTCCCATGGGCTAAAGCATGTATTAAACCACCCCTGAGAGGCCATTCAAACTGACATGACAAACCTGCTACAGCAGACTGTGTAAGCTGGTGCTTGCACCACTTACTTAAGATATAGGTTCACTATATCTATCTAAATCACTACACTTAAAAACCTGCCAGTCACCCCTATAGCAGGCCTTAACAATCCTGAAGGCAGGGTGCTGCGTTTTATGCGAGAGGGTGCCACTGCATGAGCAGAGCCCTTCTGTAGCCTTCGGAGACCATTCTCCGGGGTTGTCTGTGATGCAGCCAGACATATATGTTTAAGTGCATTATAACCTTGCGGTAAATCCTAACTTTAAAACGGCTGCTTAGAAACATTTTGTGTTTAGTGTCAAACACCTTGGAATCATACCTCCACACCAGTAACTGATGTGGGAGGTATGTTTCCTCCCTTCCAAAGGGAAATATGTGGGTCACCGGACTACCCGGTACCAGATTTCTCGATCTGGGCAGCACAAAATGGAAGCTGCCAGCCACAAACTCGGTTCTGCTCTCCTGCTGCTGAGCCAATCTCGAGCAGAGGAAGGCATGATAATAGGCATCCTGTCACGGGGAGGTGTGACCACCTCCCAGCCAGGGTTTAGTGTATTGGGGCTGGGTGGGTGCACTCTGAGAGTGCCAGAAAGTCTGCACTGGGGGCACATTTGGTGTCCCTGTGCATAGTCCAGCTCAAACCAGTTCTGGGAGCCATTTGCTCCTGCTCTGGCGCAAAACTGGACAAAGGACATGGCTGTAGACACCCCTCTGTCCTATCCCTCCCAAAGGAGGGTCACAGAATCTTTCCAACCCCTTCCCATGGGTATAAATTGGGTTACCTGACTGCAGTACAAGATTCTGCAAAGAAGAAACCAAGTACTTTGACTGCCTGCACGATGCTGGACAACTGAAGAATCTCCCTTGGAGCAAAAGAGTTACTCTCCCACAAAAGCAGGCACCTAAATGCACCTGTCCTGTTTGCTTCTCCTGAGCTCCTGAGGACTCCGAAGATTTCAGCAACACAGGAGGTTGGTTACTGAAAGTCCCTGAGGCCGATCTTCCCTCTCAGCTATTCTGAGACCAGTATCCCTTGTGGGGACTGTGCAACCCGAACCCCTGTACATCGTCTACATTTACAGTTGCATATGCTTAGTGATGATTCCCAAGCTTGTGCATTGGACTCTGTGTAGTTCTGACCCCGAGCAGTATTTGCACTGAAGATTTCCAGCCTCCACTCCTCGAGTGTCCTGTGGGCTGGTACTTTGCAAACTTGCTTGCGGTCTCCTCACGATCCCTGCGTCGTTGGCCTGTGGGTCCTGACGAGGGTCACCTTGTTTGTTTTTGGGCTTACCTGGTTGCTCCAGATATGCCCTGACTCTCCATTGCTTGAAGAGTCCCCTGGACCTTGCTGGTACACACTGTAACCTGTTTCCTCTGACCGCATGGGTTATATTTGCCAAGGCTTGTTTGTGCTCCAGTCATATATCGACCCCTCAGCTCTTGACATCCTTTGTGGGACAGCTCACCTCCAGACTCTGGTCATCCTTGATGTCTACTGGTCCTCGTGGCTGCAGAGTCAAGCAGCCCTTCTTCACTCCTGAAGCACTCGACATCCGTGGGGGAAACATCCTTTACAACGCAACTTTTACCACGCAGTGCCTTTACATTGCAACTTTTACAACGCAAACCATTACAACGCAGTGCACTGGGGGGCGCTCTAGGATAGGGAAAAGATTTAATTTACTATCCAACACCTTCCCTACTATCCACGGGGACTGGAGTTGGAATAGTAAATTAAACTATTCGCTATCCAGCACCCCTCAACACTATGCATTGTAAAGACATGCTTTGTAAAACTTGCGATGTAAAAGCATGCGTGGTAAAAGCATGCGTTGTAATGTCATACATCCATCAGTGGGCATTCGACTACTGAGCCCCTGGTCACCTGAAGTGACCCAGACTCTGTCCCCTCTGCTTTTAGGTTCCTTTCACCTTGAATCCAGGCTTGTATTCCACTGGACATTCTTCGTCCTCCTGGCAGCAGAACTTCTTTGCAGCTCTCCATAAAAAATTACGAAGGTTTCCGACACCACTTGACCCCTATGCAATCGGCTCCTCTGAGATAGGTAACACGGATACTTTAGTATTCTCTGGTGGGTTGGCCTTAGAACCTTCTAAGTTCCAAAGGGTTTGCTCGAAGTCCTCTTAGAAGTGTCCTTAACTTCTAATTTTCCAACCGCAACTTTCTTATAGAGTTGGATGGAGCAAACGTCTGTGTTTACTAACTACACCCGTCCTCCGTGTGCTCCCTGTGTCACTGTTCTGGGTGGTTCCTTGAGGTCCCAGTGATTCTACATGCTCTAGGCACTGTGTCTAGTTAAGTAGTTGTTGTTATACCATATTTTTAGTATATGGTTCGGTCTCCCCCTGGAGCCCGCCGTGTATTGTGCTATTTACGAATGTTCTATTGATTCAAAATTGTGTGCTTTGTGCCCTAGTCTCATATAGAGTCTAGTAGAGAGCATTATATTAATAAATACATATTTTTATATAAACACTGTGTGGTTCTCCTTTCATTTAATCATTTAGGGGGTGATATTCTGGTAAAACAAGCTGCTTTACATCCCTTCAAGATTAAGCCTGAAGGCTGCTCTCCACAGCTACCACTAGGATAGCTTTCAATAAGGTTATCTTTGACCTTATACATCATAAGGGCCGTGTGGACTGGTATAAGGTGCCCACTTTAATTAGTGGACAGCATATACCAGCCCACCTTCTCACACTCACCTTATCACCACTAAGGGTACACAGGCACTGAGGGCCATTAGGGAGATTAAGTGAGCTATTGCCCAAAGTCACATGATGCTGAGCTGAGCTGCCACAGGGGATAGAACCATGAACCCTGCGCTCCAGAGTTAGCCTCTGACCGCTGCGCCACACCTCTCCCTTTACACTAGTACATAATCCCCATTTTCAGTGTTTGGAGAAGGACAGAGAAATGTTCAATGGCACACAGCTGCAGGTTCGGCATCAACTACGAATTCCAAGTGGTGGACACCCACGGTGATGAAAATATGTGCATGTATCTAAACGAGCAGCCACATTCTCCCCACCAGAGATAAGCTACTCAGATACAGCTAGGTTAATATGAAAGATCACCACTTCACGCAATCTATCCAGTTCCACCACCAGTTCTCTCAAAGAGCAATCCAGTTCAACTGAGACCACCATGTCATCAACAAATGCCGTACCTTTGAAGGTGTCCTGGGTTATAGCTGGTATTGCACCCAGCAGTCAAAGTGCATTAAACAAAGTATGGGAACTGTAATGTGGCATGCAATGGGGGCTGGGTGAGTAAGCATGGGGGTGGGGTCAAAGGCGTGGCTAAAAAAAAACAAAATATTCTGTAATTATTTCAGTCTTTCAGTCTTTCCCCTTCAGGTAACTACGTATAAAATACCAAACAGCTTAAATTAAAAGTAAATGCAGGTTAACTTAATCAGTGGTAAATGAATCCTGGTTGATCCAGTGGAAAATAGTGGCTTGTGTATGTATAGTGCTACGAAGTCCCAGTCTGTGGCATATGTAAGCTATTATTATTTATTAATTTATGTAAGTCTGTGAATATGAAAGCTATTATTTAAAACGTGCATTGCACACAGTATAGGATAGGCTGCTACAAAATACGCAAATGATTTTTAGGTAAAAAAGTGCTTCCAAAATATACATTTTTGTAATACCAGACTGTAAGCACCCTTACAATTGCAGCTTGACCAGTTGTGTACATTTACATTTCTTTGAGGCACACACACCAACTTACACTTCAGCTGAAGCATTTTAGCTCCCGGAATTAACCATCTTGAGATGGTTTTCTTCTCTCAAAAAGTAAGGGAACTGTTTTGCTCAAATTAAAAAATGTCATGTTGTTTTTTATCTGAATCCAAATGCTGAATGTGTTTAGAAGTTTCTTCCTATGAACGATAATTGTAGAGGCATCGAGATGACATAATGATGAACTCTGTTTAGTTTGTATACATCTAGCAAAGTAATAGCAAATTAATTGTATGCTGCTGTAGTCACCATTCAGGCGTGCATTAAATTAAATCTTGGTTTCATTTCTTTTGTGATTGTTCTTCGATATCTTTCAACAGGTGCTTAAACCGAGCTCAGGGCCTCGATCAGTTTTCAGCAGCTTCCAATCTCAGCGAAACAGTGCTCTGGGCGTACCACGCAGTGAAATAATTCGTATGCTGCTGGATAATTCTACCAGACACCTTGTCACCTCTAAGCTGTTACTTAACATTGTTCCAGTAGCACCTTGGGAAAAGATTCCACACTGTGCCCCAGTCACTGATTGACCTCTCTTTAAGACTTTTGGCACCACAATAGAGAGTTCGACCGGAAGCGCGGGGATCAGTCTGGGCTGAGACAGCTTAACCATGGGCTGAGCTGCTGTGTTTAATTAAATGCTCAGGTGGTGCACGGTCTTCATTAGCTCCCCCCCGCCAGGACCAGGAGGCTGGAAAGGCAGGGAATGTAGCTTAACTCCCGCCCTATCGTGATATAATGTATGGCTAGGCCAGGGCCCTGGGCATCATCGAATCTTCAGATTGTGGCGCCGGACCTTCAGCGGTGACCATCACTCCACCATGCTCGGCACAAGAAAAATAAAAAAACAGTATTGGTTTGGCAATGGACATGACTCAGTTACTTAGGGGACCATTAGCATGATGGGCGGACCACCACTGCCAGGCAGGCGGTGGTCACCGTCGGCCCGGCGGTGGCGATCCGCCCACCAGATGGCCCGGTATCACCCCGCCATATTTGCATGGCATGGGGCACTGTGGCGGATGGAAAGACCATCCACCGCTTTTCTGCCGGTCGGATTCCCAACCAGGTGGAAAAGGCCCTTAACAAAGTGGCGGTACCTTGCAGGCACAGCCATTCATATTAGTATGTGGCTTCTTCAATGCCTTTCCATGGCGGAGACTCCGCCATGGAAAGGCATGAGGATTTCGCTTCATTGGCATGGACAAAGTGGCAGGCACCGCGCGGTGCCTGTCACGTTGTGCATTCTAATGCACAACATGCATATATTGCATTGTGGTGGGCACTGCTTACAGCACTGCATGCCACAATGCATGCAACATATGCGGGATGCCACCGTGGCGGTGGCATCCTGATTGCCATGGTGGGATCGCTGCACCTCTAGCGGTTGGTCCCGAGTACCGTTACGGTGGCCCGCCGCCATCATAATGGACCCCTATGTACTTACGGTTACTGGTGGTGGGCAGCCGGGGCACTGCTTTATTAACTGATAGGCCTGGTGCTGATGCTGATGCTTGCCCTGGCTTAACCGCTAATAACTCATGGGGTGCAGGAGCGCCAGAGTGTGGCATTCTGATAAAAATCAGTGCACGCTGCCTGTCGCAGAGCCCCTACCCCCGCAAGACCAAATCCAGCCCAATCAGTGTTCCGCCCGCCCGTCGGCAACACTGAACTAAGGGCCGACACCGAGCCGCCTAATGCAAATTTGCAAGGCGCATGTGATATGGATATTGGATAATTAATTATGGTTGGACCAGCAATGAATCGTATCATATGAATCTTGGCTCTCACAGCCGCAACACTCTTCACTGGAACTCACTTGGGAGACGAACAAGTACAACACTGTCTGCGCCAAGTCAGTGAGGTAATTATATCATCAATGCCATATGACGTGCAGACACGTTTAGACCCAGACCTGATAAATAGGCACACATTAAGCACAGTTTCCAAGTCAAAAACGTGTACAAGCAAGTATTTGCCATATCTAGCAAATACTTAACCTCAAGGTAATAGGGTTAACTGGTTATGATAAATATCTCAGCCATTCCAAACTGTTCATAATCACAGTCATTTTAATATCGAAGAACTGTGTTATTTACCAAAGGCATTTTCCATCATGATGTAGGCCACTTCCTGAGATGTCATCATTGTCCAGTTCAATGTGATGTCATTTCATCTGACGACTTTGTGCTCAAAGGGCATAACGCCTGTGTCGCACCCTCATTCTACAGTGCCATTTTGAGAGATATATTGTGCAGACAAGAGACAGCACACGTTAGCAGGTGGTAGAGCAGACTACTGGAACATTCCTGACATCTGATTTCCTGTTGCAAGATGGCACCCATATAATCGGAAAGGCACCACCTTGTTGGCATTAAGGTCTGTTAAAGAGTGTCACTCTTCCTTGTCTACCTTCAGAGTCTATCTATTTTACGATTGTATCGACCTACTTTTCTTTAAAAACATGATGTATGGTAAAAGGATAGAATACACATCACAGAGGTAAAACACATATTCGAGAAATCATATCGTTAAACATTGGAACGTACTACGACACAGCCATCAATGGACTCACACAAAAAATCTACAAGCAGTTGAGAGCACATACACTTACCCTCATTTACATACAAAAAATACAAAGAAGGACAAATACTAAAAGACACACTCCACATGGAAGCCAATACACAATCACAAACCATATGCGTGCAGCTAGGGTGAGCCAACAATTAACAAATTACCAGGGAGAGCCGAAGCAAGGGTCTCGCTGGGCGCTATGTGCCCAAGTACAAGCTGAACGCTGAAAGTATTCGCACACCATGCATCAGGTAAAAATTCAAAAAAGTGTTTTTCTTTAACATGCAGAAGCGCTTTACCTTAGTACATCAGATCATATCACTTAATGAGGGACATTTATTAAAAGTGATATTTTTGAAACATTTCCTGCCACATAGCCCTACCTTGAGAACGATGTCGTTGGCGAACTATGGAGCAAGCCACTTGCAATGTGTAGGCTATAGTATGTGACCGAAATTCTTAGATGGAGCAACATTATAATCCACCAAATCAAACACAAGAAGTTTTCGTGCAGTGCAAAATCTAAATTTGCATATCTGAAGGAGTTCTCATATATGATAATTAAAAAAAGGAGACCTGGGAAATAAACTATTTGTCAAGGATCACACAATTTTATGAAGTAGGGAAGCTGGGATTGAACAATATCTTTCTTTTGCCCGTTTTACACTGCTTTGCCTAAAATTCTTGGCACACGAGGGTAATGCATAGGTGGCAGACAAAAGCGGCACGAAAGCTCAGCCCGGTTTGGACTCGAGGGTCCAAGAGGACCTTGTGCTGAGCCGGAGCCTGACATACGGCTCAAGCCTGGATTGAGCTTTCAGTTGCCCCCCTTTTCTACCACTTCTCTACCTGGTCATAGGCATACACACTGAGGCGGCTGTGTAAGGCATGAATGTGTGGGCGAGAAACCCCACAACGTTTTTGTTAATTTTCTCAGTTACACTGTTGAGGTAAAAATCTTTAAAGAAACTATGGAACTTAAAAAATTCAAGCAGATGGGTTCATCAGAACAGATCAAAGAACTGGAGACCATCAGCAGGAGCTAGGGTGGCTGATTGTAGTGTCTAAGGCTCCTGGGCATGCTGTTCAAGTGAGAGAAGGAGCCTACTAAAGAGGAGTGAAAGACAGAATGAGACATTGAGAAAGAGAGGGAGAGCGAGAGCACTTGCTCTGCCTGTAGAGGTGGGTAAACATCTCTGTGTCTGAGGGTAAGAATACTAGAAATGGAGACACAATGAGAGAAGCCAGCACTGCCTACTAAAATAGACAGTCTGACTGGGGAGGGAGGGAGATTTATGGATTACTGCAGAGCATTAGGATGAAATCATTACTCTACTCCCATCATGTCATGTGTGCAATAGGATGCTTTCATTGGGAGAAAGCTGGGCAACTTTACCTTCTTTGGCAGAGCAGCATATGCAAAAAAATGCCCTAAACAACACTCTAACAACATATTCCTGACCTTTTCCCATCCCTAAACAGCTCCCGACCCAACACCCTCCCCCAGGTTCCCCAAGCACTGACAACAACCCCAAAATTATGGCCAACTATAGTCACATGTTCTTTTTATCACATCCAGTGGCATAGCAAGGGAGGTCGGTCTGCCCCGGGTGGGACGAGTCTTGGAGGTGGTGGCCTCCCCCCCCCCTCCTCCTCCTACCTGCTGTCTCGGGCGGCAATCGCCTGTACCCCCCTCCTGCACTTCAATGCGGCAGCTGTGGGTCAAACAGAGGAACCTCTCTTCCTCTACATCATCTGTTCCAATTTCTCCCACTAATCCATCTCTTTGTCTTCATCCCACCCAATCGCTGCCCACAAGCACCATTTGTTTACTTAAAAGCTTCCAACCTGCCACGCCTGATTCCAACTTACCCCATCCACTGGGTTGGGTGGTGGGTTCCTATGAAGCAGGCAAAAGTGACTCCCCGTGCGCCCAGTGTACTGACATGTTCCGACAGCCGTGAAGCCAGCTACATCATTTTGCTACTTCTTTCCTCTCCCAAATTCCCGTTGCAGACGGTCTACACCTTGAGACTGAAAGATCAAGAGCCCAGCAGTGACCTGCAGGGAGAAATAGGGGATATTGGGAACTGCTGGGGAGTCTGTATGTTTTAGTGTAAGACGGACACAAAGACTCAGAACTGCTGCAGAGATTAAAATGAATTTTGGGGAGGTAAAGAGAGGGCAGCGATGTAGAAAGGATGTCTCTGGCCCTAATACAAAAAAAAGAAACTATCCCAGCTCTTGGTTGGTGTAAAAAATTGGATTATTATGTTGGGTTGGTGACTACCCATCTCATGGAATTACCATAACCCTGGTCAGAGTGAACTCTTAAAGTCACTAAATTAACCTGAGTTCAACCCCCTGATAGCTATGACACAGAACAGACAGGCCTAATTTAGAGTAATGTATAAAGTATTTATGTAGTAACAAAACAGTAATAAAGTCAAAATATAAAACAAAATTCCAACCAGAATTAGAAAGATAGAGTAAAATTTAATAAACAAAATGACACCAAAATTACAAAAACCCAATAAGGGGCACCGCAGATATGAAGATTTTAGTAGAAATAGTGCTAAAAAGCTCAAAGCACCAATGATAGTTAATGGTCGCAATAGACCAGGACCCAGGCGCAATTTGAGGCTGATCATGAAGGAGCGTGTTCAGACACATCAACAAGTTTCATTCTGGTCAAATATTATACCTGCTGACTGAGTGCGAGATTTAATTTTAAGTGTATGCAGTAATATCTGTTGCCCTGGCGGAGAACTTAATATCCTTAAGGCAGAGGGTACTCCACCCATCAAATGCAGATATGACCGCCAAGCTGGCGGTCATTTCAAAAGCATTGTCAGGAACCACCATCATGGTGGTTCTTGTCAATACTGTAAAAGAAAAATCCAGAAATAGGATTTTATTTTTGAAGAAAAGAAATATAATGCTCCCCTCACCATAGGTGTTCTCTACAATGGCGCGGGGAGGTTTGAGTAGTTTTCACCGCCCCTTACTGCCAACCTGGTGGTGATGGGCAGAGAAAACCGACCTGTGATGTTCTCCCCTATAAATAAGGAGGACGGAGATCAGCCTCCGACAGCCCATACCTGTCCAAGAGGTGTAACCATAGCAGTCACGGAGTAGTCTCCAATGTGGTTACACCAAAGGTCCGCCAGCTGCTAAATCTGTGGGGTGGACCATTATGATTGAACATAAGGATAATCTGCTGCTGCTGCAATGGAGTATCCTTACTGCTAATATATCAATTGGGCCCATAGGTTTTTAAGTCCCAATCCACCACAGGAGTACACTTCTAATGCCCCGCCAGGGACCTCAGAGGGGGGACTTACAGACTCACAGGGTGTCAGGCAGGGGACAACAGCAGGGCCCAGTCCGGGTCCAGTTCTCAAAGGTTAGCTGGGTAGTTCCAGGGAAAGGTCTCTTGTAGCTTTTTGTATTTCTATAGCTTGAGCAGGAGGTCAGCCTTATGACTCTTGGCATACACTTCTTTCTCCTGGGTCAAGAGGGAGCAAGTCCAGTCCTTTTCAGCTTGTCTCAAGTCACAAACAGCAGGTCCAGTCTTTTTCTGATCTTTCGCAGGTACAGAAGTGTTCTGAAGTGGGTGCCTGAAGGTGCCACATTTACTCCTGGCACTAATATTTGGTTGGAGCCATAGCAATTAGGATAAAGTTTCCCAGTGCCAACCCGAACCACTTTGGGAATTTTTAAAATGGCAAAAGTCTTTGCTCACAATAAACGTGAGCTCTAAGGGCTGGGGAGAGGGTGTGGTGAGTGCTACAGAGTAATTCTAGTTCCTTCCCACATCTAACACTAAAATCCAGTTTGAATCAGCCACTCTACCCACAATAAACCCAGAGACAAACATATGGCATGACAAAATCAGAGTCCTTCAGCATCCTGACAGTGGATCCACAAGAATTATCTTGGCATCCTGTTCTCTCCCCTTTCAAGTATGCCCCAAGGAGTATATGTAAACCCACCATACATTTCAAGGAAGATTTGACACTAAAGAAGGATTTGACACTGTGGTGTCAAAAAAGATGCCTGCCCACAGCCCCCACCCTACAAACACTGTGAAATTCTGAGTTGTCTCTGTCAGCCTATTGTTTGCTCCTGGAAGGCATTTCACCCCTCCTCAATGTTAAGTACTGGCTGGGTTAAGCTACAGAGTCAATGCAAATTAACAAATTAACCTCCAGGAACATTATGCAGGGAAAAGGTAACTTTCTGAAAGTAACTTTTCCTTAATATTTAGTAAAAATCCAACTTTACCATTGAATTTGATTTTAAATAATTATTTAAAATAGTGTTTTAATACATTTTTCAGCAGGTCCCTTTACCGAGATATAGTATTGGTATTTAATATCACTTCCCAGTGTTTCTCTATGGGCCAGCCAGCCTTCCTACTGTGAAAATAGCTTTTGGATGCTATTCGTTGTAAGGCCATGCTAACATTACATTTTTGCATGTGCTACTTTTAAATACCAAATATCCTGCCTTGTGGGCTCAAAGGCCTATAAAGGGATAACTTACTATTTAAAATGGAAGGTTTGACCTGTCAGAAGTATTTATTTTGACAGTTCTCAATGCAGTTTTCACTCTGCAACAGTGGTAGGCCTAAAGCTATGTGTGCACTGACACTGTAGTGGATAGCACAACAGATGCTGCAGTCCACCTGACACATTTAACTTCCAGTCCCTTGGTACATTTTGGGCCAGATTTATATACTGGTGAGAGGCCTGTATATTTGTAAATACGATGGAATAACTTACTCCTTCATGCTGACGGAGATGTTGCCCACCAAGCTGGCGGTAATTTCTAAAGCATTGACAGGAACTGCTGTCACAGCGGTTCCTGTCAATGCTTTTTGCAGTTTGATGCAGGACTCCGTCAGCATGAAGGAGCCTTGTACCTAATTGTTTTTATTTTCTTTAAAAAAAAAAATCCCAGAGCAGGATCTTCTTTTTGAAATGAAAAGATATTGTGGCATGTCGAAAAAATAATAAAGCTAGCTGTGGGGGATTTTAATCCTCCTGCATAGTGGGACGACAATATTCAGTGTTTTTAGTACAAATGCTATTGTTAATTGTGAAAATGCATTTATCAAGTCACACAGTAATTTGATGTACAATGGGACAAGTGGAGATAAAGCCAAGCCCATAGGGGAATGCCAGTGAAGAGCACTATGTGAATGACAAGTTTTTTAACGAAAAAAACGCACATTTAATAAGTCACAAAACGAGCTGCTGTAGAAGCCGACATTTTGCAGAGTCTGAACAGAACCTGTAAGTACATAGTAGTGAAGAGTACTAGGGTACTGAATAGAGTATTGTAATTGACAGCTGCTGTGGAAGTGGATATCCAGCAGGATAAGAAATCAGTTGGGTAAGTATATAGTAGAGAAGAGCACAATGGAACTAATGAATGTTCTTAGTTAAAATCACTGTGCCCATTGTGAGATCATTTTATGAGCTCACACAAAAAGCTGTTCTATATGTCTTCACAGAGGACGAATGGCGGTAACCCTTTAGATCAGTGGTCCTTATATTTTTAGGCTCGTCTCCGCAGGGCGCATGCGCTGATAGGAAAAAGACCTGTAGCAATCGCTTCAGTTTTTGTCCCAAAAACATGCACACGTTGCATTGCCTTCAATGGCAACGCATGCACGTTTGACGATTCCCTTGCGGGAGAGAGCTTGACACCATATGTTTGTAATTAACTTGCAAACACATGGTACCCGTGGCTCGCTCCTGCAAGGGAAACTCACTGTGTGCTCAAGGGAAACAGGCACCGGCCCCCTCCTCACTCCCCTCCCCCTGTTGCCAGCGCGAGGCGCGCGCGCTTGTTTTGAATTTGATTCCGTCGTGCCTATGAACTGATTCAAGTTTTTAGGGTCTCTGTGTGACATGAAGATTCAGCGATGGCACTTTGTTAAAATGACGGTTTCAGAGGTGTGTATCGCCCAGATTAGGGCACGTGCCTAAGCCCCCTTCTGCTGCTGTCCAGGTGGCTCCTTAAGAAGAGGGTGAACTTGGATTAGTGGCAGCAGACCACATGACCAGGCAGAGCGGTGAGCCGGCAGAAGGGCCGGAGGAGCTGCAGACAGAGCTGCCGAACCTCCGATCCGACTCTGATGTGCTTCCAGACCCTGGCACCCGGAGCTAGGAAGGTGAAGGCAGTGAGTGCAACTATGTTGACCGATAAGTTGTACCCACCACATACTTGGACAACAAGGGCGAAGCAGGCCGAGGCAGCCGGTCCAGCTCTGGTTACACGCTGAGGGTGCAACTTGCTGAGGCCCACAGGTCGTAGGTTTGAACCACATACATAGGCTGCAGAAACACGCCTTGGCACAAAGCGACAGAAAGCCAGCGGAAGGCGCTCCAGGGCTGGCAGGTTCAGGGCAGTGGCACTCTGGATCCTATGTGGAGAAACAGCAACGAAAGGAGACACGAGTGTGTGGAGGAAGTGCGGGAGGAAGGAGTGGACTAATGCGGTCATGCTCTGGTATGTGTCCGAGAGAGGAAGTCCCCGTCCACACTGTCCAGAGACCAGCCCGGAAGGTATGTCACTAACTAGGATAGTACGCAAAGGGTTGGGCACTTACTCCCATCACATTATATGCACCTACACAGGGTGGGATGCTTACTTCTGACACAGTTTATGCTCTTCCATCTCCAGGTAGCCCAGGAGCATGCACCTCCTCGTCAGGGATGTTTAATCCCATCAAGGGTGAAGCAGGCACTAAATTCTGGGGGTGCTTGCCAGCCTTGGGGAGAGCTAAGACAGGGGTCCGACTTGGCTCCAATAGTCAGAGTAAGAGCTGAGCAACGAAAAGATGTAGATCAGAAACACATGTGTTAAAAAATGTGCCTAAGACTTGACAATGAAATATATATTGCTCAACATTTCTCAGTGACTGAATTACGTATATAACATGACATCACTGAGTTGAGGACAGAGGTACATTTATTGAAAGTAATAATGTTTTAAACATAAAACCTCCAGGAATAACACAAAGCGCAGACTTATTACCCAACATGTGTCAGTTTGTCGTGTTGTCGATTTATATAGCTTTTGCTAATATTAAATATGAAAGCAAGCATGTGTGACAACTTTTTGCGAATCCAATGTTAGTACAACTGGCCAATACTGAGTTGAGCAATGGGATTTGAATCACACAATTTGCTCACGTGGGGAAGTCGGGACTTGAGCCCAGGATTCACTATACACATTCTGCAGTTTAGAGCCTGAAGAGTTCATGCTTCTCTCTTCCGTTTCACACAAAAGATCAGAGCTTGTTGTTCAGTTAAAGTTATTCAGTGGAAAGTCTAAGCTTTAAATATTGGTTTTCTATTTGGAATGTTTCCACAGACACTGAAGATCAAATACAGCAACAGAACATGCCTGCCTGAAACATGCTACAATTCACAAATGTCTCACTGAAGCCTTATAACGTAAGGCGCAAACTCTGCTGGAACTTCAGAGTGCCCCGTTTTTGTCTAATATTAAATTGCGGTCATTGAGGAGCTGCAACTCCTCTAAATAGGCAAGTGATGTGCCACATGGCTTCAAAGAGGCATCTTCTGTCTGTAACTGTTTATTTTCGGTTTCCACATCAAATAATGAATGGGAGGAGTATTGTCTCCTGCGTCCCTTTTTTCTGTAATATCAACTGTTTATGAAAGTGCCTTATGTGCAGTGCCACACCCATTAGGACAATCATTCTAACTGTGACATACACATATGCAGTGTTTGATTTATTGTTAAACATAATTGAACCATGCACGCCTTCTGCACTCATTTATGTGCCTCTTAGACCTGTCTTATACTACTCCCATTACAGACAGTGCCTTATCAAATGAGCAATATGTTATATAATTGCCTTCATTGTCTAAAATCATAATGCAGGCTATCAAATATTGTTTCATAATGTAAAAAGTGGGACATAAACAGAAGTCCTACAGAAGTCCCTCTGGATATTACGCACACTTGTTCCAAGAGTAAGTCATTTACTCAGGA
Source organism: Lissotriton vulgaris (assembly GCF_964263255.1). NCBI lineage: Eukaryota > Metazoa > Chordata > Amphibia > Caudata > Salamandridae > Lissotriton > Lissotriton vulgaris. Next base: position 1,413,408,628 of record NC_141695.1, read on the forward strand.
AGGCAATAGGATGATGTAATGGCAGCTTAATTAAATCTGTGTTTACTTCATACACTGGAATACATCACATAACCATGATTGAAGTAATTTCTTATACTCTCCCTCTGGACTCCCTATACTTTTTGGATTAAATAAATGATCACCCTACAGGGAATTGAATTGTTAAACTGGGGGCACCACAGTTGATCAGAGCAATGAATGAGCTACCAAAAGGCAGAGCCAATCTGACCCACAAAGGCAAAGGGGTTTCTGTGAAGAATCTATGGCTCAATCTTGGTGGCTTGAATAAAGTGGCCATTGCTTTCTCGGGGAAAATGCATGTTGTATGAGTGCAACAACTAGCCAACAACAATACGGTCAAGAAACAATTAACAATGAACCTAACATATTCAAACCAAGTTCGTTAGAAAGACAAAAATAAAAAAATACAAATGACACAAAAGAAGAATATTGAGTGTAGGAATTAAAAGAAAAAGAAAAATGTGTCCTATGGCAAACTAATGAAATAGGTGTTCTATGTTTTCTTATGGGAAATGCTAAATAATGTGAAGAACACAGCATGGTGTCTCCCATTTGGTAGACTGGGACCTAGGTTTCTTCTGTGGTTGACCCGTCATTGAATGCAGTTAGATGCTTAACTTTTGATTGAGAAACTCTTCCGGAGCAATGATATTTACAGCAGGGTTAGACTAAACATAATTGTGGACAAGAGCTTCACTTGATGGAGCGAGGTTTCATGCGTACAGAAACTTGCTTGGACTCAACCCTCTCGAAATAACCTGTAATTAATTAATCAACATGTTTTGTCCAATAATATTTGCATTATACAACATATTTAGTAAGTTGAGGAAGCTTGCATATGAGCTTTTTAACAGTAACCCGAGTGTACTAAAAATGACCGCCGAAAACGCAGGAACTCTTCTGCGCATGTGTCTGCCATATCTACATGGTATGACGTCTTTCGCTTTTGGGGGGAAATCTTTGCTTCTGCGCATTAATGCCAAGATGGCTGCTTCATGCTTACTCATACTGACGCATATGCTGCTGCTTGTACTAAACTTTGTTCGTTCTGCTTAACCAATAATGCTATAGCATAAATAAAGTTGTTAAAAAGTAAACCAGACTAGTAGCTGATTAAACTTCTTCTTTATTCACGGCCTCCACAGTGCCACCAGATTAACAGGACACTTCAGTTCATTCTCTCCTCAAGATCAGTCTACACCTGTCAACATTCTAAAGCAGCCTCCAGGGGTAAGGAACATTCCAAGGGGTAGGAAAGGGAGGGGTGGAGGAAGATACCAAGTACTATATATAACCTCAAGTATAAAACACATACCTTAACCTATGTAGAGCTAGCTCATAGCCCAACCTTAATAATGGATTTTATCAATCTATAAAGAGCATATAAACACATTGTTGATATAACACATGTAGCAACCTGTAACCAGTATAAATACTTATGGATTATAACAAAAGTAATGGGGTTAGAGTAAAGATAACTGGTATACAGAGTCTTCATTTATTTTTGTATTCTAAATTGTTTCTCTTTAACTTTGTTACAAGCTCATATTTGGGCCTGAAAGTGACGCGAAACTCCATATTGAAAAAGCTGCGCCTGCGCAGAAAATCTCTGAAAATCATGAAGCTTCTGTCATTGAACAGCTGCCAACACCTTCTTACCCACGATGTTCCTGGGAACCTGCTCATCTGACCTCTAGAGAGGAAGCTAACAGACTGTATCAAAATACAATGTATTCAATTTGTATACCAATATTGCTGGGTGGAATAAAATTGTGAGAAAATAAATTATGGGCGGGAACTTAATCAATATAAGTCAAGGAAGAATGATCTCATCTTAGTATGCTGTGATGACCTCTCCTCGTCTTTCTGACCAATCACTGAAGGGGAACACATAGATTTGCAACATTTAGGGGTGGTACATTGCCCTGGAAAATAGTATAATTAAGGTAGGTTTAGTTAGAGAATTTGTTCGACTTTTCCGAGTAGCTGACCTGTCACTGACCCAAAGCATGCAATAGGAGATCAAAAGCAGAGGTGCTGGTGGAGCACTCTGTCAGAAGTATCGAGGTGCCGGTGGGAAATTATCGATTACCTAGTCGGGGTGCCAAATTTTGCTAGAGAGTGGTGTGATGCTGGCGATGCACTTAGCGGAGGTCACCTGTCCTGAACTGCACCTGTCTTGTCCTATGGGCACCTGACTTTGTCGGGAGTCCTGTCTTTTGTCCCAGCCCGTGGCCACGATTGGTCCTTGCACCATTCTAGGTAAATATAATCCATGTGGTATGTCCTTGTGCTATTTCCCTTTCTCACCCTTCCCAGGTACCAATGTCTGAAGGTGTTACTGTGATTTCTTGCAAAATGTATATCTTATTAATCATATTCTTACTTATGAAATTTATGGTTTCTGTAATTTGGATGAAGACTCACCTAAAACTTGCATAGATAAAGCTTTTAACACTTCTCCCGAGTCTGTGGTTATTACAGGAAAGGTAAATTGTTTAATACTACTTCTTTATTCTAACACCCTTTTTGATCCCTAGGACTTATAGCTAAGGTGACAAGGATTGGTAGGTCATGGTTTCACAGAGATAAGTCCTAAAAGGACTCAAAGTACTGATAGGCTATTAGTTAGTAATTAAAGGCAGGACTACTAGTTCAAAGTGTGAATGTTTTCTGGGCCAGGGTGAGTATGGAGAAATTGAGCTAGTGGTCCCACGCTTATCAGCTCAGCACCATGTGACTTTGGGCAATAGCTTGCTTAATCTTCCTGACGGCCCCCAGCGCCTAGAGACCCTAACGGGTGATGGTTCGCGCTTTACAAATGTGGATTATTATTAATGTGTATTATTATTATCAATATCTACAGCAGGGTTAGACTAAACATAATTGTGGACAAGAGCTTCACCTGCCTGGTATGATAATCCAGGGGCTCCATTTTGGCCTCAAATTTTCTGATTAAAAGCATCAAATGGGTAAATTGGGAAGATGAGCTGACCGGTTGAACAGCTGTCCAGCTGATGATTTACAGCAAAATACATACATAGTTTTTCCAGAAGCTCTGTTAGTACTAGTACCTTCAAAAACGTATGCAAATCTTTAGGACTTGCTCTTCGAATACATGTCCACTCCCTTCGATTGAAGCAAGTTACCACAAGTCACCCTCAGGGTCCACAAGACATGTCCAGGGAGGTGAAATCTTCCCAGGCGGTTAGCAGATTTCCCAACTTTGGAACCCTATGCACTTTCCAGCATCAGGAGGGATGTTGCAAAGGGACTTGGCCACATTCAGCCCCATGAGGCCTGAATTGCCAGACACAGAAGCTGAGGGCGAACGAGACCTTTCTCGTGAATAGTCACTCACAGATAGGCATGCATTTTTCAAGTCAGCAGGCTTATCTCTTCTTCATGCAGATTCTGTCCTTGGACATGGCAAAACAGGATGTTTTAAAGGGTAAACCTGTCAACCTTTGATTGTGAGATGTAGCCAAACCAAATATAACAAGCATTGGCATGGCCAATAGGTCTCACCTTTGGGACCTTATAAGTGTTTAGCCATGCAACAGTTGATGTTGTTGCACCAAAGATATTGTGCTGCATAACTAAATACTTATAAGGTCCCAAGGGTAAGACTTATTGGCTATGCCAATGCTTGTTTACTTTGGTGGAGCTCCACTGAATCTCTACTGGAAGCTGGGGACATAATTTCTATGATTTGAAACTCAAAACAATAAACAAACACACAAACAAGTATGCATCAAATACACAAATTACAGTTTTCTTAAGTTAATTCACAAAATAAAAAATCGAAATATTGGAATTTTAACTAGAACTTTGGATTATTTAAATATTTGGCTTTATTCTATGCAACACAGAAATAGGATGGACTGTAAAATATCACTTTGGATCTGATTCTCAAAAGTAACATACTTTTGAGTAAGTTTACACACTTCGGTAAATTATTTCTTTTTGTTATTCACAAACTGCACTTTTGTAGTCACTTGCACTTTTTGTATTAATTCCAGCACTATACATGGCCAACCAATGGTACTGCACCACCCTCCCAAGGAAGATGATCGGGATAGGGACTTAAAATAAAACCCCTAGGATATAATGTTGAATTATCTTAAAACATTTAAAATAGTTAAACATATAAATACATACAAGTTAATGTTAGGAGTATTTCAAAATAGTACATATTTATTAAATTAGAACATTTAAAAAGCTATTTAAAATAGGTTACTCAATAAAAATAGTAAATATTTATTATTTAATTATACATTATGTACACATGTGCACATTGCGAATAGCAACAACTGCATCGAAACTACATTATTTTACACATTAACAACAGCAAAGGTTGAGAAAGAAAAATGTGCCACTGAAGAGACACCCTCATTCGTTTAGCCTAGCAAATGCTATCCTCCAGTGCACCGGAACAATACTGTCACTCGGTATAACTGATACTGCAATTACCAAATGCCTGTCATGCTGGCTGAGCTAAAATATGCTTGACATTGCCAAAACACCTTACAGTTAACAGGGGAGGGTCCATCTTCACGCAGCCTGTATACTTTCCTGTAGCCTAATCCAACAATTTACTGACACTGCCTACTTAAAGTTTAAAAAGGGTGTCAGAAAGCAAGGAAAATTAAAATGAAATGAAAGTGAAGAAGTTAAAGAAGAGTGTAATAAGAAAGAGAAAGAAGTGAACTGAGGGCCGGAGAGAATACCAGAGATAAGCACTGCTGATGTAGATGTTTACATCTCACCTAAAAGAGAGGTCAAAAGTGGTTAGGGCGGCTCCTCCATTGGAGCAGAGAAGCGTCGCCCCACAAGCCCCAGAGAGGAAAAATAAAATGATAATAAAGTTTATTTATTACTATTGTATTTTTCAGCAATCCGTCCGGAGCTAAGCATTAGGATAGGGAGGGACCAGTGCTGCCGAGTGGCCGCAGCAGGGAGCTGTGTGCTTTCAAAATGTGCATGTCTCTTTGGCCGACCATCTTGGGAGTGCCAGACAGACATGCACATTTTAAGCTTATCTAGCCTAGCTGTCTTAGACAGCTGGGTTAGAGAAAGCACAGTGAGGTAAAACTCCACGAAGAAGGTAAGTGGAACTTCTTTATTTAAGATCAATAGAACCTGTACCCTCAGCTTGCTGGTGCCAGTCACTCTCAGTGAAGCGCAGCCTCATCAACATTCTAAGGCTGCCTTAGTTCGGAACATTTTCAGTAAGTACCAAAGGTGAGCAGGAGGAGGGGTGGAGGGAAAGTACCAAGGGAACCAGATACAACACATCTTCCTCCCTGAAGGGAAGAGAGGAAGCCAACTAAGAGGTAGCGAACGGGAAGTGGGAAAAAAGTGGACGGGAGGAAGAATGTGGGAAGAGGATGAGGGGGAATAGGTAAAGGGAAGAGAAAGGGGTAAACAGGAAACAAAATACCAAGATTTGGTCTTGCGCAGAAGACCCAACAACCACAGAATGTTTCAATTAGTATGTCATCCTTCACACCATTCTGTATTCTTTGTGCCAACCTGGAGAGATTTGTTGCCTTATTCCTCTTCTCACCTGAACCTCATCAGACCGAGTACTTTGGGCAAGAGGTCTGCTGGCCACCCTATGTCCGACCTCGTTCGGGCCTATGGCAACACGACCCATACTCCATTTTTTCCCATCTTCCAAAATGACTACATTCTTTTTGACCTCTCTTATTTTCTCTGGAGCATAATATTTGTCGCCTTTACCACTCAGGCCCTCAGGCTTCCTGATGTAAATATTTTGCCCCTGTCTGAGAGACGTGTCCTTTGCACCCCATTTCATGTCGTACCACTCCTTGTACTTCTTTTGTCTGGATTCCACACTCTTCCTGAACTCTTCAGGATTGACCACTACCTTATCTTTAGGGCACAGCCAGTTGAGGGACAACTTTGAGCCCGCTTTCCTCCCCCTCAACAGTTCAAAGGTATGACCTGTGGTGAGACTTGGTGTAGTATGGTATGACCATAGTGTATCTCTAATAGCTGACTCAATGGGTTTTCCTGACTTGACTGCCAGTTGAATGCACTCTTTTATCATTCGGTTTGCCCTCTCTACCTTTCCAATAGCCTTTGGACAATACAATGGTGTGCGGATGTGGGCTATTGACATGTCCTTAAGAAACTCCTTCATTTCCTCCGACACCAACTGGTCGCCATTGTCCGTGACTATGGTAGAGGGAATGCCCTCCTTTGAGAATACATCACTCAAGAAAACAATTAGGGACTTCGTGTTGATGTTGTTCACAAATTTGTAAGTTATCCACTTTGAATTATAATCAATGAGCACTAATAGGTACCATTCCTGAGGTCCCTTTGCATGTATAGGGCCAGTGATGTCAAAACCTAGCTTGTCCCAAGGAGACTAAGGGATCTCAACTTGAATGAGAGGGGGTGCCTGGTTGTTCTGGATTTATCACTCATTCCACATGCATAACAGTCTTTCACTTTTTCTTCCATTAGCTGATCCATTCCAGGGAACCAAAATTCAGACCTTAATCTAGCCTTGCAGAGACTCCTCCCCAAATGCCCTTCATGTGTAAGATCTATTATTTGGAATCTCAGTCCATCCGGAGGAACAATTTTCCCTGACTTGAGAAGAAACCTCCCCTCAATCGATAGGTCTTCTCTTACGTTCCAAAATGGTTGTATTTCCCCTGGAAGTTCTTTACATTTGTTGGGCCAACCTTTGATTACATATGATTTCACTTTTCTGCTGATGTTATCATGCTCCATGTGATAGTCCCACTGGTCTTTTGTTACAGTTGGAAGCCTTACCTCCAGAACCCCTTTGTTACCTGTGGATTCCACATATTCCTTTTCCACTGGTGCCCTTAATAGAAAAAACGCTACTTTGTTCTGTTGGCCCGGAGCATGCACCATTTTGGAATTGTATCCTTGTAGCCCTAATGCCCATTTTGCAATGCAGGGGGTCATGTTCTCCATATCCTTTTTTAGTGAACAAGGACAATAGGGGTTTGTGATCCATATATATTTCAAATGGTAGGCCCCATACATAGAAACTGAAGTGTTTTATTGCCCAAAAAAACGCCAATGCCTCCTTTTCTACTGTTGAATAATTTGATTCAGCCCCTGTCAGTGTTCTAGAGGCGAAAGCCACTATATGCACCTTCTTGTCAATCTTCTATGATAGTGTTGCTCCAATGCCCTTACCACTAGCATCTGTGGAAATAATGGTGTCTTTATCCACATTGAAGTTCCCAATAAACGGGGCAGAAATTATGGATTCCTTTATGCTCTCTAAAGCTTCCTTTTGATCTTTTCCCCAAATGAACGCTGTGTCTTTTTTTATGAGATCTCTGAAAGGTTGAGATAGCATTGCAAAATGTCTGATATACTTCGCCATATATTCAGCCAAACCTGGGAAAGACAGAATTTCCTCTTTACACGTTGGGATAGGTGCTCTTCTCACAGCTTCAACATGATCTATCATAGGTTTTATGCCCTCCTCCGATATTGTGTGTCCTAAATAGTCCACAGATGTAACTCCTAGTTTACATTTGTTTTTTTTTGTAGTAAACCCAACCTCTCTCAATCTTTTGAGGACCATACCAGCATTAGAATTGTGTTCTGTTTCACTTGAAACATAGATCAAAATATCGTCCTGAAAACACATAGTCTTGGGGCAACTTTAAGGACGTGTTGCATTGCACGTTGAAATGTTGAAGCTGCAGACGCCAACCCAAATGGCATCCTCAAGAATTTGTAGTTGCCAAATGGGGTGGTGAATGCTGTCAAAGGTTGAGATTCAGGATGTAACTTGATTTGATAATAGGCCGAGGAAAGGTCAAGAACACTGAAAATGTTGCTCCTTTATAGTACTCAGCATCTTGTTGATCCTCGGTAAAGGATGTCTGTCAACTAAAATGTTAGCATTTAAGGCCCTTAAGTCCACACATAGTCTAATACTCTGACCACTATCTTTGGTTGTGATGACTATGGGTGGCAACCAAGCAGTGCTCTCTATTTCTTGAATTACGCCTTGGTTGACCAATTTTTCAATTTCCAAACTTAACGGCTCTCTTATGAGTAAAGGAATAGAATGTGTTTTGTGAACTACTGGGACAGCACCATCTTTTAGAACAATTTTATGCATGTAGTTTTTTAATAAACCCACATTTTCATTAAACACATCTGGAAAATTCTTTAGTGAGATTGGGTCCGACTACTGGGGGTTCAATAAGTAAGACTTGCTCATGATTATTGGGGTCCAGGGTAGTTCCTATTTCTTTATGGTGTTTCCACCCCAGAAGACTTGATCCCTGCTTAGTTATATAAACATTCCCCACTGTGTGTCTATTTTTAAATGAAATTCTCATTCTCGCCATTCCTTCTAAGGGTATTGGCTCTCTATTGTACCCTGTCCCTGATGGACTTATATCAGCATTTTCTAACTTGATGTTATACTTAGAAAACGTCTAGTTAAAAATGTTCTTTTCCACTAGAGTAAAAGGGCAACATGAGTCTGCATATGCCTTGAATTTTTCCCCATAAAGACTAATCTCACATGTAGGATACCGCGTATTTTCATCCAAGTTTCCTTCCTCAATCTGAAAAACAAAATGATTTTCCTCTTCCCTCTCTACCTCCGGGTTTTCAATCACATGTACTTTAGGACTAAATACATTACATACCTTAGAAAAATGCCCTTTCTTATTGCATTTCCTACACATTATGTTCCTAGCGGGGCATTTCCAATTGTTAGCCAAATGATTTGGGCTACCGCATCTGAAACACAGCAACCCCTCTGCTTTATTTCCTGAAGCATCTTTACTTTTTGCACCAACTTTTCACACCGCCTCCTCACTGCTTGAGGCTTTAGGTTCACCCTTCTCTTTATTTCCCTGAGAAATTTTCATCTCTCTCATACACAGTGCCGTGTGTTCTAACCCCTTGGCAATGCTTATTGCTTCTTCAAGGTCATGATTTCTAGTCAGTAATTCCTCCTGAACCTTCAAATCATTTGTTCACCTGACTAATTGGTCCCTGATAAGGGAGTCAGTCAGAGCTCCAAATTCGCAAGTAGCGGACATACCTCACAACACTGCAACATACAAGGATACTTTCTCGTCTTTCCTTTGACATCTTTTGAAAAACTTGTGTCTTTCTAGGACTACATTTATTTTAACCCTGAAGTGTGCTTCCAACTTCCTTAATGTATATTAGTATACGTCAGCACCTGCCTCCTCCTCAAGGGTATTTACAACAAGGGGTGGTGAGGGACAGAGTCTCTGAATTAAGCAGAAAACTCTCACCCAGTCAAGAGATCAGGGCTAGATCCAACACCGTTTTTTAGCTCACTGCACCATCCCAGTTTCAGAACCTGGCTGTATGCAAATTAGTCTGTTCCTGTCCCAGTGCATGATGGGAACAGGGCAAACCAAACTACAAAAGCCAATTCTTACACTGGGAAGGAAACAAGCTCCCGGGGACCGGTTTCTGGCATTACAGCCGTCTTCGGCCCGGTTTGCTTGAATCCTGATGGTGCAATGAGCAAGGGACTCACATCTGAGTATACCCTTCCACGCTTAGGGTGGACAAAAATATTTACAACAAGGGGTGGTGAGGGACAGAGTCTCTGAATTAAGCAGAAAACTCTCACCCAGTCAAGAGATCAGGGCTAGATCCAACACCGTTTTTTAGCTCACTGCACCATCCCAGTTTCAGAACCTGGCTGTATGCAAATTAGTCTGTTCCTGTCCCAGTGCATGATGGGAACAGGGCAAACCAAACTACAAAAGCCAATTCTTACACTGGGAAGGAGACAAGCTCCCGGGGACCGGTTTCTGGCATTACAGCCGTCTTCGGCCCGGTTTGCTTGAATCCTGATGGTGCAATGAGCAAGGGACTCACATCTGAGTATACCCTTCCACGCTTAGGGTGGACAAAAATATTTACAACAAGGGGTGGTGAGGGACAGAGTCTCTGAATTAAGCAGAAAACTCTCACCCAGTCAAGAGATCAGGGCTAGATCCAACACCGTTTTTTAGCTCACTGCACCATCCCAGTTTCAGAACCTGGCTGTATGCAAATTAGTCTGTTCCTGTCCCAGTGCATGATGGGAACAGGGCAAACCAAACTACAAAAGCCAATTCTTACACTGGGAAGGAAACAAGCTCCCGGGGACCGGTTTCTGGCATTACAGCCGTCTTCGGCCCGGTTTGCTTGAATCCTGATGGTGCAATGAGCAAGGGACTCACATCTGAGTATACCCTTCCACGCTTAGGGTGGACAAAAATATTTACAACAAGGGGTGGTGAGGGACAGAGTCTCTGAATTAAGCAGAAAACTCTCACCCAGTCAAGAGATCAGGGCTAGATCCAACACCGTTTTTTAGCTCACTGCACCATCCCAGTTTCAGAACCTGGCTGTATGCAAATTAGTCTGTTCCTGTCCCAGTGCATGATGGGAACAGGGCAAACCAAACTACAAAAGCCAATTCTTACACTGGGAAGGAAACAAGCTCCCGGGGACCGGTTTCTGGCATTACAGCCGTCTTCGGCCCGGTTTGCTTGAATCCTGATGGTGCAATGAGCAAGGGACTCACATCTGAGTATACCCTTCCACGCTTAGGGTGGACAAAAATATTTACAACAAGGGGTGGTGAGGGACAGAGTCTCTGAATTAAGCAGAAAACTCTCACCCAGTCAAGAGATCAGGGCTAGATCCAACACCGTTTTTTAGCTCACTGCACCATCCCAGTTTCAGAACCTGGCTGTATGCAAATTAGTCTGTACCTGTCCCAGTGCATGATGGGAACAGGGCAAACCAAACTACAAAAGCCAATTCTTACACTGGGAAGGAAACAAGCTCCCGGGGACCGGTTTCTGGCATTACAGCCGTCTTCGGCCCGGTTTGCTTGAATCCTGATGGTGCAATGAGCAAGGGACTCACATCTGAGTATACCCTTCCACGCTTAGGGTGGACAAAAATATTTGTAAATCAATTTTGGCCACTATAGGTGTGGCAGGGTATACTCAGACATGAGTCCCTTTCTCACTGCTCCATCAGGATTCAAGCAAGCCGGGCCGAAGAGGCTGAAATGCCAGAAACCGGTCCCCGGTAGCTTGTCTCCTTTCTGGTAAAGAATTGGCTTGGTAGTTTAGTCTGCCCTGTTCCCATGATGCACTGGGCCAGGGACAGACTGATTTGCATATAGCCAGGTTCTGAGCTGGGATGGGGCAGTGAGATAAATAACGGTGATGGATCAAGCCCTGATCTTTGGACTGGGTAAGAGTGGTCTGCTCAATTCAGACACTCTTTTCATCACCACCCCCTTTTGTAAATCATCCTCCTCAAGGGGTTCATCCTCCACTAGTCTACCTGCAATAGCCTCAAAAACTTTTCTTCCCTGAATTCCTAGAGTGTGCAACAGAATATGTTGCTTCCTTACATTTGAAAAATTACCACCCCCTATGGCTATTAGGTAAGATTAGAAGATTCCTTCCCACCTTCTCCACGGTATTTCTGGCTCTCCTAATTCATTCAAAAAGGGGGGTGGCTGACTCATACCTACACCAGCCATGACAGATGCCTGTAAGGATAGTACTACAATAAAAAAAAAATGAGGAGTCTCCAATAATGGTATATGCACAATGGAAATACTGTTAGGGCAATAGGATATTACACAATGAATATGCAATCAGTTAGAGACACATCACAGTAATGAATATATACTTTAAAACATATACACTTTAGGAGAGCTAAAACCCTATAGTAAGGTGTACTACAGTCCTGTTTTTATGTTTATAGATCTTCCCTTAAGCCCCGCCAGTCTGAATGGGGGCGGGAACTTCCTTCCAGAAAGCTGTGTGAGGAGAAAGAGGCACCGCTGACTTCCTTTCACACTGTGCTTGCCGCGATAAAATTATGGAAAAGAAGGATTCTCTGGGCTTTCCCCGAAAAAAGGCAGTAAGAAGTCAGACACCACAATTTTTATTTTCTTTTAAGACTCTCCTTGCCTCTCAGACGCCTCGCGAGTGGGCGCCACAGTGAGGAAACAGAAATTCCGCCGAGACGCTCGAGCAGCGCTGCAGAGATCCCGACGGTGCTCAGGAGTTCAGGACACGTCCAGGATTGGCGTCCGCGTGATGAAGATAACCTGAAAGCCGGCACTACCTCTACGAGTGCTACAGGAAATAAGAGCGGTGCAGCAGCAGCTTCGAAGTACTGGTTTTCCTCAAAAACTGGCAACAGCTTGAGTAAACAGGCAAGTCCCCTGGCATAAACTCCTGGACAGGAGCAGGGAGCTACCCTCGGCCTCGCCACCACAAGGGTTCCCACCAATTACACCTCCGGTTTAGCAGGGGCGGAGGCGGTGGGGAAGGGAAGCCTTAAATCACCTCACACACCGCCAGGAAGAAGGTTTACTTCAAACCGAGACCACATGCCAGCCAGCTAAGTCCTGACCTGGTCCTCGCTTAACTTCCAAATTCAACGCTTTCTTAGAGCAAGCGCTCGAGCGACCTCCCCCTCTGAACCCTCGAGGGCATGCAGCAGGTGGTGAAAACGCCGGTCACACCCATGACAGAAAAGTCGCTATAATGACAATGTCTCAAAAACGATGAAAGAGGACACCTCACCATGAGGATGTAACACCGGGTCCGAAGGTCCGTGGGAAACTGCCACAGCTAGAAACTTGAGCCGCAACCGCGCCTCCAGGCAACCAGCAAGACGAAGAAGCAACAGGGGAAGGTGCAGCGCTGTCCCTGTCACAACATCCCTTCAATCGTCACCAAAATGAAGTAAAACTCCACGAAGAATGTAAGTAGATCAATAGAACCTGCACCCTCAGCTTGCTGGTGCTAGTCACTCTCAGTGAAGCGCACCCTCATCAACATTCTAAGGCTGCCTTCAATCGGAACATTCTAAGTAAGTACCAAAGGTGAGCAGGAGGAGGGGTGGGGGGAAAGTACCAAGGGGCCCAGAAATAACACACAGGCCACCAGTGGCACCTGAGGGAAGAGGACGCAGAGCTGCAAGTTAGGTAGAAAAGTCTATTTTTTTTAATTATTTTTTTTGTCTCCCCCCCCCCCCCCCGTCTACCACCCTCGGGACATACCAGCTGCCACCGACAGTGGTAAAGCATTGAAAGCAGGAATATTGGAAATAGAGCCGAGAAGAAATTTAGAAGGCGCAAGAGAAGGTAGTATGGTATGATATTTTATGGCAGGGTATGGTATGGTATGGGACAGGACGGAATGGGGCAGGATGGATCGAACTATGGACATGAAAATGGTAAACGGTTGGAAGGGAGTGAGCGCTCATGGGTAGCGAACAAGAAAGCAGCACAGAGAATAGGGCTAGTAAATGAATGAGTGAGTGGAACTGTATAAAATGCAGCAATGACCTCACAGAGGTATCCGGGGACTTATCAAAATGCGTCAGATGACAATCTTTGCCAGACAGTAACAGATGTGAATAGCCATGTTTTGATTACGTTTCAGAAAACCGAGTATGAAGAGTTTTTTCAAATGGAAATGAAATTAAAATGAGGACTCTTTACGGAAAATGGCGATAAAGAAGGCAAGATATTGGAGTTCAGGAGCTACCACTGATCAAGGAACCCTTGACTACGTGGGACGATTTGCCATGAAGGAAGAGGTGGAGGGTTCAGCAGTTGTGCTGGATCACGGCAAAGGAAAACTAGCAGCGTATGTGTACGTTTGAGGAAAAACATGCTTACGCTGCAGTATTTCAACAAGATGCCCCGTTACCAGGGGCAATACATATCATAATTTGGGACCACATGGGTGGACCCAGAGAAACACTTTGAATGCAAAAAGTGGATTAGACATTTTGTAGCACAATTCAGGGCTAACAATCAAGACCCACACCCCCCTTAAGGAAAGACCATAGTTGGCTTTTTGTCTTCAAAAGCATGGCGAGGATGTAAAAAAATGTACATATGTAACAGGAACAGCGAAAAGTGATGTGTTTATGGAGAAAGTTTCCAAGAACAGACAGGAAAGGGCCGATCAGTGAACCGTGGTAAAGAACTCCGACTAAAATGGATAGATGCAAGAGAGGCCCAGCATGCCCTTGACGCGGCCCTTCTGCCTTGGGCAAGGGCACAAGGGGAGAGAGTGAACGGCTTGCCAAGAAAAGAAAAGAAACAAGGAATGGCAAAACCAATAGGTCAGGCGTTGGTTGCTGACCTTTGACTTAGCCAATGCTTATTTTGTTTGTGAATGGTTTTTGTGTGACGGCACACATTGGATGAAAACAAGCATTGTCTAAAAGCCAAAATGTACGTATATTCTTTGTGTCAAAGAACACACTGCATCAGTAGTCCCTAGTATTGTGTGGATGTACACATTGTGCAAGAGTAGAATGCCGTCAGTCAGTCAGGTAAGCAAGTGACTGAGGTGGTTTTACCCTGTGCTGTATGCTGTGAAGGGTGGAGTCAAAACGTGAGTGACACTACAACAAACCAATGAATGAAGAGGGCTGACAAAAGCTCCTGTGAGTATGTATAGTATGGGATCTGCAAGGTCAGCTTGCACTGCAAGTTTGCACACCTGTGAAGCCCTACCTAGGAGTTCACTGTTTTAGACAAATACGATTAAACAAATCAAATGTGATAAACCAGAGAGAAAAGGATCAAGGACAAAATATTAATGAGGCAAGCCCAGACACCAAGATATATATGCCAGGAATCAGGGGGGGGGGGGGAAAGAGCAAGTTGTATACTTCCTTCTCCAGTTAGAGGTAGTGAGCTGGTAAGGGTACTGAGTGATTTTGTGATAACCTAAAGGCAGCATTTCTGTATGACGTTTTGAAAGGTTTCAGGGCTATAACAAGGGGCCTCTAGAGTTGTTTGTTGGTAAACAACTTGAAATGAATGCAGGAAAAGCCTAAGGTAATGAGGGAATACATTGAAAAGAATGGGCCTATGGCATAGTAGTACGCTTGATCGGAGTTAGTCAATTACTTTATTCAATACTTATGATGAAGATCAGAGTTATTTCAGTTGAACATTTCAAGATATTCTCTCATGGACTGATGTCCAAAAGGCTGCGGGGGAGTTCATTGTGATTTTCCAGTTGTCATAATCAGAAATAACTCAGTGAACTACCATCCAACAAAAGGCGGGTGGTTGTACAGTGGTTGAAAGTAAAAGGAAAGGTATACTACTGGTATTTTCTTTTAGAAATCTGCCAGTACATCTGCAATACTACTGTTTGCTAGGTTTTTCCATAAGAACTTGATACTATTTAGACATAGACTTGCTCGAGTTTGCCAATAGGTCGTGAGGTACCATTTGCTAACTTCTTGTTGTTCTTCGAGTGGTACTAAAAGGTGACTGGTCTGAAGGACACTGTAGAATAACTGAGTGATTTTTAGGTCTCCCTGCACAAAGCACATGCACTGTTGTTGCGATGGGTATTGTACACAGTAAAGGACTTAGAGCCCACCAATGACTTACCATTTGCTGGCTTTATTGTCATTCTTTTTAGCTGCCTCCTAATTAGCCACCATATGCCTCGAGTCTTTTACTTTCTTTCTCCGTAGCATGGACCAACTACTGATTGATTTTATTTAATTGGTGTGTTTGGATTGTCCTTCCTGCACTGTGGTTCCCAGTACTTTTTGTTCAATTTTCTGTCCATCATTTCCATTTCCATGCTACACTTTTGGGTTGATTTTAAATTATGTGCTACAGGTTTGCTTCTTGTTGCCTTAATTTGTTTTGGAAGTCAGCGCTTCCTTTTACAGCACCAAACAAATGGCACGGACTATTGAAGCGGTTTGTGGCTTTTCCACAATTCCTTTTATTGCACAAAACAAATGGCATGGGATAGTGGCTTTTTATAGTGCAGCGCTGCAGTTAATCCCTTTCACTTTAAAACTGTGTCATTTGTGTTATATGTATTCCACCTCCTCTCTGCACATACAAAGTCTGTTTCTGTTTAAAGAACTTCAGTTTTGTGCAGTGCAGCAACTACTCCACTTCTCCTTTAAACCTGTGCCTAAGTCCCCATTATTATATGTATTGCACCTAAAGTGCTTTCAGGTGCTCTTTATTCATTTGCACCAATGTGCAAGAGATGTGGCCTATAGGGCCGGACAGGGAACCAAAACTGGCCATGCCAAGCTACCGAGCTGTTTGGCAGGGCCAGTTTCAGCTTACTTTGTTACAGGGTGCCGAATTGCCTGTCCCGGTAAGAAAAACAGCCCCAGGGGCCCAAAGAAAACGCCCACCACCCTGGTGGCACACCGGAGAAACGACAAGTGCCCAGTAGCCTAACACCCACAGCTACACTCCACTCCTCTCCTATCTATCTCACCCCACTCCACCTCGAACTTCCCCACTCCTCCCTAATCTACCCTACTCTGCTCCAATCTTCCCTAATCTAACCCACTCCACTATGATCTACTACACTCCTCTTCAATGTACCCAATTCACCCCACTCAACTCCAATCTACCCCATTCCAGTTTACCCCACTCCAGTCCAATCTATCCCATTCCACTCCAATCTACCCCACTTCACTCCAGTGTACCCCAGTGCACACCAACCTGCCCCACTCCACCCCAACGCAGCCCAATCCACCGCACTCCTGACCACTCAACCCCACCCCAATCCAACACAATTCAGTATACCCTACCCCTCTCCAATCTTCCCCACTCCACTCCACCTCAATCCACCGAACCTACCCCGCTCAAATTCAACCTACCCAGCTCCACTCCAATCCACTCTACCCCGTCCAATCTAGCCAAATCGACCCCACTCTACTCCAATCTAGCCCATTCTACCCCAATCCACTCCAATCTACCCCAATCCAATCTACCCCAGTCCAATCCACCCAACCCCACCCCAGTGTATTCCACTCTGTTCCGATCTACCCCACTCCTCTCCAATCTACCCTACTCCACTCCAATGTACCCCACTACACCCCAACCAACCTCATTCCATCCCAATAAACTCCACTCCTACCCACTCAACCCCACTCCTATCTGTCCCCTCCATCCCATCCCAATTTACCTCATATCAATATAACCCACCCCACTCCAACTTACCAGAATCTACCCCACTCCACACAACTTCAATCTACCCTACCCCACCCCAATCCACCCCACTCTGCCCCAATCAACCACACTCCACGCCACTCTACCACAATCTACCCCACTCCACTCTAACACAATCTACCCCACTTCGCTCCACTCCAATCTACCTCACTCCAGTCTAATCTGCTCCGTTTCAGGGACTTCTACAGTGATGTGTGATTTTTAGACCCAAAAATATATTTGCTTTTAGACATTTATTTAGATTGACGGGGACCTGCAGCTTCCACACAATACATTTGACAAAACAGTGACAAAAAAAGTCTGCAAGCCAACATTAAACCTATTTCCAGTCCCAATGCTTGTTTTTTTCTTTGTCGATAGGATCGTAACTTATAAGAGTGAAACAGCATATAACGCATTCAAAGCCTTTACAGCGAGAATTCAGGTTTCACTAGAACCTAAGTAAAGCCAATGGTCTATGACCACTTCGTACTTCCTAAACTTAGAGATTCATATCGTTAAGCATTAATCTAGATTTTCAATCAACAAGCTACGGTTTTTACGGAAGCACTGATTTGTTCAATATCTGCTGAGAAAGTTACCCTAAAGGAATTGCAGTTGTTTCTTAGTCAGTGAAACTTTACCACTAAGGAAATTCCACTGGGCAGCCCCTTCTCAAGACACTTCACAATAGCTACAATAGTTTAGTGTGACCATATTTTCAGAACAAGAAAAATCTGGGCCAGCCACAGACATAGCAGTAGGACTAACTTTTGCCACCCACCATGGATGCAAGTTTTCTAACATCACACATGATAAGCATAGTCCACTTTTCTTTGCATCCTGGGACTTGTAGTCCTATATTTATAATGGTACAAAAAGGCTACAAGAACACAATACAATGAATAAGGAATGAATATGTATTTTCACAACGAAGTAGAAGATAGTGGCAAGAGGAACAAGGACCAGGTGGAGAAATGGCCATGGATTTGTAAAAGGAATTATTTGCATTTCAAGCAATGAAAAAAAAAATAACATAAAGGGCACTTTTTCGAGGAGATACATAGAAATGTGCAAACCTATGAAATCAGATGAAAACACTCCCTCTCCCATAATGTGATGAGACAGGCTTGGTCTTGGCTGATGGTCTCCTCGATATGACTCACCCCTTTTTAAAACCTATGTGCCGAATCAATGAGATCAGGCAGACGACTCTTTAAAGAATAAAACTTCTGTCACTGGTGTGAGAAATTCATTTATTCTTTGATTTCTGGACGTGTTAAAGGATTAGTTGGGTCTAAAGAGCTGATATACCTATTGTTTTAAGCTCGGGTCTAAACAGGAGAAACACAAGTCTGGGCATTGTAGTGGGGCTGGGGCACTCACTGGGAACTTTGATTACTTTTTGGGTTTTTCAATTATTGTGATCACACGCCGCTCTCCTAGCTATTTGCTCTTGAATTTTTGAAGATTGTGGCGGATATAATTTCTCATTGAATTCTAATTTATTGGAGGCTCGGAACAACCAGCCTGCAGCTCCCAATTGGTCTTGGATTTCCAATCTAGATTTAATTTTGCAGACACTCATCGGTGAATCCCAGTCATTGCATCAGAAGATTTTCCACACTGGGACCCCAGAGATGATTAATTAGAGATGGCAGAAAAAGCTCTATAGATGCAGAGAATGAAATGGAGTGGCATACAGAGTTTCTTTTTAAATTGCACAAACTCGACTACAACACATGCCCAACCACATCCGAAAAATCAGCAAAGCATGCAGTGCGCCACTCAGTACAATTAAGACTTTAAACTGCCCATAAGTCCTTCAAGATGCTAAGGATTGTGCTGGAGATGAATATATGATCTAATCCCGCAGCATTTTTCTCCGCGGAGAATCACAACGAGGTCGTTATCACGACCGCGTTGTGATTCCACATACCTTTACTCCACAAGTCGTAACGACTTGCGGAGGGGGCGCGCTGGAAGTTGGAATAGTATAATTTACTATTCAAGCTCCAGTCTATGCCGACACTAGGGAAGGTGTTGGATTTTAAATCCAACATCCCCCCCCCCCTCCTCCGCAAGTCGTTGTTCTGACTTGCGGAGTAATGGTATGCGGACTCACAACACGGTGGTGATAACGACGGCGTTGTGATTCCCGGCGGAGATAATGTTTCATTATAAACGTTGTTTACCGCTGGAGACACTGAAAACCATGGAAACAAAGGAGCTAAAACAATATACACCCAAAAAAGTTAACACAGCCCCCGCTTATCATCTTGTGGAACATGGCTACTCACTAGGATATTATGGATCTACTTGAGGAACATTATACTTCCAGGATCACAATCAAACATTGGCGGGACCATTGTAAAATCATGCTCACAACACCTGTGGAATGCAGGTACGTGACCAAGATGCTTGCTGGACAGAAACTCAAATATCACACTTTCTCAAAGACACCTGTGAAAGCTCTATTTTTCGTGATTTGATGACTACCCATAGACACATCCCTTGGACACATTTTCTGTGACATATCAGAATTAGGACTTTCGGTGAAGTACACAGTACATAGATTATTTCACCAAATGATCAGAACAAGAAGCTCCTACTTACTGTACATAGTAACCCTGTCAACAAAGCAAGAGGGGAATCGTTCAGACCTTTCGGTTATCAGAAGACTCTGCAGTTTCACCAAAGTAGCAAATAAGAGAAGGCAAGGTCCAGTCATGTGCTTCAACTTTCAGCACCTAAGGTAACATCCTGTTAGAAATAGGGGGTCTCTAGTTGGCAGAGATAGGTACCTTTGTCCAAATAGGGACCCTTGCTTCTAGTCAGGGTAACGGGGATACACACTTTAGATAACCCCTGCTCGTCCCCTGGGTAGCTTGGCACAAGCAGACAGACTTATCTCAAAGGCAATGTGTAAAGTATTTGTACACAAAACACACAGTAATACAGTGATAACATCACAAATGGACACCACACAAGTTTAGGAAAAATTAGGTATCTATATCTAAACTCAACAAGACCAAAATGACAAAAATCCAACATACATATAATAAGAATATGACTTGAAAAAGGTTTCAAGTAAATGGGTCCATAGAAACTATGGATGCGTGATTTCTCACAAAGTACCTGTCGATGCGTCAAAATTCACAAGGCCAAACAGCAGCAGAGATAGGAACCATTGAGAAACTAAGAGATGTGTCAGTTTCTGAAACGCAGCAGAAGTGATGCATCGAATCCGGTCTGTAGGGGGGGAGTGATGCGTTGACTCCAAGACGATTCTGGTCCACAGGTGATGCATCTGGAAAACCTGCCGCACGGGTAAGATGCATGGAATTCCGGGATTTAGTAGTGGCGATAGCTGCAGTGAGCAGAGCTGCACCGTTTTTTTCAGCCGTGATCCCTCCATGCGTCAGTTCTTGCAGCGGCGACAGGCGCTGTTTCGGTTTGGCAACGGCGAGGCGATGGGTGGAGTTTCTTCTTGCATGGCAGTGCAATTTCTTCAGTTCTTTAGGTTTCTTACAGCTCCCAACTGCAGGAACAACCTTCAGAGGCCCAGAACTGGAACAAGGACCCCCTGGCAGGTCAGAACTCTCAGCACCAGAGTTCAGAGGAGCTGGGGGTGAAGTCTTGTCTCCCTGAGACTTCAGAACAGGAGACAAGCACATACAGGCCCTTGAAGATCTTCTTCAAGCATGTTGAAAGCAGAGTTCCAGTCTTTGTCCTTTCCTTGGCAGAAAAAGCAAATGCAGGCCAACCCCACACAGCACACAGCAAAGGGGCAGTACTCCTCCTCACAGCTCGTCAGCTCTTCTCCTTTGCAAAGGTTCCTCTTGAGTCCAGAAGTAATCTAAAGTTCTGGGCTTTAAGGTCTTGGGTATAAGTAATACCCAAGTTTGTCTTTGTTCTCTTCGTGTAAGAGTCTACGAGCCCAGCCTACACCAGTTCTGTCCTCACTGGTGCAGTATGACCACAGGTGGTGGAGACAGCATTGTGCAAGGGAGACAGGCCCTATTAAGGTGCAAGTAAAACTCTTACCACTACTCTAAATTCAGCCAAGCCGCATTCAGCTCAGCTCTGAGTCATCCAGGAAGAGCCAAGGACACCTCAACCTCCCCAGTGGCTGTCTACAGTGAATAATCATCCCAGCCCCTGTCACTCCAAAACCTGACAGTCAAAACACAAACAGGCAGAAGCACACAGAATGGTTGAACAAGAAAATACCTACTTTCTAAAAGTATGTGACAAATGTGATCAATTTTGTTTGTAGATATCCCCTGACGGAGGGTGGTGGTTACACCCGAAATGCATTGGGATCGAGGAATGAGTTCCACTACATTGTTTTTGATTTGTGTTATGGATTGTTGAAATTTACCTTTATTTGGATCTGCCATTAAAAGAAGCACATCAGGAAGATAATCGTTTATGATTTACTGTTTGAGTATTATCGCATTAACAAAATGTGGATTGTGAATATTTTTCTAGCATTGTGTAAAGTAATTAAGTTTTTGTGGAATTGTTAATGCACACTCATGAGTGAGTGGATTAGGTAGTGCACATCCTGTCTAGAACATCTTGCTCTAGTTCATACTTCTTGACTGAACTGGTGGTAGGGTGGAACCACCACAGGGAATGCACACCAAGTAAGAATCGTTTTTGAACATTGAGTTTAGGTAGTGTAATGGTTTAATTAGAGTGCACGCAAGCTGTTATTTTTTCCTGATACTTTCTAAAAGTGGCATTTTCAAACACACAATTTAAAAACTAACGTCACTAAAAGATGTGTTAATAAATTCTGAGTTCAGAGAGCCAAAACTTTATTTCCCCATCTTGTCCCAATGGGAAGTTATGCTTGTAAGATGTTACAAAGTACCTCCCATTCTAACCTATAGGAAAGATTGCCTTTCAATAGTGAAAACGAAAAGGGCAGTATTTCACTATCAAGACTTGACACACACACCACTACATGTCCTACCTTTCACATATATTGCACCCTGCCCATAGGGGTACATTTGGTCTACCATAGAGGTGTTTTACATATAAGAAGAGGAAATAATAGGGCCTGGCAAGTGGATGCACTTGCCAGGTTGACATGGCAGTTTAAAACTGAGCACAGACACTGCAGCGGCAGGTCTGAGATATCTTTTCAGGACTACTCATGTTGGGGGCACAATCAGTGCTGCAGGCCCACTAGTAGTATTTGGTTTATAGGCACTGGCACACTCAGTGCACTTTACTTGGGGCTTACTAGCAAATCAAAAATGCCAATCATGGATAACCAATTATGTTCACAATTTACACAGAGAGCATACACACATTAGCAGTGGTAAAGTGCGCAGAGTTCTAAAGCCAACAACAACAGGTCAGGAACAAATCGGAGGAAGAGCAAAAGGCTTGGGTATAACCCTAAAAAAAGGGCCAAGTCCAACACTTCCGCATTCTGCATCAGAAAACAGGATTTTTATACTGTGTAGGGGAAAATATCTCCAAACACTGCATGCAAAACAGATAAACTGAGCCAGCATCATGTGCACACTGCACTAGAAGGCACCATGCAAGCTACTGAGGATGGACCATAATGTATCCGTGGCAGACACTGATTTATTGACACATTACAAGGGCATACCACTCCAAACTATTCTCATGTTTTACTTTACATAACCTAGGTGTGAGTCTCTAACCGCTCTTAACTAATCCATGGCAGACACTTCCACCAATATGGTATGGACTGCAGCTTTGAGGGCAGAGCGGGGCTGCTCAATGACAGAGGAGCAGGGAAGGAGTGGTTTGCCCACTCCAAGTGCCCATGACTGCTTGGCCAGACCTCTCGGGCTGGCCCAACGGTCATGTGCACTTTGCATGTTCTGCATGTAGGCTGCATTACAGCCTGCATGGAGAACATGCCCAGGCCCCCAGCCCCTGTCTGAGCGCCAAACAACAGCGCTCAGACCAATCAAAAGGCTGCATTGCAGCCTTGTGATTGGCTTAGGGGAATCAATCATAGCGCTGCATTACAACGCTGTGATTGGCTCAGTGGAGCCTCAGTCTGGGTACTTCCTGTTTCGAAGCCCAGCCAGTATAGAAGACGGCGGGAAGACAGCAGAGAGGCGCAGCAAGAGGGTAAGTCATTATTTTTCTTTATTTACTCCCACTAAGCCCCCCGCCATTCCCGATCGAGGCTGGCCACTCCTGTCATAGAGGCGTTTATATTAATTCCATTGGACTCCCTGGGGGCGTGATCTGACGAGCTGCGGAATGGCTGCTCTGTCAGCGAGCTCCGGTGGCCAAGAACTAATCCTTAGATTATCCGTGCAGGAGGGGAGCCAATGTCGGGCTGAAATTAGCTCACTAGAAGCGGAATTCTTGCAAAGGCAGGTCCAGACGCTGTGTGGGTGGGCGGCCCCTGTAAATCGAGACCGCAGCTTCAGGCGTGGTGAAGGCCTCAGCCGTGAACACAAGGAGGAAATCTTGCAGCCCCGGTGTCCCCTGAGGCCGCACTGGATGCGGCTGTAGTGTTGCGCAGCCCTGCTGAACATCTCTGCGCTCATGCCCTGATCTCTGCAGGTGAGATGCAACGGAGAAGGGACAGTGCAGCGCTTCGTGAACCGCGGGCGCTATTTTGAGATTGCGCTGCATAGACACCTGGCGTAGCTCTCCCTGTGGAGCTTTGGCGGACTCTGCGGCTGATCTCCCCATAACTGCGAGGGGACAACATCATCCTGCACTGTTGCAGACCCTGCTGGATATGTGTATTAATCCTGACTCTTAGACGCACGCTGGCCGGGCCCTGTAAATCTAAATGCTGCGCTATGGCCAATTTGCACGTGATGCATGGATATAGGAGTGTTGCACAGACAAGACTGGGGTGCACAGATAGCACCAAGTAGACAATCGCAGTGACCTCGCTGAGCTTCTGGTTGCACTACCGTCCTTGCACGCTGTTGCGGAGTGACCCTCACTTGAAGGGTCAAGACGCTTCCCACATGGCTGCCCAACTGCTAGTGGTGAGGGACGGCGGAACCCCTTGCTCCCCTGGACACTACGTCCATGCTTTGCTTCATGATCAATTGAAGGCGGCTGTCAGACATGTGAGGGAAGGAGGTGAAGGTGTGCCCAGTGCATTGTTGGGCGAAAAAGATCTGCTGCTGAGACGAGGGACAACATACATACCATGGGAAAACAAGATGCCTAGCAGCAGAAGTTAAACTTCAGTCAGTGGAGGATGGCTCGACTCGCGGAATCCGACCCTGAGACAGGTGCAGGGAGGTCCGCTGAGTTGCAGACGGAAGATCAGGGGGGAAGACATCCAGACACTCAAGCTTGATATGAGGTCAAGCCTTCGCAACATATACACCAAACTTGACGCACTAACTACACAACTGGAATCATTACAGCCTGCATGGAGAACATGCCCAGGCCCCCTGCCCATGTCTGAGCACCGAACTACAGCACTCAGACCAATCATAAGCCAATAAACCAATCATGAACTCACAAACTCAGACCAATCATAAGCCAATAAACCAATCATGAACTCACGAGCATAGACTGGACCTGCTTGAAAACAAACAATTGGAGTTCCATGAATTCCAGGTGGAGACGAAAGAACAATTTTTACAGATGGATAAAATATTGGGAATAAAATGGGCCAAGAACGAAGATTTGGAGGCGGGATCGCACTGAAACAATTTACACGATTAAAGACAAAAGTGGTTCTGTCGGGTGGCGAAATGAATTGCTTTTAAGTAAAAGCTATGTTAGCTCATAACAGAATAGAACGAATAAAGTTCAATTAAATTCAATTAAACCTCTCTGAGAACAGATGTAGTTCAAAGCTTTTATATAGGAAAAAAGTCACAATTACAATACACCGGAATTTCTTCATTCCATTTCAGTTTCAATAAATGTTAAAAACATGTGAAGAGTGACTGTTGGTGAGCAAAGTGAATAGTGCAAAAAATTCAGTGACACTTATTTACAAATTTATACAGTATTATACAAGGGGGAAAGGGGAGGAAAAGTTTTGGTTTGGCGGTCAGAGTTCTGAGTTAATGCTCCAAGGAAACAGATGATTACTGCGCCCGTTCCCGGAGGTTTCTTGACCAGTATTGTGCGTCGACGTTTCGACCCTTATGTGCCCCGATTGGTGGTCACGGAGGGTCTTTATCAAGACAGGAGAGGGAGGGGGGACCTGGAGGGGAATGAAAGGGGGTTTCAGAGAGGTGTGGAACATTGTTTATACAAATTGAATCGTGCGAGTACAATATACTCACAGGGGGGCTGGACTCGCAGGAGGGAAATATCACACCCTGGAGGGAAGCCGGAAGGTCAATCTGAGGAAAAGGTAGCTGAGATGAGTACCTTGCCAATATGAATGACAGTGGGCAAATCATGCATGATGCCTACATATAGCTAGTAAAGCCATCAAATGAGCGAAACATTTTAAATTGAGGGCGGTGCAAGGTTGAATCAAACAGTGAGGAGTGCCTAGTAAAATGAAGTAGGCACCTCAGAGCCCAAATTATTGTCCATCTATCAAAGGTGTCAGGCGCCCGTTCGGGGTGAAGGTGAAAGGATAGAGGCGGCATCTGGCTATCAGGCGCTCGTGATTATTAACCCAAGCACTCGTGATGAAGTTACGGATAGATCGTGAGTAGGTGGACCGCAAGTTAAAAGAATATAGGCGGCATGTGACTATCAGGCGCTCGTGGTTATTAAACCAAGCACTTGTGATGGAGTTACGGATAGATCGTGAGGTACTTAGTGCCTAAACGAGATCTGGGTTCGTGATGAATGGAGGTGTATGAAGTGCCTGAGCGGGACCACCTATGCTACGCCAAGAGGTATACAGATTCATTGTGCCTATCTGCGATAGAGACCACTCGTGGTACTACCTTGCGCAACGGAGAGGCTTACCCAGAGTCAAAGGAAATACGTGCTTTCTCTGCATGAGCCGAGTACCGTCTGTCATCGAATGCAGTAGCTCGATCAATGGTGACGCGGAGCGCAAGGACGTTATGCACGTCGGTCGCGTAACTGAAATGGAATGAAGAAATTCCGGTGTATTGTAATTGTGACTTTTTTTCCTATATAAAAGCTTTGAACTACATCTGTCCCCCGAGAGGTTTAATTGAATTTAATTGAACTTTATTCGTTCTATTGTGTTATGAGCTAACATAGCCTTTACTTAAAAGCAATTCATTCCTCCACCCGACAGAACCACTTTTGTCTTTAATCATACTTACCCAGGTTCTGAGGGACACAGGGTTACCCCTTTTTGTTAAAACAAGAAACAATTTACACATCGCAGGCATACCAGAGACCACAGAACACTAAATATGCTCCCTCATAGCCTATCTGTTCCTTCCATCAAGGACTTAATCTCTCTTGTGCTATCTCATGCATATAATCACAACAGTGACACTTGACATTTAGATTTTCAATCAATCAATCAATCACGGAATTTGTATACTGCGCTACTCACCCGCAAGGGTCTCAAGGCGCTGGGGGAGAGGGTTACGTCACTGCTCAAACAGCCAGGTCTTGAGCTGCTTCCTGAAGGAGAGGTGGTCCTGGGTCAGCCGAAGGTGGATGGGGAGGGAGTTCCAAGTCTTGGCTGCAAGGTAGGAGAAGGATCTTCCTCCGGCAGTGGCTCGGCGGATGCGTGGTACGGAGGCGAGGGCGTGGCTGGTTGAGCGTAGCTGGCGGGTGGGTGTGTAGAAGGTCAGGCGGTCGTTGAGGTACTTTGGGCCCAGGTCGTGGAGAGCCTTGTGTGCGTGGGTGAGGAGCCTGAATGTGATTCTCTTGCTGATGGGGAGCCAGTCTCTCAGGTGGCCGGAGATGTGGCTGTGTCGTGGGATATCCAGGATGAGTCGTGCGGAGGCGTTCTGGGTGCGTTGGAGTCTTTTTTGAAGTTTGGCTGTGGTTCCGGCGTAGAGGGTGTTCCCATAGTCCAGTCGGCTGGTGACGAGTGCCTGGGTTACGGTCTTCCTGGTTTCGGTGGGGATCCATCAGAAGATTTTGCGGAGCATGCACAGGGTGTTGAAGCATGATGAGGAGACGGCGTTGACTTGTCTGGTCATCGAGAGGAAGGAGTCCAGGATGAAGCCGAGGTTGCGTGCATGGTCCTTCGGTTTGGGAGTGGTGCTCAGGGCAGGGGGCCACCAGGAATCGTCCCAGGTGGAGGGCGATGATCCCAGGATGAGGACTTCCGTCTTGTCTGAGTTCAGTTTCAGGCGGCTGTTCTTCATCCACTCGGCGACGTCTTTCATCCCCTCGTGTAGACTAGCTCTGGGGGTGGCGAGGTCGTTGGTGAGGGAGAGGATCAGCTGGGTATCGTCGGCATAGGAGATGATGTTGAGGTTGTGTTGGCGTGCGATGTCTGCGAGGGGGCTCATTTAGACGTTGAAGAGGGTTGGGCTGAGTGATGATCCTTGTGGTACGCCGCAGATGACTTCTGTGGCTTCGGATCTGAACGGAGGCAGGCGGACTCTCTGAGTTCTTCCGGCGAGGAACAAGATGATCCACTCCAGTGCCTTCTCTTGGATTCCAATGGTGCTGAGGCGCTGTACTAGGGTGCGGTGGCAGACAGTGTTGAACGCTGCGGAGAGGTCCAGGAGGATGAGGGCCGCTGTTTCCCCGTTGTCGAGCAGGGATCTTATGTCATCGGTGGCTGTGAACAGGGCGGTCTAGGTGCTGTGGTTGGCTCAGAAACCGGACTGTGAGGGGTCGAGGGATCCGTTCATCTCGAGGAAGGCGGCGAGCTGTCTGTTGACGGTCTTCTCAATGACTTTGGCAGGAAAAGGGAGGAGCGAGATGGGATGGAAGTTCTTGAGGTCGGTGGGGTCCGCTGTGGGTTTCTTCAGGAGGGCGCTGAGCTCGGCGTGCTTCCAGCTCTCCGGGAAGGTGGCGGTGAGGAAGGAGGCGTTGATGATGTCCCGGAGATGGGGTGCGATGATGGCGTCGGCCTAGTTGAAGACGTGGTGGGGGCAGGGGTCGTGGGGGATCCGGAGTGGATGGAGTTCATTGTGCGGGTGGTGTCTTCGGTGCTGACCGGGGTCCAGTTGCAGAGGGTGGTGGTGGCGGGCGTTGGTTCGGTGGTTGGGTGTGTGGTCTGTGCGCCGAAGCTGTTGTGTATGTCGGCGATCTTGCGGTGGAAAAAGGAGGCGAGTGAGTCGCAGAGGTCTTGCGAGGGGGTGATGTCGTTGTTTCCGGCGCTGGGGTTGGAGAACTCTTTGACGATGCTGAAGAGTTCCTTGCTGTCGTGGGCGTTTTTGTCCAGTCGTTCTTTGAGTGCTGTCTTCTTGGTGGCGCGGATCAGCTGGTGGTGCTTGCGTGTGGCATGCTTGAGGGCGGTCCTGTTGTCTGTGGTCTGGTCATGGCGCCAGGCTTTCTCGAGGGTGCAGCAGTTCTTCTTGGAGTCCTTGAGTTCGTTGGTGAACCAGGGGGTTTTCTTGCAGCCGAGTCTGCTGGGACTTTTATTATTTCATTGCTTTATATACTTTATAACATTTCACTTAATTTGTATTTTTTATTTTTATATTTATCTTTTTTTTAAATCAAGTAGAAATAACTGATTTTGAAAATTCATAAAAAAGCAAAATCATCACAGTAATTGCATAACATTTCATATGTACAAATCCATCGAGGGATCTCGATTGGAGAAGCGTTGGGCATCGTGTGTATACACCCTTGATCTTGCGACAGGCGTGCAAGATGGGGAAAATCACGCACAGGGGCAATCAGATTTCTTTTTACCCAGACTTTACACCAGCGGTACAGTCAGTGAGACATGAGTTCTTGCCTGCAAATAGGATCCTTACGCAGGCCCAAGTCTCCTTTTTGTTATTGTACCCCGCCAAGCTTAAGGTTACCCATGATTGTGCTACTCATTTTTTCACCGATGCCAAGTCCGCGCTCAAGTTTGTTAAACAAATTGGGGCAAGCAGGCGAAGCAAGGCTCCAGATCGGCGGCCTCAGCAGAAACCCAGCTAAAAAATTGCAATGACTGAGGGCAATTCAGTCTTGCCACATATCTTGTTCCAGTTGTTTCACATGGTTTGTGCTGCTTGGAGCCCTACTTGACATTCTATCATCTGATGGCCACTGCCGGTTATAACTCATGCTCCTCAATTTACATTTGCTCCTTCATGGCTGGCTTCTCCCTAGGTTGAGGGGTGGAACCGGCCTCTGCGGGGGACTGTAGATATATGTGCAATGCCTTGGGGAGCTACTGCGATATGTCGGCCATGGGACTGTCATGCTGGGCTGGGCAGGGATGTGGTACTTGTGGGGACCCGGAGGGGCCATTCATGCTAGTTATATGCTATCTTAGTATCCTGTTATGCTCTAGACCTGGCTCTCTGAAGTATGTTGGCCGCCGTGTCACAGTAGGGAAGTATGCCGGCGTTCCCACATCCCCATGGGAGGTTTCCCTGATATTTGATGTTGTCTATTATGTTTATGGGAGGGTTCTCTACAACCTGATTGGGGGGTTGTAGAGTGGAGTGGGTGGAGGGTTGGGAGTGTTGTGTTTTTAGCCAGTGTAACTGCATGCTATTGATCCGATTGCACAGTTAGGTTTAGGAAGATGCTGTGCTGCCCTTGTCCCAACAGCCTGAATTTTCTTATATGGAACAATAGGGAACTGAATGGCGCCAGGAAGTTCAGACTCGTACATATTTTCCTAACGAGACATAATATAGACATAGGAGCAACTTTGCCACCACAGCCTACCTGCGTTTTGCTAACAACGTTTGTTTTCACCGCCCAGAGAGCCCGGAGGGGGGGGGGGGGTTTGCATTATCCACCGCGTCCTGCCTGTTTTGTGCTGACTGAGCAGAGGAGACTCCAACTCCCAGAGTCCCTCTGCTACGCCCACCATCGCGTCAGCCCAGCAGCGCCAGGAGGTGCTAAAAAATCACGCGTGGGCCCCCGCGGTGCGGGACGCTCGAGGAGCAACTTTGCCACCATAGCCTACCTGCCTTTTGCTAACAGTCCTGGGGGGGGCTGCAACGTTCGTTTTCACCCCCCAAAGAGCCCCAGGGGGGTTGCATTATCCACCGCGTCCTGCCTGTTTTGTGCTGACTGAGCAGAGGAGACTCGAACTCCCAGAGTCCCTCTGCTAAGCCCAACATCGCGTCAGCCCAGCAGCACCATGAGGCTCTATAAAATCATGCGCGGGCCCACGCGGCACGGGACGCGCGCAGGCCTGCCCGGGCCAAGGGCGGGCCCGTCACACGCCCGTCCGCGACAGCAAGAGGCAGGGCAGGGCCACCTCACTAACACTTTAAAGAGGAATGCAATAATGCTTTGGGAGCTACTAAAGGTACTGTCTTTCAGTGTGCATACTTTAAACGTCGACCTACAGGATTATTTGACATTTCTGTCTAATGATTTGAGCTGCCTGTTGTCCTCTGATCTCGCCCCTGCTGCTGGGAGGGAAAGGCAAACGCAAGCCATTGGAAGGAGGAGGCGGGGGCGGAGGCCGGAAATGCAGGTAGATTGCGCAAAGGAAAGAAAGCCAGGAAAATATCCAAACACGCAGCCAGCAATTGTGTTTTAGATCACATTGATAGTCTTGTGGAGGAATGCGAGGCAAACTTAACTTCTGATGCCACTGTAAATCAAGTGGGGGAACGGCCCAACAGAATGTTGATGGGTCAGGGTCAGAAGGGCTAAGTAAGGATACTCCTCCCACTGCTATATCCGCTATGTTTCTCCCCAAAGTAAAGGGTAGGGGCATCGGGAGGGAGGGATTATAAAATGCTGCTTGTGAAGATTCTCCAATGACGGGGGGTAAGGAATCCACAGTGCCTGCTATTCCGGTTCTCTGTGCTAATAGATTTTCTATTCTTGCGAATGTCCATAACGAGAGTACCAGGTTGGACCTATCCCAGCCCCCCGGATCAGTTATGAATTCCCCCCTAAATCAGATAATAGACTTCCAAGCTCAAACTATTGACAAGAGTAGCAGTGACATACATGAGGCACAAGACCTGGTAAAGCTAGTAACCCTACTGCGGAAAAGGTGGGGAGGAATGTAAAACCCCCACCTCGTATAGTGAGATAGCTAAAACAGGCAAACTTCTACCCACCCTATACGCACAAAGCAAGCCCCAATTGTTTAATAAAACCAGTCAAACTAACTTTGTAAGGTCTGATGAGAGAGAGTACACGACACCTAATGGCATATGGACTGCTCCTAGTGGGGGTGCCAATCAAAGCAATCCTCAAATTAGTAGGGGGGGTTTGAACTTCAGCGCAGTGCAGAGCGCAAACAAAATTTACTTGACCAATGTTCCTAAGATAAAGTCAGCTAGAAGTAATGAGAGTGCATATTCCCTGATGAATAAAACTATTATTGGGGGGGAGGAGCCAAGCTGGCGACCAAGATGGCCGCATAGGCTCCCGGCTCTGTAGACCTCCTCATCCTGCTACAAGATCCTGCTAGATATCCTGTGCCTATGCAACGCTCCCGTGTAGACAAATCAAAAGCACGCCGCACCGTGAGCGCCTAAAAGTTCTGTCAGCTTCGAGACCAGAGAAACATCGTCTTGAAGTTTGCGGCCTACATCAGCCCTGAAGCCGGGGCCTCGAGTAGAAATCTAGCCGGCACCTAGTTTAACAACATCGGACACAGGAGTTTGGGAGGGGCCGGTCCCCTGGAACGGAAGTGAAGTTTTTGTCCGATCTTCGTATTGAATATTCGAACAAATTGGCGCTGTGAAGGAACACCCCACAGACACTGTTGATGCAAGTTGGATATTAATTAACAGAGCCAGCGCCGTGAACGGCTCGGAAACAGTCGGGAAGGTGACCCGGCGGCTGCGGACACATCCTGACGACGATTCGAACTATCCTGTAAGTGAGGGAGCGGGTGTCCTCATCTTTAACTCTAGTTGGTCTATCCCTATGGGCCCGAGGGACTGACCCTGGTGGAAATGTATGACATGACACCCAATATTGACCTGCGTAGGATTCGAACCCAACCCTCCAAGGGGTTCAGGGAAAGTCGTACGGATGTCTTGGGACGACATATCCTACCCAAGGGGTTTCCGATATCAGACCAGTATGTCACCAACGAGGGGAAACAATCAGTGTCGGCCAGAATTGAACCCACGCTTGCAGCTCTAATGGCGGCTGTCGGTGGTCTTCACTTTTCCCTGAACCGGAGAGCCCAAGCACTGGAAGTTAAATTGGATGCCATTATTTTCGATATGGGGCATATGAAAGAGGCTTGTGTTCAATCTCAGGACAGTGTTAAAGTGGCGGCGTCCACAGCAACTGGTTTAATGGACACCAACAACCCTGTACAGCGAGAAGGGAGAGAGTCTCTGATCCGCAAATCAGCTAATGGCTATGTGTCGGACGTCCCTGTTGTGTCGGAATGTTCAGTATTGACATTGACGGAGAGAAAATTGTGCCGTAAAATACATCTGAGGACTCATGTAAGGACTCAGGAATGGATTGACAAGTACCCCTCTTGCTTTTTTCGAACTCAGTTAAACATGACTGGAAACAATGTCGAGAGTTCTTGACGAATCGGATGGGACCCAGTGACAATGTGATTGAATGTTCTGTGATGTTTCCGGCTCGCTCCTGTGTTCAGCACTCTTGCAAGATGGCGACTGTTTGGGTGGCGAACACTCGTGTACCTGATCGAACTGGCCAGGGCTGAGACCGGCTTATCCTTCAGGACTTTTGTTCGAATTGTGTCTGTGTGGGACTCACTATATAATGTTGATACCGGGAGGCGAAGTAGGCGAGTCCTCCGATTTTAGCTCGATTGTCTAACCGTTGAATATCCTTACTCGAGGAAGGCTTCGAGTTAGTGGGAGGGGAGAGGCCGGGAGCCTGTACGAAGGCCCTCCTCCATTCCTTTTATGGGTTATAGTTTAGATGGGGCTGGGGTGTTACGCGCTTTGCGTTTCTTGTTTATTTTATTTTTCTTTTCCTATATTTTTAATTATGCTGACCCCCCGTTTCAGTATTAGGGTGCTAATGCGAGCGTTATTGTTTGATCTGGTGTATCTTCTACATACAAGGGCTGCAATGTATCCTGTTCATGATCTAAGTATAAAGTGATTTTGTGACCGGCGGAACCGAGGGCCAGCACCCTTCGATAGAGCGAATCCTGTTAATTTCATAATCCTGATTGTTTAGGAGTGTTGAGTCCCGATATGCTGTGTCTTATGTCTCTACTATCCTGACTTTTCCACGATATGATATTTGTATGTATATAATTGCATTGCACCTGATACGTTCTCATTGTTATTGCCTTTTTAAAATTAATAAAAAGATTTATAAAAAAAAAAAGAACTATTCATTGGCTTCACTATGTGAGAGGATGTAGGTCTGTAATTAGGGATGACATTGCCAAAGCGAGTAGACTGACCTCGGACACGGAACAGTTTTGATTGTATCGAACTCACACTTCGGTCGGAGGAAATGGACGAAAATGTATTTGCCCAGGAGTTTAGAACTAGCCCACCAGCCGGCTCAAGCATCCAGCTAAGGAAGGCCCCATTTGGTCTTCAGGTCCACTCGTATTCTGGGCGGCAGCCACGGGCGGATTGGGAGTTCTGGGTTAGAAGACACCGATTGACTCTCTGGTGCATATGCGGACAGCCTGGGTAATGAGGGTGCAGTGAGCAAAGGTTCCGCTGACGAGGGAAACAACCTTTACAACGCAACTTTTACAACGCACCACCATTACAGCAAAACTTTTACAACGCAACATCCATTACAATGCATGGCATTACAACGCAACCATTACAACGCACGACACTACAACGCATACCACTACAATGCATGTCATTACAACGCAGTCATTACAACGCATACCATTACAACGCATAGCATTACGGCACATAGTACCCTTACACTATCCAACACTTACCCTACTGTTGCACCCCCTTGAGTTAGAATAGTAATTTTTACCCCTACACTATCCAACACTTACCCTACTTTTGCACCCCCTGGAGTTAGAATAGTAATTTTTACCCCTACACTATCCAATACTTACCTTACATGCAATGTAATGTTATGCGTTGTAATGGTATGCGTTGTAAAGGTAGTATGCAATGTAATGGAATGCGTTGTAAAGGTAGTTCTTAAAAATGCGTTGTAATGGCATGCGTTGTAATGGAATGCGTTGTAATAGATGTTGCGTTGTAGTGTTGTGCGTTGTAAAGGTATGCGTTGTAAAAGTATGCGTTGTAACGTCATACATCCGCTGACGATGTTGGTAGTTCGCCAATAGAAAGGCTACATATGATAGGGGTAGGGAAATGTATGACTGAAGAATTAGCCGTATGTTCTGGTATTACCCATGGAGACAGCATTGTTATCTCTGATGATTCTTCCGAGGAGCGATTATTGTCCATAGCTAAATTTAGCAATATTTCTGGCATGGGACTCCATAGTCAGTCTACCATTAGCTATCAAGGAAATGGTATGTCTTCTCTACATACAGTAAACGGTACGTGACACCCAGTGTGAGTGTCAGCTCTCTAGGCACAACCTCTGAAAACGCACGAAATGTTTTAAACAAAATAATCCAATAAGTTTAGTTCATTTTGTGATATCCTTGATAATCACGAATATTTATTCCATGTTATTATTCACATGTTTTTAGGTTCATTGCATCAAGGTGAATTATTACTCCAAGTATCATTCCAGATACACAATGTTCAATTCATCTTTAACATCACCCAATGCATTTCGGATCAAATCCTTCAACAGGCGCAGTCTGTAAATAATACAAATAATACAAATATGATCCTTTTCAAAAATGCCAAAAATGTCTACTCTATACATTACAGATTCCAAAATGCGTGACAACTAGCAAAACAGAAAGTGTGAGGGTCACATAAACGGGATAGATGGGTGAATAAAAAGTGAAACGATGTCATTGTGTGGGTAACTAAACATAAACCATATGGTAGGAGGGTGAACCCGTGAAAGGAAACTCAGTAATGGAAACCCGGTAAAGGCAACCCTGTTGCCGAACAGAAATATGTATGTAAAGACAGTAGCACTCAACGTGATTGTAACCTAAATAGCCACGGTGCGGTTAACAAACCAGGGTGAAACGAAGCGCATGTCAGCATTGGAAGAAAAAACTCACCAAAGATTCAGCGTGGAGAGATCCCACAACATCGTGCGTCCTACGCTACGAATGAAAGTTAGTCAATAACGCGTGTGCATTTAAAATACAAAGTGACGTGCGCATAGAAAGCGGACAGGAAATGGTGGCCATGTTGGAGTGGAGTGTAGTACTCCGGGTGAAGATAGAAAAGAGACGACATCATTAGAATACACGAAATGATGGGAAAAGGTTGCAGCAACACAGTAAATCAATAATAAAAAAATACATAATAAAAATAGATATGTGGATATAACCAATATAGCAAGTGCATTATAAATAACAAGAAAATTCCATCCGGTCATTTAACCCATGTGGTTTAGCAGATTGCAAAAATTTAATCCAGTGATTTTCGCGTTGCAGAAGGAAGTTATTATTGTCTCTGCCCTCACTCTTCTCCACCACTTCAACAGCAGCAAATCTAAGTTGACTTATGTTGTGTCTGTTGTCTTTGAAGTGTATTGCCACGTTGGATTTGGTGTTTTCAGTCTGAATATTGCTTTTATGTTCATTAATTCTCGTTTTCAGTTTACGAGATGTTTTTCCAGTATAAATCAAACCTCAAGGGCATTTGATGATATAAATTGCATTTTCAGTGTCGCACGTGGCATTGAACCTGAAATTTATGTTCGTCCCTTTCATTGGATGTTTCATAGTGGATCCCTTGATCAGATTGTTGCAGTTTTTGCAATTGAGGCATTGTTGGTTACCCTTGTACGTAACAGAAGTTGATGGATTGGGTCTAGTGATGATGTCTTTCAAGTTGTTCCCCCTGGTGTATGCAAAAAGTGGTTGTTCTTTGAAGATCTGTTTGAAATCAACTTCTCTGCTGATAATAGGCCAATGTTTCAAGATAGATGCTTTATACGCTCTAGAGACTACAGAGTATTTTGAAACAACCACAGGTCCTTTTATGGTATCCTTCCGTGTAGAATGTAATGCCTCATGTCGGCTCAGTTTGTCACAACGATCTTTAGCA
Organism: Lissotriton vulgaris; assembly: GCF_964263255.1. Lineage (NCBI taxonomy): Eukaryota > Metazoa > Chordata > Amphibia > Caudata > Salamandridae > Lissotriton > Lissotriton vulgaris. The sequence goes on from NC_141695.1 coordinate 1,413,444,847, forward strand.
TTCTGCAAGATTGACTTGGGATAGCCCCTGTCTTCAAAGCGATTGATCATGTCGATAGCTTGTTCCTGAAATTTATTGGGTTCTGAAACAATCCTTTTAACCCGTCGGAGTTGAGAGTACGGTAAGTGATTCTTCAAGGCCATCTGGTGGAAAGACCTAAAGTGCAAGGTGTTGTTTTTGTCTGTTGTGTGCCTGAACAAGTCGGTTTCAAGACGATTTACACTGCGGCTAATTTTGACATCCAAAAAGGTGATGGATTCCTGACTGTACTCATACGTAAATTGAATCCGATCATTGATCAACAAGCACTGAATCACCTAATCTCACTACGGTTCCTTTTTTAGAGGAAGGTATAGGAGAAAGAGAAGACCCCGGAGGAGCCAAGCAAAAAGAAAAGGAAAAAGAGAGAGAAACAGAACGAGACACCAGGAGTTCAGCCCTCAAGAAGGGAACGGAGAAACCAAAGAAGAAAGTAACTTAGTAATCAACATTTCTTCTTATACTCTGACCAAACAAGAAGAGTCGGTACTACAAAAAGCCACGACATTTGTCCCCACCAACGTTTAAGACATTTTTTTGAGAACATTATGCCTGACACCAGCGATACTCAATCTGACCAACTCAAAGGCTTACGTACTAGGAGTACTTTCATGGCCCCTGTCAGCCATAAATCTTTTGACATTTTTGAAAATCTAGTAACAAATGATATTGCAGGGTTCAACTACAAACGCAACAACAAACACACCAATATGACCTATAAAGAATATGCTATTCTCAAAAATGTTGCCAACAAATTGAAATTACCTATCAGTCTGCAGATAAAGGGGGAGCCCTTGTGCTGATGGATACTGATTTCTATTGTTCACAAGTTAAAGAACATCTTTCTGACACCAACACGTACAGTGCCATACAATACAACCCCACTGGTCAATTTACAGAGGTGTTAATGAACATTGTATCAGCAGCTTTTGACGATGGCATTATCAACCAAAAAACTGTGAAATTCTTGACTCCAGACAATCCCAGAACACCCAGCATGTACATGCTGCCTAAAGTGCACCAGAGTTTGACTCAACCGCCCTTCAGACCCTTTGTCTCCACCAGAGGGAGCATTCATGAAGCTACAGGCAAGTTCATTGACAGATATCTGCAACCGCTAATTCAATCTTCACGCACTTACGTAAAGGATACCACAGATTTTTTGCAAAAAATAGGTGATATTCTTTTTTCAGAACAAGACTCTATTTGGCTGTGTTCCATAGATGTGAAATCTTTATACCCCAGCATACCACATGACCTCGGTATGGAAGCCATTGAGAACATTTTGGTGCATTCTGATTTAGACCTGCAATTTCAAATTTTCATTATGCAGTTGATGCATTTCACCTTATACCAGAGTTATTTTTCATGGGAGGACCAGTGCTATATACAGTTGTCCGGTACTTCTATGGGCAACTGTGCTGCACCGGTCTGTGCGAATGCCTTCATGAAGTACTTTGAGGAGAACCAAATCTTGAACCGCAATCCTTGGGATACACATGCCATTATTTTTTTAAGATATATCGACGATATCTTTGTTCTATGGCAAGGAGATCTAGATCCTTTACAGACAGCTTTGACACAGTTGAATCTCATCAATGAGCGGATTCAATTTACGTATGAGTACAGTCAGGAATCCATCACCTTTTTGGATGTCAAAATTAGCCGCAGTGGAAATCGTCTTGAAACCGACTTGTTCAGGAAATCAACAAACAAAAACAACACCTTGCACTATAGGTCTTTCCACCAGATGGCCTTGAAGAATCACTTACCGTACTCTCAACTCCTACGGGTTAAAAGGATTGTTTCAGAACCCAATAAATTTCAGGAACAAGCTATCGACATGATCAATCGCTTTGAAGACAGGGGCTATCCCAAGTCTTTTTTTTTTTTTAAATAGTTTTTATTGAAATTTTTAACACAGTTTTTGTACCCCCTGCACCGGGGATGAAGAACAAATTACTATATACATTTGGTCATGTTTTCCAAACCAAACAAATCTACTAATACATTTCAAACAGAGGAACATATACATCATATACAAGATTTTTAACTATATTCGATGAGTAACAAAATAAATCTAGAGAGAGAGAGAAAGAAAAAGAGAAGAATAAGTAAATGAACAAGCAGATAAGAAAAAGGTAAGCAAGAAGGAGTGGGGAAAAGACCATACAAGACATAAAAACAATATTCGGACTGAAAACACCAAATCCAACGTGGCAATACACTTCAAAGACAACAGACACAACATAAGTCAACTTCGATTTGCTGCTGTTGAAGTGGTGGAGAAGCGTGAGGGCAGAGACAATAATAACTTCCTTCTGCAACGCGAAAATCACTGGATTAAATTTTTGCAATCTGCTAAACCACATGGGTTAAATGACCGGATGGAATTTTCTTGTTATTTATAATGCACTTGCTATATTTGTTATATCCACATATCTATTTTTATTATGTATTTTTTTATTATTGATTTACTGTGTTGCTGCAACCTTTTCCCATCATTTCGTGTATTCTAATGATGTCGTCTCTTTTCTATTTTCACCCAGAGTACTACACTCCACTCCAACATGGCCACCGTTTCCTGTCCGCTTTCTATGCGCACGTCACTTTGTATTTTAAATGCACACGCGTTATTGACTAACTTTCATTCGTAGCGTAGGACGCACGATGTTGTGGGATCTCTCCACGCTGAATATTTGGTGAGTGTTTTCTTCCAATGCTGACACGCGCTTCGTTTCACCCTGGTTTGTTAACCGCACCATGGCTATTTAGGTTACAATCACGTTGAGTGCTACTGTCTTTACATACATATTTCTGTTCGGCAACAGGGTTGCCTTTACCGGGTTTCCATTACTGAGTTTCCTTTCACGGGTTCACCCTCCTACCTTATGGTTTATGTTTAGTTACCCACACAATGACATCGTTTCACTTTTTATTCACCCATCTATCCCGCTTATGTGACCCTCACACTTTCTGTTTTGCTAGTTGTCACGCATTTTGGAATCTGGAATGTATAGAGTAGACATTTTTGGCATTTTTGACAAGGATCATATTTGTATTATTTGTATTATTTACAGACTGCCCCTGATGAAGGATTTGATCCGAAATGCATTGGGTGATGTTAAAGATGAATTGAACATTGTGTATCTGGAATGATACTTGGAGTAATAATTCACCTTGATGCAATGAACCTAAAAACATGTGAATAATAACATGGAATAAATATTCGTGATTATCAAGGATATCACAAAATGAACGAAACTTATTGGATTATTTTGTTTAAAACGTTTAGTGCGTTTTCAGAGGTTGTGCCTAGAGAGCTGACACTCACACTGGGTGTCACGGACCGTTTACTGATTACCACACTTCTGTCAGGAAGTGATATCTCTAGTGCACGCCACAAATTTTCATTTGGATTAACAGTGGTGTGCGCAATCCCAATAACCTTTTCGTATTCTCTACATACAGGCCATGGTACCATTGGGGGTACTTTTATGTCATGGAATATTGCGGGGTTGGGCTCTAAAATTATAGTACCAGATTGGCTTGCATATATTAATGAGTTTGACATCTGCGCTTTCCAAGAGACATGTCTTTTACACCCGCAATTTTATGCAGGGTATCCAAACTTTTGTGTTCCTGCTACAAAAGGGACCAAAGGCCGCCCAATGGGAGGACTTATGATATGAGTCTGTCAGTCTTTGTCAGTAAACATTAGGGAACTGCAATCCGGGAGTGATGACATTCAGGCATTGAGGTTGGATCTGGGGCCCCTAGGATCACTGGACATTTACAATGTCTTTGCTAGGGGAGTTCAAGGAGGTAAGTCCCAAGTTATAGCGGCTTTGGACATCCTTCTAGAACGCTATTCACTGGACACCGGCGTGATTGTCACAGGTGATCTAAACTCCACCTTCGAGCCGTTGGCCACTCCCGATTGGTACCTTAATGATGACAAGGACTCCCTTTGGGAGTGCCCAAACTGGAGCTCGACCCTGTAAAAAAATGGTCAGAGGTGGCCCTACAGATAAATACCACCTGCTTTGAGAGGAGACTCAGGGCTCTCAATGGTAGGACACAGCAGGACAGACTAGGGGCTTACACGTTTAACAACGGACATAGTAGAAGCAGGATTGACTACATCCATTGTTGTATGAGAATCTGGCATACGGTTATTGACATGGTTGGGGATCGGCCTGAAAGCGACCACAATCCGCTATGTCTGACCCATTGCTGGTGGCTCCCAGAGCCACCCCATCGGGGGAGATTAAATTTTGTGTTCCGGATGCTGTCCCTACCAATGACATGCGTCGTATTAAGTGGCCTTGTTTATTAAAAAACTCAGAGATGTTGGCAAACATTGTGGAAGATGTTGACAAAACTGCCCTAGCAATCGAGCAAGCCCTAGATATTGGTTTTGATCTGTGCCAAGTGACACAGATACATGACAGTTTTTTACTCGCATAAGTAGTTGCTTTGCTAAGCCCAAAGGAAGCCAGAAATTAGCTGATTCCAAACCTCTACGGTGATACAACAATGAATGTAGGCAAGCAAGAGCTACCCTCAGGAAGGCTATTAAGGTGGGGGAAATGAGCGCTGTCCATATTGCTAGGAACGAAAACAAAAAAGCTATACACAAAGCAAAGTGTTTATGGGACGAACGCAGATGACAGGACTTAAAAGAGGCTAGTATACAGAATAATACCAAACTATTCTGGAATATCATCAACTGGGGTAGAGGGGGGCAACCAGAGAAGCCTTTAAATCATGTCTCCCAGGAGGGATAGGTCGAATATTTTAGGCCCCAGTATGCGTGTAATTCCTTAGGTGACCAAGTGGAAGAAGTTAATTGTATTTTTTATATGATGAGGCTTTTAAATTGGAAGAAGTTTTAGTTGCTCTTAGTGAAGTTGCTGGAGGCAGAGCGCCGGGACCTGATGGTGTCCCTGCAGATGTGTTCTTATACGATAAAGTACGATGGAGTAGATATATCAAGTTGTTGGCAAATGCAACGGCCCAGGGTGCCCCAATCCCGCTGTCTTGGAAGGGGCCGTGATAATTCCAGTATACAAAAAAGGAGATAAGTTGCTACCAGCAAACTACAGACCAATCAGCCTAATCGATACAGTTCAGAAGGTAGTTGGGAGGTTGATCCTTAATAAAATCCTGGATTGGATTGACGAGAACAGTATATTGTCTCCTTTCCAAGCGGGTTTTCGCAAGTATACTAGCACCATTGACCAAGTCTTCCGTTTTATTCCTTTATATTGGAAGACTGTGGTATTGGGCAAGGGCAGTCTTTATGCTGCCTTTGTCGATCTGTGTGCAGCCTTCGACCTTGTCCCGCGTTCCCGATTATGGGTGACATTGAGGGATTTAGGTCTCCTATTAGAAATTTTAACACTGGTAATGAGACTGCACGAGGGCAATTTTGCTAGTATCCAATAGGGGGGCAGGGTAGGGTCACCGCCCAGTTCCCTGTAGAGCGAGGAGTGCGACAAGGTTGTGCTATGGCTCCAACCTTATTCTTCTTGTATATTAATGGTATAGTGGACCGCTTGCTGCCAGTGAATACAGACGCTCCTTCTCTAGCAGGTGTAAACATTCCGATTTTAATGTTTGCGGGTGACACGCTTATAATCTCTAAGACTCCTAGTGGCCTTCAGCGAGCTTTACTAACTTTTGAAGATTTTTTGCTGCTCGAGGGCTCGAAGTCATCGTGTCTAAAACTAAATTTATGTTTTTTAATTTGCATCGAAGTTTTAAGGGGAGGGTTTTTATGAATACACAATCTCTTGAACAGGTCAGAGCTTTTACATACTTGGGTATACAGATTGAGAAGAACCTCAAGTGGGATTGCCATATAGATCTAGCCGCCCTAAAACATCGACAGGTCATGGGAGCTCTAAGCCTGGAGCACAAAAAGTCTTTAACAAAACCTATGAGACCAGTCCTCCAAGTGTATGAAGCCAAAGCTGTTAACTCCGCGCTTTATGGCACTGAACTATGGGGGTTTGAGAAAGCAGCCTCTTTAACATTATCTGAAAATAAGTTCATCCTTAGCATAGCTAATCTCCTACAAAGCACCCCTCTTAAGCCACTTAAATATGATTTGGGTAGAAAAGCTATTACTGATGTCGCCAAGCTGCGCCCTATTTTATATTGGCACAGGTTGTTGACGACACCTGAACTCTCATCATATGCTCTGGGTTTCCTAGATGTAATAAAATCTGATGCTTTTAGGAATATTGGCTGTCTAAGGGGTGTTAGGAATAGTTTGATTGGCTTGGGAATGCGAATGCTATGGGAAAACCCCGCAGAGGCCTCTTTCACCTCCAAAAACATTATGAAAACAAAGTACTGGGAGTGGGCTGCTTTTAACACTTGGAATAATACTGATTTATCCTCTTTGGCAGGAGTTTTCCTTGAAGCAAAACTTATACCTAGGCGTCTATTTTTAAATGCCGTGGAAACCTTCCGGTTAAACACAGCCGTTCTCGGCGTCCCGAACTTTATGAAACAACTAACAAAGTAAGTAACGCTAAAATTCAGGCATCGCTTTAGGCGCGCGGTGATTTTGTCTAGATGAGTACGTTACTGAAGCCTCGAGGCTCCAATCGGTTATAACCCACGCATATTAGGCGCATTCACTCTGATTTAATCTGAATGCTACAGAGACACGAGTCATCCGTTTTTAAGCTCACTTCATTCACGTTGTATTATTTTTGTGAGACCACATGTCACTTGAATAAACTGAACTCACTTGTGCACATTGGGGATAGAAAGGGATTAAGGTACCTTTATCGATTTAGTTCTCTTTTGACATTGTTTATGTATAGAATAAGGATTACAATGAGATATCGTCTTTATTTTAGATGCTCCCCAATGAAGGGTGGTGGCCCGAAATGCATTGGAGCGGGATTCAATAATTTGTATCGTTGAACCTTGAATGTTTTTGAAATTCTACTACAAATGGATATGAAATGAATATCAATTTTGGAAAGCAATTAAAACATATATTCAAATGCAGTAACTATCCTCTTTGTGAATTGTTTGGAAGAATACACCAGATTGAGTGCCTTAGGGATGTCATCAATGGCTCATTGATCACACTTCATTTGGGGTGACTTCAATTCCATATTAGATGATGACATGGACAGGCGGGGAGCGACCCGGGCCCTGCATCCCACTGCTAGTGATGCTTAAATCCCATACTCTCAGATGGTGGCCTAGTTGATATCTGGTGCTGTAGACACCCCTCAATTAGAGAAGGTACCTGTATCTCTGAACATCACAGCGCCTGGTCCTGCATGGACTTTTGGATGGTGTCTCGAGATGTGGCCACCTGGACATTTGATGTGTCGCATCTGCCGTGATCCTTGTCGGAACACGCTCCATGCCTTTTGCAATTGGTGCTTCCCGAGTCCCTCCTTTGCGATTTCTCCTGGCTGCTCCCACCACATGCCCTGCTGGACGAGGCCTTCAAGGAAGAAATACGAGCAGATATAACCATTTACTTCACTCTCAATGTGGGTTCGGTAGACACGGAGGCCTCCCTTTGGGAAGCGTTTCAGGTGGTCATTAGAGGTCCGTGTATTGCCCGCCAGGCGGGTGGGCTGAAAGCCATTAGGGGCACGCTTGCCTCACTCGAGTCTCAAATAAAAGGACTCAAAACACAATTTTATTCCGCCAATGAACCTGACACTATGGCTCTCTTGAAGACCAAACTGCTGGACTATGCTGAGGAGGCTCAGCGCAAGGTAAAGTTTCTCAGGAAATATGCGGAGGCGCGGAAGTACGGGGAGGGCGATAGGCCGGGATGGGCGCTTGCTAGTATGATTCAAACCCCACGGTCTACTACTTACATTACTGAGCTGACCAAGACACAGGGGGACGCTATTAGGGGTCAGACAGGTAATCTTGGTGAATTCTCCTCGTTCTACTCTAAGCTCTACACGGCCACTCAAGAGACATTCCCAGAGGGAATGCAGTCCTTCCTCGACTCATTGAAGCTAAACTGGTTCAATCAAAAGGAACAGGGAATACATAGACGTCCCGTTTAGTGTAAAGGACATTACTCAGGTCATAAAAAGTCTACCCCTAGACAAAGCCACTAGGTCTGATGGCCTGACGACCGCCTTCTATAAAATATATCTGGAGGAACTAGTGCCTCGGCTGCTGGCAGTATATGAAGAAGCCCAAACTACTGGTATATTGTCTCAAACTATGCGTGAGGTGATCATTATAACTTTGCTAAAACCGGGGAAACCTGAAGCCGAGCTAGATTCATGTCGGCCATTGTCATTAATTGATGTGGATGTAAAGATTCTGGCTAAGCTGATAGCGAATAGGCTGCAGCCCTTACTTCCCCATATCACTCGTCCTGACCAGCCAGGATTTATCACTGGGCGGTCTACTTCCCATAACCTTCGGACTGTATTTTCGGTGTTACACTACCTCCACCCTGATGTGCAGGCTGCAGCAGTTTTCCTCTACGCTACTAAAGTGTTTGATCCGCTCGAATGGCCATATCTATTTGCTATACTAGCCTGCATGGGATTTAGCCCGCTCTTCATTAAGTTGATCTGAATGCTTTACACTATGCCCACTGCTCGGATTAGGGCAAACGGCCTCATCTCAGAACCCTTCCCTATTTCGCTAGGTACTCGGCAGGGGTGTCCTCTTTACCCCCTGCTTTTTGCGATTGCGCTATAACCCCTAGCTGCACGCATCAGACAACATCACACGGCTAGGGGGATAGGGTTCAGCACCAGGAGCCTTCTTATCTTGCTCTATGCAGATGATGTCACTTTATATATCACCGATCCCGCTGCAAATTTAGACCCCATTTTGAGAGAATTTATTCAATTCTGAGGGCTGGCCGGTGTCTCCATCAACTTGGCTAAGTCCGTCGTATTTCCTCTGACGGATAACATGATCCCGGTGGCCTCTGAGTTCCCTTGAAATGGGAGGCCGAGGAGGTTAAATATCTGGGCGTTTGGATTAGCTGTGACATGCAGGAGGTGTGGAATTTACATTATGGCCGTGCCATCGCTTGGTTGGAAGAAAAGGTTAAAATATGGTCTAAGCTCCCGTTATCTCTGGCAGGGAAAATCACCCTAGCAAAAATGGTTGTTTTACCAAAATTTCTTTATTTATTTTTTAACATTCCAATCATACTCACGCACACTTTTTTCAAGACCTCGCGATCACTGCTGGTCTACCTGGTGTGGGCAGGTGGGCAAGCTAGAATATCAAGCGATTTGCTGACACTTCTGTAGAAACTGGGTGGGATGGGGGCTCCAGATATGTAATTATGGGCCAGATGTAGGTAATTCATATTTACCGACTCTTAAAAAAACGAATTTTACCGATTCAGTATTTAAGAGTCGGTAAATATGAAGGGGTGAGATGTAGGTAATTCGAATATAAGAATTACCGAATGAAGCCATAGGATTCAATGGGCAATACCGATTCGGTATTTACCGTATCGATAAATACCGAATCCTGCAATGTATGTATGTGTCTTGTAAAGCGCACTGCTGCCCTGAGGCGTTGTGGCGCTGTAGACCGCTTGGGAACCCGTCCTGGCTATCCCTGTGAGATGGTCCCTACTGGGTATCTCCAAGGTGAAACCAGGCATCCCCGGCGAATGTGGGGGGCCGTTGTAGAGATGAGGCAAGCTAATGCCCAGAGTTGCCGAGTGTGATCCCTGGTTGAAGTAGGCACTGAGGCGAGAATTATTGAGTCCGCTGACCCTGGTCCACGACCCTGCCGCGTCGGGAATTGAACCCTGGTCCCGGGCCGTTCTCTGCTTCCGGGTCTGCCGCCTCTAACCAGTGAGCCACACCACTCCACTGCAAGGGTGCAGGGGGTGTCACTTTGACACCCTCTAGCACCCCAATTCCGGACTTGTGTGCCATGTGGCACACAGACATGCCCTAAGGGCATGTCTGTGTGTCACATTGCACAAGTGTGCATGCACAGATGTGCATGCACACCTGAATTCGGTATTTTACCACCCAATTGGATTGGGTGGTAAAATACCGATTCTTAAGGGCCAGTGACACTCTTAGGAGTGTCACCTACATGTGGATTTACCGAATCGGTAAAATTACTGATTCGGTATTTTACAGAATCGGTAAATTTAGCGAATCGGTAAATTTACAGATTCTGTAAAATGATGACCCCTACATGCCAAATCCTAAATACCTGTCGGTAATGGCCGAAATCGGACGTTACCGACCGGTATTTTCTCTCCTACATCTGGCCCTATATGCCCTCTGCGCTCAAGCTCAGTTCTTGCACTACTGGGTTCACCAAACACGCTACCAGCCTCATGTAGCAGTGAAGACTGACGCGGTGGCACCTGTTCCCATTCGGGTGGCGCTGTACCAGCCATATTGCCACCCCCGAGACTGCATAGACACCTCAGAGACCCTACGCTGGGCTTGATACGAGCTGCGGAAGCGGGCGGGCGCCCAATACTATATGCCCCTTCTATACCATTAGCACACAACCCCATGTTGCCAAACATTCAAGTCGGAATAAGAAAAGCAATGGCACAGAAATTGAGTCTTCACACGTTTGCAGACCTTTACCCAGTGAACACGTTCAGGGCACCCCCAGTTGCAGCTGAGGGTCAGAGGGTGCCATTTGCCAAAATGTTCCTATATCATAAGCTACGCGCCGCCTGTTGCGCCCTGCATGATAGTTTCCCGGCTCCCCCACCACCCCATTGCTGCGGCCCAGAGCATTACAGGAGTGGAATGATGAGCTCCCTGCCCCAATAACTGAGGATCAGTGGTTATATTGCTGCTGTCAACTCACTGAGTTGTCCCCCAATTACAGGCTCAGCCTGATTTATTTCAAATTCCTTTACAAGTTCTACAGGACACCCAAAGGCTTGAACCGTATGGGGCTAAGGGACGATGAGAGCTGCTGGCGCTGTCGGTTTACTCCTGCCTCTTTCTTACATATGGCATGGGTTGTCCAAAGCTCAAAACATTTTGGTCAACAATCTTTACATCAATAAACCAGATCATTGGTATGTCCCTGTCCACATCCTCCCTGTTGGGCTTGCTGAGCTACGTTAAAGATACGCCAGTTAAGATGCACAAATTACACCCATTACTTCTCTGATTCGCCAAGCGCCAGGTTCCCATACACTGAGGGAGGAGGAGAGTACCTTCGGTTAAGGAGTGGATTAGGGATGTCATCATCATCATTAACTTTATTCGGTCGTTCAGACCATCAAAGTGCATATGCGTACAAAAGTATGGTAAATAAAACAAAATTTACATGATAAAATTGTAAGCAAAAATAGATGATGTTATTCATACAGCAACAAGCATATTAAAACTCGAGCCACTAAGGAATATAAACAAATTAAAAGAACTAGCTTCCAAGGTATTAACACCATACAAGCTAAAAACACATAGACAATACAAAAAGTGCTGGTGCATAATTGTTAGAGTGCAGAGTAGCTCAGTTCTCTGTAGATTGTACATGAGTCATAAAATACCCTGATCATAAGACATCAACAGGTCAGGTGTTTTTTTTAATGCGAAGCCAAAATAGAAGAGGTTGAAGCCTCGCCTTACCAATAATTGTAGTTCTGCCCAGATCTAGTCTTTCTCTGCTGTAGAATTTGCTTTGAGATTGAGATATGATGTTTTCATTCTATTTTTTCGGTGAGGGTTAAACCAAGATATACAATGGAGTCTACCCTTTCCAACGGAGTCCCCCCCAATAAAAGTTTCCCTTTAAATGATTTGTGGGGGTTCATTCACAAGAGTTTGGTCTTTGAGGTGTTTACTTCTAGACCTCTTCTCACACAGAACAACATGAAGCGATCTAGTAGGAGTTGAAGGCCACTTGGGGTTTTAGAAACTAAGACTGCATCGTCCGCAAAAAGCAATGTGCTTATTTTTACACTCCCCAATGAAGGGGCATCAGCATGGGCTTCCACTAAGTAATTCACCACTCCATTTACAAAAAGTGAAAATAAGGTGGGGGCTAAAACACAGCCCCGCATCACCCCTCTTACAACCTTTATTGGGTCTGTCAATTGCGTTTGATCTCCCCAGCGTGCCTTCGCATAATTGCCTTCATGAAGGCGAATTAAAAGTGCCATGATGTTGTGGGGGAGCCCCTGATCATAAAGTACTTGCCAAAGTGTAGCCCTTGGAATAAGATCAAAAGCTGACCTCAGGTCAATAAAAGCAGTATAAAGACTACCCTGTTCCAATGTCACAGACTTCCAGGCCAAGAGGGTAAATCGAAAAACCTGATCGATTGTACTGACCTTTTTCCTGAACCCTGCTTGGAAGGGAGATTATATATAGGGGTGGGCGGCCAGCTACGCTCCGTGCACGGAGTGTGCGTAGTGCCGCCTACTCCGCATTTTGCGGAGCGGGCTTAGCCAGGCGGCACTACGCACGCTCCGCAGACGGAGCGTAGCTGGCCGCCACCCGCCTCCCTCCCGCCCTCCCTAAATACTTTAAATTAAAGGAATCAAATAATTTAAAACGCACTTACCTTGCCCGCCGCTGCCCGCCGCGTCCCCGGGGCTCGCTATCTTCCGTCTTCCGTCTTCTTTACTAATGCGCATGCGCGGGCGGCCGCGCATGCGCATTTTCTCGTGAGAAATGCGCATGCGCGGCCGCCCGCGCATGCGCATTAGTAAAGAAGACGGAAGACGGAAGATAGCGAGCCCCGGGGACGCGGCGGGCAGCGGCGGGCAAGGTAAGTGCGTTTTAAATTATTTGACTCCTTTAATTTAAAGTATTTAGGGAGGGCGGGAGGGAGGCGGGTGGCGGGGCTGGCGGCCAGTGGTGTTTGCGGAGTGGGGCTACGCGGAGTGCGGAGGTGGGCGTAGTTTCTCGCCCACTTCGCGTAGCTCCGCGAAGCCCCACTCCGCCAACTCCGCCCAGGGTTAATTATATATCATTCCCTTCCATCCAATCGGTAATTTTTGTAAGCAGGGCACGAGAAAAGACTTTCTGCTCTCCATCGCTCAGCCTTATCGGTCTGTAGTTTGAGGACAGTGATCGATCCCCCTTCTTGAAAACCGGGATAACCTCGGCTTCTTGCCGAGAAGGGGGTATAGGACCCCCAGCAGCTATACCATTACCAAGTAACCACATATAGTTAGACCACTTAGGAATATCAGCTAAAAATACATCACAAGGTTTTCCATCTGGGCCTGATGCTTTATTTTTAAGAATAGAACTGATACTTTCAGTAATATCTGCTGCTGAAAAAAAAATTACCGTCAGCCTATAAGTTGGTTAAGTCTAAGGAGGTATCTTCAGAGGTGGACATTCCTAATCCAAAATACATTCCGGAAAAGTGGTCAAAACAGGCTACCGCTGTGATATTATTAGTGGGTGGACTTTCAATTTGCAAGCAGCATTGATCTGTTTCCAACGATCCTCCACATGTTCTCTTTTGGCTTTCCTCTGTGCTTTCCTATATGCTCTTCTAGCTATACTTATATTAATATTATTTTTAGCTTTAATCTCAGCTGCCAGAAGTGACCGTGCCTCCTTACACTTTTTATTAAACCAGGAATAATGAGAATTAGCAGATGTCTTCTTTCGATGAGGTTACTTACATGCAGAATGGGAGGCTAACTGAGTGAAAAAGGACGAGTGTATATCTGTAACCATTTTAAGCTCATCTTGATGGTCGGCTCTAAAAAAGAGCCTATCAATATTTTCTTGTAGAATTAAATTTATAGCATGAATCTTATCGATATCCAATGCTACCCGTGCCCATTTTAATCGTCTATTATCATTTGTGGGGTATAAAACCCCAGACGAAAGCATTACCTCAGAGGTAGCACTGGTTTTACTCAAGGAGGAGGAGTTTATAGAAAGCTCAAGTGGATTGTGGTCACTATCAATTGTTTCTCCAACCACCATATCCTGTACTTCTGGCCATAATCTGATATCTATCAAAACATAATCAATACGACTCATATTGGATGTCCTCTTACGGGTATTGGCTCCCATTTTATCTGAGTTTGTGCGGCTAATTGCTGCCCTAAGACCATACCCAAGAGATATGGCCTGAAACTGCAGGGCAGTTTGAGTCAATTTTTTGATTGGTGGTAAATCAAGGGGAGGGACATGCCAATATGTCTCTACCTGGTCACTGTTGGATACATCCATCGTACATAACAGTTCATATGTACAATTAAAATCACCTGGATTAGGGATGTCACCTACGGTCACTCCCAACTAAACACATTCTGGCAACTAATGCCTCCTACCGCGAGACCTTGTGACATCTGGGAACCATTTATTGCTTGGGCCCAGGAGAAGCAGGGGACAGATGGGGACACCCCGACATGTACAGGGTCAGTCAGGGGGTTGCTGTGAAATGTTGAAGCTATCTATCTTTCACTGCTAACATGCTTGCGAAATATGTAACATCAGACGGGTTCCGGATTTTGCAAACAGTTCCCCAAAATGATTATATCTTGATGGATGTCGCTAAATGGTTGTTATTGGCATTTTTCTGTTATGTACTGATGTGTAGGGTGCATACTGTACAACACTTGTAATGAACTAACTGTGCAGTTTTGTATTCCCGGATTTGCATTACTGGTATGCTGGTTTGTTGTTTTGTATGTGTTTTGTATTTTTTCGAAAAAATACCAATACAAAAAAATAATAATAATAATTCCATTGGACTCCCTAAGAGAAGAGTCTGAGTATTCTGACTGGATTCTATTTAAGTTCATATTGATCAAAAGGGATTGATTGGAGAATTAATGCCAATACTATGACTGAGGAAGACCCCAGGACAGCCAAGTTGACTATGGAGAGTTTTTTTAACTCACCAAAATGTAGTAAAATGGCAAAGATCCCAGACAGTTCCTATTGAGGAGAAATGGACCTGTAGGTGTTTGATAACGTTGAACACCAACATCACTATTTGATGTTACATGTAAAGACATTTGGGAGCAGATATATGTAGTCCTGAAGATGGTGGTTGACATTGATAGTGGCCACTGAAATGCACCAACAGACCAGTAAAGCAGAATCTGCAGTGTACAATGGGTAGTCATATGTGATTTAGTTAATAATTGGACACCTGTCGGCATGAAGAGCAGATATGTGTTTCTGTGAAGATTAACAGTTTGGCTCAGATGTTCACCCTTATGTTATTATATTTTATTTTATGGCATGTTATGTATATGTGTCGTAGCCATAAACGTGCTACTTTATAAGAGATTTAAAGAGTGAAATGATTTTATAAAATAGGATTAAAGCTATATATTTGTTTTTTACCTTCAGTTGCATTTGTGTTTGTTGCATTTTATTAGACTTTGGGTGTGCATGTATAGTGAAGTTAGAGAGAGCTGTTTGTGATTATCATACCTAGAAGAGTTTTCATGATCCTTTGGTTGGTGGAATCCTTGTTAGAATTAAAATGTAAAATTGCCACATTACTCGTATTTTATCCAATATCATGTTAGCATTTATATAGCTAATACGTTAAAAAAGCATACTGTATGATTCCGAGCCCCGTAGGTCCATCGTCCGGACGCTGAGGCAGACTTCTCCGAGGCATATTAATCACTTTCCTATGTGAAGCACGGACTTAGAGGGCAAAGGAATTCGACCAGAGGATTTTACGGCAATAACGGCAGCAAGTCACCCCACATCTAATACATGAATAGAGGGTCTCAGTATTGTCTCATGGAACATGGCGGGCCTTCGGTCCAAGATTGATAACCCTGATTGGAGAGCTTTGCTTGAACATATCATATCGTTTTATTCCAAGAGACCTGGACAGTGGATCCTTTGCATATTGATGGTTTTGCCTCCTATCATATACCAGCTGTCCCCTCCAGAGCTGGTAGAGCAAAAGAGGGCTTGGTTACTTTCATATCATTGTCCCTGACAGACATCTCAATAAGAAAACTTTGCAATTCTCACTACTATCAGTTGCTTCTAATTTTTACATCAGAGTCATTTGATCTGCTTTTCATTAATTTCTATGACAACAGTTTTGATCTAACTGTGACAAATAGTATAGATGACTTAGAGGATGCCATAACCGATGCTCAGAAAAAACATAGAAAGGATCTGCAAATCATTTGGGTGGGGGATTATGAGGCTGGTCAGGATGAGGCTTAAACAGGTGCATCCTCAGGGGGTCATTCTGATCAGAACTATTTTGATGACCCCTGGGGAAGGCAGTACTATCATGATGATTATGATATGGATAAAGCTGCAGGGATGTCCTATGGCTAGGAAAGCCAGGAACAGGAAAAGGAACTAGTTTAAATTCCTGTAGATCAGCGTGGTCCTTATGTCACAGCAGATTTACATGGTTTGGCACTAAACATGTTGATCGATTCAGGTGCAATGAATAGCTTTGTTTCTCACTCGCTGGTCCCCGGGGCAGCCCTGTCTGGCCGTAATAATATTTTGGTAGGTTTTTCGGGCGTACAGGTTGTGAGCCCCATTTCCAAACCTCTTACTTTGACTGTTGGGGACGCAAACCTGTTTGGGGCATCGTCAAGCAGCCTCCGCTGCTGCCGTGAGGTGAACCGCTGGATTCCTTCATTCTCGGCCTTGAGGGGAACGGCCCAACAGAACTACATTCCCCAGAGGCCCCTGCACTACCGTAGCTGACACTGCGCACTAGGGGGGCGATAAAACCACAGCGGCACTACCGCAGCACGGGACACGCGCTGGCTTGCCTGGGCAAAGCCCGGGCCAAGGGCAGGCCCATCTGCACCCGTCCGCGGCTGGGAGAGGCTGGGCTGGGCTAGGTCTCCTAATCCTTGTGGCCCGGACTTTGTCCCACCAGGATACGGCGTAAGGGACTAAAAGCTGGCAAAGAACCTACATGACTTTTACTTATTGTAGTGATTGTGCCCAGCTTTAGTCATAACTAGCCATAACTCTGCATCTATTTTATAGTGCTTCGTAGCCCCTGGGCTCCAAGGTCAAGAAGTACTCCTTGTAGCGTCTATTTTGAAGCAGAGGGGGCTTGATTCTCTTCTGGTACTGTGGGCTACATCAAGTGATCAATAACATAAGCGCTCCTTGACTAGCTGGAAATGGGTAAAAGTAAACTAGCTGTTGGAGGAGCTCCGGGGGCAAATGCTGCAGGCTCAGTTGGAATGATAGACTCTTTCCTAACCAGGGCAGCCGATGCCATAACAAAGGAGACAGCCCAACTGAGAAAAGACTCTCTCTGGAGACTGAGAAAATAGTATTGGGAAACATTGGGTGTGGTTTAACTCAGGAGGAAAACAGGGTTCCAATAGCAGAAATATGCTCTTCCACACCCTCATTCACATTGTTGGACGGTCAAATGGGTGGTCAGGACTCATTTACTGATATTCCTGTGGCCACTCTAACTGTAGGTGATGGTCTGGATTGTCTTCCAACTAAGAGAAAACGAACCGGTGGAAGCAGAGCCTTGAGAAAGTCCCCGCAGACAAAAACAACTCTGCCACCGGTACCGGCTAAGCTAAACCTGGATTTGTTGCTGGATAGCCTCTTCTTAAGACTAGAGACTATGACCAAAGCCTTGTTAGTACCTGTAATCGCCAAGGAAGAAGGCATAAAGTTAAAACTTGACTCCTTTGATTCTATACATAAAATTGTTCCGCGGGGGAAGATTTTGTAGCTGGTGGGAGGGGGGGTGTTCGTCAAGTCGCTACTGGTCCGGAACACACACCCCAGATCGGTAGCACACAAGTAGATCAGGCAACCGGTATTCAATCCCCACTGGGCATGTCTCATCCTAGTACTACAACTACTGATTGTGTGCCAGTGGGGCGGGGGGGTCACTGAACCACGGGCAGTCTATCAGGAAGCCCGGGAAAGTGTGAATGAGGACCTGCTATCTAGACACATGTTAGTTCACAACAAACGGTTAACGTCGACAAACAAATGTACAATTGATCTCCCACCCCAATCAGCGCCTTTAGTAGCTGTGCTTTTAGGCGTTACTCCACTTACATCTGGTACTAAGGAAACTTCATTAGATTTGATGCACAAAACCATTAACTGGTGTAATAATAACAAGACAAATGGCTCAAATATTACTCCAGACATCATCATGGCCAGGAGGGTTGGTTGGATCAGCCATGGGACTAGGAAAAACACTAAGGGGAGTTGTATAACTGTCAATTTCAAGCACCCCATGCAAGCCAAAGCATTAATAGATTGTCAACATAAATATGGTACTAAAACCAAAATCAAAATAGTCCCATTGCAAACCTTCTATCCTTCCAAATATTCCCTAGTAAATAGCGACCGGCAGATGCCTGGCTGGCAGAGGCCATTTAAGCTGCTTACACGCCCTCAAGAAAGCAACTCAAATACTACATTACCACTAACAAATGGTTCTTACAATTAGCAAACCTGCAAGGACTTGACGCAAATGATTGACTGGCCATGGCAGCGGGAACATCACAGGTTAAGAATTCACAATCAGAAGCTTATATAGAACCAATAACAGCTGCCCCCACATCCCAATGTTTGTTGGATAACTCCACTAACTCTACCACTATTCCAGGTACTTCCAATGATGCCTCTATGAAGGTATTGTCTTGGAATTTAGCTGGGCTGAGACCAAAGAAGGGGGATTTTTCTTGGGTACACTTTCTTGCCAAACATCACAATATTGCCCTACAAGATGCTTGGGAACCCAATGATTGCTTTCATCTCAATGGATTTATCTCGTTTTGCAAACACGAAATTCCGTCTAACATGGGCAGAGCCAAGGGAGGCCTCCTCCTAATGTTCAGTCTCAAACTCTGTTATAGGGCACAACTGATTGATTCCCCTTCATCCTACGTGTTAGCAGTGGAACTGTCAGGAAAGAACCTCACCATCTTGTTAGTGGTGAATTTCTATAATTCCTTTTCTAGGACGCACAAGACCGAACATCTCTTGGCCCTAGAAGAATTAGTAAAAAATTATGGAGAAGGCAGCCAAGCTTATTATGACACGTTAATTATGGGGGATTTTAACACTCGGAAATGTTGCCTTAACTGCACCTTAACACTGGAGGAGGTAGACGATCTACAGGGGTCAAACCACTTTGAGCACACATTGTCAGGAACCCTCATAGAAGGACTGCTCTCTGTGTTTAATCTGAATTGTTTACAACAATCTGATAAGTCTGCCCTGGTCCCTACCTATGTAGGTAATGGTAGTGTTAGTATAATTGATCATATCTTTTTATGTGCCTTATTAACTTCAGCTGTACACACTTTTAATGTTATTTGTAATTGTTTTAGTGACCATAACCCTTTAATATTGGTTCTCCTCCTCTTTTCTGGTTTAATAGGGGGGACTGCAAACCGTATTTCTTTTATTTTTTTTTATTTTTTTTTTATTCATCATCATCAAGATTACAATTTCATTTTCATTATGTATTTCACCAAGATAAGAAAGTCAGATAACATTCATTATAAAATTGATTCCTTAACAAGTTCATAAATTCATGCTTACATTTAGTAAATTCTATCCATACTAGTTCTTGCAAATTCAACATAAGAGATAAAACAAATTATTAATTATCTTACTGTATGCTTATAACTCCCCCAGCTTTTGCTTCCATGCTATTATTGGAGCCCATATTCGTCTCGCAGCTTCTCTTCTTACCCTTCCCTTTTTTCATATAGAGCCTGTTCCAAGGTGAAAATCGCCAACAGCCTAGAAACCCATTGATGTAATGTCGGTGGTCTAGGATCTTTCCATAGCGATGCTATACATAATCTACTTAATACCATGGCTATATACAAAAACTCATAGTGAGGTACTACCAAGCCATCTTTAGCTACTCCTAAAATCATTATTTTGTCCGACAGTGATATATTCATTCCCAGTGAATTATTAAAGAATTGTTCCAATTCTTGTTTATAGCTATCTAAAACAGGACATGAAGCAAACATGTGAATCGTATCAGCTTGGGTAGAGTGACATCTTGGACAGATTATCCCGCTTATTCCACCCCACTGTGCCACCCTGTGGGGGGTATGGTACAGTTCAAACAATGTTTTATATTGCTGGGTTTGCAAATTTGTTGTTCTCAGCACCGTATTTGACATTTTTAACGATTTCTCAGCCTCATTCCCTATCAGCCCTAGCTTAGTTCCCCATTTCTCAAACATTTTTTTAGAGTCATCCTCCTTGTATTTACATATTTTGCCATACAGTTGCGATATGGAGCACCTGTTTCATTTCTTAAATCTTCCATTAGGTCTACCTTTTGCATATCAACATCCCCGCCCCTCTTTCTTAATAGGACTGACCTAATTTGTAAATATTTATAAAAATCTCTATGCCTTAAATTAGCTCGTATACATCCGGAATCATATCCCTCCCTCTCCATTTATCCGTTATATCTCCCCCCAGCATCCCTCTTATATATTGTAAAACTGTAGCCCAATAATAGGCTTTGAAATCGGGAAGCATCAGCCCACCACGTTCTCGGGGCAACGACAGAAATTTTTGGCTGCGACGTGTTCTTCCTCCTGCCCATATAAACCTGTTCGTTACCCCTTCTAACTCCCTGAACCATTTATTATCAAATAATAGGGGAATGGACCTAAAAAGATAAAGCACTTTAGGCAAAAAGGACATTTTTATCAGGTTGCATCGGCCAATTGTAGTCAGATGTAGATTGTTTAATCGATTAAAATCAGTTTTAGCCTTACGTATTATAGGTTCTAAATTCTTCTCCACTACTGTTGTAATATCAAAGGAGATTGAAACCCCTAAATATACCGCTGTCTCAGTGACTCTTTGATCTGCCAACGTTATTTTTTGATTTATTACAACTTGTGTTTTATCTACGTTTAGCTTATATCCTGATAATTTTCCATATATAGCTGCCTCTGCTTCTATTGCCCGTAGTGCCATTTCTGGATCACAGGATGTGACCGCCAGTTCGTCCGCATACCCCAGAATTTTTGTTTCATGTCCGTTCAAGACAATTGGCCGTATATCTATGTTCTGTTCTATTTTCCTAATAAATGCATCTATATATAGGGCGAAGAGAAGTGGAGAGCAAGGACATCCTTGTCTAGTTCCCCGCCCAATCATTATCTCTTTGCTCATTTCACCCATAATTCTAAGCTTTATTCTTGGATTGACATATAATGCCCTGACAGCATTTATGAAGCCGCTCCCAAGGTTTACCTTCTCTAATACTGCCCTGAGGAATCCCCACGAGACCCTATCAAATGCTTTTTCTGCATCTAATAATATTAATGACATAGGGTCTCGTGAGGCTGCCGTTCCATCAAACAGGGTTACAACTCTCCTGATATGTTCTGTGGTGCCTCTCCCAGGGATGAACCCATGCTGTCTGGGGGATACTATCTTGCCTATTACCTTCCCCAATCTATTTGCCATGATTTTCGAATAGATTTTCGCGTCGCTATTCATTAAACTTATTGGTCTATATGACCCAAGATTAGTTGGTGGCAAACCGTATTTCTGATACAAATATCAGTACCAAAGATCAGGCACGAAGGCTGAGGTGGGTAAAGATCACCCCAGATATTTTCTTGGAGAACCTGTATACCACCTGTGCTTCAGAGCTCAAAGTATGTATGGACCCTGCACCACAGAATAGAGCCACCTTAGATGCCTTTGATATCATTATTAAACAGGCGGCTTTGAATTTAGTGACTAAAACTAAGGTGAAATCCCCAAAACTAAAAAGGTGGTTTGATGACACTTGTTTAGCTGCCCATAAGGAGCTAATGAAGGCTGTCAAGCAAAAACGGAGGGATCCAATACTAACTAGGAGCTGCTGGCAGGTGTATAAACTAGCAGTTTGTGAGAGGAAAAAACAACTAAGAGAGTATGCCTGATAGGAGCTTGGCCAAGCTAGCGTCCTGTCTGACAGGTCTAGATTTTGGTCCATAGTTAACAGTCCTCTTTTTTCAGATATGCAAAACTCAAGCAAGGACTGCATAATACCGGCAGAGAAATGGGTCCAGCATTTTGGCAATATTTATAGTAACACTAATCTAGCAGAAGCCGTGGGACACACAGTTCCCGGATTAGCTAGCGCCCCTCTCAACTTTAACAAGGAAGAGGTCTATAAAGCCATTATATCAACATCAAGGGGAAAGGCCCCTGGCCCTGACAGGATACCAGCTGACCTTTATAAGGCAGACCCCAAAGTCTGGGCCAAGATTCTAACACATGCCTTTAATGCAGCATGTGCTTACGGCTTCCCCCTGTCATGGGCAAAGGTAGTCATTGCCCGCATTTTTAAAAAGTGTCCTCGTGACGACCCGGCTTGTTACAGGCCAATTTGGCTTCTAGATTTTGCTTCTAAAATTATGGGTAAGGTAGTCCTGGATCACCTCGCAGCCTGGCCTGATCACGCTAATGTTATTTCCGATCTCCAATATGGATTCAGGCAGGTAAAGGGGACACTAGACCAATGCCTGAATCTCCATTTGGTGATCAGGAAGTATACCGTTGCCAAGGGAGGTGTCCTGCATCTGGCCTTTATAGATCTAACCTCAGCTTTTGACCTCGTCAATAGGTCTAAGCTGTGGTTGGTCCTTTGTGATATACGGTTAGATGCCGAACTGATCTACTTCCTGAAAACTGCACATGCTAATACCACGGCCATGGTATGGTTTAAAGAAGATGGCAGCCTGACAGATTCTTGGTGTTAGACCTGTCAGCCCTTTGGGTGGTCCCTCCTTTTATTTATTTATTTATTTTTGTCCCCTTTTCTGCCCCTCAATCCTTTCATTTTTAATGTCCACTGGAGTTTTTAGGTGTTAACCTGGGGGTTAGGTGCTCCTTGACCCCATGGTTCCTCACAGGCCCAGAATTCCCTCCTTTTCTGAGGGCCAGCTTAGTTACCTAAAATGGTGGCCAGCAACTGCATTAACGGTCACTTAAGAAAAGAGGCCCATAGGTTAACATAGAGATGCTCTAGAACCTTCTAGCTGGTTCTGGTAGACTGAGGCCAGCCTATAAAAAGGCCAGGTTAGGGGTGCCATTTTAGAACGATCTTTGAGGGCTAGCTGGAGTTCAGGCTAGGACATCAGGGAGGTGGAACACTGAGAGGATTGACTTCACCCTAGGGGATGCTCTCTCTCTCTTCTGTTATCGCCCCTGGGCTTAGATCTGACCCTGCTTAGGTACTCTATACCAGAAAACTGCCCAGTTATCTCCAGAGTAGAGGTACTGACACTTCCACTGACCCATAATTGGTGACTGCCAGGGCTGGTGTTGAGCCAATAGCACTGCCCTTCTCCAACCCCAGTAGGAAGTGCAGTTTAACATCTCTGTGAGACCCCCGTAAGTAAGGAACGGCGAGCCACTGTCCCCCTCTCTTTACCCCCCTGTCGCCACCACCGTGGTGGCGCCGTCGGAACTGCTGCTGAGCGTGTAGTGGCAGGCAGCGACTGACTTCCGCTCAGGCCCAGAGGCGCGGTGGTTCAGGGAAGTGCCTCAGAGAGCGAGCAGCCCGTGGAGAATTGCCTGTTGCGTGAGGCGGAGGCGTCTGTTTCCCGTGCAGGCCCAGAAGCGAGGTTCTTCAAGGAAGCATCGCAGAGAGTAAGCAGCCTGTGTGGATTCGCCTGCTAGTGGCGCAGCAGCGCCTGGCTCCCGCTTAGGTCCTGTGGGAGAGTCAGCCCGGCCGGAAGAGAAAGCAACCAGCAGTAGAGGAGTGGCTGGAGGCACAGTGGTGTCTCCGGGTGCTTATGTCGGCCGGGGCTGAACAGACATCGGCAATCCAATAAGTAAGCCGGGCACTGGTAGCTGGTGGGAGTGCTTGGGATTTGGGAGTTGACGCCACGGGTGTTGGTGGCTGGCCTTTCTAAATAATCCTCAGAGGAACTTTTGAACTTACCAAGGGAGCTCGTCATAACAAAGGCAGTAGAATCTACCAGAGAGGAATTTAGATTTGAAACTAACGATGGTTGGACAGAGAGGAGAAACAGGGGCTAATGTTTAATGAAATCCCAAATTCATCATATGAACCTAACTGAAATATTTATCTGCTTTATTTGATTAGAGAAGAACAAAACAGGCAGTGCTGGGCAAGCACTTAACTTAACTTTATTGAATGAAATAACTAGACTGCACAATTATCAGGATTCGCTAACTAAATGAAATGTGACATGTGTTCTTTTTCTTGTGAATAACAACCTAAGTAACCAGAAATGCTTGATGTACAACCTCATGTGTTAATTTTACAAAGCAAGAAAACCTAAAGAACTTTTATAAAATGAATCGTATTTTTCTAAAACTGGTGTGGTGTTATTTTTGAATGGATGGACGCTGAATTACTGGAGGGTGTGACGCAAGCTTAACATTGTTGCCTCTAAGTTAGACCTTCCTACTCTGTGTCAAGCTATCCTATGTGGTCTGGTGACCCAAGGTCCAACACTTGGCCAGTAGGAAGGGGTGCATTTTGGCTCCCCTGCTATTTACCCTATATATCAATAAACTGGGGGACACTTTAATATCATGCTGTGAGGACATACCTAGGGCTGGTGCCAAAATTATTCCCGCATTGCTGCATGCAAACAATGCAGTTTTATTGCCTAGAACTGCATGGGGCCTGCAACAACTTTAAAATTGTTTTATAGATTTTATGAACTCACTAGATTTAATAACGAATTTTAAGAAATCGCATGCAATGTCCATCGGCCCTCGAAAGGTGGTCAAGGACAAATTTTATTGTAATGGGGACGAATTAACTAAAGTACCTACGTTCCCATACTTAGGGGTACTCTTTGATGACCAAGGTACATGGGGAGCGCAACGAAAAATACATCACAAGGTTTTCCATCTGGGCCTGATGCTTTATTTTTAAGAATAGAACTGATACTTTCAGTAATATCTGCTGCTGAAAAAAAAATTACCGTCAGCCTGTAAGTTGGTTAAGTCTAAGGAGGTATCTTCAGAGGTGGACATTTCTAATCCAAAATACATTCCGGAAAAGTGGTCAAAACAGGCTACCGCTGTGATATTATTAGTGGGTGGACTTTCAATTTGCAAGCAGCATTGATCTGTTTCCAACGATCCTCCACATGTTCTCTTTTGGCTTCCCTCTGTGCTTTCTTATATGCTCTTCTAGCTATACTTATATTAATATTATTTTTAGCTTTAATCTCAGCTGGCAGAAGTGACCGTGCCTCCTTACACTTTTTATTAAACCAGGAATAATGAGAATTAGCAGATGTCTTCTTTCGATGAGGTGACTTACATGCAGAATGGGAGGCTAACTGAGTGAAAAAGGACAATGTATATCTGTAACCATTTTAAGCTCATCTTGATGGTTGGCTCTAAAAAAGAGCCTATCAATATTTTCTTGTAGAATTAAATTTATAGCATGAATATTATCGATATCCAATGCTACCCGAGCCCATTTTAATCGTCTATTATCATTTGTGGGGTATAAAACCCCAGACGAAAGCATTACCTCAGAGGTAGCACTGGTTTTACTCAAGGAGGAGGAGTTCATAGAAAGCTCAAGTGGATTGTGGTCACTATCAATTGTTTCTCCAACCACCATATCCTGTACTTCTGGCCATAATCTGATATCTATCAAAACATAATCAATACGACTCATATTGGATGTCCTATTAAGGGTATTGGCTCCCATTTTTTCAGAGTTTGTGCGGCCATTTGCTGCCCTAACACCATACCCAAGAGATATGGCCTGAAACTGCAGGGCAGTTTGAGTCAATTTTTTGATTGGTGATAAATCAAGGGGAGGGACATGCCAATATGTCTCTACCTGGTCACTGTTGGATACATCCATCGTACATAACGGTTCATGTGTACAATTAAAATCACCTGGATTAGGGATGTCACCTACGGTCACTCCCAACTAAACACATTCTGGGAACTAATGCCTCCTACCGCGAGACCTCGTGACATCTGGGAACCATTTATTGCTTGGGCCCAGGAGAAGCAGGGGACAGATGGGGGCACCCCGACATGTACAGGGTCAGTCAGGGGGTTGCTGTAAAATGTTGAAGCTATCTATCTTTCACTGCTAACATGCTTGCGATATATGTAACATCAGACGAGTTCCAGATTTTGCAAACAGTTCCCCAAAATGATTATATCTTGATGGATATCGCAAAATGGTTGTTATTGGCATTTTTCTGTTATGTACTGATGTGTAGGGTGCATACTGTACAACACTTGTAATGAACTAACTGTGCAGTTTTGTATTCCCGGATTTGCATTACTGGTATGCTGGTTTGTTGTTTTGTATGTGTTTTGTATTTTTTCAAAAATACCAATACAAACAAATAATAACAATACTTCCAATGGACTCCCTAAGAGAAGAGTCTGAGTATTCTGACTGGATTCTATTTAAGTTCATATTGATCAGAAGGGATTGATTGGAGAATGTATGCCAATACTATGACTGAGGAAGACCCCAGGACAGCCAAGTTGACTATGGAGAGTTTTTTTAACTCACCAAAATGTAGTAAAATGGCAAAGATCCCAGACAGTTCCTATTGAGGAGAAATGGACCTGTAGGTGTTTGATAACGTTGAGCACCAACATCACTATTTGATGTTACATGTAAAGACATTTGGGAGGAGAGATATGTAGTCCTGAAGATGGTGTTTGACATTGATAGTGTCCACTGAAATGCACCAACAGACCAGTAAAGCAGAATCTGCAGTGTACAATGGGTAGTCATTGTGATTTATTTAATAATTGGACACCTGTCGGCATGAAGAGCAGATATGCGTTTCTGCGAAGATTAACAGTTTTGGCTCAGATGTTCACCCTTATGTTATTATATTTTATTTTATGGCATGTTATGTATTTGTGTCGTAGCCATAAACGTGCTACTTTATAAGAGATTTAAAGAGTGAAATAATTTTATAAAATAGGATTAAAGCTATACATTTGTTTTTTACCTTCAGTTGCATTTGTGTTTGTTGCATTTTATTAGACTTTGGGTGTGCATGTATAGTGAAGTTAGAGAGAGCTGTTTGTGATTATCATACCTAGAAGAGTTTTCATGACCCTTTGGTTGGTGGAATCCTTGTTAGAATTAAAATGTAAAATTGCCACATTACTCATATTTTATCCAATATCATGTTAGCATTTATATAGCTAATACGTTAAAAAAGCATACTGTATGATTCCGAGCCCCGTAGGTCCATCGTCCGGACGCTGAGGCAGACTTCTCCGAGGCATATTAATCACTTTCCTATGTGAAGCACGGACTTAGAGGGCAAAGGAATTCGGCCAGAGGATTTTACGGCAATAACGGCAGCAAGTCACCCCACATCTAATACGTGAATAGAGGGTCTCAGTATTGTCTCATGGAACATCGCGGGCCTTCGGTCCAAGATTGATAACCCTGATTGGAGAGCTTTGCTTGAACAATATCATATCGTTTGTTGCCAAGAGACTCCTGAAGAGAATCCCTCGAATCTAAGGGATTCGAAACGCGTCGACCTTGTAGACCTTGTAGTTTGACCTGGTTTTGTTTAACTTAGTTGTGTTTTGACTGTATAATCACTTTGAATTCCTTAGACCAATTGTTTACTACTCATTTGAATTTCTTGAAAGTATTAAGCATAGGATGGCCTAATTGTCTATTGGGATCTCAAAGAAAAGGATCCAACGTTACTTTTTAGAACCTTAGATTTAGAAAGGTTCTGGATCTAAGGATTTTTTATCCTCACATATAATAATCTCTTTTTGATCACATACTACCCCCATTGTCTGTCTCACATATGTGTTTACTGTTGTATAAATGATGTTGCATGAGTTTGATGAATGGGTTTGAACCTAAGTGTTTGGTTTGTCCATAGTGTTTCACACACCCTCCCAACACCCCTATGTATATATTCACATTTATCTTAAATATTTCGAGTCTGTCCTTGCTAAACGGCAATTAATATGAATAGGAAGTATTAATTGTTGCTTGTGAATCATCGATTTCGGATGTTAAAAAACTATAATTTAAAAGAAATAACCTTGAAAAACAAATAAATATATTTTTTGAGATACATTTCAAGACTGAAAGAGTGGTCTATCAAGTTGAGAACGATGTGCTCAGCTTTGTTGTATTTAGAGTAAATAATTGAGCAGTATTGGCAATTGTTTTGTTGTTTACGAATGTGGCGTAGCCTTGCTGCGCTTAAGCCAAACCCTTCCTTGTTCTAGTCCCAACCACTAAAGCCTGCTAACGCGGCCAGCGCCGGAAACCGACCATTGCGCCAGAGTGGAGTCTCAGCCGTCAATTTGTTCCACCAGCCCATACGCCGCAGCGCCTGCCTCCAAATCTGGAACACCAACTGCGTGCCAGGCAGTAGCAATTTATGCATCTGCACTGCATACAGTAGGGTGTGAAGCGATGTAGACCCCATAAGGTGACGCTCCAGCGCATACGCTAGATCCTCCCTGGCACTATACCACCAATCATTGAGCACCAGGAGATGGGATGCCTGATAGTAGGATTGGATATCAGAAGTTGCCAACCCACCGTTGTATGTGGAAAGGAAGCAGGTACGCACCGCCACGCGGATTGCGCCCCCGGACCACAGAAACTGTCCCAGGGCAGCATTGACCTGTCTGAACCAGTGGGAGGTATCGGGTGTGGGTGGTTCTGAAGTTGATACAACAACATCGGGAGGGTCACCATCTTGAAGATCGCGGACCTACCATAAATAGTTAGCGGCATTCGGGTCCAGAATATGATGTCGGCCTTAGCACGATCTCACACCGGCCGGACGTTGCGCTCCCAGGCGATCGCCGGGTCCTCAAAAGAAACACCCCCAGGTATTGTATGCCTCCGGCCGCTTTCCGGCGCGCCGAGGCCCATGCCCCAGTCGGGGCGGGTCCCCCCAGTACCCACAGAGTAGATTTAGTCGGATTCAGAAAGAGTCCAGATATCTCGCCAAAAATCTGCATAATCTCCATGAGCCTGGGGCCCGATCTATTAATGTCCGTCAAAAAGAAGAGGACATCGTCCGCATACAGAGCTATCTTATCAGTCGGGCCCCCTTCCCACTCAAAACCATGCACTAGCGCATCTATGCGGACCCACATGGCCAGAGGCTCCATGGCCAACGCAAATAAATACGGAGAGAGGGGACAACCCTGTCGGGTGCCCCTCTGGACGGAAAACCTAGCAGAGGCAACACCCGCCACGTGGATCGAGGCCGTCAGATCAGTGTAGAGCAGCTGGATGTAGGACAGAAACCTGGGACCGAGATTGAGCTGTGACAGAAGGGCGAATAGATAGACCCAACTAAGGGAATCGAATGCCCTGTCCATATCGGCTAGCAGGGGCGGTGGGTGACATTTCAAACTGGTGGGGCGTAAGGTAATTTGCATACAGCACCATAGCGAGTGAGCGATCCCGAACCCCAAAAGGGGGATTTGGGGGGTTACCCCCCCAAGAAATTTTTGAAAAGAAAGAAGAAAAATCGTGCATTTTCAAGCAAATTTGAGAAAGCAGGAAGGTTAATAAAGAAATTGTGAAAGTGCAGTTATTGCATTAATAGATGGCATAACATAGGTAGCTGCTTATTCAGTATAACCACAGAATGACCATGCAAGGTTCTACAGCATATTATAAAGCAGAACAGAACAAGTGGAACTACCCCTCCCTTAAACCATACAAAAGAGGATGAATGAACTTGTCAAATAATAAAAAACAGGGGAGGAATAGGAAACATACATGGGCAAAAAAACAAAATGACAGAGCAACATTTACAGCGTGATTCTGGTTTACATTTTGCATTTTCTTAGTTAAATTGAAAATGGTTCCAGCAAGACTTAATGTTTCAGGTTGGTTTTACTGCCAACTCTATTTTTGTGGATTTTCTTTTTAAGTTTTGGCTTTTAGTCCTTTCAGCCAGTGAGAGATCAGTGGTCGTTCAATACTCAAGAGGCAAACTAAGACAGTACCAAGTCAACATTTAGGCCACCAACAAATCACTATGCAATACAACGATTCAGACAGAGGTAAAGGGCTGCTTGAAAACCCTTCAGTGGAAAAGTGCCATGCAC
Organism: Lissotriton vulgaris; assembly: GCF_964263255.1. Taxonomy (NCBI): domain Eukaryota; kingdom Metazoa; phylum Chordata; class Amphibia; order Caudata; family Salamandridae; genus Lissotriton; species Lissotriton vulgaris. The sequence continues at coordinate 1,413,474,921 of NC_141695.1, forward strand.
TTACAACCAGCGACAGCTTAATGCTGTGAAAAATAACTAAACAACTGTTTCAATAGGCTCCTAATTGCTAAACCATGTACTAAGTGGAGCGGTCAATGGTGCTTTGATTAGCCAAGGCGATTTATGTCAACCCTCCGCTCACACATACAGAAACACACAGTTGCCTTCATACACAGCAAGCAATTATGTTTGATTTGAAGCACCTTGAGACAGGGTAAAACAGAATCAAAAGGAAAATGTGCTGAAGAACTTCAATAGAAGCAGTCTGGTACCCAAATATTGTCTGATCATGATGGTTCCTAGGCTCATATGGGCAGGCCTGCTGCACTGCATGCAGTAACTTACGCCTTTCTCCCATTCTGTCTGAGGCAGTCTGCGCCTCACACGACCTGCGCCCCCTCACCCACTCTGCGACGCTTCCCACTTTTACTGGGCTATGATGTACTCTCTGCCCTCCTGCACTCTATGGCACCAATGTCCTGGATTTTACAATTATAGATTTTGCTAGCAGTCTAACTGAAAACGTTAGCCTGGGCACAACCTCCAAGTACATGACACACAGAAGAGAAAGTATGAGTGCACGCTAAGCTGGCTGTTTGAGGAAGGAGTACGAGAAAATACTCCATCCTCAGTACCGGGGTCATCACCTTTTCTCTTTCACCAAGTGACAGGACAGCTGATTGGATTCCTACAACATTCCATTTGAAGCAGAGAGCAGTGCTGCTGTGTATTATTTTACAATGTCCATCTAATATCCGATTAAAAGCCTGGCCCTAGAACGTGCACCGATTCGTGCCAAGGGTCGTAACTCCCACCCACCCCTCTTGCTCTTATTTCCCAACCCTGACTTGCCTTTTAGTTCTTTTTGTAAAGCGCTGTATGATGTCTCCGAGGCCTAGCGCTTAGATACATGTGCAGCTCAGACTGCCTTCTGTGCAATCCAATAAAGTGTTGCCTATCCTAAGGAAACTTCATTGGTCCTACTGAAAATGAAGGCGCATGTAGCGCATAATTGATTGTATTGGTTGGATATTTAAATGATTTTTCTTTGCCCCCTGGTGTGAGCAATGGTGGCAGAATTGGATCCCTCTGGATGCCAGGGGGCCGGAAGTGTTGGGAGGGGGCGTGCGCAGAAGGGGCTGGAAGGGCCTTTGGTATGCCCCAGACACACTTCGAGGAAAGGCCCAGAGGTACTGAAATTTGATGACCTTTTCAAATTTCAGATAATTGTAAGGGACCTAGCCAATCACCTTTTCTAATATTAGGAAGTGGTTGAACATAAATGCTTTTTATTTCGTAACTACAATTATCCTTTTAAAATGCTTTGAATCAAGGCAGATAGGGCATTGGAATAATATAATGCATACTTGTAAAGCGCAGATCCCCCCATGGACATCTTAGCACTGAAAAACAGATGTATATTTTTACCCATCTCAACAGTACCCATCGTATTGACCTCGTGAGGATGAAAGTCTGCATGGACCCTCTAGGATTGAGACCTGTGACCTAGGGTCAAACACCCTGCAGTGGTGTCCTTAGTCCACAAAGTCATACAAAGTGCTTTGCCCAAGATCAGACAGTGACAGGTAGCCATAATTTCACTTCAGCTGCATGCTGGTGTCAAGCCTGCCACAGGATCCCTCTAATCCCAACAGCATGGATGCAGCCTCCCGCATCCCCCCATGAAAATTGTTCATCATCTGGCAGGACAGTCAAGTGTGGGATCCAGTTTTAGAAAAGATATCTCCTGTCCTACAGCTGAGAGAGCATGCACCAGGTTAGTCCTTGCTGGCCCGAGCCTCCAGCCTTTGGTCCCAGCCACAGTCTCTCCCCACCTGGGCTGTCAGTAACCGTCACTCCACCCCAGGGTAAGGATCAGAGCATTCTTCCTTCTTGCGGGTGGGGAGTGCGGGAGGCAGTGAGAGGGAGATTCCTGCAGGTGCTGGAGGCGCTCAACCCACCGTCTGAAATGAAGAAAAGGTGCTGGGGCAGAAGGATCTGCCTGTGGCCTTTGTGTGCAAGGATGAGTGTTGCACTGGTCTTCGTATTTGTGAATCAGGTCACCCTATGTGTCAGCAGCGAGCATAACAAAGCGCTAAACCATCTTACTTAATACTACACAGAAGCAAATATTTCAGAGGGGGCAGCTAAGGGAGGGAGGGGTTGTACTCTTAAGGAAGGAAGAGGGCGTAGATAAAGAGAGCGTGGGGGTCTAGATTGCTCGTCAGTTTGGCAGAGGGCTAAATAACCTTTTATCCCTAATCTGTCACATCACGGTCAACAGTAAAATGCCAAGGGTACCAGAAATGAAGTGTGGCATCAGCCCACAGGGTCACGACATTACTATCACAAAGGACAACAACTGGCACGCTTTTCAGTATAGTCAATAGAGAGGCCAATAACTGAATGTTCAGGGAATCTGAACAATGCGAGTATACCTGTACAAGGTCAGATGTCAGTGACGGACTATCTTATTTTGTGCTTTGCTGCGGGCTTTTTCAATAATGGCGTATGGAGAACTTAAAAGTCACTTCTATAAAGTATATGAATGTCAACCAATGGCAAGTGTAAATATAAAAGCAGCCACATAAGAACCTCTCGCGGACCCTGTGACACTGTCTTATCATGCCGGGTATGACAACATTAAGTTATTTGCTCAGAATAACAGATCACGAGGAAGTAGGGAAGCCAAGATTAAGACTCACCTATGGGCCTTCAGCAGCAAACAAACCACCAGACCTGCTCACCTCTCAGCGTGTGGTGTTCAGCGCCACAGCTGCCGGTCTATTACCGCTTCCAGTGCCAGTTGCGTGCCTGGAGTCTCCGTTGATGCGGAGCCCAGGGAGTGATTCCTTCCTACAGGCAGGCGCATCCCTCTGGGGTATTGCACTCCTGGGTCCCTCCATTCCGGGTGTCAGGAGGCGCCCCCGGCAGGTCTCGTGGAGTTGCGCCTGCTGAGCCAGCCTCGTCCACGAACCTCCTTCCCTCTCTGCAAGCTCTGCCTGCTATTGAGGCATGTATTTATAAACGGTCTCCAGAGAAGCCAAGACAACAGGTGGCATTACCTGGACCCGCCCCCACCCTGCTTCCTTCACCGACTCTGCTTAAAAGGGCAAGACCTGTTCCCCAGGCCGACCGACTGCATTCCATGGGAGGTGCCCTCTTAAAACCGGGCAACCTGCCCCAGACCTGTGTGCCACACGCGTGCCTCTGTCCTGGACTTCCGGCTGCGACAGAGCTCTTCGTTGACAGGATGTCCCTGTCCCACCTCAACCACGCGCAGCATCCAATGATGGATGCTGCGCGGTGGACCAGCCAATCCTGGCGCTGCATTGGCTAGGGGGGCACATTTGCTGCTCTCCCTGTCGCCCTTTGAAAACCCGGGCTGTGGCAGGCAAACAATGTCTCGCTGGGGAACTTACAGTGGGTGAGTGCGCATGCTTGGGCAAGTTGCAAACCAATTTGCACTTGCGCAGTACGGTCTGCTGCAGCCTGAGTGTGTGGAATGTCTGTCACTCAAGCTGCAGTAGGCCACCCACCCTGGCCCCTGCACAATTCCCGGCGGCTGATTGAATTTTGCAATGTTTGTATTATGTTTTACAGTCACACTCACAGTAATTTCATTTACATAGGATTGCGGTCGGCGCCCGCGATGCGGGTCCATGTGGCTGGTGGGGCTACGCCCCTATGCCCCAATGGACGCACCGCGGCTGTCGGCTAGGAGAAGAGCCGCGGGCACCCCAGCCTTAAGAACCGCCGCCACCGCCACATGCGCCCTGCGAATATTATGCCTCGTTGCCCTCTGAGGCATAAAGCCCGCTTGATCAGGGTGAATTAAGTCGGTCACATAGGGCAGGAGGCGATTGGCCAATGCCTTAGCCAGAATTTTTGCTTCGACGTTCAACAGTGAGATCGGGCGGTAGGAGGCGTAATGCTCTGGGGGACGACCCGGCTTGTGGACGACCACAATTTCTGCGTGCCGCCAATCAGGAGGGAGGGTTCCCCGCTCCCTGGCCTCCTCCACCACAGCCCTGTAGTGCGCCCCCAGCTGTACATGGTATTTCTTATAAAATTTGCTGGGGACCCCATTTGGTCCCGGCGCTTTACCCGCATTAAGCTCTCCTAACAGTGTGCCCAGCTCCTCCTCTGTGAGAGGAAGCTCCAGACGGTCCCGTACCACATCCGGCACCGCGCGGAGTGGTAGGTCTACCAGAAATTTTGCGATCTCGGACTCTGGAAGGCATTCACATGGGGCGTATAAACCTGCATAATAGGAAGCAAACCCTTCCGCCAGGACCCCAGGATCCGAAACAGGGGCCTCGGTCACGTCCAGAATCCCCGGCAGAGCCTGGGCCTGAAACGTACCCTGACAAAGTCGGTGGAGCATTGTCCCGGATTCATCTCCCCACTGGTAGATCCGACTACGTGTAGCTAACCAAATCTGCTTAGCTTCCTCCATCAACATGGACGCATAGGACTGTTGTGCTTGCAGAAGCTGTCCCACCACTCGGCCCCCTTTTGCCATGCTCCCCCGGAGCTCCAGCGCCCCAATCTCTGCCTCCGCTCTGACTAGGGCCTCCCTGCGCTTTCTCCGTGCCTCTGCGCACCACGCAATGTCCACCCCCCGCAGTGTCGGTTTCAGCGCCTCCCACACTGTACTCACCTCGTCCACTGACCCTACGTTCTCCACCAAAATATTGGCAATAGCCTCCCCCATGTGTTTCTGATATTCCGGTTGCTGCAAGTGCCACATGGAGAAGCGCCATCGAAACGGCCTCCTCTCCCTTCCCATGCTAATGTCCACCGTTATGGGGGAGTGGTCCGACAGGCCACGAGGCCGGATCGCCGACGCCTCAACCCTGTGTCGCACTGCACCCGGCACGAAGAGATAATCAAGCTGAGAGAAGGAGCCATGGACCGCCGACACATACGTGTAGCCCCTCGCATCACCGTTCAGATAACGCCAAGTATCCACCCAGTTCAGGCTTCGCACCATGTCCTGCAGCTTCGTGGGAGGGCCCATCTCCCCTCTACCCCCTGGTCGGAACCTGTCCAGCTGGCTCTCCATAACATCGTTCCAGTCACCTCCTATAACCTGCAGCGCATCTGGCAGTTCCGCCCATACACTAAACAACTTTCCGACAAGGGACCACTGCAGGGGGGGCGGAGCATATACACTCCCCAGTACTAGCGTCTCCTCTCCTATAGTACCCTTTAAAATGATATACCTACCGTGGGCATCAACCCACTGAGTGGAATGGACATACTGTACTCTACGGTGGACCAGGACAGCCACCCCTCTCGAGCCCCTCACAAACCCCACATGGAAGACTTGATGAAAGCCAAAGCGCTGCAAACAAGGTGTTTTGGTGCCCATAAGGTGAGTCTCCTGGAGGAGTAGTACATCCGCCACCTCCCTCTTCGCCTGGCGCAGCACTGCCCCCCGCTTGATCTTGTCCAACACGCCTCCGACGTTCCAGTTGAGGACTTTCAGGGATGCCCCGGACCCCGGGGCCCTTCCGTCAGACCCAGCCATCAAGGGACATCTAGTGTAAACTTCCAGCCAGCAGGCCCAACACCTACCATCCAGTCAACCATCCAGACACCCAGGAGACCACACGACCCCACCCCCCAAACCCAACCCCCAACCACTACCCCCAACTGCCCCCCACACCCCCCTCCCCAATACCTCAGCAACATTGGAACCAACTCTGAAGTACCTGTCGCGGCTTGGGCAACCCCTGATCCCAAACGGGGGACCAGGGGGCATCCACGCCAATGGATCCCCAACAACAATTGAGTGTCTGTGTCCCTCCTGAGGCGGAAGCCGGGAGGTTGTGTTGCTCTGTTTTTTAACGTACTTCTTAATCGAAATACTGCGTAAATCTGCGCTTTTTAAAACTGATTAGCAACATTGCCTAAATTGCTTGACTGAAGAAGCTTTTTATTGCTAACTCCTTCCCACTCCTCCCCGCAGCCCTGGGCCACTCCCAGCCGAGTATTGACGCTGTGGAGTTGGTCCCGGGTACAGAATAGCGGCTGCTATATTGTGTGCGGCTGGGATTCCTCGTGCTCTAGTTGCGCATAAAAGGGGCTTCTCTCGACCCTGCGCTTGTCTGATTGAGTGTCTGTGTCCCTCCTGAGGCGGAAGCCGGGAAGTTGTGTTGCTCTGTTTTTTAACTCACTTCTTAATCGAAATACTGCGTAAATCGGCACTTTTTAAAACTGATTAGCAACATTGCCTAAATTGCTTGACTGAAGAAGCTTTTTATTGCTAACTCCTTTCCCCTCCTCCCTGCAGCCCTGGGCCACTCCCAGCCGAGTATTGACGCTGTGGAGTTGGTCCCGGATACAGAATAGCGGCAGCCATATTGTGTGTGCCTGGATTCCTCGCGCTCTAGTTGCGCATAAAAGGGGCTTCTCTCGACCCTGTGCTCGTCTGATTGAGTGTCTGTGTCCCTCCTGAGGTGGAAGCCGGGAAGTTGTGTTGCTCTGTTTTTTAACTCACTTCTTAATCGAAATACTGCGTAAATCGGCGCTTTTTAAAACTGATTAGCAACATTGCCTAAATTGCTTGACTGAAGAAGCTTTTTATTGCTAACCCCTTCCCCCTCCTCCCCGCAGCCCTGGGCCACTCCCAGCCGAGTACTGATGCTGTGGAGTTGGTCCCGCGTACAGAATAGCGGCGGCCATATTGTGTGTGGCTGGGATTCCTCGCGCTCTAGTTGCGCATAAAAGGGGACGTCCATGCCTCCGCGCAGCGGATGCGATCAGCGGACGTGCCTGATTCGCGCCGGAGTCGTGCCAGAGTCCTGCCCGTCTGCGCCCGTCCGCGACCAGGACGTGGCCAGTGCCAGAGACCTTGCTGCACCTCCCATCTATAGGTATGGTAGAAAAACATTACTCAACCTACGATCCTCCTACTGTGCCTTCTCTTATTCGCTCCCCCGATATGACTACCTCTAACTTCCCGTGTACGCCCTGCAATTTCGATCAAGCAGATGGTATTTCTGCATCTCACTGCCCTCTCCGCTTGAACCTTAAGTGGCTCACTCCTACTAACAAAAATGTCAGGATTAAAGCAGGCCTCATTAATTGTCGCTCGCTAGTAAAACACTCGCTTGATATAGCGCTATCCCTATCAGACAACAACTGTGATATGCTTTTCTTGATGGAAACCTGGCTAGGGGAGGAATCCAACCCTGCCCTATCCCTAGCCATCCCTGTAGGATACAATATCCATTGTGCTCACAGACATAGTAGCACTCATGCTATCATGTATAGATCAACATGGACATTTCCTCTTTTCCTTACACCCAAATAGACTCCATTGAGGCACTGCCTTTTTGCATTCATTTTCCGGCTAACATTACCCTCTCAGGCCTATTAGTCTACCGGCCTCCTAAATCCAAGACCTCCTCCCTGCCGGACTTCTTAGATTATATCCTCCAGGCTAGCTCGCGCTATGCAAATTCCACCCTACTTAGTGACTTTAATCTCCATGTGGAGGACGCCTCGATCCGACAAGTTCCAATTTCATCTCCACACTCTCTGACGGTGGTCTAAACAATGGATCCGTAGCCCCACTCACAAGGCTGGACATACTCTTGATCTGATATGTTCCAATCTGTCAGACTTAATCACTAGTGATCCTTACCCAGTGATCTGGTCTGACCATTTCTTCATCCCGTTTTCTTTCTGTTTATACACATCAAAAAAGACCTTGTGTTCAGGCCAAAACCCTCGGGCGTAACTGGAGCAATATCTCACCAGATAGCCTCGGAACTCATTTGGGCACCACAGCCCTGAGGGAGGCCAGCGATCTCGACTCCAGGCTGAACAACTTTAATAGCTGGATTTCCTCTGCTATCGATTCAATCACTCCCATCAGGCCAATTAAAACATTTCGTTCTGCCCCCTCCGCACCGTGGTTCTCAGAAGAACTGCGTAACTGTAAGTCTGCCTGTAAACTCTTGGAAAGGCGCTGGAGACTTTTATATTCACCTGATAGCAAAATGGAATATAAATCAGCACTCAAAAGGTACAGGAAAAAGATCATAGATCATAAAAGAATCTACCTTGAGGAAAAAATTAATAAAGCTCGTGGCTCCGCAAGGGAGATCTTTCATACTGTGAGATCATTCACCGATCCTTTGGCCCTCAAACGCCAGTCCCCTGTTTCACAATCCCTCTGCAATTGTCTATCAGATTACTTTGAGGATAAAATTGCTACCATTTATGACTCCTTCCCCAGAAAAAATTGCTCTGACCTCACCCATAATTTGACACTGAACACAACCCCTGACTTAGCACCTTCCCAGATCTTATCCAATTTTGAAGAAATCCCTCTCGATCTCTCTTTAGCAGAACTGTCCAAATGCAGATCGGGTTCGCCAACTGACCCATGGCCGGCTAAACAATACAAAGCCTTGGCCCCTCTCCTTAATCCTATCTTGAACAGCATCTGGAATGACTCTCTCCGAACTGGCACTTTTCCAGACTCGTGGAAGCATGCACGACTAGTCCCAATCCTTAAAAAGGCTAACGCTGACCCTAATGAGCCGGCTAACTATAGACCCATCTCCCTGTTACCGGCTCCAGCCAAGGTCTTGGAAAAACTAGTGCAAAAACAACTTGCAAGTTTCCTGGAAACCAACGGGTCATTCCATGATTCACAACACAGATTTAGACAAAGCTACAGCACGGAATCAGCCCTGATAGAGATGGCCGATGCTGTGCGTTGGAAACTTGATGGAGGCTCAAAGGCGGTGTTGGTGCTGCTGGACTTGTCGGCAGCATTCGACACCGTCTCCCACTCTGGCCTCCTTGATCGTCTCCACTCCAAGGGCATTCAAGGCCAGGCCTTGAAGTGGTTGTCCTCCTTTTTGTCCAACAGGACTCAGGCGGTCTTCACCTCCCCCGTACACTTCCAACAGCCGGCCACTAAAGTGGGGAGTCCCTCAGGGCTCCTCCTTAAGCCCCCTTCTCTTTAATGTTTATTTTTCCCCGCTTGCCGAGATGATCGTTCAGTCCGGAATTAAAGCCACCTCATACACGGACGATATCCAACTCCTGTTCTCCTATGACAAACTCTCCCAATCCACCTTTGATCCTCTAAAAAACTGTTTGCGTAAAATTGCATCCTGGATGGACAATAACTGCCTCCGACTTAACGCCGGAAAAACCGAGGTCCTTTTTTTCCATCAGCGTTCCCCCTTGGACCCCAACCTTTGGTGGCCACTCGATCTGAGCCCTCCCCCTTCACCTAAGGATTCCGTAAAGAACCTTGGAGTCAGATGGGACTCCAACCTTTCCTTTCATAACCAAGTACAGACAGTATCAGCGGCTTGCTTCTCCAAAATTAGTGTGGTAAAAAAATGTATCAACTTCCTCCCTAATAACACCAGGAGAGCTATAGTCCAAGCGTTGATTACCTCTCACTTGGACTACGCCAATGGTCTGTACATTGGTTTGGCCGCAGGGCTCTGCCAGTGTCTACAGACAGTTCAAAACGCAGCGGTCCGATTAGTATGTGGCATTTCCCTCAGAGAGCACATTTCCTCCCACCGGCGCTCGCTCCACTGGTTGCCAATCCAGAACAGAGCTGAATTCAAAGCCCTTACACTGGCTCACAGGGCAATTAAAGGACAAGGCTCTGCTTACCTGTCCTCCTGTCTATGCCCCTACAAGAATGTGAGATCTCTTCGTTCCATCTCCAAAAATCTTCTTAACACCCCTAGATTCAATAAAACTCGTTCTGGAGGGAAAACCTCCCACTGGAACAAACTCCCTTCTTCCATCCGGTTGATCCCGGACGAGCTCCCCTTTCGTGAGGCACTAAAAACTTTTCTCTTTTGCTGATTCCCTCAGAAGCTAGACTCATTTACACTCAGGAGCGCCGAGACACCCCGTTGGGGTAGCCGTGCACTATACAAAACACAGTAAATAAATAAATAAATAAAATAAACCCGCCCATTCCCCCAACCCCCCTCCTCAGAAACTAACTCTAAACTAAGGGCACCATGTCCGCCCTGATCACCACTTCCCCCCTCCCCCGCCGCCCCCAAAACATTCCTATCAGCAATGTTTGGCAGTCTCTGTCAATAACACTGTGGAGAACCAAGCTGGCATCCCCAGTGGTCCCCATCCTACCAGACATCGCCAGGGATCACACACACCAACGTTCTGCAAGGCGAGGCACAGATGTTCAAGAGCCCTCCAGCTGCGCAACCGGATCCGCCGTCTTCTCAGCAGTCGCCTCCCCAGAAGTCGAGCGCCGCCGAGACCTGGACCTTCAGTTGCTTTTGTTCTGTGAGCGGCGCGGGAGTCTGCCCCTTCACCCCACCCGATGAAGAATCTGAGTCTCGGCCCGGCGTCTTATCCGTCCAATGGAACACCTCCTCCGGGGTTTCGGAGAAGTGGGTGCGGGACTGAAACACTATTCGCAGGCGGGCCGGATATAGCAACGCATAGGAGAGTCCAAGGCCATGCAGCCTTGCCTTGGCCGCCGTGAATGACTGCCTCTGTTGCTGCACCAGCCTGGTATAGTCCGGGAATATAAGGATCTTCTGATTCTCGCACATGAGCGGCTCCTTCGCCTGTGCCTGCTTTAGGATAGTGTCCCGGTCGTGGTACTTTAGCAGTCAGGCTATGACTGGCCGGGGCCGCGCCCCCACGGGCGGTTGTTGGACGAGGGCCCTGTGTGCCCGTTCAATTACGAAGCACCTGGACAAGGAGTTGGGCGGAAGCCAGCTCTCTAGCCACTGGGTCAGGAAGCCCTCCATGTCGCCTTTCTCGCAGCCCTCCGGGAATCCCACGAGCCTCAGCCCGGAGCTCAAAATTTTTCTGGATTCCTTCCATGGTAGCAACCTTCTGCTTCAGGATGGCGACATCATCCTCTACCCCCGATATCCTGGTCTCCACCTCCGTAATGCAGGTTACGGCATTCCTCAGGTCTTGGCGCAGCAGAGTGAAATCCGCTCCCACTGCGCCGATCTTCGCGTCAAGCATTTCCCGGGACTGGGTATTCGCCGCCATAAGTGCCTCATTGTCCGGGCCCGCACTCTGTTGGCCGCCACTGGCCCCCGCGCCGCCACTCAGTCCAGTGTATTTATCAATGGGGCCCTGCTTCGAGGTCCCCCCTCCACTTCCACCCCGAGTCATCTTGTCCTACAAGTGAGGCACATGCCCTGGGGACCACTGCCCGAACCCAGGAGGCGGTTGTCAATGTCACCAATAGGAGGGAGTGAGGGAGGCCCTGCTTCCCCCAGGCGGCAGTGCGCCAGTCAGTCCCCCGAGGACCAGGCCAGGATCCAGATGCCACCGCTCTGAATGCCCGCTCAGCGCTACCTTGCCGCTCACCTCCGCACACCCACACTGGGGACTGTAATGAAGCGTATCTCTCCAGATGTCCAACGGGCCCCTCCAAAGCCTCAGGCGCTCGTCCAGGCTCGTGGAACACAGCGTCCCCACTGCCGCCACTCCAGGCCGCAGACACCACTCCCAGAAGCCTCCTGGCCCTTTGCCGTCACCGCGACTGGACAATAGGATAGGACAGTCCCCACAGGCGACCCTCCGCTCACAGCTCTAGGCCTCTCATCGGTCCTGCAGCACCTCTCCCAGAGTCCTCTAGTACCACCACTGCCCAGGGGCCAGAGCCGCCACTATTGTGCTGATGTAGACTGCTCCCCCGGACCTCCACGGAGCAGCCCAAGTGTGTCCGCCGGGTGTTCCAGAGCCAGGGGCCCCACGCTGCCAAATGCGGTCTCCCAGGGCCAACAGTGTCCAGCGCACCCTCACTCCAGGGTATAGGCAAGCGCAGAACCATCCTCAAAGGGCGACTGTCTCCCGGCTGTCCCCACCTGCTGCCCCAAAATCGAGGTCCCGGCTTTCCCAAGGCAACTAGGCCGCTCGCCGTAATTATGGCTGGTGCTCCGTCGCAGCATGGGACCCAGGCGCTCCGCCAGTGCCCGCCGTCCTCTCGAGGCATCCGCCGGGTGCCCGCCATTTGCCAAGGGCTCCGGGGCTCTCCCACATCGACCGGCCCCTCTGCTGCGAGCAACGCCACCCGCAGAGCTCCAATCCCGGGGGTCACCCAAACTCGAGGCCCCGGCCGTGCTCCACTCCACCAGGCCTCCGAGAGTCGTCCGCTGCAGCTCGGTGTCTGGCAGCCCCAGGATGTCAGAAGCGCCACCGGGACACTCCCCACCAGCTCTGCTAGATTCGCCCGTAATCTGAGAGGGCTACAGGATCAGTTCAAGGTAGATTGAGAAAGTTCATGATATGGTTTTAGTAGTTCCCAATGTTGACAAATCATGTGGCCAAATCTTGAGCGGCCAAATTAAAAGCCATGACTCACTTCCAGAAAAATGCTTTTAAATACAATTTTTTGAAAAAGTGCACATGTAACCTTAGATAATAGGCAGAATTATCTCTTTAATCTACGATTTCCTATGTAATCAATACAAGCAACAGAGATTATAGAAGATAATGAATTGTGAATATGTTGTGATTCCTCTACTTATTAACTTTAGTAATGCAACAAGTCCACTGCATTAAAAGTGATGTTAATTATTTGCATGATATTCACTTCTAGGGCGAGCATACACACCCCCTGGTTCTGGCAGACAAATGACATGTCTTGATAAAGGTGATCATAATAAGGAGATATCACCGAAATGGATTGACACAATCAAACTGTATAATTCAAGTCTCCAACACCGTAATAGATACGCTGAGCAGGTAGCGATACAACTCTGGTGTTAACAGATCGGAGCAAGAATATACAAACTTGTATCCAATAATTGTATGTTGCAACTGTTCTGTCTGCTTGTAATTGTGCAGGTCGCAATTATATGTACTGTTTCTATTTTATCTTGTTTTAGTCTAGGGATTTAATTCAGTTATCCCCATTCATTGTTCTTTTTTTAATGTATTCAAAATAAATGAATTTTTAACTTTCCCTATATTTTTGTTGTATGTATTTGTTACGTCATAAGGTTCTTTATTTTAAACCTGTATTTAGTTGTGCCTTAAGGGAACCCTTTCTTTTATCTACAGGATCAGGGGGAACAGGATATGCTGGTGGATCGTTACGGGCAGGACGAAGCTTGTCTAAGCAGCGTCCTCCATGCCTGCCCGCCAAGCCACGCAAAATAAATGTTATTCTTGCTTCTCTAAATAAATCGTGAATTTATTTCCGTAAATGAGCTATATAACTTCAATATAAAAATGTAAACTCGAGTTTTGGTTTTATCTTAAGAAATGTCATGACATATTAAAATGCTAAAGTTATAGGTTTACTATGATTAAGCTGGTCTTAGTCTCCATCAACTACGCTTCTATTAGATGATCCATTGACCAAATAGTGGAGTACCTTGATGTAGAGTTTTCAGATAACATGATAGCATTTTTTTTTGTAAATGTATATAATGTATATATATGGTATAAGAATATAGGTACCCCGCTAACCAGCAGCTTGCCTTCATTGTCACTGAATTCAGGAGTAATTGTGTGAATGTGTGTGTGACTCATGGTGTTATGGGCCCCACCGATGAGTAAAGTGGTATTGCTCCTGGGTTGGGTGAGATGAGTATTAAAGGCTGTTGGTAAGCTCCGCTGGATCACAACACAAGAGGACAACTGACTACAGAATGTGGTGGACATGCTTCAGAAGCACATGTGGGAAATGTTCTTTCAGGATCCTCATCAGTGGGGCCAATCAATAAAACAAGGTTTAAACAGCTCTAGAAAGTCAAAGAGGAATGCAATGCAGGATCGAATAGTAATCTCACAACACCTACAGGTGAGGATAGGTGAAATAGCTGATGATGGCCACCAAGGAGTTGAGAAAAGGAAATCCAGCAGTCGTGAAAAAGTGTGGGTTCCGGGGCTCGATGTGTTTGTGGGAGAGACGATAAAAGAGTGGCTATCATTGTAGCTCATGGGAGGAGTGAACCGCTGGGCCGCCATTGTCTCCAAATAAACCAGCAACTCACTGTGACCCAAGATTAGCCTTGGCTTTCAGAGTTTTCCTGTGGGAGGTTTACCATGTTAATGGTCGATGGATACTTGTGTTACCTGATTGTAGAAGTATTGACCTAGTTGGCATTCCATAAGATACCACCTATAGAGAGGACCTGTGCTACAATTTGTCCCCCCCCCCCCTGAAGTTATACAGACCGACAACACCATCCAAGGGGCAGTAATCAAGGGGTACCTAAAGAGTCTGTGGAATCACCATCGAAGCACAACACAATTGGCCGTAGGCTAAAGGAGACGTAAAGCGTTTTATGCGTACTTTAAACAAAGCACTCCGGATTGCAGTTGAACGGGGAGAAGACCAAGAATGGAGCCTGCACCATATTCTGCACAACTATTGGAACACTCCAGGTTGCACAAAACAGAGTGAACCCATCACTATGATGCTTGTGAGGCTGGCGGCCCGAGAAAGCATTCCAGGGGGACCTGGCTGGGAATCGTGCCGTTTTCACCTCGTTGGCACCTAAAGGTGCAGGCGACCAACCAACCAGCAATGCAGTAAAGCCTGTAAGGCCAAGGAGACAGACTTAATAGTAAGAGACCAAGCCATAACTAGGGATTAACACCCAGGCTGGAAGATTTGTACAGCATATGAGAAGGAACTGTGGCTCGTGACAGGGTTAAAAGGAACCCTAGTGTTTGCCCGGTGGGCAGGAGAAACAGCCATGCAATCCATCTTTTAAAAGAATGCTAGCTCCACAGGCTCTGCCAGTGACTGAGGAATTGGAGGATCTGATGCTAGAACCAGGGATGGTTCTGTTGGGTAACACAAATCACTTTGTCAATGCTAATAAATGCAAAATAAACGTTTAGAAACTCTCTGAAACACATATGCAATGAGAAAATAAATACTCAAGCAATCAAGGGCCCGATGTAGGTAAACGGGATTTTCCGATTTCAAAATACCGAGGCGGGCCGAATCGGTATTCTGAAATCGGAAAACGAGATGTAGGAAAAAAATACCGACTGAAAACCGATTCGGTCGGCATCGGTAATGAGATTCGGTACGTTCCGATTCAGCTCGGTCCGAATCGGAAATTACCGAATCGGCCAACAACGATTCGGAAAATACCGAATCGGCTACCACCGAATCGGATATTTCCGATTCGGCGAATACCGAATCGGTAAAAGCCGATTCGGTAAAAACCGAATCGGCAATCATAGACCCATGGCGAAAAAGCCCATAGGAATGCATTGCATGACCCGATTCGGCTTTTACCGAATCGGATAATACCGAATCGGATTTTACCGATTCGGATTTTACCGAATCGGTAAAAGCAGACTCGGCAATAGGCGATTCAGCCAATGAGGTGGCTCCCCCTCCCCCACCCAAACAGGGAGTGGCAACCCTGGCAGGTGCAGCCAATTAAGAAGTTTCTAGAAGTTTCTGGAAAGCCTGCCTGAGCCCAACACACAGTTAGCAGCAGTGGGAGAAGGAGGTTGCAGACTGAGCAGGAGCAAGAGAATATGGCAGATCAGGCAGGAAGCCAGAAGTCCTCCCAAAAGAGGAAGCCCAAATTCACCACCACAGAACTACAGGTGCTGGTTGAGGAGGTGGTGAGGGTGCACCGGCAGCTCTTTGGCAAGCTGTCCCTCAACGTGCCAGACAGCACCAAGAGGCGATTGTGGGCAGACATCGCCCAGAAGGTCAATGCTGCTGGAGTCACCCCCAGGTCCATTGAGGAACTTAAGAAAAGGTTCTATGACCTCCGCAGCCTCACCAAGAGGAAGCTGGCCGACCTCCAAAGGCAGGCTGGACTCACCGGAGGAGGCAAGAACCCGGCGCCACCCCTCACCGAGCTGGAGGAAATTGTCTCCAGCACCATCGAGAGGGAGAGCATTGTAGGGATCGGGACCCTGGACAGCACTGCGATGGCCACAGCTACAGGTAAGAAGCATGCGCATCATGACACACCCTACCAGACACCTCCCCATTAGACACAATGCATAGGCAAACACCAGCACTGTACTGTCACCAACATACAAGAGACAAGCATCATGGTACATGTAGTCAGCAGAAGTTAGCCAAATATGTCAGTGCAGAATCACAAGACAGGAAACAGTGTGACACGGTGTAAGGAGATGCAAGGACATGTGGAATGCCATAATTGTACTGACTGTAATACATCGGCACTCAGTTTACAAATGCTTCTTTGTACCTAGGGGCACCATCAGGCGGCACCACTGTGGCAGCAGAGGGAGCTTCGACATCACATACTGCAGTGGCAGGGCCGAGCACCAGCCAGCCTGGCCAGGAGGAGGAGGAAGAGGATGAGGAAGGAGACACCCCAGGGCTTGGAATGGAGGGAGTCCTGGTGATTGATTTCCAGGCAGTGCACTCCCCAGTACTGCCCAGCTCACCCCCCTTGCAATTTTCACCATACAACTCCCCAACAAGGCAGACCATTCCGCCGACAACAGCTCCTGCCACAACCGTGGCCTTGCCACCCGTCCTACCTGTCCTGGGAGCAGGGGCTCCGGGACCGGCCAGCACCACACCACCACCAGTGGCACCCCAGCCCACTCAGCAGGCCGGAGGCAGCAGTGCCAGACGCCGTGCCACCACCACCACCACCACCACCACCACTGCTGCACCAGCACGGGAGGGCAGTGTGTTCCTGGGCCTGGAGGGCCAGATGGTCAAAATCCAGCGCCAACAGGCCAGATCCACCATGGCCTGCCAACGCCAGCTCCTGCAGCACAACCTGCAGATGGGGGAGTTGGTGAAGGGGTTCCAGGCTGTTGTGGACAGCAACAAGGAGGTGGCAGCAGGGTTGGGCAGGCTGACCACTGCCATCACCCACTCCTCTGCCAGGCAGGAGGAGCATGAGGTTGCGCGCAGGAGGGATGACCGGGTGCTCAACCGGGCCATGGCCCGCCTTGCAGCGGCGACCGCCCAGCTGTGCATTCGAAGCGCAAATCAGGAGTCGGTGCAGAGTCAGCAAACGGCTGAGCTGACCAGGGGGATGGCCAGGATCACCACGGCCATGGAGGCCATGTTAATTTCAAACGCCGCCTCCAATCCTGCCCTGGACCTGGGTGATGCTGGAGACAGCAGCAGCCGCAGCAGCCCGGCCAGCGCTGCATCAGAGCCAAGGAGGAGCACCAGGCGATCCGCTGATGCTGCAGGCCATTCGGAGGGGGCCGGGGGACACCCCAGTGGGTCTGGAAAGCGGGCCAAAAAATAGGCTGGCAAGGGGGGATGATCATACCAGGACCCTGGACTTTATTTGTTTTGACAGACTCCATTTTTTGATGCACTTCAGTGATGTAACTGTGGTGCATCACTATTAAAAATTTTATTTTCCAAGCAACATTTAGCTGTCTTTGCATCTGTACTCAGTCAGAAATAGTTCTCAGTGATCTCCTCACGTCTGTATCTGCCATCACATGGCGTACACACCCCAGCTGGCTGTGTCAGTGGCACAGCTTCGTCGTCGTCATAGTCCTCGTAGTCAGACAACTCCACCTCAGTGCCCTTCTTGACCGCAAGGTTGTGTAACATTGCACATACAGCTATGATCTTGCAGCAGGTGATGGGGGTATACTGCCTTGCACCTCCACTCTTGTGCAGGCATCTGAATCTACTTTTCCAGATGCCAAAGGTCCGTTCAACAACATTCCTGGTGCGTATGTGGGCCCGGTTATACCTCCTTTGGCTGGGTGTGGAGGGGTTGAGGTAGGGGGTGAGTATGAATGAGCGGAGGGCATATGCACTGTCGCCTGGAAGAGAAAGGGGTCACATTAGACACATGCATACATGTATTACACCTACCTACTATGTGTTATGGGGGTCTGATGATGTGGCTCACCTAGGAGGTATCCTTCTCCAAAATCGCCAGCCATCAGCCGTGCATATATGCCGCTCTGTTGGAATATATAGGAGTCATGGGTACTCCCTGGAAATTTTGCTACCAGGTCTGTGATGGTGCACTTGGCATTGCAGATCACCTGCACGTTGATGGTGTGTGTCGATTTCCGATTGCGGTATATGTATTCGGTGTCCGCTGGTGGGCAAATCGGAATATGCGTGCCATCTATGCAACCGATGACTTGGGGAAAGTGTGCCATCTGGTAGAAGTCCGCTTTGGTTTGTAGCAGTTCTGCGTGGGTTGCAGGGAATGAGATGTATTGGTCCATCCTGTCTATCATGGCGTCAAGGAATATGTGGAAGAACCTTGACAGGCTGCTCTGGCTCACCCCTCCTGCTGCTGCTACTCCACTTTGATAGCTGCCAGACGCTACCAGGTGTAGGCTGCATAGCACCTGGACGTGCGCAGGGATGGCGTGTGCCCTTGGGGTGTGGTGGTCCAAGTATGGCTTAAGGTCCCTGATGAGCTCAAGTATGGTGTCAGAGTCCAGCCTGTATCTCTGTAGGATCTCAGCCTCAGTGAGCATGAACAGGGTTATCCTCTGTCTGTAGACCTGTTCATTTCTTAGCCATTCCCTCTGTCCTTCCTGCTGTAGCCGTAGCCGCCTCACAATGACATAGAAAGCTGCCATCCTGCAAGTTGCAATGCATTTTGGGACTGTTTATATGGGTTGGAGTTGGTTACCACCTGATTGCAATCCATGGTAAATACCGAGTGAATTCTACCGATTTTGAGCCGATTTCGGTGTTTCTGTGCCTCCCTACATCTCCCCAACTGTCGGAATCGGGGTATTTCCCGATCGGAGATTCATACGAATCGGCATGTTTTCCGATTCGGATCATGTCCGAATCGGTATTTTTTCCGATTCGGTACATGGACCGAATCGGTGATTTCCCGAATCGGTGTCACTAACGAATCGGTAGTGGGACCGAATCGGTGATTTTCCGATTCGGTGTCACTAACGAATCGGTAGTGGGACCGAATCGGTGATTTTCCGAATCGGTGTCACTAACGAATCGGTAGTGGGACCGAATCGGTGATTTTCCGAATCGGTGTCACTAACGAATCGGTACATGGACCGATTCGGTCTTTGTAACCGAATCGGTGTTTTTCCGATTCGTTACATATCCGATTTTCGGTATGTACGTATCGGATTCTTTCACGTTCGGTACACATTCCGAATCGGTTTTCTATCCGATTCGTTCTGTTTTTGGTTCCCTACATCTCGATGGCTGTTTACCGATCGGTAAGGGCCAAAAATCGGTATTTTCGGCCGATACCGATCGGTAAAGCCCTACCTACATCGGGCCCCTAATGATAAACTTCATATAGCCAAGGGGTGATTTGGAACGATTTTATATCAGAATTCAATCATGTTACATCCGAATTAATTAATTCAATGATGACATTGGATTCTTAAGATAGACCGTCAAACACAAGTGAAAATTATGTGACAATTGGTGAAAAGTGCTTGGTGCATGAAGCAATGTACAGTGAAATCGAATAATACATATATACAATTATATACAAGGGTTAAGTTGGCCAGAATCTATTTTAGATCAGGTGCCACACGATCAGGCAGACACCTGTCCTCCTGATTACCATGTGAGTATCCTCTGCTCACCTGCTCAGTAAAAGTGCAGCGTTTTGCGCACTTTGTTTAAAACCTCTCCTATACAAACCTCTCTGAAACACTTACTTTTATACATTTCAGACTGTCCACCCCCACACACCTGTCTTGAAAAAGACCCGACGCGACCACCAACTGGGGAGCATGAGGGTCGAAACGTCGACGCTCACCTATGGTCCAGAAACTCCAGGATCCATTAAATGAATACTAGGATTCCTTGGATGTGAAATAGATTCTGGCCAACTTAACCCTTGTATATAATTGTATATATGTATTATTCGATTTCACTGTACATTGCTTCATGCACCTAGAACTTTTCACCAATTGTCAGATAATTTTCACTTGTGTTTGACGGTCTATCTTAAGAATCCAATGTCATCATTGAATGAATTAATTTGGATGTAACATGATTGAATTCTGATATAAAATCGTTCCAAATCCCCCCTTGGCTATATGAAGTTTATCATTTTTGTTTTTTTAAACTTTATTTTTGGTTATGCAAAAAAAAACACAAACATTCCCCCCCAATTGCGGCATCATACAAGAACTTTTGCATACAGAACGACAACTTCATTAAGGCACATTAGGGAGACAAATGTCACTGGGCAAAAATCGGACATTGGGACTATAAGAAGAACCACACATTACAATCAGGACATAGCAACAGTGAACATGAGGTAGCAGCCGAGTGCAAACGACAACCCAGATCTAATCGTCCCCATTACCCTCCCCCTCCCCGTCAGTTCCGGACCCCTCAGGTGTGAACAGTTCTGCACTAGTCCCCTCAGAATCACTCATGGACAGACCAGCAGTGCACATTACTCTCCATGCCAACAGGTCTTCCTGCAGTCTTCCATCCCTAGGCGCGCATTGCATATGAGTCTCCTCCACCAGAGACCACTCTCAAACATCCCTCAGCCATGCGGAAATCTCCGGGGCCCTCCGGCCCATCCAGGTAATGGCCACTCTACGCCGCGCCAGAACCAACATAAGCTGTAATAGTTTATAGGGGATTTTATTTTTCCTAGGCCGGGGAACCAGAGCCAATAGACAGTGGAGCGGTGTTAAGTCTATCGCAAGGCTAGTAGTGGCAGCTATACGTCCCACCACCTCCGTCCAGAAACTTCACACCAGGGCGCAAACCCAGGCCAAGTGTAAGAACCCCACCCTCTAAGCTCCGCACCTGGGACAAGTGTCCTCCCGATCTGGTGAGAAGTGCTGCAAGGAGACCGGTGTCATATAAGTGCGGTGCATAAAATTAAAGTGTGCAAGCTTAAATTGTGCATTACATGACACTTTACGTGTAAGACCCCCATTTGCTTGCGCTGCCTGGCCTCCAGGGTCTCCCCTAGATTCGTTTCCCAAGCACTCCATGCAGGCTGGACCGGCGGCTCTGTGTCCCGACGCAGTGCGGAGTAAAGCAAAGTAATCAACCCACAGCCCCTACCACATGAGAGAACGATGTTCAATGTATGAGAAGTCTGGGGCACTTCCGGGAACTGAGGGCACAACTCCCTCGCCACCTCCTGAATGCCACGATAATCTATAAATTGTTCCCCCCCAAACCAAAGGCCTCTGCAGCCTCCTCGTAGGAGACAATTGAGTCACCCGGATAGAGTTCAGCCAAGGCATTGCACCCCCAGCTCTCCAGTCCTAAAGCACATGTGCTCCTCCATAGCCACAATGGGTGCCAAGATCCAGACCGGCAATTCCCTATGAAAGGGGCCCTTCGCAGGACTCGTTCCACACACCTCTGCCAGATTGCAGCCGTGTGGCGCACCACATATGGTAGGGTCGTATCGGCTCTCCTCCCCTTCATTAATGCCACCTGCAATGTCCGTTCAGTGGCACTTCCAGCCAAAAGCTGCTTCTCCCACCCGTCCGTATCCACGAACCACCTCGCTGCCGGCAGCAGTTGCGCTGCATAATAATATAAATCAAACCTCGGAGCCTCCAGGCCACCTTCCCCCAGCTCCGAACCAGGGTGTGTAGCGCAACCCGGCTACGTCGTCCCGCCCAAAGCAGTGACGTTAGCAAGGTATTAAGGGTACGAAATATTCGCAATGGAATAGGCCAGAGCAAATTCTGGAGGACATATAGTGTCCTGGGAAGCATCACCATCTTTGCGACAGCGAGCCGTCCCATAAGGGAGAGCAGCAATGTATTCCAGAAGGTTACTGAATTCTGTAAGGACGTAAGTATCCGACCGATGTTTCGAGCCAGTACCTGTGAGCCCGTCGGGCCACCTGGATTCCCAGATACCGAAAAGCCTCCTGTTCCCAGCGCAGTCCAAGGTCTGGGAAGCCCGCCCCCGGTCCATCCCCGTAACCCGCCAGAGGGAATATCAAGGACTTGTTACGATTGATCTGCAAACCCGAGGCCTCCCAAAAGCGGTCGAGATGGTGCAACAATACGGGTAACGATTCATCTGGCGCCCTCAAATAGAAAAGAGCATCATCCGCATACAAAGAGACCACATTACACGTGTCCTCCACCAGAATACCCCATTGTGCCATCTCCGCGCGGACCTTGACTGCCAAAGGCTCTATAGCCAGCGCAAAGAGGAGCGGCGAGAGGGGACACCCCTGCCGCGTCCCCCGACCTAGCCGCCATTCCGCAGAGTGCCCCGTGCCCAACCTTACTCTGGCACAGGGAGCTGTATACAACAGGAGGACCCAGCGACGAAAATTGGAGCCCAGGCCCACCACTCGGAAGACCTCCAGGAGGTATCCCCAATCAACCGTATCGAACGCCTTGGCGATATCGATAGACACTACCGCCAATAGTTCCTCCCGATCGTAAACTTCATGCAGAATATGATTCAACCGCCGCAAGTTCATGGCGGTATTACGTCCCGGAATAAAGCCACATTGATCCGAGTGTATCAAATGCACCATGTGCAGAGCTAAACCGGCCGCCAAAAGTTTGTCAAAATCTTGACGTCAGTATTAATCATAGTTATGGGTCTATACGCTGCCGGGTCACATTTGTCACCCCCCGGTTTCAAAATCATGCAGATCTCGCCCTGGTTCATGGTAGGCGGTAGAACACCACTCTCAAACGCCTCAACATACACCTGCAACAGGCTAGGGGCAACCGTATCAGCGTATGCTTGATACAATTCCGGGGGAAAACCATCACTCCCCGGAGCCTTGGCTCTCGGGAGACGCTCTCGAGAGACCAGCCATAGCGACCCGCACCTCCCCCAACGTCAATGCTGCATCTAAGTCCTCCACTGTCTCCCTAGACAGAGACTGCAAGGTTAAATCCTGGAACTACGGCAGGTATGTGTTTTCAGAAACTGCAGGGTCAGCCGCATACACCGTTCGCAAATGGGACTGAAGGAACCGGAGTATAGTTTCGTCAGAGTGCACCATGCGCCCTGTTATGTCCCGCAGCGCCACTATCCTCTCCGGGGCAAATTCTCGCTGCAAAACCCAGGCCAGCATCCAATCTGCCTTATCACCCTCCCTATGAAGCCGCTGTCTAAATTGGCCTAAAGTGTACTTATCGAGCCGATCTAGGATGTCATGTACACAGGCTCAAGCCGCCTGTTCCGCCTCCTGTTGTGCCTCATCCGGGTCCAGTAATGTTTGCTGGTGCAACAAGTCACCCTCAGCATCCCGCAGTTCCCGGAGAAGCTGCTTCCTGACCCCATAAGTGAGGCCCATACACTCACCCCTTATGACCGCCTTCAGGGCATCCCACTTGGTGGAATAAGCAATGGACCCCTCCTGCCAGTTCAACTCTAGGTAACTGTTGAGAGCATTCTGGAACGAGTCCCTCGCTATCGGCTCCTGCAAAAGATCCCCCGGCATCCACCAGGTTCGAGGGCGGGCGAGCCGCCCCTCCCACTTCACCGCGCACGTCACAGGGGAGTGGTCAGACAGAAAGCAAGCCTGATGTGTGATCGCCAGTGAGATGGAAGCATTAACGTTGGTGACCAAAATCCTGTCCAGCCTGCTATGTGTGTTATGAGTGGGGGAGAAACATGTATAGAGCTTCAAGATTGGGTGTCGCTGGCGCCATATATCCATCACCCCCAGATTCCCATTTACCTCGCCAAGCTGCTTCGTCATGCGCGGCTTCGTGCCCGCGCGGGGAGGGTGACGATCCATTATGGGATCCAGGGCGCAGTTAAAATCCCCCACCCAAAACAGAGGGGCCTCCAGATCCGGGACCAGCACCTCCTGAAGCGTTAGGAAGAATCCAGGGCATCTGCGTTAGGAGCATAGGAATTCAAAAACGTGAGGTCTCTCCCATCCAGTTTTGCCCTCAAAAACAAATATCTGCCCTGTATATCCACCTCCATGTATTGAATGGCAAAGTGGACCCCGGGCGCTACCCAAATAAGTACCCCCCTAGCATAGGAGGAGAAGGCAGAGTGAAACAATTGGCCTTGCCATTTCCTCCCCAATTTACGGGCACCTTCATCATTTAAGTGAGTCTCCTGAAGGCATGCAATGGAGACACCGTGTCTACGGAGGATTGAAAGGACTCTTTGTCGTTTTGAGCACGTGCCCAGCCCCCTCACATTCCACGTTAAAAACTTATAACCCATGACCAGTCGCCAGGCCCCACTAGGGCCCCATCATCACATCCTGTAATTTTCCCATTTTGTGCCCGCACTGTAATACGACTGATGCCTGTAACAAACCCCCCCAGCAAACCCCCCCCAACAACCTCCCTTCCCCCCTCCCACGAGCAATATTCCTGCAACAACTAAACATGCTTAAATGCCCTTCCCCTGCTGGTGCCAGGACGTACACAGCAACCCCATCCCTGCAAACATAGCAATCACCCCAACAGTACTGAGGAACAAACCCCCCCTCTACCCCCCAAGCATCCCCCGGCACAGCTAGGCCCCCGAATATACTCTGAGCCCCTCAGACTTCCAAATACGAAGGACGTGCGGCCCGTGTACCCTCCCCCGCACCCGAAGCCCCCCCGCACACAATCAGGCCACACCAAACACAACACTCAAAACCCTGAAAAGTAAAAGAGGGGGAAAGGGAAGAAGGGGGTTCAGCTTAAAGGTCCAGCTAACATGCAAGGATATGTCCCTCAGGGCCGGATCTCTGCTGCAGCGGCCGCATAAGCAATCGTCTCCGGTATCATGTCCACTGTGGGCGGTAGGGCGTCCAGCTGCGGTGGCAGTGTGTCCGGTACCAACACAACATCCCGGGGGCTGTCCGCATCCGCCGCCAGCAAGTCCTCAGCCCCCGTGGATTCCATGCGGAGGGCCCCATCATCCCCCACCGTGACTCTTCGTTGATCAGCATCGCCAGAGGTACCAGTGGATCGCCGCCGTCTGGAGCGTCGCTGCCTCGCAGGCCACGTCCCTCACGCAGCCCTAGAGCGACCCCTTTCCTCAGGGGGGAGTGGATCGCCCCTGATTTCAAGCCACTCCCACATTTCCTCTGGTCTTTCAAAAAAATGGGCCATGTCCTGAGAGAGGACCTTAAGTTTGGCGGGGTACAACAACATATATTGGAGGCCCATGTCTCGTAGCTTTTGCTTAACCACCAAAAAGGATTTGCGCTGTTCCTGGACCTGACGGGTGTAGTCCGGATAGACAGAGACCTTAGAGTTTTCGAACGTGAGGTCCTCCGCTTCCCTCGCCGCCATTAGGATACAGTCTCTGTCGAGATAGTTCAGAATTTTTGTGATGAGGGCTCGTGGCGGGGCCCCAGGCCACTGTGGTGGGATGAGCGCTCTATGGGCACGCTCGATTACAAAGCCCTCCGATAGCCCTGCTGGGCAGAGCGTGGTGCGGATCCACTGCTCTAGAAAGCGTTTTGCATTCCTCATTTCCCCCCGTTCCGGGATGCCCAGGACTCTGATGTTGCTGCGGCGCGCACCGTCTGCTTAAGAGAGGCCACCTCCTCCTGTAGCTGAACTATGTTCCCCTCCGCCTCGGTAACTTTATCTGTGACCTTGCGGAGGTCCGCTCTCAGCAGATTAACGTCGATGAACACTGTCTCAATCTGCCGTTCAAGGGCGGTGTGAGATCCCTGTATGGCCTTCAGCAGTTCTGCCCTGGAGGGCTCGGAGGAGCTACTGGACGCCTGTCCTTCGTCCCCCTGGCCGGTCTGGCGGGTGATAAGTTGCGAAAGGAGACGTGGGCTGGTGTACTGGGTAATGGTATTGGGCTGCGAGGAGCGGGCCATCCTGTCCTTCCGCATCATTGATGCCCAGTGAAGCCCCCTCAGGTGCTCCTCCCAACAACGCCCCCCCAGCAAGTCCCAAACCAGCGAGGGACCCCTGCAGAGCAGAGAGGGGGACCACAGGATCCCGCAGGGCACTGGGCCGGACTCACCACATTTCCAGACAAGCGTTGTCCTTCACACTGCGGGGACCTCGCCGCCGCTTCCAGGCCTTCAGGCCCCCCGCACAAGTTTCAAACCAGTCCGTGGGGTTAATATCAAAATCCACCCCCAGTCCGGGCTCTGCACTGTTGAGGCGAGGACGCGATCACAGGAGATCCACTCGGCAGCGTCCTCACTGGGGGATCAACAACTCTCCTCCCTCAGGCGCCCCCCGTGAATGGGGTCCAAGCAGTACCCAATGATCAAAGCAGGACGTCGAGAGCGGGCATCAAGTAGCGCCCAGGCCCGGCCAGCCACCAGCCCCCACAAACTCCAACACGCAGGGGCGGGGGCCACGGGCAGACAGTTCACTCACTACCTCAGTCCCGCTCGAAACCAGCAGCTCCGCCACAAACACAACTGGGAGGGAATCCACAGGCCAGAGACTGTGCCTTCAGTGCCACTCACCAGATCCCAAGTAGCTGCTCCAGGTCAGGGAAGCCATCCCCGGGCAGGCTCCACCGCACCGCCGTCCAGAGCAAGGGCAGCAACAGACTCCGGGGCCCAGGAAGAACCCCCACGCAGCTCCCGTCCCCGGCTCACAGGGTCCGCCGTGCAAGATCTTCTTTGCCCCCCCCGGGGCTCACAGGTACTTCACGCTAGGTTCCAGACCGCCACGAGGTGCGCCGCTCAATCCCACGGCGCCTCCCCGCACCGCCAACTACCAGGGGGGGCAGGCGTCCACTGCACTCAGGGGGCAATGTGCATCCGGCTCTGCGGGCGGCCCTCGATGGCAGTAGGGTCCTCCGCCCCACCCCGCTCCCTCCGGGCAAATGCGGCGATCCCCCAGCGGCGGCTCCAAGCCTCACTGCCGCCTACGTCCCTCAGGGGTTAATGTGAATCCGGCTCTGCAGGTGGCCCCCGATGGCAGCAGGAGCCCCCGCTCTGCCCCGCACTCTCCGGGTCACTGCCGTGTTCCCCCGGCGGCCGCTCCAAGCCCCACTGCCGTCCGCCTTGACGCCGCGCGACAGGGCCCACCAGGATCCGGGCCCCAGAGGGGGAAAGAATCGCCTCCATTTCCACAAGCTCCCGGGCCCGGGAACGCGTGCACTTGGATCCACTGTGGTCCCGGGAGCAGCGGCAGTCCCAGATGTCGCCCGGCAGCGGCCCGTATGTTAGGCCACAGGCGCGGCCTCCCGTGAACAGGGTGCCGGCGCCCGCAGCTCAAGCGTCTCTCGCCACCTCCCGCAGCCGGACCTCCTCAAGCTCGACACCGGAGTGTGCCCCTGGACGTCAGGCCTCCGGTCCCACAAGTTTCGCCACCGAACGGGCACAGGATCAGCACTGAAACAGGATTTGTGGGCTAGGCTGGCCCGGAGCTGCAGGAGCTCACGTCCTGTCGGCCATGTTGCGTAGCCACGCCCCCATGAAGTTTATCATTAGATTACTTGAGTATTTATTTTCTCATTGCATATGTGTTACAGAGAGTTTCTAAACGTTTAATTTGCATTTATTAGCGTTGAGAAAGTGATTTGTCTTACCCAACTGACCACCTTTGTATTTAACCACATTTACCTAGGTTCTGAGGGACACAGGGTTACCCCTTTTTTCTTTAACCAGCTAGAATCAGGGAGCCTGGAAGAAGGGAGGGCCAGTGTGATACTGGGGCCTCCAGGCATGCTTATGCAGCTGGCACGGCTCTACTGGCAAACACCAGCCTCTATACTGTACGGAGCGACTGAAGCACGCACCTCTTCAGCCAGGCACAGCCGAAGGGGGTTGAAGAAAGGGGAGCTGTGCCACTGGGGGTCAGTTCTCTTGAAGCACACATTTCTACCAAGGTACATCTGAATCAGTCAGCATAAACAACTAGTGCACAGTGACAGCTGCACTAAAGATTTAAACTGGATTGTTTTTGTTTCAGTGAAAGTGAGAAACATACCTAACAACCTGCCTTATCTCAGTAGTGTTCTGCAACTTCCACCTGGGCCTTCTTACCGACAGCAGGATAATCACCTGCACCAGCACAGAAACAATTGCTCATCAAGCATTGACACATGTACAGAATCCCTTGAACTGGCATTTGAGTAAACATTTTCACTCACCCACCCACTGTGACACATCTATCCAAACTGAACTGGCATCCACAGGAGCACTGTGCTTTCCAGTACCTAACACACCTTACACCCGTACTCACTGGCACAACAACTACAGTCACTAAAACCTGAAAAGGTACCGTGTCCTCTGGTATAACAGCATGATATTGTCCAGGAACCACAGCCAGCATTACACCTTCAATAATACCAACAATGGTCCACAAATTAGAACAGACACCATTATAAGGAAAACTAAAATATCAATAATTGTCAAAGCCTATATGTCTTGCCTATGGGACTTATTGGCTTTGCTAATGTTGATAGCCATGCTTTAAAGCATAGAATTAAAACAAATGTAAAAAAGGCGCTATGGCGAGGCTGTCATATTGTTTTTATGCACCATGCATGAGCATGTAAATTAAAAATGATGCTAGCAATTTGTTTTTCCATTTAGCAATTTGGATCTGGAAACAAAGCACAGTTGTAGATAGGAGCAACACAGAGGGTTGGTGTGGGGGAAGGCAACACAGGGAGCTGAGATGGAGGTGCAACACAGAAGGCCTGGGTGGGGGGAAGCAATGCTGGTAGGAAGCAGAAGCAAATGGTTAGCCAGAAGGAGGGTCTTCCTCACAGACAGCAGAGTGAGGAGGAAAAGCAATGGGCAAGCGAGGAGGGGACAGGAAGGGAAAGCAACATGGAGGGCAGGAAGTAGCAGCAAAATATGTGAGAGAAGAAGGGCAAGGATGGGGAAAGCAACACAGAGGGTCGTGATGGGGAGGAGAAGCAACAGGCGAAAGACCATCATGGAGAAGGCAAAGGAGAAGTACACAGGAGAGAAAGCAATGGAGAAAGGAAGTACTCATGGGCAAGTGAAACATGAACAGTGCATTGCAATCACACCGGCCAGGGTGGCAACACTGAGTGCAGGGGGAGAAAAGTAAATGAGGGAGTCAGTTGGAAACAACATAATTGTCTATGGTGCTCTTAACCCAAAAGAAAAAATAGAGCTTGAGAAGCAAGCAGTGAAAGCTTAGAAGCCATACAATCAAAAGAGATGGTAAAGAGGCCATGTTCCATGAGACGAACAAAGATAAGCTATGACACAAATATGAAGTATTCAAATGAGAGTAACAGGAAAGTCAGCCAATGGTCAGCAATGGGTGAGATCAAAGCCCTTGTATGTTCTTGGGGGCATATTCTCAAGAAGCTATCGCAGAGTTAATGGCACTTTATCACAGCCAAAGTTGCGATAAAGTTATCACCCCATTCACAAGCTGGTGCTAACAGCCCATAGCACCAGTTAACCTGTGATAGCAGCTACAAAAACCATTGTCACAGACGACCCCGGCAACTATCGCTAATGAGATGCAGAGAAGGAGTTCCCATGTCAAAAGCCGCAAAAACACCACTCCGCAACAGACCAGTCAGATCGGGGAAAGACCACGGAACATGCGATAAGGCGCGTTAGCAGCAGGAAACTAACACCTGCTCTGATCTGGTGCAAAGTCGGGACACAGCCTGCACCAGAAAAGGGAGGCCATTCCAGAGCCACACCTGAAGAACAACAGATGCTGTGGAGCCACTGAGCATGCGGGCTGGTCACCCAAAAGGGCCACAACACCCACTGCCACCACCCCCAGGAAAGACCCCCCCAGACCAAAACTGAGGCAGTGCAGACAAAGACATCGACCCTCAGAAAATGCACCAGCCTCACAGACCCAACACCAGATAATGTCATTGCCCACTACATGCTCAAAGGGACAACCATCCTCCGCCTCCTGACCACCATTGTACACAGGCTGATGGTACCAACCCAGCGGACAACCAACATCCCACCTCAGACCAAGCTGCTGCCCGTGATGCACCTGTTGGCCACTGGTACCCTCCAACCAACATCCGCACGAGTCGGAGAAGTCACACAGCCAGGTCAATCCAAGTCCCTCACAACGGTCATGGATGACACCATAAGCTTGGTACCCCACTATCTATACTTCCCCCACACTGCACAGGGACAGCTGGAGACCAAGCAAGCCACCTACCCCATAGCTGGCTTCTCGCACGGGTTGGGGGCAATTGACTGCACACATGTCCTACTTGTGCCCCCTGCCGACAATGCACACAATAAGCGCAACAAAAAGAGCACATATCCCACCAATGTGCAGGCACTAGTGGACCACTGGGGAATCTCCGCCAACGTCACTGCCAATCACCCAGGCAGTGTGCATGATTCATAACCTCAGACAGTCCATCATGAACCAGTGCTTCCCGGATGGCACCCAAGGAAATGCACTGCTCGTTGGCTAATACCAGATGCACACACCACACACCTCAACTCCACAATCATGCAACTCACAACACAGGAAATGCACACGTCACAAGCTCACAAACAACATGCACACCCACCACACATGACAGCACATCTCACTGTGGGCATGTGGCCCAGCCATGAACATTAGCCATCAACGGCCTCAGCCACACATTAGCAGAATGTCATAAGAGGTGAGGACCAGGCATGTGCAAAGGAGGCAAGTGACAGATGAATGTGGAAGTACACAATGCCAAGTGGGGTGTGGATGTGATGGCCAGACTGCGGTACGCCGACCACACACACATATCCATGTCAACACACACACACATGCTGGTGTTTGGAGTATAGTGGACAGTGGATGCAACCATGTCACCCCAGGCAGTGGGGAAGATCGCGGGACTGTAGCTTGTTACGTTTCTCCCGTAAGCGTGAGCGTAGTGGGCTGGCCCAGAGTACGCCAGGCCATTGTAGGGGTGTGAATAAAAGGCAAGTAACTCTGGGTGTGGTCCTCTTCTGGAATGCCCAACGTCTCTGCCAGGGCAGCGCCTTTCACCCCACCATGAGGCCAACGCCGTCAGCGGGGTTGCCTGCGATCCTGTGCGCCAGCTGCACCCTGGCCGCTGGTCCCTGAACCTGTCTCACCCACCCCTGCGCACCCAGGCCTCAATGCTCACCTGCCGACACTGGCGTGTGTCGAAGAGGGCCCACCACATGCCGGTGCAAGCACCAAGTCCGAGGCCAGCAACCCTGTCAACCTGCTACGACCGTCACGGCCTCCGCAGGCAAGGTGCGCAGTACACCTTTCTCGTTTATGTACTCTACCAGCTGACACAGCGGACTAGTAGGTCACACATTTGGGACTGAATCTTGATTACACCATGGCCGAGCACATTAATTATGGCTGAGCTTATGTCACTATACTCCCTTCGACGTGGTGCCACCAGGTCTTAGTAGTGCATCACAAACGCAAGATTCTGTGGGCCCTCACGGACTACTGTTCTCGGCCTACACTGTGCTCGAGTAGGTCACACAATTGGAACTGAGCATCGATTTTTCTAAGGCAGAGTACATATCATTGCACGCAAGGAGAGGCGTAAGAGGATGACACATTTGGGAGGGAAAAAGGATCATCGTTACGGGGGTGATCAAACACTACCAACAACTGCCCTGGTGTCACTAACTCTGTGCATCGCGAGCCTACGACACGTTGCTGTGACCAGGACGCAGGCCAGGAAAACAGCAACAACAGGCCGGGAGGCGATAGTCAATGGAACACGGTTACAGGGACTGCTATACTCACACACTAGTCACAACCACAAAAATACGGCAGGTTGTATATCCTTATACTCAGTATGGCATGATGTGACTCTATCTACAGATCCAGAAACAAAGCAGAGATTTTGATGAAAAGGCCTCAACCACACTTTGTGGCATGCTTCATCATTGCCAGTCCATCTCACCATGTAAGAGGCTACCAACATGGTGGTCTCAACCTTCTTGTAAGGGAGCTCAAACTAAATGTTTTCTGGCCTTATAAGGGGTCCAGATTTTTTGTAAAACAATCTATGAGTAAACCCAAGGGTTCCCTTTATTTCGAGTACAGAGGGCTGGATTAAAAACAAACAGGGGGATGTTACTGGGAGCCTATGACTCGAACATTCTTTCTACTTGTAAAATACCAGCATGTTTCAGCCTCCATAGGATCCCTTGGAAAGATGGTCCAGGGCCTATGTCAGGGCAGTCAAAGTTACCCCTACTGTATGTCCTTAAGATCTAGGGCCAGATGTAGGAGCCCTAATACCGGTCGGTAACGGCCGAATTCGGCTGTTACCGACCGGTATTAGGGTTTTCAGATGTAGGGGGTAAATTTACAGAATCAGTAAAATACCGAATCTGTATATTTACCGATTCGGTAAATCCACATGTAGGTGGCACTCCTAAGAGTGCCACAGGCCCTTAAGAGTCGGTATTTTACCACCCAATCCTATTGGGTGGTAAAATACCGAATTCAGGTGTGCATGCACACCTGTGCAATGTGACACACAGACATGCCCTTAGGGTATGTCTGTGTGCCACATGGCACACAAGTCCGGAATTGGGGTGCTAGAGGGTGTCAAAGTGACACCCCCTGCACCCTTGCTGGATTCGGTATTTACCGATTCGGTAAATACCGAATCGGTATTGCCCATTGATTCCTACATGGCCCATAGGAATCAATGGGCAATATCGATTCGGTATTTACAGAATCGGTAAATACCGAAACCTACCCATTCGGAAATTCTTCAATTCGAATTACCTACATCTCCCCCCTTCCTATTTAGCGACTCTTAAATACCGAATCGGTAAAATTCGGTATTTAAGAGTCGGTAAATAGGAATTACCTACATCTGGCCCTTAGTTAGTACATTCAGATACAATTAAGTCTTACCTGCTTATCCTGAATGTTTAACCTGTAGAAAAGCAGACCAAAATAAACTTTAAAACTCTAATTTTCTGTCATTTTCATTGCCTTTTGTCTTGTTGTTCCATGCACTAGTATGTCTATTTCTCCTCCTTGTGCACTCAATGTGGTACCCTCTTGAAAATCACAGCACGCTAGACACAAGTGAAAAGCACACTGGTGAGCATGCACAACTAGTGGACCTACTTACCCTGATTTTGTTGGGGTTCTAACACTAGCAGTCACACCTGTGAGGAACACTTGTGTGGAATAAAACAGGGGTTTAGAATGTAATTCTTGGGAGCACAACATGTCTCTAACTAGGACAGGTCTTATTCATATATTTAGACTTTATTGCATCAGGTCCATAATTGGAGAAAACTTCCCTGATTCCTGGTACTGTTATAATGAAGTAAGGCATGCATATAATCATCACGTAACATGAGCCCCAGAGTGGGCCCCGCTACATATGCAAATTCTGTTGCGATGAATGTTCGGGTAAATACTTCCCTTTACATTCGTAATTTCGACCGCACCAATACACAAAGGTCTATTTGCTCCAAAATCAGTTAAAGGTCATTACATGTTAGTTACACCTAATCTTGTTATGTAGGCCCTGCTACATGTGCACATTCCGTTATAAATATGGGGATGATTACTTTTCATTGCATTGAGGAACTTGGCCACATCAATACCAATGATGAAGCATGCCACAAAGTGTGATCTAAATCTTTGCTCTGCTTCTTGTTCCCTTAGATACAGCCTCGTTATTCCAGAATGAGTCTAGGAATAAACAACCTGCCGTATTTCTTTTGGTTATGAATTTTGTTGTGGAGGTTGCAGGGCAAGAAGACCTGTAGCTCTCTTGTTGTGTGAGTCAATGCTCACACCCTGGGACAGGTAGGCATTGGAATATGGGCAGGTCAACAGTCTTATCTGGGACGTCACAACTATAACTGACACTTAGACAATGGGATAGTATGGCTTGGGAACGGTGACAGGGAGACAAGAGCACTGGGACACGGATAAAAAGAAACTGCTAAGGAAGAAAAAGCAGATACTACTAGGGCAGGAAAATACGAACACCGGGGCAGAAACATGGGTGCCCAGAGAGGGAGTTATGCATGCTGGGCCTTGGAGATATGGACTCACAGTGCACAATTAAAGACACATGGAAATATTTGGTGAACAAGGGGCAGGGAAACAATGACTGTTGGATGGGGAAGGACAAGCACTGAGACTGAGAAACACTAGGAAAGGGGAAAAATGTCTATCTAGAGAAGCATAGGAACTTGGCCATTGAAAAACATATATTGAATCATGGAAACACAGGAAACAGGGTAAGGAAACCAACCCTTCTATAGGGACACACAGGTACATTAAAGCACCAACATTGGGATAAGGAAACGACAACACTAGGGGGCTCATTAGGATTGCGGTTTTTCCGCATCCTCGGGGCCGGCGGAAGCCACCGCCGGCCCAGAGGATGCGGAAAAACCGCAGCGGACTGACCAAAGACCCACCGCCACGTTAGGATGGCTGGTGGGTCCTGGTTTCCGTCCGCAGCTTTTCCGCCGCGGTTGGCTTACAACTGCGGCGAAAAAGCTCTAATCTGGTGACGGTGTCTCTCAGACACCGTCAGGCAGATTAGGATGGGATGTGAAACATGCTTTTCCGCGGCGGCTTTTCCGCCGTGGAAAAGCGTGTGTAACTTCACTGCGGTGGCCCGTTGCGGGCCCCCTAGGTGAAGGGGGGTGGGGGGTTCACATGGGGGGTACCTATGGTACCCCCTTGCATTTGTATGCAGAAAGCGACAGGCACCGCATTTTTAACATTGCCGCGGGTGCAGCTTGAAGTCGCACCGCCGCAATGTTAAAAATAGAGGATGTGACCGCCAGGGTGGCGGTCACATTCTAATCGTACAGGAGGGGACTCCACAGCCCATGCGGACGTCCCCTCCTCCTCAGTGGTCGCGGACGGACGCAAGTCCGTCCCGATCATAATCGGCCCCTAAATTAGGTAGACACAGATCTAACTGCAAGGAGACAAGAACTGTAACAGAGGGGCCTATTAGGATGACGGGCGGCCGCCATCCTATCGGCCATTGGGACCGCCCGCCATAAGGGCGGGTGTCCCGTGGGGGGTATTAGGATGCGCCCACCACTGGGCGCATCCTGCATTTTTAGCATTGTGGCAGGCGGTGCTCTCAGCACCACCTGCCACAATGCTAAAAATGCACAAATGCATTTGCATTAACAAAGCAGCAGGCACCACGCGGTGCCTGCTGGTTTGTTAATGCAAATGCAGGGGGGTGCCACAGGTCCCCCCCCGTGTGCACCCCCCACCTCTCCTTCCCTCCGGGGGCCCCCGAAGGGAAGACTGCATGCCTTTCCGTGGCGGCATCGCCTCCACGGAAAGGCATCTGTTTTGGCCCATCATAATATGGCTGGCGGTGTCTAATAGACACCGCCACCATATTAAACCTTTTCTGCCCCGACCGCAAGTTGACCGGGGCGGAAAAGCGGCGGACGGTCTTTCCGTCCGCCGCGGTCTCCCCAGCCATCCTAATGTGGCGGGGGGTCATTTCAGTGCGGATGGCGGGCGGATTGCCCCCGCCAGGCCGGTGGTGGCTACCGCCAGCCTGGCGGGGGCAATCCGCCCACCATCCTAATGGGCCCCTAAGATGGGAAGACATCCATACTCTGAAAGAAAGATGTTGACACTGGGACAGGGAGTCACAGACGCAGGAGAAGTGGAGCTGCATCTCATCAATAAAACTCTGGTTTGCAGGATAAAAAGCCATGTCCGAAACATTGCACCCCAAACTACCCACTTCACTTCCCTGCCCTACCGACGAGCAAAGTGTGCTATACCAATAGCAAGAAACACAACATAACGAAACCCGGCTGTTGTGTCGTAATGGCAGGACAGTGTGAATGGGAGACAGCTTCAAGCCACTGGTGGCAGACCCCTGCCACACCACATCATTCTCCTGAAATAACCATGAACTTTGAGGCAAACAGGCAAAATGGATGCAAAAGACTCTCACACATCACCCTCATCAAAAATAAATTAAAGGAAAACGGTATTTAAAACAATCTGTTTAAGAATTATTCAAGGTCATCAGGGCAAGACTCTCTGCAGAACAGAGCTGGCTCTAGCAGAGGGCCTCATGAATAGCTGAGGCCCTGGGCCAGAACCCACTTTGCCCATGCCTTAAAACGTGTCTGCCTAAGGTTCAGAAGACATGTACACTTGGGCAGGGGATACACTAACTCTAGAGCAGAGAATACTCGCACATTGGGGCAGGGAAACAATTAAGACCTGATTGTGAGAGGATCAGTTAATTCCGACCTGCGTTTAAAACCTTGTTTACGCACGGGTCAAGGGTTACAACAAGTTGAGTATCATTTATCTTTATCGGATGCGGTAAATATCCCAACCTTTGTTAAATTTCGTCAGGCCATATCTGCCGAAATTTAAAAGAGGGAATCCAGACAGCAATTACCGTATAATGCGGATATTGGCGCATTAATCACCAAAATCCGCATGCTGTTCCCTAGATACTCGGAATAGGTACAATTCATTGCATCTGATAAATAACGAACCCCTTGGTAACGTTATTTACTAGGGGCCTGATTACGAGTCGCTCGTAGTATTTCGACAAATTCATTAACCCCTGTTATGAATGGGTTGGAAAATACTATTTTGAAGGTATTTAATGCATCCAATATTTATCGCCTACGTTAAGTAACTCAACCTTCATTGCATTTTGGTAGGTCAAACCTGCCGAAATTTAACAGAGGGAAACATACGGTATGTACTTTATCATGCGGATTTTGGTGAGTTAAACACCAAAAATATGCATGTTATTCCCCATAAACTCTTAGTAGGTGTTATTTATCACACCTGATAAATACCTTACCCTGGTATCGGGATCAGGGGCCATAAGTAACACCTAAACTGTTAACCAGGCCACAGGTGCAATTACTTGTATTCAGGCCCTTGTTAGGCTAAGGGCCTTCTTACAAGTATACGTGCTATTTATCACACTTGGTAAATAATGATACCACAAGATTTGTTATTTATTAGGTGTAAAAAGCACCTATCATGAG
Organism: Lissotriton vulgaris; assembly: GCF_964263255.1. Lineage (NCBI taxonomy): Eukaryota > Metazoa > Chordata > Amphibia > Caudata > Salamandridae > Lissotriton > Lissotriton vulgaris. Next base: position 1,413,511,730 of record NC_141695.1, read on the forward strand.
TTTCTGGGGAACAATATGCAGATTTTGATGTTTAACGCACCAAAATCGAATGGTACGGTAATTACCGTTTCGTTTAGCCATGTTAAATTTCGGCAGGTTTGACTTGCAGAAATGTAAAGAAGGTTGAGGTATTTAACGCATCTGATAATCCTCGAATGCTTTAAATCACTAAACCTGTAATTCTAAACAGGTGTTTATGCATCGGTCGGAATTAACCAAAGAACTCTTAGGGGCTCATTATAATCGCGGACGGACTTGAGTCCGTCCGCGACCATAGAGGAGGAGGGAACCTCCGCATGGCCTGTGGAGTTCCCTCCTGTCCAATTAGGATGTGACCGCCACCCTGGAGGTCACATCCTCTATTTTTACCATTGCTGCGGGTGCGGCTTCAAGCTGCACCAGCCGCAATGGTAAAAATGCATACATTGCATTTGTATGCAGAAAGCGGCAGGCACCGTGCGGTGCCTGCCGAATACTGCATACAAATGCAGGGGGGTACCATAGGTACCCCCCATGTGCACCCCCCACCTCCCCTTCACTCAGGGGGCCCGCAACAGGCCCCCGCAGTGAAGTTCCACATGCTTTTCCACGGTGGAAAAGCCGCTGTGGATAAGCATCTCTTTTACACCATCTTAATATGGCTGGCGGTCTCTGATAGACACCGCCAGCCATGTTACAGCTTTTCCGCCGCGGTTGTAAGTCAACCGCGGCGGAAAAGCGGCGGACTGAAACCAGGACCCACCAGCCATCCTAATTAGGTGGTGGGTCTTTGGTGGGTCCGCAGAGGATTTTCCGCATCCTCCAGGCCGGCGGTGGCTTCCGCCGGCCCGGAGGATGCGGAAAATCCGCCATCATAATCAGCCCCTTAATGAGGGCCTAAGAGTTATAAAGGGGATAGTGTGGTTTGTTCACTTGTATTACGGTTTAATACGTGCATTTACGTTTTTTGATGATGAATGAATGTTTACAGACATGATATGTTGGACAGAGTTAGTGATTCCAAATAATCTTATATGATGATGGTGACTTATTCTCGTATGCTTAGCAGCACTGCCACTGGAATCGACATGCACTGGAACATCACCTGCACATGTGCATTGTAAGGAAACATCAGACATCCTGGTAACTGGAAGAGAAACGCACTGACGCTATGGACGTGACATGTGTACGCTGGTAGAGGCAGACATACACCAAGGCTGAGAAGACTCTCAGTGAATTGGAAAACTTGCACTTCAAATCAGGGACAAGTCCTGGAAAGTATATCTGAGCCAGGAAATGCAGGGACACCGGGACACCAGTCACACAGAGAAAGGCAAAACAGTGACTCTGGGACAGACACCCTCCTTTTATATGGATGTTTGAGTTGTTTCGGACAGAAACACATATATATGGGGCCGAGAATGCATTGGGACAGGGAAACACTCTTGAGATGGATAATACACTTACAAGGGATCCAGTACTCAAACCTTTCTCAACCTACATCAATTAAATGCCATGCGTCACTATTCGCTGTCAGTGTTATAATAATCCCACAAAGGCCCAAGACTACTCCATACCCGAAATTATGCTGGTCATTTCTACCATCAATATCTATTAATTTATACGTTTTTCAAAATGATAACATACAAGCAAAGGCTGAGCTGTAGATTAAGGGCTTGATTACGAGTTGGGCGGTTAATTCCAACCTGTGCTTTCAGCCCTGTTTACGCATGGCTGGAATGATGAGTTTTTAGATATATTTAAAGCAAACGATAATTATCGATGCATTAAATAATTCAACCTTCGTTAAATATGGAGAGGGTCAAAACTGTCGAAATATAATGGGGGGGAAAATGTACGGTATTACAGCATCATGTGGATTTTGGTGCGATAAACACCAACATTCGATGTTATTGCCCAACACCTCGCAATAGGTGGTTTGTCAAAAGATAAAAGAGAGGTGTACCCAAAAGAGGCAAGCGATGGGTGGGTTGTGTGGAGTCCAAGGTCTAGGTGTGCATTTTAGAAAACTCTGGCTACATCCCAACCCATATATACTGTGCCTCTTCTTATGTGAGGATTTGTTGCTGCTATCTCTGCTATACATGTTCTGTGTGCAAGGGAGGCTTGTGATGTTGAGTCATATGTTTGTGGTACGATTGTACTATTGGCACACTGCCATCATTCACACACCTCCCTCCTCCCACCAGGTCCCATATTACCCAGCGTGTCCAGGAAACTTTTTCTTGGGTGCAATCACTTCTGCCGGCATCGAGCCATCAGTAACTAAGTTTTCTTTGGCTGAAGATCCAGGTATCAGCTGGGGATGCGGCGGTCTCACCATTCCAGGCATCATTATTGGCACCGCGCCTGGTATCAACCGTGGCTTCGGTAGTACCATTGGTGGTGGTGGGAAGCCTTCCCCAGGAGCAATCCACTGCGCCGGCTTTATGTGGGTCTGAAGGACAGGCAGTGGCATAGGTTGATCCTCCACCAATTGGGAAGGAGGGTCCAGGGAGGGCAGTGCAGGCTCTTTCGGTTCAGGAGAAGTGTCTTGGTCAGTGCGGGGCCACAGGTCAGGAACCTGCCGGCGCCATACAGATACTTTTCTGCGCAGGTGAATCCTGCTCTTCTGGGCACTGACATCGAGGGTTTGTACCTCCTCCTGTAGGATAGAAAGAAACATCTCACTCATGGGAGAGGACAGTCCTTACAGCACTAAAACCATTAATTGTGATCCCTCCCTCTGGGCTCCTGTGATGAGGTGCCGACCGCTCCCCATTCCTCTCCTGCTGTATAATTGTCACCCAAGAGCCTCCATTTGCATATAGTTTTTTGGTTACAATTAGTTACAATGATGCCCAACAAAAAATTTAAAACAGTCATCGTACAGCTTCTTTATGTAGGCTATCATTTGGGCATCATGCAAACAAGTGCCCATTTGAGAAGGGCAGTTTGGTAGTCAATCTTGTTTGTTTCAGTGTCCATGCTTTGGAACTCTTTCAATGTTCCAGTTCCGAGTGAAGCAGCCCATCTCCTGTGCACAGAATGCTAAAGAGCTTTACTAGATAGACCATTAAGGGCATGATTTAGAGTTTGGTGGACAGGGAACTCTGCCACAAACCATTCGCAGTACCCTGTCTGCCCGCTCTATTTAGAGTGGAGTGGACCATCATGTTTCCAACAGCGGTTCCCCCGCTGGTTTTACTGGTAGAAATCCTACAACAACGGCCTGGTAGAGGTGGTCTAATGCACATTTTTTCAGTTTGGTACATCCATGGTTCCCGAACAGGAAAGACAATTAAAAAATGACCCCCACACCCTGAAAGAAAACTTATAGGGTGTAAGGGTCATTAGTTCTTAGCTTTTCAAAAACAAACTCTGCTTTGGGAGTTTGTTTATGCAAAGCAAAAAGGTTCGCCGAGCAGCCACTTTAAACATACCTGCCACTCAGCAACCTTTCAGTGTCTTCTGAGGGCAAAGAGATCCCTACAGGTCCTGCAGAGATCTCTAAATGTGGTGGGCTGTGGTCTGGCCAGAGTGGTGAAGGTAATTGCCTGTGCCACCCTGATGTACGGCTGGGTAACAGTCATATTGTAAATGAGGTCTCATTACCAATCTGCATCATACTTGTGCTACAAAGTTCACCCGGTCCAAAATATCTTTCAAAAATACACTGTATAAGCATCAGATGGCTTAACGCCTAACCGTTTTCTTTGGATGTTGTACCATGGACTGGGTGGTTTTCTGTTAGTGCTACCTGGCATACATGAGCAAAGATGAACTGGGCCAAACATAATAAAACAAAGGGTAGATCTGCGATCCACTTACAATTGGAGAGGCTTTGAATAGATAGGTTCTGGTGTAATAAAACGGTGTTACACGGCTGTCCTTGGGGTTCAATCGTACCAGGTTTCAAAAGGCGCATAAGAGTTCTTAACTGTGAATATGTTCAGGTACGCCTGCGCCTGAGTAACTGTGTGCACTGCAGTGAAGCTAAACAACTGTAAACTTCACTGTAGTGCACACAGTTACTCAGGGACAGGTGTACCTGAACGTATTCACAGTTAATTTAGTATGAGGTACTGACCACCCTCAAATACTGTGTAGCGCGCAAAAGATAGTTAAGTTCATTAAACAATTCTTCTAATTGAGAAATTTACAAGAATAAAGGTGTGCGACTCTCGGACTTTGATTTGTTTCTGCACAAAGAGTTCTTACCAGATTAAACAGACCTTCTAGCCCATCTTCCTTCTTCTTATCCTTTTCAACTGCTGTATCGACTGTCTGTCCGTCAGATGCCTCCTTCTCATGTGACTGGCTCGTTGTGTCTTTCATTTTGCCTACTGATTGCTGGCGGGGTTCTCTCTTGAATATATCTCCCTTTCTAAGATCCAGAATTGACTCATCTACTTTTCTTGGTCCTATAATTGGGGGAAGGACACGTATCTTTGTGAATGCCATTTTCTGCACAGCATTTTCTTCGCCAGGATGAGTAATGAATTCTTGCACTTGAGTGTTTTATCCAATATCCAAATGTCTGGGATTAGGGGTTGGCAGTACCATTCTCATTTGTGTTGCATTGGACCATCTGTTTGCCCAAGAGGCCTTTTCTCCAGAGAGTATACTGATTGCATTTTCTCCAGAAGAGTACTTTTATCTTTACTAAAAGGTCCTTTGGCTTTGTCCATGTGATATTTATCACTGGCCAGGTCTGATGGACACTCACTTTCTTGTAAAAGAATGACATCCTTCTCCCTTCCCTCATGGCTGTTCAGAGTTATCTGCCCCTTCTGTACCAGGTGCGGACAGAATGTTTCTGCCAGAGAAAAAGTGTCTGTCTCCAAACTTACAGGATATGTTGCTTGGTTCAAAGACTTGTCCTCTTCCAATACTGAGGATGACAGTGGCGCCTGTGTTCATATCAATATATCCTCCTAAAATAAATATTCACTTTTATTTGGACTTCTGTGCGTCTCTTCAACTACCAATTGGTGTTTGAAATAAGGTTGATCAACTGAAATTATTTTTACTTCCTGTTTTAGTTCTTGTGGCGGCAAGTCTGGTTCACTGAGTGATTGACAGAGCTCCTCTTCCTCTACTTTTGGTGGATGACAGGATTGTTTCAGATGTCTTTCTTCTTCCAATACTACTTCTTCTAACTCTGGCTCTCCCATAACTAAGTTTTCCACACCTCTGCTTTCTTCTGACACTGGATTTCCCAAAAATTTTTCTCTTTCCAGTTTCTCTTTTTCTGATGCAGACTCTTCCATGGATATCTATCCCTCCATGCTCCCCTCTGCTACTGGTCCTTCAATATGTGTCTCTAAGTTCATACTCCCTTGTACTGGTTCTCCCAGAGATGCTTCTTCCTCCACTCTTCCTTTTTCTGTGTCAAGAAACTCCCGGTCTCCAGTGGCACAACGTGGTACAACAGCGCAGAACGGCAGAGAAGTCCGGAAGTAACAAGCGGATCCCGAACTACCATTACCAGCATGCCTAGTGTGATCAGCGCGCGAACCAGAAACGCCTACATAAGGCGCACAGGAGCAAGGGACGGCGTCGGATATTGAGATCCTTGCCAGTCTCCTTGTTTCCTGTACAGACCTTGCTGTTCGTTGACGCCAGACCAGCATCGTTCGTGTTACCAAAGGACCTGATTTCAAGGAAACAGTTCCGCGACGGAGGTAAGACTGAGCGGCTGCTCGTTTTCCCGTCACTCGAGAGGAGTCTTGGTAGAGTGTTGGTTTCTACGCTCCCAAGACAGGATTGAGCAGAGACGCACACCACGGAGGTGTTTGCCGCGTCTCTGCTGGGGTTTCAGATTTCAGTGTATCCGAGAGGCACTAGAGGGTGCATGTGCTGTAACAGGGCACCCCACCTGAAGGACAAGTGGACGCCAGCCTACAGTGTGTAGCGGTTGAAGGTGGAGCGGCTGTTCCCTTCCTTGCTCACAGTACCTTACGGTCGAGTGCCCGGCTGGGCATTCCCGGGGGCGTTCCAACACAGCGCATAAGCAGTTAATAGGCGCTACTGCTAAGTGGAACGAGTCAACCCCATTAGCCTCTTTCGAACGGCATTGTCGGCCGTTGCTCTGCACAGTGCCCTCCGCTGGAGAATACCGGGACCGGTATTCATGCGGAGGACAGTTGGATCGAAGCCCTGCTGAAGTACAGGGTGGCTAATGGGTATCGTTATACATATTGTTTATTTCTTGGTTTACTACAGAGTGTGGGGAATTCCGCACACCGCAAGACTATAGATCGCTATTTTACTTTGTCCAATGTTCTGTACTAAATAAAGGTTGCTGGGAAGCATACCTAAAACACTGTTGTGTGTGGTCATTTGTGTCTCCCCGATCCCGAGATCTTGGGAAGATTACACAATATCCGCCCTTAACAATCCGTCTTCTCCTGGTCGGGGTAAAGGAAACGTGGCCACATTGGATGACGTCTTGGCTGCCTTGGCGACTGTCCAGACTGAACTGAACGCATCCAGACAAGAAACCGCGGATTTAAAGGCCAGATTCGATGCCGGTCAACGAAATCCCTTTGATGCTGGAAGCCAGGTTGTGTCCTCTCCTCCTGCGGTTGTGGTGGAGATGCACGTCGCTGTACGCCTGGCCACACCGGAGAGGTACAATGGACACCCTAATACAGTGCAAGTCTTCCTAACACAGGTGGCATTGCACCTGTCCTGCAAACCCAAGGCATTCCCCACCAGCCAGGCAAGGGTAGCCTTTCTCATTTCATATCTGGCAGGGGACGCAGCGCAATGGGCTGTTCCTTTGGTGGCCAGAAACGACCCTCTCCTCTGTGACTGGGGGGCCTTTCATGAAGAGTTCCTGAAAGTATTCAATAGGCGTGCGGATTCCTATACCGCAGACGGAGAATTGCTGGAGCTGACACAGGGCAGCAATGACCTAGTTCTTTACTTGAATGCATTCAGGCGTTTGGTGGCAGAGACCAAATGGCCGGTCTCAAAGCAAACAGCGCTTTTCCACCAAGGATTGAGCAATGAGCTCAAAGACGTTGTAGCCCAGATTGACCCACAGCCCAAGATCTGTGAGGGTCTCATCAGCTTGGTTCTTCGCTTGGATCACCGCTTGGGCGAACGCAAAGGGAACCACAAGAGGAAAGGGAAATTGTTTCCTTCCTACGTGTCGCAAGGAAACTCCGAATCCAACATCCCCGCTAAAGCCAAACCCATGGATATTGGAGCCATTCGGGCCAGCTTGACCGCCGCAGAAAAAGAAGCACGCCGCAAACAAGGCCTTTGTTTATACTGCGGCAAGAAGGGGCACTATGTACGAGAATGCCCGGCCAAGCCAAAGAACAGCCAATTCAGGGCCAACAGAACAGTGAATGCAGCAGTTGACGTCTCGGAGGAAAACTAACGGACTCCCAGAACAGCGAAGGGGCCTCTCAGAGTCAATTATGTATCCCTTCTTTATCACGCCTTACTCAGGTATGCCAGCAGTACCTGTATATCACCGTTCTTGTTTCCGTGGATACACAGTGGATTCCGGTAGAAGCCATGGTCGATTCAGGGGCCACGGGACTCTTCATGGATAAAGAGGAGGCTCTGCGATTAGGCATTGCCCTCATACCCAAAGAAACTTCGGAGGAGGTCTATGCAGTGGACGGGAGGAGGCTAGTAACCGGACCTATCGGATTTCATACAGGGGTAATACCCGTGAGATTCGGGGAACAGCACGAAGAGGGGATAGACTTCAGTATCATCTGAGCACCACAATACAGGGTCATACTGGGTCTATCGTGGCTCGAAAAACACAACCCTTCTGTCGATTGGGTAGCGCACACGGTTGTGATGACATCTCCGCACTGCTACCGGACAAGGGTTAATTCACAGAGTAGCCACGGAGGCAGAGAAAGAGGTTCTCCTGCCAAGGGTATACAGAGATTACACGGACGTCTTTGACGACGTGCGAGCAGAGGTCCTTCCTCCGCACAGGATTTACGATTGTCAAATCGACTTGGTTCCAGGTGCTAGTGTACCCAGTGGCAGGCTATACGCCTTAACGGAGCCGGAGAACATCCACCTCCGTTCCTACCTCAACAAACTCTTGGGGCTGGGGTTCATCAGACCCTCCAAATCCCAGGCAGCTTCGCCCCTTTTCTTCATCCCTAAGGCCAATGGTGAATTGAGGGCTTGTGTGGACTTCAGGGCTTTGAACGCTATCACCGTAAAAAACTGGTACCCCTTGCCACTCACAAGTGTCTTGCTGGAACAAGTAAAAAAGCCAAGGTCTACACAAAGCTCGACCTCAAAGGGGCATACCATTTTGTCCGCATGAGAGACGGCGACGAGTGGAAGACGGCGTTTAAGACCAGATTCGGCCTCTTCGAATACCTCGTCATGCCGTTCGGACTCTGCAATGCCCCTGCAGCCTTCCAGTACTTCTTGAACGAGGTATTCCGTGACATTCTGGATGTGTATGTGGTGGTGTACATTGACGATATCCTCATCTATTCCAACACGGAGGAGGAACACGTACAACATGTGTCAACGGTACTCCAGAAACAAAGAGAGAACATGCTGTTCTGCAAGCTCAGCAAATGTGACTTCCACGTCACGTCCGTGGAGTTTCTCGGGGTTATGCTGAGCCCGGAGGGACAAGAGATGGGCGAGCATAAGGTCAGGGCTGTGGAGGAGTGGCCTACACCACAGGGAGTGAAGGACGTACAATGCTTTATTGGGTTTTCCAATTTTTGTCGTCGTTTTATCGATGGGTTCTTCGGGCTGGTGGCCCCAATCACTCAGCTGTTGCGGAAATCGCAGTCCATCGCGTGGACTCCGGAGGCGCAGGCCGCCTTCATGGCGTTGAAGAAGGCGTTTGTTTCAGCACCCATCTTAGCTCATCCCAACCCGGAGTTGCCATATGTGGTGGAGGCGGATGCCTCGGAAGTCGCCGTGGGGGCCATACTGTCACAACGGCACCGACACACTCCATCCAGTGGCCTTCATGTCCAGGAAGCTGAACGACGCGGAACGAAACTACCACATAGCGGAGAAGGAGCTGTTAGCCATCAAGGATGCCTTCCCGGAATGGAGACACCTGTTGATGGGAGTCAAGCATGTGGTAACGGTGTTCACGGATCACCGCAACCTGCAATTCATGAAGACGGCTAGACTCCTGTCGCCCAGACAGATGAGGTGGATGTTTTTCTTCTCCGGCTTCCACTTCCACATCACGTATCAGCCTGGTACAGAAAACAGGAAAGCGGACGCACTCTCTCGTCAATCCTCTGTTGCGGTAGCAAGGACTGCACCGGTGCACTCCATCATCCGTCCGGATGCGGTGCTAGGGGTGATACAATGTGACACGTTCCTAAAGGGGATTCAGAGGGGGATAAGTTCATTTACCTGGAGAAGCTGGCTTTTGAGACACAAAGAATGGCAGGTGAAGGAGGGGATACCAGTGAATGGTTGCCGCTTGTTGATACCAAGTGCACGGCTCCGGAAACAAGCCTTCGATTGGTGTCACGTTTCGCCCTGTGCGGGCCACCTTGGGTTCGAGAAGACTGTGGCCAGTCTGGGGAGGCATTTCTGGTGGCCGTCCTTGAGAGCGGATGTTCGACGGTGGGGAGAAGCCTGCACAATCTGTGCTGCCATGAAAACGGATCAGAGACGCCCACAAGGCTTACTGCGGCCTCTTCCTACACCCAACAACCATGGGAGAACATTTCCCTAGACTTTGTCGTGGGGTTGCCGGCGGACCAGGGCTGCACAGCAATTCTCGTCGTGGTGGACCACCTCACCAAAATGGGGCACTTCATAGCCTGTAAACAGGTGCCCTCCACTGGCCAACTAACATTGCTCCTGTTGATGAACGTGGTGCGATTGCACGGTCTACCCAGCCTGATTGTGTCTGAGAGGGGATCGCAGATTACGGCCCAATTCTGGAGGACATGGTTTTCAGCGTTGCTCGACACCTCGGCTATGTCTACAAGCTACCACCCTCAAACAGACGGCCAGACGGAACGCCTGAACCAGTCCCTTAAAAAGTACCTGTGTTGCTTTGTGAATCAGGGGAAAGAGGAGTGGGTGGATCTCCTGTCGCTTGCGGAGATAGCCTATAATAATTCCACGCATAGCTCCACTAAGGCATCCCCTTTTTATAGCAACTACGGCCATCATCCAAGGTTCTTGCCATTTCTACACCCTGTCAGGGACCGGAAGGTGCCGGAGATATCCGAGAGGGTGGCACACATCAAGGAAACACTGATAATGTCGAAGAAATGTTTGGAAGCAGCTAAGGCTGCATACAAAACATCGGCGGACAAGAGACGGCGGCCTGGGCCTCTGTAAGCCGTCGGCGATTACATCTGGGTGTCCACCAGGAACCTGCGGTTTCATCCTCTGTATATCAGACCTTATCGCATCACTCGGTGCATCAGCCCTGTGAATATGAAGCTGGGTCTTCCGGTACACATGCGGATCCATCCGGTGTTCCACGTTTCCCTGCTAAAGCAGTCGGCCCCTGGTCGGCGTGCGCTGCCCTTGCCTGTGGAGGTGGACGCTGATGTTGAGTATGAAGTGGCTGGCATACGGGATTCCAAGTGGAGGGGTGGCAAGCTGTGGTATCTCGTGGCTTGGAAAGTGTATGGCCCGGAGGAACAGTCGTGGGAACCGGCTTCTGGTGTTCATGCCCCTCGGCTGGTGTCTGCGTTCCATAGGAAACATCCTGCCTGCGCGGGCCCCGTGGGGAGGGGTTGATGGGAGGAGGATGTACTGTCAAGAAACTCCCGGTCTCCGGTGGCACAACGTGGTACTACATCGCAGAACGGCAGAGAAGTCCGGAAGTAACAAGCGGATCCCGAACTACCATTACCAGCATGCCTAGTGCGATCAGCGCGCGAACCAGAAACGCATACATAAGGCGCACAGGAGCAAGGGACGGCGTCGGATATTGAGATCCTTGCCGGCCTCCTTGTTTCCTGTACAGACCTTGCTGTTCGTTGACGCCGGTCTAGCGTCGTTCGTGTTACCAAAGGACCTGATTTCAAGGCAACAGTTCCGTGACGGAGGTAAGACTGAGCGGCTACTCGTTTTCCCGTCACTCGAGAGGAGTCTTGGTAGAGTGTTGGTTTCTACGCTCCCAAGACAGGATTGAGCAGAGACGCACACCACAAAGGTGTTTGCCGCGTCTCTGCTGGGGTTTTAGATTCCGGTGTATCCGAGAGGCACTAGAGGGTGTAGGTGCTGTAACAGGGCACCCCACCGGAAGGACAAGTAGACACCAGCCTACAGTGTGTAGCGGTTGAAGGTGGAGCAGCTGTTCCCTTCCTTGCTCACAGTACCTTACGGTCGAGTGCCCGGCTGGGCATTCCCGGGGGCATTCCAACACAGCGCATAAGCAGTTAACAGGCGCTACTGCTAAGTGGAATGAGTCAACCCCATTAGCCTCTTTCGAACGGCATTGTCGGCCGTTGCTCTGCACAGTGCCATCCGCTTGAGAATACCGGGACCGGTATTCATGCGGAGGACGGTTGGATTGAAGCCCTGCTGAAGTACAGGGTGGCTAATGGGTATCGTTATACATATTGTTTATTTCTTGGTTTACTACATAGTGTGGGGAATTCCGCACACCGCGAGACTATAGATCGCTATTTTACTTTGTCCAATGTTCTGTACTAAATAAAGGTTCCTGGGAAGCATACCGAAAACACTGTTGTTGTGTGGTCATTTGTGTCTCCCCGATCCCGAGATCTTGGGAAGATTACATTCTGACACCGGTTTAACTAAAGACATCTCATCTTCCACCCTCTTGTTATACAAACTCGTCTCCCACAGAGTTGTGTCTCCCTCCACTATCCAACTTTCAAATGATGAACCTTGCAGAGACGCCTCTTCCTCTACTCATCCTTGGTTTCAAACTAGTTCTCCCAGATACATGTTTCTCTTCTCTCCTTTGTCTTCTTTTGAATCTGGCTCTCTCATATATGCCCCTCCCTCCATTCTACGTTCTTCTAATCCTGGACATCCTAGAGATGTCTCTCCATCCACAATTAGCTCTTCTAATAATGTTGTCTTCTCAGATGTCTCTATCCCTACTTTCCTATCTTGCAGTACTTGCTCTCCCAGAGAGTTTTCTTTCTGCACTTTCCATTCTTTGCATATTGGTTCTTCTAGAGCTCTCTCCAAGTTCTCTATGTCTGAGACTAGTTTTTCCTGCTGCCCCTCTTCCTCTTCTCTCCTGTCATCTGATATTGGTTCTCTAACATATGTCTCTCCCTTACCTTTGTCGGCTTCAGTTACTGGTTTCACCTGATATACCTCTCCATCTACTCTCCCCTCTTCTGACACTTCCTTCTTCAGAGATGTATCTGTCTCCCCTCGCCAGCCTTCGCATACTGGGTCTCGTTGAACTGCATCTCCTACTATGGTTACTTCTTCTTTAGCTACTTCTCCCTGAGATCTCTCTCCCTGGGAAGTCTTTTTCTCCTCCTGTCTTTCTTCTGATACTGGTTCTCTGGTATATACCTCTTCCTTAACTCTCCCATCTTCTAGCACTAATTCTGCCTGAAATAGCTCTACATTTGCTTTCCCACCTTCTAACTCTTGCATCAGCAGAATCATCTCTGTCTTTACTCTCAAATTTTGGGATACTGGCTTATGCAGATATGTGCCTTTCTTTATGTTTACATATTTTCCCAAATATACCTCCCTTTATTCTCTTCCATCTTCTAATAATGTTTCCCTCTGAGATGTCTCTTCCCCCATTTTCCCATCTGATTGTGGTTCTCCCAGAAATGTCTCTTTCTCATCTCTTCTGTCTTCCCCTGATACACTTCCCCCATGTGATGGCTCTATCCCCACTCTCTCTTTTTCTGAAACAGATTCACCAAAATATAGCTCTCCCTTGACTCTTTCTCTTTCTGATATTGGTTCTTCCCAAGATGTATCTCCTTCCTCTTCTTCATCGTATTCTTGCTCTCCCAGAAAAGCCCCTCCCCCATGTCCTGGTTCTCCCAGAAATATCTTTGTCACCAACCTCTCTTCTCCTGACAATGGTTCTCCCTAGAATGTCTTTCCTGCCTCTCTTCGTTTTGTTTCATACTCGGATTCTTGCAGAGGCTCTTCTCTCTTCTTTCTTGCTGTTGATACTGATTCCCTGATAAAGGGCTCTTCCTCCACTCTCCCTTTTTCTTCTTCTGATACTGATTCTCCCCAAGATGACTCTCCCTCCAGCCCTTCTTCTTCTGATACTGTGTCACTCTGAAATGCTGCTCCCTCATCTATTTCTTTCTTTTCTAATATCAATTCAACCAGAGATGCCTCTGGATTCTCTCGTACTTCTTTTGATATTGGTTCTCTCAGATATAGCTCTTCCATTCCCCCTACGTTTTCTAATATGAATTCTCCTAGTAATGTCTTTCTCACCATCCCCCCTTCATCTTCTGATACTACTTCTCCCAGGGGTGTCCCTCCCCCTTCACTTCCATCTATTTCTAATAATGATTCTCCACGAGTTGCATCTGGATCATCTCTTACTGCTTTTGATATTGGTTCTCCCAGAGATGGCTCTCCCTTTATTTTCCTTTCTTCTTCTGATGTTGATTCCATTAGAGATACTGCTTCCTCTATTACAACTTCTTCGGATATTGATTCTCCGAAAGATATCTCTTTCTCTTCTACCCATTTATCCATAACTGGTTCTTCCAGAGATGTCCATTGCTCCAAGCTCTCATTTTCTGGTACCAGTTCTCTTAGAGAAATCTCACCGTCTGTGCTCCATCTTGTTTCTAGTTGCTCAAGGAACTTCTTCTCATCCTCTCTTCCATCTGAATGAGAGCTCTCTTTCCCCAGTTTTACTTCTTTTAATGCAAGTTCTCTAAGGCATATCTCTCCCTCAACTCTCTCTGTTTCTGATCTTGGTTCTGCCAGACATGTGTCTTCTTCCTCTCCTCCTAATTTTTCAGATACATGGTCCATCAATAATTTATTCCCCACCTCCATTTCTTCTTTATCTGATTGTGGTGCTCCCACATATGTCTGTCCCTCAAATATCCCTTTTTCTGATATTGTTTCTCGTAAGAATAGCTCCCACTGTACACCTGCATCTTCTTCTGAAACTGGTGTTCCTAGAGATGCATCTCCCTCCAGGCCTTTTTCCAAAGATACTGGTTGTCCCAGAGATGTCTCTGTTCCTTCTCTTCCTTCTTCTTCCGACTTTGGTTTTCCCATAGAAATATCTCCCTCAATTCTCTCTTCCTCTAATAATTGTTTTTTTACATGTGTCTCTTCTTCCACACTCCATTTTTCTGTCACTGATTTCTTATGAGACATGCTGTCTTCCTTGTCAAATTGGTCAACTTTTTCCTCCTGACAGGTTCCGTCCTTTTTCCCACTTTCTCCCTCTTGTAAATCACCATTACCCATCTTAGATGCTTCATCTTTTCCACTCTCCTGCTCCTGGTGTAGGTCAACTTGGTCCAGTTGAACTGTTCTTTTTTTCATGTGTTGGTCACTGAGTTCCCTGTGAGTGGATTTTGCCTCTTCCATTTCTCTTGCCTTCAGATTATCCCCCATGGCGCCTTGAGTACTTACCAATTCTTCATTTTCTTCTCCCTCTTCCTGTAGGTCTCCATTTTCCATCATAGATGTTTTTTCTTTGTCCTCCCCTTTAATCCGGTCTAGATCACCATGTTCCATTTGGAACTGGGAAATGTATGTCTCCTCCTTCTGTTTGTCACCTGGTACCCACTCAGGTGTTCTCTGTTCCTTCGGTACTTCAGTTTGTTCCATCTGAAAGGCTTCCACCACACTTCCTTCAAATATATGTCAGTATGTTCCTTCTTATTTATTTATAGGCTTATATAGCGCTAGACTCGACTCCCGAAGGAGTATCTCTGCGCTCAATTCACCCTTAAGACAGAAAAACAATGCTCTCAAGATCTTAAAAAGAAAGAGGCGCTATATTTGAAACAGGAAAGTCTTCAGCAATTTCCTGAAGGCTAGATGATTAGTACAAAGCCTGAGGGTAGCAGGCAGATTGTTCCAAAGACTAGAACCCAAGAATGAGAGAGCCCTTCCGCCTAGTCTCGCCCTTCTGATAGGGGTAAATTGTAGAAGAGATTGGGTGCTGGAGCGGAGGGTACGTACAGGATTATAGGGGACAAACTTCTCAGCCAGATACGGAGGGCCTAAACTATGAATACCCTTGTGGATGATACAACAGGTTTTGAATTTAACCCGTTGTCGGATCGGTAGACAATGAAGCTTTTCTAAAAGGGGAAGAGAGGGGGTTCTGGGCGGAGCATTTAAAACTAGCCTTGCGGCGGTATTCTGAGCCCCCTGGAGTCTACTTAGCAAGTTGTCATTTGCTGATATTAGTAGCTCATTACAGTAGTCCAGGCGGCTGAGCACTAGAGCCTGAACAAGAGTCTTTCTAGATGAGTCTGGCAGTAGTGGAAACTCTCTTCTAAGTAGTCTAATTACTTGGAAACAAGACCCAGCTGTTTGATTAACATGCTCCTTTAAGGACAGCTGTGAGAAGTTGGCCTGGTATATGATGTTCACTATTCTAGTGAGCACCTTGCACCAGTCCAAATGACCCTTATGGTGATTGGTTGTAAGTCAACCTTATAGAAAAGCTATCCTGATGGTAGCATGGACAAAAGCAGTCTTAGGCTTAACTCAAGAGGGCATGTGAAGCCAGCTGTTTTACCATATGTAATCCTTTTAATACCAAATGAAAGAACACCACACAAGTTATATATTATAAAATATATGTATTTATTACTAGAATAATCCTCTGTACTCTTTATGAGGGCAGAAGCACAAGCGTTAAACAAAGAACTTCATATAACATACAAAAGTTGCACAAATATGGATAGGCCCGGGTGGCCCCTAAAACCATATACTAAAACAATGGTATAAGAACCACGTCACGAACAATGGTAAGGCCTAGGGCCTTGGGAATCGCTGGGGCTACACTGGACTAACAGAAGTTAGGACGTGGGAGGCCCACAGGATGCGGGTGCAGTGCCTAAATGCACACGCGTGCACCAATACAAGTCAATGGTGCGCAAAAGTTAGAAAGTTGCAGATTTGGAAGTCTTCCGACTGGACTAGAACTTAACCACTTAAAACTAGGACACTAGAGGTGTAAACCACTACAGGAAGTGGGTGCATAGGTATCAAAGTGCGTCGGGTTTCGTTGTGGAGTTCTATGGAGCTTGGAGGCGACCAGGAGAGAAGAGTCCGGTTGGATCCAAGGGTGGATCAAAGAAGTAGAGTAACTGAAAGCAGAGGGGACAGAGTCTGCGCTGATGGTGCCTGCTTGTGCAGGGTGGTCACTCCTTGACCACAAGGGAGATTCTTCAGTCTTCTACGTCAAGTAGGATGTCGAAGGGTCCAGAGTTAATTATCAAAGTTTCAGTCAGGATAATCTAATGTCTATGGACACAGCTCCTACCTTTATTCCAAATCAAGGGGCTGGATTACCTGCTAGGTCCCTCCTATGGGTGGGACCCAGGAAGGGGATGGTTACACCCCTTTCCCTTTGTCCACCATAGCTGGGGCTGGAGTGCCCCAGCACCGGTTTGAACTGGGCTATGCATGGGACACCTTGTGTGCCCCAGACAACGTCTAGTTTCATTCAGCCCTCCCTGCCCCTATCCACTATCTCCTGTCTGGGGGGTGTTAGCACGTCCCTATGACAGGAAACCTTTTGTCCAGGCCTCCCCTGCCAGAGTTTCAGTCAGCAGCAGGAGGCCAGACTTGTGTCTGTGGCAGCAGCATCCATTTTGTGATGCTGACGCTCTGGTTAGTTTTAACCGCGTTTAAGGAAAGTAACATGTCTTCTCCCTCTAGAAGGGTGGAATGCTACCCCCGTCTCCAGGACTGGTGAGGGGGTAGTATTCCACCTTACACGACATGTTTCGATAAACCCAAACCAAAGATAGCATTCAACTGCGAGGTTCATAACACACTTAAGAGTATATGGTATGGCAATATCCTAGAACAGCTATAAGGACATGGTTCCGAAAGCTGTAGACAGGCTCAACTCATGCTAGAGCACCATCTCACATAAAACCAAGCACTCTGCCTCCAGGATTGTTAAGGCCTGTCATAGGAGTGACTAATAGGTGCATATGTGTCCAGATCGAGGTTTAGACATAGGTTTACTATATCTAAGCAAGGGGTGTTTACACGACCTTGCCCCAGCTGAGTGATCAGCCAGTTGTGTCAGTTTGGATGGCCAGCCAGGGGTGGCAAAAGATATGCTGCAGCCCCTGGTAGGCCTTGGATGCACCTATGCCTTGGGTACCTATAGTACCCTGTACAGGGGCTCATCAGGTGGGTGTAGAGCGGCATCCAGCACAGACATCAACTTCAGCCACGCCACAGAGCTTCAATGGACGGACCACAGCTGCATCCACTTCACCTTCAAGAGAACGACGACCCACCAACACCAGCAACAGGCCGCCCGCAGAAGCTGGAACAAGATCACAGCAGACCAGCTAGCCACCTCCCTGAGCCAACACCCTCCTGCCAGCTCAGCGAACCCCAGCCAGGCCGCCGACAACATCACGAAGTGGATCAGCAACTGCGCGGACGAACTCGCCCCGCTGAGGACCCCGCCCAGCAGACCCGGCAGCAAGAAGGCCCCATGGTTCACCGACGAACTCAAGAGCTCCAAGAAGAACTGCCGAGCCCTCGAGAAAGTCTGGAAAAGGGACCCGACACCGGACAACAGGACCTCCTACAAACTGGCCACCCGGAAACACCACCAGCTGATCCGCGCCGCCAAGAGAACAGCATTCAAGGACCGGCTGGACAACAACGCACACAACAGCAAGGAACTCTTCAACATCGTGAAAGAGCTCTCCAACCCCAGCGCAGGAAACAACGACATCACCCCATCGCAAGACCTCTGCAACTCCCTCGCCTCATACTTCCACAACAAGATCACGGACATACACAGCAGTTTCAACAACCAACCAACGCACACCACGACCGACCTGCCACCCCCCCCCACCACCACCCTCCACGCCTGGACCCCGATCAGCACAGAAGACACCATCCGCACGATGAACTCCATCCACTCCGGATCACCAACCGACCCCTGCCCTCACCACGTCTTCAACAAGGCCGACGCTGTCATCGCACCCCACCTGCGAGACATCATCAACACATCCTTCGACACCGCCATCTTCCCCGAAAGCTGGAAACACGCCGAACTCAGCGCTCTACTCAAGAAACCAACAGCGGACCCCACCGACCTCAAGAACTACCGCCCCATCTCGCTTCTCCCGTTTCCAGCCAAAGTCATCGAGAAGACCGTCAACAAGCAGATGGCCGCCTTCCTCGAGACGAACGGATCCCTCGACCCCTCACAGTCCGGCTTCCGAGCCAAACACAGCACCGAGACCGCCCTCATCGCCGCCACCGATGACATCCGAGCCCTGATGGACAATGGAGAAACAGCGGCCCTCATCCTCCTAGACCTCTCCGCGGCATTCGACACGGTCTGCCACCGCACCCTAATACGGCGCCTCAGCAACATCGGAATCCGGGACAAGGCGCTGGAATGGATCATCTCCTTCCTCGACGGAAGAACACAGCGAGTCCGCCTACCACCGTACAAGTCAGAGGCCTCCGAAGTCATCTGCGGCGTCCCCCAAGGATCATCACTGAGCCCCACCCTCTTCAACGTCTACATGAGCCCCCTCGCGGCCATCGTACGCAAACACCACCTCAGCATCATCTCCTACGCCGACGACACCCAGCTGATCCTCTCCCTGACCAACAACCCCGCCGCCGCCAGAGCCAACCTGCACGAAGGGATGAAAGAGGTAGCCGAGTGGATGACGACCAGCCGCCTGAAACTGAACTCGGACAAGACGGAGGTCCTCATCCTGGGCTCTTCACCCTCCGCCTGGGACGACTCCTGGTGGCCTCCCGCCCTGGGCACCGCACCCAAACCGACAGACCATGCACGAAACCTGGGCTTCATCCTGGACTCCTCCCTCTCCATGACCAGACAAGTCAACAGCGTCTCCTCGGCTTGCTTCAACATCCTACGCATGCTACGGAAGATCTTCTGGTGGATCCCCTCAGAGACCAGGAAGACCGTCACCCAGGCCCTCGTCACCAGCCGACTAGACTACGGCAACGCCCTCTACGCCGGGACCACCGCCAAGCTCCAGAAGAGACTCCAGCGGATCCAAAACGCCTCAGCCAGACTCATCCTCGACATCCCACGGTCCAGCCACATCTCCGGACATCTGAGAGACCTTCACTGGCTCCCCATCAACAAGAGAATCACCTTCCGCCTCCTCACCCACGCACACAAAGCCCTACACGACCAAGGCCCGAGCTACCTCAACAGCCGAGTCAACTTCTACGCTCCCAAACGCCACCTCCGATCAGCCAACCACGCCCTCGCCGCCGTCCCCCGCATCCGAAGAGCGACTACAGGAGGAAGGTCCTTCTCCTACCTGGCCGCCAAGACCTGGAACTCCCTCCCGTCCGACCTGCGCCTAACCCAAGACCACCTCTCCTTCAGGAAGAAGCTGAAGACCTGGCTGTTCGAGCAGTAGCGGCACCCCCCCTCCCCAGCGCCTTGAGACCCTACGGGTATGTAGCGCGCTTTACAAGTGTCACTGATTGATTGATTGATTGAATATCGACGGGAAAATATTGAGTTACATTAATGCCGCCGCAGAAATATCTACAAGAAGAAATATCGATATCAAAAATATAGTTTGACCAGAATATCGACAGACAGGTAAGTAATATCGATAACAATAATATAGTTGTAATAAATATCGTTTACAAAAGCAAAGTTTACAAAATATCGATTTTTTAATAATTATAAGTAATTTAGTGTTTGTCAATTTAGTATATTTTGTAGCATTTTATTAGTTAATAATGTATTTTATGTTGAATTTAGTGTTAATAGTTCCGTAGCAGGTTGTGGGTTTATAGGGGAATAGGGTGGGAAGTAATTTAAATATATTAAAATAATTGATTAATTAATGTGTTAATTTAATATAAATAGTTTAATTATTATAAGTTAATTAATTTCAATTAGTTAATTGATAATTAATTCTGTTAATTAATTATGTTAATTGTTTATTTAATTTTAGGTGTGTGTACTGGAATTTTTAAGTGAAAATGTAGTGAAGTAATTACATTTTTATTGAATAATTAATTAATTAATGATTAATTAATTATAATTAAATAATTTTTATTTTTAAACGAGTAAATACATTTTAGTTTGTGTTGTGGTGTTTATAACTGTATATGGTGTGAAAGCTGTCCATTAATTAATTATGTAAATATTTTGAAAATACAATACTAATCAATAATAATTAGTAAACATTAAATGCAATTGAGTAATTAATTTTAGGTGCGTAGGTGTTTGTTAATAATAATATATTTAAATGTATCTATTAAATATGTTTATAATCTACATGAAATTTTATACTAAATTTGACAGATGGTTTATTATTTTTTTTGAGTTCCTGCGCTTTCCCTACTGTTGTACCCTGTGGAGTGGGAATAGTAATTTTTATGCCTACGCTATCCAGCGCTTTCCCTACTGTTGCACCCTCTGGAGTGGGAATAGTAATTTTTACCCCTACGCTATCCAACGTTTTCCCCACTGTTGCACCCTTTGGAGTGGGAATAGTAATTTTTACCCCTACGCTATCCAACGCTTTCCCTACTGTTGCACTCTTTGGAGTGGGAATAGTAATTTTTACCCCTACGCTATCCAACGCTTTCCCTACTGTTGCACCCTGTGGAGTGGGAATAGTAATTTTTACCCCTACGCTATCCAGCGCTTTCCCTACTGTTGCACCCTTTGGAGTGGGAATAGTAATTTTTACCCCTACGCTATCCAATGCTTTCCCTACTGTTGCACCCTCTGGAGTGGGAATAGTAATTTTTACCCCTACGCTATCCAGCGCTTTCCCTACTGTTGTACTCACTGGAGTGGGAATAGTAATTTTTACCACTACGCTATCCAACGCTTTCCCCACTGTTGCACCCTTTGGAGTGGGAATAGTAATTTTTACTCCTACGCTATCCAACGCTTTCCCTACTGTTGCACCCTTTGTAGTGGGAATAGTAATTTTTACCCCTACACTATCCAGCGCTTTTCCTACTGTTGCACTCACTGGAGTGAGAATAGTAATTTTTACCGCTACGTTATCCAATGTTTTCCCTACTGTTGCACCCTTTGGAGTGGGAATAGTAATTTTTACCCCTACGCTATCCAGCGCTTTCCCTACTGTTGCACCCTTTGGAGTGGGAATAGTAATTTTTACCCCTACGCTATCGAACGTTTTCCCTACTGTTGCACCCTCTGGAGTGGGAATAGTAATTTTTACCCCTACGCTATCCAACGCTTTCCCTACTGTTGCACCCTCTGGAGTGGGAATAGTAATTTTTATCCCTACGCTATCCAGCGTTTTCCCTACTGTTGCACTCAGTGGAGTGGGAATAGTAATTTTTACCCCTTCGCTATCAAATGTTTTAACTAATAATATTTTTTATATTTTTATTAAATATATGTATTATTGTTGTTATATAATTTTATGTGTTAAATATATGTATATGTACACATTTATTAAGTTTATAATTAAAACATTTAGTTAATTTGTTATAAATAGTTAAAATATAAAAGTAATGTAATGTATTTTGTTAATAATACTTATATTTTTTAATAATTTAATGTAATTTTAATTAATTTAAAAAGTCGATATTTTTAACATCTATATTTATTACATCGATATTTTTGAGTAGATATTTATGTACTTACCTGTTTAGGTATAGGGAGTCGATATTTTTGTAAACAATATTTATACAACTATATTTTTGTCAACTATATTTTTGTAATCAATATTTTTGTAATCAATATTTAAACACCCTACCCATAAGGTGACCCAATATCCAATTGGAGATGTACCTAGGGTACATGGAGTCCATTTTAAAGAGAGAGCAGATAGCCTGGGGCCCTGATTAGCAGGATCCCAGGCCAACTAAGTCGAACACCAGCTAAACACTAGGCAAAAAATCTGGGATAGCCATAGTCAGGTATCCACCTTCCTACAACAGCCCTTGGTCCAACCGAACACCCAGGTTTTTTACTACCTGCTTAGGACTGGGAACGGGGCCCAGATCTAATGGCCACCAGTCCGGCGACCACGGTAATGGGGCTTCCCCAAACAGCATAACCTCAGTTTTCCCTACATTACACTGCAGGAAATTCGAGGCATCCATCGAGACACAGCCCTCATACCTTATGAGAAGGAGTGCTTAACTGCCGCAGTCAGGGTCTGAAAAGGGAAGAGCAGCTGAGTATCGTTAGCGTACGACACGGGAATGAATCCGTAAGATCTCATAAGGTCAGCCAGGGGGGCCACATACACGTTAAAAAGCGTGGGACTTAAACACGAGCCCAGTGGTACCCCTTTGATGAACTCCACAGGTGCAGAACGGAAGGAACCCAAACTGACACTCTGCGAGCGGCCAGATAAAAAACTCTTCAGCCAGGACAGGGCCATACCCCTAACCCCTACCTCCTGCAAACGACTGAGCAAGATTTCGTGCGATATCGTGTCGAAAGCTGCGGACAGGTCCAACAGCACCAGAATCACAGAGCTCCCCTTATCCTGTGACATTCTGATGGTATCCGTCACAGAGAGGAGCGCCGATTCCGTGCTATAGTTGGGCCTGAATCCGGACTGGGAATGATCTAAACCTCCAGTTAGCTCAATGAAATTCGACAGGTGGATATTGAGATGCTTTTCCATTATCTTGCTCGGGTATGGAAGGAGAGATATGGGGCGGAGGTTGGATAAGTCCGTCCAGGGAAGAGTAGAGTTTTTACGGATGGGATTTACAAGAGCCTTCTTCCACTCCTGTGGTACCTGACTCTCAGCCAGAGAGAGATTCACCAAAGTCTGGATCATAGGACCAAGAGAATTGCCCAAGGAAGAAACAATTCTGGCAGGAATAAGATCTAAAGGGGATCCTGTCTTAATTTGGCCTATTAGTGTCTCGATGTCACCCTGACTTACTGCTGGAAAGGCCCTAAGTGTGGTGGAATTGATGGTCCGGGAATAATATGGTGGGATGGGGGGCAGTCCATAGGGTTTGTTGTCTTGATGATTTTATCATAAATCATCTCTATTTTACTACTAAAAAAGAGAGAAATGTCATCACATAATGATTGTGAGGATGAGTGAAGACTTTCACAAGCTGCAGGTTTAGTAAAGGATTGTAGAATCCGATATAATACCTTAGAGGAATTGCCTGCCTCAGTTAGTTGCGAGGCGATGTAGTTTTTTCTGGCCAATCTAATGTTTTTATGATATATAAACAGGACAATATATTAAACATTTTTATCTTCCTCAGAGTGAGTTTTTCTCCAGGCTTTTTCTAACTTTCTACAAGCCTGTTTGTCAGACCGTAGTTGATCAGTATACCACGCCTCTTGACAGGACGTAGGGCGCTGTCTACATAATTTCATGGGAGCCAGAGAGTCAACCACAGTTAAAATGGCAGAATTGAACTTAGATAGGGCCAATTCGATGTTGTCGGAGGCTGTAATAAGAGGCTCGACTAGTGCCTTCTGAAAATCATCTGATGTCACTTTGTACTATTGTCTACGCCAAAAAGGAGGAGGGAAGGGCCATTTACTAGGTTTGTCCAAGCCCAGCAGGGAGAATTCAATAACAAAATGGTCTGACCAATTCACCTGAGTAGAGGGGCGACATACAATCTTAGAGGAGTTAGAAAAGATCATATCCAATGTGTGGCCTGCCAGGTGGGTTGGACCTTTGTTGTGTTGTGTAATCCTAGTATGGGTAGGTCCGCCAGAAAAGACAAAGTCTCCGGATTATTAGGGAGGTCGTCATGCACATTAAAATCCCCTAGAAGTAGAAAATTGTTTCCGGATTTAAAATGCGGGGCCAATATTTCAACTAGGGAGAGGGCAAAATTGGCACTCTGCCCTGGTGGGCGATAGACCACAGCCCCCTTCCAGTGGGCTTTAGACGGAGTATTGATCCTAAAGATCATAATTTCCATCATGGGGGTACTCCTTTGTTCCAAAATAGAAACAGTAATCCCCTCTTTATGAATAATAGTAATGCCACCATCTGTTTTAACACGTCTGTCTAGCCTTATCATTTTATATCCCACAGGGATACCCAGGGTAATTGTAGGGACCATGTGGGGTTTCAGCCAAGTCCCTGTCAGGAAACATAACTCAGGCTGTGCGGTGGAGATGAGATCCCAAATTTCTTTGTGGTGTTTAGGTAGGGAACGAGTGTTATATAATAAACTGTTCCACCCATTCAGCGAGCAGATTTCTCCCCTGTGACACCCAACTAGACATTTTTTCCTCCTTTTTCTCTTTTTTTTCACCTGTAGATCACCTGATTGCTTTTGATGTATTGTCGTCTCTTCTTCCTCTCTTTCACTGAGTTGTAGGTCACACAAATTCTTCAGAAACAATGGCCCTTCTTCGTCTACTTCTTTTACTTGTTGGACACCTAATTCTTTTTTAGATGTTTCCTTATTGCCACCAACTAATTCCTCCAATTTGTCCTCCTGTTGGTAACAGGGTCCATGGTGAGTTATATCGCCTAACTCTTGATGGTCATCTTGTTCCCCTGGATAGAGTTCCTCCTTCCCTTCATGTTGTGGATCTGCTCCTTTCTTGTGAGAAAGTTTCATTTCATCATCCAAACTACCCTGCACATTTTCAAAGCCATCTATCGTTACCCACAAGTTAGTCACCATGCCCCGATATCTTCCTCGTTTTTTAGCAAGATTTCCACTTCCTGCAGGTTATCTGGTTCTCCTTGAGATGCAGCGTCATCTCCATCATAATGTATGTCAGCCTGTTGCTTTTGAACGATGATTCTTCTTTCGAAGTGGTCTTCGTTTACCTGCCCAGGGAAATGGTTTGCCATTGGCTTCTCTTTTCGCTCGGTCATTGTTAGCGGCTCCTGTTTTGTGACAAATGCTCTTGAATGGTCTACTATCAAACCTATCATCCTGACCTCGTCATCTACATAAATTTCCTCCCTGTCCCTCTCCTCACTACCCTCTCTGACTATGTTCTTTCTCATCTGTCTTCTGTTCAAGTCTATCTATGGCCTTTCCCTCCATGTTCTGCTCCCTCATTGCAGAATTGGATGTCTGTGGAGGTTCTTCTTCCTCGTTATTTCCCCTCTCTAGCCAACACCCTGCCATCACTAGACAACGTGGTAATTACCCAGCTGTCACATTCATCCACACCCTTCTCCTCGAGCATTAGCCTCTCTGATCTCACCTCATCCTGCAGTGTAAGAGTTGAACCAACATTACCTTCTTCCTCCACATTCTCCATAAACCTCTCCTTCCTGATCTGCTCCTGCAGTATGACAGTGACTTTCTGTTGAAATTCCTCTCTCTTCCCATCCTCTTCTTCCATGGATCTCTCTGATGTCAAACCATCCTGATGTGCGAGAGTTGAACTCGCATGAGATTTTTCTTCTTTATTCACCACAAATGTCCTCTCTGTGGCCTGCCCGAACAGTCTGACAGTGACTTTCCATTGAGTTTTTTCTGTCTCTTCCATCTCTTCATTCATGGGCCTCCCAGTTCTGTCTCCTTTAATGCCCCTTTGCAGTCGTGTGAAAGTGGACCTATCTTGAGGTTCTTCTTCACTCTCCAGGCTCTTACGCTTCCGAGATATTTCCTCCTCTCTCTCTACCACCATGACCTCTTCCTGCTCTGTTTCAGCAGCTTTCTCATCAGGTACTCTCTCCCTCTTTTCCTCAGCCACAGATTCCTCTTCCCTACCACCCTCCTTCCATGTGACAGTGGTTCGTCTTTGAAGATCTTCCACTGTATTCTCATGCTCTTCTTCATTCTTTGAGCTCACTTTTCTTTCTTCCTCCTTGTCCTTCATGCGCAGTGTGGCATTAGATCTCCAAAGCTATTCTTCATTCTCATTTGCCACACTCTTAGGCCTCTCTTCACTGTTTTTCTCTCTGTCCTCCTCTTGATCTGTTACAGCCACATCAGTAACCCAAGATGAACCATGGTGCTGATATTCACATAGGAATAATTAAGATTTGCCCATCACACACTCTAGATGAAAACACAGAGTCTGTGGCAGATGTCTGAAGGGTTAATGAGGGACTTACTCATAAGAGGTGCCACTGTTGCTTTGAATAACTATTAATAGGTAAGGGTTGGGTGTGTCTTGGTGAGATGGCAGACCTGAGTAGTTAAATGTTACACTTATTTGTCTATCTTCAACTGTAATTAACTTGCACCCCACCCTCCCCTTTCCCAAACACATTCAGTGATAGAGAAGAGTATAGTAAAGAGTTTGAGTGTTGAGTGAATTAGATCTGCAGTTTCAGCCGAGTGTGTTTGTCTCATGACTAATCTGTGTTATCCTGTGTTCTTTGGTGGAATCTGGAACACACTGCGTGCGAGCCAGATTCCACAGAAGGACAGTTGGCTCAGGCTTTATTACATGACATCTATCTTGTTCCTTCTTATTAATAAAATAAGAAAACCTACTTCGTCATCTTGTCTTCATTCAAGAGGAAACGTAACACTGGCGACGAGGATGGGATTGTAGAATGATGGATAAGAGTGTTGAAAGAACATAACCCAGAGGATACAAGCCTGAAGCCCTGCATAGTATGCAGATCAAGAGACGGTTGGCATTGGTGAGTGATTAATTCGGCTGACATTTATGCCGAGTACTTGTCTCGCGACCCCCGAGGCAAAGCTGGAAATCCCGGAATTCCGACCTTCATGCGGTGAGACTTTATTGATTTTAAATCTAAATCATCTTTGGCACAGCGCTGAGAGTCGCGCTCTGGACCCCTCTTGCTCGCGTTGTCTCATGAGCGCCTTCTACGTAATTCACGCATGCGCAGAGACTGATAATGGGAGTCTTCACACTTGCCATGTCAGACAAGTGTTTCTAGGCAACAGAACGTTTACGACGCTTCGCGCTGAAGGCAACTCATTTACATGTTGCTTAGCGCTGATGTCATAATCAGTGTTGCCTAGTACCGATTAACTGCCTGTTTTTTTTAAGGATTATTTCTGACACAGAGATACAATTCAACACGTGTGTCTATGCATTTCTTTCTCTGATAGCACACGCAACTTTTTTTCTAAGTGGTTTCAACTGGACATTTTTGCCGATACACACTTCAGTGTGTCATTTAATTGTGTGTCAACAATATTTAACGCTGACACACACGGCACGGGCAATACATTTAAAAACATTTTTTTAACATAGCATTTTTATCTTTATTTTCCACAAAATCTCAATTCATAGATGGAAAGCTTCAATGCTCCTCCTCCATTTTTAGCTTCACCAGGAGAACCTCCTTTAGAATGGAAACAATGGAAGCAAGCTTTTGAAGCTTATTTGGAAGCAATTGGAGGTGATGATTACACCGATAAACGCAAACTTGCCATTTTGAAACATTCTCTAGGAGCCGAATGCACACAAGTTTTAAGTCATCTGCCTCCAATACCAACTGATAATTCCAGTGATGAAGATACGGATGTTTATGAAAATGCTATTAAACAACTTGACAAGCAATATATAAAAAAAATGAATGAAGTGGTTGCTCAACATACATTTTTAAGTAGACAGCAACTATCCAATGAACCCATTGACACGTTTGTCAACGACTTAAGAATTTTGGCTGCAAAATGTAATTATCAAAATTTTCATGATCAAATGGTAAGAGATCAAATGGTACATGATGTTGCGGATGCCAAATTACAAGAAAAGTTACTCTCTGCGCAAGATTTAACTTTGTCCAAAGCCCTTGATATTGCTCATCGTTTTAAAGACATGAAGTTAGGTATGAAGGAGTTGTCAGAAAAAAAGAATCTTACGTCTGAAATACATTCTGTAAAAATAAAAAATTGTTGAAAATTTACCAACAAACCTGCTACTTCTGAAACTAATACTGAAAGAAAAGAATATATTTGCTTTAAGTGTGGATCTCCAGGACATTTAGCTACTGATAAACGTTGTCCGGCTATAAGTCAAGTATGTAGATATTGCAAATCTAAAGGTCATTATGCCAGAATGTGCAGAAATAGAAATACATTTAGAAACAAAAATGTAGAAATTCAAAGTCTGAAAATGTTAATGAAGTTAACAGTGACACTGATGAACCTGAATATTTATTGACTGTATACGAAATTGATGATACCAATAAGGATGCACCATTTTGTATGTTACAAATAGGCAACAGAAGTATAGAAGATATGGCCAACTCTGGCGCAAGACACACTTTAATTGGTGATGAATGGCTAATGGAATTTCCTGACAGATCTCTGCTTCCACCTGACATCAAATTAGTAGGGTATGGGAAGAAACCAATTGATGTTTTGGGTTATTTTACCTCTGATCTTTCTTTTAAGGATAAAACCATATTGGCTAAATTTTATGTGGCGAAAGAGGGATCTTGTCTTTTGGGTTGGCCACAACAACGAGACTTGATGATTAATTTAGATCCCAATCATACCGAGCAAGTTTTGGGCTATTATTCAGGTTACTAACGATGTCAAAACAGATTGGGAAAAATTGTTTCCAAAGGTATTTTCCTCCCAGTTAGGTTTATTAAAAAAGTTTGTGCACAAAATTATATTAAAACACAATGCCATCCCTAAAGTTCATAAGGTCAGAAACATTCCATTGTTGTTGAGAGATGCTGTTAAAAAGGGATTGGAAAGACTTTGTCAATTAGATGTTATAGAGGAAATTGAATCTTCCGAATCGCTTTTGCCAGTGGTTGTAGTACATAAACCCAATGGTAAAGTTAGACTATGGGCTCGATTCCGATCCGGTAAAAAAAATCCCCCGTACGATTCGTATTCGTAGCCGTTTCCGTACGACTCGTAAACACACCGTACGACCCGGCGAGTACGATCCGGACCGGGTGATCAGGACGCTATTCGTACGGTCCGCGTCAGGTAAGGGCGATCCGTACGGAAAAGCGCTCAATCACATACACACTGTACGCCGCGTACCCCCCATGATCGCCGGGGTACGCGCCGTACCCCTGCGATCATGTGGGGTACGCGGCGTACACCCAGCGTACATGGGGTGCGCACCGTACACCCACCGTACGCTGGGTGTACGCCGCGTACCCCACATGATCGCTGGTGTACGGCGCATACCCCACATGATCGCTGGTGTATGGCGTGTACCCCACATGATCGCTGGGGTACGCCGCGTACCCCGGCGATCATGGGGGGTACGCGGCATCCCGGGGGGGGGCGTTCTGTACTTGTTTCGGCACGAACTATGCGTTTGCGGCTGTTTCCAGCTCCCGTAAAAAAAAGGGTTGTACGTTGCGTACCCGACACGAATCGTACTTGCTGGGTCGTAAAAACCAGCCGCGAACCGTAGTGATGTCACGTACAGCGGGTTCCGAGTGGGACTCGTACGGATATTTTAGTCGTACGGAGTCCTGTACGACTCGTACGGTCTTTGGCTCCTGGTACGTATCGTACTTCGTCGTACGTACGGGGACGTGTACGGGTACGATTCGTACGGGGAAAATTGCTCCGTACGACGATTCGGAGCGCATTTTACCGGATCGGAATCGAGCCCAATGTGTGGATATGAGAGATCTGAATTCCAATGTTTGGGTTGACAGACATCCACTGTTAGGAATCGGGTTAGTCCCTTTTTTATGATCATGCCTTGACATCACATGACAAAGGAAGTAGGATAAAAGGTGGTCCTACCTTTAGTTCGATGCTTGATATTGCCAGTGTTTGGATTCCTACCCTGGTTGTTGGCTGCTGTTTGTTGCTGTGCAGAGATTTTTCCTGCTATTTCAAAACCCCTTTTTTGCCTTATTTTTACTCACGGGCTCGTGAGAAGGGTTTGCTTTTCCCTATCCCGGCTTTTCTCCTATTTAGTCAGTTAGGCTGTGTTGGGTTACCGGGTTTCCCTTTCCTTATCCCCGTCCTATTTTAGCCCCAGCACTTTTTCCCTTGTTTTGGTGTGTTCGGGGGCTCCCGTTCACACTCGCGTTGCACGGAGATATTTTTCTCTCGTGTTGATGAAAGAAGCAACGCGGAGGTTAGACGAAGCTTCGGCGGTTTCAGCGCGTCTTTGCTGGGACTGCTCCTTGCTTCGTTTTGTGCGGAAGTGACGTTTTGGGTCACTCCGCGAAGGCATTGCTGGATTGTTTTGGGGCTTCCGAAAGGTTTTTCTCTGTCCCTGTCCCTCGGGTTAAAAACGAAGGGTTTTTTTTAGGCGGTGGCAAGTACCATAGTAAGACCTTTTTCCCCTCATTAGATATTTTACTGTTTTTTGGACATTGCTACAAACGCTCCCTCCACTTCCATATCATAGAGATTAAGTGCAGTTGCAGGAGTATTACTTTCTATAGGTTTACTCCTTATCTTTACGAAGCAGAGCCTGCACATCACATAGGTAAGAGGGGTTTTGTATGTTTTGCAAGGCATGGTCATTGAGGGTTGGTGTTGACATTACCAGTAGCGATACATGAAGGGATTGTTTTGTTCCCCCTTGCACATAGGTGCAGAAGCGTAAAGAAGGAGGGAGCTGTGTCCTGTTCATCACTAAGGGTGGAAGACTTGGTGTCTCCTCAACATTACCACCCTCTTTTCGGGTTCATTGGTGCCCTCATAGAGTTTGACCTGTGGGGGTCCAACGGGCAAGTTAAGGGGATTGGTGCATGCTACGTTCCTGCAGTGCTTGGGCTGGTTGGAGTCTAACATCCACTACCGAATATTGGAGAGATGTTCGCTAAACTTAAAGATGCTGCCATATTTACAACATTAGACTTATCTAATGCATACCATCAAATTGCATTACATGAGGATAGCAAACATCTTACATCTTTTATCACATCTGAAGGAGCTTTTAGGTATAAAAGGATGCCCTTCGGGCTAGTTTCAGCTTCCTCAGCATTTCAGAGAGTAATGCATGAGTTGTTTAAAGACATAAATAATGTTCTGTATTTTCAGGACGACATCTTAGGTTTAGGTAAGGATGTGAAAGAACACACGAAAATTCTACACAAAGTTTTGTCTATTTTACAAGACAATGGTTTAACCTTAACTAAAGAGAAATGTAAATTTGGTATGGATTCTGTTGACTGCTTAGGTCATTCTATTAGTAAGAACGGTATTTCTCCTAAACAAAATTTAGTGAAAGCAATTTAAGATGCTCCAGAACCTCAGAACAAAGACCAGCTGAGGTCTTTCTTAGGCTCAGCAGAGTATTATGCTAAATTTATTCCATCATTTACAGACAAAACAATGCATATGAGAAGTTTAATGAAAAAACATAAAATGTTTGTTTGGGATTCAAATTGCAAGGAAGAATTTGTTTTTCTTAAAAAATGTATAGCTTCAGCACCTGCTTTGTCCCCATTTGACACATCTTGTGAACCAATTATCATGTCTGATGCAAGCAATGTTGGAATTGGTGCAGTGCTTATGCAGAATCAAAAAGGACATCTTGTCACTATAGCATTTGCATCAAGACCCCTTAGAGGTGCACAGATAAGTACTCCACCCTTGAAAAAGAAATGCTTGCTTGTTGGTGGGGCATTGAATATTTTGGTAAATATATGTATGGTACAATGTTCAGAGTCAGGACAGATCATCGTCCAATGGTAGATTTATTTATGACTTAAGGATGTGGAAAAGCAACAGCTAGAATTGCCAGATGGCAATATAAATTACAAGATTTTCACTTTAAAGTGGAATACATTCCAGGAATAAAAAATGTTCTAGCTGACTGTTTATCAAGATTACCGAGTAAGGATGATAATGTTGTCATTGATGATGTTGATCATGAAAAAGTTGTATCCATATGTGAAGTCTCTAATGGGTGTATAAAAGAAGATCAATGGAGAACTGCACGCGATAATGATGAAGACTACAAGAAAGTTATATTTGTCAAAACTGAGTGGCCTAAGAAAGCCAATATATCTCAAAACTTGTTACCTTTTCTTCAGGTTGCACAAGAATTATCCATTCAGGATGATATTTTGATGAGAGGATTACAGTTAGTCGTACCTCGTGATTTAAGGTAAATAGTTTTAGACATGGCCCATGAGGGACATCCGGGTATGTCTAGTATGAAGAGAAGAATTAGGTGGCCTGCTATTGATAGATGCATTGAAAGGAGAGTTAGATCTTGTATAGAATGCAGCATTAGTGACAAATCGCAGAAAACATTGGTTTATCATCATGATCCCATTTCTAGACCTACAAAAGTGTGGGAATGAGTGTCACTGGATATTGCTGGACCGCTGTGTTTCGGTCATAATCCAGTTTATGCTATTATCTCAATTGATCAATCATCTCATTGGCCTGAAGTTACATTTGTGTCTCAGGTTACTTCATAGGTTGTTATTCAATTTTTAAACAATGTTTTTGAGAAAGAAGGTTTTCCTGTGTCAATTCTAACTGAAAATGGTGTGCAATTAACTTCGATGGAAATGAAGTCATTCCTTGAAAATCATGGTATCTGTATATTATCCTCAAAGCAATGGGATTGTAGAACGATGGATAAGCGTGTTGAAAGAAGGTTTACAACTTGCTCTAAGCAATGGGAAGAATTGTTATGATGCTGTGAATGAATTACTTTGGAATTACAGGAATACCCCTAGAAGTGAAGGCGACTTATCACATTTGGAAAAAATGAGAGGTAGGAAAAGTTTATGCAATTTGAGTCAACAATGGGCTTTAGTGGACAAAGGGAATGGTATTACCAAAACAATTTTAAAACAATCACATGTTATGGACAATGTTTCAAACAAAATTATCTCTTGTCCTGTAAATGTTGGTGATTAGATACATGTAAAAAAGGGTAGAATTGTCAGAACAGGTGAATCTCGATTTTCTGATCCTATGAAAGTGGTCAGGGTTGGTAGACAAGTTGTGGAGTTAACTGATGGAAATGTTCGGAGTTTTTCAAAAGTTGTGAAAGTCTCTATTGGAGATAATTGTCGTGTGCCTTCTTTACAAAATAAAAAAGTCTTGCATAAAAATCTGAATTGGCGAGAAGGTTGTCAACGTTCTACCAATTTTGGGAGAAACCAGGTGAATGTGAGACAGAGACATGAACCAGCATGGTGTAAAGATTATGTTATGAGTAGATAACTTTCCTTGTTACCGTGGTTCATTTTGTGTTCTTAAATATCTATTTATTTCCGTTTTGCCATTTAAATGTTATGTAATTTCTGCTAATGCAAAAGATTATATATTAATCCAACATTGTGTTTTAGTTAAATTGTACCAATGTTTTTTTTATTTTATAAAGGAGGGAGATGTGTGGTATCCTTTGTTCTTTGGTGGAATCTGGAACACACTTCATGTGAGCCAGATTCCACAGAAGGACAGTTGGCTCAGGCTTCATTACATGACATCTATCTTGTTCCTTCTTATTAATAAAGTAAGAGAACCTACCTCGTCTTCTTGTCTTCATTCAAGAGGAAACGTAACATAATCCCCAGGGATTACTTTGAAAAGAAAACGCCAGTGGGTGCATGGCAGAAAGAAATTGTATTTCAGCTCCTGTTCCTACCGTGAAGGACATGAACAGCATGGGGTTGTCTGTCTGTGAGGGGATGGCCAACCCTCCAGCATGCAAGGCTGTGCACGGTGGAGAGTTGGCTCTACGTATGGTAATAAGATATTACTGTATGTTAAAAAAACAGAGAAATTCACAGAAAAAAGTAACATTATAGTTAGGTGTGATAGAATGATCTGCTTTTGTTGAAAAAAACCCTTAGAAATAGACTGAAAACACAAAGGTAAAATTGACATTATAATTAGGTGAATATGTCAGTGACAACATTAAAATTTGGAACAAAAAAAACACAGAAATTCATCAGTTATAGTTAGTTGAGCTAACTATAATGTTCACATCCGCCATGCATTGCATATGACCTCACATATTACATAACTCATGTCATGTTCTATGTCATAATTTATGCATCACTGATGACATCTCCTCCCCATTGACATAGATTTTACAGTGGAGGAAGTTATAGAGTAAATCAACGCAAGTAAGGGAAGGAAAGCTCCCGGGCCAGATAGTGTTCCCATGGATTTATATAAATCCAATCTATTCCTATGGGGTTCTCTCTTAACTCCTGTTTTAAAAGCCTGTTGTAAGCAGGGATTTATTCCCACTTGGTCTCAGTCAATCCTTGTACCCATTTTTTAAAAAGGAGACCGAAACGATCCAGCATGTTACAGGGCAATTTTGCTTTTGGATGCATTTGTGAAAGTGGCCGGCTGTATTATTTGAAATAGATTGCAGACATGGGTAGAGGAGATGGGCATAATTACAGAACTGCACTACGGTTCCTGACAAGGCCTAAGTACCATGGAACAAGGCCTACATTTAAATCTAATTTGGTGCAAATTTATACATTCCAAACGGGGGAATCTTTTTCTGGCTTTTGTCGACTTGAGTTCAGCATTTGATTGAGTTATCCATCCCAAGCTCTGGTGCATCCTAGAGGGCATGGGGGTTCAATCATATCAGATCTCAAAAGGCGCATAAGAGTTCTTAACTGTGAATATTTTCAGGTACACCTGTGACTGAGTAACTCTGTGCACTGCAGGTAAGGTAAACAACTGTAAATTTCACTGCATGGCACACAGTTACTCCGGGACAGGTGTACCTGAACATATTCACAGTTAATTTAGTATGAGGTACTGACAGCCCTCAAATATTGTGTAGCGCGCAAAAGATAGTTAAGTTCATTAAACAATTCTTTTAATTGAGAAATTTACAAGAATAAAGGTGTGCGCCTCTGGGACTTTGATTTGTTTCTGCACAAAGAGTTCTTACCAGATTAAACAGACCTTCTAGCCCATCTTCCTTCTTCTTATCCTTTTCAACTGCTGTATCGACTGTCTGTCCATCAGATGCCTCCTTCTCATGTGACTGGCTTGTTGTGTCTTTCATTTTGCCTACTGATTGGTGACGGGGTTCTCTCTTAAATATATCTCCCTTTCTAAGATCCAGAGTTGACTCATCTACTTTTCTTGTTCCTATAATTGGGGGAAGGACACGTATCTTTGTGAATGCCATTTTCTGCACAGCATTTTCTTCGCCAGAATGAGTAATGAATTCTTGCACTTGAGTGTTTTCTCCAATATCCAAATGTCTGGGATTAGGGGTTGGCAGTACCATCAGGTCTTCTCTTTGGTGTTGCATTGGACCATCTGTTTGCCCAAGAGGCCTTTTCTCCAGAGAGTATACTGATTGCATCTTCTCCAGAAGTGTACTTTTATCTTTACTAAAGTGTCGTTTGGCTTTGTCCATGTGATATTTCTCACTAGCCAGATCTGATGGACACTCACTTTCGTGTAAAAGAATGACATCCTCCTCCCTCTCCTCATGGCTGTTCAGAGTTATCTGCCCCTTCTGTACCAGGGGCGGACAGAATGTTTCTGCTAGAGAAAAAGTGGCTGTCTCCAAACTTACAGGATAGGTTGCTTGGTTTAAAGACTTGTCCCCTTCCAATACTGAGGCTGACAGTGACACCGGTGTTGATATCAATATATCATCCTGAAATAAATATTCGCTTTTATTTGGACTTCTATGCGTCTCTTCAACTACCAATTGGTGTTTGAAATAAGGTTGATCAACTGAAATTGTTTTTACTTCCTGTTCCAGTTCTTGTGGTGGCAAGTCTGGTTCACTGAGTGATTGACAGAGCTCCTCTTCCTCTCCTTTTGGTGGATGACAGGATTGTTTCAGATGTCTTTCTTCTTCCAATCCTACTTCTTCTAACTCTGGCTCTCCCATAACTAAGTTTTCCACACATCTGCTTTCTTCTGACACTGTATTTCCCAAAAATGTTTCTCTTTCCAGTTTCTCTTTTTCTGATGCAGACTCTTCCATAGATATCTCTCCCTCCATGCTCCCCTCTGCTACTGGTCCTTCAATAAATGTCTCTAACTTCATACTCCCTTGTACTGGTTCTCCCAGAGATGCTTCTTCCTCCACTCTTCCTTTTTCTGGCACCGGTTTAACTAAAGACATCTCATCTTCCACCCTCTTGTTATACAAACTCGTCTCCCACAGAGTTGTGTCTCCCTCCACTATCCAACTTTCACATGATGGCCCTTGCAGTGACACCTCTTCCTCTACTATTGGTTCTTCTAGAGCTCTCTCCATGTTCTCTATGTCTGAGACTAGTTTTTCCTGCTGCCCCTCTTCCTCTTCTCTCCTGTCATCTGATTTTGGTTCTCTAACATATGTCTCTCCCTTACCTTTCTCCGCTTCTGTTACTGGTTTCACCTGATATACCTCTCCATGTACTCTTCCCTCTTCTGAAACTTCCTTCTTCAGAGATGTCTCTGTCTCCCCTCGCCAGTCTTCGCATACTGGGTCTCGTTGCACTGCATCTCCAACTATGGTTATTTCTTCTTTAGCCACTGCTCCCTGAGATCTCTCTCCATGGGAAGTCTTTTTCTCCTCTTGTCTTTCTTCTGATACTGGTTCTCTGGTATATATCTCTTCCTTAACTCTCCCATCTTCTAGCACTAGCTCTGCCTGGAATAGCTCTACAATTGCTTTCTCACCTTCTAACTCTTGCATCAGCAGAATCATCTCTGTTGTCAATCTCAAATCTTGGGATACTGGCGTATGCAGATATGTGCCTTTCTTTATGTTTACTTCTTCTCTCAAATATATCTCCCTTTCTTCTCTTCCATCTTCTAATAATCTTTTCCTCTGAGATGTCTCTTCCCCCCTTTCCCCATCTGATTGTGGTTCTCCCAGAACTGTCTCTTTCTCATCTCTTCTGTCTTCCCCTGATACACTTCCCCCATATGATGGCTCTACCTCCACTCTCTCTTTTTCTGATACAGATTCACCATAATATAGCTCTCCCTTGACTCTTTCTTTTTCTGATATTGGTTCTTCCCAAGATGTATCTCCTTCCTCTTCTTCATCTGATTCTTGCTCTCCCAGAAAAGCCCCTCCCCCATGTCCTGGTTCTCCCAGAAATATATTTGTCACCAACCTCTCTTCTCCTGACAATGGTTCTCCCAAGAATGTCTTTCCTGCCTCTCTTCGTTTTGTTTTATACTCGGATTCTTGCAGAGGCTCTTCTCTCTTCTTTCTTGCTGTTGATACTGATTCCCTGATAAAGGGCTCTTCCTCCACTCTCCCTGTTTCTTCTTCTGATACTGATTCTCCACCAGATAACTCTCCCTCCAGTCCTTCTTCTTCTGATACTGCGTCTCTCTGAAATGCTGCTCCCTCATCTATTTCTTTCTTTTCTAATATCAATTCAACCAGAGATGCCTCTGGATTCTCTCGTACTTCTTTTGATATTGGTTCTCTCAGATATAGCTCTTCCATTCCCCCTACGTTTTCTAATATGAATTCTCCTAGTAATGTCTTTCTCACCATCCCCCCTTCATCTTCTGATACTACTTCTCCCAGGGGTGTCCCTCCCCCTTCACTTCTATCTATTTCTAATAATGATTCCCCACGAGTTGCATCTGGATCATCTCTTACTGCTTTTGATATTGGTTCTCCCAGAGATGGCTCTCCCTCTATTTTCCTTTCTTCTTCTGATTTTGATTTCATTAGAGATACTGCTTCCTCTATTACAACTTCTTCGGATACTGATTCTCCGAAAGATATCGCTTTCTCTTCTACCCATTTATCTATAACTGGTTCTTCCAGAGATGACCATTGCTCCACGCTCTCATCTTCTGGTACCAGTTCTCTAAGTGAAATCTCACCGTCTGTGCTCCATCTTGTTTCTAGTTGCTCAAGGAACTTCCTCTCATCCTCTCTTCCATCTGAATGCGAGCTCTCTTCCCCCAGTTTTACTTCTTTTAATGCAAGTTCTCTAAGGCATATGTCTCCCTCAACTCTCTCTGTTAGAAATCTAGGTTCTGCCAGACATGTGTCTTCTTCCTCTTCTCCTAATTTTTCAGATACATGTTCCATCAATAATTTATTCCCCACCTCTATTTCTTCTTTATCTGATTGTGGTGCTCCCACATATGTCTCTCCCTCAAATATCCCTTTTTCTGATATTGTTTCTCTTAAGAATAGCTCCCACTGTACACGTGTGTCTTCTACTGAAACTGTTTGTCCCGGAGATGTCTCTCTTCCTTCTCTTCCTTCTTCTTCCGACTTTGGTTTTCCCAGAGAAATATCTCCCTCAATTCTCTTTTCCACTAATACTTGTTCTTTTACACGTATCTCTTCTTCCACACTCCATTTTTCTGTCACTGATTTCTTATGAGACATGCTGTCTTCCTTGTCAAATTGGTCAACTTTTTCCTCCTGACAGGTTTCCTCATTTTTCCCACTTTCTCCCTCTAGTAAAGCACCATTACCTATTTTAGATGCTTCATCTTTTCCACTCTCCTGCTCCTTGTGTAGGTCAACTTGGTCCCGTTGAACTGTTCTTTTTTTCATGTGTTGGTCACTGTGTTCCCTGTGAGTGAGTTTTGCCTCTTCCATTTCTCTTGCCTTTAGATTATCCCCCATGTCACCTTGAGTTCTTACCAATTCTTCATTTTCTTCTCCCTCCTCCTTTCGGTCTCCATTTTCCATCATAGGTGTTTTTTCTTTGTCCTCCCCGTTCTTCCGGTCTAGGTCACGATGTTCCATCAGGTACCGGGAAATGAATATCTCCTCCTTCTGTTTGTCACCTTGTACCCACTCAGGTGTTCTCTGTTCCTTCGGTACTTCAGTTTGTTCCATCTGAAAGGCTTCCACCACACCTTCCTTCAAATGTACGTCAGTATGTTCCTTCTTAGACATTTTTTCCTCCTCTTTCTCTTTTTTTTTCACCAGATCAACTGATTGCTTTTGATGTATTGTCGTCTCTTCTTCCTCTCTTTCGCTGAGTTGTAGGTCACACAAATTCTTCAGAAATAATGCCCCTTCTTCGTCTACTTCTTTTACCTGTTGGACACCTAATTCTTTTTTAGATGTTTCCTTGTTGCCCCTCACTAATTCCTCCAATTCGTCCTTCTGTTGGTAACAGGGTCCATGGTGAGTTATATCGTCTAACGCTTGATGGTCATCTTGTTCCCCTGGATAGAGTTCCTCCTTTCCTTCATGTTGTGGATCTGCTCCTTTCTTGTTAGAAAGTTTCATTTCATCATCCAAACTACCCTGCACATTCTCAAAGCCATATATCGTTACCCACGAGTTACTCACCCATGCCCCAATACCTTCCTCGTTTTTTAGCAAGATTTCCACGTCCTGCAGGTTATCTGGTTCTCCTTGAGATGCAGCGTCATCTCCATCATATTGTATGTCACCCTGTTGCTTTTGGACGATGATTCTTCTTTCAAAGTGGTCTTCATTTACCTGCTCAGGGAAATGGTTTGCCATTGGCTTCTCTTTTCGCTCGGTCATTGTTAGCGGCTCCTGTTTTGTGACAAATGCTCTTGAATGGTCTACTATCAAACCTATCATCCTGACCTCGTCATCTACATTAATTTCCTCCCTGTCCCTCTCCTCACTACCCTGTTCCAGTGTGACACTGCCTCTCTGATTATGTTCTTTCTCATCTGTCTTCTGTTCAAGTCTATCCATGGCCTTTCCCTCCATGTTCTGCTTCCTCATTGCAGAATTGGAGGTCTGTGAAGGTTCTTCTTCCTTACGCTTCCTAGATATTTCCTCCTCTCCCTCTACCACCATGACCTCTTCCTGCTCTGTTTCAGCAGCTTTCTCATTAGGTACTTCCTCCCTCTTTTCCTCACCCACAAACTCCTCTTCCCTACCACCCTCTTTCCATTTGACAGTGGTTCGTCTTTGAAGATCTTCCACTGTATTCTCATGTTCTTCTTCGCTCTTTGAGCTCACTTTTCTTTCTTCCTCCTTGTCCTTCATGCGCAGTGTGGCATTAGATCTCCAAAGGTATTCTTTGTTCTCATTTGCCACACTCTTAGGCCTCTCTTCACTGTTTTTCTCTCTGTCCTCCTCTTGCTCTGCTACAGTAGGTGTGCCTTGAGACTCTCTCCCCTCATTCTCCTCATCAACCAACCTCTCCTCTCTCCAGTCCTCCTGACCCAGGGGTGTAGCTCTCCGAGTTGGTTTTTCCTCCTCCATCTGATCTTTCTCACATGTGGGCTGCTCCTCTCTTTTGTATCCTTGCAGTCGACCATCTTCTTCCCCCATGGAGTTTGTGCCCTCATGCTCATTGAAGAAGCTCTCCTTCACTCCCCAGGAAGGTACCTCCGGAGCTCGCAGATACTCTTCCATCTCTGTCAGGAGGATTCCAGTCAGATTCAGGGCTTCCTCTTCCTCCTTCTCCCCTTCATTCTTTTTTTCATTTTCATTCCCCTGCGATAGTGGACTCCACCCAGACGTACGTTCTGTGACTGCAAACAACAACAGAACATTACTCAAATCATGTCCAGTAACTGTAAGAAAACCAGTGTGCAAAATGTCATTGATTCATCAAATGCCACATCAGTAACCCAAGATGAACCTTGGTGCTGATATTCACATAGAAATAATTAGGATTTGACCATCTCACACTCTAGATCAGGGGTATTCAAACTGTGGGGCGCGACCCCCAGGGGGGCCGTGGAGCGATGCAAAGGGGGTCGCGCCTTCACAGTGTCACTTCTGCCCTGGCCTCCAGGGCTTCAGCCCCCCTCCTCCCCCATCCTGTATCTCAGCCCGGGCTGCTGCAGTGCAGCTCGCGCTCTGGGCAGTGTCTGGAGTCTTATCTCCGGCCCGAGTTTTTCACAGGTCTTTAAAGACCATTAGCATATTTACATGCCTTTGTTAACTAATTACCAAAGCTCCGTTTTTTTATGGTTCCAGTACCCCCTCGGCCCCCACTCTGCCTATTCCTTACATTTGTATTTTTACACTTACTACTGTAGAGTGAGAATGCATTTAATGAAAAGAAATCTAAAGTTGGGTTGCAAAAAGAAACATGCCTGCTATGTGTTGTTTAAAGATCATGCAGAGACCTGCTCTTGACACTAAATTGAGTTATAAATAAAAAAGTATGTATTAATTAGTTATGTGACTTTTCTGTCTTTATTCTCTTTAATTATTAGTCATGGATCATTGAGGCATCCCTAGAACACAATTAAAAGTGCTTTCTATTTATATTTGCTGTTCTAAATATTCACAGTTAAGTGCAAAAAATACAGCTGTAGGTGACTGCTTATTTCTGGGCCATCAAAATAATGAGCTGGTAACCCTAATCATTAGACTGGAAGTTTGTTTCAGGATCAGCACATTATTTATTTCCTCCACCCTCGAACCCTGATTAATGCCATTATAGCAATAGTTTAACTTATATCTGAAACCCTACACTTTAAGTTTCTGGGAATGCACCCTGCTTTCAAACTACTCACTTCTCATTCTCGCCTTCACTTTCACGTTCACCCTGCACTCCCAGCGATCGCAATGCACTCACACTGATCACAATGCACGCACCCTGATCACCATGCACACACACTAATCACTATGCACTCACAGCAATCACAATGCACTCACACTGATCACCATGCACGCACACTGATCACCATGCACGCACACTGATCACCATGCACTCACAGCAATCACAATGCACTCACAGTGATCACCATGCACTCACACTGATCACCATGCACTCACACTGATCACCATGCACATCACAGAACTGAGTGTGAGTAAACTATGAGTAGCGCTATAAAAAAATGAAATGTTTGTCAGACAGGTGCTATGGAGAGATGAGGTGTATTGTTGGTGAGTGGTCGTGAGGGAATTCATGGAGAGGGTGGAAAGACTGTTGCACCGTGTTCGACCAGTGTTTGGACAAGCCCTGGCTGGGAGTGTTAACCCCCCCCCCCGAAGTTCGGGTCTAGTGGATCCCCTGCTTCTACCGTTTATTTACATTTGTAGTGCGCTACTGTTACCAAAAGGTGTCCTGGGGATAATAACCATCTGCCTACAATGTGAGAGAGGGATCCGGGGTTGGGAGAGGAGAGAAGAGAGGGATGGAAGGAAGGGGGTGAGAGGAAAGGGGCATGGGTAAACTGCTTAACTCTGCACAAGACCGCCACGGTTTGAATGCACCCTTGCTGCTCCTGGCCATGGCCAGGTGAGCTTCTAATGTGGCAGCGCGTATTCCTGCGGATTGGGAGGCCCTTCACAGAGGTTGACTAGACACCTTTCTGATGTTAATTGCTGTATTTTGGTTATAAACTGGTACTGATGGGGTGAAATCTTTCCTCAGTATTACTGTGTTTTAAAAAGTTATAAATATTAAAGCAATGCTACCCCAAAATACGCAGCATCACAGAACATTATATACATTTTCTACTCACACTATTAAGTCAAGCCTGTCGCATAATTTGGTCCTCACCTTCCTCATAACCTAGAGGTTCAGAAATTTTTGTCAGGAGGGGGTCCTTATGCTTGAAAATGTTGACAGGGGGGTCTCGGCATCCAAAAGTTTGAGGACCTCTGCTCTAGATGAAAACACAGAGTTGGTGGCAGATGTCTGAAGGGTTACCGAGGGACTCACTCATAAGAGGTCCCACTGTTGCGTTGAATAACTATTAATAGGTAAGAGTTGGGTGTGTCTTGGTGAGATGGCAGACCTGAGTACTTAAATTTTGCACTTATTTGTCTACCTTCAACTGTAATTAACTTGCACTCCACCCTCCCCTTTCCCAAACACATTCAGTGATAGAGAAGAGTATAGTAAAGAGTTTGAGTGTTGAGTGAATTATATCTGCAGTTTCAGCAGAGCGTGTTTGTCTCATGAGTAATCCCCAGGGATTACTTTGAAAAGAAAATGACAGTGGGTGCAAGGCAGAAGGAAATTGTATTTCAGCTACTGTTCCTACTGTGAAGGCCATGAACAGCATGGGGTTGTCTGTCTGTGGGGGATGGCCAACCCTCCACCATGCAAGGCAGAAGGCTGTGCACGGTGGGGAGTTGTCTTTAAGCATGGAAATAAGATATTACTGTCTGTTACAAAAAACAGAGAAATTCACTGAAAAAAACAGAGGTTAAAGTAACATTATAGTTAGGTGTGATATAAAGATCTACTTTTGTTGAAAAAAAACCTTAGAAATAGACTGAAAAAACAAAGGTTAAAGTGACATTATAATTAGGTGAATATGTCAGTGACAACATTAAAATTTGGAACTAAAAAAACCACAGAAATTCATCAGTTATAGTTAGGTGAGCTAACTATAATGTTCGCCCCCGCCATGCACTGCATATGATCTCACATATTACATAACTCATGACATGTTCAATGTCATAATTTATGCATCACTGATGACATCTCCTCCCCATTGACATAGATTTTACAGTGGAGGAAGTTATAGAGGCAGCAATCAACGCAAGTAAGGGAAGGAAAGCTCCCGGGCCAGAAATGTTCCCATGGATTTATATAAATCCAATCTATTCCTATGGGGTCCACTCTTAACGTCTGTTTTAAAATCCTGTTGTAAGCAGGGATTTATTCCCACTTGGTCTCAGTCAATCCTTGTACCCATTTTCTAAAAAGGAGACCGAAACGATTCAGCATGTTATAGGGCAATTTCGCTTTTGGATGCATTTGTGAAAGTGGCAGTCTGTATTATTTGAAATAGATTGCAGAGATGGGCAGAGGAGATGGGCATAATTACGGAACTGCAATACGGTTCCAGACAAGGCCTAGGTACCATTGAACAAGGCCTAAATTTAAATCTAATTTGGGGCAAATTTATACAGTCCAAACGTGGGAATCTTTTTCTGGCTTTTGTCGACTTGAGTTCGGCATTTGATTGCGTTAGCCATCCCAAGCTCTGGTGTATCCTTGAGGGCATGGGTATGGATTTACAACGTATTAATTTTCTAAGGCAATTGTACCATGATGCGCAGGCCAGTGTTCGTTATGGTACAGCGGTAGGGGTGCAGTCAGAATTTCCCTGTTAGAAAGGGGGTAAGCCAGGGGTGCCTGCTAGCCCTCTTTCTTTTTACTTTGTACATAAATGGCCTGGGCGCAGCATTAACTAAGGAATGTCAGGATACCCCTCGAATTGGCGGCCGTCAAATTGTAGCGTCATTATATGCGGACAATGCCGTCCTACTATCCCATAGGCAAATAAGGCTGCAAAAAGTTGTTACTAGCTTTGCTGCCTTCATGTAAAATCTAGATCTCCAGGTTAATATTACTAAAACATATGTAATGAAATGTGGCGAGAACAGTTTAAAGTGTCAAGATTATTAACAATAAAAAGCTGGGATTTACTAACTATTACTCATACCTGGGAATAGTTTTTGAAAAAAGGGGCTTGTGAGTAAATGTTGTAAGAGCGAGGAAACTATTATTTGCAAAATCTACGGCAGCTCTGGTGAATTTTGCCAGGAAGCTGGGCAAACGACCTATTGTTGAAGTGTTAAAAATCTATACTGCCAAATGTATTTCAACAGTCATTTATGGAGCCAGTATTTGGGTCGTTACAGACGTACAACCTTTACAATCAGTGGAGAATTTATTTATAAGATATCTTCTAGCGGTTCCTAATAGTATGGCTACTTATATCTGCTATGCAGAACTTGGAGTGCCATATTTATCAGATAAAATCAAAATACAGCCGGTCCTATTATGGCACAAGATCTGGTCTAGTCTCGCCACTGACCTTTATTGTGACGTGATTAATGATTGTCTTAAATTGGTAGGGGAGGTACATATACCATGGCTTAATTAATAAATTTTGTCATTAACCTGTGATGCCCAGAATACTTTTTTAACCCGTCCACTATTGCTACTGTTCCAAGGAAAGTACTAAAGACTATTGGCATGGAATTCCTGGGGAATTGCAGATTATCTCAAGAAATAGTCAAATCGCTGTTAGAGAGAACCAATTGTTATTATCACAACCAGGGATTCAA
Source organism: Lissotriton vulgaris (assembly GCF_964263255.1). Classification (NCBI taxonomy): domain Eukaryota; kingdom Metazoa; phylum Chordata; class Amphibia; order Caudata; family Salamandridae; genus Lissotriton; species Lissotriton vulgaris. The sequence goes on from NC_141695.1 coordinate 1,413,556,635, forward strand.
CCCTATCTTGCAAGTGTGAAGGAAAGTTACAATAGGATGTTGTTAACTTGTTTCCGTTTTGGCAGTTTTTATAGAATGATTGCGTTTCCTAATATGAGCGTATGGTCCCGACTTCTAGACCTGTGTCCTTGTGATGACATTTCCTCTGGATCACTGAAATAATATCTACTACCAAAATATCGAGTTCCCATAATATCGATGAAAAAATATCGAGGGACATAATATCGACTTTCTATCTTCACTAAGGTAAGTACAAAAATATCGAGTTTAAAATATCGAGTGTTTAAAATATAGACTGTCAAAATATCGATTTTTTTTGTCTTTAAAATAAGTTAAAACTATTATAATATTAAATATATTTAATATAAACATTGTTAAAATTATTAAATAAATGTAACATTATTACATAATTAATGTAACTTTAAAAATTTATCATAATAATATATATATATATATGTAAATACATGTTATTAATAAAACATATAGAATATCTTTACCGTAGCATAGCAAAAGGTTTAAATTTATTGTAACCACTCCAGTGGGTGCTACATTAAAGAGATCGTTGGATAGCGTAGGGGTAAAAATTACTATTCCCACTTCAGTGGGTACAAGAGTAGGGAAAGCGTTGGATAGCATAGGGGTAAAATTTACTATTCCCACTCCAGTGGGTGCAACAGTAGGGAAAGCGTTGGATAGCTTAGGGATAAAAATTACTATTCCCACTCCAGTGGATGCAACAGTAGGGAAAGCGTTGGATAGCGTAGGGGTAAAAATTACTATTCCCACTCCAAAGAGTGCAACAGTAGGGAAAGCGCTGGATAGCGTAGGGGTAAAAATTACTATTCCCACTCCAGTGGGTGCTACAGTAGGGAAAGCGTTGGATAGCGTAGGGGTAAAAATTACTATTTCCACTCCAGTGGGTGCTACAGTATGGAAAGCGTTGGATAGCGTAGGGGTAAAAATTACTATTCCCACTCCAGTGGGTGCAACAGTAGGGAAAGCGTTGGATAGCGTAGGGGTAAAAATTACTATTCCCACTCCAATGGGTGCTACAGTAGGGAAAGCGTTGGATAGCGTAGGGGTAAAAATGACTATTCCCACTCCAGTGGGTGCTACAGTAGGGAAAGCGTTGGATAGCGTAGGGGTGAAAATTACTATTCCCAATTAATTATTTTAAATTAATTACCAATTATATTTTAATTATTTACCAATTAATAATTAATTTAAAAAATATAATTAATTTACATAATTATTTAATTAAAATTAAATTACTTCCCACCCTATTCCCCTATAAACACACAACCCGCTACAGAAAATACATTACTAAAAATTAATTATTTATCAATTATTTATTTTTAATTAATTACCAATTATTATTTAATTAACAATTAGATTAAATTTCCATAATTAATTAATTATATTTAAATTACTTCCCACCCTATTCCCCAGTAAACACACAACCCGCTAAAGAATATAAATTACTAAAAATTAATTATTTATCAATTATTCATTTTTAATTAATTAACAATTATATTTTATTTAATTACCAATTATTATTTAATTAACAATTAGATTAAATTTACATAATTAATTCTTTATAATTAAATTACTTCCCACCCTATTCCCCTATAAACCCACAACCCGCTACAGATTTATATTACACAAATATTATTAAATATTAATAACTTACCTTATTTTCGATATTTTTGTTGTCTATATTTTATCTCGTCTATATTATGTCTAGTCTATATTTTTGATTCGATATTTTGGCTATTCTAGTCGATATTACTCGATATTTTTGTTGTCTATATTTTGTCTAGTCTATATTTTGTCCAGTCTATATTTTTTACTCGATATTTTGTCCAATCGATATTTTGGAATCGATATTATGTCTGTTTACCATTTCCTCTCAGTCTACTACACATGTTTTGTTCTTCTGAAAATTTTATGATTTCTTGCTCAGAAGATGGATTTTACCAATATTAAAAAGGTTAGGTCTGAGACAATGTCGGCCTACTTTTTTTTAAATTACAACTTTTGGATAAATACATTTTTACTGAATATTTAGCAAAATATTTGAAGGGTGTGATCAGAAACCTAAAAACTATGTTATCCCCTTAGTTTTAATTGCTACATGAATTTTATTAATCCTTGTATGTATGGCTTTTTAAGGGAATTTATTCTAATGTGATGAAATTAATAATCTATCATCATTTTTGATATTGACACTCTCATTCCTCCAAACTAATGGACATGTAACACATGACTTTTGTTCTTTTATGTATGATACTTTTATGATTTAAGTGTTTAAATCGAATAAAGCTTGTTTTGATTTGATTTGATTTGACATCTCAAATGACATCAGCCAATCTTTTTTTGTACACATTTCTCTATGAACGGATATGTTAGAGCTATGAAATATGGGGCAAAATAGCTCACAATAATATAAAGCATCATTAATACTATCATACATGCAATCCCTATAGGTAAAACCAGCTTCTGGTATGTGCAACATTTGCCCTATACCATAAACTTCAAAGGTAGCCGAGTTCATGTTGAGTAACAACCACAGATAAAAGGGTACCCTCTACTGCACACGGTGTTCAATCTGTATACAACTGTTCAGAGAAAACCAAATTCCTCTAGATACTTAAATTCTGTTACATAACAAATCCCCTACTATGGACAGTTTTTACCCGTATCAAACCCCACTCAGTTACCAAACCTACAGTCAGAAATGAAGTGGGTATCAGTAGAAAAGTGGGTACTGTAAACAGTGTTTACACTATTGATATGTTTAAGCTGTACCACACTGTTTGCAGGCAGTGAAACTCTCATGAGAAATACACAATAGAGTATTAAAAAGTATCTACTAAGAACAGTCCACACTCTTTGCATAACTTGTCCAAAGAGAGACTATTCACTAAAAATAACTAAGGTCTCAAGGTGCTAAAGATCATACTATCTCTAGCCTTCATACTGTGGTGAACAATATTCAGATAGCCCATCTCTGAATCAAAACAAGCACATGTACATAGGTCAGTACCTGGTGCACATAGTTGTCTATGTTATGTAGAAATTGTCATGCTGAGACAATTCTAATACCTCAAACCTTTTAGCATATTGTATGTAGAATCGTTGCCCTGTTGGAAACTTTTTCTGCCGTACCAAAAAACTTGTGTGGAATATGCTGTCACCTGAACATAGATTTACAAAGATTTATAACATGTTCAATACCTACAAAGCCCTAGGATGGATTAGGATCCCATGCATTGAAACACAGGCTGTAACAAACATTTGCAGTGGGTCTCACATTTCTTAGAGTTAGAGCTATTGGCATTGTAAATGCAAATCTTTTTTACTCGTGTGTTTTGTAGTGGATGAAAAGATGTGATGGTAATTGTGTGTTGTAAAACAAAGCATGTTGATTGTGGGTTCTGGTGTATGGGGCTTTCTGGGATACAGTCTAAAGCAATGCTGAATTCATTTTAGCAAATAAACACTATACCGTAATTGAGGACACAATGAGAATGCTTTATTATATCAAGGGAAATTCCTGGTATGGACAATACGAGTCCAAGAGAAACAGGAGTCACCTGATTATTTTATTTGTGGGTAAATAATAACGTTAAGCAGTATGATGGTGCTAATGTTACCTGGTTTCTAAGGCCATGTTGTGCGGCTGCCTTGAATTTTGGTGGGATTACCGCAATGGATGCATCAAAAGAAGAATAAAGAGAAAATCACTGCTTGTAACCAGTAGGTCTGTGGCTGGCACTAAGCGGGCAAGCAAAACACTTCCAAGATACAGAAACAGCCTTGCCAAGCCTTGATTTGACAGACAAAAACCAAAACAGTTAGAAAGAGGGTCCAAGGGATATATAGACCCACACCTGATTTTATCCCCAGCTCCTACTTAATGTACAACACACGAAACACAGGGGGTCTACCAGCTAAATTCTAAAGCTGCACTGTCGTGACTGAGTCCACAGGATCTCAGAGTGTATGTATCACATAGAGACAGCGTATTTCTGAAAAAAGGGAGAGAGGGGTGAACACTACATGCATAGAAGAGACCGGTACATCATAGGTTATTCGTATATGGCTGACTAATCCAAAGCAATTAGTATAGGGTTTCCATCAAATAGACTCAATGATCAGTCCTATCATTTGGCCAAACCCTGGTGCATATTAGGCTGGTCCCCTGATCATTGGGACAAACAACACCGCACCTTATTGCTGTTTTAGGATTTGGTCCACTAAAATAAACAAACAGTTCATGATGACTGATCTTTTGATGGTAAAGTAAACAAGTGCAACAGGAAAATTAGTGACTTAAAATAGGATGGAATGTCCTCCTTCTAACAACTTTATTCTGCGGACAAGACACGCCTCCTAATTAAAAAACCAGAACAGTGCAAAAGAGACAGTAACTAATATCTGTCTAAAAATGGGCCAACATGTTTATGCCTGACGGGTGTTTAATCCCTTGGCATTCATCAGGGCCTCTGCTCTTATAATAGTTGCACTCCTAGTAGTGGAATAAAGAAATCACCACCATCACCAGAGAAATAAAGTATGATAAAAGTAGTTGAATACGGTACAACCTGTAGCAACCGTGGACATTTACCCTCCAATTCACTTTGGCTACTGTGAATTCTGTGAAGGAAAACGTTACATCATTAATACTGTATTGGATGTGTCAGTCCCATATGCATAGTGTGTCACCCAAAAACCAATTGTATATATAAGAAAATTAAATGTTATATGCTCACCCTTAATGGTAGGGGAATAGACCTCACCTCACCTGGACTCTGCTCAGGTTGTAGGAGGCCCCACACTACAAAGACATAGGGAGGAAAACAGGAATGTAGCACAATAAAGCAGACATTATAAGCTTTTCACCATGCCTAAAAATCATTCCTGTGAACAAAATACCCTATATCTAGAGGCAAACATGTGGGGTAGGTCAATCTACAGACTCAGTATGCTAAGCCTCAAGATAACCCAGAAAATTAACTCTGACACCAGGCTATTATAGGTACCAATTGTTCTATTTCAAAAGGTTCTTAAACAGTATAAGATAATTGCCAAAGCTGTCATCTTAATATATATGTAGAACTATGTACTACCATATGTGCTCACCTTTCCGTCAGTACCTCAAGCTCCCATCTGAGGCTTGGGGGAGGTACCGACATGTAGGTGATCTCAGTATTAGTAGTCTTGCGAGGGTTTGTTAGTATGGTAACCCTCCGCCTAGGTAGTCTCTGCTGCCCCCTTGCAGCACTGTTGTAATATATCCCTGCACATCCCTCAACTTTTATTTTATACAAAGGAAGGAGGATAACGGAAGAATAACTTTAGGATGGGCTTAGTAAGTGTGTTTTACTTAGGGAACCAAGCGCACTACTTTGCGCTCGAAAAAGCGCGAGAACACGCGCTCGGAACTACTAGGTGGCGTCATCGCGGCCATTTTTGTAGTTCAATGACTCGGACCTGATTATGATGTGTCCCCGAGCCTCCCTCTGATTATATGTTTTCGAAACGCCCAGGGATGATTGAAACAATTACTTGTTGAGTATGCCCGGTAAATCTATTGATGCTAAAAAAGACGAAGCTGGTAAAGACAAAGCGCACTAATTCACGTTCGAAATAGCGCGAGATCACGCGCTAAGGACTACTCTTTGAGGTCATAGCGGCAATACTTGTAGTTTATTGACTCTTGCATACCAGTAATCTATGTGGCAATTATATCGAGTTGTTAGAAAACATAACTGGAAATAAATTCCGAATTCCTACATGTAGGAAAGCCGTCATGGTATTTGTTCATAACTGTGTTGTATTAAGGAAGTCTGGCATGCTCCATTTGTAATGTAAACAGCAGTAATTAGGCTCGAGTGTATAAATCATGTAAGCAGGAAACCCTGAGCCCTGGCATGCTCCATTTGTAATATAAGCTGCAACAATTAGGCTCGAGTATGTAATTCATGTAAGCACACCCAGTCACAGTCAGTGCATCACGATTAACGCTCACTGGTGTTATCATAAGACTGCAATATCATCTCACTAAGGGAGATAATTCCCTCGGGATAGTAATACCGGTATTGCGAATAAGTCTACGAGGCTTCAAATGTATCATATACCTGACACAGCCACGAATGACAATGTAAACGCCTTTCTGTTACAACTGATGCGCAAATCCGTCGACTCGGATTGAGTCCGGTATGTTTATGGTAGGGATAAGCATAGTGGTGCATCCTAAATACTTGATATTACATATCAGCATTGGACCTTATACTGGGAACCAGCTTGCAAATTAGTTTCTGACTATATTGACCTTATGGAATAGGGCTAGGTTGGTAATAACCTCTAGTAGACGCAGAGGCAGATCACCATAATAAGGTCCAAGGAATATCATCATTTAATCCCCCTTTGTCAGACTGAAGCTTGTAAATCCATTTATGTTCCTTTCGGAAAAGGTACCCCGACACATCACTTATGTAGCCGGGTATGTACGGCTTCTCCAGGACAGTCCATTGGAAGTCCGTTTCAAGGTGTGCCTGATCCAAGAAAGGCTGCCTCACGCTGTGCAAGGACCCCCATTGTGGACCTGCACCTTCTTGACTCCAGATTTTTGGACCAGGGCAACGTTCCCCTCGAATTCTTCGCATTAACGTAGATTCTATCCCTAGGGGTTTCAAGCTTAATTATTAACTCTTTAGGCAATCATTTGTGTCCTGAGGATGAACCAATAATTTGTGAGGTTCGAAACATCGTCGACAACTAGTGCACTAAATGCATAGTTAACGTACAACTTGAACATGCATATGTGTATACTGAGGATTATCATTGTGCAATTTTGATTGTCAGATAACCCGATTTTGCCTGAATATTCCTTCCCTTGTGTTTGTTCCCCAAGTGTGTTAGTCGGACATCGGCTGGTGTCCCACGTCCATCGCACTCTGTGTTTTATTCCCTTTGTTTTATATTATTGCTACCAAGAAATTAAAGTGTCCGGCTGGGCATTCTTAAAAATATAGCTCTATTTAGTCTATATTTATTGTTAGAATTTCCTCTTCTTTACTAAGGACCTCTGTTTTTTGAAAATATGATCCAAGAAATGTCTGGTAAGTTTGGTGTGACTTTTCTTACAGCGGAAGGAGCTCTTATGTTCTAGCATTCTTGTACGGACTTTCCGGGTAGTCATGCCCACATATCGTATGGAACAGGGGCATGTCAGCATGTAAATTAAGTTGGTACTATTACAATTGCTGAAATTGCACTGTAGCCAAGGTCAATTTGTACCTATATCTATCTCCCTTGTGTGTTTTGTCTGTGGGCAGACCGAGCAGGTACCGCAAGGGTGATGCCAACCACTGGAGGGAGATTCCATAGGGTTTCACCAAGTTTCTTAGGAGTCTCTTTAGGGTGTGTGTGAACAAGTCGATCTCGGATGCTACTAGCCCTTTTGAAAGTAAACAAGGGTTGCGCAATTTTTTCTTTGCCATGGTTCAGAAGGCGCCAGTGTCTTCTTACAATTTTTTGGATGACATTGCTTCTGGTGTTGAAGGTGCTCACAAAAGTGAGTCTTTCCAAAGGTGGTTTAGGAATTGGAGCTTCAAGGAGAGGCTCTCTGTTGTTGTTCAACGCTCTTTTCCTTGATCTTTTTATGAGCGAATTGGGATAATGTCTATCCCTTAATTGTGCACAAAGATTACTAGCATGTACATCAAAGTCCTCTCTGTTAGAACAGTTTCTACGAACACGTAGAAACTGGCCATAAGGTAAATTCTGGTGCAGGGACTTCGGATGATAGCTCTCTTAAAGGAGGAGTGAGTTCCGCGCCATAGGTTTCCTGTAAAGTTCACTCTGCAATCCTGCAGGAGTGACACAGATCGACAAATCCAGGAATGCAATTCTTTCCTTGTGTGCTTCCATGGTGAATATAAGAAAATAGTTTCTACTGTTTAGCCACTGATGGAATTCTTTGACTGAATCTAGCGTGCCTCTCCACACCACCAACACGTCGTCAATATAACGCTTCCACCACCTAATAGAGGTGTGGAAGGGGTTGGTGGGTGTCAGTACGTGTTGTTGTTCGAACTGGTGCACGTATAAATTCACCAGGCTCGGCGCGAAAACGCTGCCCATACTTGTTCCAGAGATCTGGAGAAACAGCTTATCCTCGTACTTGAAATAGTTCATTTTCATGGCCATGGTAGCTAAAGCCATTATGAACGGTACTGGAGTGATGGTCTCACCTATACTATCCCTCAGGATGGATGTTACAACTTCCAAAGTCTCATCCTGAGGGATAGAGGTGTACAAAGATTCTACATCGAAAGAGACCAACAGGTCTCTTTCACGATCGAAATCTATTTCTGGTTAGACACGCAGCACATCTTTAGTGTCCTGCAAATATGTAGGCATTTGTTGTACAATGGGCCGCAGAAAGTAATCTACAAAGGTTGACAGCGGCTCCAATGCAGACCCTATTCCTGAAATGATAGGCCTACCGGGCGGCGGCCTCTGCGGTTTGTGTACCTTCGGTAAAAGGTAAAAATAAGGTGTTATTGGATGTTTTGCAACCAGGTATGCTTCCTCACTTTGAGTAATCCAACCCTCGGAGAGTGCCTCTTCAACCATATCCCGTATCTGCTTGATGACTTCCTCAGTAGGATCTATAGACAAAGGAGAATATGCCTGTCTGTTATTTAGTTGTCTATAGCACTCAGTCTGGTAGTCAGTAGTGTTCAAAATAACTATAGAGCCGCCCTTATCCACGGGCTTTATAGTTATTGACTGTACCTCAGAAAGTGATTTCAGTGTTGTTTGTTCTAATTTAGTAAGGTTGTTGAACGACCTGACTCTTGTGCTCCAGTGTCATCTGCAACATCTTGCTCAAACACCAGAACCTGTGGCGGAACCGTGTGAATCGGTGGTTGGAATTTGGATTTAATTTTCAGACCAGTGTTTATGTCTTTCGTCTGGCATTCGTCATTGCTCTTATCTTTGAAGAGATAGTGAAGTCTGAGTTTTCACGAGGATGCCCATAATATATGGTCTTCCAAAAGTCCATAAAGATCGTAATAATCCACCAATGCGCCCCATCGTTTCCACCATTGGTTCGGCCACAGAACCTTTGTCGAAATATATCGACAAATTCCTGAAACCGCTCGTTTGCAAACTTAGGTCCTATGTCAGAGACACTGGTGACTTTATCTCTAAGATCGAGAAGCTGCCTTTTGATCCCTTCACTGAATTCCTGGTCACCATGGATGTGGAATCTCTGTATTCCAATATCCCACAGGAAGGGGCACTGCTTGTCCTTGAGGAAATCTTGATTCGGCAGGTCAATCTCCCCAACGCTCGTGTGATTCTTGAGTTCCTCAGGATTGTATTGGGCGAAAATGACTTCGAATTCAATCAGCAATACTTCCATCAGGTAAAGGGGGTCAGCATGGGGGCCTCCTGTGCACCCAGCGTGGCCTGTCTTTACATGGGCCATTTCGAAGAAATAAATATCTACAATGAGATGGCCCCATTTTATGAGAACGTGCGAGCCTGGTCGCGCTTCATCGATGATATTTTTTTCATCTGGAGCGGCGACCAGACTTTGCTGAATGAATTCATCAGTTGGATTAACTTAGCTGACTCGAATATTCGCTTCACTGCCAACATTAGCAATGAAAAAGTTGAGTTTCTTGATGTGTGGGTAGAACATTACGATTAACAACTGCATATATCCCTCTATACTAAGCCTACTGCTACAAACACACTGCTGGAATATGGGAGTTTCCATCCTCGCAGCCAGCGAGACTCAATTCCCTTCAGCCAATTTCTTAGGCTGAGGAGAAATTGCTCTTGAATGAAAGACTTTTTATTCCAAGCAGATATTTTAAAGACGAAGTTGGCAGCAAGAGGTTATCCCCATCGCATTGTACGTGACTCCTTCAAACGTGCAAGGTACTTCGATAGGGATAGCATGTTTGAGAATCAAAGTAATGAAAAACATGAGCGTTTGGTATGCATTACCAAGCACTCAATGATTGATAACAAACTAAGACAAGTGGTCAATTCCCACTGGCATATCCTGAACACTGATAACCAAATAACGAAACCCATCTTTGCGTTTCGTCGCAATAAAAACCTGCGTAATCATCTGGTACAGGGACCAGTCAAGATTCAAAAAGAACCTAAACAGATCGGTGTATTTGGTTTGCCAGCTATTGAAGAAAACCATTGTTGTGGCACCAAATCCACCAGATCTTAGAAGCCATTTGGGCCTTCCAACCATGACCGGGCATCATAAATGTGGACAATGCAAGGCGTGTGATCTATGCTACGAGGGTACCACATGTACACACAACAACAGAACTTACAAGCTACCACATTTTACCAAGTGCAATAGCTCCAACGTTATGTATGCCATCCATTGCCCCTGTGGTCTTATATCTGTTGGCCAAACCACCCTGAAAGCCAAGGTCAGATTTCTTCAGCACATGAGCAGAGTAAGATGCGGAGTTCAAGGGGCACCTATGGTCGAACATTTCACGACACACCACCATTCTCCTGACAACATAAGATGGTGGGTCATAGAGAAGATCAGTCCCAATGCTAGAGGTGGTTTATTGACAAGGGCTCTGAACTATAAAGAATGCAGATGGATCCACTCACTTAACTCAGTACAGAATGGGTTGAACGAGATGGAGGAGACCCCAAAGCAAATGGGGCAACTCTAACTTGCCCAGGGCCTGACCTCTATGTCGACTAGCCTGCAGTGCCCTCTTCAGGACCGAATGTTAATTTACCACTGTGAAACACTGTACATATCATACACATAATATCCAGTGGACGTTCAGACGAGCCATAATGGGCACTAATGTAAATTGACCACATAAGTCCTTTATATAAGGTACTCTAGGTGACTATTAGTTTTATCCTTAACACTGTACATATAATGCACGGAAACCTGATGCATGTTTTTTATTGCATTGTACGTTCTCGTGCACATCTTACGCAAACGTGCACATCACGCCTAAACAAATGTCTTCTATTGCCATATGAAATTACCTTGTGCCCATTAGTTGTAATTACATTAGAGCCGTATACACATTGCACGTTTAATTCCAAGTGCTTACTTTGTTGGTAAATTATTGTTTAAAGTAAGGACTCATGTGTAATTACACTACATTGTGTGTGTAAATCGCATTGTTCGATTTACCGTTATACAGACAATTAATCAAAATTATAATGTATGTGTTCTCCACACTGTGCACGAGAATATTTATGTCACGTTTAGTTGAAGATACCAATGTCAGACCATAAGTAACATGCAAATCATCTGGTTTCCATGAGAGGTTCAATACTTCGCACAGTCGTTGTATTGTCACACTTAGCGCTCCGTCACTCGTACCGCAATAGTGACGGCTTGATTGGGGGCATCTCCTAGTCCGCCATCCACTCACTGACTTCCACACGCACCGGTAGGAAGGTGCTGTGGCTAGTTGCCATGCAACGAGGCAACACCACAAGGCTCATGACGCGATCGAGCGCCAAGCCTTTTTGGGTTACCTAGCAACTAACGTCCCTCGCAGCTAGATCTGTAACGCGCGATGTACAGGCGCACGTTCCTCCGTCTTTTGTTTGCATATCAGCAGGCTCACACCGAGTCTTACTGTTGATGCATACTGACGAGCCAGGACTCACGCTTGCGCCAGTGTCCAACCTTCCACCCTCCAACGATTCATCATGAAGGTGAGCAGCCCGTAATGGATACTTTGACTATATTTACATGTTCAAATTCGTCGCGAAGCTAGAAGGCTGTTTGCTAATTTAATCCTGCCTCCCTACAGAGTTTGACTAGAAGCCTTTGACTAACGCTTGAAGCTCACCGCGCTATTGGAACCTCTTTGACTCCAACTTCAGGTGAGCAAGCCATGTAGGTCTGTAACTTTGTCTAGAAGCCCCCCTTTACCACAATGCCAGTTCGTGGTGTTCAATCTAATCCTATTCCCCACAGAAATGTACCAGATGTCTTGAAACCTCCAAGGATAATCGCCCCCAGCAGTTCTATCTGGGTGAGTCTTTACTTTATTGAACCAAGTAGGCCCCTGACTCACCAGAAAGGAAGACTCTTACTTACCTACCCATGTCCATTTGTTTAGACATCCCAACGAGCGAGGTCATTGTGGAAGATACCTAGGCTCCCAACATGTTTACTGTTACTATGAATTGCCTAGCTTCTATTAGGTGAGTTATCCACCATCATGTGTGCCCTGATTAACTTGAGCATACAACTTCTACAACACACCTGACCATGGCATCTTACTACTTAGAAGCTGTCACTCTCCTGCCCCTGTCCTGATCAAGACCCGCACTGACTACATAGTGGTGCAAACACTGGGTTGAAAAGTCGACACTATCTCCTGGACCAGTTGCAGGAGTCTGCGAAAAATGAATTGACTCAGTTCGCAGAACTACATAAAACATTTGCCTTCTTGTCTCCCAAGTCCTCTAATCCTTTTTAGACACATATTACGCACTATCACTATGTCACTGAGCACCACATGTCACCTTGTCACAAATTGTATTTCACTGTGTGCTTTGACAGCCTTTCTAATGTTCTTGGGTATTTATATATAAATGACGTAATTTATAAAGAAACCCCGAAAATACCCTACACGGTTTTCTGTGTGTGTTGGTTATGATTAATCGCTTTCTATGAATAACCAATGATTTGTGCAATTGTTTAAGGAATTTTCTCACCCGACAGAACCATTGTTACTTTTGTATTCAATTCACATCAGGCAGGCAGACACCTAGCACACAGAAATGCCAACCTCTAAAAGTTTTTTTTGAAAAATAGTTATAATAAATCTGCACACACCATAGAGTATCATTTACTATCACTATTCCAAATATACCAAACCTGACCACGCTGCGCCTCCCATATCAGTAATTACCACTGAAACACTTATCAGGAAATCACCAATGCAATCCTATAGGAGGGCAGCCCCACATTAGTGAGAAACCAAAAGTGGCTGTTTGTCACTACCAGGGCATGTCACACACTTAGGGTACATGCCCTATCTTTTACCTACAAATCACCCTGCCCATAGGGCTAGCTAGGGCCTACCTTATGGGTGACTGACTTGTAGTAAAAGGGGGTGTCGTGGACACTTTAGGTGCCACGTCATAGCAGCAGTAACACTGTGCCCACAGGCCCTGCAATGGCAGAGGCCTGAGATAGGTTTGAAAGGCTACTTTAGTGGGTGGCGCAATCAGCGCTGCAAGCCCACCCGTAGCATTTAATTTACTAGCCCTGGGTATGTGGGATACGACTTTACAAGGGACTGACAGGGAAATTAAATAGGCCAAACAGGTTTAGACCAATCTTACCACATTTATCACAGAGAGCACACCCACTTTACACTGGACAGCAGTGCTAAAGTGCCCAGAGGCCTAAAACCACCAACACCATGTCAGAAAAAAGGCTATTAGAAAGGCAAAAAGTTTAGGGATGACCCTGCAAAAAGGGTCATGTCCAACACAACCCCTTCCAGCCAAAACGCAGGGTAGACCAATCACCACCTTGATGGGCTTCCCTGCCTTGGGCAATAGAACACGGACCCGGGCCCGCAACTGCAAGGACACCCTACAGTTCCACGCTACTCTGAACCCACGTGGTTCCCTCTGTCAAAGCTCTCCGGACCAACTAGGCTACCCCACTGGTACTACCTAGCTATCCATGGTCAGGAGCAGGCCCTAGGCCACCCAGATGGCACTGGTCCTTGCCAATCCACAGAGTGGGGGCCAGCAACCCCAGGCACATTATTATTATTATTATTATTATTATTTATTTTTGTAGAGCGCGTAGTCACCCGGAGGTATCCCAGCGCTAAAAAAATCCTATCTCCTGAGTACAGTGGACCAAGGGAGGGGGAAAGGAAAGGAAGGGCAAGGAGGAGGACAGGGAGGGCGGACCAAAGGAACAAGATAAGGGCCAGGAGTGATTCACTGTGGGAAAAGTTGGGTTTTAAGCAGTTTCCTAAACCGGAGGTATTGAGGTTCGAGACGCAGGACTCGGGGGAGGGTGTTCCAAAGTCGTGCAGTCTGGACTGAGAAACGCCTTCCTCCCGATCGGGCACTCTTGAATTTGGGGGCAACAATGAGGTTTTCGGTGTCGGAACGGAGAGGTCTTGAGGATTTGTAGGGGGCGATGAATTTCTTGAGAGCAGGGGGGCCTTGATTTCGTCGTAGTTTGTAGGCCAGACACAGGGCCTTAAATTTGACCCGCTCTCTTATAGGGAGCCAGTGGAGGAGTTTTAAGGCCGGTTTGGCCGACACTCTGGCAGGAGTATTCGTAAGGATACGGGCCGCGGTATTCTGAATTCTTTGCAGTTTATTCAGAGTCATCTCTGGGGCGCCCAGGTATATCACGTTGCTATAATCAAGCCTCGAGATTATTAGGCCTTGAATAAGCAACTTTTGGGAGTTGGGGGGCAGGATGGGTAGGACTTTCCTCAATGACTTCAAGAGACCAAAGCAGGTCCCGGCCACTTTCTTTGCCTGCACATTGAACGAGAGGTCGGTGTCAAGCCACACTCCCAGGCTCTTTACTTCCTCTCTGGGTTCTGGAGGAGGGCCCAAGCATGCTGGCCAAATGTTCGGGGGCAGTGTAAGTCCTTTTGGGCCCAGGAGCAGAACCTCCGTTTTTGATCCATTTAATTTTAGGGCAGAAGTGTTCATCCAATGATGGACCTGCGCAAGACAATTAAATAGATCTGCTGGTTGTTGTTTGGGGTGGGATAGTGACACAACCAGTTGTGTGTCGTCAGCGTAACTGACGACACTCACTCCGAATGGAATGATGACCTCCTCCAATGTGGACATATAGATATTAAATAAAGTGGGGCTCAGGGAGGAGCCCTGAGGCACGCCACATTGGAGGGGAATTTCGGAGGAGCGGGCGTTGTTCTCCCAGATTTGATAAGTCCTTTGAGCCAGAAAAGATGTGAGCCAGGCTAAGGCGGAGCCCTCTACACCGGCTCCCTTGAGTCTTTTGATAAGGAGTCGGTGGTCAACGGTGTCGAAGGCCGCGCTTAGGTCGAGGAGGATCACTGCCACTGATCCTCCTCCGTCCAGTAGCGTTCTGGCCTCTTCAACCGCTGCTAGGAGGGCGATGTCTGTGCCCTGCCCTGGGCGAAAGCCCGTCTGGGAGCTTTTTAGTATGTTATTGCCCTCCAGGAACTGGGAAAGTTTTCTATTCACCAGTTTTTCAGCAATCTTGCTGATTCCTGGGAGTAGGGAGATGGGCCTATAGTTCGCCAGATTTTCGGGGTCGAGGGAGGGTTTTTTTAACAGAGCTTTCACGACCGCCGCCTTCCAGCTTAGGGGTACGACTACCTGTTGGAGTGAGGTGTTAATCAGGTGAGTCACAGGAGGGATGATCGTGGAGGCTACCTTTTTGAGAATTCGGAGTGGGGCGGGATCCTTAGGTGAGCCGCTTTTTATGGATGTTAATGTGTCTTCTACTTCTTCAGTCGTGACTTGGCCCCAAGAGGAGAGACGGCAGGATGTTGACGGTTTCGGGAGATCGTGTTCCTCGTCCGGAGTCACGGAGGGAATCGCCTCAAGGATTTTTAGGATTTTCCCGTGAAAGAAATCCGCCAATTGTTGGCATTTGGTCTGGTCAGCTATAGGGTCAATGGGAAGTTTAGGTCCGGGTGCTGGGGGTTTCAGAAGGTCTTTTAGGATAGCATAGGATTCCTTACTGGAGCATACTGCTTTCTCTATTCTCTCCTGAAAAAACACTATTTTGGTTTTACGGATGGTGGTTTTGTAATTAAGGAGAGAAGCCGAGTAGATCTCTTTGTTTGATTCTGTTTTGACTTTCCTCCAGGATCGTTCCGTTCTCTTGCACTCTTGACGCAGGGCTTTAAGCTCTGGTGTGTACCATGGAGCCGAGGCTACTCTTTTGAGGTGTTTAAGAGAGGAGGTTTTAGGGATGAGTGCATCAAGAGAGGAGATTATCCATTCGTTAACCTGCCCGTCAGCCATAGCTGGATCGTTGGAGAGCTCAGGAGTGGACTCAGCTAGAACGGCGGCCCATTCCCCATTCCCCATAGTACCCATTCTCCTCTCTACCCCTCATCAAGGCAGTTAAACACTGCCACTGATCCTCCAGCCTATGGTCCGATTCCTCAGGCTGACCAGAAGTCACGGGCGAGGCTCTCCTCCCCTACCTCTCCTTCTAGCCTCCGCACTCTCCTCCTTTGAGAGGCACCCTCAGAACACAAATCTCACCAGCTGAAACTCCCTAACAGGATGCCAGCTCACTCAGACCCTCTGAGACTCTTGTCTTCCGAAAAACAAAGCACACAGCACAGTTCTTCCTCAAGCAGGGGGGACACAGCATACAGCAAAGTCCCTTTGTCCTCTCCCTCAGCAGAAACAGCAACTCCAGGCCTGCCCTAGACACACTCAGGCAGTAATTGTCCTCAGTCTCTTCAGCTGATCTTTTTTGGCAGGGATTCCCCCTTGATCACAAAGATTCCAAGTCTCCCAACCTAGGGTCTCAAACCTCAGGTTGCACCAGGGTCAGAGGCCAGGACTCCCTCCCTCTGCACCCCCTTCAAGAGGCAGTGTGTTGCGCAAACGCTTTACACATTGCTTCTGGGATAAGCCTGACTGCTTGTGCCAAGTTACCAAGGGGGTGAGCAGGGGTTATCTTCAGTGTGTAACTCCCTTGCCCTGACTAGAGTGGTGGTTTCTGCCTGGCTTTGGCGCAAGCCTTAACCAACCAGAAATCCCATTTCTAACACCCACCCACCCATTTTTTGATATGGGAGCCTGTGCACACGTCTATACGCAGGCTCCCATAGAGTCAATAGTAGTCCAGGTGAACCTAGTACGTATTCTTACGGATGCATCGTACTCGCTCGTTTGGACTCCCCGAGCACGTTTTGTTCAGAAACCCTATGGATCCGAGTCGTACGGAGGGCTTTCCAGACAAGATCGGAATTGGGCCCATAATATTCAAACATACTACATTTGACTATTTATTAACCTTTTTTTCTTGACAGGCTACTTTGTAGGAATGGATTTGTAATACATCCAGCAAACACTCTCCACTTGCAGAAAATGTATTATTAGAACATATTTAAAGAATATTTATAGAAAGTCTGAGAGGCTAGTCTACATGAAAGTCCAGTAGCACCTCTGTGTCCGATAAAATGGAATTGCATCAGTTTTATGAGGCATTTGTAAAATGGAGAGGGACCCCACGAAAACGGTATGAAACAAATGCACTGGATTATCTCAAATACTTTAGCGTATTTATTAAGGGAGTTGTACATATCACACTGGTAGCTACTATGTGCTACCATTTCAAGAGATACCATTCCTTGTCTACAGCAGTATGCCTTGTGCTGCAGACAGTTGTGAAGCTACCAGGCCTGGCTGGTATTTAACTTTTTCGTAATCACTTACCTCCGGGGTCTCTGATGTGTGAATTCTGCTTGAGTCTGTAGACTGGGGCTCCTATGCTTAGGCATCTCTGAATGGTATCTCTCGAAATGGTGCACGCCACATAGTAGCTATGCAATGCCAATAGCTCACACTTTCAGTAATGTGAGAGCTATTGTATTTCAAAGCAATGGCGGCACCCGCGCTTTAGGTTAGGATGTTTAAAGCTGAAACACGAGTGCCGCGATTGAAAAAAAACTACTAGAAAAAAAAGCGGTTGCGAGTGTCCCAGTAGCGCCAAAAGTGAAATTGTGCTGAATGTAAACAAAGCACATCATCCTGCCTCAAGCAGGACAAACTCACTAAAGAATATAGTGCTTACTGTGTAAGAACTGAAGTAAAGGGGCCAGTAGCCATAGGAGGATACAAATGACAACATGGCAGTACTAAGGAGGGACCAACTAGCCTATTGAGGAATCAGACACCAGCATTTACGATGGACAAAGACAGAAGCCAATGAAAAATATAGGTGGGCTTCTCCTCCGTACTGTACCTACAACAGATCGCCAGAGCAGCGCTTGCGCATTGCCTCAGGCTTGACCTAAAATATTAGGTAGAAAAGTAATATGGTAGTTACTCGCTAATATGTAAACTATAAAACAAACTAACTCACTCATTGGATGATGCCAATAGTGATGTCATCAGAGCTGTCATAAATGATGTCATAGAACATGCCATGACTGATGTTATGTGTGAGGTCATAAGCAGTGCATGGTGGGGGCACAAGTTAAAGTGAGCACGGCTAACTATTACTGGTGTTTTTTTAGTTCACAACATTAATGTGGTCACTGACACATACATCTAACTATAATGTCACTTTAACCTTCGTTTTTTCAGTGTGTGTATATATATTTTTTACACATTTATATGTAATAATTCTAAGATAAATAATTGTTTTTTAAAGTTATAATATGGAATACTTTTAAATAGATATTATTACCTATGTAATCTTGATATACAGGGTCATGATATTTTGGAAATTATATTTTTGCAATTTACACTGTAAGTATGTAAACTCAATATTTAGGACCACAATATTTTTGTATTTTGGAGAAAAAAATAGGAGCTGTTGTGGAAATGTTAATGCTTAAAATACTGTGATGTAAAAGTTCTTCAAATCCCCATTATTAATGTGTTTTGTTTGAGGCGGGTCTAAACAACTCCTAATTAACATACATGCATGACAAGATCAGTGTTGGGGGGCAAGCGATCTAAAGGAAATATATTTGTTGGACCATAGGGGTTTGCAACGCTGGGAGAGCCCTGCCCCAGGGGAACAGGGAAAAACATATTACAGTTTGGTAACTTTGATTACAGTGGCAAATGGCATGGCTCGAGGGTTGCAGGGCGGGCATGTGGGGGAGGTGGGGCGCAGGGGCCAGGGGGGCAGGACGGGTCGCAATGTAAATTTTATTTTTAATAAACACTTACCTTGCCTCTGTGTCCCACTTCTCTACTCCTGCTCTCCTGTGTCAGACTCCAGGAACAGGAAGCACAACCAGGCTCCCCTGACCAACCACAATGGAGCAATGGAGCAATGCAGCGTTGCAATTGGTCTGAGTGCTGTAATTCGGCGTTAAGCCATGGACGGGCGGGCCTGGACATGTTCTCCAAGCAGGCTGTAATGCAGTTTGCATGGAGAACACAGAAAAAACACATACTGTTTTGGGTGGCCAGAGAGGGCTGGACAGTCACTGTGCACTTAGGAGTGTTCTCCTACTCCTCCACTGCTCTGCAGCCCCGCCCCCTCATGAAAGCTGTTGCAGCAGGAGTCCAAAATAAAATGATAATAAAATTGTTATTATCATTTTATTTTTACCTTTCTTTTACTGCTTCAAGGCAGTGGGGCGACGCTCCTCTGCCTTAGCGGAGGAGCCGCCCCTGTTTGATTAACAAATCTTGAGTATCTGCTACTTTTGTGTTTCACCAAGAAAGAACCAGAGGACCGCTTCAATGCTTGGGGTGAAAACAAAAGGGTGTAACAGTGCAGACTTTTGCATTGCTTTTACATAACTCAGAATGAGAGGTAATCTGTGGATATTTATGAGCCTGTGCATGAGATGGTCTGGTCTCTTGAGCTTAGTATCTCACATAAATAACTGACCCTTGATAGAGATGATGGTTAGCTGAAGCATTAAGCTGAGAAGGGGCTCTCCTTTGGTCACAATGGGGATTTGGGGGCAGCCGAGTGGAGGGAGGTCTTCCCCCAGGGTCTTTGGGGAAGTGGTGCAGTCCAGAGGACTACACTGAGGGTTTGGGCTACCTTTGGGCTATGGTATAGCCGAAATATAAAGGTCCTCCGTGGTAGCACGGTGGCTGGCAGCTAGCATTAGCTTTTGTTCTCCTCCAGCCCGTCCCTTCAGTTAGGGTTCCAAACGAACTTATTTGAGGGGCTTTATGTACAGATGCACAAGGAGAGATGTGTTTCACTTGTCACTTGATTCAGGTGCACTAATGGTTAGCTGAGAAGTTGCCATGATTTACAGAAGTTTATTGTTTGTGAGCTGAAGTTCAGGCTGAAAGGGAACGGGTAGGAAGTTCACGCCTGGACGACATAGGAAGTTAAAAGAATAGGTAAGTTCTACTGTTCTTTGTAGTACATTTACAGTAATGTATTCTTTTAAACTTGAGACTATTTTTACTCGGCTGAGTTGTACAATAGTCCATGATTTTAACTGTATGTTTATGTGTTTTTTTGTAAATACAGCCCTGAAGAAGTCCTTTCCAGGACGAAACGCGTCGGCTGTTCGTTTTTCTACTGTTGATAAATAAACCAATCAAAGAAACCAGATCTCTGGACGTCACTATTTGTGCCTTCACAATTATTGTGTTGTTTTTGGACATTTCAATTTATGGTGCACCTGTGCTTTTTTCATTATAGGTTCAAAGAGTGGTTGAGGTAGGAAAATGGAATGGTTTTTAGAGGTCCCACTCTCCGTTGAGCAGCTCAGATATAATTATGTTATTCAAGATTGAAGATGTTATCGGGGAGGGTTAATTTAGGGGTGGGGTAGTTTATCGTGGATGAGTAAAGATGTATAGTGAGGCAATAGTGTGTACAGCAAAGGCCCACGTTATGTTGTAATGTGCACCTGTTTCAATAAAGCAGCCTTTTTCACATAACCCAGTTGTCAGTGGTCCGTGATGCCCCTCCTCCCCAAATAGTCAGTGCTAAAGTGGTGGTTATTGTAAGGTGTAAGGACAAATGCAGGCTCCTTACTTGGGTAATAAAATGTGGACATTAAGCACCCTTTAGAGGCCCCGGGGAGTGAATTGTCTTCCAAATAACCATCCCCTGAGCCTGCAGGCTGCTGTCTTTCTGCACTTCGCCTCTGGGTACCTACACCCAAGGTTAAATCTTCGATGCAGGTTTTATGGATGCTCCTGGGTTGTGCTCCATCTGAGATTTGACTGTCAGAGGAAGGATATGGGAGTGAGTCTTCGAGGCGAACCTCATTCATTCCTCCAGGCTGTGATCCTCCCAAACCTCGTCGTTGGGAGAGCAGGCAGGGAGATGCTTCTTCCCCAGAGGCATCACTGACGCTTCCATGTTGCAGCCCTCCCGAACTTTGTCTTTTTAAGGATGATACCCTCCGCAAGGTGACCCGGCTCCACTGCACACTGAGATCCAAGGTGTTCGTAGATACCTAGAACAAGGGAAATTCATTGAAGATGAGAGACTGAGCAACAGAACAAAATACCTCCTCACTTGCTATTTCCCATCTTAATGGTTTGCCTCTCTGTCCCTGTTCGGGCTTCCTTTAATGCCTGCATGCTTCTGATTAAATGATATCTATTCACTCAGGGTTTTGGGAGGATGGGCAGTCACATGACATTGTGTTTTATGAGACATATATTAGGTGCATGTACATAAGGACTGTCAATGGTGTACTGATTGAGTGTGAGTGGTGTGTCTTAGGTTGTGGTAATGTGTGAATCCTAAAACTAGCTATTCTCAATGGCAGTCACTTTGTAAGTGTGATATATAGCAGGGATTCCTGAAGAGATTAGGTCTGGGCAGGAAGAAAGAGCTTAAAATGCAAAGTGAGATGTAGCATGGTTTACACTAATCCTTTTGTGGCTAGAGAGGCAAAGAGATTGACATGTTATGTTATAACGTTTTGTATAGCGCTCGTATGCCCGAAGGTGTCTTCGCGCTGTGCTGCATGCAGGCGATCAGCATGAGATTGATCATAATTTATAAACCACATTGCACAATCCATACATCAAAGAAATGTATAAAGTTTCATCTGGGTCATTTTTGAGAGATGATTTAATCGCCATAGTCTCTGTATGGTTTTGTGATTCCAGGTAGTATGTCGTTGCAGGGGGTAAGAACAGAATATTACGGGCGCCTTCTTGGGTTTTGTTATAGTAGTTAATGGGGAGTTGCTGTGACAGTTATTTTAAACTAGTTTTCTGTGGCTGGTGTTATAATAAGTATCATGAGCTGTGTGTTGCACAGGTGGTGTCAAAGGCGAGAAATGTGTACATTTCGGGCTGTTCTGTGAACTGTTGTCAAAGCAATGATGTCATTGCCACTCTCTTAAATGTAAGAACACAGAAAGAAATCTTGATCTGAAACAAACCTTCCTTTTCTTGTCACACCTGGAATGAAAATATGCAATTTCGAAGTATTGCTGATCTTTAAAGCTAGTTTGAGGGCCGCCTCCTCAGTCAAGACTCTGCACATACACATAGATGTCAGGAGGCCAAGCCCAGATTACCACATTAGGTAGAAGGAACACACACCTTGCTGCTGGGAAAGGCTCAAATGTGCATGTCAGCCTATATTTAGTGCAGGAGGTGGGAGCGATGCATGCATTAGGGTGATCGAAGCAGGAGATTGTGGGAACATATAAAGTGTCCTTTGTAAA
Organism: Lissotriton vulgaris; assembly: GCF_964263255.1. Taxonomy (NCBI): domain Eukaryota; kingdom Metazoa; phylum Chordata; class Amphibia; order Caudata; family Salamandridae; genus Lissotriton; species Lissotriton vulgaris. Next base: position 1,413,579,041 of record NC_141695.1, read on the forward strand.
CCTTTCCGGAAAATATCCTGGAATGGTAACTCACTTGCACCTCAGTAGATGGAGATAGTCAGTTGACATTTCTCCATGATAAGCAAGATGGATTGCTGCCTTTATTTTATGGAAGAAATATGTGAACTTGTGAAACCCCACTGAAAGGAATAGATAATCTGAAGAGAGTACATTAACCTCTCATCTCATCAATAAAGTATATCAGTTCACGGTTGGTAGACAACAGCAGATATCTTTCCAGCTCAGGATACATTTAATTAAGGCAGGGACAGGGAGTTAGGGATGTGGAAAATGATGTATGCTTTGTGTTGGATGGGTGGCACTATAATTTCAAACCCTTTAATGGCACCAAGTCGCCATGAACTTGCGATAACGTCAACTCTAGAGATGAGCAGGAATGGTGAAGAATGTGAAGGGTCTGGTCGCTGCCCTTCTGGGAGATCACAAACAAGTCCACTGGCTCGTCAAATGAGGAGCCTTCATTGTGCGCCCTCTCCCTGCTAGAACGTCCTTATTTTCGTATCCTCAGCGTTCACATTCCTGCCCCCATATATTTCTGCACTATCCCACACTGCCAACCTCCCTCCTTGGGACACACTTCCTTAGGGTACCTCGATGCAGGAGAAGCTTTCCTTTTCCAGGTCAGAGTCAGTGACGTCAGGTGAGCTCTTCGAAGGCACCTCCACTTCTTCCCTGTAACAGAAATACAGCACTCAGCAACATGAGGTGCAACTAGACAAGACGCCGGTAGTGTAGTAAAGAATATTTTATGGTTGAGAAGCTAGTAGTTCAAAGTTCAAAAAGTACTTTATTCGGGTAATAGACAGTAACCATAAAAGCAACAACATGAAATTTCAAATTACACAGGGATATTTAAAAGAAAACAATTAAAATTCATCCAAACCAATTGATTTCCGCAATTTAAAAACACATTTAAAAAAACCTAGAAGGACTGCAACAGTTAAAACAGTGTCCATTCTTTGTAGTTCTAAAAACGCTGGGCGACATCTATTTAAATTAATTTCTTTGAGGATTGGGATAATAAATTTCCTACGTGGTAAAATATAAAATGTACAAAAAAATAAAACATGGGTGTCAGATTGAGACGAAGATTCATCACATGGGCATATAGGCAAATCACGCGACCATGAATTCATTTCTGGGAAACAATATTTAATCTAAAACGGGTCAAGAGAAATCGATTATAGTTGGGCATCGGCAGGGTTAAATACGGCTGTAATTTATCACCAGTTAATAACAGTAAATGCGAGGTAACTGTCTTTTTCTTCACTTCCTCTCACATTCTTTTCACCTCGAGGTATTCCATACCCAATTTTTTCAGCAATTTTCTGGGTATGTCAACCATTGTGAGTGGGTCATCATAATAATGTTGGCAATTGATTTCTATAAGAAAACATTTAACATGATTTAGCCATTTGAATCTACTCATATTTTCCAATTTTAAGACATCCCGCAACATAGCCCGGTTCACGGCACACTCATTTGTTGTCCATACCCTGTGCCACAAGAGAATGGGCTGCGTTCTAATTATATCTGAAATATGCGGTTGTCCAAGTTCAGTATGGCAGATATAACTCGCGGCACTTTCTGGTATTGTCAGAATATGCCTCATGAATTTTTTTCCGGCTATTTGAATTGAATTTATGTTGGTATGGCCCCAAAGGCCCGAGCCATACAAAGCGACTGATGAACACGTGGCATTATATATAGTTAGGATTTCTCTTATTGGTTTCTTACCCAACGTTTTTATAAAATTCTTTAAGGCCATTATTGTTTTTGTGAACAAAAGAGTTCTAGCCTTTACAGCACTTGTCCAGGACCCAGTGTCATGGAACAAAATACCAAGGTAGGGGAAAGTGGAGGTGTTTTCCAGGGGAATATCATTTATGAACATTCTTTTCATTTGCTTCCTAGTTCGTGTACCACAGTTCATGGAGACGGTTTTACTGCAGTTAATTTTTAAATCCAAGCTCAACATGAACATATCAAAGGATGTTATCAAATTCTGTAGGGCCAAGGGGGTCCGGGCCATTAGGACTGCGTCATCCGCATACAAGAGTGCAGGGATAGATCTTTTGCCAACGCTGGGCCTATCCCTGCACTCTTGCAACAGATGAAGCTCAAGTCCATTTATATAGACCAAGAATAAAAATGGAGCCAGGACACAGCCCTGGCGTACCCCACGTCCTACCCCAAAAGAAGCTAGTAGATTTGAAATAGACTTTTATGGTAGGAAGATATTAGAATGGTTCGGAGAAATATATCTGGAAGTCGTGGGTGGTGTGATGGTTAATAGGAAGGTAAAGGGAATCGAAAAATCCACAGACTCACTCTGAAGGCATAACTGTTTGATTTGGAGTCCTGTAGATGGCACCCAGTTTGCAAAGTTGTGGTCTCTGACGTGGTTATGTCTTAGGTTCACTGATGAGGCCCAGCAACGTTAAACCCAGTCTGAGTTGCTTGTGTGCTGATTCAGAAGGGGTTTGGCTTAGCAGTTCGAGCTAAACTATTCATATAGGAGCAGGGTCGAGACTGGTTTTGGATGCTCTCTGAATTAAAAATAATGGACCTGAATGAGGACCAAAGGACTGTCTGCGGCTGAGATCTGTTTGAAGAGATTTGACCTTTTGTGTCTTTTAAGGCATCCTGCCAACGGGCACTTACTGGCAGTGTACCCACACTTTAGCCGTACATTTCCACTGTCCACAATTTTAGAGGACATTCAACCCACATTTTACAGACAATTTTAGACTTTACCCAGAGTGTTTCTCTTTTAACTGGCTGCACCAGTTTGACACAGACAGACACTCAGGAGGGGAAACCTCTTCTGTCTTGGAAGAGAACTCTAAATGCTCAGGATTTTTCCCTGCTATCTTAGCTACGGAAATAATTCAGTTGTAAATACTGTAATTATAGAGGGAAGAGCAGACAACAGATTCCCAACACATACAACATCTTTGCGCCTGCCAGGTTGCCTGTTTGGATGTGGGCTTTGATAGATTTCCGCTAATAGATGATAATACATTTCTCTCATGTACTTGAGAAAAGTTACTGGCTTTGGAAAAAATCAATATGAAAAGATCTCTAGCTATCACCGTGGTCACTTGTACCTCAGCCTCTTGTATTCATCAAACCTTGTTGCGGGCTGACACTTGTAATGACTTACAATGGCTTGCAATGCTCTTCACTGAATGTGTGTTCCCCAATGAATCATACAATGGTATAGTTGGGAAAAATTTGATGTGCTTTTTAGCACGGAAACCTGGACTTGGAGGAGTCTGCACCTGATATAGTCTCTGATTGTACACCGGCTACCAAGTTTTACATCAGCCTCGACCTATGAGAAGAGCTTAGAGGGCTAGCGATGTTTTATGATGTGTCATTTCACATAAAATCATTAAAGTTAAGGACCTTTTGCCAGGCAGACTTGCTCGGCTTCTCTATTATACTCTCCTTCAAGGATTCCCGTTGGTGGTAGTCCTCTAAACTCTAGAATTGACCTCACTGATACCTTTGGAAATGTTGCTGTTTCTTCACTGCTACTTTTTAGCAGTAAGTGGGGCGGATTCACAGAACTATTCTGAGATAAAACCCTAAACATACTACTTTTGGGAGTCACAGAAGGCATTTAGTAGTAGTAAAGTTAGGATTCCTAACTTTACTACTACTAAACTGAGCAAAATTCTAACTTTATGACTCTCGGTATTCACAAAAGGCATTTAGTAGTAGTAAAGTTAGGAATCCTAACTTTACTACTACCTAAATGCCTTCTGTGAATACCGAAAGTAGTACATTTAGGATTTTATTTCAGATTAGTGCTGTGATTCGACCCCAGTGATTTTAACGTGTGGTTGATGGTTGATAGTAATGCTCCTGCAGCTGAACTGATTCATTCATTATTTGCACATAATTTAGTTCAATTTGCACATAAAAGTTCCATCAGCTTGATCTGATATTCGTCCCTGAAATATCTGTGACATGTGGAAATATTGTTCCTTTACCCTGGACCAAACATCTTTTGATATATTTTGTTTTTATCCTGAGGTCAGCTGTAAATTCAATACATCCTAGAAATACTTCACAACTGTGCAAATTTCGTTCATGGGCAAAATTACCTTATGATGAGTTTACCAACCTCTTGTCTAAGAAAAAACTCTCTCTTAAGGAGAGTACTCCACAGGAGGACCTTGAAAATCTAGTCACTGTGATCTCATTCACATTGGGCGTGGTTTGACAGCTTTCACCAAATTGTTCAAATCAAATTCACCTTTATGCTTGTTGATATACTACCCCCATAAGAGACACCCAGATTGTTTGCACAAAACTAGAAAGACATTGGAGGGTGAACTATTCTATGAGGTCAAACTAAACCTTCAGGCAGCGATGAAAAATTATAAAAATTTGAATCAAACATTTAAAGCCAACCACTTCACCTCTAAGGCCTTTTCATCAAAGAATTCGGTTAAAGAGGCTTTCTTCTTCTTTTGTACTTTTACTTTCTGTCTATCTCAGAAGGATGAAAATAGGCAAAAATTGTGTAGTACGCTCTTTAATTTCTTTTAAGAGGGGAGCGTGGACGAGATGATGGATGAATGAGACATGTTTCCAGTCTCTCCGACCCTCGCTGCCGATCCAATGTGTGTCCACAGCCAAAACGAGGGTAATGTGAGCACACCACGCCCACCACCCATCCCCCCACCTCCCAGGTTGTTCAGCTAGAGCAGCGACTGTGCATCACAGAGACGAATTTTGAGGCGTGCGGCCCAGCGACACCGCCACTGAGAGCAGGGGAGCATGAGGAAAGCAGCACGGCCAGATCGTGATGGAGCTGCACCCGTTGTGAGCCCGCAAAGGAAGTGTGAGAAAGTGGCTCTGTATATACTGGACTAGGATGAAGTACAGTATGTATAGAGTCCACCAACCCCAGAGGTATAACAGAGGTTAAAGTCAGAACTGACCTTACTCTCCGAAGTGGTAGCTTGTTAAAGAAGTAAGGCAGTACCATATGACAACAGTGTAAACCATTTGTTGTACACAGTCAGCAAAAGGTTTCACACACTCAAGAACTGAACTCCAGGCCAATTGTTGTTATATCCTCAGATATAGTTGTTTTATTTTTAGAACCAACAGTTATAAAAATATACTTTTCAAGTTATGAGTACTTTCATGTAGATACTTTGCAAAAGAGCAATAAAGTTTGTGCACACAATAATTACAGGATAGATAGTAAGCAACACAGTTCTGAAACACACTCTAGCATTGAGTTCAAAGGGTTTTTCACAGATAAGTACAGTTGATTATTTTATGGATTACTTTGGTAGTTCCAGGACCAGATCTTAGATTCAGTCCTGGGGTCTAAGCTGAAACCAGATTAGCAAAAACGTTGTAGTTACTGTGATGAATTTTCATGAATATAAAGCTGTTTTAAAAGTTCACACTTAGAAACTTTTCAATGTAAATCTGACAATGTTATTCAATGGGAAGGAATTTAGGTTGCAGGTAAAGTATGATCATGTTACTTTTGTAACCCAGCACTGGTCTCCTAGGGCCAGCACTGGGGGCTTAACTCAAAACAGGTAGGTAATTGCGTTTCAGTATTTCGTATGATTTGTAAAGAATATTTGCAGTTTTCAAAAGTAGACACTTAGAAGAACTTTCATAGAAAAGCAGACAATGGGTTCCTATGGAGAAAATACAGATTACTAGTAAACCCGCAAGGGATTACTTTTGCGGTTCAGTACTGGGCTGAAAGGTACAGTACTGGATTCTTCCCTGATCACAGGTGAATAGTTTGGATTTCGGACTTTGTTGATTTTATAGGAATATTTTCAGTTTTCAAAACTTCACACTGAAAATTTTCGAGTCAAAAATGGGTCAATGTTATCCAATGGCAGGTAAGTGAGTTACCGGTTTCCAGGTGAGTACTTGGTTGGTGAAGTTAAGGTTCTGGGTATAGACTCAGGGGTCCCCCAGGGTCAGGTGAGTACAGTTAGTTCAGTCCCAGCGGCACTGGGGCGGCCGGGTGCAGAGGTAGGTAGGCCAATGATATCCAATGAGGGAAAGGGGGCCTTCGGTTGGTGGCTGCTGGCTAGCAGGCCATGGGGCTCTGGGAGCTGGGCTCCTGGTCACTTGCTTAGAGCAAGGTGGGAAGTAGGATAGGACAAAGGGGTCACAGCCAGCTGCACTTGGGCGGCTAGGTGCAGGGTGCTTTTGAGCCGTCGGGTGCTCAATTTGATCCAATGAGGATCTTGAAGAGGGAACAAAGGCTACAGGCTCGGGGATGGAGACTCTCCAGGGGCGACCAGCACTTCGAGAGGTAAGTTGGGATGTTGGAGCACAGGTAGGTACCCCAAAGATAGACACAGGGGGCTGTGGGGCGCCGAATGCAGGGGTGTCTTTGGTGGTCGGAAAAGCTTACCCTCGGCTGGTCGCAGTTGGGGTGTCCCCTGGTTCTGAGTCTGCAGGCGTCGGCTGGTTCATCGAGGAGGGTCTTTGGGCACTGGACTTTGGGTCCCAGTCGCCGGGGGGACGTCCTCGTGGTCTTGGTTCGGGTTGGCCCGGCCCGGGCTCGGCTGGTACAGAGTGGGCTGGTCCGGAGCTTCCTGATGAGCACCAGGTGGGTTGTTGCAGCAGAGCCTCTGCTGATGGGAGTCCCAATCTTCGAGAGGGTCAAGGCAGGCAGGTCCTCTGGGTGTCCCAAGGTTGCTGTCCGCGGAGGTCACCAGGATTAGGCAGGAGCAGGTTCCAGGTAACCATGGGCGAAATTTGCGAATTCGCGATCCGCGAATTCGCGGAAAAGCGAATTCGTGATCTGCAAAATTTGCAAATTTGTGCGAATTTGCCGATTTTTTTTGCATATTCGCGGGGCGCTTTGCGTGTTCCTTGGGCGCTTTGCGTGTTCGCAGGGTTTTTTGTGCGAGATCGCAATGCGCCCTCTCTGGTTCATCACTGCCACCCTCTCATTTTTTGTACCCTTCTGCCCTCTGTACCACTCGTTTTTGTGCCTTTCTGCCCTCTGCCCCACTCATGTTTGTGCCCGTTTGCCCTCTGCCCCACTCGTTTTTGTGCTCTTCTGCCCTCTGCCCAACTCGTTTTTGTGGTCTTCTGCTCTCTGCCCCACTTGTTTCTGCCCTCTGTCCCACTCGTTTTTGTGCTCTTCTGTCCTCTGCCCCACTCGTTTTTGTGCCCTTCTGCCCTTTGCCCCACTCGTGTTTGTGCCCTTTTGCCCTCTACCCCACTCGTATTTGTGCTCTTCTGCCCTCTGCCCAACTCGTTTTTGTGGTCTTCTGCCGTCTGCCAAGTCGTTTTTGTGGTCAACTGCTCTCTGCAACACTCGTTTCTGCCCTCTGTCCCACTCGTTTTTGTGCTCTTCCGCTTTCTGCCCCACTCGTTTTTGTGCCCTTTTGCCCTCTGCCCCCCTCGTTTTTTGTGCCTTTCTGTCCTCTGCCCCACTCGTGTTTGTGCCATTTTGCCCTCTGCCCCACTCGTTTTTGTGCTCTTCTGCCCTCTGCCCAACTCGTTTTTGTGCCCTTCTGTCCCTTGCCCCACTTGCTTTTGTGCCATTCTGCCCTCTGTCCCACTCGTTTTTGTGCCCTTCTGCCCTCTGTCCCACTCGTTTTGTGCCATTCTGCCCTCTGCCCCACTCATTGTTGTGCCCTTCTGCCCCTTGCCCCACTCATTTTTGTGCCATTCTGCCCTCTGCCCCACTTGTTGTTGTGCCCTTCTGCCCCTTGCCCCACTCGTTTTTGTACCATTCTGCCCTCTGTCCCACTCGTTTTTGTGCCCTTCTGCCCTCTGTCCCACTCGTTTTGTGCCATTCGACCCTCTGCCCCACTCGTTGTTGTGCCCTTCTGCCCCTTGCTCCACTCGTTTTTGTGCCATTCTGCCCTCTGCCCCACTCATTGTTGTGCCCTTCTGCCCCTTGCCCCACTCGTTTTTGTGCCATTCTGCCTGCCCCACTCGTTGTTGTGCCCTTCTGCCCTCTGCCCCACTCATTTTTGTGCCATTCTGCCCTTTGCCCCACTCGTTGTTGTGCCCTTCTGCCCCTTGCCCCACTCATTTTTGTGCCATTCTGCCCATTTTCCCACTCGTTTGTGTGCCCTTCTGCCCTACTCGTTTTTGTGCTCTTCTGCCCTCTGCCCAACTCGTTTTTGTGGTCTTCTGCCCTCTGCCCCACTCGTTGTTGTGCCCTTCTGCCCCTTGCCCCACTTGCTTTTGTGCCATTCTGCCCTCTGCCCCACTCGTTTTTGTGCCATTCTGCCCTCTGCCCCATTTGTTGTTGTGCCCTTCTGCCCTCTGCCCCACTTGTTTTTGTGCCATTCTGCCCTCTGCCCCACTCATTGTTGTGCCCTTCTGCCCCTTGCCCTACTCGTTTTTGTGCCATTCTGCCCTCTGTCCCACTCATTTTTGTGCCCTTCTGCCCTTCTGCCCTCTGTCCCACTCGTTTTGTGCCATTCTGCCCTCTGCCCCACTCGTTGTTGTGCCCTTCTGCCCCTTGCCCCACTCGTTTTTGTGCCATTCTGCCCTCTGTCCCACTCGTTTTTGTGCCCTTCTGCCCTCTGTCCCACTCGTTTTTTGCCATTCTGCCCTCTGCCCCACTCGTTGTTGTGCCCTTCTGCCCCTTGCCCCACTCGTTGTTGTACCCTTCTGCCCTCCTCGTTTTTGTGCCATTCTGCCTGCCCCACTTGTTGTTGTGCCCTTCTGCCCTCTGCCCCACTCGTTTTTGTGCCATTCTGCCCTTTGCCCCACTCGTTGTTTTGCCCTTCTGCCCCTTGCCCCACTCATTTTTGTGCCATTCTGCCCTCTGTCCCACTCGTTTTTGTGCCCTTCTGCCCTCTGCCCCACTTGTTTTTGTGCCATTCTGCCCACTGCCCCACTCATTTGTGTGCCCTTCTGCCCCACTCGTTTTTGTGCCATTCTGCCCTCTGCCCCACTCGTTGTTGTGCCCTTCTGCCCTCTGCCCCACTCATTTTTGTGCCATTCTGCCCTCTGCCCCATTCTTTTTTGTGTCATTCTGCCCTCTGTCCCACTCGTTGTTGTGCCCTTATGCTCCTTGCCCCACTCATTTTTGTGCCCTTCTGCCCTCTGCCCCACTCGTTGTTGTGCCCTTCTGCCCCTTGCCCCACTCGTTTTTTGTGCCATTCTGCCCTCTGCCCAACTCGTTTTTGTGCCCTTCTGCCCTCTGTCCCACTCGTTTTTGTGCCCTTCTTCCCCCTGCCCCACTCATTTTTGTGCCCTTCTGCCCCTTGCCCCACTCGTTGTTGTGCCCTTCTGCCCCTTGCCCGACTCGTTTTTGTGCCATTCTGCCCTCTGCCCCACTCGTTGTTGTGCCCTTCTGCCCTCTGCCCCACTCATTTTTGTGCCCTTCTGCCCTCTGCCCCACTCATTTTTGTGCCATTCTGCTCTCTGTCCCACTCGTTGTTGTGCCCTTATGCCCCTTGCCCCACTCATTTTTGTGCCCTTCTGCCCTCTGCCCCACTCGTTGTTGTGCCCTTCTGCCCCTTGCCCCACTCGTTTTTTGTGCCATTCTGCCCTCTGCCCAACTCGTTTTTGTGCCCTTCTGCCCTCTGCCCCACTCGTTTTTGTGCTCTTCTGCCCTCTGCCCAACTCGTTTTTGTGGTCTTCTGCCCTCTGCCCCACTCGTTGTTGTGCCCTTCTGCCCCTTGCCCCACTTGCTTTTGTGCCATTCTGCCCTCTGCCCCACTCGTTTTTGTGCCATTCTGCCCTCTGCCCCATTTGTTGTTGTGCCCTTCTGCCCTCTGCCCCACTTGTTTTTGTGCCATTCTGCCCTCTGCCCCACTCGTTGTTGTGCCCTTCTGCCCCTTGCCCTACTCGTTTTTGTGCCATTCTGCCCTCTGTCCCACTCGTTTTTGTGCCCTTCTGCCCTCTGTCCCACTCGTTTTGTGCCATTCTGCCCTCTGCCCCACTCGTTGTTGTGCCCTTCTGCCCCTTGCCCCACTCGTTTTTGTGCCATTCTGCCCTCTGTCCCACTCGTTTTTGTGCCCTTCTGCCCTCTGTCCCACTCGTTTTGTGCCATTCTGCCCTCTGCCCCACTCGTTGTTGTGCCCTTCTGCCCCTTGCCCCACTCGTTGTTGTGCCCTTCTGCCCTCTGCCCCACTCGTTTTTGTGCCATTCTGCCTGCCCCACTCGTTGTTGTGCCCTTCTGCCCTCTGCCCCACTCGTTTTTGTGCCATTCTGCCCTTTGCCCCACTCGTTGTTGTGCCCTTCTGCCCCTTGCCCCACTCATTTTTGTGCCATTCTGCCCTTTGTCCCACTCGTTTTTGTGCCCTTCTGCCCTCTGCCCCACTCGTTTTTGTGCCATTCTGCCCACTGCCCCACTCATTTGTGTGCCCTTCTGCCCTCTGCCCCACTCGTTTTTGTGCCATTCTGCCCTCTGCCCCACTCGTTGTTGTGCCCTTCTGCCCTCTGCCCCACTCATTTTTGTGCCATTCTGCCCTCTGCCCCATTCTTTTTTGTGCCATTCTGCCCTCTGTCCCACTTGTTGTTGTGCCCTTACGCCCCTTGCCCCACTCATTTTTGTGCCCTTCTGCCCTCTGCCCCACTCGTTGTTGTGCCCTTCTGCCCCTTGCCCCACTCGTTTTTTGTGCCATTCTGCCCTCTGCCCAACTCGTTTTTGTGCCCTTCTGCCCTCTGTCCCACTCGTTTTTGTGCCCTTCTGCCCTCTGCCCCACTCATTTTTGTGCCCTTCTGCCCCTTGCCCCACTCGTTGTTGTGCCCTTCTGCCCCTTGCCCCACTTGTTTTTCTGCCCTTCTGCCCTCTGCATATTTTATTTTAGAATGGCGCCGGCAAGCTGCCAGCGCCATTCTAAAATAGTTACTAAGTCAGCTTCATCAGGAAGCACTAATAGATAAAATAAAGCAGGTGCTCTAGTTAAAGCTCAAATTCTGCATTTGAGCTTCAACTCCAGCAGCACCTGCTTCATTTTATCTATTAGTGCTTCCTGTTGAAGCTAACTTAGAAACTATTTTAGAATGGCGCTGGCAGCTTGCCGGCGCCATTCTAAAATAGTCACAAAGTCAGCTTCAACTTTTGGCCCGGTCAATCCGTTCTGCTCGCGGATTTTGTGGGCAAATTCGCTGATTTCGCGGATGGCAAAGTTGCCGGAAATTCGCAAAATCCGCGAGCGGGACGGATTTTGCGCCCATGCTTAGTTCCAGGAACAACAGGCCGGTAGGGCTGTGGCCAAGTCAGTTGTTGTTGTCCTGTTGTAAGCAGCTGCGCGGCGGGTCTTCTTCTTGATCTTCTTTCTTCTTTTTGATATCGGGATCTAAGGAAGGAAGGTTCAGGGAGCCCCTAAATACTAAATTTAGGGGCGTTACAGGTAGGGCAAGACAGGGACCAATGGGTCCCTGTCCCGTGGTGAGTACACCCCCTAGCCTGCTCCTCTCCTGTGGGAGGGGGGCAGGAGCCTAGCAGGGATTGGGCAGGGCTCCCCATCTACAAGATGGCCGGGGCCTGGGGTTGTACTTCACCTTGCCTCCCCCACCTGAGGGGTGGGGCAGGCACAGGCTGGCACACCCCCATTCCTGACATAGTTTTTCCCTCCAGTCTTCCCACCAGAGAGGGGGTCAGGACAGTTGGAGCTGGTTGCTGGGCACAGAAAATGGTCTGGAGAAGGTCACAGAGGTGGTATGCCTTTGAAGCTTTCCCCTACCCATCCTGGGGGAGGAGACCTAGCACCTCGCCCAGGATGTGCATTGTTGTAGGCCCAGGAGAGCGGGCTCTCCTACCCAGGGGTCCAGCAACATGTCTGCTGTGTGGCAGTGTTGTGTTCTTATCTAGGACCCTAATTCGATATTCCCGATTTATGCCCTTGTGAGGTTATAATCAATAATGTCCTGACAACGGCATAAGAATCAGATTCATATTCAGTAATAGCCCATGCAATTCAAAGCACAGCACGGCTACTCCCATCGACTCCTAGAAAGCACAACGCGTTCTTTAAACAAACCAAGCCTCCAGCAGCCCGGGAAAAACCCCCCTGCTTTTTTTTTGATTTGAACAAGAACTCCTGAAGTCCTGCAAGAACTGTTAGTTCTTGGTGACGTCTTATGTCCAACCTTACGTCAAACCTGGCACCTTTCAGGTATAAAATACCAACAGTTGCCTTAAGCAAAGACACAGTGGTTTGGAGCAGAGCGGCCATCTACTTGCCCGAGAGCCCAGCTGATGCGAGTGCCCGCGGAAGCCGCCCCTCCTGTTTGACGCACTGAGAGAGACGCTGTCTTTTTCTCCAGCCTAGAAAATCCAGCTCCGGTTTTTCCAGCCTACCCTTGCGGGTTGCTGGAATATCGAGTCCTGAGGAAAGAGATACCAGACCTCCCACATTCTATTACCAAGGTACGGAGCTGACTAAACCCTTAGGAGAATTCTTGATGCAGATTCTTGGCAAAAGTATCTTAACTTAACATCGCTACTTACTTGTCCCTACCCGAGTATTAGGCTTAGGTCAGGTACACCGGGGTAGGCTTAGTTAGAAGCACCAGTTGAGTATTTTAGTCAATGTATTTGTGCATGTATATATATTATCCATTTTAAAGTATCATATGGCTAAGAAACCATATCAATGCTTTTACAGTATTATTTCATAATACTACTTTTACTGTACGCACTTTACTTTACTTTAAGTATTGCAATTGTGGCAATTCACTTCTCTTGTATGAGAAAGAAGACTGCTCAATAAATAACCTTTTTATTGAAAACGCCCGTCTCTCTATTTCTCTGCACTCTGGTGAAACTAAGTATGCACTGCTGGCTGAGTAAAATGTCTGTCTATTGTTTTCACACAACTCTAGAGATGTACTCTTATTCTGAGGGAGCAAAGTTGTCATGTTTAGCGGTTGTCGGAAACTGAATCCCTTCTTGTCTGAGGCAGGGAAGGTTAGCCATCCCTCTTCATTCAAGAAACTTTTCAGTGACCTCGGAGCTAGCTGGCGCAAACCTAAATTAAGTTTAGCATAGTCAGTAGAGACCTAGATGACCTCAGTCCTACGTCTACACTGCTGCTTATGTTATTCCAATGCACAGAGCCTATTGCGAAAATAGGAACTACACTACATGGCGCCCAACGTTTGGTAAGGCGATAATCTAACGCAAGACAATAGAGTAACTCAGTCATGCTTTTTCACACAGAACCCTTTCCCCGTAAAAACTCCAATAGACGTCTGGAGTGGGTGAAAGGTTAATATCCGCCGGAACTTAGTAGGATGAGAATCCTATGTATTAGTTTCTAGTCAACGTTGAAGGATACAGTGTTCCAAATTAGTGTGCACCTAATCTTTGTTTCCTTGAAACTCGATCTGCAACAGAAAACTTTCAGTCAGTAAAATGACAGAAAGTGACGAAGAATGGGAGCGAGCAAGACTAACAGCTCGACTCTTAGAGGAAGACACAAGTCTCCATGAAACTGAACCGGATGCAATACTCATTCCGGTCAATTTAAGAAGAACTATAACTCTAAAACTTATAGCAAATGGCCTGACACCGCGAGGTGGTACAGTCATATTCGTGATAGAGGCACACGAATATCGGCAGACAGAGGTATTCTATTCATGGATACACTTTCCAGCAGCACACGCTACGACAAAAGACTTCCACTATTACAAAATAGATGAACCTCCGGATGAATACACTCCTTTCGAGGAGATTGAAATCCCACTGAAATACCAAGAGCACCTGCTCTGGTTTAAAGGTGCCCTAAAACATAATGATCACATCACCAGGCTCGGTCCACTAGGTAGACCAGGAGCAACGTGGCCGGTTCTAGCCAGCTACACACCACATCCAGACATTGATAAAATGTCAGTTCCTGAACTTTTAGCTCAGCTAAAACTCTTAATTAAAATACATAGACAATGAGTCCAATATGTCATGCGGACCTCAATAGTCCAACCGACATTTAACATTCCACAGCAGACCCCTCACCAGGGGACCATAAACAAAATCACATCACAGAACATACAATCATGTTTTGGTAAAGTACCCATAAAACGGAAACAAATTCCATTCTGGTTAGCACCGAAAATTACTCAAATAGAGGCAGTATTTCCTGATACTACGCCTACTGATAAACACAGAATTCTGACTATCTGTCTCCCAATGGGGATCGCACCACATGTGGAGGACTGTGACACTTGGGGCACAGTCTTTGCTTCCATCTACACAAAAACACACAGTGTCCCGTCTATGGCGGTCATACCAGATGTATTAAGACAGATTCAAAACGAATACGGTCCAGAACCAGCTTTAACTCTGGGTATGAAATTACTAAAAGACTTCAAGCTGGTCTCGGCTATATTACTAGCCAACATAAAAGGTGAAGCAGCATCTGTGGCGATCCGCCAGAAACTGAAGGAAACAGATATAGCAGCCCAACCATTGGAACTTGCCAGAATCATAGAAAAATCCTATGAAGAGCTAGGAAGAGATAGTTTGGGTGGGAAACCGATAAAACCCCAACTAACTGAAAATCCTGAAAAAACATTTATTAAAAATAATTTAAGGACTCCAAAAAAGAGCTGGGATGGTAATAAGCAATCCACTCCCAGGGAAAAACGTTTCCTGTCCAGAGGAAGGTCTCCTTAGCGTAGAGAGAGATCTCCAGGCCGAGAAGACAAGTCTCCCCAAAGGGAACCCTCTGAAAAAAGATACAACCTTAGAGGTAGGGATAAAATAAGAAAACCAGACAGATATCAAGATGTTGATTCACGTCCCTCTAGATCATTCTCTCTGAATCCTTCTCGATCTTCATCACAGAAATCAGAAAGAAGAGGACGGTCAGAACACAGAGAAGAGCACGCCAAGTCCAAAGACAAGGATCCTGCTCATCAAAGTAAAAAATTACAATTTCCCAGAAAGAAGGTAGCAAGTATTAAGATTAAACATGCCGAGAATTCTGAGGACACAGCTGAAAAACAGAGAGTGGGCACAGACAATGCTAGACAGCGGAGCAGAAGTGACCATAGCTCACAAGACCCTGATGAATCTTCTGGAGACAGTGGACACAAATGAATACATTCAAGTGGAAACTGCAGACACACCAGTTAGTGTGCCCCATAACCTATATGAAATAACATTACGTATAGAGGGAGAGAAAACCAGGAAAATAAAAAGTATTTTTTGGGAAAAACTTTCAAAAGGCTATGACATTCTGTTAGCTGAGAAAGACTGGCCACCAGAGTTTGTCAGGGAGTGCCCTAATGGCAAACAAATGATTATGCCTGCCTTCTCGAATCATATCCCAATTCATAAAAAATGTACTTATGCAAGAAAATGGGCAGTAGCCCAAGCTCCTGCTTTATACAAAAATCATGTAGGATGGGATGAGGACTCACCTCACCACAAAATACAGTTAAAAAGTCAGCCCACTGCACAAAGGCAGTACCCAGTTAAACAAGAAGCTAAAAAACAAGTCAGGGAGATCTTAGATCAATTTGAATACCAAGGGGTGATCGAAACATGCACCTCTCAAATGAACAATCCTTTGTTTCCTGTCTCCAAACCAGACAACTCATATCGTCTAGTTTTGGACTACAGACACCTAAACTCCTGTTGTAAAATATTTGCAGTGCAAAACTCACATAGTGCAGCACTAATGAATACCATTGTGCGCAAAAAATATAAAACGACATTAGACATCTCTAATGGATTCTTTTGTAAAAACTTTGCACCAGAAAGCAGGTATTTGACCGCTTTCTCAATATTTGGATCGCAAAAACAATTTTGCCGGCTCCCACAGGGATTCAAGAATAGCCCAGGATTATTCTCAGCAAGGGTAACAGAGTTACTACAAATATATGATGATGAAGCATTGTCATATGTCGATGACATCTATCTCACAGACGATGACTTGGAGACTCACTTAAAAAGGGTGAACACCATAATACTTGGACTCGCCTCAGAGGGTTACAAATTCAACTTTAAAATGTCACGAATTGCCCATCTAACTGTCCTATTTTTAGGTTATGAATTATCAATTGAAGGCAAAAGCCTGGCAGACAATTTCTTAGAGAAATGTGCTATACTCCAAGCTCCAAAAACGCTGAAGAATTTACAATCACTACTAGGTTTCCTGAATTTCGGAAGAACATACATTCTAAATTATGCGGAGAGGGTTAAACCTCTCTGCGAATTAATAAAACCAGATTTCAAACAAATCAATTGGACTCAGAAACACACAGAAATTTTGAGATCATTGCAAATAGACATGTTAACTAAAACAAAATTGCAAACACGTGAGAACACACGCAATCTTGTAATCCGAGTCATCCCAGGAAGATGCAGATTCACATACCTGACCTCTAATGAGGGAGAAACAGTACCTATAGCTTAGAAATCACATTTGTACACAGAAGCTGAGATGAAATTCAGCTCCACAGAGAAAATTCTAACTGCGGTTCAAACTGCTGTAGCAAAAGAAAGAACCCTAGCCCACGGCAGAAGAATAGCTGTTTTTTCAGCAGAATCAGCCCTTGAGGCGTTAACAAGTCCTCGTAAACTGGTTAAAGGGGTATTAGATCCAAAATGGATAGAATGGGAAACTTCTTTTGCTACAGAAGACGTGAAATACTATTTTGACCCAAAACTGACAAAACTAGCAGATCTAGTATATGAACGCGAATATCCTCTGCCAGCTGAAATTCTGCCTCTAGAAAAATATACCTGCGTAATCTATATGGACAGATTTGCACAACACTATGATGTAGAAAATAAATCCTATGATGCAGCGTGCGCGATTGTTAAAGGTCGCTGGTGCTCTGATAAATTCAAACCAATGATTACCCAAACAGAATCACTCAGGAAATGTTCAGCTCAGCGAGCTGAAATAAGAACCTTAAAGATGGCGCTTGAAAATGCCGATCGCGAATTCCCCACACTAATAGTGTGCGATTCGTATTTCTGCGTCAAATCCTATAACAGTGACATGCAGACATGGATCAAAAACGGTTACAAAGATGACACAGGTGCCACAATAAAGCATAAAAGGCTTTGGGAACAGGTAGTTCTTTTACAGAAAGAACTACGAAAGACTCACGTGATACACGCATTGAGTCATCGACATGATGGTGTTCACGTTGCAGGGAATTCATTGGCTAACACAGCCACAGCGGAAGCGGTTCACCCGGCTTCCGTAGCCACTGAAAAGCGTTCAGAAAAATAGATAGATGGGGAAACCATGCTAGCGGTAAAAGTCTCATTAAAAGGTGATTATTCAGCACTACCTCTCAACTATCCACTCAGTAATACAGACATAATTGATGCAAACTCTGTTCCGTTTGCTCGAATCCCTGGAGTGGGGTATAGGGTAATTCCAAACACGAACCGGAGAATCTTCTTATTACAAGAAGCACGTATGGGGTTGGGTCTGAGGCACCAAGAGATCCTGAAATCTCTGATGGAACTACAATCGGAATACTGGTGGCCGGGAATGAGCGTAGATATCTACTATTTTGCAAAGAATTGCAAGGACTGCAGCAGAGATCTCAGTTTTAAACCGGTCCAGCCTGTAGCCCAGATACCACTATTAGAGAGCATCAGGCTATCTATATCGCAGAAATCCAGGCAGAGAAATGCGTCCCCATAATAGGTAAGACTGAATTCACTTAAAATGTAGACCCCAGCACTCGGCTGACGCCAGAACTGTTATAAAAGATTTGCGAGTCTTTATCGGCACATACGCAATTGGCATGCTACATTCTGATCAGGGTACTGCGTTTAGCTCTCGAGCTTACAAATAGGCCATGAACAGTATGGGCATCGCATTGCGGTATTCTTCTCCCTTCCAACCTGAGGGAAATGCGGTTGTGGCAAGAAAAAAACGGGACATAAAGCAATCTATAACGGCGAGGGTATTAGGTTCGGGTGATGGGTGGGTCAAACATTTAACAAGTGTCCAACGTAGTCTTAATAATCTGCCAAGAAACTCTCTAAAAGGTCTCACTCCATATGAACTATTGTTCGGAACTAGAATGCTTATTCAGGACTTAGATAGTCATACTTCAGTGGTAGAAGAAAAAAGCTTGGATATCAAAGATCGTTTGGCTGTTTTACAGGTTCTAAATGAAAAAAGAAAAAACCTGAGTAACATAAAGTTGAAACAACAGTCGAAATCTACTGAAGAAAAACCACCTGTCCCAGCAAGACCTGTCTGGATTCCAAAGATTGGGGATCTGGTCAGAGAAAAGATCGCAGTAAAGAAGGAATTTGGGCCCTCAAACAGAAAAGCAGTACCTGTCTTAGCTATCAACGGAACAAGATCAGTAGTACTACCGCCTCTTGCTGGTAAAAAGGAGAACCGAGTCGTATCCATTGACCTGGTAAAACCACAATCATGTGGCCAATAATAAGTAGTAGGCCAAGTGGACTCCCAAGAAATAGAAGAATACCAAAGTTTGCTACAATCCAAGATGCTCATGCTGAGAGACTAATCAAAATTGAAAAATCTACAATGAATAAAAAAGGACTATGCAATAATGCCATGGAACTTGTGCCTCTTGAAACCCAAATACTAACAATTCGTCAAGAAACACCAATCTACACTGATGTAGCTTCAGACTGTTCTAATGAAACAAAGAAAAATGCAAAAGCAAATGAAAATCCGGAAGCAATTCCAACAATTGACAGAACTGCATCAGGCTACTTCATCAACTTCGACAATTTCTCTGAAGACCCAAGCGAACATGAAGAAACGCCTCCAACACAAAGTTTTAAAAACAAAGTAATTGAACATTTTCACCAATTGAAAGAGACATATCTAATTTCACCATGGATTGAATTTTGGATTGTGTTAGGTGTACTTTTCCTCCTGCTTTGGCTCATCATGGTTATATGTTTGGGAAGATTCATTGAAGGAAAATATAGTACAATGGACACAGCAAGTCAGAACATCAACTTGGTCCTAAAGCCACACACATCTTCTGACATTGAGAAAAGAGAACTGCCATCAGTAAACATCACAGCCATTCCAATACCCGGTGGGGTAGCATGGGATAGAACTGATTATGACATTTTGGGCCCGGTCGAGCTTTTAAACTATCCCCACCAGCTCAAGATTTCATTAAGTGACTTTGTAACACCTAGTACCTTCTCTGATGACTGGGACTTTGAAAACATTAATAATATGATGTCAGATTTAGTAATGTCAGCAAAATTTACAGAACAAGATTACTTGCAGGGCTCGTCCATTTATGAGGAGCTTTACTGCTACAACCATTATGGTGATCACTACTTGCATAAAAGTGCTCAGCCTAGAAATGTTTTATCTTTTAACCAGTGGGAACACTGTCCTACTCCACCAAAAGGCAGTTCAAAAAAGTTTTCTGATAAATTCCAATACTTCTCAGGACTTAATAACAGTGACCCAAGAACGTTTTATTTTAAAATGTCAAATAGAACAGGAATGAAAACAATGTTGACAAATACTAAATTGATTTATTCAGAAAAGTTTTATGACAAAATGTCTATATTAGGTTTCGAAATTTGGAAAAACACCATTGAAACAAAAACAATCTGGGGTTCCAAAGATTGGCAAGTACAAGGCCTAGAAGCACTGTTTAGGGCTTGTATGATCCCAGAACAAATTATTTTCTTGAATGACACAATTCAACAAACCACTTGTCTTGGCCTTGCTAAGATAAAAGACATGAACACACCGTCTATTCCGAAACCCATGCCTGATAGTGAAAGCACTACTGATGTGGAGATAGACGTCCCTAATATTTTATACCAAAACAGAACACATACTGATTGGAAAAAGTGGTTGATCTGGCCAACAGACACGAATAACTGTCAAGATAGATTCCTGAACAAAACACATGGGTTCAAAATGACCAGACCAGATCCTAGATATTCCCAGAGACAACATCCAGGGATAGTTACAACATACATGTAGGGAAACTATGCCTTGAGTGGCTACAGAAATCCACACTGACAGAAATTAAGCAACACTTGACTTTACTTAAAGACGGTGCTGACTTGCGTGATTTCTTAATGGGACCACGCAAACAGTGTCAAAAACGTTTCATAGCGGCCGGTATATACGCTGCATACAACGAAGCATGGAAAGTAATGCAAATTGAGACAGCAGAAAAAATACGAGAAATTGATCGCATTAATTTGGAAAAATCACTTTCTGTTGTGGACAATGGGTTAACAACTCTGTCTTCCAGAATATATTCACTGGACAGTATTGTATCGTCTGCCTTTGATATAATAGAGCAGGGCGTACTAATGCTACAACATGGTCAGTCTCAATTACGTTCTATTGTACAGCTCGGCTGGACGTTGCAAAATCTGCGTTCAGGCTATGACCATGGCGTTTAATCAACACAACGTCATTGTTCGGTCTCTTTAACCTTACCAATAAACAAATCAGTTTGGCACAAAAAGGAGCAGATTATACAATCCTGAGCATTGAAAAACTCGAGAGATTACCATTGACAATGTCAGAAAGACCTGTCATTGAATGGATAATACATGGAACGATTACAATTCCGATAACAACTTTCCAGTTTAATTACTGTCAAGAGTATATACCAGCAGGCCAGTATGAAAGGTTGGGTAAAGAATACATCAAATCAACCTGGGATTTACCTTATACCCACAGATGTTATAGTGAAGGAAACAGAGAGGTATTTCTTAGTGGTAAAAATTGTAAAAAATCACTAAGCGGTACACTTCTGTGTCAAGGAATTAATTTGCATGGAGCCTGCGAAGGGTCTTCAAATAACCTTTCATGTCACCTGCATGGCACGCCTGCGAAACAGATAGAGCCATTCTTTAGACCACTTTCAAATGGTAGTTACATTTTAATAAGTGACCAAAGCTGTTGTGGCATGCTGCCAGGAAAAGCCTATCTGACAACTGTAACTTCCAGGGCCATTTGCCGTATGCAAGTATTGTATCCACACAGCAATCCAGATATGGGGGCTGCGTTATGTCCTCGGTTGAATATCTCTTCTATTCGAATTGATACTTTAAGCAGAATTAAGTCTATTCTTTTACAAACAACTGTGTCTCTAACGTCATCAAAAGAAACATATGATCTGCAAGTTGCAAGGACAGCAGCAGAGATACATACCCTTTTATCAACAAATTGCCCCGTACATTTCGTAGAAGTGTTGAGCAAAATCTTAAACATGTCTGATACCAGTGGCATCGCACATGTATTTAAGACAATTTTTTCGGGGCTGTTAGCACCTTTGAAACAGTTCTGGGCATCTTCCCGAATTTTGTCCACTCTGTCTTTGGCGGCCTACCCTTAATCTTGGGACTATGGCAGGATTTTATTTTTGCTTCTTCTGCACTGATATGGCAAGCCAATCCACAGGCAAGACTCTAGCAACGAAGGAAGAAACGATCCTAGCAATACGATACCGAGACCGTATCACTAAGGTCCTCGGATTGGCCCGGCTAAGAGATCTAAGTACAAACTGGTTTCTTTCATTCAGACCGATCTGGCAAGATTGCATCATACCTGTGCTTCGATGTCTGCTATGCAGAGAAGAATGCGTGTTGGACATCTGTCTTACACTACAATCAGCAGTACCAATGGATATCGATACTTTGCTAGGTCCGGTAACGACTCATCATGCATCGTGTTGTCCCCAGTGGCTACCGATTCTGATGACGGCATTCGTTGAGACTTCACCACTACGAGTATGTGGGGGTGAGGTAAGAGAGGAAAGCAGCACCGAACAGGTACAGCCTTCTGTGAGCATTGCTGATCAAACCATCGATGATAGCACTCACGCAGAGAACTGCACAGTTGCAGCATTTTCATACTTGGTCGAACTTTCACCTGATGTGGTAGACCAATTTTTTGTGGGTATGTCTGAGATAATGTTCTCTCCAAGTCAACAAGAATAACTCTTAATAAAAACAATGAGCACACAGCGTTCCCTGAACTCTGAATTCGGCCTTCAGTTTTTGATAAACAAAGCTACAGAAAATATTTGGAACTTTTCCCCTGAAAGCGAAATTATTTTTGCCCATATTTCCAAAATATTTACCTTTTTGTTTGGCACATGGTACTCTGCTTAAAGTAGAACTATTCTTAGAGAACAGAGATTCTATTTTAGGATACTAGAGACAATATTTTACCTCAGCCTCTAGCACATATAACAGATATTTGTATAAATATGCTTTTGTTTTGATTTGAACAAGAACGAAGATTGCAGCGCTAGCGCTTCACCTTTACTAGCGCTAACTTGCACCAGAATTGCTAAAAATTACTTCCAGCTTTTTAATTGAGCTTTTTAGAATTTTAAATCAAATTATTTCGAGTGTGATTAATTGTGTGCTTTATATGTAATTCTGTGCTTTAAAAACTTCAGTTCTGCCCTTACCTGAAGTTTGCTCGCTTTCCCCGGTCCACCACAGCTTCTGTGCTGTTTGTTGTGGAGGGAGCTTTGGAGCGAAATCACTTCCTGGTTTTCTGGCTGTTCCATTCCGGGCCAGCCATTTTGGAGAGGTCGGCGGACTAGTCTCCCCCTCGCCCTGACTACTTGAGGGCGGGAGTCTCTCGCGCGCAATCACTAACAAAACGAAGATTGCAGCGCTAGCGCTTCACCTTTACTAGCGCTAACTTGCACCAGAATTGCTACAAATTACTTCCAGCTTTTTAATTGAGCTTTTTAGAATTTTAAATCAAATTATTTCGAGTGTGATTAATTGTGTGCTTTATATGTAATTCTGTGCTTTAAAAACTTCAGTTCTGCCCTTACCTGAAGTTTGCTCGCTTTCCCCGGTCCACCACAGCTTCTGTGCTGTTTGTTGTGGAGGGAGCTTTGGAGCGAAATCACTTCCTGGTTTTCTGGCTGTTCCATTCCGGGCCAGCCATTTTGGAGAGGTCGGCGGACTAGTCTCCCCCTCGCCCTGACTACTTGAGGGCGGGAGTCTCTCGCGCGCAATCACTAACAAAACGAAGATTGCAGCGCTAGCGCTTCACCTTTACTAGCGCTAACTTGCACCAGAATTGCTACAAATTACTTCCAGCTTTTTAATTGAGCTTTTTAGAATTTTAAATCAAATTATTTCGAGTGTGATTAATTGTGTGCTTTATATGTAATTCTGTGCTTTAAAAACTTCAGTTCTGCCCTTACCTGAAGTTTGCTCGCTTTCCCCGGTCCACCACAGCTTCTGTGCTGTTTGTTGTGGAGGGAGCTTTGGAGCGAAATCACTTCCTGGTTTTCTGGCTGTTCCATTCCGGGCCAGCCATTTTGGAGAGGTCGGCGGACTAGTCTCCCCCTCGCCCTGACTACTTGAGGGCGGGAGTCTCTCGCGCGCAATCACTAACAAAACGAAGATTGCAGCGCTAGCGCTTCACCTTTACTAGCGCTAACTTGCACCAGAATTGCTACAAATTACTTCCAGCTTTTTAATTGAGCTTTTTAGAATTTTAAATCAAATTATTTCGAGTGTGATTAATTGTGTGCTTTATATGTAATTCTGTGCTTTAAAAACGTCAGTTCTGCCCTTACCTGAAGTTTGCTCGCTTTCCCCGGTCCACCACAGCTTCTGTGCTGTTTGTTGTGGAGGGAGCTTTGGAGCGAAATCACTTCCTGGTTTTCTGGCTGTTCCATTCCGGGCCAGCCATTTTGGAGAGGTCGGCGGACTAGTCTCCACCCTCACCTAATCTGTAAGACTCCCCACAGACTAGCGCAGCGGTGACGCGCAGCGGTAGCGCCGAATACGCGCCGAAGAGTAGCCAGTCTGCGCCAGTCCACGGCACGGAGGCGGACGGGGCCGGACGGCTTACGCATATTTTCGCTCTTTGTGCTAGTGACACTATGTGTCGCTGTTCACTTACGTATTCCAGCCCCCAGCTTCGCTCCCTACGCCCCCCGTGTAGTCGCTGCCATCATGTTTTTCCGGGAGGGCGGGCTCTGAGGAAAGGCTGTAGTACTTGTGGCTGGCGCCTTCCTGATCGGAAATCTTTCATACAGGTCAGCCCACCCTTTCAGCATAACTGCTTATTATTGAACACCAGATCCCTACCCGGCCACTCTTTAGACATTTGGAATATGTTACAGGATTCCAACATATCCTGCCTGTTCCTTACGGAAACTTGGCTGTCCGATTCATCCTCTCCTGATTTGGCCAATGCCGTACCTTCCGCCTATAACATTTATAGGAAAGATAGGTCATCCGGTAGAGGTGGTGGAGTGGCTATTATAGTTAAGAAGAATATTGTATGCCATACGTTCTCAGTAGATAATATACAGGGATGCGAAGCATTAGGCTTTACTCTCCAGCTCTCATCTTCTCAGGCCTGTACTGGTATCCTGGTCTACAGATCACCAGGATCGGTGGGGCTGTTTTTGGAAGAACTACAGGCAGCTCTATCAATACCATGCCTTAGGTCTAATCACTGCATTTTATTAGGTGACTTAAATATCCATATGGATAATAGTGCAGATCCGGACACTTTAAAACTGCTAGATATTACTTCCATGTT
The DNA here is from genome assembly GCF_964263255.1 of Lissotriton vulgaris. NCBI lineage: Eukaryota > Metazoa > Chordata > Amphibia > Caudata > Salamandridae > Lissotriton > Lissotriton vulgaris. The sequence continues at coordinate 1,413,603,538 of NC_141695.1, forward strand.
TGGCCTATCTCCTTATGTGGCAGGACCGTCTCATAATAAAGGCCACACGCTTGACCAGATATTTTCCACCGTTCCTATCTGTGTCGACCCTCCCATGCCAGTTCTGTGGTCAGATCATTTTCTCATCACCTTTTCCATCTCTGTCATGGCTCCATCACGGTCCCAACCAGTAGGGTCGCTAAAGCCTCTCTCCAAACCTTTCCATCTTCTTACCAGAGAGATGCTTTCAAATGTTTTAACTAGCCTCCCGTGTCCCACCTCTAACAATGTAGAGGAGTACATCGATCTCTTCCATAATTGGTTCACAGACCGTCTAGAGAGCTTGATTCCAGCAAAGAAACATACTTCTGCAGACAAGAGAACATCTGCTCCTTGGTTTACCCCTCACCTGAAAAAAGCACGACAAGATCTCAAGAAAGCAGAAAGAGCATGGAGGCGATCCTATGATCTTTCTGAGAGATTAAATTTTAAGACGCAGACTCGGGCCTACCATAAATTAATTTGGGAAGGTAAAAAGTCCTATCTTGAATCCAGAATCAACGAAGCGGAGCATTCTAGCAAGGAAATTTTTAGGGTGGTTAAAGACTTCACCTCTCCCTCTGCTTATACTCCGACCCATGTTCACTCCGAAACTTGGTTGAAGGAATTAGCTGTCTATTTTGTACAGAAAATTACCTCTATTCAATCTTCCCTCCAGGCCACTTTCCAGCAGCATACGACAAGTCTGGGATGTCCCCTGCCAGATCATGGCCCCTTTCTGTCCAATATTCCCCCATTAGATCTAGAGAGTTCTCTTGCTATTCTGACAAGTCTCAAATCTGGATCTCCTCAGGATCCTTGCCCTGCCAAGTGTCTAGCAAACATGGCACCTGTTCTTAATGACTTGATAAACCCCATCTTGAATCTGTCACTCTCTTCCGGGATAGTTCCCAAAGCATGGAAGAGTGCCATGATCTTACCACTTATAAAAAAAACGGCGCTCGACCCTGCAGTTCATGCAAACTACAGACCCATCTCCTTACTCCCTGCTCTGGCGAAAGTGACAGAAAGGTTTGCTCACAGATCTATTTCCAATTTTATCGAAGAAAGGGGTCTGTTGCATGGCACTCAATCCGGCTTCCGTGCAAATTTTAGCACGGAGACCGCGCTCCTTGAAGTCACAGATGCCATCAGGGAGGAGTTGGATGCTGGTAAAAAAGTGGTATTGATTATGCTGGATCTGTCGGCGGCGTTCGACACCGTTCCCCACGCACTTCTTCTCTCCAGACTTTGGGACTTTGGTCTGCGGGGAACGGTGTGGAACTGGCTCACGTCCTTCCTAGCCGACCGCCGGCAGACAATCTGGGCGCCACCTTTCTCTGCTGAGATGTCACCGCTTGAAGTGGGGGTCCCGCAAGGTTCCATCTTAAGCCCCCTCCTGTTTAACATCTTTATGGCCCCCCTGGCGGTGACGGCGGAGTCTTTTGGCGCCCGGATTGTCAGCTATGCTGATGACACCCAGCTCCTCTTTGTAAGTAACAGGGATGGTCAGTTTGATGGTGTCCAGGTCAACGGATGTTTGAGTGCTATTTTTGAGTGGTTTGGATGCCATGGGCTGAAGTGCAACGCCGACAAGTCGGAGTTGCTCTTCTTTGGCTGTACATCTGAACCCGATTGGAAAACCTGGTGGCCGAAAGACATGTCTCCTCCCACTAGCTCGTCTGCGAAAGCCAAAAATCTGGGAGTGGTGATTGACAACAAGCTATCTTTCGGACCACATATTTCATCTCTCACTGGGAAATGTTTCGGCATCCTGCGGATGCTTCGCAAATTTCTCCCCCTAGTCTCTATCCAACACAGACAAATTATTGTCCAGGCACTGATTTGCTCCAGGCTGGATTATGCAAACATTCTGTATTTGGGACTTCCCAAATATCTGGTCAGGCGTTTGCAAATCGCCCAGAATTCTGCAGCCCGAGCCATTTTTGGCCTTCCAAGGAAAGCCAGAGCTACGGATCTTCTCGCCACATTACATTGGCTACCAGTTGCAAAAAGGATTTTATTCAAAACACTGACCACGACTTTCAAGGCCTTGCATGGCATAGGCCCCAAATATATCTCCAAACGACTGTCTTGGTATACCCCTCTCAGATCTCTTAGATCCTCGTCCTTATCAAAAATGAGTGTTCCCACTATCAAACGGGCAAGAGTAGGAGGACGGTCTTTTTCGGCACTTAGCCCCTCATGCATGGAATGATCTTCCAATTTCTTTAAGACAGACTTCCAGTCTTCTGTCTTTCCGCAAGGCCCTTAAGACTTGGCTCTTCCCGTAATCTTTGAGGCTGTTTTTATGTCTGTATGCCCTTTTGGTGTTATGTTTTTTTTTTCCCCATCTTCGGTTGGGAGTCTTCGTCAAAGCGCCGGGATACTCCAGTGGAGTGGCCGTGCGCTATAGAAGTGTACAAATAACGTAACGTAACGTAACGTAACTCCTGAAGTCCTGCAAGAACTGTTAGTTCTTGGGGTTTGTCAGGGGGTCCCTGCCTGCCACGAGTCGGGTACTGACATTTGTCCCTCTTCCTTTCCACCCCGGCGTACGCAGGACGGCTACGCTCCCTTTAAGGCAGCCTGGGCTTACCCAGAGGAGGGAGCTCCGCCAGTGACGTCATCCACGTTTGTCCAATCAGGAGCGACGACGCCGCTGATAACGCGACGTCCTGAGGAGAACGGCGCGACCGGCACAGGAGAGGAGGGAGCGTCCAGCGAACCTCGAGAAGACTTCGCCGTACCGCAAGAGAATACCGAAGCTGCATTGCCGCCGCAGGAGACGAGAGAGACCCCAGTCGCCAGGTCACCGCAAGAGACGGAAAAGCCGGGAGGCCAATGGGACCACGCTCCGCCCCACCACACTTCAACAGGAGAAGTGTGGCTCCACAAGGTAAGGTTGAAGTTACGGGGAGCGTTCTTCACAGAGGGAGGGGACGGGTAGGGGGTGGTTGGGTGGTCACGGGACGTGCGTGAGTGTGTAAGCCTAAACACTTTCACGAGTCTGCAGTGCACAAACCGGTTGCGGTCCCTGGTGATCCCCGTCACTTCCCCGCCTCCTTCCTGTCATTAACGGACTATCGGTCACCCCACTAACCTAGGGTATTCTTTCTTTCTCTTCTTTTTGAGTATCTTCGAAGTCAGAAGACATGCTGTTGGACTACACCATGGGAGCCTACAGTGAAGGACCTAAAGCTGGCTGGATATAGACTATTGTTTGTTATCCCAAGATACGAGACTCTTATTATTTACCTGGAACTATAGCCCAATAAAACCAAACGTTATTCACAAAGCTACTCTGGCTGAACCTCCTTTGCTTTATGGGTTTAGTTCCCCCTACCCAGAGGACACTTCTCACAGTGACGTCTTATGTCCAACCTTACGTCAAACCCGGCACCTTTCAGGTATAAAATACCAACAGTTGCCTTAAGCAAAGACACGGTTGTTTGGAGCAGAGCGGCCATCTACATGCCCGAGAGCCCAGCTGATGCGAGTGCCCGCGGAAGCCGCCCCTCCTGTTTGACGCACTGAGAGAGACGCTGTCTTTTTCTCCAGCCGAGAAAATGCAGCTCCGGTGTTTCCAGCCTACCCTTGCGGGTTGTTGGAATATTGAGTCCTGAGGAAAGAGATACCAGACATCCCACATTCTATTACCAAGGTACGGAGCTGACTAAACCCTTAGGAGAATTCTTGATGCAGATTCTTGGCAAAATTATCTTAACCAACTTAACTTAACATCGCTACTTACTTGTCCCTTCCCGAGCATTAGGCTTAGGTCAGGTACACCGGGGTAGGCTTAGTTAGAAGCACCAGTTGAGTATTTTAGTCAATTTGTGTATGTATATATTTTATCCATTTTAAAGTATCATATGGCTAAGAAACCATTTCAAGGCTTTTACAGTATTATTTCATAATACTACTTTTACTGTACGCACTTTACTTTATTTTAAGTATTGCAATTGTGGCAATTCGCTTCTCTTGTATGAGAAAGAAGACTGCTCAATAAATAACACCTTTTTATTGAAAACGCCCGTCTCTCTATTTCTCTGCACTCTGGTGAAACTAAGTATGCACTGCTGACTGAGTGAAATATCTGTCTATTGTTTTCATACGACTCTAGAGATATACTCTTATTCTGAGGGAGCAAAGTTGTCATGTTTATGCTGTTGTCGGAAACTGAATCCCTTCTTGTTTGAGGCAGAGAAGGTTATCCATCCCTCTTCATTCAAGAAAGTTTCCAGTGACCTCTGAGCTAGCTGGCGCAAACCTAAATTAAGTTTAGCATAGTCAGTAGAGACCTAGATGACCTCAGTCCTGCGTCTACACTGCTGTTTTTGTTATTCCAATGCGCAGAGCCTAGTGGGAAAATAGGAACTACACTACAGCAGCCTCTGCAGCCACTCAGCCAGACGTGGATTGTAGGTTAGGTTTTCAGGGGGGCATCTCTAAGATGCCCTCTGGTGCATTTTACATTAAATCTCACACTGGCATCAGTGTGGGTTTAATGTGCTGAGAAGTTTGGTACCAAACTTGTCAGTCTTCAGTGTAGCCATTATGGTGCTGTGGAGTTCGTAATGACAACCTCCAAGCACCATATGCTCTTAATGGCATCACTGCACTTACAGTGCCCAAGAATGGCCCTGGGTACTGTAGGGGCACAGGGCTCATGCACCTGTGCCCACACCGCTGGCACAGGGCACCCAGCTAGAGGGGTGAATGATACATGCCAGGGCAGTGAGTCTGTGGGCATGGCACACAGGGATGTGTGCCATGTCGACTCTTTGTTTAGTTCTGTACCTAGGCACTCACCCTGCAAAGGCAGTGTGTGAGTACCAAGGTACAGGGTCCCTAAGGGTGGCACAATAAGTGCTGCAGCCCTTAGGGGTCTTCTCTGGTCACCATGCCCTGGGTACCTAGGGTATCATTTACTAGGGGCGGATAGGTGGCCATAGATGCCAATTGGGTTTTGTTTCAACACAGTTTTTAGGGAAGGAACGCAGGCCCTGGGTACCTAGTTGGCAGGAGCCCAGGGCACACTCAGTCAAAGCACATCAGCAGTTCAGAAAAAAGTGGCGGCATACCTATGCAAGAAAGATGGCACTTTCTCACAGGGAGATACTCCCATACCCCGGACATACCTGGCTATGCCACAAAAGTGAGCTGAGGGATATCTCGCCATGTTGAACACACACCTGGGAGCAGAGAGTGTGTGCAGCGTCCTGACACCCACGACCAGCCTGTATTCCCTGTTTGGCACTCATGGCCTGCCCAGGCCGAAGAACACAAGGTGAACCGCAGGCAATCCTCCTGCAGGCTGGAGCGGGAGGAACCCAGGCCCTGCCTGCAGACATCACAGAGATCGCCTTAGAGGCAAGCTACCTGTGGTATAGGGAGCTGCACCCTCCCCTCCAGTGATGACCAGGATACAAGGGTATGTTACAGATGCTTTTTCTTTATTTATTTATTTCCTCCAAGGGGAGAGCCGACATGGGGGTCCTTGCTCCTCAATCGGGAATGCCGTTCGCGTCACGTTACTCCTACAATCCTTTGCGGTGAGTCAAGTGACACGGAACGACTAGACCAAGACACTACACATCTTCCCCCTTAACGACAATGGTAAATAGAACTGTGGCAGAAGAGAAAGAGAGAGAGAGAGAGAGAGAGAGATAGGGAGAGAGAGAGAGAGAGATAGAGAGAGAGAGAGAGATAAAAAATGTTCACAACTGGAATTCGCTGAATCGTTTCGGGAGCTTCACTGTACGGCCCTTGCGGGTGTGCTTGACGGATGCCTGGTTGCCTTGCTCTCATCCTCCACAGCCTCCATCTGTCTTCGTACTCTCCTCCGGTTCTGTGATTTGGATATCAGAAGTCTCTTGCGGGGTGCCCATTACATCAGTGTCCTGGCTGGGCATGTCGCTCGGATGTCTGTAGTTCTGCATTTGCTATGGAGCTGTTCTCGTTCCTGCTGGTAGCCTCCATGTCTTCACCCACTGGTTTTGTGGTCAGTGTTGCAGGCCCGGTAGTGTTGTTGCTTTCTTCAGGATCACTGTTGCTACTGTCCATGCACCACTGAAGTATTTTATTGCACCTGGCCATTCTGGATTGTGACCACACCTTGCAGTCGCTCAACAAAGCTGAACGTGTGTATGGCTCCACTACCCGTAGGGGTTCACTGAATTTGCTGTCTCCTTTTTGTCCTGGGTGACCCTTCTTGATTCAAACCCAATCGCCCTCAGTAAGTGTGGCTTCTCACACATTATGCCTCTTATCATAGTGTGCCTTGTAGATGTGTTGGGCCTTCTCAATGTTGCTTCGGACGATAGCCGGGACCATTTGCTCTGGAGACGCATGTTCAACCAGGCAGTATTGTCCCTGGTAAATGGTTCTCTGCCTCTCAGAATTTTAAACGGGCTGTATCCTGTGAGGGTGCGTGTGATACGGTACGCCCACACTGTGCTTTTGATTTCAGTCTCCCAGTTCTTCCCGGCACTGATGGCTGCCTGGACTGAGCCCATGATCACCCTGTTGATGCGTTCCACTTGGCTGTTGCCAGCGGGTGGTAGACAGGTGTGTGTTTTGTCTGGATACCCTTGGGACTGGTGAAGGCTGTCCACTTGGCGGATGTAAACTGGGGTCCGTTGTCACTGGTGATGGTTTTGGCAATGCACCCTAGCACCCGTAAAGTTAATGCAGTCAAATTCAGACAAAGTCGATACAACAAAAAGCGATGAGTCTTATTCTTTTCTCTTCTTTTTCGTTTAATCCGACATCCGAGAGTTCGGGGTGGATGTATTTTCAAGCCAAGCCAACACGTGTTTCGTCGCTTCTTGTACACATTAGAACATGCGACTTGTTCACGGCTGAATGTAAGGTCTTTGATGTATTTCTTTCATGTGGCGATAATTCAAGGCCACATGGTCCCGCGTCGTGTAAAAACGTAATTCTTGTAGGATGCTGCGATGATATTCACTGGCCCAATATCAGCACTCCAAAATCTGTTTATGTTCTGACATACGCCCAGTACGCGTTGCCTCTCATCCATGCCGGCCCGGCCCAGAAAGGGCGAATCTGGATCCCCACAGATATTGCCGGAACTTTTCCATCGCCCAGATGGATGCAAGCATTTCCTTTTCGATCACTCTGTACTTCTCTTCGCTGGGGGTGAGGGATCACGAGGCAAACCCCACGGTGGTCTCCGTGCCGTCCGTAGCCATTCTGGGAGAGAACCGCTCCCTATTCATTGTCACTGACGTCTGTGGTGAGGATGCTGGGAGCGAAACTGTCAAACCAGTGTAAGGGATTCGCTCCGCAAATGTCACTCTTGATGGCGGAGAATTCTGCTTCTGACTCTTCAGACCAGGAAAAGACGGTTTTGTCTTTCAGCAGTTGATGTAAGCTGTGTGTTTTGGTCGCGAAGTTCCTTACAAATTGCTATAAAACTCCACCATCCCCAGGAATGAGGGGACTTCTTCTTTGTTTTGGGGGAGGGCGCTGACTTGATGGCTTCTACATTGGCCGTTTTTGGAGAGATGCCTGTGTCACTGATCTCATGTCCTAGATAGGTCACTTTGCGTAGGCCGAATTTGCATTTTTCAAGTTCCCGCCATGAGACCGTTTGCCGCCAGCGTATGCAGGATTGTGTGCTGGATGTCATCGTGTTCGGTCTTAGTCTTTGCCAAGACTAGGATGTCGTCCTGGAAGTAGAGGACTCCGTGGACGTCCTTGAAGAGTGTGTGCATGAGTTTTTGGAAGACAGACGGGGTAGATGCAAGACCAAAGGGTAGCCATCAGAACCTGTAGCAGCCGAAGGGAATGATGAAAGCCTCCCCCCGTTCCGAAGCCTCCGAGATCATCTGCGGCGTACCCCAAGGATCCGCCCTCAGCCTGACACTGTTCAACATTTACATGGCCCCGCTCGTACACGTCACCCGACAGCACGACCTCAACATACTCTCCTATGTCGACGACACTCAACTGATCCGCACCCTCACCAAGGACCCCATCACCGCCAAAGCCAACCTCCATGTAGGAATGAAGGCCGTCGCTGACTGGATGAAGATCAGCTGTCTGAAGCTGAACTCGGACAAGACGGAGGTCCTCATCCTCGGCTCCAACCCGTCAGCCTGGGACGACTCCTGGTGGCACTGGGGGCAGCCCCGACCCCCATCGACCACGCGAGCAACCTGGGAATCATCCTCGACTCAACGCTCTCAATGACCAAGCAAGTCAACGCCGTCTCCTCCTTTTACGTTAACACCCTCCGCATGCTCCGCAAGATCTACAGATGGATCCCGACAGATACAAGAAAGACAGTCACCCAGGCCCTCGTCAGCAGCAGACTCGACTACGGAAACGCCCTCTATGCGGGAGCCCCGACCAAGGTCATCAATCGACTACAACGCATTCAAAACACCTCGGCACAACTGATCCTCGATGTACCACGACACGGCCACATCACCCCCACCTGAGAAACCTGCACTGGCTCCCCGTCAACAAGGATATCCTTCAAGCTCCTCATCCACGCACACAAGGCACTCCACAAGACTGGCCCAGCCTACCTCAACTTACGGCTCTCCTTCTACACCCCCAACCACCAGCTGCGCTACGCCGACCTCTTGCTCGCCACCGTCCCGTGCATCGAAGAACAACAACTGGCGAGAGATCCTTCTCCACCTCGCCGCCAAGTCATGGAAAACCTTCCCACTGAGCCTACGTCAGACCCAAGACCTGCTGACTTTCAGGAGGATACTAAAGACCTGGCTGTTCGATCAGTAGCGGCCCCCACCTCCCCCCCAGCGCCTTGAGACCCTCGCTGGTATGTTGTGCGCTTAACAAATGTCCGATTGATGAAAGAGGTGAGATTCCGGCACGATGGATGGAGCGATACCTGATGGTAAGCGGCTTTGAGATCGATGGTGGAAAACCATTTGACCCCCTTGGTCTGGGCTACAAGCTCGTTGATTTTGGGCAGCGGCAACTTGTCGACGATGATGTTTTGGTTATGTTTGCGGCAATCAATGCAAAGGCGTATCTTCTCGCTCTGTTTGCTCGCCACCATCAAGGACGATAGCCATTCGTCGCACTCTATCGGTTCAATGATGTTGTTGTCTTCCAGCCGTTTGAGCTGAAGCTGAACTGCCTCCCTGCAGTTGAACGGGATGTTCCTGACTTTGAGGGAGACGGGCACCGCTCCCTCTTTAAGCATGATTTTATGGATGAACTTGACATCTTCCCAATGTGGTCGCTGAAGACTGCTGGAAAGTTTGCTTTCCACGAGGCTGGCGTGGGTGAGTCGTCCATCGACAACACTTGCGTGTCCCCGCCTGGGTTGAGCTGGATGCCCAATTCTCCCTGGTACGCCCACCCCAGACCGAGGGGCCTTTCTGCGCGACGTACAACTTTGCGGTTGTGTGCCTGCCCTTGAACTCGAACAGGAGCCGCCAGTATCGCCCCATGGGGATTCGTTCCCCAGTGTATGTGACTGGGTGGTTGTCGGTGTGGTGAAGATGGTTCCCCATCATCTGAGCAAAGTCTTCGTCACATATTTTTCGATGATGGTGTATGGCGAACCGGAGTCCGCCACCATGACTATCTGGACACCTCCTAGCAATACCGTGCATGATGGCTTCTTCTTGGAGATACCGCCGATTCCCAGGATTTGGTCCTCGAAGCAGAGTATGCAATCTTGGTCAGATTGGTCTGCCCCCTCTTGGTCGTCGGAGTCATCTTGGACATATTTGACTGCGGCACTTCTGGGCCTCCGCCGGCAGACCTTGCCGAAATGACCTGTGACACTGCAGAAGGAGCATTTGACGTGGAATGCTGGGCACTTCTTGTCGTTTGCCATGTGGGATTGGCTGCAGCATCTGTAGCAGGTTCCTTGCTTAACCATGGGAGCACGACTGGGCCCTTTGGATCTGGAAGTAGATTGTCTGTTGGAGGTATCGCCAGAATGGGTCACAGGTTTTGGGGTCGAGGCTCTCCGGTCGGACACTTTGCACACCACGGGCTGTTGGGGAGGTTCCTTCTTGGTGGCGAGTGTGTACCTTTTAGATAATTTGGCTCTTTTAACTATTGCGATGATCTCCGGGAGGGACGCTTCACCACTAACCCATAACTTCTCCTGGACGCTGGAGTGGGTAGTGTGCATTATGATTTGGTCTCAGATGAGGTCATCATGTAGAGTGCCGAACTTGCAGTTGATGGCTAGCTTCTTGAGGGCCGCCACATAGTGCTCCACTGATTCCGACTCGATTTGCTTCCGCTGGAAAAACATTATACCGGTCGATGGCTGTGCATATTACCGGCTGGTAATTGTTGTCCAGGTCTTCCAGGGCATGTTGGAACACATCATATTCTGTAGAAGCCCTAGTCTTCTTCACCATGTTCTCGTAGACGTGCAGGCCTTCCAGACTCAGATTATGTAGGAGTATTTTCTTCTGGCATTTGCTCAAGAACGCCTCCTCGCCCTCATCTTCCAGCGCCGATAAGTAGTTCAGGAAATACCCATTCCAGTCGGCCCACTTCAAGGCTGGTTCTCCTGGCTTAGGTAGGAAGGGTACTGGGTTAGTGAGTGAAAAGGTTTGGGCGCCCATGATGCGGGCAGCGTGGAAGGCTGAACGCCTTGATGTGGTGCTGAGGCGCTTAGAGAACGTTAATGGTCCTGTAATTGGCGTGCCCGGTTGGGAGCAGGAAGGCCTTATGTCCTCTCGCCCGTAGCATTGTGCTTTTGAGCAGGGAGCCCTTGTAACTTCTCGCTTGAAGTGCTGTGCTCCAGTGTGGTAGTGTGGTGGTGCCACGCGGTCCAGTGGGCTGCGTGCTCTTCGTGGTCGCCGGCGAGTGGCCAGGACACTTGGCTTGTGGTGCAGTTGCGCCATACCTGGTGCAAGGGCTTCTTATGGGCCACACAGCACCCCTGGGAGGAGGCTTAGGCTTGAAGGTCGAGGGTAGGGTTGGGTGTGAGGCGTAACGCCGATGTACGCACCGAGGCCTCACTTGTTGTGACTTGGGGACCCCCCTTCCTGCAAATGCACCTGGCTGGATGCGGCGAGCAGGCCGCACTCACATTTGCGATCGCCGGCTCTCCCCTACCTTGATGGTCGCCTGGGTGCACTGGGCGGTTCTGCCGCCTCGTCGTCACTGTGGTGTAGGGAGCTGCACCCTCCCCTCCAGTGATGACCAGAACACGAGGGTGCATTACAGATTTTTTTTCTTTCTTTATTTATTTATTTCCTCCAAGGGGATAGCCGACATCGGGGTCCTCGCACCGCGATCGCGAATGCCGTTCGCATCACGTCACTCCCACAATCCTTTGCGGTGAGTCACGGGACACCGAACGTCTAGACCGCAACGCTACACTACCCACAACACCGCAATGGAACGCTGGTGCCTGTGAGGAGAGCAACGTGGACTACTCATGACAGCCCCACAGTGGCACGGCACCTCTGGAGTGGGATCTCACTGTGCCTGGCCATCGTTCCCGAGAGACGCTGCCGCCAAAGCAAGCAGAGGGCAGCTCTGATCTGCTGGAGGTGCTACCAGAGGGTGGTGAGTGCTGCTGTGTCCTGAGATTCTCGTCCAGCTGGCCATTCCTGCTTGGTCCTCATGGCCTCCCCGGCCCAACTAGTGTGGAGTGTTTCGCCAACCTGCTTTCGTGGGGACGGTACAAAGAAACTGGGCCCACTACTGCACATTTCTGAAAGCCCCCCCAACTACAGTTAAAGCTTCCCCAGGCCCCCAAAACCCTAGGCTCGGGCTCTGGCCGGCCCAGAATGTCCATAGAAACGAGCGCCCATTCCTTTTTGCTAGCTGGGGCTGTTTACTAGGGTGGGGAGACCAGAACCACGCGAGAATGGAGGCCTCCCATTCATGAAAGGCACAGACAGCCAGGGGAATGCACCTCTTCCAGAACTCCCAGCAATCTGATTTGCTAGCCACAGCTAGACACAGCACTCTTGAGGAGACCCCTTTTTGTATTGACTAGTCAGGAGTGAGTTTGAAGCCCAGGCCATTCTCTGTCTGATGCCGGACAAAGGTAGAGCCCGCCTGACCTGGGCCCTGCCCGGTGAGGGAACCTGCTTGCAGCCCCACTGCAGATGACACCCCTCAACTAACCTAAACTATAACCTCGCAGCCTGGAGGCTTCTCTAGGTAACAGTGGTGAGGTGGCCTTCATCTTTGCAACTCTCAGCACAACTGCAGTGATTTCTTTTGGGTCTACACCCTGGGTGCCTGCTGCAGACCGAACCTATCGCTCGCAACCTCACTACCGGGAACCTGGATTGCCTGGTTCGGACCACACACCTTCCTGTAAGAAGATGCAGGTTACAACAAAGACACCTTACTGTCGAGACACAGCTCCTTGCTGGACGGGGGCTCTTCTACCACCAACCTGCTTGTACTCACAAGGGAATAAGGCCACTCACTATCAACCAATGAACTTGAAGTCATCTGCATATTAACACTGCGTCATATAGAAGCTGAGCCCTTCATCACTCCACTACTCTCCACTGACTCCAGCCACTTTTCAACCCTTGAGCTGGGAAGCACAAGGGAAATATTCGTCCCTCGATTCAGCCTATTCCTCATCATCACTAGGAGTAATTGCTACGGGGAGGAGGAAAATGGACCGATCGCTAAAGGACATGCTCACTAAACCCATTGGGCCCTGGGGTGGAGGCCCCCCCATCCCTCCCAGCAACTGAACCCACACTTTGGGTTGCAGGAAGGCCTTATGTCCTCTCGCCCGTAGCATTGTGCTTTTGAGCAGGGAGCCCTTGTAACTTCTCGCTTGAAGTGCTGTGCTCCAGTGTGGTAGTGTGGTGGTGCCACGCGGTCCAGTGGGCTGCGTGCTCTTCGTGGTCGCCGGCGAGTGGCCAGGACACTTGGCTTGTGGTGCAGTTGCGCCATACCTGGTGCAAGGGCTTCTTATGGGCCACACAGCACCCCTGGGAGGAGGCTTAGGCTTGAAGGTCGAGGGTAGGGTTGGGTGTGAGGCGTAACGCCGATGTACGCACCGAGGCCTCACTTGTTGTGACTTGGGGACCCCCCTTCCTGCAAATGCACCTGGCTGGATGCGGCGAGCAGGCCGCACTCACATTTGCGATCGCCGGCTCTCCCCTACCTTGATGGTCGCCTGGGTGCACTGGGCGGTTCTGCCGCCTCGTCGTCACTGTGGTGTAGGGAGCTGCACCCTTCCCTCCAGTGATGACCAGAACACGAGGGTGCATTACAGATTTTTTTTCTTTCTTTATTTATTTATTTCCTCCAAGGGGATAGCCGACATCGGGGTCCTCGCACCACGATCGCGAATGCCGTTCGCATCACGTCACTCCCACAATCCTTTGCGGTGAGTCACGGGACACCGAACGTCTAGACTGCAACGCTACACTACCCACAACACCGCAATGGAACGCTGGTGCCTGTGAGGAGAGCAACGTGGACTACTCATGACAGCCCCACAGTGGCACGGCACCTCTGGAGTGGGATCTCACTGTGCCTGGCCATCGTTCCCGAGAGACGCTGCCGCCAAAGCAAGCAGAGGGCAGCTCTGATCTGCTGGAGGTGCTACCAGAGGGTGGTGAGTGCTGCTGTGTCCTGAGATTCTCGTCCAGCTGGCCATTCCTGCTTGGTCCTCATGGCCTCCCCGGCCCAACTAGTGTGGAGTGTTTCGCCAACCTGCTTTCGTGGGGACAGTACAAAGAAACTGGGCCCACTACTGCACATTTCTGAAAGCCCCCCCAACTACAGTTAAAGCTTCCCCAGGCCCCCAAAACCCTAGGCTCGGGCTCTGGCCCAGACTGTCCATAGAAACGAGCGCCCATTCCTTTTTGCTAGCTGGGGCTGTTTACTAGGGTGGGGAGACCAGAACCACGCGAGAATGGAGGCCTCCCATTCATGAAAGGCACAGACAGCCAGGGGAATGCACCTCTTCCAGAACTCCCAGCAATCTGATTTGCTAGCCACAGCTAGACACAGCACTCTTGAGGAGACCCCTTTTGTATTGACTAGTCAGGAGTGAGTTTGAAGCCCAGGCCATTCTCTGTCTGATGCCGGACAATGGTAGAGCCCGCCTGACCTGGGCCCTGCCCGGTGAGGGAACCTGCTTGCAGCCCCACTGCAGATGACACCCCTCAACTAACCTAAACTATAACCTCGCAGCCTGGAGGCTTCTCTAGGTAACAGTGGTGAGGTGGCCTTCATCTTTGCAACTCTCAGCACAACTGCAGTGATTTCTTTTGGGTCTACACCCTGGGTGCCTGCTGCAGACCGAACCTATCGCTCGCAACCTCACTACCGGGAACCTGGATTGCCTGGTTCGGACCACACACCTTCCTGTAAGAAGATGCAGGTTACAACAAAGACACCTTACTGTCGAGACACAGCTCCTTGCTGGACGGGGGCTCTTCCACCACCAACCTGCTTGTACTCACAAGGGAATAAGGCCACTCACTATCAACCAATGAACTTGAAGTCATCTGCATATTAACACTGCGTCATATAGAAGCTGAGCCCTTCATCACTCCACTACTCTCCACTGACTCCAGCCACTTTTCAACCCTTGAGCTGGGAAGCACAAGGGAAATATTCGTCCCTCGATTCAGCCTATTCCTCATCATCACTAGGAGTAATTGCTACGGGGAGGAGGAAAATGGACCGATCGCTAAAGGACATGCTCACTAAACCCATTGGGCCCTGGGGTGGAGGCCCCCCCATCCCTCCCAGCAACTGAACCCACACTAGATAGTGCTGACACAGACGCTCCAGTAACTCGCTTCTTCTTGGAAGCACTTTTTGCTTTCCTCAGGGTGGATCTCCAAACCCTCAAGAGGACCTCTCCAGGGATATCAGGGCAGTCTGCTAAGACCTGGAGAGAATGGGCGACAGAGTTACCTCCTTGAAGGACCACAACGTAAGCTGAGATGAAGAGACTGATCAGTTGCAACAGGAGGTAATCTGCCTAAAAGATCAACAGCTCAACTACAAGCACATGCTGAGGAGTTAGAAAATATGTCCAGACGTGACAAAATACGCATAAAAGGCATATCGACTGCAGCTGAAGGAACTGACATAACTGTTTTTGTTACAGACCTCTTCAGATTGATTCTGGCAGCATCACCGAAGCTTGATATCAAAGTGGATAGAGCACACAGAGTAGGCCCCAAACCACCTGACTCTGCGCCACCAGTGGATGTACTAGTTTGTGTCCTCAGAGCAGCCAGAGACCAGCACCCAATACAGTTTAGAGGGCAAGCGCCAGTGCTGTACCTAGACTTAGTGGCTTCCACACTTCAGAAACGCTGGGAGTTTTGCCCAGTCACGACCCATCTCCAGAGTCAAGACATACTATACTCATGGAGGGCACACTTTACGGATCATCTTCTGCTTAAATGAAAAGATTGACTAACTCCAGCCAGTTGCTTGGCATTGACAAACCCCTCCATCCAGCTGGTGACAAGGGGAGTCCTGCAACACCAGAGGGGGCGACAAACCAGAACGTCCCCTACTAGACTCCATCCTGATCCATAGACAATGGCCAAAGAGAGGCAAGCAGTGTTAGAGACGCTCTCAGATGACACCTTTGGTATAGATGAGACATAAGCCTAGCTGCAATGCTGTTTTTCCATTCTTCAGGTAGATGGATTGGGTGGGGGGGAACAGACAGAATTTCTAGGTCACTAAACACTGCCAACCATTTCATCCAAACTGGTGCTGACCCTGAAAATTGACTCCATTGGACTATGTCTCACTTGTTGTTTGTCTTGTTTTTCTTTCTTCTACAGTTGTTTGGGAGGGAACCAGTAGAAAGTGGACACTTTTTGATGCATGAACCGGTTATGCTCTCAGTAATCCAAGACTTCAGTCCCGTGCACCTAGCGCAGACATATACCCATGTCTCAAGCAGATTCACAGATCACTCATTCCCCCTTTACAAAGCACCATATTCTACAAATTCTTACCCTTAATGTGATGTGTTTTAATAGCAGAGTTCAGCTCCAGGCTATATTGTCCTACAATGAGAACTCCAGTGTGCATATCTCTCTTCTCATCAGTGACTTGAACTATTAAACTTGTGTATAAGTATTTTCATATCCTGAGTAGAGTGCTTTAATTGTGTGTATATATGTGAGTGGTTGTCCCGGTATGCAGATGGACGACTGAATCGGGTAAAAAGAGCTGTTTCAGTTCCTAATAAAAATACCTAAGTGGTTCCAAAGGGAAATTTTGTGTTTAACTTCTTTAATACCACACCACCAATGCAGCAATAATACAAAACACATTTTACATCTAATTGAGAAAGCCCAACATTCGGATCGGGAGCAGATGCTTATGGCCATTGATACTGAGAAGGCATTCAACCGGGTCCATTTGCCTTACCTAAAAGCCAGGCTTCAACACTTTGGGGTCGGGGGAGATTTCGTTTATGGTTTCCCAGCAACTATGGGCATCCCAGGGCGCGTGGCTTAGCTGCAGACCGGGACAGCCGCTCTGAGCTGAGGCTCTCCCGGCCGTGGTAACAATCCATTCATTTCCCGGACTCAAATGTGATGTATAATACCTTGAGAGCCAGCGGAACAGTGGTGAACATCCTGGTGGTGGTGGTGACCAGCGGGTGAGCCGCACGAGAGAGAGCTGGGGAAACAACTGCACCATATCTGCAAAAGCGCTACCCAAGATGGCAACGTCACGAAAACACCCGACTGAGGAGCTGTCGGTGGATCGGAGAGACAAGCGGAGGCCCGAGCGGGGGCGGTGCAGTGAGTGGCGGCATCAGCTTTGTGGTGCCCGGACCACACAGACCTGCACCGAGCGTCCCACAATCCGGGGGGTCCGTTAGACCTCCCGAGTGGAGTGCGCACATTGCCCTGGGAGCCGTGAGCATCTGAGATTGTGGGGGAGGGGCCTGCGCCGTAGCTTCAGGGCAGGCCCAAGCCATGGCCTCCAGTAATTAATTTGTCCGGGGCTCCTGGAGGTGCTCAACTGCAACTGTGGTCCGGCGCCTGGTTCTATACTGGGCCTCCCCCCCTGCTCCCCTTGCCTAGGGATTTCCACATAAAGCGCAGGAACCCTCTCCCCTACCGAGCTGCACTGGAATGACCTGAGGGATATAATAAAACCATACAGTGCAGACCTGAAATCAGAAAGCACATTGCCTATCCTGCTGTCATTAAGGACTCCCAGCACACAGAGACTCGACCTCATGCTACCCTGACCACTGACCACATTTGGTCTTTTCACATTGTTATTTAAGACACTGTCCTGATCACTCAGTGGGGGAGAACTTATCTAACGCTGTAATACATCAGCCGGAAAGTTGGTCCAGTTTAAGGGGGGCCACAGATCACGTCTTAAACAGCGGTTTACAATAAGGACTGCCCTTGCCCTTCAGTGGTATCGCGGCATGGGCCGCAAATACCCTAAGCAGCACCTACTCCCCTTTGAGAAACTAGTGGAAACTACTCGCGACCCGCCTAGTGACATGGCGGCAGGTGGACAAATACCCACCAATCCGGTGGACGAAGCTAGCCAGTTGAATCTGCTGCTACTAGAAATGAGGGCAGGATTCAAAGCACTGGATGTTAGCTCTGACACCTTGGACAAACATGTGGCAGACCTGGGGGCGAAGATCCAAGTGCACGATC
This sequence comes from Lissotriton vulgaris, assembly GCF_964263255.1. Lineage (NCBI taxonomy): Eukaryota > Metazoa > Chordata > Amphibia > Caudata > Salamandridae > Lissotriton > Lissotriton vulgaris. The sequence goes on from NC_141695.1 coordinate 1,413,621,204, forward strand.
GGCGTCTCGATGTGGCAGAGTCCCGCACATTGGATCTGGAGGATGGGATGGCGCAATCACTGAAAAGAATCGATCGCATGGAACGGATCCTGAAAGATGTTGCGATAAAAAATGAGGATTTGGAAGCAAGAAGTCGCCGTAACAATATTCGCCTTATGGGCGTACCCGAATCCATAGCCAGTGGTCGCATGGACAAAATCGTGGAAACGATTCTGACTGACCTGTTTGCAAAGAGGCGTTTACTCCTGGATTCGTGGTGAAACGTGCCCACAGGTCACTTGGCCCAAGACCCAACCCAGGCTGTCCTTCCAGGCCCATTATTGCACGAATAATGAACTTTAGAGACAGAGATACAGCATTGCGTCTGGCTCGTGAACAGGGTGAACTCTCCTGGCAGGGCTCCAGACTATCTCTTTACCCCTATTTCACCGCCATGGTACAGGATGCTAGAAGAAAATACCTTGGTGTTAAAGCAACACTAAAGAACCTGGGATTAAAGTATGGCATGCTGTATCCTGCCAGACTACAGGTGGAAGTCAACAGCCGATCCCGAATCTTTGAGAACCCGACGCAGGTGCAGGAATTCTGCCACACCTACAAACTTAACAGCAAACACCCCCCAGACTCAGATACCGCTTCTCCCCCACATAGTGTTTCGGTCGCCAGTGCAGACCTGTTCTCGAGCTCTGGCCTTGGCTAAAAGTTTAAGTTTCTTATATGGCCGCACATTTGCCTGCTTGAAGGAAATACCGGGATTCGACTTATACAGTATAACATTTTGTACAGGTTACTAGGCCATGGGATAGTACAAGTCCCGTCTTTGGTGTACACCTAGCGATAATTGTGGTGATGATAGAATGTACCCTAATTGTTTGTTCTTCATTGCATTATGGGTTCCACTGGTACCTTGCACTGTTTTCGGAAAATTGGTACTGCCTCTCCGAATGGGCAGGAAGGCTGGGTGGGGGGTGGTGGGCAGGGAAGGGTTGTTATTGCTTTGCACTGAGTTTATGGTATGTTTGATCACAGATGCACTGGATAGGTGCAAATGTTGGTTATTCTTCAGACCTCCAATCAAGAAGCTGCCATGGCGCAGTTAGGACACAACACTGGCCCTTCGACTGTGACTCTAGCCACATGGAATATTCGGGGCTTGAATGACACCCGCAAACAAAGACGGGTGATCCACTATTTGATACGGCACAGGGTCGACATCGCATTCTTACAAGAGACACATCTCCCAACCAGTAATCAGGCTCGGTTTGCATCCTCATGGGGCACAAACAGATTGTTCGCCAACTATAGCAACTACGCTAGGGGCACAGCCATTCTCATACACAAACGCCTCCCCTTCAAGTCCCACTCAGTAACCTGTGACAATGAAGGTAGATTTGTAATAATAGTGGGCACATTGTTTAGTTACAAGGTGGCATTGGTATGCATATACGATCCAAATGTAGACTCCCCTGATTTTTACCATGCACTACTCTCTAGGCTGCTACAGCTTTGCTCAATGCCCCTACTGCTAGAGGTGATTTTAACATTGGTCTTAATCCCAACACCGATAGCACTTCACCTGCCCCGGATCCTAAAGCTAGGGCACACAAAGCCTTACAATCTCTGTGCAAACACTTCTCTCTTCTAGACTTAGGCCGCGTCCATGACCCAGTCCACACTACAAATACTCATTATACTGGATCCCATGACACGTGGTCTCTGCTTGATTATTGGTTGTCCTCCCCAGAAATATCTCGCTGGTTCCATGAGCTACAAACATTGCCCGGATCCTATTCTGACCACTCCCCGGTCCTATTATTGCTAAAGATCCCTCGCCCGGAAGAGTTTGAAAGGCAGTGGAGATTCCCAAGCCGTGCTTTAGACGATGAGGTGTTCAGACAGAAAATTCTGGAAGCTATAGAAGACTACTTCAAACTAAACGCAGGGTCTGTGGACTCCGAGTCAGTGTTGTGGGAGGGGTTTTGGAGTTCTGGACTTTTTGGTTCCGTCCAGAGGTGTCAGGGTACAACACCCAAAGACCCCGGAGTCCCACCTGCCTTGGTGCACAAATGAACAGAAACACGAGCTTCTCGATGGTGGCGTCAAAGACCAAAGGTTTATTACTGCAGGGACACAGAAGTCACAGAAACCACACATGGGCAGATTCTAGGAGCCTGTTCGATTTGTACAAAGTGGGTTGCTCCTTATATACCAAAAATTGTGCTCTAGGCAAATATTTCACATGTCGGTACATTCCCAAACATTTTGTGTCTCTAAACAATAAATATTTGGCGTTACACAGGAACTGTCGATAATATCTGATACCAAACATCACGAAGAGGGGTTCCCACCAGTCCATCACAATTCCTTGTCAATATTGTATTCAGGAGCCGGACCGCCTCATCGTAAAGTTCGTTACCTCCCCCTAATAAAGGCCCAGAAGGAAAGGAGCAGAGCCAGGTGCAGAAGATAGAAAAGCGAGATAAGAGATGTTTGTGGGTCGTAAATGGGCAAGGCTACCGGCTTCGGCCGCCTAATCATGATCAGGTACAATGGACACGAAGACCAGTTTGGCAGGACTGGCCTCGGGCAGAGGAGGCAGCCTTTGTCGAGTCATGCAGCTACAGCGTGATCTGGTTTAAGGTACACGTGTCACGTAAGAGGTGAATCTCCGGCTAAAGCTACGTGTCCTTAATCAAAGTGGAGTGAATGAAATGATCAGAGGCTATTGCATATGTGAGGGCAAGGAACCACAAAATGGCGGCCATGATCTAAGATGGATGCCATGGGTAGATCAGAAATGTGTCAGTGGAAGGAGTGCTCTTGCTCGTAGCGTAGCGAAAACACTAGGATATACTAAATGGATCATTTGCGGTTCACTGATATCATTTTTATGTATTTCCGACAAACTTGATAACACGGATTCAAGTCGTCACGGAACCGTCACGGAACCTCAGACCCTCCTTTTGCCCTTACATAGGCAATTACTCAATCTATGTCTGAATCTAGTTCTATGTTCATCAGGTCAGTGACATGCTGTTGTATCATCATCCTTTCTCGTGTCTTTTCTCCAAACGCAGGTGGTTTTCTGAGACAAGTTGCAGCACAAAGACTACACAGAGCAGGACCACACTGGATAATCAGACAACATGAGAGCAGGAATACTAAGATGACACCAATGACCATTAGAATCTTCCATCCCCACGCTGAGATCAGAGTCCAAACCCACTCCATGAAGGACCAGTTTCCCTTGTCTACATGTATGGAGTCCGAAATCTTGTGCAACTTAGAGATCGCCTCGTAAACTGTTGGAGCATTATTAGGAATAAAGACACAGCAGCTCGATTGGATCATTCTGCATACCCCACCTCGATCTGCAAGTATAACATCTAGAACCATACGGTTCTGTAATGTCATGAGCCTATCCGCCTGAAGCTCAGCTGTCAGATTGCTAAGGGCACCAGCAGTTTCGGTAATAGTAGATTCAACTACCCGTGTTAGCTGACGTATGTTTCTACTATTGGCCATAGGCCCCCAGAACGGAAGGAAGCCTTTGAAGAAGTCTCCAGCTTCCTGGCCAGCGGTATCTTCCTTGCTGAAAACACCTCTTGCTACTCTTGTTCTGTGGTAATCCGGTGAAGCAGTGTATGTTGGAGGCAACAATCGAGCAATATAACATGATCCTGAGAAGTCGGCAGGCAACCATGTATAAGCTCTGTCTCGACAAATGAAGTAGGTACCCCTAGCAGTGAGGAAGGCAGGGGAGGAGTTAGCCGAAAACACATAAGTTTCTACGCACTCACTCCTCCCTAGCTGAGCTCTCGGATTTCTCCCATTACCTTGCAAACAGACCTGACCTCGGTGAGGTACGACCCAGATTGGAGTTGAGCTTTTATGCTTGCTTTCTCCTAAACTAAGGTGATACTCTGAAGTATTCCAACTTAAATATACTCGCAATTCGTCTCTAGGGTAAGATGGAGTATTATTGACGTCCTTGACCATGTCAATAATTCCCTGGACTAAGGCTTTGTTGGCAGAGTTATATTTAGTGGAACGTGGTGGACGTGGAGGATAGGTTTCAAGGGCATAAGCAAAGATGGTTTGGAAGGCCTGAAATGATCCATTATAGCTGTAAGGCAAAACCAAATAGGGAATACCTTTATCCATAGTGTGAGGTATCAAGCCACACACCCAGCAGTCTGTAGTGTTAACTACCAGTTGGTGTTGGTGCAAGAGCTGTACAAAAGTGTTATTGGTGAATTCTGAGCGTCGGGCTTGCTCATGTTCTGGAAATGAGTGAAAAGAGTGTATAGAAGAAACAGTAGAAATAGCTGGATCAAGGGGAGGCACTGTAGAAACTGGCACAAAAATCAAATTTATGCTAAAAACAATTCCACCCACCAATGTTGCTAAAACAATCAAAAATGTAACGACACATTGCATCAAGAAACATTTGCTGTGAAGAATTCTATTTAGTCTGTTTCTGCGAACGTAAATCACATTTTCTCGTTGCAGCGCAGGAAGTTCCATCTTCTACAATCCGCTCGCGACCACTGATGATGTGTACGTAGATGAAAATGCCTCTGTCAGCCCTGGGAGTTCCCAAAACTAACAGAAAGATCGACCTTGTGTCAGACCCCTGCAAATTCAAACTAGGCACACAGCCACGACCCTACGGCTACCCAGACGGCAAGGCAATTAAAAAAACAATAAACAATAGCAAACTTCCTGGCTGAAAAAAAATTCAATATATATATATCAAAATTACAATATGCAGTTGCCTGCTTTATTTGTCCGTTTTATGGCTTCTAAGGTTGTATCTCTTCTTCGCTGGTACTGTTTGATCGGAAAATAGTGTATCACTAGCAGTTGTTGTAGAGTTTAAGTTCGCAGATGGCAAAGTTTCTTTTGATGCTGGAGACAAATGTTCAATGTTTAAAGCAGTCTTTTCAGGAGGAGAGTCAAGTTCCAAAGTGTCAGTAATCAAATCGGCATCGCTGAAAGGGACAAATTTCGGAGTTATTTCAGATTCGGAGGCACCAATTCCCTTCTTCACCCAGTCGTCATAGGGCAGCGGCAGTGGAACACGCTTTACGTGAGAAGCGTGGATCCAGTGCTTGCGGCCAGCAACACGTACAGCTGTCCTCGTCGTCAGCAGGACTTGGAAGGGGCCGATGTAGCGAGGCTGAAGATTCTTTGTCCTCGCGAAGTTCCGGACCACAATGAAGTCACCCGGTTTCAGTTGATGCCCTGGACTCTCCGGAGGCTTTGGCAAAGCATCAAAGACCTGTTGATGAATAAGATTTAATTTAGCAGTCAAGTCGTAAAGGTAGTCTATCAACATAGGATATTCAATGGAGCAAAACCTTTTAGGCCTTGGCACACCCCAGATATTTGCTGGGCGGCCAAACACAATCTCATATGGAGAAAGCCCTATTCTAGAATGCACTGTTGCTCTCGTTGATAACAAAGCCAAGGGAAGTGCGTCTGGCCAAGCCAAACCTGTGGATGCTTGTATTTTGGCTATTTTAAGCTTGAGGGTGCCATTGTAACCCTCGACTAAACCAGCAGACTGGGGATGGTTTGCACTATGAAATTTTTGTTTCAATCCTAAACCAGCACACACACTCTGCATAACTTTCCCTATAAACTCACTTCCGTTATCTGACCATACAATCCGTGGCATTCCGTACCTAGGGAAAAATTCTTTTAGAAGAATTTTGGCAGTAGATAGAGCAGTGTTGTCCTTTAGTGGGTATGCTTCTATCCACCTGGAAAAAGCACAAACTACCACCAGGACGTATTTTAAATTGTTGCAGCGTTCCATGTGAATGAAGTCTAACTGAATTACTTCAAAGGGACAGGAAGGAGGAGCAAAATGACCAGCTGGAGTTGGAGTTCCCTTGCCAGGATTATGCATCAAGCACACCATACAATTTTTCACCACTCTCTCTGCACACTTACTGATTCCCTCATTCTTCCAGACCGGATCCAACATCTTACATATCCCTTTAGAACTTATGTGCGCCACTCCATGCGCCATCGTCACTACTGCAAGCACATACGCATCAGGCAACATCCAACGCTGCTGTTCTGTCAAATCGATCCAACATCCATTCGAGTCCAATTTGCCCGTACTTTCTCTCCATACGCGTTTCTCTTCCTCAGTCGCTTCTTTCTGAATCTCTTTCACACTTTCCATTGTGTCCTCACACATTCCAGACTCAGCAATCCATCTTGCAGACGTAGCAACATACATTCTACTCATCATGTCTCTAGCTGTTTGTTTAGCGGTTTCATCAGCAAAGGCATTTCCACGACCAACATCATCTGTGATTGCTTTATGAGCACTGCACTTCACAATCGCAACTTCAGTCGGTAAGGTTAGAGATTCCAACAAGTCGTTAACTAGCTGACCATGCTGAATCTTAGTCCCATGGGACGTAATGAAACCCCTTTCTCTCCACAAACGGCCAAAACTATGGGCCACGCCAAATGCGTACTGACTATCTGTAAACACATTCACTCTCTTTCCCTCAGCTAAAACACACGCTCTCGTAAGAGCTATTAATTCTGCAGCTTGGGCAGAATTCTGACTCACTCTTGCAGTCTCCACAATCGTCTTCAAAGTCGTTACCGCGTAGGCAGCAGTTACATCACCATTCTCCAATTTAAAACATGACCCGTCCACATACAGCGTACCCTCCGGGTCGGATAGAGGAGTATCCCTCAAATCGATGCGACCTTTTGTCTCTTCCTCTGTCCTAAAATAACAGTCATGTGGCTCAGAATCACTCGACTCTTGATCAGTCGGCAACAATGTTGCTGGATTCAATACATTGCATCTTTTGATCTGAATATGACTCGCTAATAACGTCAGCTCGTAACCAGATAATCTCGCACTAGTAAGGTGTTGTGTCTTCGTTCGGTTCATGAGTGTATCCACTGCATGAGGAACCATGACCACTAGCATATTGTTCATCACCAAACCAGCAGATTGTCGAATGGAAGCTGCAGCTGCCGCTGTAGCCCTCAAACAACTAGGCAATGCTCTAGCTACCGGATCTAATGTTGATGAAAAATACGCACAAGGGCGTTGTTTGTCACCAAACTTCTGTGTCAGAACACTCAACGCGCAACCTTCTCTTTCGTGAACGTAGAGCGTGAATGGCTTGCTATAATCAGGTGTACCCAATACAGGAGCTGAACACAGTGCTTTTCGTAACTCAATAAAACTCTCTTGACATTCATCAGACCATGGCACCGGACTCGGAACATTTTTCCCAGTCAAAGCTACCAATGGTTTCGCTAAAAGAGAAAAATTTGGAATCCACTGCCTACAGTAGGAGGTAATACCTAGAAAGGCACGTACTTCCCTCTGTGTGCGTGGAACGCTCATTTGCGTAATTGCTTTTATTCTTTCTGGGGTCAACTTCCTTCCCTCCTTTGATAAGAGGTGACCTAGGTAGGTTACTTCTTGGCAGCAATATTGCATTTTGGAAGGTGACACCTTGTGATTCAAACTAGACAAATGATGCAATAGTGAAATTGTAGCTGCTTTGCAAGTTTCCTTGTCATCGGCAGCCACTAAAAGGTCGTCTACGTACTGTACTAGGGCAGAACTTGGAGGAAGGACAAAAGAATCTAGCTGACTTTTTAAAGCTTGACTGTAAATGGATGGACTTTCACAGTAGCCTTGTGGAGCGCGTTTAAATCTGAAACTGCGACCTCCTAAACAGAAGCCGAAAATATCCCTACTTTCTTCAGCTATTGGAATGCTGAAAAATGCATTCTTGAGGTCTATAACTGAGAACCACGTAGCTGTGGCAGGAATCAATGTTAACAAGGCAGTAATGTCTGGCACTACAGGAAACTGCGGAATTACAATCTTATTAACTTCTCTAAGGTCTATGACAAACCTATAGACTGGAGGCTTTGTAGGATCAGTTCGTTTCAAGATCGGTAATACAGGACTGTTACAGACATTTCCTCGCGTTTCTTCAACCACACCTTTTTTAATCAAATCTTGCACGATTAGTAAAAGTGCACGTTCTCCTTCATTCGAGATTTTATATTGAGGAATTCTTGGAAATTTTACATTCGCTTTCAAAGTTACTACATATGGTGGAATTTCTAGTAGACCTACATCATTGGGACCAGTCGCCCAAAGAGAATCAGGGAGTGAACGTAGCTCCGGCGGGAGTGCGTCCATTGACAAGTACATCGGAGAGGTGAGTCTTTTACCCAAAGTAAGCTGTACTCCTTCCGGAGAACAGTACAATGTCGCATATAATCGTTTTAACAAATCTAAACCAAGCAGATTTTCATTACAACCTGTCGTCAAAATCAGGGGTGCTTTCAATTGACACGGTCCAACAGAAATAGACAAAGGGCCAGATATCGGGTTGTACACAGGGGCGCCTGAAAAACCTACGGAAACATTTGTTGAGCCAGACAAAGGTGCGCCAGGGAGTTTCGCATGCATGATAGAACTTTTTGCTGCACCAGTATCCAACAGAAACGGTTCGATTACACCTGATGTTGCTACTGCGACATAAGGCCCACTCTGATCCACTGGAACTGATACTACTCCCTCTCTCCGTCCATGGCTGTCCTAGTACCCATTTTGTTGGAATCCCTCATCAACTTCACAATAATCCTCAACAAGATATTGCTGAGATCTATTCTGTTGAGCTGACTGTACATTTCGTTGATCAAAGTGATTAGAAGGACGATCATTCGTTTGCGGAGGCATAGCACCTCGTCCTCGATCTCTAGAATTCTGCGCATAACCACCACGACCTCTCTGAGCTGCTGCTGCATTATTTTGTGCTAAGATCGGACATTCATTTTTATAGTGACCCTCTTTCTTACAGTACGCACACTGATTCCACTGATATTGAGGCCTTGATGTACTATAATCTGTCCTTTGATATGAGTTTTGCTGCGTATTAGTCTGATTCGTACGAGGCGGATACGCCTGCTGCAAAAGAACTTTAGTTTTTAAATCTTTCGTTTTCCTCTCTGATTTCTCCTTTTCCTCTTTATCCCTATTTTCGTAGTACTGTGCAGTCGCAAGTATTTGCGCTGTCGTAGATACAGCCCACGCGCTCTCTGAGTCTTTCAATTTATTGCATAATTCAGGTAACAAATTATGCACAAATTTATCGACAAAGAGTCTCTGTCCTCCTTCTGTGCTCATATCCTGACCACTATGATCTACAAAAGTCTCTTCGAACCTCGTGAAGAAGTCGGAGACACTTTCGTCTTTCTTCTGTCTACACGCTGACAACTTGTCCCAATTAACACGCAATGCTGGCATCAGAGTCTTCATTAAATCAATTATTCTACCTGGAAGATTAGCAATCAAAGGTTCGGGTTTCGCACCACCTATTTGTTGAGCATCTGCTGCAGTGATAGCTGCCCAATCACCACCTAAAGCAGCCTGATGATCCTCTCTACGAATTTTAGCCCACACTGGTTGCGGAACTACATTACCAAACAACATATCAATGTCGGCTAAGTTCATTATACAAGCCTCAACTGTCTGTGTCAATTCCTTGTAATATCCGGCTGGATTCTTACGTGGATCTGGCAAAGCCTGTTTCACTGCTAACACTTCTGCTCGCTTCCATGGAATATGTATCCATACTCTTTGGAACTGTGCTGGAGCAGCTGCAATACCTGCATTATCATCACGTTGTACTGCTTCGCGCCAAATTGGAGGAACCTCCCTCATAGGATATTGGCGACTTGGCTTCACTTTACCTCTCTCTAAATCTCTCGGCGAGCGAAGAGATGGATCACTCCTAAAACTCAAAATGAGTTCCATCGCTTGCTTTATATTCTCACCCACTATCATTCCAGCAGCAAACTCCTTTTGAACTTTAATTAAATCTTCCAAATCTGATTCGGCATCGTCTTCTTCTATCTCTTCACGTAACAACGAGCACATCTCATCAAAGACGTACCGTTGCGTTGGCTCTCCCCATTGCATAAATGTCTCTAACACATCTCTCGTATTATATCTTCTAACTTTCGTAATCCATCTGAGAGCCATGGAGTCTAAAACTCCCCGTTCTTCAGTACTTGGAAGCTGACTCCGTCTCTGAACAGAGTCAGGAGTAGGAGTCTTAATCAAGGTTTTATATATAGGAGACAGCATATTAGTAACAGAATCAGTGATTCTTCGACGAACAGAAAGTGGAGTTAGTACACTCGCAGACATAGAGAATGCAGTAGAGGTAGGAATGGATGACGAAACAGTAGGAGTATCGAGAAAAATAGTTTGAGGACCAGTAGGTACAGTGGTAGGTATAGGAGCTGGCAGTGCGGGAAGAGGAGGAGCTGTAGGAACATGTACATTTACCACAGGAAGTATAGGAACTTGATTCTGAGGAACAGGAGCAGGAACACCAGGTTGTCCAGCAACCGGCAATTGAACATTCGGGATGAGTGGAGCCGTAGCACCTTGTGCATACGGTGGAGGTGAACGTAACAGATAAGATAGCAGAGGATCGTTTTCGGAATCCTCCAGTGTCTTAGCCATTTTCGATGGCAAGGCAAGATAGCACTTGTCAATCGCTAAGTTATGCTCTCTAATGGCTACATCTATGGCCTTCTCACACTCGTTAGCCTGCAACTGTTTAGTCGCTTGCTCTAGAGTTAACTCTTCTTGTTCTTTTTGCTCTTTCTTCAACCTTTTCATTTCTCTCTGTTTGGATTCTTTCCGCCAATAACGAAAAGAGTCAAACATTGCCGGCCGGGCTTTCTTCCTAAACAATTTCGCTTCTAAGTTGTCGAGAATCTCTTGTTCAAAACTACCATGCAGTGGCCAACTAAGGACACCATCCTTCTTACAATAACGGACCCATATCTCATTATAAGTTATAGGACCCACACCATACTTACAGTATAAATCATATAGGGGAGTCCCAATCGGAGGAACCAGACAAGAGTCCTCTAATTGTGAGTCACTGTTGCAACTAAAACAAGACAACATTTTCCGACTTACCATTTTCAGTCCGGAACACAAAACAAACAAACACGAAACAAATTTGTGCACTTGAACCAAGAACTTAGGCCTACCAAAAACGAACTGATGTATCGATACCCAAAACTAAACCAAATAGATTATCGTAACTAGAGCAACCAAAGATAATCTTACAAAACCAAACCAAACCAAGAACCGATCAAGGATTTTTAACAATCCTCACAAAAGTAACCAGCTAGCTATCACTAAATACTTAACTGAGTCACTGAAGACGTCACCAAGGAGAAACCCGTCACGTTTCGCCGTACTAAGGACTGCACCACTTCGGGTCCAAGACAGGGCGACGGTCAAGGCAACGGCCCACTGCAGCCGTCCTGAACGGGAACCCTCGTGGAAGAGAACTTCAGGGCCACTTTTGCGATATGCCGGGATCGATGAAGTGGGGCGCCTCCCTCAGGAATCTTCACACGAAGCTTCTCGAACTCTTCAGGCTTTTGGACCGGTACCGAATGACGTCGCCCCACGTTGGGCGCCAATTGGAGTTCTGGACTTTTTGGTTCCGTCCAGAGGTGTCAGGGTACAACACCCAAAGACCCCGGAGTCCCACCTGCCTTGGTGCACAAATGAACAGAAACACGAGCTTCTCGATGGTGGCGTCAAAGACCAAAGGTTTATTACTGCAGGGACACAGAAGTCACAGAAACCACACATGGGCAGATTCTAGGAGCCTGTTCGATTTGTACAAAGTGGGTTGCTCCTTATATACCAAAAATTGTGCTCTAGGCAAATATTTCACATGTCGGTACATTCCCAAACCTTTTGTGTCTCTAAACAATAAATATTTGGCGTTACACAGGAACTGTCGATAATATCTGATACCAAACATCACGAAGAGGGGTTCCCACCAGTCCATCACAATTCCTTGTCAATATTGTATTCAGGAGCCGGACCGCCTCATCGTAAAGTTCGTTACCTCCCCCTAATAAAGGCCCAGAAGGAAAGGAGCAGAGCCAGGTGCAGAAGATAGAAAAGCGAGATAAGAGATGTTTGTGGGTCGTAAATGGGCAAGGCTACCGGCTTCGGCCGCCTAATCATGATCAGGTACAATGGACACGAAGACCAGTTTGGCAGGACTGGCCTCGGGCAGAGGAGGCAGCCTTTGTCGAGTCATGCAGCTACAGCGTGATCTGGTTTAAGGTACACGTGTCACGTAAGAGGTGAATCTCCGGCTAAAGCTACGTGTCCTTAATCAAAGTGGAGTGAATGAAATGATCAGAGGCTATTGCATATGTGAGGGCAAGGAACCACAAAATGGCGGCCATGATCTAAGATGGATGCCATGGGTAGATCAGAAATGTGTCAGTGGAAGGAGTGCTCTTGCTCGTAGCGTAGCGAAAACACTAGGATATACTAAATGGATCATTTGCGGTTCACTGATATCATTTTTATGTATTTCCGACAAACTTGATAACACGGATTCAAGTCGTCACGGAACCGTCACGGAACCTCAGTTTAAGGCCTACATGAGGGGTGTATGCATCTCTAAGAGTTCTGGAGTGCTTTGTGATCTCCGTGGCACGCTTACCCGGCTGAAAAAAGAACTGGGATCATTGGACGCCAGTCAGAGGGTAGCTGCAGACCGAGTTACGCCACAAACAGGGCAGCTCTTGGAGTACGGAGAGGTGGCTGACAGGGAAATACTTTACATGGGGAAGTAACACAACGCTAAGGTTTATGGGGAAGGGGAACGCCCTAGATGAGTGCTAGCGCAAATGATCAGACCCTCTTACACTAAGGCATACATCACAGGAGTTTCTATCTTACTTCAAAACACTTTACACTTCAAAATTAGGCCCTGATAGAACTGACCAGGAGTCCTATCTATTTGAAATTGCATTAGTATACTTAGAAAGATTCATGCAAGATTTTTTAGCAGAACCAATCACGTAAGATAATATAGATGAAGCCATTACAGCTCTCAATGGGTCTGCCGCCACTGGACTGGATGGGTTTACAGGCGAGTTTTACAAAGCCTACAAAGACCTCTTGATCCCCCGAATGCTAGACGTCCATGCCGAAGCCCTAGAGAAACAGATACCCGCCCCCCTTAGTCTACGAGAGGCAGTTATCATCCTGCTCCCTAAACTGGGTAGAGGCCACCTACTGTGTGGTTCGTATCGCCCCCTGTCACTCCTAAATTTAGATTACAAAATCCTCGCTACTAGCTTGCCGCCTCTCACTGCTCATGGAATCTATAATTTCCCCAGCCCAATCTGGTTTTGTTCCGCACTGGTCCACTGCCTTCAATCTCTGCACCCTATTTAACACATTGCACAGAATAAACCCCGAGATCCCTGCAGCAGCTATCCTTCTAGACACCGAGAAGGCTTTTGACTCCCTGGAATGATCCTTTTTACTTTCCATAATGCAGCGCATGGGGATGCCACAGGGATTCATTGCCACCACAGCTCTGTTATATAGTCATATACCTGCAGCTAGGCTCCAGCTAAATGGCACTCTGTCTGCACCCTTTCCCTTACCGTGGGGAATGAGACAAGGGTGCCCGCTATCCCATTTAATATTTATTTTAGTGATGGACCCCTTGATTGGCCACTTCCAGGAAAAACACCTACACAGAGGTTTGCAATTCAACACAGGCCCGTTACTGGTTTCTTTATATGCAGATGACACATTCTTATATGTCCGGGACCCCCAAACAAACCTGGATCCACTCATCAGAGAGATCCTATGTTTTGGCACTTTTTCGGGTCTGGGGATTAATTGGCGTATATCAGTTATCTTCCCTCTCACAGCAGGAACGGCCCGCTGGGATCCAGGATTCCCATTGGAATGGTGTACGAATTCCGTAAAGTACCTAGGGGTTCACATCCACCTCGATTCTGACCAGATCATTAGACGGAACTATGGAGTGGTGATCTCCAAACTCGAGGCGTAAATAGACTCCTGGCTCAGGCTCCCACTCTCCATGGCGGGTCGAGTGGCCCTTATGAAAATGATTGTACTCCTGAAGTTTTTATATTTATTTCACAACATACCAATCCCACTCACGAACAAATTATTCGGCACTCTGCGATCACACTTAATCAGGCTAGTTTGGGGCAACAGGACACCCAGGGTGAGATGGCAGATAATGACACTCCCCTGTGATAGAGGAGGGTACAATTGTACTTTCTGGCAGCTTTCTGGCAGCACAATTTAGTTTCGCACAGACAAGGTACCACCCAGATGCCAGGATTACGTACCCACGTCCGGAATTAGATTTCGTCTTACCGCACACCCTGGCCACCTCAGGTATCCCTAAAGACCCCACAGACATTCAGCCGGTGTCCACTACCAGCTGGGCATGGACTAATTTGAGTCATATTACAAATACCACAACACTGTACTCTTTGTCTCTCCCACTCCCTAACGCCAAACTGCTACCCATAACTGGCGAAAAGTTGGTGAAAAGACCTGCTCTAAATTTAATATTATCACAGTGGGGGATCTGTTCCCTGTGGGCCACATATTCAACCCAGATGATATATCCATGTTCCCAGATGCCACATTTATGGACAGATTTGTCTTAGCTAGACTGCATTCAGCTCTGCGGGCTCAGCTCTAAGACTATCCACTAGAACCTCCATCATTTCCCCCCCTTACAATGGTGATAGGTAGCAGCAAAGGAATCCATCTTATATCGCAACTGTACAAGACATGTGCCGACCTAGTCCCAGTTAATGATGAAAGGGTACGTAAGGCATGGGAGACGGATTTAGGCAACCCAATCACTGATGAGCAATGGGTGGCCTGTTGCAAGGTGACTAAAACGGTATCTCTCAATAGCAGACATAATTGATCCACTTCAAGTTTTCGCGTGGAATTTATATTACACCTGCCCGAGCACACAAGGTAGATTCTACTAGACCACATCACTGCCAGCGGTGCCAGTCTCCTCAAGCAGACTTCGCGCACCTTGCCTGGACGTGCCCACGCATCCACACCTTTTGGGTTGAAGTACACAAACCTTTAAGTAAAATGATACAGGTGCCGATTGAACCCTTACCTGAAATTGCCCTTTTGGGATATGTTGTCCAGTTCCCTCCTAAAACACGCAGATTTGCTGCCATCTCTCTACTCTTGGCTAAAAGGGAAGTCACAATCCACTGTGGCGGCAAGAGGGCTCCGACTATACACAGCTGGATCCAAAGTTTAGCAACCTCTTCTATGAGAAGTGACTTGTATGCTAAAACTATCCCTCCTTCCTCTCGACCTAAAGACATCTGGGGCCCCTTCAGATCTTTCCTTTCGCAGCAACAGCAAGACCCCCCCGCCCAACAGGAGCAGGGTATGGTGCCGACTGGGGTGGGCTAGAGAGATTCAAATTATGCATGAATGACCTCTAATATGCTATACCCACTCATTGTAACAGGATTCTATGTTTCCCTGTGTATCTGTCATCGAAGGGAGATACGGATGTTTAGATGGTCTGATTAACGGAAGCGACGCTTAAAGGGGGTCTTGTGCGTGTTATATGCATTATTTTAAGCAATTGTATAACCTACAGTGTTTTCGAGAAAATGTCATCAGTAATGTATTGCGATTGTACCCTATCTGTCACTCAACTGAACTCAGTGCTTCGCATTGTCTTTACCAAAATGCTAAATAAAGTAATAAAAAAAAAACTATGGGCATCCCAATGTGACTGTTTGCAATGAATGGACAGACCGTGGTACCATTCCCCGTCTGAGGAGGCACACGTCAGGGGTGTCCCCCCTCGCCCCTACTTTTTGCGCTCTATGCAGAGCCTTTAGAACAGCGGGTTCAAGTTAATACCAGCATTAAAGGGATCTGCTTCGGAGGGCAGAGCATACTATAAATCCCTATGCTGATGATGTCCTGGAAGCCGTGGAGGAGCAGTATACCTCTCTCCTGGCTTTTCTTGAGGAATTGTAGGCCTTCGGGCAAGCAGCAGCATTCAACATTTACAAATCACATGCTATGAATCTCTCACTCTGGACGGCCACTGAGACGAGCCTTTCAGATAGATATCCTTTACAGTGGATGACCAGCTTCAACACCTACCTGGGTATTCAACTTGCCCGTATGGTTTAAGCAACTGCATCACTCAATTACAAGGCCCTCTGACAAAAGGTTAAAGCAGACCTGTCTAGATGGAGGCCGCACCGCCTCTCCTGACTAGGTCGTGTAGCTGCCCTGAAAATATAATTTCTGCCAATGATTTTGTTCCTATTTCAGGTCTTACCACTGGAGCTGCCACTTGGGATTGTTTAAATTCTTCAACAAGACATGTATTGGCAGACGGTCGCTCCCAAAGTTAGAAGGCGCAGAGCTATAGTATAGACCACTGGGGTGGGGAGATTGGGTGAGCGGGAGGAAGTGGAAAAGCACTGGCTTTTCATGGCTAGAGCAGGCTGGTGACTAAGATGTCAGACAGACGCCTGATCACTGAACTATATGGCCTCGTGCTCCCTTCCCTTCCACTGACTAACTCGGCAGGCCAGAGGCGTTGGGAACTGGAGCTGGGACACTCACTGACCCAACAGGAGTGGGACTTAGTATATTACCGGGCACAACCCACTGCCCGCAACACAGTAATTGTAAATTAAAATGTCACAGTATTTGTAAAGCGCAAACAGTTACCGAGGGCGTCAAGGCGCTGGGGGCTGTCGGGAAGATTAAGCGAGCTATTTCCCGGAGTTACATGGTGCTGGATTGAACCGTGAGCTCCCAGGTTCCGGGGTCAGCTGCCCCGGTCACGGCGCCACACCTCCTACAGTGAGTATCAAAACAGCTACAAAAATATCTACATATTAGTACCTCACGTCGATGTGCATATATAAGGGCAATCCCAGACGCACAGTAGATTGCGGGTCCGGCTGCGGATCCCCGGGGACTTTGTTCCACCATCTCTGGGAATGTCTGATGCTCACTGGCTGTTAGACACAACTGCTGTATTACATAGCCACTCACTTCAACACCCAGCTACCCCAATTCCTGGCTTAAACAGTTCTGAGACTGCCCAATGAGCTCACCTTTCCCCTTAAATCACACAGAGGATGGCTGATTACATTAGCTCTGGGGCCAGCCCTGCAGGTCATTCCAACTCATTGGGGCATGGCCCAGATTTCCACACACTTAGGCTGGCTTCACCGCCTCTGGTAAATATTAGGGATGAGGAGGCTGACTCTGACTCTTTCAGCACAAGGCACCTCATATGCTGAACTCTGGCGCCCCTTCATCACTTTACTATCCACGGAGTTCTGCAAATTAACCTGTCCCAAATAGCTCTGCCTTCTTCGCTTGACAGACACTGATACTGATCCCCACCACCAGAGCTTTCTTTAGATAGATGCGTCATGACATATTAGGACCTAATATATATTTTATCACTTAGCACTGTAGTTCCAGGGGTTTGGGTGAGGGGGAGTTAGGGAACTATAGAGTTTGCTCATAGCTATGGTAAGTAGATTGAGTGATGCACTCTGTCGGCAATGCTTTGTTTTTACTGTATTTTGAAATTTAATTTCTTTTCTGAAAAAA
Source organism: Lissotriton vulgaris (assembly GCF_964263255.1). NCBI lineage: Eukaryota > Metazoa > Chordata > Amphibia > Caudata > Salamandridae > Lissotriton > Lissotriton vulgaris. Next base: position 1,413,638,758 of record NC_141695.1, read on the forward strand.
ATTACAAAATTTGTCAGAGTATTTGCCCTTCAGCTGATAAATTCATCAGTCTGGCATCTGCTTCAGAGACTATTTCGCCTTGTCTCTACAATTTCCAGGAATTAATTCAAGAGGATTTTGGGGAAATTACCAACTTTATCAACTCTGGCTCTTCACTAGACCTTTTGCTGCCTGACGTCTGGAAGAGGACATTGGCATGCTTGACCTCCCCCTTTCCTAAGCTGTACAATAAGTCGATCTCCACTGCTCAGGAATCAAATGTATGGAAGATTTCCGGGTCGCCCCAGTTATTTAAAAAAACGTAATGCAGTCCAAGATAACATGAGCAATTTCCTTCCAATCTCCCTTTTGTCTTTTCATATCAATCTATTTTTAAGGGGAGGGGGGGGGGATGACATCAATAGGCAAATTTAACAGTTTCTGGAATTGCATTCCATCTTACACCAGGCTCAGTAATGGTTGCGTCTAGGACATGGGATACAGACTGTACTAATATCTATTCTCGAAACCTGGACGACCAGAGTAATTTGTTGGAATAACATGGTCATTCGATAAAGCATGTGCTGGTAAAGTTGTCTGCCATGTTCGATAGAAACTCGCTTGAAAGACTACTATTTAGGCCTACTGAGATTAGTATACAAGGGGAGGTACTGCAATGGTTTCAATCCTACTTGGTGTCTAGATACCGGGCCATCCATAAACAGCCTTTTTGCTCTGAGTTTAAGACAATATTGAGGGGAGTCACTCAGTCCAACTCTTTTCAATGTCTAATCATGGCCTTTGGCTCAGTTGCGCCGTTCATATGGGATCAAGTTTCTCAACTATGTTGATGACACTGAGGTTCTGATATCATTTGACATAACAGATCCACACTCAAGCAGTCAGTTCCTGAACTGTATGCTACAAATCTGGTGGATTACTCACTCAAATTTAGTGCAGACACAACTGAGATATTGTTTTTTCCTTCCCACCAATTTTTGCACAGCCTCATGGGGCTCAGCTCCCACTCCACCCAGAGGAGTGCAAAGCCTAAGCTTTCTTTTGGACAACAGCTTGCTCCTGTCTGTACGGGTCAATCAACTTTCTTATATCTCTGTGTGTATGTGCTTACTCTGCAAAATGTTGCATCTTTTGTCTGTGCAGAATCATCCTTTTGTGGCCCAGGCCCCAATTCTTAATTGCCTGGACTACTGCAACCCCCTTATTCCTAGGTTGCACTGGTGGACAGTTAAGGTGTCTTCAGCTCATTCAGAATGAGGATGGCAGATTATCTGTTCAGAGTCATAGGATTCTTTTATCACCTCTGCACTGCGCACTTCCTATTGGATATCAAAGGCTAAACAAGTCATTTTTAAAGATCGCTGGTTTATCAAGCTTTAAATTGCTGAGGTCCAAGGTATCTCCAACACACATTTCACATCTAAATGCCTTCAAGATAACTGCTTTCTGCAGATGCTTTTTGGTTAACATCCCCAAATTTCAATATGTAAACTTGGCAGCATGTCTTTTTGATAAAAGCCGCCTCAGCCTGATTGTTGTATTCTTTGCCACCATCTTTGTGGAAAAAATATAAGTTACTGACTTTTCATAAGGCTTTTCAAGACCTGGCCTTACACTCAGTAATACAACAGTCTACATTAGCTTCCACCTCCATAACGTTTGAAATGTAATGCATATGGCTAATGGAGTGAATACATTGAAAAGAGTTTAAAAAAGACTACGATGTGAACCCCGGCTGGGGTCGAGGATAATTCATCAGAAAACGGAATGTATGTTGGTTTGATTAAGAACATTGGAAGGCTGTCCCTGTTTTTGTTTATTGTAGTCCTGAGGAGGTGCCGTCTTGATGTGCAGTTAATAACACATTACCATAGGGTCGAAACGTTCGACGACAGGGTTCAGTGTCCTGCGTAAATTATCCTAAAATAGACAACCAGGATAAAAGGATGTTCTGAACTTTGAAATCTGGACATTTTACACTATATGTTTTTTTCATTGTTTCATGTATTGTGCATATCCTTGCACACTGCGATCTGTACATTCTCACCATGTGTTTGTTATTTTTTTATATGTAATAGATGTGTTTTTGGAAGCAAGTCGGAAAACAAAAAAAAAGAAAATTGCTTGATTGGAAGTACAGTTGGGTAAATGAGAATGAATATACCAAACTAAAATAGTCCTTTGTGTTGTGTGTGATTGTTTTGTTGTTTACACGTTTTTTTCAAAACAATCTAGCACACTAGTGGTTGCATTCAGTGCCAGGGGGCAAAATTGTTAAGATAGTCCCCATTTGTAAAAGGGATCATATTGTGACACTTCTGTATAAATGTTGATTGTTTAATATTCTCTCACAATTTTTGGCTGAGAATTGTGTTACCCAACATAACACCTTGTAGCCTTTAAATTATATATCCAGGTTCTGAGGGACACGGGCAACCCCATTATAGTTAATGGTTCGTATACGTAACACAGCATAACTTTTTCTCTATTATTGTTATCAAATGAATGCAATAAAAAAATGTACTACTAAAAAAAACCCTCCTAATGTCAATCCAAAACTTTAACAAATGAGAAGTGGGAGAGATTGTGTTCTCTGTTAAACCAGGCAATCTGTGAAACAGCCTTCCAATGCACCATTGTACTATCCATGATCACCTAGCCTTCAGGAAGATGGTTAAAACCTGCCTCTTCCTGAAACCACAATAGTAGCGCCGAATCCAGTATAGCAAATAGAGTTAACCTATAAAGCCCTCTACTAATTCAGATCCTTGCCACGTTACAACTAGTGTAAGTGTTCGAGAGACATATAACAAAATATCAACCTCTCACAAAATTGGAACCCCGGATGCTAAAGAAAGGGAGATAAATCGTTACTGGCCACGTGACAATATTCTTAGGCAATGACTAAGTCTGGAAACTGTCACTCAAAGCCACCCATTATGGTGAGAGACAGACAATAAGGACTAGAATGCCGATGCTTTGACCCCAATAGGTGTCTGAACATGGTACAAAGAATGTATGAGGTAGCAACTCTGCTGGGAAGTTGTTTAAGCAATTTCTGTTCATTATTGTCAGATGACATCAGAACATCAAAACAATGAATAGAAGCCTCTTCTGAATTGTTCTCATTGAAGAAGAAGAACATGTGCAGAGCGGCCTTGCCAAATTATACAGTAAGGCCCTCAAACAAACCTAATTATCGCACTAACCAAAAGCTCACTTGCCACCCCAAAATAGAGAAACATGCTACATACGAAAAGCAGTCAATGTCGTAAGACATCTTTAAGAATCCAAACGGATTAATTATATAGTGCAAGCTCTCCCAAGAAGTTGTTTCACTTAGGGTGCGTGTATGCCAGGATGTTGGTATATATGCATGTATGAGAAAACGACCCCACGACTTCCTCCTTCCTTCAGCCATCAAGCATGTTCTAAGAATGTTGTGGTACCACACCCTCAACAGACACTGCATTCTCAGTTGGGGTGCACCTGCAACCAACCTAGGAACCTTGAGGTGCTTTACAGAAAAAGGCACAACTGTTTAACATATGCACCTCATTAGGGATTCGGAACCTGATTTAATGTTTTTGTCAGAATCACAAGCTACCACAACTGAATGAGCTGTCCACAAGAGGGCAGGAAACAAGTGTCCAGAGATGGCCAGCACTAATCTGCACCCACCTGGTGAAACACTTGAGACTTTGCAAGTATACACACTTGGCAAACTGCATCTACCATGATGCCCAGGGGCGAACCTGCTGGGAGGTGAAGCAGTGTGCTCCCACATCAGTTTCCTGTTTAAAGGCTCCCTCGAGCCGCTTTGAGCTGACAAGCTCGTGGAGAGGCACCTGCGCACCTGGAGAGGTACTGTGACCCAAGAATACGGCGGCCTGCTTAGCAACCCCAAATAATCTTATGCCTAATCTCTGCTGATGACGGATCATAATCCAGAAACACGTGTCCAGAGATGGCCAGCACTAATCTGCACCCACCTGGTGAAACACTCAAGAGACTTTGCAAGTATACACACTTGGCGAACTGCATCTACCATGATGCCTAGGGGCAACCTGCTGGGAGGTGAAGCAGTGTGCTCCCACATCAGTTTCCTGTTTAAAGGCTCCCTCGAGCCGCTTTGAGCTGACGAGCTCGTGGAGAGGCACCTGCACGCCTGGAGAGGTACTGTGACCCAAGAGTACAGCAGCCTGCTCAGCAACCCCAAATAATCTGATGACTAATCTCTGCTGATGACGGATAATAATCCAGAAACACGTGTCCAGAGATGGCCAGCACTAATCTGCACCCACCTGGTGAAACACTCAAGAGACTTTGCAAGTATACACACTTGGCGAACTGCATCTACCATGATGCCTAGGGGCGAACCTGCTGGGAGGTGAAGCAGGGTGCTCCCACATCAGTTTCCTGTTTAAAGGCTCCCTCGAGCCTCTTTCAGCTGAAGAGCTCGTGGGGAGGCACCTGCGTGCCTGGAGAGGTACTGTGACCCAAGAATACAGCAGCCTGCTCAGCAACCGCAAATAATCTTATGCCTAATCTCTTCTGATGACGGATAATAATCCAGAAATACGTGTCCAGAGATGGCCAGCACTAATCTGCACCCACCTGGTGAAACACTCGAGAGACTTTGCAAGTATACACACTTGGCGAACTGCATCTACCATGATGCCTAGGGGGGAACCTGCTGGGAGGTGAAGCAGTGTGCTCCCACATCAGTTTCCAGCTATTGGGATGTAGATTAAATTCGGCCCTTTTATGTATTATTTTTTAAAACACAATAGTTGTAAAAGAAATTAACAACAATATCTTTGCAAATAAATACTGCATTTTTACACCTTTTGATTTGATAGTATGCTACTGTGTTATAATGTATCTCATTCCACCCCAGCAATGTTAACCTTCTCATTGAAGCACATCACCAAGGATGAACCAGACTCCTCAGAGACCTGACTTGATGTACATAGAAGATGGGCCAATGGGATGTGTGGCACCTTGAGTTATGCCACATTTGGGACATTGCAGTTATGCATTTATAGCACGCACGGACACACAACAGTGATGCACACTGGACTAGAGAGGGGGTAGTAGCTTAAAGGCTAACAGCTTGGGTAAAACACAAACATGGTAGGGATCGTACTGTGTCAAGAAGGCAAGAAAATAGTAGTGTGAATGGAGAGTTGTATGGTGAGTGAAAAGATCTTTCCTGTGAAAAAGATTGCCATAGTGGGAGAGAGGCTTGTCACTAGGGTGAAGGCAGGTAACTTGAATGAGAGGCAGGTCAACAACTTGACAAATGAGGTCATGTTCTAGTTGGGTACCTAACAGGGTGGTGGGATGCCAGGTATGAGAGGCTGGTATTTTAGGAAGAGAGGGTGATTAGTTGGTTATGAGGCAAGCTAAGAGGGAGATGATGTGATAGGGCCAGTAGAAGTCTGGAGAGGTGCCAAGCAACGTGTAGGGTGTAAAAGAAATTACTAAAGTAGATACCAGTCTGGTAGTATGGACGAGAACCTGAAAAGATGATTAGTAGCCTGGCAGGTGAGGTAAGGGGGATTAATGTGGATGGGTTAAAGCCTGCAATGGTGAGCGAGACTTTACTATAGGGGTTAGTGATTAGTAAAGCTGTCACAGGGCTATTATGGTTAGTGAGAGCTTGGGAGGATGCAGCGGTGCACAGAGAGTGGTGATAGGCCTGTGGGTAAAGGTCAAGAAAGGGTTCAAGGTGGCAGCCTCTGGAGGCTGGTCAGGTAGACAAGACATGTATTGGGTGGTAAATTAGATATGGTGGGGAGATGTTGTTACTACTTACATAATACATCGTTGTTACCTACCTATTTTCAGTGAGTTCTCCAGCTCTGGGCAAAGTTGATGAGCCAGCATCCTGATCTGGTGATGGTGGCGGTGTGTCGCCAAAAAACAGGTTGGCCACAGCACCAAGATATTCCTAGTGAAAGAAAATGAGGTAAGAAGATGCGAGGAACCAATGAGCGAGTCATAGGGAAAGAATGTCTAAGAATCCTTTGCTGTGACAGCAGTGCAAACGACATTGAGTGGTGAATTATGTAAAGTGGGTAAAAGTGTACCTGAAAGTGATGTCCCAGTATAGAGCCCGTGGGATCCCTGGGCAGTATGCGGGTAATAAAGGGGTTAAGACTCTTAGTGAAGTACCTGTACAGTGAGTGTACGTGGTTCTCTTTTCGGACCATCTAGCAAGGAATTAGAAAAGTATAGAGAATTACCAAAACCATGGAGATTCACAATGAGGTCTGTTGAGAGTAGGTCTTAAAAAGTGTGTCTCAAAGAAAGCACTCTACTGGAGGTAGTTTTTCAGATTGCATTGGCCATTGTGTTTTTGGGAGGGTTTCAAATTCGTGCATGTACCAGAATGTCCTTTGTAATGATCATTTTATTGTAATTTTTCCAGAATGCTCTCTGTTGGGTTAGTTTTCCAAGAGTTCACATCGTCCGCTTCAGAGTACACTCTGTTTTTAGAAGGTTTTACCAAGTCATTCCCCCCAAAAAAGACAGCTTATGGAGGTCACTTTGAGGAGACCCCTCCCCACTCCCTTTTTTAGGTTGAGCCTGGGGAGCGCATGCGCTGCTCTGCAAGGCATGCTATATTAAGGTAGGGACTTAAAACTCGGCCTACTCTTCGCCCATATTTTTTATTGACTTGAGTCATTTTCCACTGAAAACTGTGACTGTTCATTGGGCAAAAGGCTTAATAGTCCCTTCTCAGTACTGCATTGTCTCATTTTGTAACCTCCCATGGCGACGCCCCCTGTTATGTGTGTCGTTCCTCAGTAGGCTTTAAATTACAGCCTCCAAGCACTATTTGCTCAAATCACTTTGTCCTGCCTGCAGGCAGGACACACTTTTTTTTTAGCATGGGCACTGGCATTTGCAATGCAATAGGTCTTGCATCTGTATGAGTTTAAGGTATTGGCATTGTAAATGAAAATGCCTTTTATTTATCGGTTTTAAAAACAATACATTAAAAAAATCTGTCATTTTGAATGCCAATAGCTCAATCTCTCGGAAATACGAAACTTATTGCATTGCAAACGCTTGTTAGGTAAATTATTTAAGGTTTAGAGGAAACATATAAAGGGTTTCAAACACACAAGCACTCGCAAAGCCCTGCCATTGTCTGCAAGACCTTTGGCTTTGTCAATGCTTGTTTTGTCATGGTTTTTGCAAAACGTTATTGTTGGGGAAACTCTTGTACTGTTGCCAATATAAAAATACATTGGCTAAAAGCTCAAATATGTTTTCATGGTAAAAAGTATAGTTTTCCATAGAAGTCCTGGTACTGTTTGGAACTACTTTGTGAAAGGCCAGAATATCGTCACGGGCGGTGAAGTTAGCCAGTGGCTGAAATGGGTTGGCTCAGTGTCCGTGCTGTATGCTGTTTAGGGTAGAAGAAAAATGGGAATAACAATTACAGACCAATGGATGAATGGGGCTAGCTGGAAACCCTTATACATAAGTATATTATACATATAATTTTAGTATTTAGCAATTTGTCAACTTCAGAAACACTACCCGCATTCCCTTTGTTCTATTACATTGCACATTACATAGGCAACCATTTGGTAGAACTGCAGCACAATTGACCCCTCGCTCTCTCTTACATATCCTACCCCAACAGAGACCAGGAATGTATAAGAAAGTATAATCTCCTCCTCCTCTTCAACAAGGATAAAAAGAGGTTCTTTAAAGGCACGGTCCTCTCAGTATTCCTCATAAATGGTTTTGTTTTAAGGTTTTCTAGTTTCTAAACTGCCGTTTAGTTGCTAAAGATAAACACTTTTTAGAAAGCTACTGAACGTCTCCTGACATCATCATTCACTAAAGCTTTCGGTAAGTTGGAGCTTTTCAAATCACGATGTGTTTATAAAGATTCCTCATATGGCTACCACAAATAGCTTTGTTACGGGCGGCAATCAAAGTAACGTCTCGTCCCGGAAAGCAGCAGAATACTGCTGCTATGCGGGACGGACGTTACTTTTTATTGCCGCCCTTAAAAGAGGTTCACCGTATCTGGGAACTGAATTACGGAGCACATTTGGGACAGCGGCAAAACATACAGTTCCGTAGATCCTATCGCATCGTATTATTGGGCTGATTTAATACCGATTCAGCGACAAAGTAAACACAATGAACCACCAAATAATAGGATTGTCAATGTGATGAATGGGAGTTCACAGTTGAAGGACAAAACACCCAAACTGTGGGACCCACAAATAGAGGAAGTGTTTCCAGAAAGCGTGCACAGGATCACGATCAGAAGAACACTGTGTAGCAATTTGGAGAATTTATATACAGGATTGGGTCCTAAGGTGAAACCCAGGAGATATAATTGAATTTTTAATATTGTGAGAAAAAAGAGAGACAACCAACTACTTTGTCTTGAAAAAGGTGGTGCACATCAGGCAGCACACTGAAAGGCGTTGACACCATTGTTTTTAATTAAATCCGAGGAACTATTGTGTTATCATCCGCTGATACTAGCCTGACGTTGCGAATAGAGTCCAACGGATTAATGACCCAGGATGTTTTCGATATGAATCACTGAATTGTGTCTCTTTTTTAATTGTACAGAAACAACAGAGGAGCGTCACCCCTATAGTGACTGCAAGACAAAAAAGTTTAATTTGTCAGCAAGTGAGACTGGTACAGAGTCTATGTTAGTTTAGAATAAAACCTTAATAGGTTGTTGAATAAAGCCCTCACTCACCACTAGTTGGTGACATGCTTCATCATAAGGCCCCACAGGGAGTTTCCGAATGCCACCCCAGTATGCTGCGACGCCAGAGTTACTGCGGAGCTGGTTCTTTTTGGTGAAAGTGAAGAAATTTAAAAATGTCACAATTAGGTCAAAAAGGTAATTTATTGATTTTGCCAATTGGACAGAATAAAAACAGTGAAAGGATAAAGGACCAGGATTATAAATCCAAGATTATCCTTGAGTGCAGTGATCAGGTCAACATGTTTCAGGCATTCGTCAGGACCAAAGTGATTAGTGTAATGTACAAAAACCCGGCGGTATGGGCTCGCTAAGGCCCACCCTGGCCTGGGTTATATGTGTAAAACTTTTTTTTAAATTACAAAAATTACACAGTTACTCAGATTCCAAAAAATAGAGGGGAACCGAGTTTATTGAAGGCCGTTACAAATCTGAGCGCCATGGATCACGGGGGGAGGGTGGATAGCGATATGGCACACCGCCTCCTGCACTAAGCACCTGTTATGGCACCTGCATAACCCCTTCACCGGACCCCGAAGATTGCACCTTAATACATTATGATTGATTGCTTTTGGTGTCATGTGTGTGAATTTTTAGAATTGTGTTTTAAACAGTTTTTATCGATTGATCAATACATTTGAATTTTTTCTTATAACTTTGGAGTTGCAATTGCAATGTGTTTGTGCTTATAACTGTGGGGGTCCCTTATTTTGGCACCAGTGTGGATGAAATATTGTATGAGCTAGAGTGTTTACCAGTGATACAAGTGCAAGGGAAATTTTCTTTTAACTCAATTATGAGTAGCGATTGAAGAGTTTTTAGGGTTCTGGATGGAGTAGAGTTTAGGGCGGTGAGAGGTTTAAGGATTCAAAGATGGGTGGAGTTTAGATGTAGAAAGGAGTTTTCGGGATGGGTAGGTTAGGGTGATGAGGAGTTCCTATGGGCCATGGATGGCTGGTGTTTAAGGGCGGTGAGAGTTTTTTAGGGTTCAAGGTTGGGCGGATTTTGGGTATGCTGAGATGTTTTAAGGGGTATGGGAGGAGTGGGGTTTAAGAATAGAAAGGGTTTTTTAGGGTGCAGAAAAGGGTGGAGTTAGGGGTAGTCAGTGGTTGCATGGTTCAGGGATTGTGGATTTTTGGGATAGAAAGTGCTTTCAGGCTTCAGGGATGAGTATAGTTTAGATGTGGTGAGGGTTTTTAGGGGTCAGGCATTAATGGTATTTAGGGGTTGTGGGGTCATCAATGGATGGTGTATACCAGTGTTGAGTTCTCAGTGAATTAAAAGCATCTGAAGTAATTGTTTGACAATGTACAATATATAAACTGAAATAATGTCTCTTGAAGTAAAGCACTGATATGAATATCTCCATTGAAACTGCATCTGAAAGTAAGACCTTCAACCATTGCATTGACACTTTAAAAATAAGCATTCAAAGGCCAATTTCAACCAAAAAGACATTATATGAATTGGTTTCAACGAAAAGATAGATGCCATTCATTTTGAAAATTTCCCTTAAACAGTTTAGATTAAATGGTTTCTCAGTAATGGTACTCCATGAAATAGTTTTTTTCCCTGAAATCACATACAATCGGTAAAGGCATGTATTGTGAAAAATGTGTGGTAAAGGCATGCATTGTAAAGTCATAAAATCGGTTAACAGTGGTATAGTGCATAGAGTCCTAAGGCCAGCAAAAATGAGATCAGCAAAAATGGAGGAGGAAGGCAAGAAGTTTGGAGGAAGACCACCCTAAGTCTCACAGGTCTAAGAGGATTCTAGAGGACCACTGTGGCATCTGGATTAATATTGTCTCCCAGAAGGTAAGTAGGGGCAGGGTATGTCTGAAGATGAAGGTATCTGTATGTCTGAGCGAGTGAGAGTATATGTGGCACATGTGAATGTGTAATTGAGTGATCCTCTGTGTGCATGTGTGTGTTTTTGGTCATGGCAAGGAGGCAGACACTGTGTGAGAATTCTTAATTACATCCTTGATTGCCCAGGCGTTATAGTGCCCAAATTGTGACAAATTGTGGTCATTATTAATAACCTTGCTAGTCCTTCTTGCGACACATTAGTGCATATTTGAGCTTTTAAGCAACATGGTGGCTACCCCTGTCATAATGGTGGCCCGGAAAAAAGGAGAAAGGCTGGGTCCTGTCACTGACCGGCTGTATCTAGCGGTGGCAAAAACAAGTAGGCTAGTTTATCATCTCAGCTGTCCACTTGTTTATTTTGTATCCAGGATTGGTGCCTCAACAAAGAGTAATTTCTGAGGCATTACACAGTTGTCTATACTTTTTGTCATTACAATTGTTATATGTGTATGTTTTGATTTAATGTATCGTTTATGGTATTGTCAATGTACTTGTGAATCCTTGTAAATGCGGTGTGTATACTTTGATGCTAATGCATTTTTCTCATAACTTTTTTTTCATAAAAATACAAGTGACGAAACACTAATGGTTTGTTAGCCTAGCAATTCATTATACTAGGTGTGTACTTGTGTCTACTAATTGATACTGTCCGGCATTTGTTTTTGTTTGTTCAATAATGGTGGCCCAGCAGTAACATGTTGCAAAATATCTGTGGCAAAATTGTTACTCTTTCTCTCTGCCATAACAGAAACCCATCTTTGATTTCGTGACATTTTTGCGACTAGCTAGCCCTGGCAGAATAGTGTGAAACCCCTAAATATCTTGGTCATATCTGGTACATGATTATGCGAAATGAACATGAAAGCATAATCTGTACACGAGTGAGTATATCATTTATGAGTGCGCAAAGGAAGTGACAAATAATTGTGGTTTGGAAATAAATAATTTTTAAATTCTTGTAGTGGGGCGGCAGAAAGAAACACCCATCGGGAGGTCACACTTTCCCATTTTTCTCGCTCCTTTTCAAGGAAGGTATTTGCTCCCTTACACTTTAAGTTCACCTACACACACTGCCGGAAACCATTTTACAGCAATCCAATCCCTGCACTTTATTAGAGATTGTTTCTCTAAAATGCATACTATAGATGAGTGCACATTGTTATAAAGTGCTTTGCAGCAGTAGACCCTGAAGAGGCACTACGTCTGAGGATAATTTGCCTGCTAGCAGGAATCCATCCCCACACGCGCTATATTGTTGACCTTTAAGCAGGGAATAGTTTCCCAGAAAACTTTCCGTTGGGGACCACTCTGCAGGAATACACTTAATGAGAGGCAGTTGTCCAGCAAGTAGGTGCTCTCCTACGCTGCGTCATTGGCAGAGCACCAGCCCTTCGAATACACTTTGTTGGTGAACACAGTTTTCGGTAGCTCATCTCGAGGATGTGTCAGGGGCGTAGCTTCCATTGGTGCACCAGGTGCAGTGCTCAGGAGCCCAGAGACTTGAGGGCCTCACCCCGCCTGGCTGCTGCTGTATTTTACAATTCTAACAGCAGTCAGGGGACCCATTTCCTTCTTAGCATCATAACTTACTACGCCACTGGAATGGGTGCACTCTATTGGAGATCGTTTGGGTGCCTTTTCATTGCCCAAAACTAACTCTGCTGGGGGTTCATTTGTAAAACCCCATCCCCGGAATAACCTTATTTCCGGACTATGTAACAAGAGAACAATTACACGATCCGCAAGACTAGGGGGCAGATTTATGTTAACTGGCGCATCCCCAGGGATGCGTCAGTTAACATGCGCCACAGTGCGCCACAGCTCCGCCAGCCATGGTGCGCCGCATTTATAATGCGGCGCACCATGGTGCAAAAACGACACAGATGCGTGACGCATCTGTGCCGGAAATGTGGCGCATTGCTGGAGTTGTGTCGCAAGCGCGACGCAGCTCCAGCAAGGCTCGGGGATGCCCCATTTTAACAATGCTGCGTCAAGACCTACGCCTGCTTCAAGCAGGCGTAGGCTTTTGACGCAGCATTGGCTTAAAAGTGACTGAGTGAAATCTCATAGATTTCACTCAGCCACTTTTGCGAGGCGCACCTGCCCCGGAACGCCCACCCTGCGCCGGAACGCCCACAAGCGGCGCAGGGCTTTACAACATGACGCATCTGCCTAGATGCGTCACGTTGTAAATCGTTCGTAGGGATGCGCCACGTTTACGCCGCCTTGCGTGACGCAACAGCGGCGTAAACGTGGCGCAAGGGCCTCATAAATCTGCCCCTAGGTCTCGAGGGGAAAGGCCTGCGCGTGCTCTAGACCTGGTTCTCGGGGGCATAAATAGTTGTTTAGATACACAATTATAGTACAACGTATGCCAAGTTGTCCTTTTTATGGTCGAACTGTTTCCCTAGATTGCCTCTTTTGCGTTCTGGTTATACTCTAACCTGGCCTGATTGAGGTAGGTTGGGGGTACTAACCCTAGCTCCTTGTATATCCAAATGAGCTCTCCTGACTTCGATATTTGACTCACCAAGGCACCCTGCAGTGCCTCGAAGACGCGGGGGAGACGGCGCTGTAGGAGGTCCATGTTGCCCGACCCCGGTACTTAGAAAGACAGGCGTTGGTAGCTCCTACCGGCCTGGGTTCACGAGGTCAGTGGCTGTGAACCCACCCGGGGCTTTTCGAGGTCTTCTTGTCCCCTCTGCTTGGTCGTTCTCGGCGAGGCCGGTGGTTCCTTCTGCTTCTCACCGCTCGGCACTGGATGGGAAGTGGTGAGTTCGTCAGAAGTGACCACAGAGCGCGACCTGTGGGCGTAGGGGAACTTGAGTCACGTACAAATATGTTAGATGTACCCAGTGTGCACTTACAACTATACTGCGCCACTGTGCAGGGGGACTTCAGGATTCCGCCCACACTCAATGTAATGTGCGAGAAACCTGTAACTTTGCTACCCTAATGCGACAGGCATCTGCCCCTGCCAAACCTTTCCGACTCTTCCCTACTCTGTGCCAGATTTCCTTCATCTTCAGCCTGTGTGCTAATCCTCCAGCCCGATATCCTACACATGCTCTACAGTGCCCGGCCCCGGGTCACCTGTCCCTCCCATACTGTGTACCACGCCCCCACTCATTCTGTCTTGTAAACAGGCATTAGTACAAACAGCCTTCGGCATGAGTCAGGTTCTTTTCACAGGAAGGAGGCGATGTGAAAGGGGAAACTGTGGTTTTATGTGTAATGAACAAGAGTTGGGCCTGCTCATAACTCAACCCAGGGGGGTGTGCTAGATCTGTCCTCTAGTTCTACTTTTGATCCCCCAATCAGGGGTCTGCAACCTTTTCTGTAAAGGAGTTACTTATTTTCGATGAAAATCACCCCTAGCTACTAATATTAATAGTGTTGTAATAGTGACAACATATAATTACACTAGCGGCCATCATATGCAAGATTACCAGCAGTGCTCACCTCAGTGCATTAGGAAGCAGTGGCCGCTCTTCCGCTAAGGCGGAGGAGCGTCGCCCCACTGTCAGGAGCAGCAAAGGAAGGAAATAATAAAATGATAATAACAGACTGTTATTATCATTTTATTTTTTCCTCCTGCTGCAGCAGTGCGTGAGGGGGCGGGGCGGAGCTGCATGCGAGGAGTGGGAGAACACTCCTGTGCGCAATGACTGTTTGGTCGACCCTCTGGGGCCGCCCAAAACAATCATGCACACCTCCCTGTTCTCCTGCAGGCTGCATCACAGCCTGCATGGAGAACATGCCCACCCCTCCAGCCCCTGGCTGAGCGCAATGTTTTGGCGCTCAGACTAATCACAATGCTGCATTGCAGTGTTGTGATTGGCTTAGGGGTGGGAACCTGGCTGCCTGCTCCCCCTGGAGTGGGGCACAGGCGAGCAAAAAAGAAGACGCAAGACCCGGCGGCAGCAGTGGCAAGGTAAGTTTTTTGCCTGCCCGCCCTCACACCTGCGAGCCATGCCAGTACCCCTGTTAGGAAGGGTTGTCAGCAGCAAAGATTTGTCGATTTAGAGTGCTTCTACATGAGTAATACATGACATCCAGAGCCACAAGGGCCCCGGCACCCAAGTAATAATATTGGTAATAAATCTTCCAAATGCCACATGATTTACCACTCCAAAATCGGTTTTAAATATATTTTAGAAATAGTAATTTTCTATACACATCAATGTATGAAGTTTGAAAATACAAACATTATTGTCTCCAATTCACACTCAGTGTTGGTATACATATTAATTGAACAAAACGAGTGCTTCTAATATAGCAGGCTAAGGTGCACCCAGGAGAGCTACTTGCAGGTAGACGGAGAGCTACTAGTAGCTTGTGAGCTACTTGTTAGAGAAGCATGAAGTAGGTATTATTTTTTTAACTGTTTCATCTGTGCTGAGTAATTTCTCTGCACCTCCTCATTAGCACTGGAGACGATGTGCTAGACTGGTACTTTTGCATTGTATGGGTTTACTCTATATTGGTCCTTTTCAGTTGGGGTAGTGTGTTTCCAGACTTTGACCTTAAGTTTGGGGGGTATTTCTTTATGTTGCCCCTTAAGTTCCTCAGATATTTTTCTAGATTGGCATTTTTGTGTCTTGTTACACTGATAGTTTAGTGACATAGTATTTATTTAATCAGTCCCTTATTTTCAAGGCCATTGGAATTGTGTGTTTCTGCAGTTGCCACATTTTCCGCATAGTTATAGATTTGCCACACTTGCCACATGATCTATCATCTGCTGCATAATCTACAGATTTGAAAAAAACAAATTGTTTCTAGCTCAAATGGAACAAAAGTTACTAAAATCACAGAGACACGTTTTGATGCGCAGTCGAAGGCCATATGCAAAGGCTGATTGACCACTTTTCAGTTGCTTATTCCTGTATTTGATTTGGATCTTAAACTGGTACTGACCAAGTAAAACCTATGGGCAGAAATTGTTGATGTGTAAAAATAGGAAAATTATAAAGTAATATTATCAATTATCAGAATATGTGCTGCATTACGTTGCATAATTTGCGATTTCTTACCGCACAATTTAGTCAACAATGTTGTATAAATTGGGCCTACTGTGCCTCACAATTCCAGTTGCCCAGCTTATTTATATTTCTGAACGGATTGTCTTGGCTGCCACCACTGTGACATGTACATTTCTGCAGACCTTCAGTTTATTGGAAAATAGGTTTTATCTCTAGGTGGACTTTTGAAGTTTTGTAGTGTTCCAGATTATGAGTGTATTGAATATTTTTTGTAATCTGAACCTTTTATTGCTAGGAAGACTTGGGGCGCAGGAAGAACAATTGTTACTTACCTGTAAACAGGTGGTTCTCCAGGATTGGTGTCTTTCATAGATTCACATGCTTGAATATTCCCCGTCGTCGAAGTGGGAGTCCCACGGTAAATAAAATAGCAATAATGCTAACTATAAATATAGAAATATACATATACATAATATCAGAATAGAAGGAAATACATAGAAAACCTCTAAAAACAAATCCTACATAGGAATGCATGGAGAGAGTCAAAAACCATTTGTAACACCTTAGTGTCATTATGTTAGTCCAAACTGCGGCCAATCAGGCGCCAGCACCCTCTAGAACCTTCTCCTCAGAAGCTCAAGCCCCCAGATTTTCGTAGCACAAGTAATAAAGAGCGCATGAGGAGAAGAAGAGCCTCTGAGGGGAGGAGGGTGGGTCGCATGTGAATCTATGAAAGACACCAATACTGGAGAACCACCTGTTTACAGGTAAGTAACAATTGTTCTTCTCCAGTATTAGGGGTGTCTTTCATAGATTCACATGCTTGAATAGAATAGAAAGCAGTAACCTCAGAGAACTGAGATTGCTAGGCACTTATTTGGAAACAACCGAGACAGTACTAGAATAATACAGTCATATAACACATCATAGCAATCACAGTAAAACATAAGGGAGGGGGGAACAGAGGCTCACCTTATTGAAAAAGATGGCGAAGCACTGCCTGTCTCACTGCGGTGTCCGCCTCATTGATGGCATCCAAACAGTATTGTCTGGTGAAGGTGTGCCTGCTGGACAATGTCACTGCACGGCAGATCTGATGAAGTGGCACACCAGCAAACAAGGCGGTGGATGAAGACATGGCCCTCGTAGAGTGAGCCCTCACTGAAGACTGCAATGGTCTGCCCTCTTGTTGGTGGCAGAAAGCAATGGCTGAGGAAAGCCACCGGGCAATAGTTAGATTAGAAATTGGATGTCCCTTGCGCAGTCGTCCGTAGGCAATGAAAAGTTGGTCGGACTTGCGGAAAGGGGCAGTTTTGGCAATGTAAAACTTAAGACATCGTTTGATGTCTAGAGAATGCAAGCGCTGCTCTGCCGGAGATTTTGGATCCTGAAAGAAAGTCTTGAGGAATACAGGCTCATTCAAATGAAAATCCGTAGGTACTTTAGGCATGAAAGAGGGGTTGGTCCGAAGTGCCACCCGTCAGGTTTGAACTGTGGATAAGGTGGTTTGACAGTAAAAGCATGAAGGTCGCTCACGCGACGAGAGGAGGTCAAAGCCAGCAGAAGTGCAACCTTCCAAGTGATGAACTTGATATCCGCCCTGTGGATAGGCTCAAAAGGTGATTTCATAAGTTGAGCAAGACAGCATTGAGGTGCCAAGCTGGAGGAGGGCGACGCACAGGTGGAAACTTGCGGAACAGCCCTTTGAAGAATTGACGTATAATCCGTGATGAACAGAGGGATGAAGAGCCATCATGTCGGAAACGGGATATAGCCGCTAAGAAAACTCTCAGTGTAGAATGAGAGACCTGACTGAGCGAGGCTCAAAAAGAATGGAAGGAGCTGCTCAGGAGTGGAATGGATGGGATGGATATTGGCCGTAGCGCACCAATGACATAATCGCTTCCATTTAAGTTTGTAAGTCTTGATGGTAGACGGAGCTCTGGCATGAGATAGAATGTCTCTGCACTCCTGGGATATGTTTAAACCAGAGAACTCAAGGTGCTCAGGTTCCAAGCCCACAATTGTAGCGTTGAGGGATCCGGATGACACACCAAGCCCTTGTCCATGGTTAAAAGGTCCGGACGAGGACGTAGAGGAATGGGCTCGCAGAGGGACATTAGGAGTAGTTCTGAAAACCATGCCTGTCTGGGCCAACAAGGAGCAATCAGCAGGATGTGGCAGGGTTGTCTCAGCATCTTCCACAGCAACCGCGGTATCAATGGGAGCGGAGGAAAAGCGTAAGCAAATAGACCGCTCCAGTTGATCAAAAGGGCATTCCCGCGTGACTTTGGGTGGGGATGCCAACTTGCATAAGACGGGCATTTCCGGTTCTCCGGTGTCGCAAAGAGATCCAGATCCGGGTGACCCCATTTGTGGAACACAAGATTCAGAGTCGGTTGGTGCAGCTCCCATTCGTGTGTCGAGGAAGTGGACCTGCTTAGAGAGTCGGCTAGGAACTTGGACACGCCCGGAAGGTGGACAGCTGTCAAGGTGATGTGATGGCGAAGAGCCCAATCCCAGATTGACTGGGCCAAGCGGGACAGAAGCGGAGACCTGGCCCCCCCTGTTTGTTCATGTAGTGCATACTGATGGTATTGTCCGTTTGAATTAGCACTGACTCCCCGTGAACAACTGGGAGGAAGGACTTGAGCACCAGAAAAATCGCCATCAATTCTAGCCTGTTGATATGCCATGTGCGTTGCATCGGCGACCACTTGCCCTTGATGGACAGGCCCTGAAGATGAGCGCCCCACCCCTCTAAGGAGGCGACGGTCGTCAACGTAAGGTCTGGAGCATGATCGAGGAAGGACACACCCATTCCCAGATTTGCGGGCTGCATCCACCAAAGCAGGCTCTGTTTCATGCGAGCTGTGACGGCAACAAGGTCCTTGAAAGATCCGGAGACCTGACGCCACTGTAAGTCCAGTTCTTCCTGAATGGGACGGGCACGCAACCTGCAATTTGGGATCAGTGCGATACAAGATGAAGCCATTCCCAAGAACGATTTTAACGTCCGAACAGAAACGGACTGTTTTCTTCGAATGAGGGAGACCGGACGAAGAATCTTTAGACGTCGTTCGTCCGAGACGAACGCTTTTGAGAGCTGCGTGTCTAGGATTGCTCCCAGGAAAGTTCTGATCCACAGAGGTGCAAACTGTGACTTTTCTTTGGTGATGGTCAACCCTAGAGACCGAAACACTTGCTGGCAAAGGTGTGTGTCCCGATCCAGCTGATGGTGGCATTGAGATTTGAGAAGGCAATCGTCTAAATAGGGAAAGATCTGAACTCCTTGTAGACGCAAGTGAGCCACCACCGGGGCCAGGACCTTCGTGAACACACGAGGAGCTGAACGCAGTCCGAAGGGTAGCACCTTGAACTGAAAATGCAGTGGCCCCACTTTGAAGCGCAGGTACTGCCGATGTCGTTTGATTATTGGCACATGAAAGTAAGCGTCTTGAAGATCTATGGTGGTCATAAATTCCTCGCTGGATAGAAGACGCAGAACTTCCAGTAGTGTCAGCATTCGGAATGATTGAGACTTCAGGAACTGGTTGAGAGCCCTCAAATCCAGAATGGGTCGCCAATCTATGTTCTTCTTGAGTATGAGGAAGAATCGAGAGTAAAAACCTCTCCCTCTTTGATGTATAGGGACCACTTCGACTGCACCCTTCAACACAAGAAGACGGACCTGATGGAAAAGCTCCTCGAGATGTGGAGGAGGTGGGCCATGAGGTGGAGTGCAAGGAGGAATCTCTGTAAACTCCAGGGTGTGACCCCGTTTGACAATGTCCAATACCCAGCGGTCCCAGGTGATCGAGGACCACTGGGAATAAAACAGAGAGATTCGCCCTCCAACACTTTGAGAATGGCACAGTTCATTGGCGTTTCTGAGTGGTGCCACGATAGGACGACTTTCCTCTGTAAGGTCTGGAGGGTTGCTGACGAGACTGCTGGTCGGACGTGTACCGTTGGCCGCTCTGAGTGTAGGAGCGGTATTGTTGTCCTCCTCGGAAGTTGGAAGATGTGCCACGTCCGCGCGCACCTCGAAAGGACTGCTTCCGAAATTGAAGCGTGCCCAAGGACTTCGCCGTATCGGTGTCCTTCTTGATGGACTCGAGGGCATCATCGATATGGGATCCGAACAGTGACTCCCCATCATAAGGCATATCCAATACTCTGCTTTGGACTTCATGTCGGAAGGAGGTGGACTTCAGCCAACCCTGTCTTCGGAGTGCAGCTGCACTTGCCAGGAGGCGGAAACCTGTGTTAGCGATATTGACTGCACAGTCGATGATTTCTTCCGCTGCCCTTTGACCATCGCGGAGAATCTGTTGTGCGTCAGTCTTGGATGCATCAGGTATGAGTGCCATGAAATCTGCAATATCTGACCACATCTGCCGGTCATAGCGTCCCAAGATGGCTAAAGCATTGGCTGCTCGGACAGAAGTTGAGGCCATCGTTGAGAACTTGCGGCCAATAGCATCTAAGCGTCGACCCTCTCTATCCGGAGGGGATGTGATTTGGGACGCTGGATTCCGAACTCTACGCTGTGCGGCCTGAGTCACAACAGAATCCGGTTTGGGATGAGAAGTCAGGCAAGCTGGAGAGCCAGTGGGAGCCTTGTACTTCTTTTCAAGGCGTGGAATCTGAGCAGGTAAGGAGTTAGGAGCTTTTATTAGTTTAATGCCCTCTTTCCACACAAACTCAATAATAGGAATGGTGTGGACCTGCTTGTAAGGTTTCTCTTTAAAGTCATAGAGAAAGAGATCTTCCTCATGTTGTGACCGTGGAAGTTTGAAACGCTGAGTTGCTTTATCCATTAAAAGATGGAAACTGGCAATATCAACTGGTGGTGAGTCACTTGAAGTACCAGGTTGAGGAGAAGGCGTTTGCGTTCTATAATCGTCCCAGTCGGCCATATCCTGATCACCTGCTTCATCATCTGTTTTGTCAGGAACTTCACCATCCTCCCGTTCTGCGTTTGCTTCATCATCCGCATCCTGCGGATAAACAGTGGTTTGGATGCTAATAGATCTATGAATCCGGGACGAAGTTGTAGATGGTACGACAGGTGGCAATGAAGGTGGAGGTAGCACCACAGGAGCGGGAGATTGTGCGGGTGTAGTTTGTGGACTAGCCGGAAAACGGCGGTTGTAATCATCCAACATATGCTGGAGATTAGATTAAGGTCAAAGGAATGGTGGCCACAGGTGTTTGAACCAACTGTTCCCCTTGTTGAAATTCTGGCTCACCGCAATCATCAAAGTCTGTGTCCTGACATTTAATTATTAAATCAGAGGGGCTATGAGCTGCCCCAAACGTGTCCTCTTCATGCTCCGAGTCTGATGTAGTCGCAAACATCGGAGAAGGTGGTTGAGGCTCTGGTTCTGAGATCTGTTGGCAGGGTACTGTAGTGCGAGAATGCGAAGATTTAGAGGTCTTCAAGGGCACCAACGGTACAGAAGCAAATGAAATTGGTGCCGTCGTCGACGGAGCCGTGACCGACGACGAGGCTGAGTCAGTAGTTTTGGCCGGTAATTTTGAAGAAACCTGCGTCGACGGAGTGGTCGTCGACGAGGTCGTCGACGGTGTCACCGTCGACGAGCGATCCATTGTTGAAGCAGCCGTCGACTGGTTCGTCGTCGTCAACACGCGTGTCGTCGACAGGTTCGTCACCGTCGACGGGCGTGTCGACATCAACGGGATCGCCGTCGATGTTGGTACTGACCCCGTCGACGGAGCCTTCGTCGACGGGCCTGTCTTCGTCGACAACATCTTCTTCGTCGACGAGATCTTGGTCGACGGTGTCTTCGTCGATGAGGCTTTCGTCGACGGCGTCGTCGTCGTCGACGATGTCTTCGGATCCTTCGTCGACGAGGATTCTCTCTTCTTTGTCGATGAGATAAGAATCGTCGACGGAACAGGTTTAGACGGCAACGAAACCCTCGTAGACGTGAGGGCCGTCGACGAAACCATCGTCGATGATGAGAAAGCCGAAGAGGTAGTCAGAGTAGTCGTCGACGATGCAGGCAAAGCCGCTCTCGTCGATGGAGCGCTTCTCGTCGACAGCGGGGCTGAGAGAGGTGTGAAGACACTTTGAGAGGTAGCCAAAGACACCTGAGAGCCAGGTTTCGTGGGCGTAGAGGTGGTAGGAATGGCAGTAGAGACTGCAGGAGCCACAGACAGGGCTAATTTTGGCTTCTTGAGGAAAGGAGAAGGAACCTCCTGGACACTACCCCTCTTTGAGGCTGAGGAAAAACCAGAATGCAAACTCTCTGTGTCGGACACTAAAGAGTCCTTGTCCTTAAGACGCTGCAGCCAAAGAAGAAGACGGCCTTCCCTGTCCTTAAGAGTTTTTGTAGAAAAGGTTCTACAAAACTTGCAGCTGCCAGCCTCATGATCCGGATATAAACAATAAATACACTTCTGGTGGGGGTCTTTCTCAAAAAGACGGAGCTTCCCACAAGAGGAACAAGGTCTGAATAAAGACTTCTTACTTGACATTGTAGATTTCTGGAAACTAGAAGATAAAGTTCTGAAAAAACTGAGCAGAGCTCAGGGAGACTCCCTTCACACGACGTGCGGTAGAAAATTTGAGGGCTTGAGCTTCTGAGGAGAAGGTTCTAGAGGGTGCTGGTGCCTGATTGGCCGCAGTTTGGACTAACATAATGACACTAAGGTGTTACAAATGCTTTTTGTCTCTCTCCATGCATTCCTATGTAGGATTTGATTTTAGAGGTTTTCTATGTATTTCCTTCTATTCTGATATTATGTATATATATTTCTATATTTATATTTAGCATTATTGCTATTTTATTTACTGTGGGACTCCCACTTCGACGACGGGGAATATTCAAGCATGTGAATCTATGAAACACACCCCTAATACTGGAGAATAACTGGTCATTGATGTTAGAGCAGCTCATATTCCCCAAGTGTTGGTTTAAGCTGGCCTTTCAGGGCAATAGCTACTTCTCTTAACTGACCCAGTTGTGCTGAGGCGATGTCTTAATTATCCCTAGGCAGTCCCTGGTCTCTCCTCTTCTGATAGAGTCCATTATCTATGTCAGTGTTAATATCTGGGGCTGTCTCTTTGGGCATATGTTGTTCAGTGTCTGTTGATTTTAGGAGTTTTAGGATTTTTTGGATTTTCTATTTACTTTCTGAGAATAACCCACCGAATCTCTTGGCCTCACCCAGAAGATTCCAGGTTCCTGCAATTCCTAACCTCAAATATCTGTGAGGTTCTAGAGTAGAAGTCATGTTAAAGAGACAGAGTCTGACCGGAAATAAAATCAGCCCGAGCATAAAGGTTCAAACCAGCCCCAAACTGTAGGATTACACGATTAAAATGGGTCCATGTGCCATGGCAGTCCACAACCTGGTGGTCACTGGGGATTTTAATATTCACCTTGAGGATGTCGCTTTTCGCCTGGCCTCTACACTTGTAGAGGACCATGACATCCTCTAATTATCTCAACGGGTTACCTGCCCAAAGCACGTTTTAGGATATTTGCTCGACCCAGTCTTCTCCAATTCACCAGCTTTAATTGTTGGCACACCAATCCCCATTTTACGGTCAGACCACTACATTTGCCCTTTCTAGCTTGGGCTTTATAGTCAGCCCATGGCTCGCAAGGTATGCATAAATTATAAGATCAGGAATGGGCAAAGGTCACCTCAGAGTCTCTTAATGAGGCAATGCAGACCAAAGAACTTGTGTTTGGCAAGGCTAGTGAATCAGCTAACCAGTTTTGGGATATGTGGATCACTGGGGCCCTAGTATCTTTCTAGCTTCACCTGTCCCTTTCCAGAGGAACTGCAGGTTTTGGTCACTAGAGTAAAATCTGGATCTCCAAAGGACCCTGCTCCCCCCAGATTCTGGGAAATCTTCTGAGTACCTCATTCTCCTTTGGCCTGCTACAGAAAAAGTGGATGATTTAACCCAGATCTTTTGCCTGGGGGAGAATGTTTGCATTGTCAGCATTCTGTCCATCATTTGTTTGCTGTAACATAAAAAGTGGAAACATGATATTGATAGCCACTTCTCCAAAAACCTACCCTGCCTCAACGGAAAATTTGAGACCTATCTCACTGCTTCCTTCCTTTGCCAAAGTAGCAGAGAAACATGTCAATGCCCAATCGACATGCTTTATAGAATCTAATAACTTGCTTCACGAGTCCCAATCCAGTTTCCTGGCCCATACAGCACCAAGTCAGCATTATTTCTGGCCTCAGAGTCTCTTAGATCTGATGCGGACCAGGGCCACACTGATCATTTTGGACTTAAGTGCAGCATTTGATACCATCTCCCACGGTCTACTCCTGCAAGGGCTCTGTAATGGGGGTGTGCGCTTCTCTTCATTGAACGCACTTTCCACACATTTAGACACATTTTGCTTTGGAAATGTTGCTCCTGTCCGAGGGGGTGCACCAGGGCTCTAAACTAAGCCCCAATCTATTTAACTTATATATGCGCCTCCTGGCAAATGTCACTGACAAACAAAATGTCACCATGGTGTCTTATGTCTATGACACAGTTGATCATCTCTCTTGCTCAGGACGAAGAAACATCTGCAACGCATTTTAGGTCCTGCCTGGCAGATGTGGCTCAGTTGATGAACTCTAGCTGCCTAAAGCTTGATGCCAACAAAACAGAAGCTCCCATAGTTGGCAAGCAACCCTCTGTGTGGTCCTCATCGTGGTGGCAGAGGGCATTAGACCCCACTCCTAGCTCAAAGCCTAAGGCAAGAAATGCAGGAATATAGTTTGATGCAAACCTCTTTCGATGGCCAAATAGCCTGCCTGGCCGGAAGATATTTCACCATTCTTAAGATGTCAGTCAAGATCTGTGATCTTCTTTCCTTGGCAGCTACAAAATCTGTAGTGCAGGCCCTTGTGATCTCAAAACTAGATTACTGTAACAGCCTCTACATCAGAGCCTCCCAGGACAGGATCCAGAAGCTTCAAAAAATGCAAAATAGAACTGCCTTTGAAGCTCCTGAGACAGGCGCATGTGTCTCCGGCCTTAGCTGAACTACTCTGGCTCCCACTGGCTCACAGAAAACTGGACACATGCCGGTTCTCTCACTCTTCAGGCTTATCAGGGCTTTGTGATCGGTCGGCCACCGTGATATTTCACCGGTGGCACCGACAATATATTTGGTTGGCTGCACTCAGGAATGTTACTACTGCCTACGGTATTTAAATATAACAGGTTGTGGACATACATTCCCACCAGGTGATTGCAGGACACAGTGCTCGTCAAACTTTATTCTGTGAGGGATCTCTACGTTACATTGTGATTTCCTGCAGGTACGGTCATCTTTTGTTGGAGCTACGAGTCAGAGATTGACTCAACCATTAATTATAATGGGGTAGCCCTGTGACCCTCAGAACCTGGGTTCCAAGTGTATATATGTAACAATGGTTCTGTCGGGAAAAGGAAGTTACTACAAATATCCTAATGATATACTTGCAATATCACTACAAAGATACAAATATCTACTTAAAAAACTAAACAAACACACCCTTCATTGGATTTAATCCTATATATTTCATTCTTTTGTAAATCGTTGGTTGTACAGATAACTCAGTTATACATATATTTAAAAGGTTGTCCTAACACAAAAAACAAACAATTGATTTACACGTTATTAAAGTGCATAAAAGTGAAAAAAAGGAAGAAAGTGACATATGCTGTGATTCAACAATTAAACATATATTATGACAATTAAAAACAGTCCAAAATGCACTGTACATTAGTTACAACCCTATTGTAATTTTCTAATTGTGGTTGAAACTAAGTAGGGACTGATAGATGTTGTTACGTCGACGTTTCGACCCTATGTTACGGTGCTTGTTTTACGCAACCAGCTCGGGTCTTCTTCAGGACTACAGAACGACCGGACAACCTATGAGGAAAGGAAGGACTTTTAATATTTGGGTGTGTTTTAGCGTGATAGAAGGTAAGAATGTAACCATGTGGTTATCTCACCTGTCTCGATCCACGACCTGCGTCTATTTCTAAGACGGGGAGAGGAGGATCTGTCAGCCGACAAAATTCACTCCTCAAAGGTATTTCCTCTTCCGAGGTCTTTCTCTTCACCAAATCTGTAAGTGAGGTTCTGTTGTTACTAACATTTCACAAATTAAAATAATTTAAAAAGGTTTTTTTTAATTCTTCTACTCAACCACTATTTCTGCCTTTGAACATAGTGTTAGTCGTACATAACTTATGCAATTTATGCATATGATTCATCCACCAGCCGGTGGAGAATCTGGCAAGTATTATCCCTTTACCCACTCCAGACGTCTATTGGAGTATTATGGAAAAAAGGGGTCTCTGAGAAAAGCACGACTGAGTTACTTTAGTATCTAGAGTTAAATTAGGGCCTTACCAAACGCTGAGCGCCATGTAGTGTAGTTACTATTAGCCTGATTCATGAAGTAAAATTGCGCCCGCAATCGCTGCGAAAATGCAAATGCGGGCGCAATTTCCGTAATCGCCATTCAACATCAAAATAGCGAATTCGCAAACACAGATTTGCGAATTTGCTAATATATTCTCAGAATCCCGGCAGGTGAGCATTAGCGAATCGGAAATAGCGACACACCACGGATTCTGCGAAAATAATAGCGAATTCGCTATATAATCGCAATCGGTATTCAAGAAAAATCGCAATTAGCGAAAAACCCAAAAATCGCTATTTGCACCGCGCAAAATAAGGACAACTCAAAGCAGGTGGTAACCATGAAAGCCATGCAAAAAAAACATTTAAAAAACCGTTGTCCTATCACCAACAGGTACTGGCCTGACCAATCACACATAAGGACCATCATCATCAGCAGCATTAGGAGTCCCACAATGCCAGGAATGTACATGGTGGTGAGGCGTCGAAGGCTAGAGCGATTAGCACGGAGGAGACGCAGGATCCAGGACAGGATATTCCGCCAGCGGGTCACCTTGCTGGGCCAAACCAGAGAGCAGATATATGCTAAATACAGGCTGAATGGGGAAATGATAATGCAGCTAATACAGGACCTTGACCCCCTGATGCAGCACCCAACAAGCCGTACCAATGCTGTGCCTACACATGTGCAGGTATTGTGTAGCCTGCACCTCCTGGCCTCCGGGAGTTTCCAGGGGATAGTAGCGGCTGCTGGGGGGATATCCCAGCCCACCATGTCACGCTGCCTCCACACTTTTGTTGACGCCATGCTCACCCAGCTACACCGTCACATCAAATTCCCCGCCAGCCAACAGGAATTGGACATGACCAAGCTACAATTCTACAATGTAGCCCATTTTCCACATGTGCTCGGATGCATAGACTGTACCCACGTCGCCATCTGCCCACCTGCTGGCATGGAGTATATGTTCCGCAATAGAAAGTCCTACCACTCCCTCAACATCCAGATGGTCTGCAATGCTAAGACATACATCACTGACATTGTCGCACAGTACCCAGGGAGTACCCATGACTCCTTCATTTTCCGGCACAGCGGCCTCCACACTCGACTGGTCAGGGGAGAGATTGGGGAAGGACACCTACTTGGTAAGTACTCTTTTTTGGAAATGTCACATTGCTAAGATGTAACAGCGCAGCACAGGCAATCACCATCTGCTCCTCTCATTCAGGTGACAGTGGCTACGCCCTCCGTGAATACCTCCTGACCCCATACCTCAACCCTGCTACACCCCAGCAACGGCGCTACAATATTGCACACATACGGACAAGGAATTGCATAGAAAGGACATTTGGCCTGCTCAAGAGCAGGTTCCGCATACTGCACAAGACAGGTGGGGCCATGTATTACAGTCCTGAAAAGTGCTGCCGCATTGTGGCTGTCTGCGCAATACTACATAACATTGCAACCAAGCGCCGGATACCTGTTGACATCTCTGGCAGTGAATCTGAGGGGGACAACCGGCCACCTGCACATGCACGCCATGCACATGGAGAGAACCCAGCAGAAGGGCACAGACGTCGCAACCACATCACAGTGAACAGTTTCTAGTACAACCACTTCCATCACCCCACAAATCAACAATGCATGCAAAATGTAATGATGACACAACGCTAATGTGTGTAGCAAAATAAATGTATTTGTTCAATTCACAAAAATAAAAATAAGGTTCCAGTCCAAATAACTACAACAAACAGTATTACGCCATCCTGCTGTGTATCACTACATGGCAGGCTTAACGTCAGCCTGTGCCATTGATAGTCTGAAGTTCTCAGGAGCGCCTACTGCGCGTTGCGCCATAGCGCCTCTGAGGGGCATCCTCCTCCGGGGCTTCAGGCAATGGCGTGGGCCTGGTGCGACCTGTGAGGCAGAGTGAAAGCTGACGCTGGACGCCCCCTCACTAGCATCATCACCCCCCACAGTGGATGGAATTGCTGGAGGGTGAAGTGCAATGACGGCCGTGGTGAGGTGCTCCAGCACCCTAGTCATGTCCTCGCTGCACTGTATTAGTTGGTGCTGCTGGGTCAGGGAGCGCCGCGCCAACAGAGAAGTAGCATTTGCTGCTACATAAATTGCCCTGCTGTAAGAGGCCAGCCGGGTCATAAGTTGGCGGTGGCGCCGGCGTGCTCCACTGCGCTGTCTCGACATGGCAGCGGTGTTGGCCTCCATGGCTGCAGCCATGCGGGCCATTCCCTCACCCACACCTGCCATGGCTGCCCTCATGCCGTCCATGTGGCCTGCAACTGTGGCCACATTGCGCCCTATCATGTGGAGCTGCAGCTGTATAGCTCCTTGCTGCTGTGCCTGGCGCTGGTGAATCCGAAGCATGCGTCTCTCAACGCTGAGCCGCGCCAGTCCCTGATCATTGGCCCGCCTGCTTGCTTGCAGGAGTGGAGTGCTGCCGTGACCTGCCACGCCTGCCCTGCTGGCCTGAGTGTGTGGCTGGCCGCTGTGTGGAAACTGGCGCAGCCCCGGATGTAGAGGCGACAGCTGCTGGGGGTATGACCGCAGGTGTTGCAGGTGCACCAGATGCAGGGGGTGTGACTGCTGGTGTGGCTGGTGTAGAGGATGCAGGGGGCACAGTGGTGACTGCCCTGGTTGCGGCTCTAGGTGGAGCAGCGGTAGCAGGCGGCGCAATGGTGGCTGGCCTGGCAGCGGCTGTGGGTGCTGCACCAGTCGCAGGGGGGACACTGCAGGTGGTTCTTGCTGCTGGTGTTGATGCAGCGGCAGGGGCTGGTGCCTGGGTTGGTGGTGGCACCTCCTCCTCCTGGACCCCCTCATCGATTTGCAGCCTTTCGCTGTCGCTGCTATCGCCACCTGTGGGGGTAAGTGGTGGATCATTAGTTGCATGTATCTGGCAGACGTGCAGTTGCTACATGCATGCTGGGTGACATTCCCTGAATGGCAGTGGCTTTGTGTGCTTTGGGACCTGTCTGGCTGCATTGTGGTACTACAACATTGTGGCCAGACTACATCTCCCACAATGCTTCAGGACATTCCTTGATGTGCAACTATGGCATGCCTATGGGACATTGGGGGAGCCTATTTGGTCATGGACATCCATAGGGGGCAGGGTCGCAGTCGCATGCCACTTACCTTGGGTGTCTTGGGTGGTGCGGGATGAGTCTAGTTGTGTAAATCCTACACAGGCCTCCTTCTCCAGGGTGTCCTCCACCTGGTCCTCCATGGCAGTATTGGGTGGGACAGTTGGTCCTCCTCCTCCAGTGCCCGAGGACTCCCCAAGGCGCGCCGCCACCTTCTCCTTGGCACGGCCTCGGAGGTCGTACCAGCGCTTCTTTAATTCCTCGAGGGACCTGTCCGCCACTCCCACGGAGTTCACAGTCGAGGCTATCCCCTGCCATATCCTGCGCTTCTCCTGTTCAGGGACCCTCCTTGAATCTGTGCCAAACAGTCTGTCATGGTTTGCCACCACCCCCTCTATCAGGTGTTTTAGCTCCTGCTCCGAAAATTTTAATTTTCTTTTGCGCCCAGACGAGCTGCTGGTGCCAGGTGCAGGTTCCTCAGCCATTGTAGCAGGGTTGTGGTTCTGTGGTTTTCTCCTGAATAGCTGCAGCTCTCCAAATTGCTCCCTCTCTGTCAGCCTCACTGTGGAGAATGGTGGTGGGAACCGGCAGCTTCCTGGTTGTGATGTCATCACTGGGCTCGAAATGTGACTTCCCGTTTTCCCGATCTCGCGAGTTTGTGATCTCGCAAATAGCGATATCGCAAATAGCGATATCGCTATTTGCGAGCTCGCAGTCCAGGCGCGGGTAGCCGAAAATAGCGATTATTCTGCGATTATCGGTCATCGCTAACAGAATTTGCGATCGCGTGCGAATCGATTTTTTTTATCGCAATACTTCATGAATTCGGATTTGCGATTTCTGATTAGCGATTCGCTTTTTTTCGCTATTACAGAATCGCAAATGCCGATTTTCATGAATATGGCGGTATATTCCCAATAGGCTCTGCACATTGGAATAATATATCCTATAGATTTGACGTAGGACTTATGCCAATAGGTCTCTATCGAATATACTAAGCTTAATAGTGTGTGTGTGTGCCAGCTAACTCAGAGGTTACTAGATACTTTCTCGAATTCACAAGAAGGGATTCATTTCTGACAAATGCATAGACATGACAACTTTGCTTCCCAAGAATAAGAATATATCTTCAAAGTCGTGCAAACAATAGATAACTATTTTACTCAGTCAATCGTGCATGCTTCATTTCTACAGAGTCTGCAGAGAAATATAGAGAGACGGGCATTTCAATAAAAAGGGTTTGTTGAACAGTCTTCTTTCTCATGCAAGATAAGTGAACTGCTACAATCGATAGACAGAATGCAAAGTATAATGCGTATAGCGCAAACACTAATGTAATATAATACTGTAAAAGCACTGTAGGGTTTTAAGCCATATAAAAGTACATACATAAAAATATAAGCTAAAATACTCAACTGGTGCTTCTAAAATACGCCTACCCCAATGCACATAACCTAAGTCTAGTACGAGGGAAGAGTAAGTGTTGCTTTTGTATAGGTTTAGTTTTTGCCAAGAATCTACCCAAGGTTTCTCTAGGTTCTTATAAGCTCCTTACCTTAGAATGAAGGAGGTTTGGTATCTTTGTCTCAGGACTCGATTTCACAACACCCGCAAGGGGAGTCAGAAACACTGGAGCTGGATTCTCCTCAGGAGGATGTCAGCTGCTGTTCAGTGCGTCAGCTGGAGAGTTAGCTTCCTTTGGCACTTGCTGTGGCGAACTGCATCGGGCAAGTAGGCCATTGATCTGCTCCAAACCACATTACTTTGCCATAGCGAGTGAAGGTATATTTATACCTTGAAGGTGTTTAGGAATGCCATGATCTGACGTAAAGTTGGGCAAATGAACGTCATGAATGAACCCCTAGGGACTAGTTGTTCATTGTAAAACTAACAGTTCTTGGAGAAATAAATATTCAAGCAAGGGGAAGTCCCTAACATCTTAAGCTAGTTTTCCAAGAATCGTTGTGACGTTTGGTGAATGGATGGAAGTAGCCATGCCTGTATTAGGGTAGCATGGGCTATGCCTAAATAAGGTCTGGATTTCTATGCCTATATAAGGGCAACGTGAATTGTACCTACATAAGTGCATGAATCGGGAAAATCCATTCAGAATCTAAAACGACATACAACAGAAGGACACCACACCAGTTTAGAAAAATATCCAATATTTGAATATACTTAACCTTGAAATAAAGTTCATTGAAGTTCATAGCGCCGTCCGGGGCTATCACGGCGTCTGGAAACACACCACACCAAACAGTTCTGGTTGACAGCGGCATGGCGGGTCAGCTACGGTGTCAAGTAACCCGCAAAACAGTATCTTTAGAAATATAAGATGTTGGCAACCTTTCGTTGAGCTTCCGAAAGCAGGGCGTCTGCAGGCTTCGGTCCTGGAGGTCGGTGCAGAAGTCGTTGGGCCCTTGAAATCAAACGCATCACAGATCGAACTCCTCGCGGTTGAAGTCAGGAGCGCTGGCATCCGTGGACTTTGGGTGCTGCGGTGCAAAGTGCAGTGATGTGGTGTATGATGCCCTCAGGTCGCTGTGCGAGCAGCGGCTCGATGGCGGCATCAGATGGCGTTGTCGGTGAGACCAGGGTCGCAATGCAAGTGATGTGGTGCTCGTCGCGATGCTGGCAGGTCACGGTGCAAGCAGCCGCGACGTCGTTGCTGAGAATATGTGATGACATTCCGCATTCAAAAATCCCGCATACCATGACTCCGCATTAATTACAACGCGGAGCCATTACTCCGCAGTACAATCACTCCGCAAAATTTAACCCGCATATAACTTTACAACGCATGCCTTTACAACGCAAAGGCATGTGTGGTGAAGTTATATGTGGGGTAAAGTTAGAAAATGTACTTACACTATATATATATATATATATATATTCACTGAAAAAACCATAGGTTTTAGGCCATATATAGTTAGGGATTAGCATTTACAAAACCTTAATTTACTCGCACAAAACCATTGAAATTCGCATATATAGGTAGATGCAATAAATATATCTCGCGCACCTGCAATCCACTGCTGATGATGTCACATATTACATCATTCATGACATGGTCAGTGACATCACTGATGACATCACTGATGACATCATCCAGTGACTGTATGTTTCTGTAAAGTTAAAATATGTCTTACATATTGAAGAATGAGTGGATGTATAAGTGTCTGGATGAAGGATTTAGTAGGTGCATGACTGACTGTATGAAAATACAAATCCATGGTAAAATACCGATTCCTGTGTACATGCACATCTGTGCATGTACACATGTGCCATGTGACAGACAGACGTGCCCTTAGGGCATGTCTGTGTGCCTCATTGCACACATGCCCGTTTTGGGGGGTGCTAGATGGTGTCAAAGTGATACCCCCTGCACCCTTGACAAATTCGGTATTTACCGATTCGGTAAATACCGAATCGGTATTTGAATTGAATCCTATGGGCTTCAAGGCCCATAGGATTCAATAGCAAATACCGATTCGGTATTTACCGAATCGGTAAATACCGAATTTTTAAGGAATCGGTAATAAATCAGATGTTGGTACCTACATCCCATTTACCGATTTTGAAATACCGAATCGGTAAAATTCGGTAATATTCGGTATTTCAAAATCTGTAAATGTGATTTACCTACATCTGGCCCTAGGTGTATTATTGTTTTACATAAAAGGTTTAAAAACTTTTTTTGAAATCAAATGCATGCACACTTAGGGCCCGATGTAGGTGGTTGTTCCATGTCATTTACCGACCGGTTACGGCCGATTTTGGCCGTTTACGACCGGTAAATGGCCATTCGGTATGTTGGTGGCCTAAATCCAGGGCCACATGTAGGTAAATCTACATTTACAGAATCGGTGAAATTGTTTTTGATGGTAAAATGATGTGACTCTTGCAATGCGTCGCTTTTGCGGAACAGATATATGATGCAAATGTGTTGTTAATGTTACGGTCTATATGTAAAAAATGATGCATAAGTGTTGCACGGCCATTGTAAATACCCTCCTATGTGTGCTTAGCAATTTCAAGTCACTTCCCCCGGGTTCAAGGGCCTTGTAAATACGTCCCCATGTGTGTCTGGTCATTTGAAGTCACTTTCCTCGTAGTGCAAGGCCCTTGTAAATACGCCCCCATGTGTGCTTGGCAAATTTTTATTTTGATTGTTTGAGTTGCATAGCCATGTTAAAATTTATTGAAAAAAAGGTGCAAGTTCCTTAAAAAAACGTTTTCATGTGTATTAGGGCATTTTAAGTCTGTTCCCCTTGAATGTAGGAGTATTATTGTTTTACATAAAATGTTTTAAAACTTTGGTTGAAATCAAATGCATGCACACTTAGGGCCAGATGTAGGTGGTCGTTTCAGACCATTTACCGACCGGTTACGGCCGATTTCGGCCGTTTCCGACCGTTAAATGGCCAATCGGTATGTAGGGGTCTAAATCCAAGGCCACATGTAGGTAAATCTACATTTACAGATTCGGAAAAATTATTTGTTCGGTAAAATACCGAATCGGTAATTTTACCGATTCTGTAAATTTGCTATGTAGGGGGGAGTCTTCTGAGTCCCAAAGGCCTTAACGAATCGATATTTTAGCATGAAATCAAACTTCATGGTAAAATACCGATTCCGGTGTGCATGCACATGTGTGCTCGCACACCTTTGTCATGTGAAAGGCAGACCTGCCCTTAGGGCTGGTTTGCCTGCCACATGGCACCTGTGCCTGTTTTGAGGGTGCCAGAGGGTGTCAAAGTGATACCCCCTGCACCCTTGTGAATACTTTTATTTTATTTATTTTTATAGCATTGTTGAATCTAGTTCTTACTGTTATTGATTTAGTTTGGTAATAGTGGTTAATAACATTTTGTATTATATTTCACCACAGATTCAACTGCAGATTATTTGGAAATTAGACAATGCCGTCTAAGGATAGAATTCGAAAGACTACGAAACGTCAAAGACAGCAGTTACCTAACATTTTGCAGCAGTCCTCTACATTAGTATTACCTCAACGGACGAAGAGAACACCGGGTAAGAGAACGAAATCATTCCTTAAAAACATTTGTAGAAACAAAAGTATAACTACAGAACAAGTTTTAGTCCAGAAAAAGAGAGCCAATTTAAATGGAAAGGAAAGGCCTGTGAAAAAAGTTTGTGCTAGAGCAGGAGATAACTCTGTGCATGGCAGTCGAAGGGCAAATATTTTCAGGGACATTCGTAAGCGAATGTTCCTTAACAGGGTAATTGTCAATTTGGTAAAACAATTTAAAAAAGGTCAACAGAAAGTGTCATTTTATAAGAAAAAGAAAAATGTAGAGAAAATTATTGATCAGGCTTTCGAAATCAAGCGAAAGTTATTTATTTTGGTAATTAATAGAATTAGGAAACTAAACAAGGTCATCTATGTTTTCAAATCTAATAGTAGATGGAAGAGAGACGTTAATCGAAGTAATTTTTGTGAAGTTTTCTTAGGAGAATGGATGCATAGTTCAAATGGTGAGGCATTTTTTAATGAGGAGAGTTATTTTCAGGACAATGTTTTGGTGCATGCAGTTGACAGCAGTGGTCGAGCATATGAGGTAAAAGATGGTCATCCGGTTGAAAAAGAAATACTTGTGTCTGCAGATGCAGAAGAGGCGCTAAGTGATGAGGTTTTAGGGAGACGTCCTAAGGGACCAGTGTACACCTGGAAGTGTAGTTCTATTTGCAGTGTGCGACAGGATTCATATCAATTTGCTTTGTGATTTTATACGGACATTTCATAAGAAAAGTGTAAAGCAAAAAATAAAGTTGTTGCAAGAATTAGATCCTTGCAGAGTGAGACAAGTGACAGGTTTGCGTTGTCATTCACTGGCTTGTCTTTCTAGGAGAGTGTGCCAGAGTGTATTTCATCATTTCAGGATGCTAGCAGTGCATCATAATAAAGTGAGGAAATTAGTTAGAATGTTGTATTATGCTAAGAGTCCAGCAATTATGCTTAAAAAATTAAGCAGAGCTCTTTTGCATGGTTCTGAAGTAGATGTGAAGAATATTTGTCAAGAAATTGAGTTCAGTTATTTTGCTGGTAAAGAGAACAATGTTGATATTGCACCACTAGAAGATGGTAATGTGGAAGACAGTGAACAGATTTTCAGTACAGATAAGTTTCACAAGGAAATTTCCACGTTTTTGGTGAAATCAAGTGAGAGGCCTAATTTTACTTGTGTGTGTTGTCGATGGACTTATTATAAGAATCAGACTAAGTTAGTGGATATATATGCAAAGAGTGATATGGAAAACAATGGTGAATGGAAGGATTTTGCCACATACTTGATGGTAGAAAATTGTTTTGATGTGGGAGCAGACCAACGTATGTGTACTTATTGCTATAACAAATTAAACCAAAACCAGATGCCTGCTAGAGCGGTTTATAATAATCTGGAATTAGATGACATTCCTTATGAATTGAAGGATTTAAATACTTATGAATCTATTTTGATTCAAAGTGTCCATCCCTTCCAGGCTATTGTACGAATGGAGCCAAAGACAGGGAAGTTGCCTCCATCAGATTTACAGAGAGGATTAAAGGGAAGGGTTGTTTATTTGCCTCTGGATTTGAAGAAAAACATTAATACAATTGGAGTAGAGAAAGTGGAAGAGGAACCTCTGGTTATCATAGTTAATGGTGTTCCGACAAAGAGTAAGAAAATCTGGCAAGATTTAGTGGATGTTAGGAAAGTTAAAAAGGCAACATTGTATTTGATAAAAAATAATAAGTACTACAAGAATGTATGTGTTGCAGAAGAGGAAGTAAGTGAAGAAGAGGACAGCGATTTGTGTCCTGGTCAAATTGAGAAAGTAGAAGCCTCTAAAAAGGAAGAAATATATGAACATTATAGTGTTCATCCTTTGCATTCCAAGGAAGTCATGGGGAATGCTATTGAGTTGTTTCAAATGAAACAAGCCAAAGGGAGTCCCATTAGTGTTTGGGAGGAAAGTTTGGAAGCTCGGTGTTTCCCACAGTTATTTCCCACAGGTCGAGAAGGACGTTATGATGAGCGACCTGTTCAAATTCCTGCTTCAGAATACCGGACTTTACGATTGTATACAGAAGATCCTAGGTTTCGACAATGCATTCCCTATTTATTTAATCTATTGTTTGAAAGTGATCTCTCTGGATTGTCTTATGCAGTGAACCACATCTTGAAAAGTGGTATACAACTGCGAAATATCTCGGCAAGGGACTTTATGGATAAAGTCAATGTGCAAGACAGTATTTTGGATTCTCACCTGATTAATCTCATGGCTTGTCAGCGTGGTACTAATGAGTATTGGTACCGCCGTCATGGTGACTTAAAATGTATGCTGAGGAACTTAGGAACTCCCACATGGTTCCTCACTCTCAGCTGTGCTGAGTATGGCTGGGAAGACTTACTTGAATTTCTACGAGAGGTAAATGGAAACATTGCAAATATTGAATTTAAGACACCCGGAGAACTGTGCTCTTTGGATCCTGTGAATGTTTGCAGCTACTTCAATCATAGATTTGAAGCTATGATGTCTTTCATCACAAACAAGAAAAATCCACCTCTTGGAGAGGTGTTGGATTTCTTCTGGAGAAAGGAGTATCAAGCAAGAGGTGCTCCTCATATACATATGCTACTTTGGATTAAAGATGCACCCAAATTTGGAACAGATCCGGATGACTTAGTGATGAGTTTCATAGAACAGTATGCTACATGTGCTGTTCCAAAGACAAACGAAGACAAAAGTCTAAGAGAACAAGTTTTACGGTTTCAAAGCCATCGTTGTGGAAAGTACTGTCGTCGTAAATTCAGAAACAAGGACAAATACTACACCAAATGTCGTTTTGCATTTCCACGGTCGGTGTTATCAAAAGGAAGAGTTAACAATTTGATGTCATCGCTGCGACATAATGTGACGAGGAAATCACCCAAAAACACATACAATTTGAAAAGAAACGAAGAGTCCAAGTACATCAACGACTACAACCCAGTGATTTTGTCCATGTGGAATGCTAACATGGATATACAGTTTGTGGCTGACAACTGTATGGCTGTGGCTCGGTATGTGACGTCTTACATCACTAAAAAAGAAAAGACAGAACTGAAGGATATGTGGGAGGATATTTCCCATGAAAAGAGCCTCAGTAAGAAGTTGTACAGTTTCAGTCTGAAGATGTTGTCGCATCGAGAAATTGGAGCTTACGAATGTTCTGACCGGTTATCTTCAGCAAGTCTCTATGCCAAATCTAGGAGTATCATTTGGGCGAGTCTTGGTCTTGCTGCAACGCGTAATCGAGTTCTGAAACCTGTACGGGAAATTGAGTATTTGGCGGAGAAGGAGCCAAACAGTACAGATATTTTGAAGAGCAACATGTTGGATACATATTATCCAAATAGAAGCAGTCATCTGGAGAATGCTTGTCTGTATGAAGTTCTTCAAAATTACGTTTTCAAGAGGAACATCAAAGAAGATATTGATAAAGGAGTGTATGCTGTAATTGGAAGTGAGGGATGTCTGGTCAAGCAAAATAAATGTCAATTGATAAATCATTGAAAATTGGATTGCGAATCTCCCGAAAGAAAAGAGTTTTTCTATTTAGCTCTTTTGCAACTTTTCAAGCCTTGGTGTGCAGAAGAGGAACTGCTTGGGGATTTCCTCTGTTACGAAGACTCTTTCAATGCAGCCAAGGAGTCCATAGAATGTCCTGTTTTTCCAAAATATCTACAAATGTTGAATGCAGAAATTGAGCAGGAAGCAACAATTGCAGCCGAGATTGCTAGAGACAGTTCTCAGGACAGTCAGAGTTCTGTTTCATTGAGTCAGGATCCACTAGGAGAACCAGTTATTGAAAATGAAGCTGCCACTGCCATGATTGAAGTGGAAAGAGCCATGGCACATGCTCAGAAGGATGCGGTTAACTTAGAAGAATTGGAAAGACAACTTAACGTTGAGCAGAGGAAAATATATGTCGAAGTTACCAACCAAATTGAGCATGGATTAAGTCATGAGAAGGAAGAGTGCTCATGTACGTCGTTGAAGCCTGTCCGACTGTACATGAGTGGAGAAGCAGGAACTAGAAAAAGTTTCCTTATTAAAGCAATTTCATGTTATATGCAGAAAGGACTGATTCATCGCTGTCTTGTGTTGTGACCGCTCCAACTGGACTGGCAGCTCATAACATTAAAGGGATTACTTTTCATCGGTTACTGATGCTGCCAGTGGAGCATGATAACAAATTACAATACCACAAGTTATCTGGGGATGCTTGTTGTGAAGTATCTCGAGTTTTGAAGAAGATGAAACTTCTTATCATTGACGAAGTAAGCATGGTTTCCAATCTCATGCTTGCTTTTGTGCATTTAAGAATGCAGGAAGTTCTTAAAACAGAGTATGATGTGTTATTCGGTGGCAAACACATCATTGTTTTTGGTGATCTTCTGCAGCTGACACCAGTGAAAGGACAACCAGTTTTTAAACTGCTTACACATGAAGATACCAAGAAGTGCCTAGGGAGCATTGGCAACGTTAACATATGGTTAAACTTCAGTTATGCTGAGCTGCGTGAAAATATGCGTCAGGCGAAGGACGAAGATTACAAGAATATTCTACAAGATATTAGAATCGGGAGAGTGACTGAGCGTGGTAAAGAAGCTTTACATGCACGCTTACTGTCAAATTTATATCCAGAAGAAGACGTTTTGCCAGAGGATATTTTTCAGAAAATTACTGTGAAGAAATCTGGAATATGTTTGATGCCAACTCTTGCAGAATGTTCCATCTTCAACAACAAAATGTTGAATTTAGAAAAACAAGAGATTGTGAAACTTGAAGCTATTGACAAAATAGAGCATATGGGAGCATTTTTAGACTATATCTAAAAATGCGGGTTTTGAAAAGACTTTGAATGTGTGCTTAAATTGCCGAATCATTTTGAGAAGGAATTTACATGTTGAAAGAGGTCTGGTAAATGGATCAATGGGTAATGTTGTTGATTTTGAGAAATACAGAAATAGAGATGGAATTGAATTTTTAAAAATTAAATTTGATGGCATTGGGGAAGTACAGCTAATTGGTCGTTGCTCTGCTAGGTTTTTGCTTGTTAAAGACTTTTATGTTCTCCGTAAGCAGTTTCCTGTTTGCTTGGCATATGCGGTGACAATTCATAAATCGCAAGGTTTAAGTGTAGACACTGCTTTAGTGAATATTGGCAGTTCTGTATTCAAAGAGGGTATGGCTTATGTAGCATTGTCACGAGTCAAAACTTTATCGGGTTTGTACTTGATTGACTGTGATGTCACAAACATTTATGCAGATCTAGATTGTGTTAAGGAATACAATAGGTTAAGAAGAGAGTATGCGCCACATTTGCCTCAATATCCTTTGTTTGAGAAACGTGTGGTAGGCCGGAAACGAAGAAATATCAGTAATAGTAGGGAGGTTGAAGCAAAAAGACCAAAAGTCGATGAACCCAAAAGTGGAAGCAGGAATAAAATGAATTCTGTTGAAAATGTTGTTGGTTTTAAATTTGAAAATAGTTCTGGTGTCAACTGCTATGCTAATGTAGTTGTTAATGTTCTCTTTTCACTAGAGACTTTCAAAGAACAGATTGTGATCAATTCGGAACAAAGTTTATGCTGTTTGTTGAATTCTGTGTTAGAGAAATGTAGTGCTGATAAAACGAGAGTGGAAAGGGGCGACCAACTCGGTCCCCCCGAACGTATGGCCGAGTGCCTCGATCCCCCCGGGAAGCCATTTTTGGGCGGGAGGCGCGCCTCAGCTGGTATGCCCGAAGCGGCGTAGCTGGGGCGCGCTCGTTCCCGCCCTAGAGTGGGCTGGCCTAGACACCGACGTAGCCAGCCACGCCCTCGGGGCAGGCAGGGGCGGGTATACGCCCGCCCTGAAGACGGATAAAAAGGGACGCAAGACCAGAAGACATCCTCTTGTTCTTGTGCCCTGAAGCTGCACCTCCTCGCTGCACGTGAGCTCGGGACAGAACGAAGAGCCAATTTTGAGCGTTTTAATCTCTCTTTTTGTCTTCTAGATACTTCGTCTGAAAAGATGCCCAAGAAAGGCGCGAAGAGAATATCGACTGATCAGTTGGTTCGGGCCCTCATGAAGGACATGTCCGAAATTAAGAAGCGGTTGGCGGAGCGAGACGGCGAGGAGGGATCGGGGCGTCCACCGGCCGGAGGGAAGCCAAAGAGGCCGAGAAGGGGGCCGGTCGGGGGAGTCGTCCCGGTTCCCTGTTCCCCGCTCGAGGCGCCAGCCCCGGTACCGGCCCCGGTACCGAAGGAGGGGAATCCGATTCCCGTAGTAGTCACCCCGTCATCCACTGAAGATATGCCTTCCGAGTTGGCGGCACAGTTAGCGGCGTGGTTGGGGGACAGTAGCGAGGGCGCCACGGCTGCCGAAGCGCAAGCACTCATTAAACAGTTGCGCGAGAAACGTGATACAGCCAAGGTGCCCGCGTCGGATGCGGTGATAGACAAGCCACGAGTGGCGGAGGCAGCGTCCGGTGCAGGTAAGCGGCCATTGCCGATCGCAAGGGATGAGTCAACACCCTCTCGTAGAGAAAAGTTGGGGCAACATGTTCCTTTGGCAATAAAGGAAAAGATTTGGGCGGGGGAATACGTAAACATTTTCTCCTTGCTCGTTGATCATTATGAGGTTGAAACTGTTAAAGGCCAAAAGGATCTGATGCATCCAAGTGTTTGGCGCGCAAAAATGGCCGCCTTCAAAGTGAATGAAAATATTGGCAACTGGGGTAATGCTTGGGGAATTTTTACGTCAATTTTGGGGGAACGTAGGCCTGAATTGCTCCCTGAATTTCCAGTATATCAGTCACGAATTATGGGGTACTCGACATCGCACCAAGGTAACCAATGGTTCTGTTATGACAACCTTTTCAGGAAAGCGATGGAGCATAACAAAAGTTTAACCTGGGACTGTTACGATTCTTTGACATGGAATAAAATGAAAGAGTCGGGGATGTTGAAAGTGCCGTTGGTGGGGAGTACTGTTGGTGAGTCCTCCCGCCAAAATGGGGGGACGCCCTTTCGGTCGGGTACGGGTACAGACGATTACCCGAGGCCCGCCGGCAATACAGGGAAGAGGGGTTTCTGTTTCAATTTCAACAGAAGTAAATGTACTAGGCCCCCGGGATCTTGTAAATTCAAACACGAATGTAGTGGTTGTGGGGCACCCCGTCCTGAGTCCTCGTGCAGAGCCAAATCGGGTGAAAATGGGGGTAGAGGGGGCGCCAAACAGGTCTAATATAGTCCGAGGGGCGCCTTTACCAACCCCGATTGATACCCTGGCGATGATTCCCTGGCTCAGCGAATACCCAGATCGTACTTCAGCTGGGGTGCTACGAAACGGTTTTTCATATGGTTTCCGCATCCCGGTGGGGAACTTTCAGGGTGTCGGGTCGTGCAAAAACCAACTTTCCGTCTTGCAGCATACGATTGTAGTACAGGATAAGATCCGGAAAGAGGTTACCCGAGGTCGGGTTGCCGGCCCGTTTAGTGTTCCCCCGGTACAGAATTTTGTTTGTTCTCCTTTAGGGGTGGTCCCCAAGAAGGACCCAGGTGAGTTTCGATTGATTCACAATTTATCAGCGCCTCATGGCCTTTCTGTAAACAACGCAATTGACCCAGAGATATGTTCGGTGCGGTACGCATCATTCGATGAGGCCGTAGCCATTTTGAATCGCCTGGGGCCCGGGACGCTGATGGCGAAATCAGATATCGAGTCAGCGTTCCGTTTGCTCCCGGTATACCCGGAAGACCAACGGCTTTTGGGATTCATGTTTCAAGGTTCGTATTACATGGATAGGTGTATGCCGATGGGGTGCTCTATATCTTGTGCATATTTCGAGAAATTCAGTAGTTTTCTACAATGGGTTTACACGAAGAAAACGGGTTTTCGGAATGTAATGCATTACCTCGATGACTTTCTGTTCCTTGGGGCCGCTGGGGATGATGAATGTGCCCGGGCCTTGTCTGAATTTTGTGTTCTAATGAATCAATTTGGCGTGCCATTGGCACCAGGTAAAACTGTGGGTCCCACGACTTGCCTCGAGTTTCTCGGGATCGAGTTGGACTCTAGTGAGGGTTGTTTTCGTTTACCAGCTGCCAAAGTGTCGAAATTCAGGGCAGCCCTGCAAATGTGTATTATTGCATCTAAAGTTACGCTGCATCAGTTGCAGCAATTGGTGGGGAAGTTGAATTTTGCCCTGAGGGTAATCCCGATGGCCCGCCCCTTCTCCCGATCAATTGCCCAGGCGATGGTCGGCCTAAAAGAGGGTCATCATCGCACGAGATTATCGGCCGAGGTCCGCCAAGATATGCGTATTTGGTTAGCATTTTTGGCGGATTTCAATGGTCGAGTCGTCTGGAACAAACCGGCCTTGTCCTCTGAAGAGCTTGGTCTATGGACGGATTCAGCGGGAAGCATAGGTTTCGGCGCCATCTTCGGCACAAAATGGTCGGCACAAAGGTGGCCAACATGGTGGCATGAAGAGGGGCTGACGAGTAATATTGCTTTCCTTGAACTGTTTCCCATTTTGGTGGCCCTCCGAACCTGGCCCGATGGAATCAAAAATCACTCTGTCATATTCTGGTCTGACAATATGACCGTTGTAGAATGCATCAATAGTCAGGCAGCACGTTGTAAAATGATTTTAAGGCTGCTTAAAGAAATTGTCTTACTGTGTATGCAACTGAACGTGGTGTTCAGAGCAAAACATGTCCCAGGGGTGATGAATCAGGCTGCTGATGCACTGTCTCGTTTTCAAATGCAGGCTTTCTCGGGTTTCCTTCCCTCAGCGGACCCCGAGCCAGCACCCTTTCCCGAAGCTCTCTGGTCTCTCGGTGCCCCGAACTTCGTTACCTCGTGGGAGAGAGTCTAGCACCAAGGACGAGGAAGGCATACGAAGGGGCGTTTCGGGCTTATTTAGCCTTTTTGGGGACTGAGAGAGGGGGACTTTGGGGGCATGAGGATTGGGTAGTACATTTTCTGATGTCCTTGCGTAAGGCTGGGAAGTCGGTGGCTACAGCCCAGAGGCATCGTGCTGCCATTTCCTTTGTTGCCAGGGCTCATAATATCCAGGACCCGACAGCGTCTTTTGTGGTACAGAAAGCGCTGCGTGGGTGGCAACGCCTTGAGGGTCGCAAAGTAGATGAGAGGCGCCCGATAGGTCTGGATAGGTTGTCCCAGTTGCTGGCAACACTCCCCGCCACATGCTCGTCTCAGTTCGAGGCCTGTTTGTTCCGAGTTGCTTTTACGCTTGCATTTCACGGGGCAATGAGGATAAGTGAGCTGGTAGCAAGGAGCAAGCGGGATGTGGTGGGGGGTTTGTGCCGGGAACACGTTCAGATCAGGGGTGAGACGATGACTGTATCCTTTGTCAAGTCAAAAACCGATCAAAGTGGGGTGGGAGACTGCATAATCATTCGCAGGATTCCAGGGTCTTCCATGTGTCCGGTGAAGTGTTTAGAAGATTACCTAGCACGAAGGGTGGCATCATGGGGGGGGACATTGTTGAGACACGCGGACGCCACCCCACTGACGAGGTTTCAGTTTCAGCGGGTGCTCGCGATGTCAATTACCGCAGCGGGCTTGGACCCGGGTGAGTTTGGGACCCATTCCTTTCGGATAGGGGCTGCCACTGAAGCTACAGCCAGGGGTCTTAATGTGGAACAAGTAAAACGAGTGGGGCGTTGGTCCTCCAATTGTTATAAGAGGTATGTGCGGTTGCACATGTTGTGAAGCTGTAATAATGTACTCACGCTTCTTGTCTTTTGTTTGGTTTTTCAGTTACGCAAGCCTTCGAGGCGGGGCGGACTATGCAGTCGACCCAACACCAGGCCAGCGGTCAGACATCACCGGCTGTGAGAAAGGAGGTGTGGGTCGTGGGCCACTCATACGTGAGGCGTGCCGCAGACGTATTCGAAGCAGGTGACATGATTCACGTAGCTGGGGAATACGGGTACAGAATGTCCTTCTACGGAAGGGGCGGTCTCTGTATTGACCAGTTTCAGGCATTCTTTGAGGGTTTGTTAGGGCGGACGAGGTCACCGCCGTCTATAGTCATAGTGCATTTAGGGGGCAATGAT
Organism: Lissotriton vulgaris; assembly: GCF_964263255.1. Lineage (NCBI taxonomy): Eukaryota > Metazoa > Chordata > Amphibia > Caudata > Salamandridae > Lissotriton > Lissotriton vulgaris. The sequence goes on from NC_141695.1 coordinate 1,413,683,021, forward strand.
TTGGTCACCACCGGTAGACGACTTCTCCTGGAGGCAATGCTTTCCACTGTAAGTTGGTTGGCGAGGAAAGTTCCGGGGTGCATAATTGCGTGGTCTCATATGATCCCACGAAAAGTGTGGCGGGGGGCTATTTCGATCCCTGCTTTGAACCATTCTGTTAGAAAACTTAATAACAAAGTGAGTAGGTTGTTCCGTTCCAAGACATTGCATTCTATCTCGCATGGTTGTATTAATGATGACAGTATGTATCTGGGGGATGGTGTGCATTTGTCTCGGGTGGGAAATGAGTTACTTATAGGAGACTTCTTAGCATGGTTAAAAACGTTGAAACATGACCTTTAGCTAGGAGTTTTGTGGGGGGCCCGGATAGCCGGTCAACTATCCGGGCCTGTGGCGGTAAGGTCATGATCGGTGAGCACTAATTAGTAGATCCCTATGAGTGGGCGTCACCCAACACGGATGGGAGCGCTCGGGAGAGGTGGCCATTGGCCCCTCAGTGGGGAGGCGGTCCCTTCTAAGGATGGGTCGCCGGAAGTAAAGGAAAGGCGGTCAAGGCCCCTTCCTTTGTAGGAGGGGTTACAGCCCCCTCCTGGGGAATTTCCCGGGGCCAGTGACATCTGCGACGGCAGATGCGGTAAGTTGTGTGGGGTTGGGATAAGGTCTACGGTACCTTCTAGATACCTCACACGAGTATTCGAACGACCTTTAACTGGCGTCGAGTCTTTAGGTGCCCCCGTCAAGTCAAGGGAAATTGGTAATAGTTGCACTTGAGGTACGCCTCCGTGCTGTCGCCCAGCCCAAGTGGGAGGGGTAAGTCTGGTTAGGGATCTTGACACCGGTTATGACCTTGCCGTTGGCCCTTAAACGTTAGGTTGTACAATTTCAATATGTCAAGAAATGTTTTGTAAGATGCTAGTTCGGCTAGGAGAACCTCTGTATTAGAGAATCTGTTAAGGTTAGCCAAACATCGCAATATGGTAATGAAATTGTACATAACATGAAACGTTTAATGTTTTAATTTTGTTTTAATAAATACGGCCGGGATGGTCACTCCATCCCACTTCCAAAAACTTCAAGAACTGTTTCCGGTTTCCCTCCTTTCGGGGATTGTGTTGAGAGGGGGTGGCGGGTATCTCGGCCATATGGAAAGGGGCGACCAACTCGGTCCCCCCGAACGTATGGCCGAGTGCCTCGATCCCCCCGGGAAGCCATTTTTGGGCGGGAGGCGCGCCTCAGCTGGTATGCCCGAAGCGGCGTAGCTGGGGCGCGCTCGTTCCCGCCCTAGAGTGGGCTGGCCTAGACACCGACGTAGCCAGCCACGCCCTCGGGGCAGGCAGGGGCGGGTATACGCCCGCCCTGAAGACGGATAAAAAGGGACGCAAGACCAGAAGACATCCTCTTGTTCTTGTGCCCTGAAGCTGCACCTCCTCGCTGCACGTGAGCTCGGGACAGAACGAAGAGCCAATTTTGACCCACCCACCCACCAGCCCCTGAAGACAGCCAGTTGTGTTTAATAAAGTTGATTAATTTTTTCGGTTTTCGTATACAGGTTGTAGTGCCATGTTGAGTTAATAAAGAATGGTCGTTTTGAGTATGTTTGCCATTAAAGATAGTCAGTTCAGTGTTGAATTTTAATGCATGCTCTTTCGGTCATAGTGGCCAATGGATTTGTAGGTTAATTTGCACTGTCGTATTTATTTTGGTAGGCGGTAAGGTCATGATCGGTGAGCACTAATTAGTAGATCCCTATGAGTGGGCGTCACCCAACACGGATGGGAGCGCTCGGGAGAGGTGGCCATTGGCCCCTCAGTGGGGAGGCGGTCCCTTCTAAGGATGGGTCGCCGGAAGTAAAGGAAAGGCGGTCAAGGCCCCTTCCTTTGTAGGAGGGGTTACAGCCCCCTCCTGGGGAATTTCCCGGGGCCAGTGACATCTGCGACGGCAGATGCGGTAAGTTGTGTGGGGTTGGGATAAGGTCTACGGTACCTTCTAGATACCTCACACGAGTATTCGAACGACCTTTAACTGGCGTCGAGTCTTTAGGTGCCCCCGTCAAGTCAAGGGAAATTGGTAATAGTTGCACTTGAGGTACGCCTCCGTGCTGTCGCCCAGCCCAAGTGGGAGGGGTAAGTCTGGTTAGGGATCTTGACACCGGTTATGACCTTGCCGTTGGCCCTTAAACGTTAGGTTGTACAATTTCAATATGTCAAGAAATGTTTTGTAAGATGCTAGTTCGGCTAGGAGAACCTCTGTATTAGAGAATCTGTTAAGGTTAGCCAAACATCGCAATATGGTAATGAAATTGTACATAACATGAAACGTTTAATGTTTTAATTTTGTTTTAATAAATACGGCCGGGATGGTCACTCCATCCCACTTCCAAAAACTTCAAGAACTGTTTCCGGTTTCCCTCCTTTCGGGGATTGTGTTGAGAGGGGGTGGCGGGTATCTCGGCCATATAGAAAGTGTGTCTGAAATTCGTTTTCTGTTAGACGAATGTTCAGGTGAAACAGAATTCTCTGAAAATATTCAGCAGGATTGTCAGGAGTTTTTAATGTATATGCTTAATGTATTGCAAGATGAGGGTGTAGATGTAGATTATCTATTTGGACTTTCTTATCAATGGCAGCATGACTGCGAGAACTGTAGGCTATCAAGTACTAATAGTGTAGACTCAGAAAGATTTATATATTTAACTTTGCCTGACAGTAAATCAGTATCCTTCAATAAGCTAGTAAAGGCAGCCGATCAAAATATGAAGTGCAGCCAATGTAACTCTGGAATGCTGTCCACGTTAATTTTACGAAGTTATGGCCAGTGTGTCATTTTAATGTTCCAACGATGTAGGCCTGATGGAACTAAATTGACAACTTTAATTAATAATTTTGTGGCTTCGCAGTTGTCAATATCAGGAAGGACTTTTAAAACTACTGCAATTATATATCATAACGGTCCTTCAACTAATTCAGGACATTACACAGCTTATTTGAAATCTGGAAACGGTTGGTCATTCTGCAATGATTCTGTTTTAACTTTTAAAAAAAGATTGCCTTTCCACCTTCAAAATTCTTACCTGGTGTTCTTACAACCAAAATTTTAGGAAAGGAAGCTTGGGATTTGTTTAGAGGAATTTACAGTGGTTCTAATTGCTCCTACTATATATGGCCTTGTGGATAATTGTAGTACAGAGCGAAAACTGTTTGTTTTTATAAGCAAAATCAAGCAGCAGATCAAAATAAGGAGTAGAGGAAATGTAAGTCTGCAATGTTGTCCACATTATTTTTGAAAACTTATGGATGAAATGTCATTTTACAATTTCAACTACATAAACTGGAAGAAAATAAGTTGTCCAGTCTAATTAAAAATGTTTTTGCTACACAGTCATCGATTTCAGGAAGAACATTTGCAACTGCAGTTATTACATAATATGCTGGTCCTTTGACAACATCTGGATATTACACAGCTTATTTAAAATTTAAAAAATGGCTATTCTTTCAGCAAACATTACTAATTGAGCATGAGGCAATGTTGCCTTTTAACTTGATTTTTGAAGTCAGAATTTAGGGTAGGTAATTGGACTACAATGATTCTAGGTGTTGCTGTAACTTAGTGTGTTGTTTCAAATTGCTTTGTATGTCTCAGTTTTCTTAAAACAATTGAGTTTATCTTTCAGAAAGTGGCGGGCAGAAAATAGTAACAGCACAACAGAGTATAAGCTGTTCATAGGATATCCTTTGACGTCATAGAAAGTAAGTTACTTTGGAGAAGTTCCTATTTCTGCTTATTTATATTATTTGGGTTTTTAAACACAATAATTTTGATTGTGTTTTTTTTTCCCCGCTGTTATATGATGAATACCTTCAACTCACTGTTTTCAGTGAAATTTGATTTATTTCTGATAACAGCAAAAATAAACCATTAAATATGTTTAATTAATTTTCTACTTTGAATTGTGATTTCTAAAATGTATATTGATTGGTGTGGCTCACTGATTAGAGGCGGCAGACCCAGAAGCAGAGGTCGGCCTGGGACCAGGGTTCGATTCCTGACGTGGCAGGATCTTGGGCCTTGGTCAGCGGACTCGATAATTCTCGCCTCGGTGCCTACTCCAACCATGGGTCCCACTCAGCAACTTTGGGTAATAGCTTGCTTAATCTCAACTAACAGCCCCATCAGCGCCGGGGATGCCTGGCATCACCTTGGGGATGCTCAGGAGGGACCATCTCACAGGGAAAGCCAGGATGGGTTCCCCAGTGGTATACAGCGCCGGGACGCCTCTTTGCTGGGTCAGCTGTACGCTTTACTAGTATACCACATTTAACATTTAACATTCATTTTGTCTTATGCTCACTCTTTTTTTACCATCTTGTATTAATTTAAATTTTTTTGTTCTTTCTTACACAGATTAAAAATGATAATACAGTACGGTAATGACAATTATAAGGTAAGCGTTTAGTACTCTTTACGTTACATGTCTATCAGATTTAACTTTTATTAGTTCCTCTGCTTCTTTTTTTTAACCCTTAGTTTCCTGTCTTTGCTACTTCCTTCATTTCTTTTTCTATTACTTATTTATACTACTCTTTTCACTTCTTTTATCAGTCCCTCTTTCAACAGTAACTGTGTGTTACTCCCTCTATTTTTCTTTCTTTTCACATTACTCTCTGTTTATTAACTCGTCTTTTTTTAAAAATATTTTTTTTACTTCGCTCCCGGTTCGCGTACCCGAACGCTAACCGGGAAGCGTATCAAAAGAAATAGAGGATGCTAGAGTGCTAAACATTCTAGCAATTTTTTTTAAAAAGGGAAGGTAGTTCTGAAAAGAACTTTTTTTTATTATTTTTGATGTTTTATATTTTTTTTGTATTTTTTTGAGGAAGGGGAAACAAAAATGATTTACTTCAAAGGGCTCAACAGGAGCAACAAAAAAAAAATTACTTTCTAGGACGTTTTGGACATTGATGATTTTCAAATGATCTATTTATTAAAGTAATACTCATTTCTCCGCATGAAATTAATTTTCCACACTCTACACAAGTCAATCTCATCTGCCCAAAGTTCTTTTGCAGATTTGGAACCGTTTCCCTTGCCTCTGACTCACTTATTGCTAAGTCATTGGTGGATGTTTTTGCCGGTCGGGGGTTATCCACCAAATCTCGAAATTGTGCTTTGGAATAATTAAGAGGGTGCCAAGTCTCCATGTGCCGATGCATGGTATGATTACCAAAGCTATATTTTTTTTCGGTCCCTCTCGAGAGTGTTTTTTTGCAGATGAGGCAGGTAACGTACCTGGCATTAACTTTCTTTTCATGAGAAGGAAAAGAAAAAAATTGCCAGATAAAATTCACTTTCACACGGGACGTTCTTGGCATTTCTTTCAGAAAGCCACTTGTCCCTTGCTCCTGTTCCTCGTCTTCCTCTTCTTCTTCTTCCTGGTCGAAGATCACCTGGCTAGTCGGTCCTCTCTTCTTTGGTGGTGGTGGAGGTGGTGGAGATCCACCAGCTGCAGCTAATAGAAATGCCATGTCTTAGCAACCAAAAACAGGTCTTTCTCTCATAAAAATGAAAGTCGGAGTGAGGAAAAAAGGTGGGACTTTCATCATTTGAGAAAAGAAAATGTTCTAAACCAATGAAAAGTGTTTGTTTTATGTCATATGATCAAGCGTTCCATCATTAGGAAACTAAAAGTAAAATCAACCAATGAAAAGTTTTATTAACTAGTCACATGACCTGTTATGCTTACGTTCCGCGTTCCGCGCCACGCCTCGGATCGATTCCGGGGCTTTACGTTTCGCGTTCCATAACGCTTCCGGGTGCGCTAACGCAGCACGTCATAAGGGGCATTACGTAGTAATGCGATATGTTGCGTTTACGGGACGCGTCACGATGTGCCTTTCTAACGCGGTATTTGCACTAACGGAACGTTTACCGGTTCGCGGACCGGCAGCGAAACAAGAAAAAATAATTTAAACTATAATATAAATTGAATTAAAAAAATATAATACAAATATATATAAAATATATTTGTGAATTAGAATAAAAATATATGTTACAGCTATAGATATTAGCTTTTAAAAAACCAATGAAATTCACTGAAAAAACCATAGGTTATAGACCATATATAGTTAGGGATTAGCATTTACAAAACCAAGAAAATTCAATGAAAAAACCATTGGTTATAGACCATATATAGTTAGGAATTAGCATGTCATCAGTGATGTCATTTGAGATGTCATCAGTGATGTCATCAGTGATGTCACTGACGATGTCATGAATGATGTAATATGTGACATCATCACCAGTGGATTGCGGGTGCGCGATATATAGTTATTGCAACTAACTATATATTCGAATTTCTATGGTTTTGTGCGAGTAAATTAAGGTTTTGAAAATGCTAATTCCTAACTATATATGGTCTATAACCAATGGTTTTTTCAATGAATTTTCTTGGTTTTGTAAATGCTAATCCCTAACTATATATGGTCTATAACCTATGGTTTTTTCAGTGAATATATATATATATATTACCTACTGGCGGTCGCCAGTAGGTATATATAGTTAGGATTTTTTCTCTATGGAACTTTTGAAAATTCTATGTCTAATAACTTTGGCGTTTGTGGACGGAATCGGCTGAAATTTTCAGGAAAATGGCACATTTTGTTTCTGAGCAGCCCCTGAAAATTTGGGGGGGTTTCGTCAAGGGGGGGACGAGAAAAAAGGGGGGTCCCAAAACGCGTTTTTCCCATTCATTTTTCCATAGGGCGTTTGGCCTCACTTTTAGCTCGAACGGCTGAATTGATTTACACGAAACTTGGCAAAATTGTAGGGACTGTTAGCCCGATGTGCCTTTGCTGGGTCTCAATATATGTGCTCCAGTGGATTTCGAGAAATTAACGTTTAAAAAAACAGATATATCTGTGACAGCGTCCCGGATAGCGCTCCAGATTGCGTACTTTTCGCGTAACGGAGCTTTGCGAAGCGAAGCTGATTGGCTCTCCGGTGTTTGTCAACATTCTAAAAGTCCGGTGCGGCCGCCATCTTGTCTCTCGGTAGGATCAAGAGACAAGAGGAGGAGAAAAACGAAGGGGGAATTTAATGAAAGGGGGCAAGGTAGACCCCTCTTGACCCCCTAGGAATGATGTTGGGGTTATTAAAGGGTCCCGTGGGCCAAATAAAAAAAAAAAAAATTTCGTGGTAGAAGCGCTTCCCGGTTCGCGAACCGGGTCGCAAACTGGTAGCGAAACGGGAATTCGCCATTTTGTGTTTCGATTTAATTAAATTACAAGATGGAGGAAAAACAATGTGAGAAATGGGTATAAGGGGGTACGGGAGACGTATCCTGACCCCCTATGTTTTCTGAGGGTGGTTGAGGAGGTTCATATATGTTGATACTTGTCTTCCACCGGCTGCGCGTGAGCGTTTTTTTTTTTTTTTGCTGCGTGACGTCTGTTGACGTTCGATTCGAAGGAAATCAGGAAGTGTTGACCGCCATTTTGACACTGCGAGTAAATATATTGTTAAAAATAATTGTTATAAATTAATCCGTATTGATAAACATTGTCTGCGCCATCTTGCTTTTTTTCCAATGCCACACTTTTGTCGTGCACGGCAGCCATTTTAGATGCCTTGACCAGACCCACTCTCTGCACGCCGCCGATCCTCAGCATGGCTCCCCACCCTCGCAAGCATCTCCCCCATGCACTGGTCACCCACGCTCTCTCTCTCATGTATGGGCCATAAACCTCCTCCCATATGCGCTGCTCTTCCCTGAGAATCACACCCCGTGCTGAGGAAAATTCAGCCCAGATTACAACCGATGCCCAGGCTGCTGGCACAAGAGGCCACTTAGTTCCCATCTTGAACGGTTACCAAATAAAGAGACGGGCGCTGGAAGCAGGAACACAAGAACAGAGTTTTATTTCTCATGAGGAGAGCTTGTCATTTCACTCTACATATCATACAAGTACCACTCAGCCCCCCGGCCCCCTAATCCTGAGGCAGAATTGCCACTGCAACAAAGGACTTAAACTCCTGCAAAGAACATCATGTAACATTTAATATCATTTACCACCAATGTTTTCATATATCAGTGTTGCTGAACTCACTCAGTGAAATGTCGCTCATTTCATTAAATCACTTTTAAAGCATGCCTTATAACAATGCACCCAATCCTATGTGGAAGTGCTTATATTAAACATGACATTGCTTTAACCAGGATAGACAAAGAAATGACACAGTGATGTAAAAGTTTCTGAAAGAAATGCCAAGAACGTCCCATGTGAAAGTGAATTTTATCTGGCAATTTTTTTCTTTTCCTTCTCATGAAATGAAAGTTAATGCCATGTTCATTACCTGCCTCATCTGCAAAAAAAATAACTCTCGAGAGGGACCGAAAAAAAATATAGCTATGGTAATCATACCATGCATTGGCACATGGAGAGGTGGCACCCTCTTAATTATTCTAAAGCACAACTTCGAGATTTGGTGGATAACCCCCGACCGGCAAAAACATCCACCAATGACTTAGCAATAAGTGAGTCAGAGGCAAGGGAAACGGTCCCAAATCTGCAAAAGAACTTTGGGCAGATGAGATTGACTTGTGTAGCATGTGGAAAATTAATTTCATGCGGAGAGATGAGTATTACTTTAATAAATAGATCATATGAAAATCATCAATGTCCAAAACGTCCTAGAAAGTAATTTTTGTCATTTTTGAGGAAGAGAGATAACCTACAGTGGTACGGGGTCGTTTTCGTTCGTACTAGGGGGGCCAGGTGACATTCCTTCGGGATGGCTTAGGGGCATTTAAAACAACTTCCCTGATACAGGTAGCATATAAAGTAGAGGCTAAATACCAGGATCTTTATCGATTGCTTTATGCTGTACAAAAATGAAAACACATACAACAAACCAGGACCATTAATATTTTCAATGTTTCTGCGTACTATACTTTTTAACCCTTAACTAATTGAGCTGCTTCATTTCACCTGCCTTTTTTTTTTTTTTTTTAAATCGGAAACAGTGGCCATTGATTCGAAACTTACCAATCTACGCGTTACAACTACGTTTGCTTTTTCAAAAACCTTTAATAAAAATGTTGGTGCCCAAATACGGGCCTACAACCCCGTGGGCCGGCCACTGAGCAGGCTGGAACTGTAAATGGGGGGGGGGGGGGGTGGTATTTATTTGTGGAAAACATAACAAAGTCAGTGGTCGTTGATTTCATAGTAAAAAGTGCGACAAGTGCAACAAAATCATATCGATAATTCATTGTGAGCAAGTACCAAAAGTGTCGACAATTCGAACCTTCAATAATAAATACAGTAATCAATGATGCATTAGAACTTAATATCAATTCATTGTTCGAACGTGTAATCAGTACCCGTCCCTTGTCAATTCATTGTTCGAACGTATAATCAATACCCATCCCGGATCAATTCATTGTCCGAACATATAATCAGTCTTATCCCATATAAATTCATGTGCTAAAAACTGCATACATATTTTATGATATCAAGGCTGAGCAATCGGGGCACAACAAGGAGTTGAGAGTTTCATTTGTACCGGCGCCATTTTGGGTGAGGTCAGGAAGGTCCAAGTATAGTCAAAATGTCTCCACCAACTCGTGGTTGGACCGGGACCTCTTTCGGCAGTCCAAAAGTTTTCGTTGAAGGGTAGCAGAGGGGACTGGCGACATGAACCATCAGTGAAAGTGGGGTGGGAGGCAACAATCTCTCCTACCGGGTCATACTGGTGTCCCACCGGAACTGATCAAGTTGGTAGTCTTGCAGGATTTTGGTCATTTCAAGACTGAGGCCGGCGCCGGCATGAGCGCGCCGACGTCCCGCGGCTACGTCGTGGTCGTTCCGTGGGTGATCATGGCAGTCATTCCCCATTGGGGGTGTCTGCGGGGGTCGGGGGCCCCCGTGGCTCTTATAGAATCTTCAAAGTTGAGGAGAACGTTTCTGGACGCAGTACTCATTTTCTAGTTGAACTCAAAAGCGCAGTTGCACCGCAACAGTGGACGAGACCCCCGCTGGGTGAGCGGAGCATCATTGCCTCGCAATAGTGGACAAGACCTTTTGTTGGGTGAGTGGAGCGTTGGGGGTGCAGCTGAGGGGCCCCCACCTGGGGTGGTGGGAGAGGCTCGTTTGCGCCGCCTCTCCCTCCCAGCGCACCCCACGCCGACACCTGGCGTTGATATCCGTGATGTCCGGACCAGGCGATCAGAGGGGGGGGGCGGAGGCAGAGGCAAGACTTCCCCCCCCCCGTGGCCTGCAGGGTGCCGCTTCAGGACCGAACGGGGAGCTCATACCAAGCCGGGGCCAGACCAGGAGATACGAAGGCAGGGGAGGGGGGGGTCGGTGGTATGTGCAAGACATCCCCCCCGTTGTCGCAGCCATTATTGAAGAAAGAAGAGGGATCCCGTCGGCCTCGGTTCCTCTCCTGGCCCAGGGGGGGGGGTCGGTGGCATGTGCAAGACATCCCCCCCATTGTCGCAGACAATATTGAAGAAAGAAGAGGGATCCCGTCGGCCTCGGCTCCTCTCCAGGCCCAGGGGGCGGGGGGGGTCGGTGGCATGTGCAAGACATCCCCCTCCAGTGTTGTTGCAGCCATAGAAGAGGGATCCCGTCGGCATCGGTTCCTCTCCTGGCCCGGGGGGGGGTCGGTGGCATGTGCAAGACATCCCCCTCCAGTGTTGTCGCAGCCATAGAAGAGGGATCCCGTCGGCCTCGGTTCCTCTCCAGGCCCAGGGGGGGGGGTCGGTGGCATGTGCAAGACATCCCCCTCCAGTGTTGTCGCATCCATAGAAGAAGATTCCGTCGGCCTCAGCTCCTCTCCTGGTGCACCTTACGCGACGACCCTTTTGTTGGGTGAGTGGAGCGTTGGGGGTGCAGCTGATGGGCCCCCACCTATGGGGGTGGGAGAGGCTCGTTCGCGCCGCCTCTCCCTCCCAGCGCACCCCACGCCAACACCTGGCGTTGATATCCGTGATGTCCGGACCAGGCGATAAGAGGGGGGGGGGTCGGGGCAGAGGCAAGACATCCCCCCCGTAGCCTGCAAGGCGGCAGAAGAAGGGAAACGGAAGACCAGTACATTTCGGGCCATCCACCCCACAGCTGATGGCGGTTAGCCGGGCCCCGCCCTGCACGTGTCGAGGCCTCATCTTCCGGATGGGCGTAACCGTGGCCCTGTTGCACTTCGGGAGTTTCCGGAATGGGGGTAGGTATCTGCTGATTTGTATCTATTTCATGTTACCGTTAATGGGAGTGGCGGGCGGTGGGACAGACATGCTTGGAGCAGTGGGGGGGTGGCGAAGCCTAGCTACCTCATGGCTGCCGTAACGTCAAGCTTGGCTTCTTTTACCACTTCCATGTTTTTTATTTCTAGCGAAGTCAAAAACTCATCAGTGGCCTACTGATTTTGTTCGATTTCTTTCCCTTCCTTTTCAAGTGTGTTTCATGCTAAAGTTTCTGTTTAACAGGATACAGTGATTACTTTGTATTTTACATATGTCTTCTTTATTAGGGGTACTCTCCGGTTGAGCCAGATGATGTACCTCTAATAAATGGTCCGGGTGGAACTAGTTTCTCAATCAGTGGGGAGTAGATGGGCATTACAGATTACAACGGGGGACGAAGGTCCGCATTACCCACCCTTCACTACTTGCAAAGACTAGACAGAATATTTCTATTCCACGTTATTTGCAAACAGAGAATACCTCGAAAGAACTATTCCTTGAACAATAAATGTCCAGCCAATCAATCAATCAGTGGGGAGAAAAACAGGCATGACGGATTACAACGGGGGACAAAAGTCCGCATTACCTATCCTTCACTATCTGCAAAGGGAGACAGAACATTTCTATTCTCTGTTTGTAGACGGAATATCTCAAAGAGCAATAATCGATAAAAAATTAGTAGGATTATAACACTTTAATAACTTATAAATATATACATCGCAACAAAAACAGTAAACATCTTAAAACATTTTTTATTAAAACAGAAGCAACAATGACAACTAAAAGTAGTGATATTCTGGGCGGGTGATGGAACTGGGATTGTTAATGGAAAAAGATCTACAGAGAAAGCTATTGGTAAATTATACTTCTCCGGAAATTTAAAACTCACAAATGTTTTATTTGTGTAATCGTTTCAGGTCAAACGGATTGTGGAAAAATGTTCAGAATGGAAGAGTCACCAAAAGGCAAAAAGTACACTCATGTATGAAAATCTTACTATTAATGCTTGACTGAGGCCAAGGAGATCAGAGTGCATGAGTCTCATGCTCAATCGATTGAGCTAGCCGGATCGGGCAACAAAAAGTATAAAATAGTTATGTAAATAGTTATTTAATAAAATGTTTTACCCTGTTACTTTGCTGGTGTGTTGTATATATTTATAATATTTGCATAGGGTTTGTCGTTATTTTGGGTGGTGTGGGTGGTGGAGCCGAGCTGTCTTGCAGCCATCATGGTGTGGAGCTCAGTTCATCTCACTAGTTTCGTATTTCTCATGAGGGGTTGTTCTTAATGTTTCTATTTTAGCGAGGTCAAAAAGAGATCCCATTAGTGGCCTACTGATTTTGCTCGATTCCTTTTGTTTTTTTAAACAATTTTTCACTATCTGCAAAGACTAAACAGAGTATTGCGACTCTGTGCTTGTTTGTAAATAGAGAATGAACCAAAGAGAACCAATTCTAAAACAGTAAATGCTTGGATAACAATCAATCAAATAGAGAGGGAAGCAGGCACGACGGATTACAACGGGGGCAAAGGCCTGTGTTACCTACCCTTCACTATCTGCAAAGAGAGAATACTCCTAAAAGAAAAGAGGGGGGGGCAGTGTTCAAAGCACATCAGCGTGCAAAAACACGAAAATGTTTTTACCTACCACGTACTTGACATTTTAAAGCTTTTGATATTTGCTATTAAAAAACCATTGAAATTCACTGAAAAAACCATAGGTTATAGACCATATATATATATATATTCAATGAAAAAACCATAGGTTATAGACCATATATAGTTAGGAATTAGCATTTACAAAACCATATTTTACTCACACAAAACCATTGAAATTCGCATATATAGTTAGTTGCACTAACTATATATCGCGCACCCGCAATCCACTGCTGATGATGTCACATATTACATCATTCATGACATGGTCAGTGACATCACTGATGACATCACTGATGACATCTCAAATGACATCACTGATGACATCAATGATGACATCTCAAATGACATCACTGATGACATCTCATTTGACATCTCATTTGACATTACTGAGTACATCAATAATGACATCATTCATGTGATAATACGATGAACCTCTTCAGACTCTAATATAACCTTAGATACACTCAGTGTAAACAGACACTCACAGACTGTCACTCATCCATGGAGTTACTCACACACCTATTCAGTCATTCAAAGAATCAATCACACCTCCATTTCCTCAACTATACAGTTATACACACCTTACTTAATCAAACATATACTAACACATATTTACTCTCTTATACAATCACTGATACAAGTTCACAATGATCCATACAGCCACTCACACATTCACTGGCTCTTATGCACAGTTATTTATATATGTCAACTCTTACATGGACTGTGTTTTACATATGTACTTACTTTGACATGTAGCACTGAGAAATCCAATCACTCACCAATACACTCATGCAGACAGTCAACCGCCCATACAGCTGTTTCCACATGCACTTTTGAACCCATACATCTAGTGAATCAACTGCTCACACATCTATGCACAGAGTCACATACCTCCCAGCCACCCCCACACACACACTCACTCTCCCATACAAATATTTGGGCAACCAATCAATAACCCATATAGTTACTCATATAGCTACTGATCAACACATGCAGCAGTTTACAGAACTACAGAAATAATGATGCACAAATTAAGACAGTTTAGTTACTAACCCATGCACTCAGTGAGACACATTTAATCATTCTCTCATACAGTCAGTCATGCACCTACTAAATCCTTCATCCAGACACTTATACATCCACTCATTCTTCAATATGTAAGACATATTTTAACTTTACAGAAACATACAGTCACTGGATGATGTCATCAGTGATGTCATCAGTGATGTCACTGACCATGTCATGAATGATGTAATATGTGACATCATCAGCAGTGGATTGCGGGTGCGCGATATATAGTTAGTGCAACTAACTATATATGCGAATTTCAATGGTTTTGTGTGAGTAAAATATGGTTTTGTAAATGCTAATTCCTAACTATATATGGTCTATAACCTATGTTTTTTTCATTGAATTTCAATGGTTTTTTAAATGCTAATATCTGTAGCTGTAAAATGTCTTTTTCTTTATATCCCAAATTATATTTTATATGTTTATGATTAATGTTTAAAAAAATATTTTTTGGGTTCGCTCCTAGTTCGCGAACCGGGAAGCTTTCCGTTAGCTCAATTTGATGCCGCGACCCGGTCCGCTAACCGGTAAACGTTCCGTTTGCGCAACTACCGCATCAGAAATCAACATCGTGATGCGTCGCGGAAACGCGAGATATCACGTTGTCGCGTAATGCGTCTTATGACGCGCCGCGTTAGCGCTCCCGGAAGTGCTCCGGACCGCGAACCGGAAGCGATCCGGGGCGCGGCGCGCACCGCGTAACGTGAGCGGAACAGGTCATGTGACTTGTTTATAAACGTTTTCATTGGTTCATTTCACTTTTGGTTTCCTAATGATGTAAGACTAGGTCATGTGACCTAAAAATAACACTTTTCATTGGTTTAGAACTATTTTTTTTCCCAAATGATGAAAGCCCCCACCTTTTTTCTCACTCTGACTTTCAACTTTGAGAAAGGAAGACCTGATCATTTGCTCTGATTAAAAAATGGCTTCAATAGTAGCTTCAGCTGGTGCACCCCCACCACCACCACCACCATCTCCTCATAGGAAGAGAGGACCACCTGCACAGTTTCTTGGCAATCCAGAGGAGGAAGAAGATCCAGAAGAGGGAGAGGAAGAAGAGGCACCACAATTTGTCAAAGAGTTACCCCGGGTATCTCATCACAAAAATAGCTTTATTTGGCAATTTTTTTCCATTCCACCTGGAGAGAAAAAAGTCAATGCACGATATGCTACGTGCCCTATATGCAAAGATAAATTATCCAGGGGCACAGATAAGAAATACAGCTATGGAAACCACACAATGCACCGACATATGCAGAGGTGGCATCCATTAAATTATAGTCGGGCAGAGATGCGTGAACTACAAGAGAACCTCCCAACTTCGGTGGCCAGAACATCTACTGATATTTCTCTCACAGTTGCAAAGGCAAGCGAAACAGTGCCCGATATTCAAAGAAATTTGGTCCATATGAAGCTCACTTGCTTACATTGTGGGACTTTAATTTCATGCGCAAACATGAGTGTGAAATTAATTAATTTAGCATTCGAGAAACACCGATGCTCCAAACGCCCCAAGTTTAAATTTTTTTTTTTGCTCCTGTTGAGCCCTTTTCAATGCCTCTTTTTGTTCTTTCCCTTTGAAAAAAAACAAAAAAAACAAAAAAGTGTTCAAAAAATACAAAAAAACAAATAATGTTCAAAAAAGAAAAAAAAAATATAAAACAACAAAAAAAGAAAAAAAAAGTTCTTTTCAGAACTACCTCCCCTTTTTACAAAAATTGCTAGAATGTGTAACACTCTGGCAAGCTGTTTTTTTTAGTTCGCTTTCCGGTTCGCTCGCCGGTTCACGAACCGGGAGCTAACCCCAATTTTTTTTAAAAAAATAAAGGAGTAAGTACAAGGGAAGAAAACAGAGAGTAATGTTAAAAGAAAGACAGCTATAGGGACTAAACCAGAAATGGTGTTTAATAGATTTATTTACCTAAGAAAAGAAGGAAGAGGATATAATTGTGGAAAAAAAAATACATAAGGAAGTGAAAGAATCAAGCATTGAAAATGCAATAGGTTTCACAATAGAAGAGTTTGTTCTTTTGGTTTTGTAAATGGATGAGTGGGGTTGTATGGATGAGAGGCATTGCGTGGATAATTTGCGTTGTGTGGATTATTGGTGTTGCGAGGATGAGTGGTATTGCGTGGATTAGTGGCATTGCGTGGATGAATTGCGTGTGTGAATGGCGTAGTGTGTGTGAGTGACGTTGTGTGCGTGAGTGGCGTTGTGTGTGTGAGTGGCGTTGCGTGTGTGAATGGCGTTGCGTGTGTGAATGGCATTGCGTGTGTGAGTGACGTTACTATGAGGGGGGAGGGAGAGGAGAAATGCACACGGCAGACAGGAGAGGGGACGAAGCGGGGACAGTAGATTGAGAAGGTAAAGCAGCCGGGGCGTTTATAGTGAAGCTAAACTTCACTTCAAAGGTGTGTGAGGAGTATGCCTGAGGAAACAGACGGCAATTTGGTAATGTGCACACGCATTTTAGGTCAATGCACTTGTGAATTGAACCAAAACCCACGGGCACAGCTCCAAATTTGCACATTTAAATAATCTTTGTTTAAAGCTCTATAGTCTGAAGCCCTATAGTAGGTGAATGTGATTGAAATGTAACGAAAAGAGTAGAAAACATTTACCTTATAATTCTTGTTAACTTTTTCAATTCTTTTTTCATACTTTCAATCTGTGAAAGAGAGAACAAACATTTCAAAAATATTAAAACATGTATTTAAAAATTAGAAAAGACAAGGGAAAAGGTTCAAGAACAAACAGTTTTTCAACAACTTTGACATTTACAGAAGCCTCTGCTTCTCTACGTCCCCTACACAGTCCTAAAGATATATATTTTAAACAAACAGTATCTTGATGCTGATGAAGTGAGGCCTATTTTGGAACATGGTGCATCTTTTGCACTGCTGATGTCTCACAATAGTGATGCAATGGCCACGCAAAAGAGATGTAAAGCCATCATAAAATTGTCTCTAACATTTTAAATAATTGTTTTAGGATGCAAATAAGATGTGTCCTTTCCAGAGGTTTGTTTGAGGTGAGGCCTATTCAGGTTTAAAAAAAAAACAGTACCCAGAAGTGCAGCACTGTAAGCATTAACTTTGACACTTACAGAAGCCTCAGTTTCTCCATATCTACCTCACATTTCTAAATGTATATCATAAGTACAAAAAGTAGAGAATTAATTATACATGTTAAATGGTTTATTTTTGCTGTTCTCAGAATGTATCAATTTTCACTAAAACAGTGACTTGAAGGTATTCATCATGTAACAGCGGGGAAAAAAAACACAATCAAAATGATTGTGTTTAAAAAACCCATACAACATAAGAAATCTGAATTTAAAAGTCATAAAAATTAACTTACTTTCCATGACGTCGAAGGATGTCCTATGAATAGCTTACACTCCTTTGTGCTATTAATATTTTCAGCCCGCCACTTTCTGAAAGAAAACCTCCATCGTTTTGAAAAATATGTTACATACATGTTTCCATATGGCCAAATCATGTTAGAGCGATTTACAACTTTTGGAATTCTTGTAACCAAATCCCGTCTTTTTCTATTTTCGCAACTTTCAGAAAGAAAACGTTTAAGATTACTTTCACAATCCTGAACTACTAATATCTTACTCTTCTTGCTCACTCATGTTCTACTTTTCCTCTCACACTGATATTGCTTACTATGAAGCAGACTTACTTGCATCAGGTATATATAGTTGGATTTTTAAAATGACATTATAATCAAAATTTTGGACCAATAATCTAGACAGCATTGCAGACTTACATTCCCTCTACTCCATGAACCTCTTGAAATTCCTCAGAGCACATTCCGAGATCCTTTCCCTAAAATTTTGGTTTTAAAAAAACCAGGTAAGAATTTTTAAGGTCATACGGCAATTTTTTTTTGAAAGTTACAACAGAATCGTTGCAGAATGACCAGCCGTTTCTAGACTGTAAATAAGCTGTGTAATGTCCTGATGTTGTTGTAGGACCGTCATGATAGATTATTGCTACAGTTACAAAAGTCCTTCCTGATATTGACAACTGCGAAGCAACAACATTTTTTATTAAAGTTGTCAAATTTGTTCCATCAGGCCTACATCGTTGGAACATTAAAATGACATACTGGCCATATCTTCGTATAAATAATGTTGACATCATTTCAGATTTACATTGGCTACACTCCATGTTGTGATCAGCTGCTTTTACTAGCTTATTAAAAGACACTGATTTACTGTCTGGCAAAGTTAAATATATAAATCTTTCTGAGTCTACACTAGATGTACTTGATACCCCACAGTTCTCGCAGTCATGCTGCCATTGATAAGAAAGCCCAAACAGGTGATCTACATCTACACCCTCATCTTGCAATACATCAAGCATATACATTAAAAACTCCTGACAATCCTCCTGATTATTTTCAGAGAAGTCTGTTTGACCTGAACATTCATCTAACAGATAACGAACTTCAGACACACTTTCTACTTTTGTTCGATCAGTGCTACATTTCTCTAACACAGAATTCAACAAACAGCATAAACTTTGTTCCGAATTGAACACAATCTGTTCTTTTAAAGTCTCTAGTGAAAAGAGAACATTAACCACTACATTTGCATAGCAGTTGACACCAGAACTGTTTTCAAATTGAAAACCGACAACATCTTCAAAAGAATCCGTTTTCTTTCTGCTTACAATTTTTGGTTCATCGACTTTTGGCCTTTTTGCTACAACCTCCCTCCTATTACTGATATTTCTTCGTTTCCGGCCTACCACACGTTTCTCAAACAAAGGATATTGAGGCAAATGTGGCGCATACTCTCTTCTTAACCTATTGTATTCCTTAACACAATCTAGATCTGCACAAATGTTTGTGACATCACAGTCAATCAAGTACAATCCTGATAAAGATCTAACTCGTGACAATGCCACATATGCCATACCTTCCTTGAACACAGAAATGCCAATATTCACCAATGCACTATCTACACTTAAACCTTGCGATTTATGGATTGTCACCGCATATGCCAAGCAAACAGGAAACTGTTTACGGCGAACATATAAGTCTTTAATAAGCAAAAACCTAGCAGAACAACGACCAATTAGCTGTACTTCCTCAATACCATCAAATTTAATTTTTAAAAATTCAATTCCATCTCTATTTCTGTATTTCTCAAAATCAACAACATTACCCATTGATCCATTTACCAGACCTCATTCAACTTGTAAATTCCTTCTCAAAATGATTCGGCAATTTAAACACACATTCAAAGTCTTTTCAAAACCCGCTGTTTTAGATATGGTCTTCTCTAATGAATCCAATTTTAATTTCAAATTCTCAGACAAAATAATTGTTGATCACATATGCTCTATTCTGTCAATAGCTTCCAGCTTCACAATCTCTTGCTTTTCTAAATGCAACATTGTGAATGCAACATTTTGTTGTTGAAGATGGCACATTCTGCAAGAGTTGGCATCAAACATATTCCGGATTTCTTCTCAGTAATTTTCTGAAAAATATTCTCAGGCACAACGTCTTGTTCTGGATATAAATTTGACAGTAATCGTGCATTTAAAGCTTCTTTTCCATGCTCGGTCACTTTTCCAATTCTAATATCTTGTAGAATATTCTTGTAATCTTCATCCTTCGCCTGACGCATATTTTCATGCAGTTCAGCATAATTGAAGTTTAACCATATATTGACGTTGCCAATGCTCCCTAGGCACTTCCTGGTATCTTCATGCGTGAGTATTTTGAACACAGGTTGTCCTTTTACTGGTGTCAGCTGTAGAAGATCTCCGAAAACAATGATGTGTTTGCCACCAAATAACACATCATACTCAGTTTTAAGAACTTCTTGCATTCTCAAATGCACAAAGGCAAGCATGACATTGGAAACCATGCTTACTTCGTCAATGATAAGAAGTTTCATTTTCCTCAAGACTCTTGAAACTTCACAACAAGCATCCCCAGATAACTTGTGGTATTGTAATTTGTTGTCATGCTCCACTGGCAGCATCAGTAGACGATGCAAAGTAATACCTTTAATGTTATGTGCTGCCAGTCCAGTAGGAGCGGTAACAACACAAGACAGCGATGACTCAGTCCTTTCCTGCAAATAACAAAAAATTGCTTTAATAAGGAAACTTTTTCCAGTTCCCGCTTCTCCACTCACGTACAGTCGGACAGGCTTCAACGACGTACATGAGCACTCTTTCTTCTCATGACTTAATCCATGATAAATTTGCTTGGTAACTTTGTCATATATTTTCCTCTGCTCAACGTTGAGTTGTTTTTCCAAGTCTTCTAAGTTAACCGCATCCTCCTGAGCATGTACCATGGTTCTTTCTACTTCATTCATAGCAGTGGCAGCTTCATTTTCGATAATAGGTCCTCCTAGTGGATCCTGACTCAATGAAACAGAACTCTGACTGTCCTGAGAACTGTCTCTGGCAATCTCGGCTGCAATCGTTGCTTCCTGCTCAATTTCCAAAGTCAACATTTCTTGATATTTGGGAAAAGCAGGACATTCTATGGTGTCCTTGGCGGCATTGAAAGAGTCTTCGTAACAGAGGAAATCTCCAAGCAGTTCCTCTTCTGCACGCCAAGGCTTGAAAAGTTGCAAAAGTGCTAAATAGAAAAACTCCTTTTTTTCTGGAGATTTGCCACTCAATTTTCGATTATTTACCAAGTGGCATTTTCTTTGCTTCACCAGACATCCCTCACTTCCAATTACAGCATACACTCCTTTCTCAATATCTTCTTTGATGTTCCTCTTGAATATGTAATTTTGTAGAACCTCATACAAACAAACATTCTCGAGGTGACTGCTTCGATTTGGATAATATGTATCCAACATGTTGGTCTTCAAAATGTCGGTACTGTTTGGCTCCTTTTCCGCCAAATACTCAATTTCCCGCACAGGTTTTAGAACTCGATTACGCGTTGCAGCAAGACCAAGACTCGCCCAAACGATACTCCTGGATTTAGAATAAAGACTTGCTGAAGACAACCGGTCAGAACATTCGTAAGCTCCAATTTCTCGATGCGACAACATCTTCAGACTGAAACTGTACAACTTCTTACTGAGGCTCTTTTCATGGGAAATGTCCTCCCACATATCCTTCAATTCTGTCTTTTCTTTTTTGGTGATGTAAGATGTCACATACTGAGCCACAGCCATACAGTTGTCAGCCACAAACTGTATATCCATGTTAGCATTCCACATGGACAAAATCACTGGGTTGTAGTCGTTGATGTACTTGGACTCTTCGTTCCTTTTCAAATTGTATGTATTTTTGGGTGATTTCCTCGTCACATTATGTCACAGAGAAGACATCAAACTGTTCACTTTTCCTTTAGAAATCACCGGTCGTGGAAAGTTGAAACGACATTTGGTGTAAAACTTGTCCTTGTTTCTGAATTTACGACGACAGTACTTTCCACAACGATGGCTTTGGAAACGTAGAACTTGTTCTCTTAGGCTTTTCTTCTCCGTTGCGTTTGGAACAGCACACGTAGAATACTGTTCTATGAAATTCATCACTAAGTCATCCGGATCTGTTCCAAATTTAGGTGCATCCTTGATCCACAGCAGCATATGTATATGAGGAGCACCTCTTGCTTGGTACTCCTTTCTCCAGAAGAAATCCAACACCTCTCCAAGAGGTGGATTCTTCTTATTCGTGATGAAAGACATCATAGCTTCAAATCTATGATTGAAATACCTGCATACATTCACTGGATCCAGAGAACACAGTTCTCCGGGTGTCTTGAATTCAATGTTTTCAAGGTTTCCATTTGCCTCTCGTAGAAATTCAAGTAAGTCTTCCCAGCCATACTCGGCACAGCTCAGAGTGAGGAACCATGTCGGAGTTCCTAAGTTCCTCAGCATACATTTTAAATCACCATGATGACGGTACCAGTATTCATTAGTACCACGCTGACACGCCATGAGATTAATTAGGTGAGAATCCAAAATACTGTCTTGGACATTGACTTTATGCATAAAGTCACTTGCCGAGATGTTTCGCATCTGTATACCACTTTTCAAGATGTGGTTCACTGCATATGACAGTCCAGACAGATCGCTTTCAAACAGGAGATGAAACAAATAGGGAATGCATTGACGAAACCTAGGATCTTCTGCATACAATCGTAAAGTCCGGTATTCAGAAGCAGGAATTTGATGAGGTCGCTCATCATATCTTCCTCCTTGACCTGTTGGAAATAGCTGTGGGAAACACCGAGCTTCCAAACTTTCCTCCCAAACACTAATGGGACTCCCTTTGGCTTGTTTCATTTGAAACAACTCAATCGCATTCCCCATGACTTCCTTGGAATGCAAAGGATGAACACTATAATGTTCATATATTTCTTCACTTTTAGAGGCCTCTACTTTCTCAATTTGGCCAGCACACAAATCGCTATCCTCTTCATCACTTACTGCCTCTTCTGCAACATATACATTCTTATAGTACTTATTATTTTTCTTCAAATACAATGTTGCCTTTTTGACTTTCCTAACATCCACTAAATCTTGCCATATTTTCTTATTCTTTGTCGGAACCCCATTAACTAAGATAACCAGAGGTTCCTCTTCCACTTTTTCTACTCTAATTGTGTTAATGTTTTTGTTCAAATCTAGAGGCAAATAAACAATTCTTCCCTTTAATCCTCTCTGTAAATCTGATGGAGGCAACTTCCCTGTCTTTGGCTCCATTCTTACAATAGCCTGAAAGGGATGGATACTTTGAATCAAAATAGATTCATAAGTATTTAAATCCTTCAATTCAGAAGGAATCTCAACCAATTCCAGATTATTATGAACCGCCCTAGCAGGCATCTGGTTTTGGTTTAATTTGTTACAACAATAAGTACACACACGTTGATCCGATCCCAAATCAAAACAATTTTCTACCATCAAGTATGTGACAAAATCCTTCCATTCACTATTATTTTCCCTTTCACTTTTTGCATATAAATCCACTAACTTAATCTGATTCTTGTAATAAGTGCGTCGACAACACACACAAGTGAAATTAGGCCTCTCACTTGATTTCATCTGAAACGTGGCAATTTCCTTCTGAAAATTATCTGTACTGGAAACCTGTACATTATCTTCAACATTACCCTCTACTTCTGGGTCAATTTGAACATTCTCATCTTTACTTCCAAAGTAACAAAACTCAATTTCTTCACAAATATTCTTGACATCTATTTCAGAACCATGAAAAAGAGCAGCACATAATTGTTTAAGCATAATTGCTGGACTCTTAGCATAATACAACATTCTGACTAATTTCCTCACTTTATTATGATGCACTGCTAGCATCCTGAAATGATGAAAAACACTCTGGCATACTCTCCTGGAAAGACAAGCCAGTGAATGACCACGCAAACCTGTCACTTGTCTCACTCTGCAAGGATCTAATTCTTGCAACAACTTCATTTTCTGCTTCAAACTTTTCTTATTAAATGTCCGTACAAAATCACAAAGCAAATTGATGGAATCCTGTCGCACACTGCAAATAGAACTACACTTCCAAATGTACACAGGACCTTTAGGACGTCTTTCTAAAACCTCATTACCTAACACCTCTTCTATCTCTGTTGTCACAAGTTTTTCTTTTTCAACTGGACAACCATCCTTCACTTCATAAGCTCGACCACTGGTGTCAACTGCAAACACCAATTCATTATCCTGAAAATAACTCTCCTCATTAAAAAATGCCTCACAACTTGAACTATGCATCCATTCTCCGGAAAAAACTTCACAAAAGTTACTACGATTAACTACTCTCTTCCATCTACTATTTGATTTGAAATCAGAAATTACCTTGTTTAGTGTCCTAATTCTATTGATTACCAAAATAAATAACTTTCGCTTAATTTCGAAAGCATGATCAATAATTTTCTCTACATTTTTCTTTTTCTTATAAAATGCCACTTTCTGTTGGCCTTTCTTAATATTTTTTAATAAATTAACTATTATCCTGTTGCGGAACATTCGTTTTCGAATGTCCCTAAACTGTTGTTTCCTTCTACTATCATGCACAGAGTTATCTCTTGCTCTAGCAGTAACATTTTTAATTGGTCTTTCCTTTCCGTTTAAATTGCTTCTCTTTTTCTGGACTGAAACATTTTCTTTAGAAATACTTTTTTTACTACAAATATTTCTTATGAATGATTTCGTGGTCTTACCCGGAGCTTTCTTGGTGATTTGACAAGTTTTTTTGGGAGAGGACTGCTGCAATAATAGATGAACCTGCTGTCTTTGACGTTTTCTAGCCTTTCTAATTCGATTCTTAGTTGGCATTTTCAAATTTTGAAATGATCTGCAGTTGAATCTGTGGAAAAATATAATAAAAAATGTTATTAACCACTATTACCAAACAGTAAATGAATAACAGTCATCAAAAACTTAACACCCTACTATTATTTAACATAGCAAATCTTTTGCACCACCACTGCGTCACAAAAGTGACGCACAGTGGTACAAAACAGGCATACACCTATCATAAATCTCTCCGTAACATTTTAAATGATTGATTCAGGATGACGATAAGGTGTGGCCTATCCAGAGGTTTGTTTGAGGTGAGGCCTACTCACGGTTGCAGATGAGTTTTTCGCTTGTTGAAGAATACAAAGGAGATAATACATGTGAAGGCCTACCAATGAAGTAAGTCATGTCCACTTCACTCTTGAACAAAGGGCAGACCTCTTTTGAATCTGTGGTCAGACCTAAACTTCATCTGCACAATGTCATTCATAAACTTAGGAAACACTACTAATGTAATTGAAAAATGTGGAGTTTTTTTCCTTTTTTCAGAATTACATCACCTGTGTTCCCTCATTGACTTAAAATGTCCTTAAGACACATGAAAGCGTTTTTTGATTGCCCTTGCACCATTTTTGGGTCATTTTTAAAATGGCTATGTAACTCCCATAATCAAAATCTAAATTTGCCAAGCACAGGTGGGAGCGTATTTACAAGAAAGTTGCCCCATGGAGAAAGCTCCTCAATTAAAATGGGAAAAATAACATCATAGACACTCAAATGCCTTATAAATATGCTCCAAACAACCTATGAAGCTCTAGCAGTACATATCCAGAAATGCAATTGATTTCAAAAAACGTTTTTAAATACAACATATAAATCAATTGTATACCTACATTCAAGAGGAAATGACTGAAAATGTCCTTAAGACACATAAAAGCGTTTTTTTTGATTGCCCTTGCACCATTTTGGGGTCATTTTTAACATGGCTATGTAACTCCCATAATCAAAAACTAAATTTGCCAAGCACAGGTGGGAGCGTATTTACAAGAAACTTGCCCCATGGAGAAAGCTCTTCAATTAAAATGGGAAAAATAACATCATAGACACTCAAATGCCTTATAAATATGCTCCAAACAACCTATGAAGCTCTAGCAGTACATATCCAGAAATGTAATTGATTTCAAAAAACGTTTTTGAACACAACATATAAATCAATTGTATACCTACATTCAAGAGGAAATGACTGAAAATGTCCTTAAGACACATAAAAGCGTTTTTTTTTATTGCCCTTGCACCATTTTTGGATCA
Source organism: Lissotriton vulgaris (assembly GCF_964263255.1). Classification (NCBI taxonomy): domain Eukaryota; kingdom Metazoa; phylum Chordata; class Amphibia; order Caudata; family Salamandridae; genus Lissotriton; species Lissotriton vulgaris. The sequence goes on from NC_141695.1 coordinate 1,413,708,578, forward strand.
TTTTTAACATGGCTATGTAACTCCCATAATCAAAAACTAAATTTGCCAAGCACAGGTGGGAGCGTATTTACAAGAAACTTGCCCCATGGAGAAAGCTCTTCAATTAAAATGGGAACAATAACATCAGAGACACTCAAATGCCTTATAAATATGCTCCAAACAACCTATGAAGCTCTAGCAGTACATATCCAGAAATGTAATTGATTTCAAAAAACGTTTTTGAACACAACATATAAATCAATGGTATACCTACATTCAAGAGGAAATGACTAAAAATGTATGTCCTTAAGACACATGAAAGCGTTTTTTTGATTGCCCTTGCACCATTTTTGGGTCATTTTTAACATGGCTATGTAACTCCCATAATCAAAATCTAAATTTGCAAAGCACAGGCTGGAGCATATTTACAAGAAACTTGCCCCATGGAGAAAGCTCTTCAATTAAAATGGGAACAATAACATCAGAGACACTCAAATGCCTTATAAATATGGCCCAAACAACCTATGAAGCTCTAGCAGAACATATCCAGAAATGTAATTGTTTTCAGAAATCGTTTTTAAACACAACATATCTGTTTCAGCTTACATGAGAGACCATGGAATGGGCTCCATGTACAACAATAACTTGCGTTACTGCATGCAAGATTTCTACACAGAATATGCAATTACAATTTGTCAAAGAAACAAAATCTATTTGTATATCACTTGAGACAAAGCAACATTTTAAAAACACAGCTTTCTTCATCATTTTCTCCTTAAATCATACTATTCTCTATCTAAATTAAATAAATCTTTTCTCACCTTAGCAAATACTTTTTGAGTTTCAAAACAGTCTCAGAAATACACCAAATTGTCTTCAGCAGAACAAAGAGTATGCACTCCAGAGGCTGCAGCTATAGAAAGCACAGAAATGCTGATATTCATTACACATATCTCTCATATTAGCCAATCATAAATCTTCCCTCACTTTTTTCAAATCAAAACCCTTCCCCCCCCTGCCCTCTCTGCCTTTTTTGCTTAGCAACCACCTCCTGAAAGACCTCTCATGTTTGCAAGTTCACACAACAATGTTTCAATTGAACTCTGAACTCTCAGTGCACCTGCGTATCCAGTGCAATCTTTCATTAAATGTTTTTTCCTTGACCATTCAAATTACATCTTTCAAAGAACACATCCATGCACCCTAACTTTCTGTTTTCAGAAATGGAAATGCACCAATCACTGCTAATGAATCATTAGCACTGGAAATCCACAGTTTTTTTTCTTTACAAACTCCTACTGTTTCAACTGCCCTTTCATTACCACACTTCATCTGACTGCAGCACAACCTTCTCTCACCATGTTTTATGTCTGGATTGTTGGACATAGTTACATCTACTGGGCTCAAAGGTATGCTGAGAACAGAAATTTACCTAACCTCAATTTACAAGATGTGGAAATTAAGTGGTTGGGCCAAAGAGGATTAAAATGTCACCAATTGATACCATTGGTGAAAACCTTTATGCATTTGCCAAAACCTGACCTGTTAATTGTGCACTGTGGAGGTAATGATTTGGGCACTTTGACTGGGGTAGGTCTGGAAATGCTTTTAAAGGACACCTTTGAGCAATTAATGGCACTTTTTCCTCAAACTGCCTTGGTATATTCCAATATATGCCAAAGACAGAAATGGAGGTGGTCCAACCAATTTTGTCTACAAATTGAGAAGTCGAGGAAGCATGTAAACAAATCTGTTTCAGCTTACATGAGAGACCATGGAATGGGCTCCATGTACAACAATAACTTGCGTTACTACATGCAAGATATCTACAGAGGAGATGGAGTTCACTTCTCAGATGAGGGCAACAGAATTTTCATTTTGAATTTAAGACTGTGCATTGGTACCTACTTATAAGTACCAAAATGTACCATAAACCCAAAAGCTCTTCTCAGAGCTACCCTACATCTGATCACTCACAATTATTATTTTACTCTAACTTTTTTCTCTAAATTTCAACAAACTACGCTCCCCGGAGCGCTACCCGGTACGCGAACCGGAAGCTAACTGCGCAAAATTTCTAAAAAAAATGTTTTTTTCCCGCACATATGGGCCTCCTCAGCCACCCTCAGAAAACCTAGGGGGTCAAGATACTTGTACCGTGCCCCCTTCTACCCATTCTGAACATTATTTGCCCTCCATCTTGTATCTTAATTCGACCGAAACACAAAATAGTGGACTCCCGTAACGCTGCTGGTTCGCGAACCGGACCGCTTCCCGGGAAGCGGTCCCAAAAAAAAGGTGGGAAAGTAATTTACAGAAAAACGACTAGAGACACTCTCACCAAATATAGATTAGCTCATACTACATAACAATCCCTTTCATTTTCACAAATTTGATTGAAATTCCATTTAGCCATTTAGCCTGTAGACCTCTCTTAATACCGTGAGGTAAATTACTTCACAAAATACATCTGAAGTGTTGGAATTGACAACCAATGAAAATGTTACTTTCATTTTCTACTTTTATTACCTGACATTTGATTGGTTATATACCTGAATATATATAAAGGAAGAGAAGAAAACACAGCCATTTTGACTGCTACTTCTTGTTGTACATTACATTTGAATAGTTACTAAACACTTCAACTTGTTTGTGAAGGTAAGTTGTTATTTTTTAAACTGAAGTATATTGTGCACTATAAATTAATATGGTAAACTTTTTCTGATAGTTATATACTATCCCTCTGTAGTAGTTATAGATTTAGATAGACTTCTCTGTTATAGTTATGGATGGAGTTAGGCTTCTCTTGTATAATTATGAATTTACTTACGTTAAATCACATACACTTTTTTATATTCCTACTTCCACTCTGATACTATACACTGGCAAAAGATAAATTCACTGATAAAAACTACCTATCTAAAATTAATCCCAACAGTGCCCTATCTCTACTAATATATATTTTTTTTATCCAAATTTCAGGCAAAATGGAAGGCGAACAGAAAGTTGAATTTCAAATTGTCCTGGAAGAGAGCAGCCAAGAAATCATTGATCAAAATGAGAATGATTTTATGGATGAAACTTAGGACCAAGATCTACTGCAATGTGTTCAAGCAGTAGATGGCCTCCTTAAAAATGAGGACATTTTACAACCTCAGAGACTACAAAGTATTTTCTATGAAAATAATGACATTTCTGACAATGAAATGTTAGAAAGTTTAATAAATTATGAAACACAAACACAATAAAAAAAAATGCTTAAAAAATAAAGAAATTAAAAAAATAATCAACAAAACCAACAATCAATTAACATACAGTATTTGAAAAGTCTATCATTCTTTTTTCCTTATAGTACGTTTTTTTTTTTTGCCTTGCTGGGCCCTTTTAAAACCTCCACATAAAACCTAGGGGGTCAACGAGGATCTACTATGCCCCCTTATGGTAATTTCCCCCTTTGTTTTGGCCTCCTCTTGTCTCTCGATCCTACCGAGATCCTACCGAGAGAATAGATGGCGGCCGCTCCGGACTGTTTAGAATGTTCACAGACACCGGAGAGCCAATCAGCTTCGCTTCGCGAAGTTCCGTTTCGCGTCAAGTACGCGAACCGGAGCGCAGCCCGGAGCGCTGTCACAGATATATATCTTTTTTTGAACGTTAATTTCTCAAAATCCACTGGAGCACATATATTGAGACCTAGCAAAGGCACATCGGGCTAACAGTCCCTACAATTTTGCCAAGTTTCGTGCAAATCCATTCAGCCGTTCGAGCTAAAAGTGAGGCCAACCGCCCTATGGAAATTAACATGGGAAAAACGCGTTTTGGGACCCCCCTTTTTTCTCGGCCCCCCCTTGACGAACCCCCCCCCCAATTTTCAGGGGCTGCTCAGAAACAAAATGTTTCAGAAAAGGGGGTGGTGATGAACAGAGTGTCTGAATTAAGCAGACCACTCTTACCCAGTCCAAAGATCAGGGCTTGATCCATCACCGTTATTTATCTCACTGCACCATCCCAGCTCAGAACCTGGCTATATGCAAATCAGTCTGTCCCTGGCCCAGTGCATCATGGGAACAGGGCAGACTAAACTACCAAGCCAATTCTTCACCAGAAAGGAGACAAGCTACCGGGGACCGGTTTCTGGCATTTCAGCCTTCTTCGGCCCGGCTTGCTTGAATCCTGATGGTGCAGTGAGAAAGGGACTCATGTCTGAGTATACCCTGCCACACCTATAGTGGCCAAAAACGATTCAGAAAAGGGGGTGGTGATGAACAGAGTGTCTGAATTAAGCAGACCACTCTTACCCAGTCCAAAGATCAGGGCTTGATCCATCACCGTTATTTATCTCACTGCGCCATCCCAGCTCAGAACCTGGCTATATGCAAATCAGTCTGTCCCTGGCCCAGTGCATCATGGGAACAGGGCAGACTAAACTACCAAGCCAATTCTTCACCAGAAAGGAGACAAGCTACCGGGGACCGGTTTCTGGCATTTCAGCCTTCTTCGGCCCGGCTTGCTTGAATCCTGATGGTGCAGTGAGAAAGGGACTCATGTCTGAGTATACCCTGCCACACCTATAGTGGCCAAAAACGATTCAGAAAAGGGGGTGGTGATGAACAGAGTGTCTGAATTAAGCAGACCACTCTTACCCAGTCCAAAGATCAGGGCTTGATCCATCACCTTTATTAATCTCACTGCACCATCCCAGCTCAGAACCTGGCTATAAGCAAATCAGTCTGTCCCTGGCCCAGTGCATCATGGGAACAGGGCAGACTAAACTACCAAGCCAATTCTTCACCAGAAAGGAGACAAGCTACCGGGGACCGGTTTCTGGCATTTCAGCCTTCTTCGGCCCGGCTTGCTTGAATCCTGATGGTGCAGTGAGAAAGGGACTCATGTCTGAGTATACCCTGCCACACCTATAGTGGCCAAAAACGATTCAGAAAAGGGGGTGGTGATGAACAGAGTGTCTGAATTAAGCAGACCACTCTTACCCAGTCCAAAGATCAGGGTTTGATCCATCACCGTTATTTATCTCACTGCACCATCCCAGCTCAGAACCTGGCTATATGCAAATCAGTCTGTCCCTGGCCCAGTGCATCATGGGAACAGGGCAGACTAAACTACCAAGCCAATTCTTCACCAGAAAGGAGACAAGCTACCGGGGACCGGTTTCTGGCATTTCAGCCTTCTTCGGCCCGGCTTGCTTGAATCCTGATGGTGCAGTGAGAAAGGGACTCATGTCTGAGTATACCCTGCCACACCTATAGTGGCCAAAAACGATTCAGAAAAGGGGGTGGTGATGAACAGAGTGTCTGAATTAAGCAGACCACTCTTACCCAGTCCAAAGATCAGGGCTTGATCCATCACCGTTATTTATCTCACTGCACCATCCCAGCTCAGAACCTGGCTATATGCAAATCAGTCTGTCCCTGGCCCAGTGCATCATGGGAACAGGGCAGACTAAACTACCAAGCCAATTCTTCACCAGAAAGGAGACAAGCTACCGGGGACCGGTTTCTGGCATTTCAGCCTTCTTCGGCCCGGCTTGCTTGAATCCTGATGGTGCAGTGAGAAAGGGACTCATGTCTGAGTATACCCTGCCACACCTATAGTGGCCAAAAACGATTCAGAAAAGGGGGTGGTGATGAACAGAGTGTCTGAATTAAGCAGACCACTCTTACCCAGTCCAAAGATCAGGGCTTCATCCATCACCGTTATTTATCTCACTGCACCATCCCAGCTCAGAACCTGGCTATATGCAAATCAGTCTGTCCCTGGCCCAGTGCATCATGGGAACAGGGCAGACTAAACTACCAAGCCAATTCTTCACCAGAAAGGAGACAAGCTACCGGGGACCGGTTTCTGGCATTTCAGCCTTCTTCGGCCCGGCTTGCTTGAATCCTGATGGTGCCGTGAGAAAGGGACTCATGTCTGAGTATACCCTGCCACACCTATAGTGGCCAAAAACGATTCAGAAAAGGGGGTGGTGATGAACAGAGTGTCTGAATTAAGCAGACCACTCTTACCCAGTCCAAAGATCAGGGCTTGATCCATCACCGTTATTTATCTCACTGCACCATCCCAGCTCAGAACCGGGCTATATGCAAATCAGTCTGTCCCTGGCCCAGTGCATCATGGGAACAGGGCAGACTAAACTACCAAGCCAATTCTTCACCAGAAAGGAGACAAGCTACCGGGGACCGGTTTCTGGCATTTCAGCCTTATTCGGCCCGGCTTGCTTGAATCCTGATGGTGCAGTGAGAAAGGGACTCATGTCTGAGTATACCCTGCCACACCTATAGTGGCCAAAAACGATTCAGAAAGGGGGTGGTGATGAACAGAGTGTCTGAATTAAGCAGACCACTCTTACCCAGTCCAAAGATCAGGGCTTGATCCGTCACCGTTATTTATCTCACTGCACCATCCCAGCTCAGAACCTGGCTATATGCAAATCAGTCTGTCCCTGGCCCAGTGCATCATGGGAACAGGGCAGACTAAACTACCAAGCCAATTCTTCACCAGAAAGGAGACAAGCTACCGGGGACCGGTTTCTGGCATTTCAGCCTTCTTCGGCCCGGCTTGCTTGAATCCTGATGGTGCAGTGAGAAAGGGACTCATGTCTGAGTATACCCTGCCACACCTATAGTGGCCAAAAACGATTCAGAAAAGGGGGTGGTGATGAACAGAGTGTCTGAATTAAGCAGACCACTCTTATCCAGTCCAAAGATCAGGGCTTGATCCATCACCGTTATTTATCTCACTGCACCATCCCAGCTCAGAACCTGGCTATATGCAAATCAGTCTGTCCCTGGCCCAGTGCATCATGGGAACAGGGCAGACTAAACTACCAAGCCAATTCTTCACCAGAAAGGAGACAAGCTACCGGGGACCGGTTTCTGGCATTTCAGCCTTCTTCGGCCCGGCTTGCTTGAATCCTGATGGTGCAGTGAGAAAGGGACTCATGTCTGAGTATACCCTGCCACACCTATAGTGGCCAAAAACGATTCAGAAAAGGGGGTGGTGATGAACAGAGTGTCTGAATTAAGCAGACCACTCTTACCCAGTCCAAAGATCAGGGCTTGATCCATCACCGTTATTTATCTCACTGCACCATCCCAGCTCAGAACCTGGCTATATGCAAATCAGTCTGTCCCTGGCCCAGTGCATCATGGGAACAGGGCAGACTAAACTACCAAGCCAATTCTTCACCAGAAAGGAGACAAGCTACCAGGGACCGGTTTCTGGCATTTCAGCCTTCTTCGGCCCGGCTTGCTTGAATCCTGATGGTGCCATTTTCCAGAAAATTTCAGCCAATTCCGTACACAAACACCAAAGTTATTAGACATAGAATTTTCAAAAATCCCATAGAGAAAAAATCCTAACTATATATACCTACTGGCGACCGCCAGTACGTAATATTTACAAAACCTTATTTTACTCACACAAAACCATTGAAATTTCATATATAGTTAGTTGCACTAACTATATATCGCGCACCCGCAATCCACTGCTGATCATGTCACATATTACATCATTCATGACATGATCAGTGACATCACTGATGACATCACTGATGACATCACTGATGACATCTCAAATGACATCACTGATGACATCTCATTTGACATTACTGATCACATCACTGATGACATCATTCATGTGATAATACGGTGAACCTCTTCAGACTCTAATATAATCTTAGATACACTCAGAGTAAATAGACACTCACAGACTGTCACTCATCCATGGAGTTACTCACACACCTAGTCAGTCATGCAAAGAATCAATCACACTTCCATTTCCTCAACTATACAGTTATACACACCTTACTTATTCAAACATATACTAACACATATTTACTCTCTTATACAATCCCTGATACAAGTTCACAATGATCCATACAGCCACTCACAAATTCACTGGCTCTTATGCACAGTTATTTATATATGTCAACTCTCACATGTACTGTAATTTACATATGTACTTACTTTGACATGCAGCACTGAGATATCCATTCACTCACCAATACACTCATGCACACAGTCAACCGCCCATACAGCTGTTTCCACATGCACTTTGAACCCATACATCTAGTGAATCAACTGCTCACACATCTATGCACAGAGTCATACACCTCCCAGCCACCCACACACACACTCAGTCTCCCATACAAATACTTGGGCAACCAATCAATAACACATATACTTAATCATAAAGCTACTGATCAACACATGCAGCAGTTTACAGAACAACACTCAGTGAGACACATTTAATCACTCACTCATACAGTCAGTCATGCACCTACTAAATCCTTCATCCAGACACTTATACATCCACTCATTCTTCAATATGTAAGACATATTTTGACTTTACAGAAACACACAGTCACTGGATGTTGTCATCAGTGATGTCATCAGTGATGTCATTTGAGATGCCATCAGTGATGTCATCAGTGATGTCACTGATCATGTCATGAATTATGTAATATGTGACATGATCAGCAGTGGATTGCGGGTGCGCGATATATAGTTAGTGCAACTAACTATATATGAAATTTCAATGGTTATGTGTGAGTAAAATAAGGTTTTGTAAATGCTAATTCCTAACTATATATGGTCTATAACCCATAGTTTTTTCAGTGAATTTTCAAGGTTTTGTAAATGCTAATTCCTAACTATATATGGTCTATAACCTATGGTTTTTTCAGTGAATATATAGATATATATATATATTACCTACTGGCGGTCGCCAGTAGGTATATATAGTTAGGATTTTTTCCCTATGGGATTTCTGAAAATTCTATGCCTAATAACTTTTGCGTTCGTGGACGGAATTGGCTGAAATTTTCAGGAAAATGGCACATTTTGTTTCTGAGCAGACCTTGAAAATTTGGGGGGGTTTTGTGGAGGGGGGGCCGAGAAAAAAGGGGGGTCCCAAAACGCCTTTTTCCCATGTTAATTTCCATAGGGCGGTTGGACTCACTTTTAGCCCGAACGGCTGAATGGATTTTCACGAAACTTGGCAAAATTGTAGGGACTGTTAGCCCGATGTGCCTTTGCTAGGTCTCAATATATGTGCTTCAGTGGATTTTGAGAAATTAACGTTTAAATCAAGATATATATCTGTAACAGCGCTCCGGGCAGCTATCCGGTTAGCGAACCTTTCGCGTAACGGAACTTTGCGATGAGAAGCTGATTGGCCCTCCGGTGTCTGTCAACATTCTAAACAGTCCGGAGCGGCCGCCATCTTGTCTCTCGGTAGGATCGAGAGACAAGAGGAGGCCAAAACAAAGGGGGAAATTACCATAAGGGGGCATAGTAGATCCTCGTTGACCCCCTAGGTTTTATGTGGAGGTTTTAAAAGGGCCTAGGAGGGTCCAAAAAAAAAAATTTTTTTTTGCGTGGTAAGCGCCAAGTTCGCGAACCGGATAGCTTTCTGGGCAGCGAACTTTATGGATAAAAGAATGAAAGACTTTTCTAATACTGTATGTTAATTGTTTGTTGTTTTTCTTGTTTTTTTTTGTTTTCTTTATTTATTTATTTTTTTTATTATGATTGTGTTTCATACTTTATTAAATTTTCTAACATTTCATTGTCAGAAATGTCATAATTTATTATAGGGTGTAATTGTTTTTCATTTTGAAGCAAGTTGTCTACTGCTTCAACACATTGTAGAAGTTCGTGGTCTCTACTGTCATCCATAAAGTCATCAAGTTTGTCTTGGCTGCTCTCCTTCAGTTCAATCGAAAATGAAACTTGCTGCTCGCCTTCCATTTTGCCTGAAATTTGGATTAAAAAAATATATATTAGTAGAGATAGGGCACTGTTGGGATTAATTTTAGATAGGCAGTTTTTATCAGTGAATTTATCTTTTGGCAGTGTATAGTATGAGAGTGGAAATAGGACTAAAAAAAAGTGTATGTGATTTAACCAAGACACTACTACTACAGAGGGATAGTGTATATGTAGCAGAAAAAGTCTACTATATTAAGTCATAGTGCACAATATATTAAATTATAACTTACCTTCACAAAGAAGTTGAAGTTTTTTGAAGCTTTTGAAATAGGAGGTACAACAAGAAGTAGTAGTCAAAATGGCTGTGTTTCCTTCTCTCCCTTTATATATATACAGGTATATAACCAATCAAATGTCAGGTAATAAAAGTAGAAAATGAAAGTAACATTTTCATTGGTTGTCAATTCCAACAATTCAGATGTGTTTTGTGAAGTAATTTACCTCACGGTACTTGGAGAGGTCTACAGGCTAAATGGCTAAATGGAATTTCAATGAAATTTGTGAGAATGGAAGGGATTGTTATGTAGTATGAGCTAATCTATATTTGGTGAGAGTGTTTCTAGTCGTTATTCTGTAAATTACTTTCCCGCCTTTTTTTAGGACCGCTTTCCGGGAAGCTGCCCGGTTAGCGAACCTTAAGCGTCACGGGAGTCCACCATTTTGTGTTTCGTTCGCATTAAGATACAAGATGGAGGGCAAATAATGTTTAGAATGGGTAGAAGGGGTCATGGTAGACTTATCTTGACCCCCTAGGTTTTCTGAGCGTGGCTGAGGAGGCTTATATGTGCGGAAAAAAATTTTTTTTTAAAAAAATTCCGCGAGGTTAGCTTTCGGTTAGCGAACCGGGTAGCGCTCCGGGGAGCGAATTTTGTGGAAAATTAGTGAAAAAAGTTAGAGAAAAATAATAATTGTGAGTGATCAGATGTAGGGTAGCTCTGAGAAGAGCTTTTGGGTTTATGGTACATTTAGGTACTTATAAGTAGGTACCAATGCAGAGTCTTAAATTCAGAATGAAAATTCTGTTGCCCTCATCTGAGAAGTGAACTCCATCTCCTCTGTAGATATCTTGCATGTAGTAACGCAAGTTATTGTTGTACAGAGAGCCCATTCCATGGTCTCTCATGTAAGCTGAAACAGATTTGTTTACATGCTTCCTCGCTTTCTCAATTTGTGGACAAAATTGGTTGGACCACCTCCATTTCTGTCTTTGGCATATATTGGAATATACCAAGGCAGTTTGAGGAAAAAGTGCCATTAATTGCTCCAAGGTGTCCTTTAAAAGCATTTCCAGACCTACCCCTGTCAAAGTGCCCAAATCATTACCTCCACAGTGCACTATTAACAGGTCAGGTTTTGGCAAATGCATAAAGGTTTTCACCAATGGTATCAATTGGTGACATTTTAATCCTCTTTGGCCCAACCACTTAATTTCCACATCTTGTAAATTGAGGTTGTGTAAATTTCTGCTCTCAGCATACCTTTGAGCCCAGTGGATGTAACTATGTCCAACAATCCAGACGTTAAACATGGTGGAAGAAGGTTGTTCTGCAGTCAGATGAAGTGTGGTAATGAAAGGGCAGTTGAAACAGTAGGAGTTTCTAAAGAAAAAAAACTGTGGATTTACAATGCTAATGATTCATTAGCAGTGATTGGTGCATTTCCATTTCTGAAAACAGAAAGTTAGGGTGCATGGATGTGTTCTTTGAAAGATGTAATTTGAATGGTCAAGGAAGAAACATTTAATGAAAGATTGCACTGGATACGCAGGTGCACTGAGAGTTCAGAGTTCAATTGAAACATTGTTGTGTGAATTTGCAAACATGAGAGGTCTTCCAGGAGGTGGTTGCTATGGAAACAAGGCAGACAGGGCAGAGGGGGGAAGGGTTTTGATTTGAAAAAAGTGAGGGAAGAGGTATGATTGGCTAATATGAGAGATATGTGAAAAGAATATCTGTATTTCTGTGCTTTCAATAGCTGCAGCCTTTGGAGTGCATCCTTTTTCTTCTGCTGAAGACAATTTGGTGTATTTCTGAGACTGTTTTCAAAACTCAAAAAATATTTGCTAAGGTGAGAAAAGATTTATTTAATTTAGATAGAGAATAGTATGATTTAAGGAGAAAATGATGAAGAAAGCTGTGTTTTTAAAATGTGGTTTTGTCTCTAGTGATATACTAATAGAATTAGTTTCAAAGAGAAATTATAATTGCATATTTGGTGTAACATTCTGGCATGCAGTTACACAAGATATTGTAATACATGGAGGCCATTTCATGGTCTGTTATGTAAGCTGAAACAGATATGTTGCTTTTAAAAACGATTTAAGAAATCAATTACATTTCTAGATATGTACTGCTAGAGCTTCATAGGTTGTTTTGGGCCATATTTATAAGGTATTTGAGTGTCTAAGATGTTGTGTTCGCCTTTTAAAATGTAAAGTGTTCCTCATGGGACAAGTGTCTTGTAAATACGCTCCCACTTGTGCTTGGCAAATTTAGATTTTGATTATGGGAGTTACCTAGCCATGTTAATAGTGTCCCAAAAATGGTGCTAGGGCATTCCAGAAAACACTTTCATGTGTCTCAAGGACATTTTTAGTCATTTCTTCATGAATGCAGGTATACAATTGATTTATATGCTGTGTTTAAAAACGAATTTTGAAATGAATTAAATTTCAGGATATGTACTGTTAGAGCTTCATAGGTTGTTTGGGGTCATATTTAGAAGGCATTTTAGTGTCTTTGAAGTTATTTTTCCCTTTTTAAATGGAAAGCGTTCCTCATGGGGCCCTGAGCAGTTCTTAGCCATGTTATTTAATAGGAAGTGGATAACATGGCTAAGAGCATTTGCTGGGAAATGCATGAATATCGCTGATTTTTCTGCTATATTCATGCATTGTGGCCGTTTTTTTTCACATTGCTTCATAGGTTGTTTGGGTTCATATTTAGAAGGCATTTTAGTGTCTTTGATGTTATTTTTCCCTTTTTAAATGGAAAGCGTTCCTCATGGGGCCCTGAGCAGTTCTTAGCCATGTTATTTAATAGGAAGTGGATCACATGGCTAAGAGCATTTGCTGGAAAATGCATGAATATCGCTGATTTTTCTGCTATATTCATGCATTGTGGCCGTTTTTTTCACATTGCTTCATAGGTTGTTTGGGTTCATATTTAGAAGGTATTTTAGTGTCTTTGATGTTATTTTTCCCTTTTTAAATGGAAAGCGTTCCTCATGGGGCCCTGAGCAGTTCTTAGCCATGTTATTTAATTGGAAGTGGATAACATGGCTAAGAGCATTTGCTGGAAAATGCATGAATATCGCTGATTTTTCTGCTATATTCATGCATTGCGGCAGTTTTTTTTCACATTGCTTCATAGGTTGTTTGGGTTCATATTTAGAAGGCATTTTAGTGTCTTTGATGTTATTTTTCCCTTTTTAAATGGAAAGCGTTCCTCATGGTGCCCTGAGCAGTTCTTAGCCATGTTATTTAATAGGAAGTGGATAACATGGCTAAGAGCATTTGTTGGAAAATGCATGAATATCGCTGATTTTTCTGCGTTATTCATGCATTGCAGGCCTTTTTTTATCACATTTGCAAGCATTTCTTAGCCATGTTATCCAATGGGAGGTGGATAACATGGCTAAGAGCATTTGCTTCAAAGGTTGTTTGGGGTTATATACCATTTTTGGGAAATTATTAACATGCCTATCTAACTCCCATAATCAAAATCTAAATTTGCCAACTGCAGGTGGGAGCGTATTTACAATAAATTTGCACCATGAAGAATGTAAAATAGCATACTAGATACTCAAATAACTTATAAATATGATCCAAAACATCTTATGAAGCACTAGTAGTGCATATTTCCAGAAATGTATTGGTTTTCATTTAATGATTTACTTCATTGGTAGGCCTTCACATGTTTTTTTACCTTGGTTTTTTTTCAGTGAAAATCTTATCTGCAACCATGTGTTGGCCTCACCTCAAATAAACAAAACAGGTGATGGACTGAATGTGGATCAATGACACACATTCACCCCAGTCCAAAGATCTGGGCCTAAACAAACCTTTAGATAGGCTACATCTTATCGTCATCCTGAATTAATGATTTAAAATATTAGGGAGTGATTTATGAGTGTTGTATGCCTGTTTTGTACCATTGAGTGTCATTTTTGTGATGCAGTGCTGGTGGAAAATATTTGCTATGTTAAATAATTAGTACAGCATTAAGTTTTAGATGACTGTTATTTATTTACTGTTTGGTAATAGTGGTTAATAACATTTTATATTATATTTTTTCACAGATTCAACTGCAGATTCTTTCATAGTTTGGAAAATGCCTTCCAGAAGTCGAATACGAAAGGCTAGAAAACGTCAAAGACAGCAGGATGATGTTTTATTGCAGCAGTCCTCTTCCCCAAATACTTGTCAAAACACCAAGAAAGGTCCGGGTAAGAGCACGAAATCATTCTTAAGAAATATTTGTAGTAAAAAAAATTTTGCTCAAAAAAATGTGTCTCTTAACAAAAAGAGAAGTAATTTAAATGGAAAGGAGAGACCCATCACAAATGTTACTGGTAGAGGAAGAGATAACTCTGTGCATGATAGTAGAAGGAAACAACAGTTTAGGGACATTCGACAACGAATGTTCCGTAATAGGATATTAGTTAATTTATTGAAAAATATTAAAAAGAAAGGCCAACAGAAAGCGGCATTTTATAGGAAGAAGAAAAATGTAGAGAAAATTATTGATCATGCTTTTGAAATCAAGCGAAAGTTGTTTATTTTGGTAATCAATAGAATTAGGAAACTAAGCAAGGTAATTTCTGATTTCAAAACAAAAAGTAGATGGAAGAGAGTAGTAAATCGTACTAACTTTTGTGAAGTTTTTTCTGGAGAATGGATGCATAGTTCAAGTTCTGAGGCATTTTTTAATGAGGAGACTTATTTTCAGGATAATGATTTGGTGCATGCAGTTGACATCAGTGGTCGAGCTTATGAAGTGAAGGATGGTTGTCCAGTTGAAAAAGAACTACTTGTGACAACAGAGACAGAAGAGGCGCTAAGTGATGAGGTTTTAGGAAGACGTCCTAAGGGTCCTGTGTACATTTGGAAGTGTAGTTCTATTTGCAGTGTGCGACAGGTTTCCATCAATTTGCTATGTGATTTTATACGGACATTTAATAAGAAAAGTTTGAAGCAGAAAATGAAGTTGTTGCAAGATTTAGATCCTTGCAGAGTGAGACAAATGACAGGTTTGCGTGGTCATTCACTGGCTTGTCTTTCCAGGAGAGTATGCCAGAGTGTTTTTCATCATTTCAGGATGCTAGCAGTGCATCATAATAAAGTGAGAAAATTAGTGAGAATGTTGTATTATGCTAAGAGTCCAGCAATTATGCTTAAACAGTTATGTGCTGCTCTTTTGCATGGTTCTGAAATAGATGTGAAGAATCTTTGTGAAGAAATTGAGTTTTGTTACTTTGGTAGTAAAGATGAGAATGTTCAAATTGACCCTGAAGTAGAGGGTAATGTGGAAGATAATGTACAGGTTTCCAGTACAGATAATTTTCAGAAGGAAATTGCCACGTTTCAGATGAAATCAAGTGAGAGGCCTAATTTCACTTGTGTATGTTGTCGACGCACTTATTATAAGAATCAGACTAAGGTAGTGGATTTATATGCAAAAAGTGAAAGGGAAAATAATAGTGAATGGAAGGATTTAGCCACATACTTGATGGTAGAAAATTATTTTGATTTGGGATCGGATCAACGTGTGTGTACTTATTGTTGTAATAAATTAAACCAAAACCAGATGCCTGCTAGGGCAGTTCATAATAATCTGGAATTGGTTGAGATTCCTTCTGAATTGAAGGATTTAAATACTTATGAATCTATTTTGATTCAAAGTATCCATCCCTTTCAGGCTATTGTAAGAATGGAGCCAAAGACAGGGAAATTGCCTCCAGCAGATTTACAGAGAGGATTAAAGGGAAGAGTTGTTTATTTGCCTCTAGATTTGAACAAAAACATTAACACAATTGGAATAGAAAAAGTGGAAGAGGAACCTCTGGTTATCTTGGTTAATGGGGTTCCGACAAAGAATAAGAAAATATGGCAAGATTTAGTGGATGTTAGGAAAGTCAAAAAGGCAACAGTGTATTTGAAGAAAAATAATAAGTACTATAAGAATGTATATGTTGCAGAAGAGGAAGTAAGTGATGAAGAGGATAGCGATTTGTGTGCTGGCCAAATTGAGAAAGTAGAGGCCTCTAAAAGTGAAGAAATATATGAACATTATAGTGTTCATCCTTTGCATTCCAAGGAAGTGATGGGGAATGCTATTGAGTTGTTTCAAATGAAACAAGCCAAAGGGAGTCCCATTAGTGTTTGGGAGGAAAGTTTGGAAGCTCGGTGTTTCCCACAGCTATTTCCCACAGGTCAAGGAGGAAGATATGATGAGCGACCTCGTGAAATTCCTGCGTCTGAATACCGGACTTTACGATTGTATGCAGAAGATCCTAGGTTTCGGCAATGCATTCCCTATTTGTTTCATCTCCTGTTTGAAAGCGATCTGTCTGGACTGTCATATGCAGTGAACCACATCTTAAAAAGTGGTATACAGATGCGAAACATCTCGGCAAGTGACTTTATGCATAAAGTCAATGTCCAAGACAGTATTTTGGATTCTCACTTAATTAATCTCATGGCGTGTCAGCGTGGTACTAATGAGTACTGGTACCGTCGTCATGGTGACTTAAAATGTATGCTGAGGAACTTAGGAACTCCGACATGGTTCCTCACTCTGAGCTGTGCCGAGTATGGCTGGGATGACTTACTTGAATTTCTACGAGAGGCAAATGGAAATATTGAAAACATTGAATTCAAGACACCTGGAGAACTGTGTTCTTTGGATCCTGTGAATGTATGCAGGTACTTCAATCATAGATTTGAAGCTATGATGTCTTTCATCACAAATAAAAAGAATCCACCTCTTGGAGAGGTGTTGGATTTCTTCTGGAGAAAGGAGTACCAAGCAAGAGGTGCCCCTCATATACATATGTTGCTGTGGATCAAGGATGCACCTAAATTTGGAACAGATCCGGATGACTTAGTGATGAATTTCATCGAACAGTATTCTACGTGTGCTGTTCCAAACGCAACGGAGAAGAAAAGTCTAAGAGAACAAGTTCTACGTTTCCAAAGCCATCGTTGTGGAAAGTACTGTCGTCGTAAATTCAGAAACAAGGACAAGTTCTACACCAAATGTCGTTTCAACTTTCCACGACCGGTGATTTCTAAAGGAAGAGTGAACAGTTTGATGTCTTCGCTGCGACATAATGTGACGAGGAAATCACCCAAGAATACATACAATTTGAAAAGGAACGAAGAGTCCAAGTACATCAATGACTACAACCCAGTGATTTTGTCCATGTGGAATGCCAACATGGATATACAGTTTGTGGCTGACAACTGTATGGCTGTGGCTCGGTATGTGACATCTTACATCACCAAAAAAGAAAAGACCGAACTGAAGGATATGTGGGAGGACATTTCCCATGAAAAGAGCCTCAGCAAGAAGTTGTACAGTTTCAGTCTGAAGATGTTGTCGCATCGAGAAATCGGAGCTTACGAATGTTCTGATCGATTGTCTTCAGCAAGTCTCTATGCCAAATCCAGGAGTCTCGTTTGGGCGAGTCTTGGTCTTGCTGCAACGCGAAATCGAGTTCTAAAACCTGTTCGGGAAATTGAGTATTTGGCAGAAAAGGAACCAAACAGTACCGACATTTTGAAGACCAACATGTTGGATACATATTATCCAAATCGAAGCAGTCACCTTGAGAATATTTGTCTATATGAGGTTCTCCAAAATTATATATTCAAGAGGAACATCAAAGAAGATATTGAGAAAGGAGTGTATGCTGTAATTGGAAGTGAGGGATGCCTGGTCAAGCAAAGAAAATGCCAATTAGTAAACCATCGAAAATTAAGTGGCGAATCTCCAGAAAAAAAGGAGTTTTTCTATTTAGCACTTTTGCAACTTTTCAAGCCTTGGCGTGCAGAAGAGGAACTGCTTGGAGATTTCCTCTGTTACGAAGACTCTTTCAATGCAGCCAAGGAGTCCATAGAATGTCCTGCTTTTTCTAAATATCAAGAAATGCTAACTTTGGAAATTGAGCAGGAAGCAACGATTGCAGCCGAGATTGCCAGAGACAGTTCTCAGGACAGTCAGAGTTCTGTTTCATTGAGTCAAGATCCACTTGGAGGACCTATTATCGAAAATGAAGCTGCCACTGCTATGAATGAAGTAGAAAGAGCCATGGCACATGCTCAGGAGGATTCAGTTAACTTACAAGACTTGGAAAAACAACTCAACGTTGAGCAGAGGAAAATATATGATGAAGTTACCAAGGAAATTGAGCACGGATTAAGTCATGAGAAGAAAGAGTGCTCGTGTACGTCGTTGAAGCCTGTCCGACTGTACGTGAGTGGAGAAGCGGGAACTGGAAAAAGTTTCCTCATTAAAGCAATCTCTTGTTATTTGCAGGAAAGGACTGAGTCATCGCTGTCTTGTGTTGTCACCGCTCCTACTGGACTGGCAGCACATAATATTAAAGGTATTACTTTGCATCGTCTATTGATGCTGCCGGTGGAGCATGACAACAAATTACAATACAACAAGTTATCTGGAGATGCTTGCTGTGAAGTTTCAAGAGTTTTGAGGAAAATGAAACTACTTATCATTGACGAAGTAAGCATGGTTTCCAATGTCATGCTTGCCTTTGTGCATTTGAGAATGCAAGAAGTACTTAAAACTGAATATGATGTCTTATTTGGTGGGAAACACATTATTGTTTTCGGAGATCTTCTACAGCTGACACCAGTAAAAGGTCAACCTGTGTTCAAAATACTCACGCATGAAGATACCAGGAAGTGCCTAGGGAGCATTGGCAACGTCAATATATGGTTAAACTTCAATTATGCAGAACTGCATCAAAATATGCGTCAGGCAAAGGATGAAGATTACAAGAATATTCTACAAGATATTAGAATTGGAAAAGTGACCGAGCATGGGAAAGAAGCTTTAAATGCACGGTTACTGTCAAATTTGTATCCCAAACAAGATATTGTGCCTGAGAATATTTTTCAGAAAATTACTGAGAAGAAATCCGGGATATGTCTCATGCCAACTCTTGCAGAATGTGCCATCTTCAACAACAAAATGTTGAATTTAGAAAAGCAAGAGATTGTGAAACTTGAAGCTATCGACAAATTAGAGCATATGGGATCAACAATTATTTTGTCAGACAATTTGAAATCAAAATTGGATTCATTAGAGAAGACTATATCTAAAACAGCGGGTTTTGAAAAGACTTTGAATGTGTGTTTAAATTGCCGAATTATTTTGAGAAGGAATTTACATGTAGAAAGAGGTCTGGTAAATGGATCAATGGGTAATGTTGTTGATTTTGAGAAATACAGAAATAGAGATGGAATAGAATTTTTAAAAATTAAATTTGATGGCATTGAGGAAGTACAGCAAATTGGTCGTTGTTCTGCTAGGTTTTTGCTTGTTAAAGATTTATATGTTCGCCGTAAACAGTTTCCTGTTTGCTTGGCATATGCGGTGACAATCCATAAATCGCAAGGTTTAAGTGTAGACTGTGCATTGGTGAATATTGGCAGTTCTGTGTTCAAGGAGGGTATGGCATATGTGGCATTGTCACGAGTTAGAACTTTATCGGGATTGTACTTGATTGACTGTGATGTCACAAACATTTGTGCGGATCTAGATTGTGTTAAGGAATACAATAGGTTAAGAAGAGAGTATGCGCCACATTTGCCTCAATATCCTTTGTTTGAGAAACGTGTGGTAGGCCGCAAACGTAGAAATAGCAGTAATAGTAGGGAGGTTGTTGCAAAAAGACTAAAAGTCAATGAACCGAAAATTGTTAGCAGAAAGAAAGTGGATTCTGTTGAAGATGTTGTCGGTTTTCAATTTGAAAACAGTTCTGGTGTCAACTGCTATGCAAATGTAGTGGTTAATGTTCTCTTTTCACTAGAGAGTTTAAAAGAACAGATTCTGTTGAATTCTGAACAAATTTTATGCTGTTTGTTGAATTCTGTTTTCGAGAAATGTAGCAGTGATCGAACAAAAGTAGAAAGTGTGTCTGAAGTTCGTTATCTGTTAGATGAATGTTCAGGTCAAACAGACTTCTCTGAAAATAATCAGCAAGATTGTCAGGAGTTTTTAATGTATATGCTTGATATATTGCAAGTTGAGGGTGTAGATGTAGATCACCTGTTTGGGCTTTCTTATCAATGGCAGCATGACTGCGAGAACTGTATGGTATCAAGTACTACTAGTGTAGACTCAGAAAGATTTATATATTTAACTTTGCCAGACAGTAAATCAGTCTCCTTTAATAAGCTAGTAAATGCAGCGGATCACAACATGGAGTGTAGCCAATGTAAATGTGATATGATGTCAACATTATTTATACGTAGATATGGCCAGTATGTCATTTTAATGATGCAACGATGTAGGCCTGATGGAACAAAATTGTCAACTTTAATAAAAAATTTTGTGGCTTCTCAGCTGTCAATATCAGGGAGGACTTTTGTTACTGTAGCAATTATCTATCACGATGGTCCATCAACAACATCAGGACATTATACAGCTTACTTAAAGTCTGGAAACGGCTGGTCATTCTGTAATGATTCTGTTGTAACGTTCAAAAAAAAATTGCCGTTTGACCTTAAAAATTCTTACCTGGTGTTTTTAAAACCAAAATTTTAAGTAGAGGGAATGTAAGTCTGCAATGCTGTCTCGATTAAAAATTCAACTATATAAACCTAATGCAAGTAAGTCTGCTTCATAGTAAGCAGTATCAGTGTCATAGGAAAAGGAGAACATGACTGACAAAGAAGAGTAAGATATTAGTAGTCCAGGATTGTGAAAATAATCTCAAATATTTTATTTTTGAAAGTTGCGAAAATAGAAAATGTCGGGATTTGATTGGAAGAATTACAAGATTTGCGAATCGCGGCAACATGATTTGGCCTAGTGGAAACATGTGATATAATGAGAGAAGTTTTTTTTCTATGTAACATATTTCACGTATCGATGGAGGTTTTCTTTCAGAAAGTGGCGGGCTGAAAATATTTAAAGCACAACAGAGTGGATGCTGTTTATAGGAGATCCTTCGACGTCATTGAAAGTAAGTTAATTTTAAGAAGTTTTGAAATCAGATTTCTTAGGTTGTATGGGTTTTTTAAACACAGTCATTTTGATTGTGTTTTTTTTTCCCCGCTGTTACATGATGAATACCTTCAAGTCACTGATTTAAGTGAAATTTGATACATTCTGAGAACAGCAAAAATAAACCATTTAACATGTATAATTAATGTTATGCTTTTTGTCCTTATGATATACATTTAGAAATGTGTGGTACATATGGGTAAGGTGAGTTCTGTAAATATCAATTTTAATGCTTAGAGTGCTGTACTTCTGGGTAGTGTTTTTTTTTTATAAAAAAAAGAGGCCTCACCTCAAAGAAAGCTCTTGAAAGCACACATCTTATTTGCATCCTAAAACAATCATTTACAATGTTAGACACAATTTTATTATGACTTTACATCTTTTTTGCGCTGCTATTGCATCACTATTGTGAGACATTAGCAGTGCAAGAAAAACATCATGTTTCAAAATAGGCCTCAGTTCAGCAATATCAAGATACAGTTTCTTTCGAATATATATCTTTAGGATTGTGTAGGGAACGTAGAGAAGCAGAGACTTCTGTAAATGTCAAAGTTGTTGAAAAACTGTTTGTTTTTGAACCTTTTCCCTTGTCTTTTCTAATTTTTAAATACATGTTTTAATATTTTTTGAAATGTTTGTTCTTTGTTTTACAGATTGAAAGTATGAAAAAATATTTAAAAAAGGTAACAAGAATTATAAGGTAAATGTTTTCCACTCTTTTTACCCGCAATGCACTGCTGATGATGTCATTGACAGTATCTCTCATTTACTCTCTCTAGCTGTCTTTCTTTTTACATTATTCTCTGTTTACTTCCCTTATACTAACTCTTCTTTTTTTTTAAAAAAATATTTTTTTTAGTTCGCTTAAAGTTCGCGAACCGGTCAGCGAACTTGAAGCGAACCAAAAGAAATAGAGCTTGCCAGAGTGATAAACATTCTAGCAATTTTGTTTGAAAGGGGAGGTAGTTCTGAAAAGAACTGTTTTTTTTTGTTTTTGTTGTTTTATGTTTTTTTTGTAATTTTTTGAACATTTTTTGATTTTTTTGTATTTTTAGAACTGTTTTATGTTTTTTTTGTGTTTTTTAAGGAGGGGAGACAACAAAAAACAGGCTTTCAAAACGGCTCAACTGGAGCAAAAAAAAAGAAAATTACTTTTTGGGTGCATTAGGGCACTTATGATTTTCATATGCAATGTTCATGAGGTTGACACTCATGTTGCCATATGACAGCATAGCACCACAGTAAATACAAGACACCTTCATGTGCTGGAAGTTACGTTGGATGTTTGGCACAGTCTCTTGTGCCTCTCTTCCCGTCAAAGACAATGTGGATGTAGATCTTGCCACAGGAGTTGCCGTCGGATTGTCTTCAAGATCCCTCAACTCAGCCCGGCTGTAGTTCAAGGGATGCCACCTGCTCATGTGACGGTGCATTGTATAGTTCCCCATACTGTACTTCTTTTCTGTGCCTCTCGAC
Source organism: Lissotriton vulgaris (assembly GCF_964263255.1). Taxonomy (NCBI): domain Eukaryota; kingdom Metazoa; phylum Chordata; class Amphibia; order Caudata; family Salamandridae; genus Lissotriton; species Lissotriton vulgaris. The sequence continues at coordinate 1,413,731,079 of NC_141695.1, forward strand.
AATCTGTGGTCACAGATGAGGCAGGTGGCATATTTTGCATTCACTTTCTTGGTTCCAGGAGGGATGGTGAAAAACTGCCAGATGAAACTGGTTTTTCGTTTAGAAACCCGGGGCAACTCATCAACAAATTGTTGTCCCTCTCTCTCCTCTTCTTCTTCTTCCTCATCTTCCTCCTCTCTGTTAGTCATAATTTGACTGGGTGGTCCTCTCTTCTTATGGGGAGGTGGAGGTGGTGGTGGGGGTGCACCAGCTGCAGCAACAATGGAAGCCATTGTGGATCTTCAGATAAATGGTCTTTCTCTCACCAAGATGAAAGTCAGAGTGAGGAAATAAGGAGGGGTTTACTTGATTTGGGGAAAACAAAAGTTCTGAGCCAATGAAAAGTGTTATTTTTAGGTCACATGACCTAGTCATACATCATTTGGAAACCAAAAGTGAAATGAACCAATGAGAAGTTTGATAAACAAGTCACATGACCTGTTCCGCTTACGTTACGCGGCGCGCGCCGCGTCCCAGATCGCTTCCGGTTCGCGGTCCGGAGCACTTCCGGGAGCGCTAACGCGGCGCGTCATTAGACGCATTACGCGATAACGTGATACGTCGCGCTTCCGCGGCGCGTCACTGTTCCGCTAACGTAACGTTGACCGGTTCGCGGACTAGATCGCGGCATCAAGATGAGCTAACGGAAAGCTTCCCGGTTCGCGAACTAGAAGCGAAGAAAAAAAATATTAAAAAAAAAATTATCAATAAACATCTAAATATATTTTGGGATTTAAAGAATAATACATTTTACAGCTACAGATGTTAGCTTTTAAAAAACCAATGAAATTCACTGAAAAAACCATAGGTTATAGACCATATATAGTTAGAAATTTGCATTTAAAAAACCATTGAAATTCAATGAAAAAACCATAGGTTATAGACCATATATAGTTAGGAATTCGCATTTACAAAACCTTATTTTACTCGCATAAAACCATTGAAATTCCATATATAGTTAGTTGCGCTAACTATATATCGCGCACCCGCAATCCACTGCTGATGATGTCACATATTACATCATTCATGACATGGTCAGTGACATCACTGATGACATCACTGATGACATCTCAAATGACATCACTGATGACAACATCCAGTGACTGTATGTTTCTGTGAAGTTAAAATATGTCTTACATATTGAAGAATGAGTGGATGTATAAGTGTCTGGATGAAGGATTTAGTAGGTGCATGACTGACTGTATGAGTGAGTGATTAAATGTGTCTCACTGAGTGCATGGGTTAGTGACTAAACTGTCTTAATTTGTGCATCATTATGTCTGTTGTTCTGTAAACTGTTGCATGTGTTGATAAGTAGCTATATGAGTAACTATATGGGTTATTGATTGGTTACCTTAGTATTTGTATGGGAGACTGAGTGTGTGTGTGGGTGGCTGGGAGGTGTATGACTCTGTGCATAGATGTGTGAGCAGTTGATTCACTAGAGGTATGGTTTCAAAAGTGCATGTGGTAACAGCTGTATGGGCGGTTGACTGTGTGCATGAGTGTATTGGTGAGTGAATGGATATCTCAGTGCTACATGTCAAAGTAAGTACATATGTAAAACACAGTACATGTGAGAGTTGACATATATAAATAACTGTGCATAAGAGCCAGTGAATGTGTGAGTGGCTGTATGGATCATTGTGAACTTGTATCAGGGATTGTATAAGAGAGTAAATATGTGTTAGTATATGTTTGAATAAGTAAAGTTTGTATAACTGTATAGTTGAGGAAATGGAGGTGTGATTGATTCTTTGCATGACTGACTAGGTGTGTGAGTAACTCCATGGATGAGTGACAGTCTGTGAGTGTCTGTTTACACTGATTGTATCTAAGGTTATATTAGAGTCTGAAGAGGTTCATCGTATTATCACATGAATGATATCATCAGTGATGTGATCAGTAATGTCAAATGAGATGTCATCAGTGATGTCATCAGTGATGTCATTTGAGATGTCATCAGTGATGTCATCAGTGATGTCACTGACCATGTCATGAATGATGTAATATGTGACATCATCAGCAGTGGATTGCGGGTGCGCGATATATAGTTAGCGCAACTAACTATATATGGAATTTCAATGGTTTTATGCGAGTAAAATAAGGTTTTGTAAATGCGAATTCCTAACTATATATGGTCTATAACCTATGGTTTTTTCATTGAATATATATATATCTATATATTCACTGAAAAAACCATAGGTTATAAACCATATATAGTTAGGAATCAGCATTTACAAAACCTTATTTTACTCGCATAAAACCATTGAAATTCCATATATAGTTAGTTGCACTAACTATATATCGCGCACCCGCAATCCACTGCCGATGATGTCACACATTACATCATTCATGACATGGTCAGTGACATCACTGATGACATCACTGATGACATCTCAAATGACATCACTGATGACATCTCAAATGACATCACTGATGACATCACTGATGACATCTCATTTGATATTACTGATCACATCACTGATGATATCATTCATGTGATAATACGATGAACCTCTTCAGACTCTAATATAACCTTAGATACAATCAGTGTAAACAGACACTCACAGACTGTCACTCATCCATGGAGTTACTCACACACCTAGTCAGTCATGCAAAGAATCAATCACACCTCCATTTCCTCAACTATACAGTTATACACACCTTACTTATTCAAACATATACTAACACACATTTACTCTCTTATACAATCCCTGATACAAGTTCACAATGATCCATACTGCCACTCACACATTCACTGGCTCTCATGCACATTTATTTATATATGTCAACTCTCACATGTACTGTGTTTTACATATGTACTTACTTTGACATGTAGCACTGAGATATCCATTCACTCACCAATACACTCATGCACACAGTCAACCGCCCATACAGCTGTTTCCACATGCACTTTTGAAACCATACATCTAGTGAATCAACTGCTCACACATCTATGCACAGAGTCATACACCTCCCAGCCACCCACACACACACTCAGTCTCCCATACAAATACTTGGGCAACCAATCAATAACCCATATAGTTACTCATATAGCTACTTATCAACACATGCAACAGTTTACAGAACAACAGACATAATGATGCACAAATTAAGACAGTTTAGTCACTAACCCATGCACTCAGTGAGACACATTTAATCACTCACTCATACAGTCAGTCATGCACCTACTAAATCCTTCATCCAGACACTTATACATCCACTCATTCTTCAATATGTAAGACATATTTTAACTTTACAGAAACAAACAGTCACTGGATGTTGTCATCAGTGATGTCATCAGTGATGTCATTTGAGATGTCATCAGTGATGTCATCAGTGATGTCACTGACCATGTCATGAATGATGTAATGTGTGACATCATCGGCAGTGGATTGCGGGTGCGCGATATATAGTTAGTGCAACTAACTATATATGGAATTTCAATGGTTTTATGCGAGTAAAATAAGGTTTTGTAAATGCTGATTCCTAACTATAAATGGTTTATAACCTATGGTTTTTTCAGTGAATTTTTAAGGTTTTGTAAATGCTAATTCCTAACTATATATTCTTTATAACCTATGGTTTTTTCATTGAATTTCAATGGTTTTTTGAAAGCTAATATCTGTAACTGTAAAATGTATTCTTCTTTAAATCTTAAAATATATTTTACATGTTTTTAATACATTTTTTTTAAAAATATTTTTTTGTTTCGCTCCCAGTCCGCGAACCGGTCAGCTTCCCGTTAGCTCAATTTAAAGCCGCGGCTCGGTCCGCGAACCGGTAAACGTTCCTTTAGCGTAACTGTTACGTTAGCATGACGTTTTGCGTTGTCGCGTAATACGTCATTGGACGCGCCAAGTTAGCGGACCGGAAAGCGGAGCAAAGCGCGAAACGTAAACACAGCAGGTCATGTGACTCGGTAATAACACTTTTCATTGGTTCATTTCACTTTTGGTTTCCTAATGATGTAATACTAGGTCATGTGATCTAAAATTAACACTTTTCATTGGTTTAGAACTTTTGCTTTTCCCAAATGATGAAAACCCCTCCTTCTTTCCTCACTCTGACTTTCATCTTGGTGAGAGAAAGACCCTTTTACATTCCAGAGAAATGGCTTCAGTTGTTGCTTCTGGTAGTGTTCCCCCACCACCACCTCCACCTCCTCATGGAAAGAAAGGACCACCTACTCAACCAATCTTTGAAGAAGAGGAAGATCAGGAAGAGGAGGAAGTGCCTGAGTATTTGCCTGAGGAGCCCAGGAGGTACAACAGAAAGGAACATTTCATCTGGCAATTTTTTAAATTTGCAACAGGGCAAAAGAAAGTCAACGCAAGATATGTCTTTTGCCGTATTTGCGATGAACGCCTTTCAAGGGGGACGGACAAAAAATATAGTTTTGGAAATTTTACAATGCACAGGCACATGAGTAGGTGGCACCCAAATAATTATAGTGCTGCTCAGCTTCGAGACGAACAACAAAATCCCCCAGCAATAGCCAGAAGATCGGTCGTGCCAGAAGTTTCGGGACCAGAAGCAAGGGAGTTGATCCCGAATATTCAAATGGACATGGGAGAAGTGAAACAAATGTGCGTGTGGTGCAATCAAATATTATGCTACCGTGAAAGTAGCATTACTCTTATAATAAGAGCAATCAAAAATCATGTATGTCCAAAACGCCCCCAAAAATAAATTCTTCTTTTTTTTGTTGCTCCTGTTGAGCCCTCTTCTATGAATCATTTTTGTTTCCCCCCTCCCCCCAAAAAATAAAAAAAATTACAAAATGTTCAGAAAAAAACAAAAAAATATAAAAAATGTTCAGAAAAATAATAAAAAAAATTTAAAACAACAAAAACCAAAAAAAAAGTTCTTTTCAGAACTACCTCCCCATTATAAAAAAAAAATTGGTAGAATTTTTGGAACTCTGCCAAGCTCTATTTTTTTTAGTTCGCTCCCAGTTCGCACTCCGGTACGCGAACCAGGAGCGAACCAAAAAAATGTTTTTTATAAAAAAAACAGTAAGTATAAGGAAAGGAAACAGACAGTTATGTTACAAGAAAGACAGCTATAGGGAGTAAAGAAAAGATACTGTTACCCGCAATTCACTTCTGATCATGTCATATATTACATCATTTTTGACATGGTCAGTGACATCATCAGCAGTGGATTGCGAGTAACAGTATCTTTTGTTGACTTCCTATAGCTGTCTTTCTTGAAATATAAATGTCTGTTTCCTATCCTTATACTTACTGTTCTTGTTTTAAAAAATTTTTAAGATCATTCAGAAACAATAACATTAATAGAGACAGAATGAGTGAATAAGAATGAAGAAGTATGAGAAGAGAGGGACTGAGAAAAATATTTGAAGGAGTAGAATAATTAAGTAATAGAGAAAGGAATGAGAGAAGTAGCAAACACAGGAAAGTAAGGATTAAAGAAATGAAGCAGTAGAACTAATAGATGTTAAATGTGATAGAGTAAATGATTGATTGAGGGTGACGATAAGGTGTGTCCTCTCTAAAAGTTTGTTTAAGGTGAGGCGTACTCAGGGTTGCATATCAAATTTATGCTTGTTGAAGAATACAGAGGAGATAATACATGTAAAGACCTACCATTGTAGTAAAACATGCCCACTTATTACATCATTCATGACATAGTCAGTGACATCATCAGCAGTGGAAGGCGGGTTAAAAAAGTAGAAAACATTTACCTTATAATTCTTGTTAACTTTTAAAGAAAATTTTTCATACTTTCAATCTGTAAAAGAGAGAACAAACATTTCCAAAAATATTAAAACATGTATTTAAAAATTAGAAAAAAGAAGGGAAAAGGTTCAAGAAGAAACATTTTTTAAACAACTTTGACACTTACAGAAGCCTCTGCTTCTCTACGACCCCTACACAATCCTAAAGATATTTATTTTAAACAAACAGTATCTTCATGCTGATGAAGTGAGGCCTATTTTGGAACATGGTGCTTCTTTTGCATTGCTGATGTCTCACAATAGTGATGCAATAGCAGCGCAAAAGAGATGTAAAGCCATCATAAAATTGTGTGTAACATTGTAAATGATTGTTTCAGGATGCAAATAAGATGTGTCCTTTCAAGAGGTTTCTTTAATGTGAAGTGTATTCAATTTTCAAAAAAAAAACAGTACCTAGAAGTACTGCACTGTAAGCATTAAAATTGACACTTACAGAAGACTCAGTTTCTCCATATCTACCTCACATTTCAAAATGTATATCATAAGTACAAAAAGGAGAACATTAATTATACATGTTAAATGGTTTATTTTTGCTGTTCTCAGAATGTATCAAATTTCACTTAAATCAGTGACTTGAAGATATTCATCATGTAACAGCGGGGAAAAAAAAACACAATCAAAATGATTGTGTTTAAAAAACCCATACAACCTAAGAAATCTGATTTCAAAACTCCTTAAAATTAACTTACTTTCAATGACGTCGAAGGATGTCCTATGAACAGTGTCCACTCTGTTGTGCTATAAATATTTTCAGCCCGCCACTTTCTGAAAGAAAACCTCCATCGTTTTGAAAAATATGTTACATACAAGAAAAGACTTCTCACATTCTACCACATGTTTCCACTTGGCCAAATCATGTTGCAGCGATTCACAAGTCTTGTAAATTCTTCCAATCAAATCCCGTCATTTTCTATTTTCGCAACTTTCAAAAAGAAAACATTTGAGATTATTTTCACAATCCTGGACTACTAATATCTTACCCTTCTTTGTCACTCATGTTCTCCTTTTCCTATGACACTGATACTGTTTACTATGAAGCAGACTTACTTGCATCAGGTTTATATAGTTGAATTTTTAAATTGACATTATAATTAAAAGTTTTGGACCAATAATCTAGACAGCATTGCAGACTTACATTCCCTCTACTTGATGAACCTTTTGCAATTCCTCACAGGAAATCCCAAGATTCTTTCTTTAAAATTTTGGTTTTAAAAACACCAGGTAAGAATTTTTAAGGTCAAACGGCAATTTGTTTTTGAAAGTTACAACGGAATCATTGCAGAATGACCAGCCGTTTCGAGACTTTAAATAAGCTGTATAATGTCCTGATGTTGTTGAAGGACCATCGTGATAGATAATTGCTACAGTTACAAAAGTCCTTCCTGAAATTGACAGCTGAGAAGCCACAAATTATTTTATTAAAGTTGACAATTTTGATCCATCAGGCCTACATCGTTGGATCATTAAAATGACATACTGGCCATATCTACGTATAAATAATGTTGACATCATTTCAGATTTACATTGGCTACACTCCATGTTGTGATCCGCTGCATTTACTAGCTTATTAAAGGAGACTGATTTACTGTCTGGCAAAGTTAAATATATAAATCTTTCTGAGTCTACACTAGTAGTACTTGATACCATACAGTTCTCGCAGTCATGCTGCCATTGATAAGAAAGCCCAAACAGGTGATCTACATCTACACCCTCATCTTGCAATACATCAAGCATATACATTAAAAACTCCTGACAATCTTGCTGATTATTTTCAGAGAAGTCTGTTTGACCTGAACATTCATCTAACAGATAACGAACTTCAGACACACTTTCTACTTTTGTTCGATCAGTGCTACATTTCTCGAAAACAGAATTCAACAAACAGCATAAAATTTGTTCTGAATTCAAGAGAATCTGTTCTTTTAAACTCTCTAGTGAAAAGAGAACATTAACCACTACATTTGCATAGCAGTTGACACCAGAACTGTTTTCAAATTGAAAACCGACAACATCTTCAACACAATCCACTTTCTTTCTGCTAACAATTTTCGGTTCATCGACTTTTGGTCTTTTTGCTACAACCTCCCTACTATTACTGATATTTCTACGTTTCCGGCTTACCACACGTTTCTCAAACAAAGGATATTGAGGCAAATGTGGCGCATACTCTCTTCTTAACCTATTGTATTCCTTAACACAATCTAGATCCGCACAAATGTTTGTGACATCACAGTCAATCAAGTACAATCCCGATAAAGTACTAACTCGTGACAATGCCACATATGCCATACCCTCCTTGAACACAGAACTGCCAATATTCACCAATGCACTGTCTACACTTAAACCTTGCGATTTATGGATTGTCACCGCATATGCCAAGCAAACAGGAAACTGTTTACGGCGAACATATAAGTCTTTAACAAGCAAAAACCTAGCAGAACAACAACCAATTAGCTGTACTTCCTCAATGCCATCAAATTTAATTTTTAAAAATTCTATTCCATCTCTATTTCTGTATTTCTCAAAATCAACAACATTACCCATTGATCCATTTACCAGACCTCTTTCAACATGTAAATTCCTTCTCAAAATGATTCGGCAATTTAAGCACACATTCAGAGTCTTTTCAAAACCCGCAGTTTTAGATATAGTCTTCTCTAATGAATCCAATTTTGATTTCAAATTCTCTGACAAAATAATTGTTGATCCCATATGCTCTATTTTGTCAATAGCTTCAAGTTTCACAATCTCTTGCTTTTCTAAATTCAACATTTTGTTGTTGAAGATGGCACATTCTGCAAGAGTTGGCATCAAACATATTCCGGATATCTTCTCAGTAATTTTCTGAAAAATATTCTCAGGCACAATCTCTTGTTCGGGATATAAATTTGACAGTAATCGTGCATTTAAAGCTTCTTTCCCATGCTCGGTCACTTTTCCAATTCTAATATCTTGTAGAATATTCTTGTAATCTTCATCCTTTGCCTGACGCATATTTTCATGCAGTTCAGCATAATTGAAGTTTAACCATATATTGACGTTGCCAATGCTCCCTAGGCACTTCCTGGTATCTTCATGCGTGAGTATTTTGAACACAGGTTGACCTTTTACTGGTGTCAGCTGCAGAAGATCTCCGAAAACAATGATGTGTTTGCCACCAAATAACACATCATATTCAGTTTTAAGTACTTCTTGCATTCTCAAATGCACAAAGGCAAGCATGACATTGGAAACCATGCTTACTTCGTCAATGATAAGTAGTTTCATTTTCCTCAAGACTCTTGAAACTTCACAGCAAGCATCCCCAGATAACTTGTGGTATTGTAATTTGTTGTCATGCTCCACTGGCAGCATCAGTAGACGATGCAAAGTAATACCTTTAATGTTATGTGCTGCCAGTCCAGTAGGAGCGGTGACAACACAAGACAGCGATGACTCAGTCCTTTCCTGCAAATAACAAGAAATTGCTTTAATGAGGAAACTTTTTCCAGTTCCCGCTTCTCCACTCACGTACAGTCGGACAGGCTTCAACGATGTACATGAGCACTCTTTCTTCTCATGACTTAATCCGTGCTCAATTTGCTTGGTAACTTCATCATATATTTTCCTCTGCTCAACGTTGAGTTGTTTTTCCAAGTCTAAGTTAACTGAATCCTCCTGAGCATGTGCCATGGCTCTTTCCACTTCATTCATAGCAGTGGCAGCTTCATTTTCGATAATAGGTCCTCCAAGTGGATCTTGACTCAATGAAACAGAACTCTGACTGTCCTGAGAACTGTCTCTGGCAATCTCGGCTGCAATCGTTGCTTCCTGCTCAATTTCCAAAGTTAGCATTTCTTGATATTTGGGAAAAGCAGGACATTCTATGGTCTCCTTAGCAGCAGTGAAAGAGTCTTCGTAACAGAGGAAATCTCCAAGCAGTTCCTCTTCTGCACGCCAAGGCTTGAAAAGTTGCAAAAGTGCTAAATACAAAAACTCCTTTTTTTCTGGAGATTCGCCACTCAATTTTCGATGGTTTACTAATTGGCATTTTCTTTGCTTGACCAGGCATCCCTCACTTCCAATTACAGCATACACTCCTTTCTCAATATCTTCTTTGATGTTCCTCTTGAATATATAATTTTGTAGAACCTCATATAGACAAACATTCTCAAGGTGACTGCTTCGATTTGGATAATATGTATCCAACATGTTGGTCTTCAAAATGTCGGTACTGTTTGGTTCCTTTTCTGCCAAATACTCAATTTCCCGGACAGGTTTTAGAACTCGATTTCGCGTTGCAGCAAGACCAAGACTCACCCAAACGATACTCCTGGATTTGGCATAAAGACTTGCTGAAGACAATCGATCAGAACATTCGTAAGCTCCGATTTCTCGATGCGACAACATCTTCAGACTGAAACTATACAACTTCTTGCTGAGGCTCTTTTCATGGGAAATGTCCTCCCACATTTCCTTCAGTTCTGTCTTTTCTTTTTTGGTGATGTAAGATGTCACATACCGAGCCACAGCCATACAGTTGTCAGCCACAAACTGTATATCCATGTTAGCATTCCACATGGACAAAATCACTGGGTTGTAGTCATTGATGTACTTGGACTCTTCGTTCCTTTTCAAATTGTATGTATTTTTGGGTGATTTCCTCGTCACATTATGTCGCAGTGAAGACATCAAACTGTTCACTCTTCCTTTAGAAATCACCGGTCGTGGAAAGTTGAAGCGACATTTGGTGTAGAACTTGTCCTTGTTTCTGAATTTACGACGACAGTACTTTCCACAACGATGGCTTTGGAAACGTAAAACTTGTTCTCTTAGGCTTTTCTTCTCCGTTGCATTTGGAACAGCACACGTAGAATACTGTTCTATGAAATTCATCACTAAGTCATCCGGATCTGTTCCAAATTTAGGTGCATCCTTGATCCACAACAACATATGTATATGAGGAGCACCTCTTGCTTGGTACTCCTTTCTCCAGAAGAAATCCAACACCTCTCCAAGAGGTGGATTCTTCTTATTTGTGATGAAAGACATCATAGCTTCAAATCTATGATTGAAGTACCTGCATACATTCACTGGATCCAAAGAACACAGTTCTCCAGGTGTCTTGAAATCAATGTTTTCAATATTTCCATTTGCCTCTCGTAGAAATTCAAGTAAGTCTTCCCAGCCATACTCGGCACAGCTCAGAGTAAGGAACCATGTTGGAGTTCCTAAGTTCCTCAGCATACATTTTAAATCACCATGACGACGGTACCAGTACTCATTAGTACCACGCTGACACGCCATGAGATTAATTAAGTGAGAATCCAAAATACTGTCTTGGACATTGACTTTATGCATAAAATCACTTGCCGAGATGTTTCGCATCTGTATATCACTTTTTAAGATGTGGTTCACTGCATATGACAGTCCAGACAGATCGCTTTCAAACAGAAGATGAAACAAATAGGGAATGCATTGACGAAACCTAGGATCTTCTGCATACAATCGTAAAGTCCGGTATTCAGACGCAGGAATTTGATGAGGTCGCTCATCATATCTTCCTCCTCGACCTGTGGGAAATAGCTGTGGGAAACACCGAGCTTCCAAACTTTCCTCCCAAACACTAATGGGACTCCCTTTGGCTTGTTTCATTTGAAACAACTCAATAGCATTCCCCATGACTTCCTTGAAATGCAAAGGATGAACACTATAATGTTCATATATTTCTTCACTATTAGACGCCTCTACTTTCTCAATTTGGCCAGCACACAAAACGCTATCCTCTTCATCACTTACTTCCTCTTCTGCAACATATACATTCTTATAGTACTTATTATTTTTCTTCAAATACAAAGTTGCATTTTTGACTTTCCTAACATCCACTAAATCTTGCCATATTTTCTTATTCTTTGTCGGAACCCCATTAACCAAGATAACCAGAGGTTCCTCTTCCACTTTTTCTACTCCAATTGTGTTAATGTTTTTGTTCAAATCTAGAGGCAAATAAACAACTCTTCCCTTTAATCCTCTCTGTAAATCTGTTGGAGGCAACTTCCCTGTCTTTGGCTCCATTCTTACAATAGCCTGAAAGGGATGGATACTTTGAATCAAAATAGATTCATAAGTATTTAAATCCTTCAATTCTGAAGGAATCTCAACCAATTCCAGATTATTATGAACTGCCCTAGCAGGCATCTGGTTTTGGTTTAATTTATTATAACAATAAGTACACACACGTTGGTCCACTCCCAAATCAAAACAATTTTCTACCATCAAGTATGTGGCAAAATCCTTCCATTCACTATTATTTTCCCTTTCAGTTTTTGCATATAAATCCACTAACTTAGTCTGATTCTTATAATAAGTGCGTCGACAACATACACAAGTGAAATTAGGCCTCTCACTTGATTTCATCTGAAACGTGGCAATTTCCTTCTGAAAATTATCTGTACTAGAAACCTGTATATTATCTTCAACATAACCCTCTACTTCTGGGTCAATTTGAACATTCTCATCTCTACCACCAAAGTAACAAAACTCAATTTCTTCACAAATATTCTTCACATCTATTTCAGAACCATGCAAAAGAGCAGCACATAATTGTTTAAGCATAATTGCTGGACTCTTAGCATAATACAACATTCTCACTAATTTTCTCACTTTATTATGATGCACTGCTAGCATCCTGAAATGATGAAAAACACTCTGGCATACTCTCCTGGAAAGACAAGCCAGTGAATGACCACGCAAACCTGTCATTTGTCTCACTCTGCAAGGATCTAAATCTTGCAACAACTTCATTTTCTGCTTCAAACTTTTCTTATTAAATGTCCGTATAAAATCACAAAGCAAATTTTTGGACTGGGGTGAATGTGTGTCATTGATCCACATTCGGTCCATCACCTGTTTTGTTTATTTGAAGTGAGGCCAACACATGGTTGCAGATAAGATTTTCACTGAAGAAAACAAAGGAGAAAATACATGTGAAGGCCTACCAATGAAGTAAGTCAGTATTTGAAATAAATTACATTTCTGGATATGTACTGCTAGAGCTTCATAGGTTGTTTTGGGTCATATTTATAAGGCATTTGAGTGTCTATTATGTTATTTTACCCTTTTTAAATGGAAAGCGTTCTTCATGGTGCAAATTTCTTGTAAATACGCTCCCACCTGCGGTTGGCAAATTTAGATTTTGATTATGCCCTTACACCATTTTTGGGAAATTATTAACATGCCTATGTAACTCCCATAATCAAAATCTAAATTTGCCAACAGCAAGTGGGAGCGTATTTACAAGAAACTTGCCCCATGAGGTACGCTTTCCATTTAAAAAGGGTAAAATAACATAATAGACACTCAAATGCCTTATAAATATGACCCAAAACAACCTATGAAGCACTAGCAGTACATATCCAGAAATGTAATTGTTTTCAAATAATCGTTTTTAAACACAGCATATAAATCAATTGTATACCTGCATTCATGAAGAAATGACTGAAAATGTCCTTGAGACACATGAAAGCGTTTTCTGGAATGCCCTAGCACCATTTTTGGGACATTATTAACATGGCTATGTAACTCCCATAACCAAAATCTAAATTTGCCAAGCGCAAGTGGGAGCGTATTTACAAGACACTTGCCCCATGAGGAACGCTTTCCATTTAAAAAGGAAAACATAACATCAAAGACACTCAAATGCCTTATAAATATGACCCAAAACAACCTATGAAGCTCTAGCAGTACATATCCAGAAATGTAATTGATTTCAAAAATCGTTTTTAAACACAGCATATAAATCAATTGTATACCTGTATTCAAGAGGAAATAACTGAAAATGTCCTTGAGACACATGAAAGTGTTTTCTTGAATGCCCTAGCACCATTGTTTGGACATTATTAACATGGCTATGTAACTCCCATAATCAAAATCTAAATTTGCCAAGCGCAAGTGGGAGCGTATTTACAAGACACTTGCCCCATGAGGAACGCTTTCCATTTAAAAAGGAAAACATAACATCAAAGACACTCAAATGCCTCATAAATATGACCCAAAACAACCTATGAAGCTCTAGCAGTACATATCCAGAAATTTAATTGATTTCAAAAATCGTTTTTAAACACAGCATATAAATCAATTGTATACCTGTAATCAAGAGGAAATGACTGAAAATGTCCTTGAGACACATGAAAGCGTTTTCTTGAATGCCCTAGCACCATTGTTTGGACATTATTAACATGGCTATGTAACTCCCATAATCAAAATCTAAATTTGCCAAGCGCAAGTGGGAGCGTATTTACAAGACACTTGCCCCATGAGGAACGCTTTCCATTTAAAAAGGAAAAAATAACATCAAAGACACTCAAATGCCTTATAAATATGACCCCAAACAACCTATGAAGCTCTAGTAGTACATATCCAGAAATGTAATTGATTTCAAAAATCGTTTTTAAACACAGCATATAAATCAATTGTATACCTGTATTCAAGAGGAAATGACTGAAAATGTCCTAGAGACACATGAAAGCGTTTTCTTGAATGCCCTACCACCATTGTTTGGACATTATTAACATGGCTATGTAACTCCCATAATCAAAATCTAAATTTGCCAAGCGCAAGTGGGAGCGTATTTACAAGACACTTGCCCCATGAGGAACACTTTCCATTTAAAAAGGAAAAAATAACATCAAAGACACTCAAATGCCTCATAAATATGACCCCAAACAACCTTTGAAGCTCTAGTAGTACATATCCAGAAATGTAATTGATTTCAAAAATCGTTTTTAAAAACAACATATCTGTTTCAGCTTACATAAGAGACCATGGAATGGGCTCCATGTACAACAATAACTTGTGTTACTGCATGCCAGAATGCTACACCGAATATGCAATTACAATTTCTCAAAGAAACAAATTCTATTTGTATATCACTAGAGACAAAACCACATTTTAAAAACACAGCTTTCTTCATCATTTTCTCCTTAAATCATACTATTCTCTATCTAAATTAAATAAATCTTTTCTCACCTTAGCAAATATTTTTTGAGTTTTGAAAACAGTCTCAGAAATACACCAAATTGTCTTCAGCAGAAGAAAAAGGATGCACTCCAGAGGCTGCAGCTATTGAAAGCACAGAAATACAGATATTCATTTCACATATCTCTCATATTAGCCAATCATACCTCTTCCCTCACTTTTTTCAAATCAAAACCCTTCCCCCCTCTGCCCTCTCTGCCTTTTTTCCATAGCAACCACCTCCTGGAAGACCTCTCATGTTTGCAAATTCACACAACAATGTTTCAATTGAACTCTGAACTCTCAGTGCACCTGCGTATCCAGTGCAATCTTTCATTAAATGTTTCTTCCTTGACCATTCAAATTACATCTTTCAAAGAACACATCCATGCACCCTAACTTTCTGTTTTCAGAAATGGAAATGCACCAATCACTGCTAATGATTCATTAGCATTGGAAATCCACAGGTTTTTTTCTTCACAAACTCCTACTGTTTCAACTGCCCTTTCATTACCACACTTCATCTGACTGCAGAACAACCTTCTCCCACCATGTTTAAGGTCTGGATTGTTGGACATAGTTACATCCACTGGGCTCAAAGGTATGCTGAGAACAGAAATTTACCTAACCTCAATTTACAGGATGTGGAAATTAAGTGGTTGGGCCAAAGAGGATTAAAATGTCACCAATTGATACCATTGGTGAAAACCTTTATGCATTTGCCAAAACCTGACCTGTTAATAGTGCACTGTGGAGGTAATGATTTGGGCACTTTGACTGGGGTAGGTCTGGAAATGCTTTTAAAGGACACCTTTGAGCAATTAATGGCACTTTTTCCTCAAACTGCCTTGGTATATTCCAATATATGCCAAAGACAGAAATGGAGGTGGTCCAACCAATTTTGTCCACAAATTGAGAAAGCGAGGAAGCATGTAAACAAATCTGTTTCAGCTTTCATGAGAGACCATGGAATGGGCTCCTTGTACAACAATAACTTGCGTTACTACATGCAAGATATCTACTGAGGAGATGGAGTTCACTTCTCAGATGAGGGCAACAGAATTTTCATTCTGAATTTAAGACTGTGCATTGGTACCTACTTATAAGTACCTAAATGTACCATAAACCCAAAAGCTCTTCTCAGAGCTACCCTTCATCTGATCACACACAATTATTATTTTTTTTCTAACTTTTTTCTGTAATTTTCAACAAACTACGCTCAAAGAGCGCTATCCGGTACGCGAACTGGAAGCTAACCGCGCAAAATTTCAAAAAAAAAGTTTTTTCTTCGCACATATGGTCCTCCTCAGCCACCCTCAGAAAACCTAGGGGGTCAAAATACTTGTACCATGCCCCCTTCTACCCATTCAGAACATTATTTACCCTCCATTTTATACCTTAATTCGACCGAAACACAAAATGGTGGACTCCCGTTACGCTCCTAGTTCGCGGACCGGACCGCTTTCCTGGGAAGCGGTCCAAAAAAAAGGTGGGAAAGTAATTTACAGAAAAACGACTAGAGACACTCTCACCAAATATAGATTAGCTCATACTACATAACAATCCCTTTCATTCTCACAAATTTGATTGAAATTTCATTTAGCCATTTAGCCTGTAGACCTCTCTAAGTACCGTGAGGTAAATTACTTCACAAAACACATCAGAAGTGTTGGAATTGACAACCAATGAAAATGTTACTTTCATTTTCTACTTTTATTACCTGACATTTGATTGGTTATATACCTGAATATATATAAAGGAAGAGAAGAAAACACAGCCATTTTGACTGCTACTTCTTGTTGTACATCACATTTGAATAGCTACCAAACACCTCAACTTGTTTCTAAAGGTAAGTTGTTATTTTTAAAACTGAAGTATATTGTGCACTATAACTTAATATGGTAGACTTTTTCTGATAGATATATACTATCCCTCTGTAGTAGTTATGTATTTAGATAGACTTCTCTGTTATAGTTATGAATGGAGTTAGGCTTGTCTTGGTTAAATCACATACACTTTTTTATAGTCCTATTTCCACTCTGATACTATACACTGCCAAAAGAAAAATTCACTGATAAAAACTGCCTATCTAAAATTAATCCCAACAGTGCCCTATCTCTACTAATATATATTTTTTTAATCATAATTTCAGGCAAAATGGAAGGCGAGCAACAAGTTAAATTTTCAATTGTACTAGAGGAGAGCAGCCAAGAAAAAATTGATGATTTCATGGATCAAAGTAGAGACCAGGAACTACTGCAATGTGTTGAAGCAGTGGATAACCTGCTTCAAAATGAGAACATGTTACACCCTATATTCAATTTTGAAATTTCTGACACTGAAATGTTAGAAACTTTAATGGATTATGAAACACAATCAAAATAAAAAAAAAAACTTTAAAAATAAAGAAAACAAAAAAAAACAACAAAAACAACAAACAATTAACATATAGTATTTGAAAAGTGTATCATTCTATTATCCTTATAGTACGCTGCCCAGAACGCTTTCCGGTTCGCGTACTAGGCGCTCATCACGCAAAAAAAAAAATTATTTTTTTTTTTTACCCTGCTGGGCCCTTTTAAAACCTCCACATAAAACCTAGGGGGTCAACGAGGATCTACTATGCCCCCTTATGGTAATTTCCCCCTTTGTTTTGGCCTCCTCTTGTCTCTCGATCCTACCGAGAGACAAGATGGCGGCCGCTCCGGACTGTTTAGAATGTTGACAGACACCGGAGAACCAATCAGCTTCGCATCGCAAAGTTCCGATACGCGAAAAGTACGCGAACCGGATCGCTGCCCGGAGCGCTGTTACAGATATATATCTTACTTTGAACGTTAATTTCTCAAAATCCACTGAAGCACATATATTGAGACCTAGCAAAGGCACATCAGGCTAACAGTCCCTACAATTTTGCCAAGTTTCGTACAAATCCATTCAGCCGTTCGAGCTAAAAGTGAGTCCAACCGCCCTATGGAAATTAACATGGGAAAAACGCGTTTTGGGACCCCCCTTTTATCTCAGCCCCCCCTTGCCGAAACCCCCCCAAATTTCCAGGAGCTGCTCAGAAACAAAATGTGCCATTTTCCTGAAAATTTCAGCCAATTCCGTCCACAAACGCCAAATTTATTAGACATAGAATTTTCAGAAATCCCATAGGGAAAAAATCCTAACTATATATACCTACTGGCGACCGCCAGTAGGTAATATATATATATATATATATATATATATATATATATATATATATATATATATATATATATATACATATATATATATATATATATATATTACCTACTGGCGGTTGCCAGTAGGTATATATAGTTAGGATTTTTTCTCTATGGGATTTTTGAAAATTCTATGTCTAATAACTTTGGCGTTTGTGGACGGAATTGGCTGAAATTTTCAGGAAAATGGAACATTTTGTTCCTGAGCAGCCCCTGACAATTTGGGGGGGTTTCATCAAGGGGGGGCCTAGAAAAAAGGGGGGTCCCAAAACGCGTTTTTCCCATGTTCATTTCCATAGGGCGGTTGGCCTCACTTTTAGCTCGAACGGCTGAATGGATTTGCACGAAACTTGGCAAAATTGTAGGGACTGTTAGCCCGATGTGCCTTTGCTAGGTCTCAATATATGTGCTCCAGTGGATTTTGAGTAATTTAGGTTAAAAAAAAGATATATATCTGGGCGGAGCCTAACCACACATCTGATCTGATTGGCTGTCAGCACTTCATCCAAGAAGTGTTGGCAGCCATCTTGGGACCAATATACATGATAGCACCTCATTAAAAAGCATTGTAGTTAATAGAGGGTTTTAGGACTTTAGTTACATTATAAATCATTTGTTGATGGTACCATACTCGTTTTAGGAATTGTGGTGGGTTCTAAGGTGATTTTACCATGTGAAAAAACCTTCTGCTGTGATTTCATGAATATTGTTTGAAAGAAAACTAATATCTCATGATTTTCCCACAGTGGTTTGGAAGGGGATCTATAAGCTAAACTGAAAGCATATTTTCTGTAAATTCACATTATCTTTCTCAGTCATGTGAAAATGAAGTCTGACATTCTCAGTAAAACATGTACATCCAACAAGGACAGAGACTGTCAGTTGATTCCTTTGTGTTCTACTGCAGCCTCCTAGAGTGTTCTAAAGAATAACTAGAGCGCTAACAGTCCTACTTATTACAAAGGTATGGCACACCTGAAGCCATCTTGATTGGAATAAAGTGGTAACTCTTAAAACATTTAATTTAAAAAGAAACAACATGAGGGGGTATATTTTGCCATAGAAAGTATGATTAGTGCTGCAGAATGAAAAATTAGGGCACATTTTGAGTGACTTCTCAAATCCTTTTCTATTTCATTAAAACATTCTGACATGCAGTCTGCCAAAATGGCCACCAGAGACAAAAGAGCCCAAATGTAGCCCAAATATCACCCAGATGTAGCCCAAGTATAGCCCAATGACAGAATGTCTCAGAGTGTTCTAAAGAACAACTAGAGCGCTAACAGTCCTACTTATTACAAAGGTATGGCACACCTGAAGCCATCTTGATTGGAATAAAGTGGTAACTCTTAAAACATTTAATTTAAAAAGAAACAACATGAGGGGGTATATTTTGCCATAGAAAGTATGATTAGTGCTGCAGAATGAAAAATTAGGGCACATTTTGAGTGACTTCTCAAATCCTTTTCTATTTCATTAAAACATTCTGACATGCAGTCTCCCAAAATGGCCACCAGAGACAAAAGAGCCCAAATGTAGCCCAAATATCACCCAGATGTAGCCCAAGTATAGCCCAATGACAGAATGTCCCAGAGTGTTCTAAAGAACAACTAGAGCGCTAACAGTCCTACTTATTACAAAGGTATAGCACACCTGGAGCCATCGTGATGGGAATAAAGTGGTAACTCTTAAAACATTTAATTTAAAAAGGAACAAAATGAGGGGTATATTATGCAATAGAAGGTATTATTAGTGCTGCAGAAAGAAAAATTAGGGCACATTTTGAGTGACTTTTCAAATCCTCTTCTATTTCATTAAAAAATTCTGACATGCAGTCTCCCAAAATGGCCACCAGAGACAAAAGAGCCCAAATGTAGCCCAAATATCACCCAGATGTAGCCCAAGTATAGCCCAATGACAGAATGTCCCAGAGTGTTCTAAAGAACAACTAGAGCGCTAACAGTCCTACTTATTGCAAAGGTATGGCACACCTGAAGCCATCTTGATTGGAATAAAGTGGTAACTCTTAAAACATTTAATTTAAAAAGGAACAAAATGAGGGGGTATATTTTGCCATATGAATTATGATTAGTGCTGCAGAAAGAAAAATTAGGGCACATTTTGAGTGACTTCTCAAACCCTCTTCAATTTCATTAAAAAATTCTGACATACAGTCTCCCAAGATGGCCACCAGAGACAAAAGAGCCTAAATGTAGACCAAATATCACCCAGATGTACCCCAAGTATAGCCCAATGACAGAATGTCCCAGAGTGTTCTAAAGAACAACTAGAGCGCTAACAGTCTTACTTATGACAAAAGTATGGCACACCAGAAGCCATCTTGATTGGAATGAAGTGGTAAGTCTGAAAACACTCAATTTAAAAAGGAACAACATGAGGGGGTTAATTTTGCCATAGAAAGTATGATTAGTGCTTCAGAAAGAAACATTAGGGATCATTTTGAGTGACTTCTCAAATCCTCTTCTATTTCATTAAAAAAATTCTGACATGCAGACTGAAACATGCACTTTGAATACCAGCAGCAGACGTCCCTGGTGAGCAGTAGCTTTACTACAGTGATCTAATGTGCAACTAGAGTGCTAACATTCAGAATTTATGGCAAATGTGTGACACATCTGAATGCCTTCTTGATGGAACCAAAGTAAACAAGCATTGAAAATGCAATAGATCTCGCCCTCGTTTAAGTTAAAGCCATTCTGTTTGTAATGAGGTGGCTTTTTAGCTTTGCTTTTATTAGTGTTTTTTCAACTTTCATGTAAATAACATGCATCTGTATGCATATAAGTATATGTATGCATGCATTTATGTTTGTATTTATATAGATATACAGATGATATATGTTTATATATGTATGTATATATATATATATATTCACTGAAAAAACCATAGGCTATAGACCATATATAGTTAGGAATTAGCATTTACAAAACCTTGAAAATTCACTGAAAAAACCATAGGTTATAGACCATATATAGTTAGGAATTAGCATTTACAAAACCTTGAAAATTCACTGAAAAAACCATAGGTTATAGACCATATATAGTTAGGAATTCGCATTTACAAAACCTTATTTTACTCACACAAAACCATTGAAATTCCATATATAGTGAGTTGCACTAACTATATATCGCGCACCCGCAATCCACTGCTGATGATGTCACATATTACATCATTCATGACATGGTCAGTGACATCACTGATGACATCACTGATGACATCTCAAATGACATCACTGATGACATCTCAAATGACATCACTGATGACACCACTGATGACATCTAATTTGACATTACTGATCACATCACTGATGATATCATTCATGTGATAATACGATGAACCTCTTCAGACTCTAATATAACCTGAGATACAATCAGTGTAAACAGACACTCACAGACTGTCACTCATCCATGGAGTTACTCACACACCTAGTCAGTCATGCAAAGAATCAATCACACCTCCATTTCCTCAACTATACAGTTATACAAACCTTACTTATTCAAACATATACTAACACATATTTACTCTCTTATACAATCCTTGATACAAGTTCACAATGATCCATACAGCCACTCACACATTCACTGGCTCTTATGCACAGTTATTTATATATGTCAACTCTCACATGTACTGTGTTTTACATATGTACTTACTTTGACATGTAGCACTGAGATATCCATTCACTCACCAATACACTCATGCACACAGTCAACCGCCCATACAGCTGTTTCCACATGCACTTTTGAAACCATACAACTAGTGAATCAACTGCTCACACATCTATGCACAGAGTCATACACCTCCCAGCCACCCACACACACACTCAGTCTCCCATACAAATACTTGGGCAACCAATCAATAACCCATATAGTTACTCATATAGCTACTTATCAACACATGCAACAGTTTACAGAACAACAGACATAATGATGCACAAATTAAGACAGTTTAGTCACTAACCCATGCACTCAGTGAGACACATTTAATCACTCACTCATACAGTCAGTCATGCACCTACTAAATCCTTCATCCAGACACTTATACATCCACTCATTCTTCAATATGTAAGACATATTTTAACTTTACAGAAACATACAGTCACTGGATGTTGTCATCAGTGATGTCATCAGTGATGTAATTTGAGATGTCATCAGTGATGTCATCAGTGATGTCACTGACCATGTCATGAATGATGTAATATGTGACATCATCAGCAGTGGATTGCGGGTGCGCGATATATAGTTAGTGCAACTAACTATATATGGAATTTCAATGGCTTTGTGTGAGTAAAATAAGGTTTTGTAAATGCGAATTCCTAACTATATATGGTCTATAACCTATGGTTTTTTCAGTGAATATATATATATATATATATATTTGTTCCACAGTGTACTATACATTATGGAAGAAAAACCGTATTTAATGTACATAAACCTATTAGGTATCCCCTCTAGGGGAATCAGCTGAGTAGTTTCTAAATCCATATTGGTTCCATCAAGACAGCAACACTTTCTACGAAGTGTGCTAGGAGCAGGCATTCCAAAAATATTACAATGCGATATAATATAATCAAAAACGTATTTATCCTGAGATGTATCCAAAAGTAGAGACAAATCTCCACATTACCTGCCTTTATTTGCTGCAGAAAACAAACAAACCAAAATCTTGGCCAAGTTATACAAAAGTGTTGCATCGCGACCTTACCATACAGAGTCTCCAGCTTCCAACTGCCAAGTTCTGAATCGACCTAATGGTCAATTTGAGATGAACGCCAAAGTGATCTCAGTCAAGGACCGGTCACCACCTGGAGGTTCAAATTGGGAAAATCAGAAAAGCACTTTGGTCTGCAAAGACAAGGGTCTCATTGTGTAGTATACATCCTCAGCGAGATTCCAAACCTCTGTTGAGACTACTCTTTTGGGTGAACCCGTCTCCTGATGAGCCCCATGACGGGCGCCAATTTATGGGGGTGAGCTTTTTGGAGGCTCACCGGTGCAGGAGTTTGCCCTTCTTTGTGTACTGGTCCTTAGGACAGACAAAATAGAGATTGGCACGGAAGCAGTAATATCAAAGAAATAGATGTATTATCCTCTCATGAGGGAGACTACGTCAATACGGTACCCTCAGGCCACTGTATGAGGTAGTCCAAGGGGTACAGAAACCATGGGCCTTTTATGGCCAGTTGCTAGCTGAGTAAGCATGAAGACTCAAAAAGAGGCGGTATAAGTATACACATGAATAGCTATTACACATATATGGACAACTGGAAAGAACTTAGTCAACAAGGTAGGAGGAGTAACAGAGTTTCTGAAATTAGTTAACATAGCCTAACAGTTACTTTAAGAGCAGGTGCATTCTAGCAGCTACAGGCCTTTCTGAGCATTTGCTGTGCTCTGGCTCAGTGCTGAAGGAGTTAACTATAGATGATGACTCCGGCGTAATAGAGAAGCAGGCAACAGTGAAGACGGGGAAGCACATGGCCAGCACATGGCTAACTAAAATGGCTGCCACAAACAAAATGGCTTCAACTCATGCCAACAGCGATTTCTGCTAGTTTCCACAATACCCCTGGAACCACCTTTGTATGTCATCCCCCTTCTTGAATTCCTTGCCTACATTCTTGGGGATGTGCACAATTCTGTCTGACTACCCTGACAAATTGCTGTCACCATCTGAGCTAGTTTTACTCCTCTGATCCAGCTCCTTTATCCTGATATCATGGTCTAGAATCATGCTTTTCTCCTCCATGGCTAACTTAAGCTTCTCCAGTTCCATAGCAACACTGGTTTAAAGGGTGCCCCGTCCCAAAAGCACATCCACCCTTGGAATAGGCTCTTCTGCCTCCATGCCAAGATCCCCAGACAGCTCACTAGCATGTGTGGCTGCTACCCAGGCCCTCAGCGCCTTTTGTAGCTCCTCTTTTCTGGTGAGGCTCCCAATTTGGACTTTTTTGCAGATCGCCTTCAATTCCTTCACATTGTAGGTTTCTAAGCTCTCCTCCTCAAAGGCCACTTCAAAGGATGCAGCAGATGATGCAATTGATTCAGGTATGCTGAACTGGAAAGTTCAAGTTCAAGATCAATGGAAAGGCAAAAATAGACCAAAAAACAGTATGTGGTGTTGTATGTCTTTTTAGATACCGTATTAAGGTTTCCCAATTTACGCCCTTATATAGGCACAATTCGCATTGCCCGTATTTAGGCATAGAAATCCAACCCTTATTTAGGCATTATCCATGCTAACCAAATACAGACATTGCCACCTACATCCATCCATCCACGTCACACTGAGTTCTTGGAAAACCAGACTTTAAAGCCTTTAGGACTTCCCCTTGCTTGGATTATTGATTTCTCCAAGAACTCATTTATTATGCATGAACATTTATTCCTTAGGGGTTCATTCATGATGTTTCTCTGCCCGACTTTTACGTCAATACTGGCATTCCTAAACCCCTTCAAGGTATAAATACATCTTCACTTGCCATGGCACGGCACGGCTACCTACCGACTGCATGACTACATACTTGCATGGCTCGGCTGCGGCTTGCCACGGCAAGTTCGGAAGGAATTTGTGTCCCCGCCTTAAGCACTGACCAGACGCTGTCATCCTACTTGCATAGAATCCAACTCCAGTGTTTCTGACTCCCCTTGCAGGGTGTTCGAGATCG
The DNA here is from genome assembly GCF_964263255.1 of Lissotriton vulgaris. Classification (NCBI taxonomy): domain Eukaryota; kingdom Metazoa; phylum Chordata; class Amphibia; order Caudata; family Salamandridae; genus Lissotriton; species Lissotriton vulgaris. The sequence goes on from NC_141695.1 coordinate 1,413,755,794, forward strand.
AGACCCGGAAAGAAATTCCAACCTCTCTCATTCTAAGGTATGGGAGCAGACTAGAACCTAGAGGGACTCTTGGCAACACTGGCAAAACTAAACTATAGCTAGCTGTACTTTAGAAAAACAGCACCTACTTCTTACCTCGTAATACACTTAGGTTAGGTACACTGGGGTAGAACTAGCTAGAAGCACCAGATGAGTATTCACATTTTAGCCTGTGTTATTTATGTATGTATTTTTATGAATATATGTCATAGCTACAAACCATGCTATTGCAGTATTATCTAATCTTTCTGCTAATGCTGTACGTATTATACTTCGCATTCTGTCCTACAAGTGTATCAGTTCATATCTCTTGTACGAGAAATAAGACTGTTCAATAAACCCTTTTTATTGAAACACCCGTCTACATATTTCTGTGTAAACTCTGTAGAAGCGAAGCATGCACGATTGACTGAGTGAAACGGTTATCTATTGTTTCCACGATCGAAAGACTATTCCGATTTTAAGGGAAACAAAGTTGTCATGTTTATGCGGTTGTCAGAAACTAATCCCTTCTTGTTTATTCGAAAAGGGTCTAGTGACCTCTGAGTTAGCTGGCACACACACAAGTAATTAAGTTTAATATACTCGATAGAGGCATACTGACCTGAGTCCTATGCCACAACTATAGTGTATATTATTCCAATGCACAGAGCCTATCAGGGATATAGGAACTACACTACATGGCGCCCAACGGTTTGGTAAGGCACTAATTTAACGCTAGATACTCACGTAACTCAGTCGTGCTTTTCTCAGAGACCCCTACTCATAAAACTCCATAAAACATCTGGAGTGGGTAGGGCTAATATTCGCCATAGCGGAGTACTACGAAAATCCTATGTATTAGCTGTTTGGTTCGTTCAACGTTGAAGGATACAGTGTTCCAAAATATTGTCCACCTTATCTTTGTTTCCTTGAAACTTGCTCTGAAGTTTTCATTAAACAATGTCCCAAAAGGGGGAGAATAATACCATGACCGGTGCGGCTGCGGCTAATCCAGTCGTAGCAGCTTTTAATTAAACAGGTTTTAATGATAGTGATGCAGATGAGATTCCTATCCATCCAAATTTAAGGAAAGCCATCAGTTTAAAACTTATAAAACATGGTCTAACACCTAGAGGTGGTAGAGCAGTTTTTGTGATAGAGGCACATGAATCTCACCAGACAGAGGTATTCTACTCATGGATAGTAATCTCTGAATCACATTCAGTAACACAATTGTTTCACTTCTACAAAAAAGATGAACCACCTGAGGAATATATTCCTTTCGAGGATGCTGAAATTCCACTCACAGACCAGGAGCATCAGCTCTGGTATAAAGGCACCCTAAAACATTTGAATCACATTACCAGGCTTGGTCCACTAGGTAGACCAGGAGCAACATGGCCGATTGTAGCCGGCTACACACCTCATCCTGACATCGAAGTAATGTCAGATGAGGAATTATTTACTCAATTAAAATAGTTAATAAAAATTTACAGACAATTAGTCCAATATGTAATGCAGACTTTTACAGTCCAACCGCCATTAACCATTCCAAAGCAAACCCCTCACCAGGTTAATACTCTAAACATTACTCCACAGATGTTACACGCAGTCATGGGTAAAATGCCCACAAAACATGAACAAATTCCATTCTGGATAGCTCAAAAAATTACTCAAATCGAAGCGGTATTTCCTAATGCCAGCCCTTATGAGAAACACGGAATTCTAACAATCTGTATACCAATGGGGATAACACCACATCTGGAAGACTGCACCACTTGGGGCACATTCTTTGCTGCCATCTACACTAAAACACATGGTGTTCCGTCTATTGCGGTAATACCTGATGTCCTGAAACAAATTCAAAACGAATACGGGGCAGAGCCTGCTCTGAATTTAGGTATGAAGTTACTGAAACATTTCGACCAGGTCTCAACAATACTATTATTCTAATATTAAAGGAGAAGCAGCATCAGTGGCAATCCACCAGAAATTAAGGGAATTTGATGTAGCAGATCATCTACACGAACTACCCAGAATAATTGAAAAATCCTATGAAGAATTAGGCAGAGACAGTTTGGGTGGGAAACCAGTTAAACCACAACTGTCTGGAGGTCCTGAAAAGGACTCTATTAAACAAAATCCTACATCGTCTAAAAAGAAGTGGTAAAATATCAAACAACATTCAAAATAGAAACGTTCTCAATCCCGAGGTAGGGCTCCTCAAAAGGAATCAAGGGCACGTCACTTCTCTCTGATCCCCTACCCCTTATCAACACTTTGATTAGGCAGTGTTGGAGTGTTAAGTCACTCATCTCTGCCCCCTCATATTTCTGCAATACAAACCACGAGACCAGGACCTGTCACCTAATGTTATTCAGAAGTATGGACCCCATTTCACAAAAAAATCTGCAACATCTCACCTTGTCAGTACCGAACCCAAGAACACAAAACCCGAATGCCAGACTTCCGTTCAAAAAATTATCAAAAGCTTTACTGATGCCCGAGTATATCGCATCATACATTTAAAAATAGAATATTCTTTAAAAAAAAAATATAGGCGCAGATCTCGTATGTGCCGTGTCAAAATCATATGCTGCAGGTTGTTGTGAAAAAAGCTTGTCAATGAATTAATTTGTTCAGTTTTAAGGACAAATGTTGTAATGTTAAAATCCACAGGTTATTTGTTGTAAAAATGAGAGGATAAGCAGGCACCATCTAAGAATAAATTATCAAAAAAAATGGGTAACGAACAATTTAAAAAATATTTTGATGAAGTAATGTTATTACAATAGTGCCACCTATTGGCCAGTCACGAGGTGTTTCATTTCGTGATTTAGGAAGTCATTGTAAAAAAAGGTAGCGGTTTAGAATAGCTCGTTGTTTAGCTTTAGTGGTTCAGGAAGTTGTGGTTTAGGCAGTAATTGTTTAGACATACATCCATGTTGGACAGTGCAGCAGAAGAAACAATAGCTCGCCAGAACCTGAAGGAACTTCTGGAGGCAATGGACTTGAATGAGTACACCAGGGTTAGTTCTCCACAAACGTTATATGAAATAACCCTCCGGATGGAGGGAGACATACCAAGAAAGTAAAAGCACTCTTTTGGGAGAGACTTTCAGAGGGTTACGATATACTTATTGCAGAACAGGACTGGCCACCAGAATTTGTCTGGGAGTGCCCACATGGCGAAGCCATCATTAAGCCAGCCTTCTCCAACCATGTTCCAGTACATTTAAAATCTACTTATGCCAGGAAATGGGCAGTTGCCCAGGCCCCAGCATTATACAAAAATCATGTAGGATGGGTTGAGGACTCACCTCATTATAAGATCCAGTTAAAAAATCAACCTACTGCACAAAGGCAGTACCCAATTAAGCAAGAGCTAAAAAAACAGGTCAGGGAGATCTTAGATCAACTTGAATACCAAGGGGTGATTGAAACATGAACCTCAATTAACAATCCTTTGTTTCCTGTTTCCAAACCAGACAATACATATTGTCTAGTTTTGGATTATAGACACCTAAACTCTTGTTGTAAAACATTTGCGGTGCAAAATGCACACAGTACAGCATTAATGAATAACATTGTGCGTAAAAAGTATAAAATCACATTAGATATTTCTAACGGTTTCTTTTCTCAAAACTTTGCAGCTGAAGGCAGGTATTTGACAGCGTTCTCAATAATAGGGACCGAGCGTGACTTCTGTCGACTCCCTCAAGGGTTCAAGAACAGCCCGGGGTTATTCTCATCAAGAGTAACAGAGGTACTTCAAATTTATGATGACGAGGCATTGTCATATGTCGATGACATCTATCTGACAGACAATGACCTGGATATACACTTGAACAGGGTGAACACCATTATATTGGGCTTCGCCTCTGAGGGTTATAAACTCAATTTTAAATAATCAAGAATTGCCGATCTAAATATCCTTTTCCTAGGATATGAACTATCAAGTGAAGGCAAAAGCCTGGCAGCCAACTTTTTAGAAAAGTGTGCGCTGCTCCAACCTCCAAAAACGCTGAAAAACTTGCAGTTGATTCTAGGCTTCCTGAATTTTGGAAGAACTTACATTGTAAACAATGCAGAAAGGGTTAAACCTCTCTACGAATTAATCAAACCTGATTTTAAAATCACACATTGGACACAGAAACACACAGATATCCTGCGTTCACTTCAAGCTGACATGTCAGCAACAAAACACTTACAAACACGCGTGAACTTATGCAACTTAGTGAACCAAATCATTCCGGGTCAATACAGAGTCACCTACTTAACTTTTAACGAAGGTGAAAAAGTACCAATTGCTACAAATCACATTTGTACACACAAGCAGAAATAAAATTTATATCAACAGAAAAAATTCTGACAGCAGTTCAAACCGCTGTAGCAAAAGAAAGAGCCCTAGCTCAGGGAAAACGCATTATGGTCGTAACTCCTGTACCAGCCTTAGAGGCAGTTACAAAGCAAGCATTCCGAATGCAAAAGCTTTACATTCAAGATGGATACAATGGGTTTATTCACTTGCTGCAACAGATGTTGAATATGTTTTTGATCTTTATTTGAAAACACAAGCATTCCTGCAATACGAACCTGTCCTCTGCCTACTGAGATTCTCCCTCTTGACCAGTACTAATTTATAATTTATACTGATGATCTGCACAACCCGCTACAGGGGGTAAGCAAGCTTACCGTGCAGCGTGCGCAATTGTTAAAGGTCATATGCACGATTGCAAATTCCGACCGATGATCACAAAAACACAATCTCTAGGAGATTGTACAGCTCAGCGAGCTGAACTACAAGTATTCAAAATGGCACTTGAAAATACGGATTGCGAATTCCCCACACTCATAGTGTGCAATTCTTTTTACTGTGTTCAATCATATAATGAAAATTTACAGAATTGGCTTCAAAATGGTTTCAAAGATGCAAAAGGCGGCACAATCAAACACAAAATGCTTTGGGAACAAGTAGTTCAGCTGTGAAATGGACTACAAAACACTCACGTGATACACACACTGAGTCATCAATGTGATGGCGTTCACGTTGAAGGGAATTAATTGGCTGATGAAGCTGTAAAGGGGGCTGTGCAAACGGCTTCTGTAGCTGTGACGAGAATAGACAGTGAAATAATACTGGCTGTTAATGCTTCAAGCAAAGGCAGCGGTGGAGCGTTACCTAAAAGGTTTGCACTCAAATACTCATATACAATTGATGCGAACAATGTTCCGTTTGCTTGAATCCCTGGAGTGGGGATAGGGTAATACCAAACATGGAACATAGATTAGGATTAATCCTAGCAGCACATGAGGGGATCGCCTCTGCACATGCAGGTGTTTCCGTCACAGTATCATTATTAAAACAGAGATACTGGTGGTCAGGAATTAGGAAACAGACCAGAAACTATGTTTTGGACAGTGAAATATGCCAGAAGATGAAAGTCTCTACTGTGAAACGTCATGCGCAAATGCCCCTGTTAATCTCAGATAAACCATTACCGTGTGTTTACCTGGACCACTGCGATCCCTTTCAAAGGGATAGTACCTATAAATATATCATGGTCGCAGTGGATTCGTGTTCAAGGTTCCTATGGATGTGGCCTCAGCGCTCGGCTGACGCTCAAACTGTTATAAAAGATTTGCAAGTCTTTATCGGCACATGCGCAATTGGCACACTACACTCTGACCAGGGTCCTGCGTTTAGCTCTCGAGCTTACAAAGAGGCTGTAGCCAGTTTGTGCGTAGCATTGCGGTATTCTTCTCCATTCCATCCTGAGGGAAATTCTGGTGTTGAAAGAAAAAACCGGGACATAAAGCAGTCTATAACAGCTAGGGTATTAGGTTTGGGTGATGGGTGGGTCAAACATCTTTATGGGGTCCAACGCTCATTAAATAATTTGCCAAGAAGTTCTCTAGGGGGTGTCACTCCATATGAGGTCCTATTTGGGACTAGAATGTTGGTACCGGACCTTGACATGAAAGGCACAGTGGTGGAAAATAAAGAATTTGATATCAAAGATAGTTTGGCTGTTTTACAGGTCTTAAATGCACTAAGATTGAAACAAAGCAACGCGTTCCAAACACCACTGGGGAAAAAACAGCCATCCCAGCAAAGTCTGTCTGGATCCCAAAGCTTGGTGATCTGGTCAGAGAAAAGATCGCGGACAAGAAGGAATTTGGGCCTTCTTAAAGACAACCAGTACCTGTCCTAGCAATCCACGGATCAAGAACAGATTGCCGCCCCTTGCTGGTAAAAAGGAGAAAAGATTTGTGTCCATCGACCTGATCACACCACACTATGTGGCCGATACTAAGCAGTAGGCCAAGTGGACTCTGAAATGTAGCAGACGCACTCCTCTAGCTACAATCTAAGAGGTTCAAACTGAAATACTCATCACCTTTGAAGATTCTACAGTGAGAAATGAAGGACTAAGCAACAAAGCTATGGGACTCCTTCCTCTTGAAACCCAAATAACAGTTCGTCCTGATACACCGGTCTACAACGAAGTAACAAGTGATCAACTGGTTCCAGTGAATTCAACGAATCCTGATGCAATTCCAACCATTGACAGAACTGCCTCTGGCTATTTCATTAACTTTGATACGTTTTCTGAGGATCCTAGAGAACCTGAACCAACGCCAGTACAAAGACCTTTCAAAGAACAAGCAACAGATTGTTTTCATCTCCTGAAAAATACTTATCTGGTTTCACCATGGATTGAACTATGGATTGTTTTGGGAATATTCTTCTTTCTACTTTGGTTAGCTCTGGTAATAACTCTGGGTATGCTGATAAATGGAAGATATATTCAACACACAATGGATCACCCACAGTGCCGACGAACTAGCACCCTTGAAAAACCATCAAATCATCAAATCAAGCAAGGTAGCAAAAAAGCCCCATGGTTCAACGACGACCTTAAGCAATCCAAAAAGCTCTGTCGTACCCTTGAGAAAGCCTGGAGAAAAAACCCAACCACTGACAACCTGGCCTCCTTCAAGAACGCCACCCGCAAACACCACCAACTCATCCGATCCACCAAGAAATCAGCATTCAAGGCTCGACTTGACAACAACGCCCAAAACAGCAAGGAATTATTCAACATCGTCAAAGAATTTACCAACCCCCACCGCCGGCACCAACAACATCACTCCCTCCCAAGGCCTCTGCGACTCTCTATCCTCATTCTTCCACAACAAAATCGCTGACATACATAACAGCTTCAAAAACCACTCTGAAGACCAGCCCACTTCACCCACCCCCGAACCAACACCGCACTCTAACAACCTTTATGCCTGGAACCCAATCACCACCGAAGACACCATCCGCCTGATGAACTCCATCCACTCAGGATCGCCAACCGACCCATGTCCCCACCACATTTTCAACAAAGCAGACTCGATCATTGCACCCCATCTCCGCGATGTCATCAACTGTTCCTTCAACTCCGCTACCTTCCCGGAAAGCTGGAAACATGCCGAACTCAGCGCCCTTCTGAAGAAACCCACAGCAGACCCCAATGAACTTAAGAACTACCGCCCCATCTCGCTCCTCCCATTCCCTGCCAAAGTCATTGAGAAAGCCATCAACAGCCAGCTCGCCGCCTTCCTTGAATCCAACAAATCCCTCGACCCCTCACAGTCCGGCTTCCGAGCCAAACACAGCACCGAGACCGCCCTCATCGCAGCAACAGACGACATCCGAACACTACTGGACAACAGAGAAACAGTTGCCCTCATCCTACTTGACCTCTCCGCAGCCTTCGACACAGTCTGTCATAGCACCCTCATACAACGCCTTAGCAACGTCGGAATACAAGGAGAAGCATTGGACTGGATCTTCTCGTTCCTCGCCGGAAGAACCCAGAGAGTCCGCCTCCCCCCTTTTAGATCAGAGGCCACCAAAGTCCTCTGCGGCGTAGCACAAGGATCATCACTCAGTCCCACTCTCTTCAACGTATACATGAGTCCCCTCGCATCCATCGCGCGCCAACACAACCTCAACATCATCTCCTACGCAGACGACACCCAGCTGATCCTCTCCCTCACCAAAGACCCTAACACCGCCAAAACCAACCTACACAAAGGAATGAAAGAAGTAGCCGACTGGATGAAGACCAGCCTTTTAAAACTGAACTCGGACAAAACGGAAGTCCTCATCTTAGGCTCATCCCCTCTGCCTGGGATGACTCTTGGTGGCCACCAGCCCTGGGAACCGCACCCATACCTACGGATCACGCACGCAACCTGGGCTTCATCCTGGACTCCTCCCTCTTGATGACCAGACAAGCCAATGCCGTCTCATCATCCTGCTTCAACATTCTACGCATGCTCAAAAAAGTCTTCCGTTGGATCCCCACCGAAACAAGAAAGACGGTCACCCACGCACTGGTCACCAGCTGACTGGATTATGGAAACACCCTTTACGCCGGAACCACAGCCAAACTACAGAAAAAACTTCAACGCATCCAAAACGCCTCAGCCAGACTCATATTGGACATCCCTCGTCAAGCTCACATTTCCGGTCACCTGAAAGATCTCCACTGGCTCCCCGTCAACAAGAGAATAACGTTCCGTCTCCTCACCCACGCACACAAAGCCCTCTACGACCTAGGACCCGAATGCCTCAACACGAGACTGTCCTTCTACATCCCCCACCCGCACACTACGATCATCCAATCAAGCCCTCGCCGCAATTCCGCGCATCCACAGATCCACCATGGGGGGAAGATCCTTCTCCTACTTAGCGGCCAAGACCTGGAACTCTCTCCCCACCCACCTCCGCCTTACTCAGAATCACCTCTCCTTCAGAAAGCAACTAAAAACTTGGATATTCGACAAGTAAAAGCACCCACCCCCCAAGCGCCTTGAGACCCTCTGGGTGAGTAGTGCGCTATATAAATCTCTGAACTTCAACTTGAACTATGGACACAGCAAGTAAAAGAGTGAACTTACTTCTCCAGCCACACAAATCATCCCATCGTGAAGGAATTGACTTGTCAACAGTGAACATCACAGATGGTATAGTTTGGGACAAAACTGATTATGACATTTTTTGCCCGTCTGAACTCTTGAAGATTCCACAACTGTTTAAAATTTCATTAAGTGACTTTATTACCTCTAGTACCTTTTCTGATGATTGGGACTTCGATATGGTCACTAACATGATGTCTAATCTAGAAAGGTCTGCAGTATTCACAAATCATGAATATTTGGAGGGTTCATCAGATTATGAACAAATGTATTCTTATAACCACTATGGTCATCACTTCTTGCAGAGAACTGCATCACCTAGAAATGTATTTTTGTATAACCAATGGGAAGATTGTCCTACACCTCCAAAGGGTAGCTCAAAAACTTTTGCAAAGAAATTTCCATATTTTTTAGGTTTTAACTTGTCAAATCCAGAAAAGTTTTTTCTTTAAAAATGTGAACACAGGAATGAAAAATATGCTACCCAATGCAAAACAGATTTATTCTGCAGCCTTTATTGCCCTACTGTGTAGACAGGGTTTCGACTTTTGGAAAGACAACATTGAGACAAAATCTGTCTGGGGTAAAAAAGATTGGCAAGTGCCGGGGGTAGAAGCTTTGTTTAGAGCCTGTATCATCCCTGAGCAAATTATGTTTTTGAATGACACTGTCCAACAAATCTCTTGTCTTGGGATAGCCAGGATCATAGATATGAACACTCCGTCCATACCTGCAAGTAATAGCACTTCACAGGTGGAAGTCGCCATACGTACTATTTTGCATCACAACAGATCAGATCCAGATTGGAAAAAATAGTTGCTCTGGCCCACAGACACAAACAGCTGTCAAGATCGATTCCTGAACAAAATGCAGGGTTTCACTATCAATAGGCCAGACCCACTATATGTTCAAAGACAGCATCCTGGGGTAGTAACAAAATACAGTGTAGGGAAATGTTGCCTTGATTGGCTACAGAAAGCTACACTAGAGGATGTGAAGCAACACTTAACTTTACTTCAAGAAGGCGCAGACCATAGGGAATTCTTGCTAGGTCCAAGAAAACCGTGTCAAAAACGTTTCATATATGCCGGTATGTACGCTGCTTATAATGAAATATGGAAGGTTACCCAAGCAGAAACTGCAGAAAGAATAAGAGAAATTGATCGTATTAATTTAGTGAAATCTCTTGCTTTAGTAGACAATGGGTTAACTACTCTGTCGTCCAGGATATATTCATTGGACAGCATAGTATCCTCTGCCATAGACATTATGGAACAAGACTTGGTCATGCTGCAACATGGTCAGTCTCAACTACGTTCTATCATGCTATTAGGCTGGACGCTTGCGTGCAGGCTATGTGCCTTGGCATTTAATTAACACTACGTCACTGTTTTCAGAATTCAATCTCGCTGATAAACAGATCAAACTGGCACAAAGGGAAGCAGACTATACGGTGCTGAGCATTGAAAAACTGGAAAAATTACCATTCATGGTGGCAGTAAAACCAGCTACTGAGTGGATCATACATGGTAAAATGACTCTGCCTATTACAACTTTCCATTTTCAGTATTGCCTAAAACATATGCCAGCAGGCAAATATGAAAGGTTGGGTAAAGGATACATCAAGACATCCTGGGATTTACCTTACACACACAGATGTTGGAGTGGGTGCGCAACGTTTCCAACGCGCGCGTTACCACGACCTACCATTACCACGCGGTTGTAACAACGAAAGTTGTTACAACGCATTGCGCTGGGGGGCGCTCGAGGATAGTAAATCATTTAATTTACTATCCCAACACCTTCCCTACTATCCACGGGGACTGGTGTTGGAATAGTAAATTAAATGTTTTAAATTCGCGCCCCCCCCAACGCAAGTCTACAACCGCGTTGTAATGGTAGGTCATTGTAATGCACGCGTGGTAACGACATATATCCGTTGGAGTGGGGGGTGTGAAGTGTTTCTTAGCGGTACAAAGTGTGAAAACGCACTAAGCGGTTCTCTCCTATGCCAGGGTATTAATTTACACGGGGCCTGTAATGGTTCCACTTCAAAATTATCCTGCCACCTGCAAGGTTCACCGACTGCAGTGATTAATCCAATTTTTGGACAACTTTCAAATGGAAGTTACCTCATGTTCAATGATCACAGCTGCTGTGGCATGTTACCAGGTATCGCATATCTAGTAACGGTTACATCCAGGGTCACTTGCTGTAGGCAAGTCTTGTTCCCCCAAATAGAGACAGCCAGGGAGTCACATTTATGGCCTTCACTGAACATCTCTTGTATACAAATTGATACTCTAAGCAGAATGAAAGCCATTCTTTTACAACAAACAGTGCCTCTGACCTCGGCCAAAGAAACCTATGATCTACAAGTCGCAAGGACTTCAGCCGAGATACCAGCCCTTTTGAATACCAACTGCCCTAATTCTCGAAATGTTGGAACGTATCTTAAACATGTCTGATACGAGCGGTATTGTACATGTATTTAAGAACGTGTGTTCAGGACTGTTAGCACCTTTCCAAGCAGTCCTCAGAATAATTCCCAACTTTGTGCACTCTGTGTTTAGGGGACTGCCACTACTTTTAGCACTTGTTGCAGGGTTCCTATTTTTTCTCCTACTGCTTCGATATGACAAGCCAAATCACTAGAGTCACTCCAAGCACCATAGAGAGAGCTCTATTGGAGATGAAGTCTCATGAGCGCATTGTCCAAATTTTAAGTTTACCTCGTCTACAAGAATTAAATACCACATGGTTTCTGTCATTCAGACCAATCTTGCAAGATTGCATTTTACCTGTTCTACGCTTCCTGCTATGAGGTGAAGAATGCGTGCTAGACATCTGTCTAACACTCCCATCAGTCATGACTACGGATATCGATACTCTGCTGGACCCGGTAACGGCCCATGCTGTGTGTTGTCCCCAGCGGCTACCAATCCTGATGACGGCATTCATTGAGATCTCACAGACGCAAATTGCTACTGCTGAGGTACGAGAGGAAACACCAGGCACGCAGGTAACATCTGATACGAACATTGCTGATGCGACCAATGTTGAAGGCGATGCTTCTCACCTATGTGCGGTTAGTCTTCTTAACGAGGTAATCCAACTTTCACCTACAACAGTGGACCACTTTTTGTCTATAGGATTAGATTTCATGTTTTCTCCATTCCCAAACACTGACTTTTGATTCAGCACACAGTGTAACGGGAAGACTCTGAATTTGGCCTTCATTTTTCAAAACAAAGACTGAACTTGGAACTTTTTCCTGTGTTTATTTTTTTTCTCCAAATTTGTATTTTTCTTTTTTGGCAAAGTAATCTGCTTACAGTAGAACTATTCATAGAGAACAGAATTATTTGAAACACTTTCAGAGACAATATGTCACCTTGTTAATAACAATTGTTTCATGTAACTTGACATGAAATGGTTTTGACTTTTATCTTCTGTATTTACGAGCCATTTCATCAGGAGTATATACATATATGTATGTTCATTCATTTAGCATTCGATGCCAACTTATGCTTAGAATGAAACATTGCTTTAATATGTACAGCACCATTGCATTTTTATGCATAGCAACAGTTTTAATGCATTTTTTACAATGTATTTTAAACATATTTTTAGCAATTCATGTTTAGCTATATTTTAGATATGTTTAGAATTTAGTAATGTCGTTCATACGAAACTGGAGTGGGTGTTGTGTCTAGTTTTAGATACCGTATATAGGTTTCCTGATTTACGCCCTTTTATAGGCACAATTCGCATTGCCTGTATTTAGGCATAGAAATCCAACCCTTATTTAGGCATTATCCATGCTAACCAAATACAGGCATGGCCACCTATATCCGTCCATCCACGTCACAACGAGTTTTTGGAAAACCAGACTCTTAAGCCTTTAGGACTTCCCCTTGCTTGGATTATTGATTTCTCCAAGAACTCATTTATTATGCATGAACATCTCTTCCTTAGGGGTTCATTCATGATGTTCCTCTGCCCGACTTTTATGTCAATACTGGCATTCCTAAACACCTTCAAGGTATAAATATACCTTCACTTGCCATGGCACGGCACGGCTGCCTACCGACTGCATGACTGCATACTTGCACAGCTCGGCTACGGCTCGCCACGGCAAGTTCGGAAGGAATTATAGTCCCCGCCTGACGAACTGACCAGACGCTGTCATCCTCCTCGCAGAGAATCCAGCTCCAGTGTTTCTGACTCCCCTTGCGGGGTGTTAGAGATCGAGACCCGGAAAAAGATTCCAACCTCTCTCATTCTAAGGTATGGAGCAGACTAGATCCTAGAGGGACTCTTGGCTACTCTGGCAAAACTAAACTATAGCTAGCTATACTTTAGAAAAACAGCACCTACTTCTTACCTTGTACTACACTTAGGTTAGGTACACTGGGGTGGAACTAGCTAGAAGCACCTGATGAATATTCACATTTTAGCCTGTGTTATTTATGTATGTATTTTTATGAATATATGTCATAGCTACAAACCATGCTATTGCAGTATTATCTAATCTTACTGACAATGCTGTAAGTATTATACTTTGCATTCTGTCTTACGATTGTAGCAGATCATATCTCTTGCACGAGAAATAAGACTGCTTAATAAACCCTTTTTATTAAAACGCTCGTCTACATATTTCTGTGTAAACTCTGTAGAAACGAAGCACGAACGAATGACTGAGTGAAACTGTTATCTATTGTTTCCAAGATTCTGAGACTGTTCCGATTCTAAGGGAACAAAGTTGTCATGTTTATGCGGCTGTCAGACACTAATCTCTTCTTGTTTATTCGAGAAGTTTCTAGTGACCTCTGAGTTAGCTGGCACACACACAAGTATTTAAGTTTAATGTACTCGATAGAGGCATACTGACCTCAGTCCTATGCCACAACTATAATATATATTATTTCAATGCGCAGAGCCCATCAGGGATATAGGAACTACGTAACAGTGGTATGTAATGGTCTGCAATATGGTAGTAGTGCACACCAATCATTCAAAAGTCTTTATTTCGATTTCAGAATCATAAAAGACAGCATTATAAAAAATAACAACTTTAAAACCAGTAAGGTAACATGTCATATAGCTGATTTCATAACACAGAGTGACATCAGGACGATATAACAAATTGTCATCCGTCCATCTACTAAAAAAATAATTTAAGTACATTAATTAGTGTGTAACATTCATTTTAACATCCATTTTATACATATTTGATTACACTATAAAAAAAAATTAAACATAAAAAAAGAGAATACAGAAGGTTCCATGTACAATGAATGTCCATACATGTTATTTGGGTAGCATGATCATAGTATATACATTTTTTAAGAAATACATAAATAATCAATGTAAACATGATTTACGTGCTTGAATTATCCGCATCCAGTGTAGAAACTTTGCAACAGCTATAACCACAGGCTGAGAGCTATTTGTTTTAAGAATCCTTAGAGACTCACAACCTGTTTTAAGTCCCAACTGCAAGCAGATAGGTTTCAACCAGGTCTGCCTTGGGGCTTTATATTCGGGACAGATAAATAAAATGTGGCCAATACTTTCCCGTTGAGGAGGGCAAAAAGGACAACTGGGGTTATAGCCTCCGCTCTATTTGGCAGTGAAGGAATTTATGGTAGCGTGCCAACCCTAATTTGGTGGCATCACTTCCTATCCTCAGGAACGGTAATACAATTAAGCATGGGCGAATTTTGCGAATTCGCGGTACGCGAATTTGCGTATTCACGAATTCACAATCCGCAAAATCCGCGAACTCTCGCAAATTTGCGGATTTTTTCTTTTTTTTGTGTTCGCAAGGGTTTCTGCCAGTTCGCAAGGGTTTTTTACCAGTTCGCAAACGCGAACTTACTTGTCGGCTCGCAACGGTCGCGACTATGTTGTTTCTACGTCTGGTTCATCACAGCACCCTCTGTTTCACCACTGCCACCCTCTGGTTCATCCATGCCACTCTCTGGTACATCACTGCCACCCTCTGGTTCATCACTGTAGATTATGGGGGGAAAAGCACACCTGCCCTGCTTCAACTGACATGAATTATTTTGGGGTTGAATAATGTGTTACTGAATTTGAACTTCCAGTCTGGCACCTGCTTCCTTATCTGTAATTTGCTTTCTGTTGCAGTGCAATTTTTTTTCACAGGACCTTTGTGGCCTACTTGTAGCTATTCTATGAGCCTGCTGTGAGGGTCAGAGCAGGGTCATAGAATAGTTGCAAGTAGGCAACTGAATTCTGGAGGGGCCCCTCAGGAAGCACTACAGGGAATGGTTAATAATTATGAGTTTGAACTTTTGTACCTGCTGAGTGCTTTCAGTTTTGCAAAAATCGTTTTTCTGCAATTTTGCGGGATTCGCGGGGTGCAAATTTGCGCGAGATCGAATTCAGAAGCCGCGAATTTGTGCGAATATGCGATTTGTTTTTTTGCGGCGTTAGTTCGCAAGGTTTTGTGCGTTTTAGCAAGCCGCTTGTAGCGCAACAGCGCGAAGTTACCCTCACGGTCGTTCACGGGCGCGGCCATCTGGTTTGCATGACGTATTTCCGTTTCCGGGCGCTATGTTTAATCTCGCAAAGTGTGCGGCTCGCTAGTACAAGTTCGCGTGTGATCGCGAGGGAAATCTCACGCGAACTTACCCACGCGGTCGTTAACGGGCGCGGCCATCTTGTTTCTCATTCATTGCTATGGTTCTGGGCATGCATTCTGTATCCTCTGTCAATCTCTGCCATCCTTTGCTTGTTTGAAGTTTTTTTTTATCTATTTTACTTATTATCTATCCCTCTATTTTTCTAGCTCTATATTTTTGTGTTTTCTGCTACTTTTGGTTAATTTTAAACTACTTTTTTAAACTCTTTTCTTTTCTTTTTCCCTATTCTATTTCTTATTTCTTATTTACCTTCCTTTCTGCCCAGACCATGGTAAAGGGAGCCGGGAAGCAGCCTGAGAAGGGGAAGGGTCCTGCACCCCGTGCCCGGCTCCCGTGCGGGAGTTTGAGGGGGGAGACAGTCACAGCCCGGGAGATCTTTAGCACAGAGGAGGTGGCCGCACTAGTTTTTTATGTCCAGCGCCGCCTCCCCAGGACCATCATGGCAGGCGGCAAGATCGCTAGCGACTACGGGATCCGGGAGCGCCGGAAGCGGTGGGAGAAGGTGTGCCGGGCCATGTACCAACACTCTTGGGTCCGGCGCACCTACAACCAGGCCACCCACCGTTGGACGGATCTCCTGGACCGGGAACGCGACTTGGTCGACCTGCTCGGCCTCGAGATCCCCGGGCTTGATGAGTAGTAGTAGCTATTTCATCACTACTCTGTTTTCTCCTGCTCTGTGTATTATTATATTGCAAACTTTTGTTTTTTTCCAAGAGCAATAATGCTGCCGATTACATTGTGGGTAAATGTAATTATATTTCAAAATCTTCTGGGCATTTCAGGTGCACTGCTCTCCTTCTCAGTAGCGTTGCTACTATGCTTATTTGTTTTCGATTTTGTGTTCATTTCATTGGCCTGAGAAATTATGTATGAGTGTAGTTTAAAGAACTGCGTAATGCTAGACACTAAGGGTCAGATTTTCAATTACAGCGCATCCCTGCAAAGTAGCAGGGATGCGCCAGTAATTGTGCACCACGCCACCACCACCCATGGTGCGCCGTATTTACAATGCGGCGGACCATGGGCTCAAAACGTCACCGAAGCGTTACGCATCTGTGCCGTAAAGGCGGCGCATTGCTGGAGTTGCATCGCAATGATGGCGCAGCTCCAGCAATGCTCTGGGGTGCCCTATCTTCCCAATGCTGCGTCAAGCCGTACGTCTGTTTCAAGCAGGCGCAGGGTTTGAGTCACGCATCATTGTCCTAAAAGTGACTGATTGAAATCTTGTAGATTTCCCTCAGCCACTTTTAGGATGCGTTCCTGCGCAGGAACGCCCTCCCTTGCGCCGGAACGCCCCCTGATGGCGCAGGGCTTTACAACGTGATGCATCTCCCATATGCGTCACGTTGTTAATATACGCCGTACCATGGCGCCTCTTTTGTTCGGTCGCTGCGTCACAAAAGTCACGCAACAATGGAGCAAAAGAGCCGCAAGGGGCTTGTAAATCTGCCCCCCCTACAGACTCAAGTCCAGTCCTTCCTTTGTACACCTGGCAATAAGAACAAATAGTGGTGGTGGATTGATAGTTTGAGTATTGTAATGGCTGGTTAATGTAGTAGGAAACTTTTTAGTGTTGTCGCTGATCTGCAATCACAATGGAGTTTGTCTGTCACTTCGCGTGCTGCGGACTGCTGCCTGCCAGTCCTAGGCGAACCTTTTTAGTAGTTTGTTTAGTGAGTTACATAACTTTCCAAGTCGACGGTCCGCAAATCAAGCAATACTAATATCGTAGTAGACCACATGAGATAGGTCAATATATCCAGTGGAATAGTTGTCTACTTGCTATTTCGCCAAAATATTTTTTTATTGTTCTTTTGAAATGTTTGATTTGGTTGACAACAATCATACATGTTTTCGGGTCTTTTTTTCTTTCATGGTGTACATCAGCTTCCCCCAGGGGCAAGAGGACAGAGGAGGAGGCTGCTGTGGAACTGGATGCAGGCCAGGATCGGTCAGGCGAGGGCTCTTTTGCTGGCCCCAGTAAGTTTTCATTTTAATATAGAGTACCTATTTTTTCCTAGCGTTCCTCATTCGATTTTTTCTAAATCGTCTTTGATCTTCTTGTAGACGGTATCTAAATTCTTATCCTGCCTCTACTATGACTCCCTGTGGTATTACTAGATTATTCTTATTAGTCTGTCTGTGTAGCTAACTAAGATTACACAGTTGGCAAAAGGTGTTAACCGAAACTCCCATTCTAGTCAGCAAATGCTCTATGCTATGTGCAGTCCTCTGGGATTGTCCATAATGTCTTTTCAAGTCTTCTAAATGTTTATGCTTTGACAATTCCCCACAATAAAATGTGAATGACCACCAAGAAAGAATAAGATACTACTTTACTTTTGGTTTGGATAGGAGGACAATCCATACTACTACTGTTGCAGGGACAAATCTGCACAAACAGAACTATGGACACTAAATAGTGCATTGTTTATCAATTATAATAGGCGCAGGTAGACTTTCCACATACCTCAGTGATATCAGACTTTGAAGAACCCCCAATCTCCTTACTGACTAGATAGTGTGGCAGAGTCATTTAGCTCCCAAATTCATCAATGATTGATCCCCAATGATGATTATCCAACGCAGGACAAGGGTACGGAGTCACAGTCCAGAAGTGTCAGAGGCACGGACTCATGCTTGCAAATTGCAAAACCTTTTGCTCATTCACTCTTGACGAAAAACCACAGAGTCTATTTAAGTTTTAAATCTTTATTAAAAGTAAAAATATTTATTAAAATCAAGCTTGTCATAAAACATAAACGGTTGATTAAAAACGGAAAAGTGCTTCGTGATGATTTCTTTCACACATTTATTGTGGCCGAGCCGAGCCCTCACCTGTTTTGAACTTTAATTTTTCTTTTTGGTGCTGAATCGTTGGTCACTCCGTCCTAGTGAGGTTGATTTGTTCTTAGAAGTGAAGCTTCTGTCTGTTATGAGAAAAATGGTGCGTGTTAAAAAGCAAGCATTCATCAGTTGTGCCAAAAAGTGCAGCAAGACCACACCCTTCCCTGGAAAAAGGAATTTTTTTACTTTAGAGTAGACAGTCACAAATTATTAGATTGGTTTCTGTATTCACATTTCTTCATTTCTAGACAAAATACTAGTGAGTGGTGTATGTCTATGACATCTAACTAACATTCTTAAATGTACTTTGTAGGTGGAACATCTGTTGCTGGGCCCATCGCGCAGGTGGAGGAGGAGACTTCAGGGGAGGAGGCGGTGCAAGTGCCGGACGAAACTGCTGTGCGGGTTGCCATGGTAGTGGCGGGCAGTGGTAAGCTCTTATATTCCTTACTTATTGAGATTGCAGACTGCATAGTGTGCTCCCCGTGAGAAAACGTAAGGTTTGTCCAGATGAGAGACATGAAGAAGAATGATTGACATATAGTTTGAATGGATGGATGCCTGGATCATGGTACTATGTGACTCTTAGATAGCATATGGTTTAAGGTTTGTTTATTGTACAGTTAATAAAAACTCACAATTATAAAACGTACAATTTTTTTTAAAAAGTCAGTATCTTCGTTAAAACAAATAAGGTGCAGTGGTTCAAATGTAAAAAGTCTCGGCTTTAGTTGCATAAGAGTCTGTGGAGTTTTCGTGGCCTTAATGCTTCCTCTTCGATGGCCATGATAGCCAGGGGTGTTTGTTTTGTTATTATTTGACTTCTACTAGAGAATACCCTCTGTTTTTTTCGTTCAGTCTTTTGGCCACTATATCAAAGTATTTTGTTATTCGGCAGTTTAGCTGAATTTCATCAGGGTTAAAACAGAGCATCACGGCCTGCCTGCAGCTCGTTATGCCCTTCTGTTTCCATAAAGCTCGAAGCTGGGAGCGCCTTATGTCCTGGAGGTTTGTGCAAATGCAGATAATGTGTATAAGGTCTTCTTTTGCAGAGAGACAGAGGCGGCATTGATTTGCGGGATTTTCCCTTGTCCATGGTGCCAGGTGCGGAGCTATGGGAATTCTGCCCATGCGCATGTTGAGAAACTTGTTTTTTGTCTTCTGTGTGAGGCCCATCGTTAGGTAGTCTTGTGGTTTTAGAGCGCTGTAACCATTCAGCACCACCCAGCCGTGCGCTCTCTTAGCTAGGGTGGCTTTGTCCTCAATTGATGAAACCATCTTAGTGACTTTTGATACCACTTTTTTAAAGGTACCAGGGTCTTTTAAAAAAGTGGTGTCAAAAGTCACTAAGATGGTTTCATCAATTGATAGCATATGTGTATCTAGAGAGAGTAGACGGTCACTGGAAGAACTAAGTGTTACTTTGAAGAGCATGTAACACCGCACCCGCACGTCCGTCCCAGTGTAGGAAAGGCAAGGAAAAGAAGTTGTAATTTTGTCCGAATACTACCATGAATAGTAGCAGTAGTTTGTATTGCAAGCACAGCATATATCCGGCTATTACGATGGCCACTCACTACCTCTGTTAATAAGTTTAGTAGAACTCGGTCATTCATGTGTGGATGTATCACTGTTCACTCAATAAAAAGCAAAGCACCTAAAGTCATCCCATATGTAAGCAAATACATACCATGTGCAGTGATAGATAATCAGATTATTTATCTTCTTCATTTTTCTTTTCTAGTATTCATTGGCACTGTAGGGTGAAAGTTAAATTAATTAAGCAGTAGCCCTTGTAACAGAGTATTCTCAGTGCCACCCATAATAGAAAAGTAAGAGCATCACCACCTGTATGTACTGGACTGGTACAGTAACGCAAGTCTGTCTCACTCATCACGGCGGGCATCTGTTTTTCTCGGGTGCAAGTTGACTGCGCTGGAATTATGCCGGCTTGCATAAGTTAACGTACCAATTTTGCTAAACAAGAGAGAAGAAGAAGAAGAAGACTGGTGTACTCTCATAGTCGACTCTAATGGAGTGAGTCCATATGCTCGTAGAATTGATTCCTTAAACTCCCACTAATGTTAGAGCAAGGATGAAGAAGTGGGAGGTTAGATAGATACTGGCCAGAATAGTTATGTACTGCGCTTGCAAGTTGCTAGTTCTACTGTGACACAACTTTCTGCTGAATCATTTTGTGTTAATCTTAAAGAGCATTGGTCACAGACTATGTCTTTCTTTTTTCATATAGATGCTCCTTCCAAACCAACACGGAAGGAGCTGGCTAAAAGGGCCCGGCAACGGAGGCTGGAGGTCACTGTCGCCGAATATCGGCGGCTGGTGGCCCAGGAGGAGGAGGACACGCAGAGTACGTCAACAACATCCACGGCGACACCGGCATCCTCCTCTGCGCTCCCTGGGTCAGCCAGTCAGTGCAGCAGGTCTCCAGCGATACGGAGCCGGGGTACCGCAGCCACCCGCAACCGCCGAGCAGCAAAGAAATCAGCTGCCCCCCACAGCAGTTTCAAAAAAAGGATGCACCGCCTTTCCCTGAGGGTCTCAGCAGGAGCTCCTCAACACCAAAACCCTGCTCGAGACCCTCCGCAAGGAGCATGCCGACCTGGCCCGAAACGTCAACAGCAGCCAGCAGTAGGAGGAGATTGTCCCTTGCTCCTTTTTTAAAGACTTCTGGGGGTTGGGAATTGGGAGTTGGGTTTTCTACTTTTTTGGACTTAGTTTTCAGGGACATTCGTTGGGGTTCGGGAGGGGGGGTGGGTTGGGTTTCTTGTGGGAGATTATTTATGTTAGGGATATATAAATATACTTTAAACTTTATCTTAGCATACATGTTTTTTACTGCTTTTGAGGCTGGTGGGTGGGGGTTTAACAGTCCTGAAACTTAAGTGGCATCTTGATTCAAGTTGTGTAAGTACTAATGGCCCAAATGTTTTCAAAACTAAGTGCCTCCCACAGAGTAAGTGAATTCAATAGTCCTTGGACCGTCAGTCTCTCGTCTCTCCTAATACTCCATCATACTACCTCCCCCCAAACACTTATCTTACCTGTAATTTGTGTTTGGAAATAGGGCTAGGCACAGGGCTGGCTGCACGCGAAATGGCGATTAAGGTTGGCAATCCTGGGCGGATGAAACGCCATCATTGCGGTGGTACTTGTGGTGTTACACAGTGGCAGTTGCAGCATCTGAAAAAAAAAGAAAATGAAACCTTGTTTGTCCTTACCGTAGCATTAGAATGATACGATAGAGAATATAGCAGGTGATAGTACACTAGAACAGTGCCACAATGTAGCCTAACAAATGGTAAAGTATTGAAAGTATAACTAGTACTTGCGTTGAATTTCTTTGACATTAGCTACTACTACAAGAAATAGTACTGAAGGTGAAGGACACAGCAGCGTAATAATTTGCCACGTCTAGGAGGAGGATGTTCTTGATGACCAATCAAGTTGATGGCGCACATGAAAATCTGCTTTCATTTGCCAATAGTGACTGAGTGTCAAGCTGAGTAAGAATAGAATATATCCTCGGATTCCTTCATCAGCCTGTTGCTATGACCTTATCCTCCCCAGCAAGTGTGTGGAATTATTGCTGTCATTTAGTCACACATCAATCAAAACCACACAGCCCGGGGGAAGAGGGTTGGGGTTTGGAAAATGGATGGGAATGGGGGTTTTTGGGAAAGTTTGTTGAGAGAAGAAAAACAAAAGCACAGCATGGACAAACAATAATTGAAGATAAAGAAATCTTTGGGTACAAAGCTAACCATAAATCTTTTAAGTGACATAAAGGAAGTGCATGCACTACTGCATGCATGGTTACTGAAAAGTAAGTAGTACTTTCGACAACTGTGAATTAAAGAATGCGACAGTACTGGGCTGCAGTAATAATTATGCGTTTTCACTTGCCTATCTCTGCACTCAGAGAAACACTTCATACATTAAATTAGGTTTGAAAAATAGCAGAAGTAAAACCTATACAATGGCTGTAGGGATGAATTTAGAAGCAGAGATCAAAGAAATGCAGAGTCACACTCATAGAAGTTCACAGCAATAACATTACTTAAAAGATAATTAGAAAAGAACGGATACTGTATCTGTATGTTGTTGTAGTTGTCCTGTTGAATTTGGGAAGTTGTAAGATGCCTCCAACCATTCCTCTTATTAGTGTGACTCCTCCATTCCATCTGACGCTCCGTCCATCAATGTTGGTGACCAGAAGACACCCTGTCCACTGCCTGCCTGGCGGATGCTGAATTGCGGCTCGCTAATGTGAAGCCTGACTTCATCCTTTTCCCATTGCACAGGCTGAAACCCGGCCTGTAATTTTTGATGGAAGAACAGGAAGTGATATTAGAACACCACTGACAAATAAATATAAGGTATGTACGCTGTGTAGTGCAAAAAGTCACATTTTGAGTTTTCTAATAGACAGTACAATATTTTTGAAAGTGCGTACTCTGTCGGAGTCTCCTATTGAAGGATAAATAAGTATGGGTGAATTAATTTAGCGGATCTTTCCCCTCAAGCTAGGTGTACTGTAAACTGTGTTTTAGAACAAAATTAGACCTTCCCAGCAGTGCTCCCAGACCCTTACTAAACCCAGTCGCAAAAATGTAGAAGACCCCAATCAGATCTCAAAAATCGAGGCCTAGTAGAAAATGGTGACAAAATGTACTTTGAAAGTAAAGTAGGCCCAAATCCCCCCTTACCCACCGTGGATTGTATTCAAACCACTTGCAAGCAAGCAAAAGTATCCATACCCAGCCTTGCTCCAAGACTCGCAAACCCCCCACCACAACCAGCCCCCGCCCAAACACATGCAATACAATACTGCTAACCCTAACGAGCCCTAAGTCAAGAATAGTGGCAAACGCTTTCTTTAACTAGGCCAAATTCCCTCATTCCCACCATGGATTTTCTTCAAACCACTTGCAACCAAAATTACACATTCCCACGAGTGCTCTAAGACCCCAGAACTCAGTTGCAAAAATCTAGAACACCCCGAAACACATGCAATCCTGCTGCTAGTGCTAACCCTAACGAGCCCTAAGTTAATGTGCCAAAACGCTTTTCAGCATGGATTTTCTCCAAACCACTTTTATCCGGTATTAGACCTCCCCAGCAATGCCCCAAGACCCGCCAACCCACCCGCAAAAAAGCACAACACCCCCAAACAGGCAAAAAGCAAAAATGGAAAATCTCATACTTACAATATTTTTCGGCCTTCTTTCAATTCTGTCCAAACGCGCTGTGCAGCTAGGTCATAACTCCACTTTTCCACCATGGATGTCCTGGAAAACAAATGCAATCAACATTAGACTGTGCTAGCAGTGCTCCCAGACCCCAAACCCCACCCCCAAAAACCAGGAACCCCCCCAAACGGCCCCCTGAAAACATGATAGTGAGCAAAAAGGCAAAACCTTTCCCAACTCTGATTTTCTCCAAAACACTTTTATCCGGTATTAGACCTTCCCAGCAATGGCCCCAGAGCCGCCAACCCAGGCGGAAATAAGTAGAAGACCCCCAAACAGCCAAAAAGCAAAACTACAAAAATGGGGACTTTCCAAAATCACTCTGCGCGCGCTCTGCAGCTAGGCCCTAACTCCCCTTTGCCAGCATGGATTTGCTTCAAACCCCTTGCAATCAAAAGTATCCATACCCAGCAGTGCTCCCAGACCCCAAAACCCACCCCCAAACACCAGGAACCCCCCCAAACAGGCCCCCGAAAACATGATAGTGAGCAAAAAGGCAAAAACATTTTCAACTCTGATTTTCTCCAAACCACTTTTATCCGGTATTAGACCTTCCCAGCAATGGCCCCAGAGCCGCCAACCTAGGTGGAAACAAGTAGACGACCCCCAAACAGCCAAAAAAGCAAAACTACAAAAATGGGGACTTTGACATTTTCAGGCAAATTTCCAAAATCACAGCGCGCGCTCTACAGCTAAGCCCTAACTCCCCTTTTCCAGCATTGATTTGCTTCAAACCTCTTGCAATCAAAAGTATCCATACCCAGCAGTGCTCCCAAACCCCAAAACCCACCCCCAAACACCAGGAACCCCCCCAAAACAGGCCCCCAAAAACATGATAGTGAGCAAAAAGGCAAAAACTTTTTCAACTCTGATTTTCTCCAAACCACTTTTATCCGGTATTAGACCTTCCCAGCAATGCCCCAAGACCCGCCAACCCACCCGCAAAAAAGCAGAACACCCCCAAACTGGCAAAAAGCAAAAATGGGCCTACTACCTGGAATTCTGTCCAAACGCGCTGTGCAGCTAGGCCCTAACTCCCCTTTTCCACCATGGATTTCCTGAAAAACAAATGCAATCCACATTAGACCGTGCCAGCAGTCCTCCCAGACTCCAAAACCCACCAACAACCTAAAAGCCCGCCAAACAGCACCCCAAAGACAGGCAAGTGATCAAAAGCGCAAAATCTTTTTCTGTTCAGATTTTCTCCAAACCACTTTTATCTGGTATTAGACCTTGCCAGCAATGGCCCCAGACCCGCCAACTCACCTGCAAAGAAGTAGAACACCCCCACAAGTGCAGAGTCTTTCTTTATTGGGCGTAATCCAGCCATCTGCTTTGAGGGAAATAGGAGTCTGGAGGAGGTGGATAGAGGAGCATGTTCTTGTGAACTTGTGAACCTGAGGAATGCAGACTGCGGCACCTTCAAATCAATAAGCAAATAAGTGAAGACAGTTCTGCTGATGGGCTTGATTTTGTGATTAGGTGATGGAAGTTTTTTTATATAGATTTTGCAAAACAAAGAAAGACAGACACACAGGAATAAAAGTGAATAAGGACGAAAAAGAAAGTTATTGACTCATTGGCTCATTTTCAGGGCTCGGTGTCAGGGAAGAAGAGTTCACCCTCATACTCTGTGAATTCAGGCGGGAGTAGGTCACCTAACAGAGAAGAACTTCCCTCATCTAAGTTGGTGTCCTCCTCGTCTTCTTCCTGCTTGTATTCTCGTATTTTGTAATCTGGTGGTATGAGGTGCTGATTCATCTTGATCATTGTTAACCTCTCCACATTTTTGGGCGAGAGGCGGGTCCTTTTGCAAGTTACAATGCCACCAGCAGCACTTAAAACACGTTCAGAAGACACGCTTGCGAGTGGGCAAGACAAGTAATTTATAGCCAGGTTGGAGATCTCTAGCCACAATTCTTTTTTCCCATGCCAATACGCCAATGGGTCATCATGATCATAGACCTCTGTTGAGTCATTCAGATAGTCCTGCACCATCGACTCAAGGTTCTCCACGGTTCCTCCACTTTGCTTACTTTTTGCTGGGACCTTTTGAGAAGCAAACCCAAGCTGAGTTAGCCAATCCTCTTCTTCACACAATGTTACTGTTGTGTCTGGTGCAGATGATACGGTTGCTGGTGTCTTTAACGGCTGAGAGGGAAAATCACTCACTTCTGCCACAGCCTCAGATGCTGCCTTTTCCTTCAATTTCCTGCCGTTCTCTTTCAAACCGAGTGGCTGACACAGCTAGCCAACGTTTGTACTTTGTAACTTCTGCGTCATCAAAAGGAAAGAATACTCAGCCTGCCAGTGCCTTTTTGTACCGTGGATCCAGAATAGTAGCACAAATGTAATGCTGTTCTGTGTGGATCTTTTGAAGACGTTCATCGCAAAGTAGGCGCTCTAATAATTTCTCCGCCAAATCAAAAGCTTCTTGCTTTTTTTCATCTTTTTGAAACGTAGAATACACCGCCTTCAGTTGGTGCTCTAGCATGCTCAACAATGGGATAGCTTTTCCCAAATTACAGTCCTCCCTGCGGACTGCACGTGTGAAGACCTCAAAAGGACGAAGCATGTCTGTCAGGCTTTGAACTAGCTTCCATTGCTCCGCATGTATCCTCAGGTCCTTCATAGCTGCACCCTGTGTAAAGAAATACTGATCGACTACCGCACACTGCTCAGACGCTCAAGCATGTAGAAGGTTGAGTTCCAAAGTGTTGCCACCTCCTGGATGAGTGCTTTCACTGGCAGTTTACGTTGATGTAGCAGGCCCCTCAGATGCTTCCGGGCCTTAAAAGAATGGTTGAAATGTGTGCACATTCTTCGGCAGGTGGTCAGTAACTCGCACACTGGACTTTCTTCACTCAAGAATTTTTTAACAACCAGGTTTATGCAGTGCGCCAAACACGGCACTCTGAAATAGTTACCCATATCCATGGCCTTAACTACATTGGCGCCATTATCTGTTGAAACATAACCAATCTTGCGTTTTATTGGGGACAGCCATTGAAAGACCTTTGTGTTAAACTCCTGCAAAATGTTTTCTCCTGTATGACTTTTCTCCATGCCAAACATGGCTAGTGTTACATGTTTCCGAGCAGCTTTAAAAACATTGTCCGGGTCAACACCTGCCCTTAGCTTTGCTGTAACCCCTGAAAAAGAGACCCAGTGTGCAGTGATGCACATGTAATCGGTGGCTGCACAACTGGTCCACATGTCTGTTGTCAGATGTATAGTGTGAACAGCACTCTTCTGCAAAGCTGCCCCAATCACCTCCAGCACATCTTCATGTATTGCTGGAACCGCAACTCTGGCAAAATAGAACCGGCTAGGAACCTTCCATTTAGGGCAGAGCGTTGCCACTAATTCAAGAAAACCAACCCCTTCCACAAAAGAAAAAGGGAGAAGGTCCAGAGCTAGCATTTTAGCCAGCTTAGTGTTATACAGACGCGTCATTGGGTGGTTGCGTTCAAATGGCGCATCTGAAAACAACATGCTTCTAATGGTGGGCTGGACCATTTTACGGGATGATGATGATGACTTCTTCGACCCAGTTACGCTCGGTGATGATGAACTTTTTCGCATTGGTGTCTTTCTCTCTCCCACACTCTTAGTGTGGCTCATATATCTTGCAGGGGGTGTGCTGCTGACAGGGGTACTGGGTGTAAGTGAAGAAATGTTTGACGCTTCTTCCTCTTTGTCATCATCAGATGAAACATCAACGGATACAGTTTCTTGACTTGCAATTCGGCCTTCCTTGATCTCCTTTAGGTGCGCATGCCATTTGACAGTGTGCTGTCTCTCAAGATGATCTCTCTGGGCTCCGGTACCATAGTTGGTACCAAGCTTACCACAACTAACTCCAAGCTTGCAAATGGTACAAATGGCTATGTTTTCCCTTGTTGTGCTAACACTAAAGAAGTCCCAAACTGCGGACTTCAAATGTCTGTGGGGGGCAGAGGAGGCGATACTGGTCATGCTCATGCCAGATGAAGTGGAGGATGTGTGTTGCCGAACTTTACTACGTTGTGCACTTGCAGCACCACTAATTGAGGAAATGGAGGTCGAGGTGGATGGAGGTCCCTTCTGGCGAGAAAATATGGAAGCGGTAGGTGGTGGTGTACTAGTTAACTGCAATGGTGGTGGTCCCATTGCCTCGTCGACAACATCACGCTCAGCAGCTTTTCGGGCTAGGGTCAAAATGTCTGTTTGCTGCATGCCCGTTGGGGCTGAAGTGACGTTTATGATGACTGTGTCGTCGTCGTGAGAGTCTTCATCAGCAGTAGTATACGCCACTTCTTGTTCAGTGTCATCATCACACTCCATAAGTACGAGAGTTTCGGGGACCTTCCTTTTACGCTTAGCTACCTTTGTCAGATCATGGTGTGCCTCACTCTAAGACGGCAGTGGTGGTTCCCAATTTGGATCCATATCATCAGAAGGAAGGGGGCTTGAAGAAGATGTAGACACCATCCTTGATCTTTTCCTTGCTAGGGATCTGGAAGACAATGAATGATCAGGAGGAGTGGCTTCCTCAAATGATACCTCGGCTTGAATGTCGATTTCCTGATGTGCCCCTACTTCGGGAGGAACAACTATTGTGGGCACTTGTGCCGCTCCATGCACCTCTGCTTGCGCATCTCCTTGCGCTGCCTCTCCTTCCACATGTACTTAGTTTGTACTTGCACATGTGGTTGTTGTTGCGGCTGTGGTTGTTGAACACTCGTCAGATGAGTTACAACAACCTGTGTTGATTGAGGGATGCTGCTACTTTCTTGCGATGAGCCAACATAACTGGTCGATGGTGATTGAACAACTATACTGGCTGCCTCTAAAGCACTCAAGGGCTTGGACTTAAGTTGGCGTGGTGGTGGTGGCACTGAACCCAATGGAGCGGGGTGCTGCTCCCAGCTTGGTCCCCAGCAGATCCCGCTGCTGCTGCAGGCGTACTTTTTTTCCCAAAAAATGTGGTGGCGGCACACCAGTCTCCTTGGTAAGTGGCGCCACTTGCTTCTTCTGCTCCTTACTGGCAACTTTCTTGCTAGAGGAGCTACGGGGAACTTTTTTTGGGGTCATCTTCTTCAGATGTCAGAACAGCAGGCCGCAGTTGCACGAGTTGCAGAGTTGTCTTGTCTGTGGCCACACGTGACGTCGCGTGACGTTATGCTGCACACACCGCTGCAGGACTTCTTCCTGGCACTGGTGGTTCTCTTGTGCACCTAAAAGCAATGGAAGACAGAGGAACATCAGTTATACACCCCAAAAAGTCGAAAAACACACACAAATCAGCACATTCCCATGCCATCCATGCCCTCAATGATGTTTAAATTCAAGACACCCCACAGAAAGACTAGGCCCATGCACCACTCACTACCCCTGGGCATAATGGATGAAAGCTAGGCAAAATGGGTGCAGGCCTGAGAACACTGCCTGCCTTCAAAATGGCCCCTTGCCCCCCAGCACATGGCCAGGGCCAGCCTGTACCAGCATTCAAAATGGCCCCCACTCACATGGCCAGTCCCCATCAACAACCCAAAAAATCGAGAAACACACAAAAATCACCACAATCCAATGCCATCCATGCCCTCCATGATGTTTACATTAAAGAGACCCCACAGAAAGACTCAGTCCATGCACCACTCACTACCCCTGGGCAAAAGGCCCCAACAGCAGCCAAAAAAATCGAAAAACAAAAACCGGCACAAAAATCAGCACAATCCCATTCCATCCATGCCCTCAATGATGTTTAAATTCAAGACACCCCACAGAAAGACTAGGCCCATGCACCACTCACTAGTCACTACCCCTGGGCATAATGGATGAAAGCGAGGCAAAATGGGTGCAGGCCTGAGTACACTGCCTGCCTTTAAAATGGCCCCTTGCCCCCCAGCACATGGCCAGGGCCTGCCTGTACCAGCACTCAAAATGGCCCCCACCCACATGGCCAGTCTCCATCAACACCCCAAAAAATCGAAAAACACACAAAAATCAGCACAATCCCATGCCATCCATGCCCTCCATGATGTTTACATTAAATAAAGAGACCCCACAGAAAGACTCAGTCCATGCACCACTCACTACCCCTGGGCAAAAGGCCCCAACAGCAGCCAAACAAATCGAAAAACACACAAAAATCAGCACAATCCCATGCCATCCATGCCCTCAATGATGTTTAAATTCAAGACACCCCACAGAAAGACTAGGCCCATGCACCACTCACTTCCCCTGGGCATAATGGATGAAAGCTAGGCAAAATGGGTGCAGGCCTGAGAACACTGCCTGCATTCAAAATGACCCCTTGCCCCCCAGCACATGGCCAGGGCCTGCCTGTACCAGCACTCAAAAAGGCCCCCACCCACTTGGCCAGTCCCCATCAACACCCCAAAAAATAGAAAAACACACAAAAATCAGCACAATCCCATGCGATCCATGCCCTCCATGATGTTTACATTAAAGAGACCGCACAGAAAGACTCAGTCCATCCACCACTGAGTACCCCTGGGCAAAAGGCCCCACCAACAGCCCAAAAATCGAAAATTCCAAAATTGTAGTTGCAGCAACTGTAATGCCCCAAACAAACTTACTTGTGAAATTTCTAATCCAAAAGTGATCCAAAGAAAGTCAAAAAGGCCTCAAATCCAAATATCCAGCAGCATCCACAAAAAGTAATCCTTCCAGGTCAAGATCCAAATGAAAGTGACCAGCAAATGAAGAAAGCACTGGGAGGAGCCTGCTGGACAGGAACAGGAAGTTGGAGACTGTGGGGCACTTCCTTCCTCCCACCGCCCCCCCAAAATGGACTCCTTGCAAAAAAAAATGCAGGCAAATGTCAACCTGAGGAGTTATTCTGATAAAAATCATAATTTTCAGAAGGTTTATGCTGCTTGCTGG
Organism: Lissotriton vulgaris; assembly: GCF_964263255.1. Classification (NCBI taxonomy): domain Eukaryota; kingdom Metazoa; phylum Chordata; class Amphibia; order Caudata; family Salamandridae; genus Lissotriton; species Lissotriton vulgaris. The sequence continues at coordinate 1,413,786,476 of NC_141695.1, forward strand.
TGGATTTCTTGTGCAGAATTGCAAATTTTGCAATTTCGCGAGTGCGAGATTGTTGCTGCCCGCCGCATCTACGTGTTCGCAATTGTGAGCTCTCGCGATGCGTGCTGTGCAAGGTGGCAAGCCGGGATGATGTAATCGCGGTCGCCAAACTCCCGCGGGATCCCGCAGCAAGATCCAAAACGGCGCAGCACATGCAAAATATGGAGAAAAACAACTCTGCAAACGCTGAATGACGGTAAGTGAACGCCGCGCGCCGCAATATTGTATCACCAAGCAAAAAAATCCGCTGCGTGCGAATTTGCGAATTTTCGGCAAAGTCGCGAGAGTTTGCGGATTGCGAATTTGCCGAAAATCCGCAAATTCCGCGAGCGGAACGGATTTTACGCCCATACTTAAATACAATCCCAATATCCCTCAAGAGCAGTTTGAGTGTTTTAGTTCCAAAAAGTCCGCAGTTAATGACGGACTGGTACAATTACCAAATCTTTTCAATTAAACCATGCTCCAGTAAAGTTCTCTAAAAAAATGTCTAGGTGGGAATATATTGGCTGTTGGATCTTCCCACAAACTGACTAGGCCCATAGCAATATATATTGCCCTTGCCTCCTTCATCCAAGGGATTTTGTGTGCCCTATCAGCAGCTCTGACTTCAAAAAATTCCTGTGCATACTGGGAGAGATCTGGGGTGACCCGCAGTCTCCTCCAGTATGCCACTGGTCTATAACGGGCCATATCCTCCAAATCTTGGGATCCCAGGTCATAGAATAGGGGAGTCAAGGGGGTAGATACTGGGAGGCCCGTGATTCCACGTAAAAATGTATTTTGGGTCCTAGTCAATAGGGCAAGATTGCTGTACCCCCACAATTCTGCCCTGTAAAGAACTGCTGCACCAATCTTCCCATCGTAAATTTTGAGTGCTGGGGCAATTGGCCTTGTGTGGGAGAGAAGTAACTCTTTTGTTAGGGCACCTGCTAACTGTGCATGCTTCGTAACCAACTGGTTGGATGATGTTTCCAATCTAATTTAGAAGCAAGGGTTATACCCAGATATGAGAAAACCTGAGTCTGTTCAAGTTGAACCCTGTTCATGGCCACCTTGCCTCTCACATACTTGGACTTGTGGAGGACCATGAACTTGGTCTTACTCACATTTATGGAAAGTCCATGGTCTTTGCAGAATACCTCAAAAACATCTATAGCCTTTTGCAGGCCTTGTTGTGTTTTCGAAATTAATAGAGTATCATCTGCAAACATCAACGGGGGGTCATCTTACCATCCAACTTGGGGGCATCAGTTGGTTGATGCTCGTAGTAATTGATCACCCTGTTGATGTACAGTGAAAAGAGGGTCGGTGCCAGTACGCACCCTTGGCGTACTCCCCTGGCTATCGGAAACCTATCTGTTACACTCCCTAGTTGGTTCCATCGAACTTGGGCAAAATTGTTCTAATGTAGTTTCATTAAAAAGGACAAAATGTCTAATGGCATGCCCTGGTCTACAAAAATAGCCCACATTTTTGTTCGTGGCACCAAGTCGAACGTGGATTTAAGGTCGACAAATGCCGTGAAGAGCGTACCCCCTCCCTAACACTACCACCCGCCAATAAATTAAAACAAATCTAAAAACTTGATCTATTGTGCTTGTATGACTGCGGAACCCGGCCTGGAGAGCTGACAATACTTCTTCCTCCTCAATCCACCCTTGGATTCTCTGCAGAACAAGCTTTGCTACCACCTTCTGTATACAATCTATTAAACTTATAGGCCTGTAATTTCCTGGATCTGAGCGCTCCCCCTTTTTAAAGATCGGAATGATCTCGGCACCCTTCCAGGTATCAGGTATGGGTGAGCCATTGGCAATGCCATTAGCTAGAGATTGAATATACGGTGCCCAAACCGCCTTATCGTGCATAAATAAATTGGCTGGAACTTGGTCCAAACCTGGTGCTCTACCCTTAGGGATAATATTCAATATCTTTTTAACCTCGGTTCTCTCAAAGTGTAAGGGAGTAATATCCTTATTAGACAGGTTTAGATCTTCACTCATTTCACTAGCCATTTCTATGGATGCAAACTGGGATGCATAATGAGAGACCCAGAGGTTGGGCAAAACGTGGTTTATTGGTTCTCCCCTTTGAGTCCCCCTACCCCACTTAACCATATCCGAAAAGGTGCACATTGATCGTTCTTTACTAGCACAATACAGCTCCCTCCTATAATCCTCCTCCCATGCTAGTTTGGCATCATATTGGGCTTTTTTATAGAGGGCACGGCCATTCTTAATTCTGTCTCTATCTTTTGTTTTAACTGCCTCTGCCAGGGCTTTATACGCGGCCCTGCAAGATTTCCCATACCATTGTTCTTCCTTTTTAGCAGGCCTCTTCTGTCTATTAGAAGCCTTTTTTATTAAAAAAAACCCTCAATTGATTAAAAAGTTTGGTATGGATCGGATTGACATTTGTTATCACCTATCACCAATCACTGTAAGTTAAGTGCAAACGCAAGTCCTATCCTCACCGCTGACAACCAATGTTAGAAATGGGGTTCTCTAGTTGGCATAAGTTTGCACCTTGTCCAAACAGGGACCCTTTCTTCTAGTCAGGATAAGGGAGTTACACTCATAAAATAACCCCTGCTAACTCCCTTGGTAGCTTGGCACGAGGAGTCAGACTTATCTTAGAGGCAGTGTGTAAAGCATTTGCACAGAACAAAGAGTAATACAGTGTAAGCACTACAAAAGGACACCACACCAGTTTAGAAAAATATGCAATATTTTTATATACTTAAGACCAAAAACGATTAAAATCCACAATACAGTACTTAGAAATCTTCAGTTATCAAAATAACCTTGAAATAAAGTTCCTTGAAGTTGATAAGTCCGTCCGGGGCTATCACGGCATTGTGAACCAATAAATCCAAACAGTTCTGGCTGACTGCGGCATCCCGGGCCAGCTACGGTGTCCGGGAGACCCGCAAAACAGTACCTTTAGAAATGTAGGGGGTCGGCGAATGTGAGAAAGTGCCCTCTTTCTTGCATGGTATGCCCCCACTTTTTGCTGAATTACTGATGTTCTATGACTGAGTGTGCCCTGGGCTCCTGCTAATCAGGTACCCAGGGTCTATGTTCCTTCCCTAAAGCTGCATTAAAACCTAAACCCAATTGGCATTTCTGGCCACATGTCAGCCCCTGGTAAATGGTACCACAGGTACCCAGGGCACTGTGACCAAAGAAGGCCTCTGATGGCTGCAGCACTTATTGTGCCACCCTTAGAGGTCATGTACCCTGACACTCACACACTGCCTTTTCAGGCTGCGTGTCTTGGTGCAGAACAAAGTGAAGAGTCGACATGGCACACATCTGTGTGTCCCATGCCCACAAACCACTGCCATGGCATACATCAGTCACCCTTCTAGCTGGGTGTCCTTTGCCAGTGGTGAGGGTATAGGTGCATGAGCCCTGTACCCCTACAGTGCCTAAGTCCATTCCTGGGCACTGTAAGTGCAGTGCTGCCAATAAGAGTAGATGGTGCTGGAAGTTTGTCATTACAGAACTCCACGACACCATAATGGCTACACTGAAGACTGAGAAATTTGATATCAAACGTCTCAGCACATTAAACCCACACTGATGCCAGTGTGGGATTTAATGTAAAATGCACAACAGAGGGCATCTTAGAGATGCCCCCTGAAACACGACCAACTTCTAGTGACCTGACTGAGTGGGTGCTTAGACAGACTTGTTTCTGGACCCCTGGGTCGAGAGTCTGCTGCTCTCTGGGCCTGAAACAATGTACATCCCGGGATGAGATGCCAAGTCTCCTCCACCCGGATGGGCAGAGTCCACGAAGGGAAAGCTTCGAAGGCATGCCGCCTTTGTGAGTCTCCTCACACCATTTGCTGCTTTCAGCAAGTGGTCCCCACTGGTTCTACCTCACACTTTGGGTGGTAGAACTAGCGGGAAAAACAAGTGAGGAAAAGAGGTGTGCCCACCTCTGCCAACTCCACCCCTCAGGTGGGGGAGGATAAGTGAAGCATAACTCTGAGTCCCCGCCATCTTGAGGATGGGGGAGCTAGCCAAGCAGGGACAGGCTCCTGCCACCCTCTCACTGGAGGGTGGCACGATAGGGGGTGTACCCACCCCAGGGAAGGGACCCATAGGTCCCTTCCCTTACCTACCTGTAACACCCTTAAATCTAGTATTTAGGGAGTACCCTGAACCTTGCTTTCTCAGATCCAGCCTGACAAGAAGAAGAAAAGAAGAAGAAGGACCGAACAGCTGGGCAGCCAGCTAACTAGAGGACTACGCCCACTGACTTGGCACCAGCCCTTCTGGCATGTCTCCCCTTGAACCTGCTCCTGCAAAATCCCAGTGTCTCCTGCAGCCAGCAACCTCGAAAACCCCGGAGGACCTGCCTGCCTTCACTTCCAAGATTGCTTCTCCTGTGAACACCGGATTTGTTCAAACTGCAGCTTCTGGCTCCAGCCAGATACCGCAAATCCAGCCCACTCTTCACCCGCCGAACCCGGCCCGAGCACAAGTGGATAAACACAACAAGGAGGTCCCCCCAGTGATTCTAACCCAAGATCCGGCGACCCCTGACCTGCCTCAAGCCTCCAGCCGACACCTGCAGCATAAATCCAAAAGGCCCTTCTGACCGCGACCAGGAGCTGGTAAGAAGATCCGACCCCAAAAAGCACTCCTGCACCCAACGCCCCACAGCCTTGTGTTCCCAAACCAACGGTGCCTAACCAACCCTTAACTTCCCAACGTACCTCTCGAAGTGGTGGTCGCACCCAGAAGTCCTTCGTCTCCCTGCTTTTGCAAACTAGAGATTCTCCATTGAAAACAACAGGGCACCCAACCTCAAAACAGCACCCTGCCCCCGGCCGCCCTTGTGCCGCTGAGGGTGTAAATTTGGTGCTAATTTGGTTCCCTATTTGCCCTGACCTAAACCCTACGAGCTTTGCTCTCACAGCCGTGTGGCCTGCTTGCCAGCAGCCACCAACCGGAGGCCCCCTATCCTCGATAGGATAACATTGGGCCTCAACACTCTGCAGCCCGGCCGCCTTTGTGCCGCTGAGGGTGAAACAAAAGTGCATCACTGACCCTGGGGAACCCCTGAGTCTACCCCCAGAACCTTAACTCCCACAGACGATGACTTACCTGTGAACCGATAACCTATTTTTCCTCCATAGGATAACATTGACAATTTTCTTCCAAAAAGTTTTTAACCACATCGCTGTGGCCGGAATGCCCCCGCGGTGCTAAGGAATTTGACGCGTGCGCAGTTCGGATGGCCCCCGGCCATCCTCCGCAAACGCCCACCGTGAGGTCAGACGGCGGGGTGCCGTCCGACGCACAGAAGAGGTTAAGTGTGGGGTTTTGAAATCTAAAAACGTATTTACTCACCTGTTTATAGGAAATGTCCCAGTGCTGAATTCAGGCATCCAGCACTGAGTAAGAAAAGTAACGTACAAAGTACCTTATCTGCAATTTACTGAAAAAGCCTATTAATTTCAATGCACTGTTTTTCTTCCAAAAAACGACTAAGTGTGGCGTTTTGAAATCTAAAGATATTCTTTAAAAATCATGCGAATAACCAAAACGTAATTACTTACCTGTTCCCAGGAAATGTCCCATTGCTGAATCTAGGAACCCAGCACTGAGTTAGAAAAGTAGCGTAAAAAGTAACTTACCTGTAATTTACTGAAAAAGCCTATTTATTTCAATGTACTTTATGTTCTAATTGTTGCAACCTGCTGCATCCCTTGCAATTCAAACAAGTACAAGTTCTACTGCATTTTCAAACTGTTCTAAATCCAGTAACTTATTACTGAAAAGTATGTAATGCTTACCTGTGCCAGGCTTACGTGGTTCTAAAAATAAAACAACAGTATATATTTGTATACAAACACAATTGGCCTAGAGTTCAGATATTGAGTGTGTGAATTCATTTGTTGACTGAGTGTCTACATCAAATGCTTAACACTGTCTTCTGATACTGCCTTACTCTCGACCACTCTACCACAAATAGAACATTACTCTCTATCTAACTTTAACCTCTGCCTACCTCTGGGGTCACCTGAACTCTATACACACTATACCTAATTTTGGTGTAGTATATATAGAGCCAGTTTCCTACAGTGACCTCTTGTTGAGCTTCCGGAAGCACGGTGTCTGTAGGCATCGGTTCCGGAGGTCGGTGATGTAGTCGTTGGGCCCTCGAAGTTACACACGTTGCAGATGGAACTCCTCGCGGTTGAAGTCAGGAGCGCTGGTGTCGGCAGGCGTCAGGTGCTAGGGTGCGAAGTGCAGAAGTGTGGCGTGCAATGCCCTCATGTTGCGGTACGAGCAGTGGCTTGATGACAGCGACAGATGGCGTCGTCGGTGAACCAGGGTCACGGTGAGAAAGTGATGCAGTGCTGGCAGGTCACGGTGCAAGCAGCGACATCGTTGTTGCTGAAGGGCTGTCGTCGGCTGACGAACTGGAGTCGATGGTGACGGCGTTGGTAGGCCAAGGCTGCAGTGCAGGATGAGGGCGGTGCATCATGTGGCTCTACAAGCGGTGCCTTCGAACCACGGTGCAGGCAGCAGCGTCAATGTCGGCTTGAAGTGGGGTTACCAAGATGGCGTTGTGAAGCGAGGCGGTGCAGGGTGCGGTACCCACAGGTCATGCTGCGAGCAGCGGCTTGGTGGCCCGTCAGATGGCGTCGTTGGTGAGACCAGGGTTTGGGTGTGACGTTGTGGCGGTGCACTCTGCAGTGCTTTCAGGAAATGGAGTTGGCAGCTGCGTCATAGATGGGGTCGGGTTGCTTTTTCTTTTGTTGCAGCACAAAACACACAGGGCCAGATGTAGGTGGCCGAAAATAGCCATTTACCGATCGGTAACGGCCGAATTCGGCCGTTACCGACCGGTAAATGGCCATTGACATGTAGGGGCCCTTAAATGTTGCATTTTCGGTAATTTTACCGATTCGGTAATTTTACCGAAAATGCAAGATTGAAATGTGGGTAGCCAATTTTCCATTGGCACATGGCTTTCAGAATCGGTATTTTACCATGGAATACAAATCCATGGTAAAATACCGATTCCTGTGTACATGCACATCTGTGCATGTACACATGTGCCATGTGACAGACAGACGTGCCCTTAGGGCATGTCTGTGTGCCACATTGCACACATGCCCGTTTTGGGGGTGCTAGAGGGTGTCAAAGTGACACCCCCTGCACCCTTGACAAATTCGGTATTTACCGATTCGGTAAATACCGAATCGGTATTTGAATTGAATCCTATGGGCTTCAAGGCCCGTAGGATTCAACCGAATCGGTAAATTCCGAATTTTTAAGGAATTGGTAATAAATCCAGATGTTGGTACCTACATCCCATTTACCGATTTTGAAATACCGAATCGGTAAAATTCGGTAATATTCGGTATTTCAAAATCGGTAAATGTGATTTACCTACATCTGGCCCACAGTCCCCAGTGGTGAGAGCAGAAGAACTTGAAGTTTTTGTTGTTCCTGAGACTTCTTGAACAGGGGGCAAGCTCTACCTCAAGCCCTTGGAGATTCTCAAAGAAAGAAGTTGTAGAAAGTTCAGTCCAGTCCTTTCACTGCCCAAGACAGAAGCAGTCACTGCAGGTCAACACAGCAAAGCGCTCAGCAAAGTGGTAGTGTTAGGGTTTGTACAATCAATGTAGCCCAACCCCATACTGTGTACTAATTGCCAAATGTATTAAGTGTTTGCTCTCTTGCTATACATTGTTTATGCAAGTCCAATTCCCCTTCTTATATGGTTATTACAGGAGCAGGTTGTATATTGTTTGAGGTCAAGTGTGATGCCTCTTTATGTCATTGTAGCAGGGGTATGTTTATATCTTTTTAATAAATGTTAAATGCTCACAAATGTGCTCAGTTAAACAAAAAAGCGGAATGAATCAAGTGAAGAGGCAGTTTGCACGTGTTTGAAGCTCGCTGCATTATTAACATACTCATCATGTTAAAATCATCATGGCACATTTTCTAACAGCACGTTGTAATCCCAAGTGCTGAGTCATCTCATCACCCTAACGGTAGAACCCCACCCATCTCCCTGCCCATATAAGACCCGCAGACACAACAAGACGCACTTGCGTTTGTTAGTGTATCTTCTCTTACCTGAATTCCAGCACAAATCCTCTACAACGCATCTTCTGAAGAGTTTCCGGTTTCCCCAGCAACGCGTCTTCTTTGAGAGCGGCACTTCGATCTCCGTCTCAGTTCCCGAGTGTTTTGGTTTCCCCTGTAACTCTGTGAAGTGTGGGCCTTTCCATCCTCGCTTCCATTCCAGTTTTAGAAATCTTCCGTCCTGCAAAAAACAAAGGAAAAGAAATACGTGCAAGTAAGATCTTTCCAATTTTTCATGCATGACAAAATAAAAGCGCGCATAAAGAAATAATTAAACAGTTTCAATAAATGAACAAGTAAAGGTTTATTTTTACCTTCGGTTTTCCTGAAGTCGAAAGGGAATCGATTCTTTTGGATTTTGGACACGTATCTGAAAAAATAAACATTTAAAGAGTAAGAGAACTGTATTTGCAAAACAAAGAACTCAGCATAAAAGACAAGAGTGGACATTTTAGTTAATCTCTTGACGACTTTACTGAGAGGACTACTGGAAGGCATCATTAGTGAGTTCAAGATAGACAAAAGTTTTAAGAGTCCCTTGATAATAGTATGTATTAGTGTATAACATTTTTGGTTACCTACAGCACAAATAAGAATTGCTCTTCAGAATTATTCTTCGGTGAAAAGGTGAAAGGCTTGTGATATTTGAATAAGAGCAATTACAACAAAGGTATTTTGAAATGCAGAATGAAAACTACATTTAGAATCAAATAGAAGAGTATAGAGCATTGCATCACAATTTTTAGTAAATATTGATTATACTATTCATAGATGTCTAGCCATTAAAGGACAACAACTTCTGAAGCCATACAAAAAATCTAACGCAAAGGAAGAAGTGCCTCATCTCAGAGCTGCAACTTTGGAGTACTTCTTTTGTTCTTTTTTTTATTTTGTCCCATTTTCCCCCTTCCCTTAGAGATCTATCCTACCCAAACTGAATATTAACATACAGTTTAAGCTGGCATAGGTTATTAGGGGCATAGAGAACATACATCTCTCAAGTTGAATAACCTGGACTTCAGGTGAGTGAAGACTTAACAGGTAGTTTCTCCACACAGCTTCTCCAGCTCTTCTTCTTGGCAGTCTTCTTGGTCCAAAACAGTTCTAAAGTTCAGGGGTTTGGGTCCCACTTTTTATAGCCCAAAATCCTTTGTCCTCTTAGACAGAGAGTGTCTGTGCTCAGCCAGAACCAGTTCTGTCCTCTGAGGTAATATAAATTTTATGGTCATGTTGTGTTCCCTAGCGAGTACCCCACCGACTCCATGTACGAGTTAAAAGTGCATGTAACTTCCCTCCTGTACCAGCTATGAAGACGCAAATACATTTGCGTCCAACGTTAACTTGTCCTCTTTCAGACCCACCATGAATGGGTTTGATGGTCCGTTCCTAAGTATGCTATGCCAACGTCTTTTTGAAGTGTACTCCTACGTTTTTCAGCCTGGCTGAAAGTAGGCCCTGAATCTCTGCCACCGAGCCTCTTTTCTGGCTTCTGACTGCGAGGGCCTCTGCCCAAGCAGCCCCCGTACCCGTGAACTCTGACTTACTTCTAGCGCGGCCCTCCGTGCTCAGCTCAGCCTGCTGCCTGCCAAGATTGACTATAACCTTCGAGTTATCTGTTTTCCTCCCCGAAGATACATTCCGGCCTGCTAGCTTCAGTAAACATCCTTCCTCAGCTACAGGGCTAAAGGGCCGACCTGTCTTTATGCAAGTAATTCATAGCCTCTGTTGCCATGCTTCCATGGAAGGCCCCATGCCCCCACGCTTCTCATACAGACACTCAGGCGCTTATACACGCACTCACAGCAAGTATAGAATAGCTTCTGCTCTAGAGACCTTTCTGCCCAGATAGCTTAGTTCCTAAACATCAGATATCAGATATGATAGAAGCACAAGTTGATCTGACATGCCAGACTTCTGTCTCTTTCCGCCAGTGTAAATGTCAAGTCCCCTGCACCCCGTCTATCACACGTCATGCAGCTGCGCGCGCATCCAAGCTTCCGATTTCCGCTGACATTGCAACATTCTGTTAGCACCACCCCTTGGTGCCACCCACTTGCGTCACCTATCAGTGACGTTTCTAGCACACACGCCTAGTTTACGCCTCTTGATGATGTACTAGCACCACGTGTATACTGTTATCTTGTCTTCTCTCAGCTGTTACGCCTCTTACATTGAACATTATGATGTAAATCAAGTATATAAGCTATGTATTGTCAATAAACGACGGCGCGCTCATCTATCCCTTCTGACATCCTGTGTGGTGGTCAGAACATGATATCCTGATTCCTTTATGAGGAATAAAACCCTTAGAAACTCTTACACCACGGACTCTGTTTTCCTTCATTTCGATTGAGTTATTATTGATTAAGTACTTACCTGCATAGAAATTAAGAGAGTAAATTAATTATTTACATCATTTTGGCGCCCGAACAGGGACCCCTCCCCCACCTCACGCGCCGGAAGGTGCGTTGCAATCCGTGTCCCCTGCCATCAGTTAGACGGACAACACGTGTACTGGCAGGATTTCCTGCATCCCCCTCTGACACACGGAGGTGACGAAGACTGCGATCAGTGCCCAGACGAGGCGGTGAGGAGTGCGGAGGATCCCGACCAGAGCCCAGCCGAAGGAAGCAAGGTCCGAGGTGTGAAGAGGCCCACCAGTTTTCCGAAGTTTTCCGAAGTTTTCCGAAGTTTTCCGAAGTTTTCCGAAGTTCCGAGTCGAGTCCAGTCGAGTTTTCCGAGGCCTTCTGTTTTCCGTGCTTCCCGGTGAGTACCATTGCTGGGTCGTATCTAGACGGGTTTGGGTACGCAAGTCCGGTCTGCACTGTTTTTAGGCAGTGTATCTGTACTGTTTAGCAGTATATAAAGTATTCCGAATTTCTGCACTGTTACAGCAGTGTATCTGTATCGTTGAGCGGTACATTCAGAGTAGGGGGAAGTTAGCTATGTCTTTAAATGTTTCATGTGATTAATGTCGTGGTATGAATGTGATTGTTCTTGTGTATTATTGTGTTTTTTTGTTTAAATAGTTACAGGCGAAATTAAGTATTAAGGATCAAGCATTTCAGTATCAAGTAGGCACAATGCCGTTTTTTAACAAATTAAAGCAGATAGGAACTAGGAAAGGGATGTTAGAGGAAGAAATTCCAATCCCCCCTAGGGACACTCCAGGTAATTTCATGTATAATAAGCATGGCATAGACGCCATCTTGTATCTAGAGTTATTGACAGATTATACCAAGCACCTAGAGGAAAGATACCGATGGCCAGTTAACGGAACATGGGATGCCGAGTGCATCATAAAGGTAGAAGAAATATTACGGAAAAAGAAAGCTAGACAATCTCAGAAAGACGCCATAGAATTTTGGCGTAAGGAATCACGTAAGCGTGCTGATAGAGCACTCCGTAGAGAAGACAGGCTTAAAGAATCAGAAAAGGCCCAAGAAAACGAATTAGTTACTGAGGGAATTCGAGTAAAAGTAGAACAAATAGATCGTATCCAAAATGGCAAAGTGAACAACATGTATCTTTTGGCCGATGGTACCCCTGACGCCATTTCAGAAATACCGAAAAATTTGCCGTCACCATTAGTTCCAACTAAAGTAATGCATAAGACTACTAAAGACATATTCCTAAATTCATATCTCGAAGATGTAGCGCCAGCTTACACCAATCTGCCTGTTCGTGCCCTGCCTACTGACAGGGCCGGGGGTGGTACTGCCCCCCAAGATCACTCTCAGCCGACACCGAAAAAGACTAGTCCCGTTCCGCCAGCTCCGCCACTTCCCTCACCTAAAACTGATCTGCCGAAACCACTTCAATCAGATCCTACTAAAAGACAAATTCAGATACTGACTACACACAGAGATAATGCCCAAGTTTCCGCTTCAGGAGGTGCGACCGCGGGTCTCCAGACCCCGCCACCGACTCACAGATTAAATCTCAGAGGTCTGCAGAGTCCTCTTACGTACAGATCCCCCCGTTCTTCTAATTCATCCCGTCTTGATGCACTAAAAGAAAATATGTCAGTTTGTAGATACGATCCAGAACCTGGACAGGACGACTTAATGGTATTAGCGTCTTTACGGTTAAGATCTGCTACTGATAGTTTGTTATGTTATGCAGGAATGAAGGAGCACCTAGATAGAATATATGAGTTCGTTCAAACGGGAAAGGACCCCGACAGTATTAAGGATGCCCTGGAGAAACAGAAAGTTAACATGCAAGCACTGATACTACGATTTTTCATAAATTGTCTAATAAGAGAACGAGACAGGCCCGGAACAGAGCAGAGTGAATTGGATGCATTGAACAAGTGGGGTCAAAATATAGCCGATGGAAAACATGACAGACAAAATTGCATAGAGGCCATGTATAAAAAGATTAAGAAAGCAGTGATAGCAGTACACGAGAAAGAGAAAGAAAAGGCTCCCTCCGAGGAGGAAGAAGAATCTGAAGAACTAGAACCGACTACAAGCACTATAGCATATGTAGGTAAGGGAACTTATCTTAGGAAGGGTATCCGTCCAGAAAGCAAGAGAGTTTTCTTCTCTGCCTTAACGAATCCGAATTCTGCTGAACATCAGTTCCAGGAAACTGATAAACGGCTTCGAGATCGAGTTGGGTACCATGTACTCAATTCTATGGATGAACAAGAATTAGCCCGATCAGCGGTATCATGGGCCGAAAATGCAGACATATATAATGATGACACCGTAGCACAGACATTTCTGAACCTCTCCCCCGACGAACAGAAATTAGCAGGTATATATATGATTCAGCACCTTCTCATTAAGTACAGAAAACATTATTCCGATCCAGGTCCCTTACATGAGACACTAGAAGCACTACTGATGGATAGATGGAGAGGCCTAAGCACTAAATTAGTTCAAATAATTCTAGAACAACGACGCAGATATGACACCTTTGTAAGTCCTGAATATGTTCCCGCCCCACCTCCAGAAAGGAAAATGTACCATATGCAGTGCGGGGGTGGTATTGAAAGTCAGAACCCCTTGCGAGAAGTGCACCCTGTTATGGGTGAGGATAAAATTTTGAAACGCGTGTATGTACACACGCCTCTAACTAAATTAGAACTGTTAGAAATGAAGAAATTAGTACCGTGCCATGATAAAGACCCTGCAGGTTTTCATAGAGAGCTCAAAGACATGTTACTGATGGGGGACTACACATATGATGATATCATGAAAATGTTGAAAGTATTATTGCCTACGGGTATATTCGAGAAATTAAAGGAAAAGGACTGGGAGGTGGGAGACGCAAAGATTGCCTGGGCAGAAATAGAGGATGAAGAAAAGAAACGGGTTCCAGGGTTAGGCCTTGGGGACAAAACTAAAGCATTACCAGGTTTAATAGTACAGGTCCTGCCCAGATTATTGACAACTAGAAAGGAGGATTGGGATGCAATCTCGTCCTGTAAACAGAAACATGATGAAGATACTAGCGACTTTTATTCAAGATTCGAGAAATGTTTTATTATCAATAGTGGCCTCCAGCCAAGTAGCGAGTCGTACCCACATCTTTTTGTATCAAAGTTAGTCGAGAATTCCCTACCGTTAGTTAAAAATAGAGTGTATAAAGTCGAGAGTACATGGCAAGCAAATACGCCATCCCAGATGTTACAAATGTTACAATATCACCAGAATAGAATTAGGGAAGAACAAGATCAGGAACAGAAGCGCATGAAAGACACGAAAATGAAAATGTTAGTAGCCCAGACGGTCCCATCCGACAGTCACAGGAAAGGTACGACCCAGACAAGTCACGCTGCAGCTCCTGTTAAAGGGACATGCAATTATTGCAAGCAGCCAGGTCACTACGTACACGAATGTGCAGTTCTGAAACATAACATAGCGACAGGTAAAACTAAAGAGAGACCGCATCCGCCTAGACAAGACCATAACCAGCATCAGTCTACACAGAATACACAGCCCATGCATGCATCCGCACAGACAGCACAGACTGTAGCAGTACCACAGCCACAGCCCATTGCTGCAACTCAGCAAGTCTCACAACAGATGTACCAGTATGCCCAGTCTGCTTACCCCGAATATTCCCGATATACATGAAACAGCCTAGAGAGGGAAGGTGGCTTGCCTCTTATCGAGATTCCTGTAGATCAAGAAGGTCCTTATGTACACAGTCAAGTATTGGGGAAAGATAGAAAGTTTTTAATTGACACAGGGGCAAGTCGCACTACAATAAGTCATGACGAAGTTCCAGGGGCACCCCTCTCAGGCTCACAAAATGTTTCCCTTGGTTTTTCAGGACAACCTATTGTAAATGAAGTCTCAGAACCAGTTCCCCTGGCTGTGGGTCCATTATCACGCGTTACAGACCTGTTACTAACAAAATCATGTCCGGAAAATCTGTTAGGAATTAAAACACTGAAGGCTCTAGGGGCTATAATATGCTGCTCCCCGGAGGGAGTTAGACTCTTTCTGCGGGATTTCAAGGGTCATTACGTCCTTCGTGAGTTTGACGTCAGATTGAAAAATGTACCTGATTACTTGTGGGCAAAAGGCCCAACTGATGTAGGATGTATGCACATTACACCATACCGCGTTACCCTCAAGGCAGGTGTTGTATTACCCAGAATCAGACAATACAAGTTACCACCCGATGCTGTAGCGGCTTTACTGAAAATCATTGAAGAGCTCATTGCCCAAGGAGTGGTCGTCGAGACCGACTCCAATATCTGTAACTCACCCATCATTCCGATTCTTAAACGTACTGATCCCAATGCACCGCCAGTATATCGGCTGGTGATTGATCTTCGAGAATTGAATAAATGCATTATCCCACAGTATCCTGTGGTCCCCGATATATCATCTCTCTTGACTGCTATTGATTCAGAAGCAACGTTCTTTACTGTAATTGATCTCAAGAACGCCTTCTTCAGCGTGCCTATTGATCCCGAGAGCCAATATCTCTTCGGATTCTGTTTAAATGGACGCAGTTTCAAATTTTCGCGCGCACCTCAAGGATTCACAGAAAGCCCCAGCATCTATAGTCAAGCACTGAAAAGACAACTAGATTGTATTCAAATGCCAGTTAACACCGCTTTACTACAATACGTCGATGATCTGCTGATCACCGCACGAAGTGAGCCCGAATGTGAAAAAGCATCACTGACAGTTTTACATTTCCTGGCTGACAAGGGACACAAGGTGTCTCCTTCGAAGCTACAATTCTGTGTTCAGCAAGTTGTGTACTTGGGTCACTTGCTGTCCAAAGTGGGGAGACAGCTCACTCCCGATCGCATTCAGTTAATTGTGAACATGCCGCAACCCAAGACACAAAAGGAAGTGCGGGCCTTCATAGGCCTCACCTCGTACTGCAGACAATGGATTCCCCAGTATGCATTTCTAGCTAAACCACTCATCCAGTTAACGACACAGGAGGCAGCGACTTCGACTGTCCTCCCTTGGACTCAGGAACACACACAAGCTTTTGAAGAATTAAAGAAAGTTTTATGCCAAGCACCAGTTTTAGCGACACCATGTTACAGCAAACCGTTTACACTTTTTGTTACAGAACGTGATGGCACAGCGTTGTCTGTCCTCACTCAAGACCAAGCAGGTTCACATAAGCCTTGTGCTTATTTTTCTAGTACATTGGATTCAGTAGCTCAAGCACTCCCTGCGTGCTTAAAGTCAGTAGCAGCAACAGCGTTAGCAATAAGACAAAGTGATTCAATTGTTTTAGGTCATCAGTTAACAGTTCAAGTACCACATTCTGTAGAGGTTTTGTTAAACAGAACCCAGACTCAACACTTAACTATAGCACGACTGACAGGTTATGAATTAACACTATTCCAGCCACACATAGAAATCAGACGTTGCAGCATCCTGAACCCCGCAACACTGTTACCTACAGTTATGACAGATCCAGCTCCGCATGATTGTATAGAAATAATTAATGCAGTAACTAAGCCTAGACGAGACTTAACAGATGTCCCATTGACAAATCCAGACCTGACACTTTATGTGGACGGTTCATGCATGAGAACAAGTACAGGAGAATTAGTGGCCGCGTACGCCGTGACCACTGAAACTGAAATTAAAGAAACACATCGTATTGACACACTGTCTGCTCAAGCAGCAGAGCTCATCGCTCTGACCCGAGCTTGTATTCTAGCCAAGAACAGAAATGTTAACATATACACAGATTCCCGCTATGCCTTCGGAGTTGTACACGACTTCGGAGTCCTCTGGCAAGAACGAGGTTTTCTGACTTCCCATGGGGCCAAGATACAACATGGCCCCCTCATTCAAGCACTGTTAGAAGCAATACATTTGCCCTCGGGCATATCAGTCATGAAGTGTAAGGCACATACTAAAGTCACAGATTCTGTTTCCCAGGGTAACGACCTGGCAGACCAGACAGCAAAACATACAGCATTGACTTACACCCAGACTACTGATGTGACAAAGACAATAGTCCAGACCCAGTGTATGGCAGTTAGAGATCCCGCCCTAGATGTAATTGATATCCAGACACATGCTACTCCAGAGGAGATAAAGAAATGGACTGAACTAGGAGGGATTCAGACAGATCAAGGTTGGGTGACGAAGGGAAAATCTATATGGTTTCTCCCCGACTCAATGGTTCAAGTCATGATAAATACAGCACATAGTCCTGCCCATCTTGGAGAGAAAGCCATGTTAGACAGTTTACAGAATCTCTGGTACAACAAACACTTACGAGCAGCAGCAAAACAGAAAGTGCGTACTTGCATGATCTGTTGTCAGTTCAATCCAGGTAAAAGCGTCCCTGTTGAGCAAGGTGGATTTCATCCTCCCGATCACCCTTTTGAAGTCCTCCAGATGGATTATATCCAGATGAATAGCTGTAGAGGATTTAAGTATGTCCTTGTAATTGTTTGTGCTCTGTCCCGCTGGACC
Source organism: Lissotriton vulgaris (assembly GCF_964263255.1). Taxonomy (NCBI): domain Eukaryota; kingdom Metazoa; phylum Chordata; class Amphibia; order Caudata; family Salamandridae; genus Lissotriton; species Lissotriton vulgaris. Next base: position 1,413,803,568 of record NC_141695.1, read on the forward strand.
GAAGCATACCCAGTCCCAGACTACACTGCTCCGACCACTGCCAGACAGTTGGTTCGTGAATTCTTCCCACGGTACGGTTTGCCCCGTGTCGTGTATTCAGACAACGGACAGCCGTTCTCGTCCGAGCTGATGAGACAAGTTTCCCTCTTGCTAGGATATCAGTGGAGGTTCCACTGTGTCCGACATCCCGAAGCAGCTGGCCTTGTAGAAAGGCATAATCAGACACTAAAAATCCGTCTTGCCAAGATCTGTCAGGAAAAAGGGGTCGACTGGATAGTCGCCCTGCCCGTGGCACTATTCTACATGAGGATGGTCGCCCACTCGAGATCAGGGCTATCCCCGTACGAAGTGGTCTTTGGCAGACCGCCGAATATGTGGGGGACGCCCGTTCCGAAAAAGATCACTGATATTGATTGTAACATGTTGACAGATTACCTTGCCTCCTTGATGTCTGCACTCCAATCATGTCGTTCACAGGTTGCCGCAGCCTTCCCTGACAACACCGATGTAAAGGCGCATGAGGTCCGTCCAGGGGACCTGGTAGTCGTCCGGAATTTCGACCGGAAAAGTCCGCTGGAGCCCCGCTGGAAGTCTCCAAAGACCGTTCTGCTTACCACTAGGACCGCCGTGAAAATCGAGGGGAGAAAGGGGTGGGTCCACACGAGTCACATCAAACTATGCAATGAACTAAAAAACGGACTGAAACAGGACTCTGACTCGTCCACCCCCACCAAAGACTGTGTTGAAGCACAAGACGTTACTGTGCCTAAAAGAGAAAAGACTCCTCAAGAACTTTACCGAATGAAGCTTCGATCTAGCAAGTCAGACAGTTTAATTGTTTAAGTCCTCCCTTAGGTGAATCGGTTAAATAGTTTCTGACATGTATCCCCTAGATCGAGTTAGAGAGAGAGAGGAAAAGAGAAGAACATATTGCAAATCACTTCGTAGTCACTGCATAGTGACACTAATAATCATGTTTATTCTGAGTATTCTAATTATTATTGCCAGCATTCTGCTTCCTATGTACTGGCCTATTTTCAGGCGTGAACAATCTGCTTACAATGTCTCTGCTGAACACACTTTTAGTGAACTTCCTGCACATGAACTCTCTTACAGACTTGCGCTGCGCAACAATACATTCATTAGTATGTTACACCATTCCCATCAGACAAATAATGCTACAGACTGTTGGATATGTGGCCGACTCCCTCCCTACCAGAATTACAAGGGAGCTCTGCCTCTCTTTCCGTACCCATTCACTCACAATGGCTCCTGTGGAGCATGGTTTAAAATAATTAATTCTTTAGATCCTGATATTGCTGTTTTCGATGGGGGCTGGGTTTGGGGAAACTTGAACTTAGTCCTGCTCAACGTCTGTTATCCTGATCAAGAAGGACTTCCCACTCGAATAGGAACTGATCTAGAAAATGAAGTATATGGATTAGGTAATTACACAATTAGCCTTATGATCCTCACTGTTGAATCTGAAACTGCTCCAGTTCTGCCCCATATGTTAGTACTACCAGTCACAGGTGAATTATGTGTTAGCAAGAAAGGTTCAGTACACGTAGGTCATAGTAAATGCACTACTGTGGTCGAGTTCAGTGACCATGGTAAATCGTCCTTTAAAGCTATCAGTCATTCCTACTTTGTTTGTGGTCATACCGCATACATACGTTTGCCTCCAGATTGGGATGGTACCTGTTACATTGCCTTCCTTCTGCCACCTGTTTTCCTAGCTCCTCCTGATTACCATAGAAATACGAATCTAGCACCGAATAGACCCAAAAGAGATATTCCCCTTGTCGACTACACAGAAACGGCATGGGAACAGTACACTGATTTCAATAAAGGATTCTTTTTCTTCCTAGGACCTGTCCAAAACAGTAAATTAATACGCAGATTAACGAGAACACTCGAAGCAGTAGTGAACGAAACTGCCTCCGCTCTAGGTAACTTAACAGAGGAGCAGTCTGCTATACGGACTGTTGTCCTTCAAAATCGTCTTGTGATTGACGTCATCTTGGCAGATAGAGGTGGAGCTTGTAAGGTCATCGGGTCAAGTTGCTGTGTTTTCATTCCACAAAACGCACCATCTGTCTATCAAGCTATCACCCGTTTACATAAAATTGCAAATCAGATACATCAGAATCCAGGCACCTGGACTTGGTCCGGTTGGTTCTGGACTACGTTGACAGCTTGGGGATGGAAGATCTTATCGTTCCTAGGCATTGGCCTTGTTATAGTATTCAGTTGTTGCCTGTGCCTGCAGTGTGGGCCAGCGATATGTGGACTGTGTGCCACATCCTGCATTGAGCATTCCAGTTGCCTCTCAAACAGTCAAAGAAAGAAAGACGAACATATAATGTTACAAGAACAAACTGATCGATTTATGAGGATCGATATATCATGAAGGGTCCGTAGGGAACAAGGAGGGAATGAGGTAATATAAATTTTATGGTCATGTTGTGTTCCCTAGCGAGTACCCCACCGACTCCATGTACGAGTTAAAAGTGCATGTAACTTCCCTCCTGTACCAGCTATGAAGACGCAAATACATTTGCGTCCAACGTTAACTTGTCCTCTTTCAGACCCACCATGAATGGGTTTGATGGTCCGTTCCTAAGTATGCTATGCCAACGTCTTTTTGAAGTGTACTCCTACGTTTTTCAGCCTGGCTGAAAGTAGGCCCTGAATCTCTGCCACCGAGCCTCTTTTCTGGCTTCTGACTGCGAGGGCCTCTGCCCAAGCAGCCCCCGTACCCGTGAACTCTGACTTACTTCTAGCGCGGCCCTCCGTGCTCAGCTCAGCCTGCTGCCTGCCAAGATTGACTATAACCTTCGAGTTATCTGTTTTCCTCCCCGAAGATACATTCCGGCCTGCTAGCTTCAGTAAACATCCTTCCTCAGCTACAGGGCTAAAGGGCCGACCTGTCTTTATGCAAGTAATTCATAGCCTCTGTTGCCATGCTTCCATGGAAGGCCCCATGCCCCCACGCTTCTCATACAGACACTCAGGCGCTTATACACGCACTCACAGCAAGTATAGAATAGCTTCTGCTCTAGAGACCTTTCTGCCCAGATAGCTTAGTTCCTAAACATCAGATATCAGATATGATAGAAGCACAAGTTGATCTGACATGCCAGACTTCTGTCTCTTTCCGCCAGTGTAAATGTCAAGTCCCCTGCACCCCGTCTATCACACGTCATGCAGCTGCGCGCGCATCCAAGCTTCCGATTTCCGCTGACATTGCAACATTCTGTTAGCACCACCCCTTGGTGCCACCCACTTGCGTCACCTATCAGTGACGTTTCTAGCACACACGCCTAGTTTACGCCTCTTGATGATGTACTAGCACCACGTGTATACTGTTATCTTGTCTTCTCTCAGCTGTTACGCCTCTTACATTGAACATTATGATGTAAATCAAGTATATAAGCTATGTATTGTCAATAAACGACGGCGCGCTCATCTATCCCTTCTGACATCCTGTGTGGTGGTCAGAACATGATATCCTGATTCCTTTATGAGGAATAAAACCCTTAGAAACTCTTACACCACGGACTCTGTTTTCCTTCATTTCGATTGAGTTATTATTGATTAAGTACTTACCTGCATAGAAATTAAGAGAGTAAATTAATTATTTACATCACCTCTCTGGTGTAGCTTCCTGGCAGAAGGTGGAGACTGCATTGTCAGAGGCCGACCAGGCCCATTCAGGTGAAACCAAATCTCCTCTGCCTACTCTAAATGTAAATTGTAAATTGATACTTGTATAGCGCACTACTCACCCGCAAGGGTCTCAAGGCGCTTGTACGAATACCGCTGTGGAACCCTTCCTGGCTTTCCCTGTGAGGTGTCCACTCCTGGGCACCCCCAAGGTGGAGGCCAGGCATCCTTAGCGTTGTGGGGGCCATTGTGGAGATTAAGCAAGCTATTGCCTAGAGTTGCAGAGTGGGACTCCATGATTGGAATAGGCACGAGGCGAGAATAATCAGGTCTGTGGAATTTTGAGCCCAAGACCCGCCGAGGCGGGGAATTGAACACTGGTCCCGGGCCAGACCTCTGCATCTGGGTCTGCCGCTCTAACCATTGAGCCACACTTCTCCCAGGTCTATTCAGCCCTTCCCTAACCCATCTAGACTCTCTGGAGCCACTGCTCCTCTCCAGCCTCTGTCATCCTAAACTCAGACAGTCAGTCCACAAAACCAGCAGAGGCGCCTACTGGATGATTGATCAAGAAAATACCTACTTTCTAAGAGTGGTATTTTCAAATACAGAATGTATTAATCACGTTCATTAAAAGATGCATCCTTAGATTCTGAGGTCTATGCCTACTATTAAGGGAGACTTCCCTCCTCACAGTGCAGCTCCTTGTCCATTGTGCATCTGTGATGGTGCGGCCCAAATCTTGCTCCCACGCATTGCGAACCTCTTCTTCCCCAGCCTGTCTTGCATTATCACATGCTTTGTATAGCTTTGAGATGAGATGTGTACCTGTCTCACATTCAATGATCAATGTGAGTGGAGCGAAGGAGTTGGGTTCAACTGGGTAAGTAGTCGATGCGGCTTGTGGAGCAGAGCGGATTTGCCCTAATACAAAGTTATCCATAAAGGTGAGAGGTTGAAACCAGGCATCTTCAGTAACCGAGAAAATTTGCTCAGCCGGATAGAGATCCCCCATTTTCGTACTGTTGAATTTGTCTAATGTGCGTTGCACCAATTTTTCCCCTGTTATCGGCAACCAGGTAGGATTGGGAAGGGGTAGGGCAGAAGAGTATAATGTGGTGGCACCAACTAGCCTCCATAACTTATCCCATGCCCAACTGGTGGTGGAGACAGTCTGTATGTTGTGTGGGTCTCTAGGAACGCCCTTCGCTAGTAGAGTGGCCAGTTTTTTGGGTAAAACAAAATCTGCTTCCGGCCGTAGAAATGGGATTCGTGCGTTGGGGTGGAACCATGCATATGCGTAGCAGCACTGGGCTACCAAATAATATAGTTGAAGGTCTATGAAGCCCACAGGCGTGTCCATTTGGCGCATGATCGAAAGAAAGAAAGGCCATTCTAAGGAATCAAAAGCCTTTTCCGCATCCAGAAGGAAAGCAGGAGTTGGCACCTTTGAGTCAATTCTATGTATTACAGCAAATAACATTGTGAGATTTAAGGAAGTGGATCGATGGGGGACGAAGCCCGATTGGGCTGGGGATATGACGAACTCCATTAATTGGGATAGATGATTAGAAATCCCCGATGCAGCCGTCTAATCCAGTGGTCGAGGAGCCTTTGAGAGAATCAATCGCGCCAAGTACATTAGCCTCAGATATGTGCTCTGTTAAGAAATCTTGCATGTATTTCTCCAAATATACCAATGCAATTTCTGACACATAGTCTTCTTGAGCTGAGTGATCGCTCCCTATTTTAGAAGAGTATAAGGCTGTGAAATAGTCCAGGAACTCATCACGAATTGCTGGGATGGAAGATAGTATATGAGTCGTGGATGATCGGATTTCGGTAATGTAAGACCTGCTGTACGGGGGGCGGAGCATTTGGGCCAACACCCATCCGGGTCGCTCAGCTTCTCCATACCATCTGGCAGACTGGTATTTGCCCAAGTATAAGAGCTCCCTGTCTGCTGCCTCACAAAATTAAACAAATGATCCCTTGTGTCCAATATGCCGATGACATCGTCCTGCTAGCACAAACTCCCATAGGCCTACAGAAACTGATCACCGAACTAGGAGACTATGCCACCTCGAACCAACTTACGATTAACCATAACAAAACACAAGTTATGTGTTTCTCGAAATCTATTAAAACACCGAAAAGTCAAACTTTTTCCTGGAATTTGGGTGAGCATCAATTGACAAGGGTTACGTGCTACAAATACCTGGGCTTTCAGCTAGATTGTAAGCTTAACTTCAAATCACACTTGGACCAAGGTCGCTTGAAAGCCAAACAACTGCTGTTCGCTTTTAAAACTCTAAGGAAAAAACTTATAGGATGCTCCACTGCCCACCTGCTCAAAGTGATTACTGCAACATTTTTACCCTCCATTTCATACGGCTCAGAAATTCTGAACACTAAAGATGCCACAGTCCTAAATACAGCACAATCTATATTATTTAAGAGACTGTTCTCAATTCCGCTACACACCTCACAGGCACAAATCCGCCTAGAATATGGTCTAAAAAAATCAGATTATGGCCAGACAAGGCGCCCTAGTAAAACACTACTGGAGGATGAGGGAGGCAGAAGATAACACCCTAGCCCACTATTGTTGGGTCGAGATTGAAAACCAAAAGAGCCTAGCTAACTCAACCACAGCAGCCCTGAAGGAATCCCTGTTGGCATTACAGCTAGAGGATGCTTGGCTCACCCTCACAACGTACTCCGGATTTAAATTCGTAGTCAATAATGCCATCAAACGGACCTCTTTATTAACTGATAAAACGTCCTTTGCAAAAAAAAATCATGCCTGGGCTGTGATTAAGGATTACCAGAGGCTGAAGCCGCAACAATACCTTTTGGAACAATTCTCCCATCAGAAAAAACACTATCTGACTTTGATACGCATGGGGTCTTTCCCCTCAAAGGACTTGACCCCAAAATGGAAACAAACATGGCCATCCAAGGAGTGTCGTCTCTGTGGTCAAGCGGAAGAGACACTACTACATTTTCTATGTACTTGCTCTTTTTTATTGGAAGCCCGAAAATCCATTCTCCGGGAGGCTCTAAGGAAGGAACAAATAAGAACATGTAGAGCAGCGGTCATTAAATGTCTCGGAGGGTCGTCAATTCCTTTGTCCTGTAGAGCCATACCACTATGGAAAATCGCAGCAAAAGAACTGGCAAAATGCGACCCTGCCAAGCAGCTAACTAATTAGCAGATTTGTCCCAAATGCATTGTCATATTCGTTATTATTTTTAAAATAATAAGCATCTCCCTATTCTGACATCAACCTGAAGCCTTTTTAGGTTTTTAAAAAAAATGTATATTCTAAAGCACTGCGTTTTATGATGGTTGTCCATCCTTTTATGATTTTTTTAATGAATCAAATAAAAGTATATTTTGACTTGACTTGACTTGACTTGAGTCAACCGTTTGCCCTCTAAATCCGGGTCCGAGGCGTGTAATGTCGCGGCTTCTAAGACCGCGAGTTCGCGTTCAATGCATGCCAGTGTGTTATGCAAGTCTTTAAATATTCCGGCATGCTTGATGATACAAACACCTCTTATGTATGCCTTTAAGCCCTCTCATAAGACAGCCCATGTGTCTACGGAAACGGTGTGTGAGAAGTTGGCCTGATATATGATGTTTCCAATTCTGGAACCACCTTGTATCAGCCCAAACAATCCCTCATGGTGTCTGGTTGTAAGTCAACCTTATAGACAAGCTATCCTAATGGTAGCATAGACTAAGCATCCTTAAAGACTTAACTTAAGAGGTCGTGTTAAGCAAGCTGTTTTACCAATCACAATCCTGTAATATCAAATGAAAGGACACCACACAAGTATATATTATAAAAATATATGTATTTATTATTAGAATAATCCTCTGTACTCTTTATGAGTGCAGAGGCACAAGCGTTTAAACAAAAGCACAGTTAAACATATGAAAGTTGCATAATTATGGATGAGGGCGGGTGGCCACTCAAACCATATATTAAGAAAGTGGTATAAGTAATACCAATCGAACAGTGGTTAGGCCTAGGGCCTAGAGAATCGCTGGGAGCAGTCGGGACTAGCAATGCTGAAGTCGGGAAAAGCCCGCGGGATTCGGGTGCAGCGCTTAAAGCACAGGCATGCACCAATGCAAAGTCAATGGTGCGTAAAAGTTATAAAGTTATAGTTTAAAGATACTTCCGCTCAACCTAGAAGGACGAAACTTAAGGCACATACACTAGAGGTGTATACCAGTGTGGGAACACCGGCATTACTGAGTTACCTCACCCACAGGAAGCGGGTGCACAGGTGCGAAGTAGTGTCGGGTTTTGTCACGCAGGTTGCTGGTGCTTGGAGCTGAAGATGCTGCAGGCGTCGAGACGAGAAGTGTCCGGTGTGATCCAAGGGTGGATCGAAGTTAAAGATGATCTGAAAGCAGAGGGGACAGAGTCTGGGTCACTTAGCAGTGACCAGGGTGGAACCAGAAGGAACCAGGCAATGTCGGGAGCTTTCAGGTCGCTGATGGGTCGCTTCTCTCCGCTGCCACGTGGACTCTGGGGCACCGAGGATGTCCAGGAGTGGATCACGAGCTGTCCCACGCAGGCTCTTGCTGTCGGCGGTGTCGGCTTCCGGATTGGAGCCAACAACCCTTGGCAAGGGCAACCCACGCAGGATTCGAAGATGGCAGCATTGTGCTCGGACCAGGAGGGTCAGAGAGGGTGCTCCTTTTCAGGGGAGCGAGGGCAAGTCTGGATCAACCAGAATCACAAGTTAGTTTTCAAGGTTCGTCGGCACAGGGGCCACAAGCCAACGGGCAAGTGACCGGGCCAACGCGTTGAGCCAAAAGATGCAGAAGGGCCCCACGCAGCACTCGGTGAAGTGGAGGGGTGAGCTTCGGTGCAAGAGAGGCTCAGGGCTGGGGCTTCTCAAACCCCAATGCACAGCTTCGAGGGTCACTCGGGGGCTGCACGGTCAGCGTCTTGTGGGCTTTCCAAGATGGCGGGCCCCACGCTTCAGGTCGCCTCCACGGGTCTCAGCTCTGCAGGGACTGTGGATCGGGCTGTTAGGAGGCAGGCACGCTTGGTCTTGTTGAACTCTGTCGCTCGAGTTCCGGCGGGAACTGCAACAAAGCAAACGTCGAGGTGCTGGATGGTGCCTGTTTGCACAGGGTGGTCACTCCTTGACCACAAGGGATATTCTTCAGTCTTCTACATCGAGTAGGATGTTGAAGGGTCCAGAGTTTCATTTCATAAGTTTCAGTCAGAATAATCTGAGTGCTTTGGCACTGCTCCCATTCTTATACCAATCTAGGGGTCTGGATTACCTGCTAGGTCCCCTCCTATGGGTGGGACCCAGGAAGGGGGCGGTTACACCCCTTTCCCTTTGGCCAGGTCGCGCTGGGACTGGGGCTGGTGTGCCCCAGAACCGGTTTGACCGGATTATGCAAGGGGAAGCCCTGTGCGCCCCAGGCACTGTCTGGTTTCTTTCAAACCTCCCTGCTACAATCCACTATCTCCGGTCTGGGGTGGTGTGACACCTCCCCGCAACAGGAAATCCTTTGTCCAGGCCTCCTCGGCTGAGTTTCGGTCAGCAGCAGGAGGTCAGACTCGTGTCTGTGGCAGAAGCGTCCATTTTGTGATGCTGAGGCTCTTTTAAAATCAACCGCGTTTCAGTAAAGTAACATGTCTTCTCCCTCTAGAGGGGTGGAATGCTATCCCCGTCGACAGGACTGTCGAGGAGATAGTATTCCAAATCGTATGACACCTTACACGACATGTTTTGATAAAGCCAAACCAAAGTTAACATATAACCGCGATGGATTATAATGCACTTAACAGTATATGGTATGGCATTATCCCGGAACAGCTTAGGGAGTTGTTCCCGACAGCTGCAGACAGGCTCAGCTCATGCTAGAGCACCATCTCACGTTAAACCATACACTCTGCCTCCAGGATTGATAAGGCCTTCCATAGGAGTGACTCACAAGTTTACATGTGTCCAGATAAAGGTTTAGATATAGTTATACTATATCTAAGCAAGAGGTGATTACACCAACTTGCCCCAGCTGAGTGATCAGCCAGTTGTGTCAATTTAAGAACCAGCCAGGGGTGGCACAAGCTATGCTGCAGCCCCTGGTAGGACTTGGTGGCACCTATGCCCTGAGCACCTATAGTGCATGGTACAGGGGCTGACAAGGAGTCCAGTTCCAATTGGGTTATGTACCTATAGTACATGTATGTGAATTTAGAGAGAGAACAGCAGGCTGGGGGTCGGATTAGCAGGCCCACAGCCTCATTAAGTCAAAAACCAGTGAAGCAAAAAGCAAAAATTGGGGTGACCATAGGATAGCAGACCCTACTCTCCTACACAACCCCCCCCCCCCCCCAACGCAGGGACATTAAACTTAACATTGACCAGATAAATCTTCATGTTCTAAGTGGAAGTACCTGGAGAGACCATCTGCATTACCATGGTCAGTCCCTGGGCGGTGCTCTACTGTAAAGTCCATCCCCTGTAGGGAAATGGACCACCTGAGTAGTTTGGGGTTTTCACCCTTCATCTGATTTAGCCACAAGAGGGGCTTATGGTCTGTCTGAATTAGGAAGTGAGTTCCAAACAAGTATGGCCTCAACTTCTTCAGGGCCCAAACCACAGCAAAGGCCTCCCTCTCAATAGCTGACCAACGTTTCTCCCTGGGGGTCAGCCTTCTGCTAATAAAAGCAATGGGCTGGTCATGACCATGTACATTAAGTTGTGAGAGCACAGCTCCCACCCCCAACTCCTGGGGAGACTAACCAAAAATTGATCCTGGTCCAAGTGTTATGCTGGCCCGAGTAGTGGGTATTTTCCGTGAATGTAGGATTGCGTTTGTGCCAAATGTCAAGCAAGGAGAGTTGCTCACAGAGATCTAGCAGAGCACGGCATGCGCGCAGCTTAGTGTCCGGAGACGTGGAAGTGCTATCTAAGCTTGGGTTCGGTAGTAAGTTAAAGCCCCCCCTCCAACCACGAGAAAGCTAGGTTCCAACCTAGCCAACTGTGTGTGTAGGGAATGAAAAAAGTCAGGAGTCAGTATTCTGGCCACAGACGCATACCAAAGCTGTGTAGTGTCCCATAAGTGTGCCTGTGACGATTATGAATCAACTCTCAGTATCCCCTATAACTGAGCTGAGGCTGCAGGGAACTCTCTCGTGTATAAGGATAGCCGTGCCCCTGGTGTAATTGCTGTAATTCTCAAAGTATCTATGTGCCCCCCAACTGGCAGCAAAGCGGGCTGTGTCCGCTTTAGGCAAATGTGTTTCCTGTAAATATGTGATGTCTACATTGTGTCGCATCATGTAGTTCATAACCTGTCGTCGTTTGCGGTTGTCATTAAGACCCCTGACATTCCAGGACATTAAGGACAAGGTAGAGGGACCTTCGGTGTTACTTGTGCCATAGGAAATGCCCATCAAATATAGCACGATGAAATAGCAGAGAAAACATAAAAACAGTGACAGGGACCATTGCAGTACATAACTGGAAACTTTATTCAATGTGAAGTCCCCCCCTCCCACCACCCAGCCTCAACCCAACCCAAGCGAGGCAGTACCCTAACAAAACCCATTACTTTAAGTACCAATTAACTTTACATTTAAATGTAGAACCCCTAGAAGGGCAATTTGGCAAAGACATGATCAAACCCAAGGTGTACACCTTAAGGGGTGGCAACGCCACAGCAGTCAGCCAACAAACTGAAATAATACAGAAGCATAATTTACATTATCCCGGAACCATTGAGCAATCTGGTAGAAGAGACAATGCCGCTATGTTAACCAGTACTAGAACTGGAGAATAGTTCAGCACTTGCGTCAAAGCTGTAGTGTGGAGGGGAGGGCCCCCACTCCTTGACCCAGCCCTATTGTTGTTTTGTTTTTAAGTGTGGCAGAATTCCTGCGCCTCTGCTGGGGTGTCAAAGATGCGAGCATGGCCACCTATATCTACCTTCAACCTGGCAAGGTACAACATACCATATTTTAAACCCAGATTTCTAAGGGTGACCTTCACCCCAAAAGATTTCCGGAGGGCGTCTTGCACCATCACAGTGAAGTCTGGATATAAGGATAGTTTAGAGCCCAGCGTTGTCTCCCCTTTCTCTAGCAAGGCGTAATACTGAATCCCGGTCTCAGAAGTTTATGACTCGGGCAATGATGGGTCTTGGTGGACAACCAGGATTTGGCCGGGGACCGAGGGACCGATGTGCTCGCTCTATCACAAATCCCTGAGTGAAAGACTCCCTACCAAAAATGTCAGACAGCAATGTCTCTACAAATAAATCCATCCGGCCCATAGTTGCAGTCTCAGGGACCTCCAAAATGCGAATGTTATTGCGCCTGTTGCGCACCTTGAGGTCTTCTTTCTTTATAGCTACTTCCTTAAGGATCCGTTCGGTACGCTCCAGACGCTTTGGAGATTGTGCTGTTCCGTCCGGGATGCGGGTTTTGGCAATGTCCAAGCATCTGTCATGTGCTTGGATTTTGGCCCCCATGTCCCGCAAGCTCTTGTCTAACGTGTCAAACCACCAGTCTAGTGATTTGAAGCCCGTCCTCATTTCCTGAAGCATCGATGCCAATAGCGCAGAGAGGTCATTCACACGCTTCACGCTCTGTGCACTCTCTGCCATTGTAGAGCAGTCTTGTACGTGAGCTTTTCGAAGGCCAGGGTCTTCTGTTTAGGGTCTTTGCGGCCCATGCCGCAGTGTCGCCTCGTGGTGAAATTGCAACTTGGCCAATAGAACTATGACGAAGTCGCAACCCAAGGTAGTTCCCCAAAGGTAAGCCAGTAGTCTGCATCGTATCTTAGGAAGCAATGACATCAAAGGTGTAAGCCACAGCTGGCCCAGAGTGTCAGCAAGGGAGTAAGACCCGGAGTTGGGTTAGGCTTGGTGCAGTAGGGGACTGAGGCAGTTCCCACAGGCGAGTCTGGCTGACCCCTCTGCATCACGCATCCCGGCTCTGGGACTGTGAGTAGCTCGCTATGTAGGAGGCTGCAATCTGATGGTCTAGCAGCAGAGGAGTCAACAGATGGGCCACGTGTTACTGCGTGTGCCAGAGAGCAAGATCAGGCCCAACACTCCTGGAGCTGTGTTTGTATGCCCGATGAGCAGAGGTAGCCAGTGTGACATGAGGGGCGGGCGTGTCTGTGGTTACGGGCGTCAGGAGCAGCGATGTTGTGCCTTTGGTGTTTCTCAGTGGCAGGGAACACCAGCCTGCGCAAACAGGTCTCCTACACCTCAAGGATCCACACGATGGGGCAGGACCCCGGCAGCGGGGCAGCTTGGAAGCGGGGGAGAAGGGACCACGTCACCGGGCGGCCGGCCGCAATGCGCCCGGGGCACGCAAAGAGACGCCCCCACCACCGTCCTCCACACTCCTACACCCTCAGAGGATCGCCTTTAAGTCACACAGTGGGGCCCTTTCCCACGCGTGGCCCAGGTATGTGGCGGGTGTATGTGCTTCTGAATGGGCACGGTCTGGTGTCACCGCATCCTAGCCAAGACCTCTGCACAGCATGGGGCAGGGGGGAGTCACCACCGTCGTCCCACGACCGGCACCAGTGCTGCAGCAACGGGCCCTCACTCACCGCCAGCAACACCAGGCACCGTCACGCCTCTCCGCCCTTTTGCAGCAGCAGGGCCCTGGACGACGCTGTAGGAGAGTAGGATCTGCTTCCGATGGTTACCCCCACTATTTTGCTGTGTTTCACTGGTTTATCGACTTTAGTCTGGCTGCTAATCAGGGCCACAGCCTTGCTGTTCTCTCTCTAAATTGATTACCTGTACATTAGGTACACACCAGATTGGTTACTTGGTTACCCTTGTGAGTCCCTAGTATATGATACCTTAGGTACTAAAGGCATAGGTACCCCTGAGGCCTACCAGGGGCTGAAGCATGTATTATGCCACCCTTGGGCAGCCATCCAAAATGGCACCACAGGTCTGCACTTACAGACTGGGTAAGGTGGTGTAAGCACCCCTTACTTAGATATAGTATTCCTATATCTACCTTTTAAAACAGACACATATATACCTATAAGTCGTAGAGAAGGCACATAGAATCCCAACTGGCCAGCCAAAACCGGGACAGACACCACGGCCGCTTATTGTCCGGATCCTCAATTACCGGGATAGAGATATGCTGCTTAATCAAGCCAGAATCAAATCGGTCATACCGTGGGAGAATAAACGAATTTCACTATACCCGGACTATACCACTCAAGTGCAAAAACAACGGTCCTCATACTATGAAGTGAAACAGAGGCTCCAAAAGGCTAAACTGCACTACGCCTTATTGTTCCCTGCACGCCTAAAGGTGATCCACGACAAGAAGACTCACTTTTTCGAAAGCCCCACGGACGTGGAGGAATGGATGGAGGTGATGGACATCGAGGAGCGACTGGACCCGACGCAGGACTCCACAGGCAACGGATCCAAGGAAGACTCGACTCAAGGGGAGACCGAGAATGGTGCCCAACGCACTCATCCGAAGCAGCGCAAACCGACCGCCCACCAACAAAAGCAGGGACAGGCTGATGCAGTGGCAGCGGTGGGATCCTTCAGAGACGACGGTGCGACAATCAACACGGACACTGAGGATAGCACTGTACACTCTGACTCGGATAGCAGTATGATCCTATTTCCGACGGTGACGCCTAGGGCAGCGGATGAACTTATAGACAATGCCCAAGAATAATACCTTCTATGAACCAGACCTGAGACTTGAATACAACACGATATCCTTTTCCGTATGAAATAGGGGACGGCGGGGATGGGGGGGGAGGGGAAATGTGATTGCTCAGAATATGTATGTAGCCCTTTATTTGCTGGCGAGCACCGTGCGGCCTGCCCTGGATGGGGAGAAAGACTCAGATACAGGGATCGTGCGATGCGATTCCTGCGCCTCCTGTGCTCTTGCGGCACATAGCTGCAACGGGCTGGTTCTGCCAGTCTGAGGCCGCCCTTGTCCCCCCCCTCCCCTGACCCTTTGCTCCCCCCCCTCCACGAGACCTGGCTACATACACTGAATAACTCCGAAAAGAACTCTCCCGGCGGCGCCGTTGAGCCGGCGACATGACCGAGCATGGTACTATGGACACGGCAGATGCTTGGCCGACCCCCCACTAGCGTATGCACTGTTACTTGTTTACTTACGTTCCAATGTTTCTGGTTCGGCGCAGCAGGGTTTAGAGGCTGCGCCTTCACAGTTGGGGTTTGGGATAGGGAGGGTACTGTCTCCTGGGGGGCACGGAAGAATCACTCAATAGGACATATGGGAACACTACTTGCGACACCAACACGGGGCTATGGCTGACACACAAGGAAAGTATAGGCTGGTCACCTGGAATGTGAGAGGGCTGGGGGCAGTGCAGAAGAGACACAGAGTACACGCTTTCTTGCTACGGCAACGGGCACACATAGTGTTCCTACAAGAGTCACACCTGACACACTCCGAGGCACTCCTATTAAGAAATAAATGGAGGGGTACTGTTTTTTCTACAACATACTCTGCCTTCTCAAGAGGGGCCACAATATGGGTGCGCCATGGTACTCCATTTGTGGAACTGGAAAGGCGGACTGACGAACAGGGATGTGTTGGTGAGAGGCACCTTGGACGGGGAGGTGGTAGTGCTGGGCAGCATTTATGCCCCAAATTTTGACCAGGATAGGTTCCTTACTGCAGTGGGCCGGGCGTTAGCGGATTGGGTGGACGTCCCCTGGATTTTGGGTGGTGACTGGAACATGATCTTAGATGTGACCCTCGACAGATCACCCCCCCCCCCTCCAGGCGGCGGGAATACATAAACTATCAGAGTCATTTGGGACGTGGCTTCGGGGTTGGAGACTGGCGGACATCTGGCGCACACTGCACCCGACACACAAAGAATACTCATGCTACTCCCCTGTACACAAATTACATACCAGATTGGATAGGTTTGTATGCTCTAACTCTGTAGTGACTAGGTGCGCCACAGCAGATTACCTTGCTAAAACGTTCTCGGACCACCGACCGCTGGCGATTGACCTACACTGGGGTAGAGTACCCTCACCAGTTCCTACCTGGAGGCTTAACCCTGCGCTGCTCGAGGATGGCCCGTTTCGAGCACATATAGCTGACGCCTTAACTGATTACTTCAATACCAATTGGGATTCCGCATCCTCGAACCTAGTGGTGTGGGACGCAATGAAGGCTGTAATACGGGGGGCTGCTATAGGCCGACAGGTGGGAGCCAGACAGGAGATCCACGGTAAGCTATGCGAGGTGGAACAGTGCTTCCGCGACCTAGAAAATGCGGTGGGGCAGGACCCTGGCCGTGCAGCTGAGCTACAGCAGTGTAATATTGACCACGCAGAATTGCTAGAAACCCTGAGGGTGATGGACTATGGGGCCTATCTGAAAAGACAACAGGCGGAGGCGGACAGATCCGGCGCTCTGCTTGCCCGGCTAGTTCGGGATGCCCCTGAATGCCCTACCATAACGACGATTAGGAACGCAGCGGGTACACAGGTGCACACTCAAATGGGGATTAACACAGTATTTAAGACTCACTTGGAGAACCTCTACGCCCCCCCTCTGTAGGAACCAGGGAAGACATAACGGGATTCCTAGATGAACTAACGCTCCCAGTGCTGACCCCGGGAATCCAGGCGGCTATAGCCGGGCCTATTACACAACACGAAATAAAGGTAGCAATCCATACACTTAACCGGGGCAAAACCCCGGGCATGGATGGCCTGCCGGGGGAATTTTATCAAACCTACGCTGATGTGCTGGCCCCCGTCCTGGAGAAAATTTACAACACCGCCTACGAGGTTGGCCACCTCCCGACTACCACCATGCAGGCCTTGGTGATCTCGATCCCGAAGCCCGGCAGGGACGTTCAAGATGTGGGTAATTACAGACCCCTATCCATGCTCTCCATGGAGTATAAGAACCATTGTAAGGCTATTGCCGTGCGGATCCAGCACCACCTCCCGGGCCTGATCCATACTGATCAATGTGGCTTCCTCCCAGGGAGGAGTACCTCCCAGAACTCGAGGCGACTCCACGCTCTCATGACAACTACACCTCACAACTTACCACACGCTGGCTGCATAGCCCTTGACCTCCGTCAGGCTTTCGATTCCCTGACGTGGGACTTCATGTTTGAAGTCCTGCATCGTTTTGGGTTCCCAGAGGCCCTTATAAAATGGATCCGCTTATTGTACACAGGCCCGACGGCTAGGGCACGCACGGGAAGACACACATCTGACTGTTATGAGGTCCATAGGGGCACACAGCAGGGCTGCCCACTGTCGCCACTGCTGTTTGTGCTGAAGTTGGAACCCCTGGCTATTGCGCTTCGCAATAGAGCTGCGGAGGAAGGCATACCAGTAGAGGGCACCGACCACATGGTCTTAATATATGCTGACGACATCTTGGTATTTCTCCGGAACCTGCGAGGGGACCACTCGCCCCTGGCGACTGTTTTCAGACGCTTTGAGATCATATCTGGACTGGCTATAAACCCGGGAAAGTCCCTGGGCTTCTTCTTCCGAGAGGGCCAACAGCCCCCCCACATACAGTTCGGGGCCTATGAAATTCAAGTGGCACCAACCACGTTCAAATATCTCGGGATACAGGTCTACCGGGACCCAGAGGCTCAAATTGACGGTAATATCCGTAAGGCCATTACTGGCCTGCGAGGTAGCATAGGTTTCTGGACGTCCCTACCCCTATCGGTAATGGGACGGGTGGCGGTCTCGAAGATGGTCCTGCTCCCCCGCATATTATATTACTTTGTAAACCTGCCGGTCCTGCTCCCGCGACAGATTTTCACCACACTTGATACATTACTGGTCAGCCTCATATGGGGATCGGAGAGAAGACGAATCAGCCTTAAAAAACTGCAACTGAACACCAGACGGGGCGGCCTGGGCGTACCGGACCTGCGAAGCTACTACTATGCCAGCCAGCTCCAATGGTTGACCCGATGGGTGGCGGGTAGAGACTTGCATGAGATCGCTTACACGACGGACAAATTAGCACATGGAGACCTACACTCCCTCCTCTTGCCCAACGCTAGGATCCCCAGAGACTGCCACCCCCTCCTGCATGTGGCCCTGACCTGCTGGAAGAAATCGCTGTCATACACGGCGGGGACCTCTCCATATGCGGATAATATCCCTCTACTGGGGCTCCCGACACCACAGGGGACTCTAACACAGCGCAGACTACGCCCATGGACGGAGGCCGGGGTGGACAGGGTGGGAGACCTGTTCGGCGATGACACCATACTGGACCATGCCTCATTTGTGCAGGTCACGGGAGCCCCTTCACGTTTATACCTCCTACACGCCTCGGTAACGCACTACATGCGACGGACCTGGGCCCACAACGTACAAAACCAGATCAACATGAGTTAGTACACCTCATGCATTATATGGGCACGGGGGACACCTAGTGAAATGGCTGTATGTTGGTATCAGAGAACATGTGACGTCGCCGATCGCCACACTCAGGGAGACCTGGACTGTAGACGCGGGTGAAGACATATCGGACGGAGAGTGGAAGATAATTCTGGGTCATCATAGACGGGTATCTAGGAATGTTAAATTTCAGTTCATACAAGCCATGATTCTCTATAGAGCTTACCTTACGCCCCAGAGACTACACAGAATGTTCCCTACCGCTGCACACTGCTGCCCGAGATGTCAACAAGACGAGGCACATATTCTTCACATGCTATGGGCATGCCCGAAATTACATACTTACTGGGGGACGATCAAACACACGCTGCACTCCATAACAACACTCCGGATCCCGGAGGGAGCATTACCCTGTCTACTAGGGAACAGGAAACGGCCCAAAACATGCAAGGCACAACTGAAGTTTGCGGACCTGGCGCTAGTGCTGGCGATCAGGGTGCTCACTATGAGATGGAAGTCGCCCAGGGCCCCGCGAGTAGCAGTGTGGCGCAGCGACATGCTGAAATGGGGTAAAGCAGAATCTGCAGCTCTGCTGGAGGAGGAGAGCAAGGGCCTTCGCAAATACCCCATAGCACAGGAATGGGACCAAATGCTGATAGAACTGGAAGAGACAGACCTGGACAGCCCAGGAGACCCGGTGGGATGAACTTACACAGATGGCAGGGGGGGCTGAGGCTCACGAGCAATGGGGCAACTCACTGGGGTTAGACCAGACCTAGGACCTTACACAAATTCCAGATAGACAGAGCCACCTTGGCCCGGGATATCGAGTGTAGGAGAGAGACCAACCAGGAGACAGAGGGGGGCGGGCGGGGAGGGGGGGACAGTTGGGGTTTGCCAATAATGAAAACCATGATTATAGTGTTTGAAACACATACTTGGGATGCATTCGGGGAATGTTATGATAAGTAACTCACAACTGAAATGTTATACCCCCACAATTAATGGTTAAGAAAATGGAAAAGACTGCTGAGTGATATGAGGTGCAATTGAACAGAAATGTATGTCATCCTGAAACAGTCACGAATAAAGAGTTTAAAAAAAATAAAAAAAACCTATAAGTCACACCTATGGCAGGCCTTGACAATCCTGAAGGCAGAGTGCTTGGTTTTGTGTGAAAGGGTGCCCTAGCATGAGCTGAGCCCCTCTGCAGCTTTCGGAATCCCTTCCTTATAGCTGTTCTGTGATATAGCCTTACCATATACTCTTAAGTGCATTATAATCCTCGCGGTTAATGCTAACTTTGGTTTGGCTTTATAAAAACATGTTGTGTTTGGTGCCAAAAACTTTGGAATACTACCCCCCCACCAATTCTGGCAGCGGGGGTAGCATTCCACCCTTCTAGAGGGAGAAGACATGTACACACTTACTTTCCCGGTACGTGTTTAAAAGAGCCTCAGCATCACAAAATGGATGCTGCTGCCACGGACATGGGTCTGACCTCCTGCTGCTGGATGAAACTCCAGCAGGGGAGGCTTGGACAATAGGTTTGCAGTCCAGGGAGGTGCCAGCACCTCCCCAGACAGGCTTTAGTGTATTGGGGCAGGGTGGGTACCTTTCAGTGAATGCTTTTGAGACACTGCCTGGAGAACACAAGGTGTCCCATGCATTTCCCAGTTCAAACTGGCTGCTGGGGCACTCAGCCCCAGCTCTGGCGTGAAACTGGACAAAGGGGAAGGGGTGTAACCACCCCCTCCCCCGGTCCTCCCATAGGAGGGACCTTTAAGCTAGTCCAACCCCTAAACTTGGTATAAGTATAGGGACCCAGTCACTAAGACTTTAGATTACCCTGGACGAAACTTTGAAACATAAATCTTGGACCTTTGACATTCCATATCGACTGGAAGACAGAAGAAATCTCCCTTGGGGTCAAGGAGTGACTCCCCTGTTCAAACAGGCACCAAAGAAGCATCTTGCCAGTCTGCATTTTCGAGGCTCAAGTTCAAGTTCAGGAATTTGTATAGCGCACTACTCGCCCATAGGGTCTCAAGGCGCTTGAGGTAGGGTGTGTGCATTATTTATCGAATAGCCAGGTTTTTAGCTGTTTTCTGAAGGAGAGGTGGTTCTGTGTAAGGAGGAGGTGAGAGGGGAGAGAATTCCAGGTTTGGGCCGCTAAGTAGGAGAAGGATCTTCCTCCCATGGTGGATCTATGGATGCGCGGAATTTCGGTGAGGGCTTGATTGGATGATCGTTGTTGGCGGGTGGGTGTCTAGAAGGACAGTCGTGTGTTGAGGCATTCGGATCCTAGGTCGTAGAGGGACTTGTGTGCGTGGGTGAGGCGACGGAACGTTATTCTCTTGGTGACTGGGAGCCAGTGGAGGTCTTTCAGGTGACCGGAAATGTGAGCTTGACGGGGGATGTCCAATATGAGTCTGGCTGAGGCGTTTTGGATGCGTTGGAGTTTTTTCTGTAGTTTTGCTGTGGTTCCGGCGTAGAGGGTGTTTCCATAATCCAGTCGGCTAGTGACCAGTGCATGGGTGACTGTCTTTCTTGTTTCGGGGGGTATCCAACTGAAGATTTTTTTGAGCATGCGAAGGACGTTGAAGCATGAAGATGATACGGCGTTGACTTGTCTGGTCATCGAGAGGGAGGAGTCTAGGATGAAGCCCAGGTTACGTGCGTGATCTGTGGGTATGGGTGCTGTACCCAGGGCTGGTGGCCACCATGAGTCATCCCAGGCAGAGGGGGATGATCCTAAGATGAGGACTTCCGTTTTGTCCGAGTTTAGTTTTAAACGGCTGTTCTTCATCCATTCGGCTACTTCTTTCATTCCTTCGTGTAGATTGGTTTTGGCGGTGTTTGGGTCTTTGGTGAGGGAGAGGATCAACTGGGTGACGTCTGCGTAGGAGATGATGTTGAGGTTGTGTTGTCGCGCGATGGATGCGAGGGGACTCATGTAAACGTTGAAGAGGGTGGGACTGAGTGATGATCCTTGTGGTACGCCGCAGATGACTTCGGTGGCCTCTGATTTGAATGGGGGGGGCGGACTCTTTGGGTTCTTCCGGCGAGGAATGAGATGATCCAGTCCAAAGCTTTTCCTTGTATACCGACGTTGCTGAGGCGTTGTATGAGGGTGCTATGACAGACTGTGTCGAAGGCGGCAGAGAGGTCAAGTAGGATGAGGGCAACTGTTTCTCCGTTGTCTAGTAGCGTTCGGATGTCATCTGTAGCAGCGATGAGGGCTGTTTCGGTGCTGTGTTTGGCTCGGAAGCCGGACTGTGTGGAGTCGAGGGAATTGTTGGATTCAAGGAAGGCGGCGAGCTGACTATTGACGGCTTTCTCAATGACTTTGGCAGGGAATGGGAGGAGTGAGATGGGGCGGTAGTTCTTAAGTTCGGAGGGGTCTGCTGTGGGTTTCTTCAGAAGGGCGCTGAGTTCGGCATGTTTCCAGCTTTCTGGGAAGGTAGCGGAGTTGAAGGAACAATTGATGATATCGCGGAGATGGGGTGCGATGATGGAGTCTGCTTTGTTGAAAATGTGGTGGATGGAGTTCATCAGGCGAATGGTGTCTTCAGTAGTGATTGGGTTCCAGGCGCAGAGGTTGTGAGGGTGCTGTTTTGGTTCGGAGGTGGGTTGAGAGGATTGTTCTTCGGACTGGGTTTCAAAGCTGTTATGAATGTCGGCGATTTTGTTGTGGAAGAAAGAGGATAAAGAGTCGCAGAGGTCTTGGGAGGGAGGGATGTCGTTTGTGCCGGCGGTGGGGTTGGTAAATTCTTTGACGATGTTGAATAGTTCCTTGCTGTTGTGGGCGTTGTTGTCGAGTCTATCTTTGAATGCTGATTTCTTGGTGGATCTGATCAATTGGTGGTGTTTGCGGGTGGTGTCCTTGAAGGAGGTCAGTTTGTCAGTGGTTGGGTTTTTTCTCCAGGTTTTCTCGCGAGTACGACATAATTTCTTGGATTTCTTAAGGTCATCGTTGAACCAGGGGGCCTTTAGGCCACCTTGTTTGATCTGGTGGTTTTTCAAGGGTGCTAATTCGTTAGCGCTGAGGGTGATCCATTGTGCGAGTTTGGTGGCAGCTTGGTTGGGTCCGATGATATGGTAGGAGGGTTTTGGTTAAGTGATGTGAAGAGTTGGTCGGTGGTGATTTTGTTCCAGTTTCTTCGAGGAATAGGTTGTGGGGGGTTGTGGGTCGAGGTTTTTTTGTAGCTGAAGTGAACGCAGCTGTGGTCCGTCCAATGGAGAGCTGTGGCGTGGTCGAAGGAGATGTGTTTGCTGGAGGTGAAGATAGGGTCGAGCGTGTGTCCGGCGAGGTGGGTGGGGGTGTCGACAAGTTGTTTAAGTCCGAGGTTGGCCAGGTTGGCCAGAAGGGTGGTGGTGTTGCTGTCGTTTTTATTTTCCAGGTGGAAGTTGAGGTCTCCCAGTAGAATGTAGTTCTCGGAGGTGAGGGCATGTGGGCTGATGAAGTGAGTGATGTCTTCGTTGACTTGTGTGCGGGTTCCTGGTGGTCTGTAGATGAGGGTGCCTCTAAGTGTGGTCCTGGGGTCGGTGTGGATCTGGAAGTGAAGGTGTTCGGCTGTAGCGAGGTTATCGTCGGAGCTGGTCGTGATTCGGATGGTGTTCTTATCGACGATGGCGATGCCTCCTCCTGTTTGGTTGGTGCGGTCTTTTCGGATGATCTTGTAGGCGTCCGAGATGGCTATGGCGATGTCGGGCGCTGATGAGGCGTTCATCCATGTTTCTGTAAGGAAGGCGATGTCCGGCGATGCAGTGTTGAGTAGGTCCCAGAGTTCAGTGGCGTGTTGTCGGGATTGAAAGCAGCGCAAGAACACGCAAGCGCCACTAACCTGACTCTGATGGCCAGCAGAGACGATAGACGATAGTCCTCCCAACTCCGCACTGCACAAACCCCAACAATGGAATATACCCACTATTCGAGCCTGTACTGAAAGGGGCCGGGAGGTGGATTGGCATCGGGGGATCTGGTACTTCTGGTATCGTTTGGTCGTTACACCACGAGGTTACTGGTACTGGGACACTGCAGGGAGAGGAGGGGACAGAGAGCAAGCGATTAATACCACAATTGTAACTGTCCGAACTCTGGTTCCCCCCCTTTGATTCAAAACTCACCAGTTTCTCAACCCCAGATATCCGAGAAGGAATCCATGAATACGCACTGCGCACTAGCGAAAAGGTTGCCAGAAGTACGGAGAAGTTAGCTTCACTTCTCGACCTAAAACACACTACAGGTATCTAGGGTTTATAAATGAGGGCTAATTGTACTTAGCGTTAAAAGCCACGCTTCGTAAGAACCACAATACTCCATGTGGAATGGTGTATCCCAAGTAGCAAGTAGAGTCAGTAGAACCCGGACAGAGAGAATGGGAATCCCCAGTTATATAAACAATAATGGCAGATGCACCTGTACCAAACTAAACAATAGCAACAAACAAAAGAATAGGAGGGAGAGCCCGCACTCCTCAGGTATACTTGCACGACAGGATAAGGCTTGCAACAAGAATTCTACTGGAGTCCTGACCACGCTGGCTCTTCGTCGGCGTTGATTGCTCCAACGAGAACTGACCCCGCTGGCTCTTCGTCGGCGTCGTGCTTATCAGATCTCTGACCACGCTGGCTCTTCGTCGGCATCGTGTTGAACAAGATAGCTGACCACGCAGGCTTTTCATCAGCGTAGATCACGGTAAATCAACTCCGAGAGAGAACATCCAATACAGCTAACGAGAGAATACGGAACAAGATTGACAAGCCCCGTTGTGTTCCGGAGGTGGAGTTTAAATAAGGTCCTCCCATTGATTCAACCCCCAGCGCCGGATGGCCTTCCGGGACTTGTAATATTTCCGTAAGGGGCGGTCAGTATGGAATCTTTTGCATTTGGCTGTGTCAATGGTAGCGATGGTAGCGATCGCTACAGAACCCCCTCTCGACGTCCTGGCTTCCCGGGATACTGCTCATGGAATTGTTCAACCAAATCGGGACAATGTAGATGGTCCACAGGCTCCCAGGTTCTGTCTTCGGGGCCAAATCCTTTCCAATCGACCAGGTACTGAATCCTGCCACATACCATACGAGAGTCCAGGATGGACAGTACCTCGTTTGCCTCATGTCCTTCAACTTCCACTGGACGAGGACGTTCAGGCAACCGCACGCTTGGAAGACAAGGACGTAGGAGCGACACATGAAACACAGGATGAATCGTCCACGATACTGGTAACGAGAGTTTCATGGCCACCGCATTTATTACCTCACAAATACCATAGGGACCAACATATTTAGGCTTCAACTTCGTAAGTCCCTTCAGATGCAGGTTGCGTGTGGAAAGCCAGACTTTGTCTCCAACCTTATACTCAGGCTTAGGGGATCGTTTTTTATCAGCAAAAAGCTTCTGGGCTGTTTTGGCTTTTTCCAAATTGTTCCGAGCCTCGATCAGAATCGCCCGAAGATGAGCATGATGTTCATGGATGGCAGGAACCAAGGATTCAGCCGGCCATTCAAATGGAAGCATGTTCGGATGGAATCCATAAAGGCAAAAGAATGGAGAACAACCCAAGGTGGTATGTACAGCGTTATTATAGGCGAATTCCGCTAACCACAAAAGGATGGTCCAATCAGTGGTGTTCTGCAACGTAAAACATCGCAGGTATTGTTCAAGCGTCTGATTCAGACGTTCCGTTTTACCATCCGTTTGCGGATGGTAGCTGGACGAGAGCCGAGCATCTATCTGCAGAATGGTACATAGAGCCTTCCAAAAACGAGAGGTGAATTGTGTTCCCCGATCCGTAATTAACACACTCGGCAGTCCGTGTGGTCGTACGATATGTTGCAGGAAGACTTTAGCCAATTCACTGGAGGAAGGCAGACCAGGTAAAGAGATAAAATGTCCCATTTTCGTAAGATGGTCAACTACCACCAAAACAACTGTCTGTTTCTCACAAGGGGGCATTTCCACGATAAAATCCATGGACAAGGTATGCCATGGTTTGGGTGGAATCGGTAATGGCTGCAACAGTCCTGGCGGTTTGATATGACTGGCTTTTCCCTGTGCGCAGATCGCACAGTTTTTTACATACTTCTTGGAATCAGCTCTGACACCAGGCCACCAAAATGATCATTCCACATTAGCGGTGGTCTTGTGAATGCCCATGTGTCCCCCTAAAGCAGAATCGTGTGCCCATTCCAAAACCTTGCGTTGCAACACAGTTCGGGGTATATATAAGGCATGGTAATGATATGCTAACTGATCTTTTTCGCATCGGTTGTCAGGCTCTTCTTGCACCCAAGATGCTATGTCCTGGTCAGTTAGAGCGACTCTAACGTCTTCTAGAAAATCTTCGGAAGTGATTAAGGCAATGGACAGTTCCGATTGTTCGGTCCCCTTAAGAATGAAAGGGGGATCCATAGGAACTACTGCTTCTTCATCGTCCAACCTGGAGAGCGCATCTGCTTTTCCGTTACGAGTCCCAGGTCTATATTTGATCACGAAATCAAAGTCTGAGAAGAAGAGGGTCCACCTCAGTTGACGAGGAGTCAAAGCCTTTGCTGTTTTCAAAAACAACAGATTACGATGATCTGTGATGATCTCGACGGTATGTAATGCCCCTAGGAGGTAGTGTCTCCATTCTTCGCACGCTCTCTTGATGGCTAAGAGCTCTTTGTCAGTGATGGTATAATTGACTTCACACGGGGTGAGCTTCTTAGAGTAATATGCCACAGTGTGAAGCTGACCTGTGGTAGGGTGGCGTTGGGACAGGACTCCCCCATGAGCATACTGTGATACGTCAGTTTCCAGCACAAATGGCATCTTAGGGTCTGGATGTCGAAGAATGGGTGCTTGTGTAAACTTCTCTTTCAGACGTTGGAATGAGTTCTCGGCTTCCTCTCCCCATCTGAAAGGGACATTTTTCCTCAAAAGGGCAGTGATGGGATGGATGACCTTAGAAAAATCCTGAATGAAACGTCGATAATAGTTGGCAAAACCAAGAAAGCTCTGCACTGACTTGACGTTTCGTGGCGTTTTCCAAGTTAGGATGGCCTTGACCTAACTCATGTCCATCCGAAACCCTTGAGCATCGATCACATAACTCAAAAAGGCAACTTGTTGAACATGAAAAAGGCATTTTTCCAGCTTGGCATACAGTGAGTTTTGTTGTAGCCGTTCCAACACAGTCCTTACATGTGTGATGTGGTCTAACAGAGATGCAGAATATATTAAAATATCGTCAATGTAAACCACACAAAATGACTCCAAACACCCCCTTAACACCTCGTCCATAAAGAACTGGAAGGCGGCTGGGGCGTTGCATAGGCCAAAAGGCATCACCCGATATTCATAGAGACCAAACTTAGTCCTAAACGCAGTCTTCCACTCATCCCCCTTCGTTACTCGTACAAGATGGTAAGCCCCGCGGAGATCGAGTTTGGTGAAATAGCGAGCTCCCTTCAACTGATCCATCAAAACAGGAATTAGGGGCAGAGGGTAACGGTTCTTGATTGTTACTTTGTTGATGGCTCGATAGTCAATACAAGGTCGCAACTCCTCGCAGTCCTTCTTGGGTATAAAGAACATGGGCGAAGAGGCAGGAGAGGTGGAGTGTCTCATGAACCCAGATGCCAGATTGTCCTCTATATAGGTTTTTAGATATAGCGTCTCCTTTTCTGTCAGGGCATACACCCTGCTGCAAGGGATATCCGCACCCGGAATGAGGTCGATCCGACAATCGTAGGTGCGATGGGGAGGCAATTGGGTGGCCTTTTGTTTGTCCAACAGGGCGTGGAAATCACTGTACTCATTGGGTAATGCTGTGGCACAGCAAAAGGAATCCACTGAACATGCACTCGCTAAGAAAGTAGCGGGTGATGGATCAGGTGGGAAGTCATGGTTTATCCCGTCCCGACAATGTTCTTTACAATACTCGGAAGTCATACAGACTGTACGAGACGACCAGCTTACCATAGGATCATGCAGCGTTAGCCAGGGCATACCCAGAATGAGACGGAACTGTGGGGCATCGATAAGGTCAAACTGGATGTACTCACAATGATCTTCTCCAAATCTCATTAATAAGGCAAGCGCATGGTATGTTACAGGGCCTGATGTCAGTACAGTACCATCCACTGTTTTAACGGTTTCAGGCATACGTTTCTTTTCACAGGGGATACCCATGCGGAATGCACAGTCTTGGTCGATATAGTTCCCTGTAGCCCCCGAGTCTAACAAGGCATCGAGTCTTAAAGGGTCCTGATTAGCTACCCATAAAGAAACACTCACGTTCATATGGGCGACTGCAGGGTGTAGGGTATTTGCGACATATGGGGAGACCATATCAGGTGGTCGTCTCAAATCAGAGGTCTCTATCTGATCCGAGACCTTCAGTTTTCCGACGGCTCACTTGAGCTAAGAGCGGCCTGCACTCGAGGAAGGGGATTTTTCCCTGGAACGTAATTCCTGGCTCTACATTCATTGATGAAGTGCCCACCTTTGCCACAATATAGGCAAAGTTTGAGCCTCCGTCGCCTGTCCCTTTCTTCCCTGGTGAGAGGACCACGGATTCCCCCGATTTGCATGGGTTCCGGTCCTTCTAGTGTCTTTACTTTTTCCTCACCCCCCTGCCGGGGTTTAACCATGGGGTATGAGTATCTATTGTCTCCCCTATTTCTATCCCCTTTTCGTTCCAGCAACCGGTGATCTAGTTGGACGGTCAGATCTATTAATTCCTCACAAGTAGAAGGCAATTGCACCACCTGTGCTAATACGTCCTTAAATTCTCCCCGGAGGCCTTGATAAAACAAGGAAATCCGCTTCTGAGCCGGCCAATCCGTTTCTACGATTAGGCGATTAAATGTGGTTATATAGGACAACAGATCCTGGGATCCTTGTCTTAAGGTCATTAATTCGTGATCTAGGGACAACATATGGGACTTTCTGTCAAATAATTTACGTAGTTCCAGGTAGAAATCGGAAAAATTATGCAAAACAGGGTCATTCCTTTCCAGTAAAGGAATGGTCCAACTGGACGCATTCCCTTCCATGTAGGACATCATGAAGGCTGTTTTGGAAGCCTCATCCTGAAAAACCATAGGCTTACATAGGAAATGTAGACGGCATTGATTCAAGAATGTCTCAAATTTTCGCGGGTCTCCATAAAACCTTTCGGGGGGAGCTAGAGGTATTCCATGATTTCGGATTATATGGACCGTGGGAGTGGTCTCGGTAGAAGTGGATGGGGCGGCAAACGAACCCCCTGTTTGGAAGGAAGAAGGCGGCGGCAAGGTAGCCGGCCTAATCAATGGTTTCACCACCTGCTCTTTATGTGCAAGGTCGGACATGTCTTTGCGTAAATCAGAGACCTCTTTATATAAAGCCTGGTTCTCTGCACGGGAGGTTTGGACCTCTTGTTGAAGTTCTGTAAAGCTCTCCAACAAGGAAGTGAGGAATAGTATTTGTATCCATTGTCTAGGCTGGGCTGTATTCTTGGGCTTGTCAATCTGTCGGGATTGAAAGCAGCGCAAGAACACGTAAGCGCCACTAACCTGACTCTGATGGCCAGCAGAGACGATAGACGATAGTCCTCCCAACTCCGCACTGCACAAACCCCAACAATGGAATATACCCACTATTCGAGCCTGTACTGAAAGGGGCCGGGAGGTGGATTGGCATCGGGGGATCTGGTACTTCTGGTATCGTCTGGTCGTTACACCACGAGGTTACTGGTACTGGGACACTGCAGGCAGAGGAGGGGACAGAGAGCAAGAGATTATTACCACAACTGTAACTGTCCGAACTCTGGTTCCCGCCCTTTGATTCAAAACTCACCAGTTTCTCAACCCCACGTATCCGAGAAGGAATCCATGAATACGCACTGCGCACTAGCGAAAAGGTTGCCAGAAGTACGGAGAAGTTAGCTTCACTTCTCGACCTAAAACACACTACAAGTATCTAGGGTTTATAAATGAGGGCTAATTGTACTCAGCGTTAAAAGCCACGCTTCGTAAGAACCACAATACTCCTTGTAGAATGGTGTAGCCCAAGTAGCAGGTAGAGTCAGTAGAACCCGGACAGAGAGAATGGGAATCCCCAGTTATATAAACAATAATGGCAGATGCACCTGTACCAAACTAAACAATAGCAACAAACAAAAGAATAGGAGGGAGAACTGACCCCGCTGGCTCTTCGTCGGCGTCGTGCTTATCAGATCTCTGACCACGCTGGCTCTTCGTCGGCGTCGTGTTGAACAAGATAGCTGACCACGCAGGCTTTTCATCAGCGTAGATCACGGTAAATCAACTCCGAGAGAGAACACCCAATACTGCTAACGAGAGAATACGGAACAAGATTGACAAGCCCCGTTGTGTTCCGGAGGTGGAGTTTAAATAAGGTCCTCCCATTGATTCAACCCCCAGCGCCGGATGGCCTTCCGGGACTTGTAGTATTTCCGTAAGGGGCGGTCAGTACGGAATCTTTTGCATTTAGCTGTGTCGATGGTAGCGATCGCTACACGTGTCTGTGGATCGAACGGGTGTTCAGTAGGATGCACTTCAGGTGGTTAGAGTTGGAGCTGTGTTTGGAGTTATTGGAAGAGGTGTGGGTCCTAATGCAGGCGAATTTGCAGGAGTGGCAGGTGAAGGGTCCATGGGTATGTCCTGGGGCGGCTTCGTAGCATTGTGGTGTGCGTCCGGGGTTAAGGGCAAAGAGGGCAGCGGCGTCATACGTTATACGGGTGGAAAGGATTTTGCGAGGACCAGGGGGTCTGGCGCTGGGCGCAGTCCAGGCGCGGACGGGCGTAGACAGGCTTACCTTTGGCGTGCCTTCGGCGCGCATGGGGCGTGCCCACTGCGCGTGACCGCTGCGCGTAAAGCATCTGTCATATGTAGATAGTGGAGGGGGAGGGGCAGCTGGGAGGCGGGAGCGTGGGGGGGAGCCGGGCTGGGATCAAAGCACAACAACAATCAACAAGATGGCAGCAAGCCAAAAGCGAAACAGGGCGAGATTGGGGGCACAGCCTTACAAACGCTAACAACTGTCCAGAGGCACCGGCCCAATAATTAAATTAAATTAAATCAGGCAAAGCGGGCAGAGCACAATTGTAGAATGAATGCACAGCCGTCTAGCGGTAAAGCGCTACGAAAATGCAAAGCGAGTGTTCAGGCACAATAATGAGAAGTAAGCAGAGCGCAATTAATTAATTTAGTGGCACAGAGCAGTTTGGCAGAAGCACTACGATACCACGGGTCTGGCAGGGAGCAGCGTGAAGGAGCGACCGCTTCTGAGGAGGCAGGACTGTCACAGCGCTTCCAACGATCGTGCAGAGCCTCAGTATCAGTGGGAGGGAGGGGCAGCTGGGAGGCGGGAGCGTGGGGGGAGCCGGGCTGGGATCAAGGCACAACAACAATCAACAAGATGGCAGCAAGTCAAAAGCGAAACAGGGCGAGATTGGGGGCACAGCCTAACAAACGCTAACAACTGTCCAGAGCACCGGCCCAATAATTAAATTAAATTAAATCAGGCAAAGCGGGCAGAGCACAATTGTAGAATTAATGCACAGCCGTCTAGCGGTAAAGCGCTACGAAAATGCAAAGCAAGTGTTCAGGCACAATAATGAGCAGTAAGCAGTGCACAATTAATTAATTTAGTGGCACAGAGCAGTTTGGCAGAAGCGCTACGATACCACTGGTCTGGCAGGGAGCAACCTGAAGGAGCGACCGCTTCTGAGGAGGCAGGACGGTCACAGCGCTTCCAATGATCGTGCAGAGCCTCAGTATCAGTGGGAGGGAGGGGCAGCTGGGAGGCGGGAGCGTGGGGGGGAGCCGGGCTGGGATCAAGGCATAACAACAATCAACAAGATGGCAGCAAGCCAAAAGCGAAACAGGGCGAGATTGGGGGCACAGCCTTACAAACGCTAACAACTGTCCAGAGGCACCGGCCCAATAATTAAATTAAATTAAACCAGGCAAAGCGGGCAGAGCACAATTGTAGAATGAATGCACAGCCGTCTAGCGGTAAAGCGCTACGAAAATGCAGAACGAGTGTTCAGGCACAATAATGAGCAGTAAGCAGTGCGCAATTAATTAATTTAGTGGCACAGAGCAGTTTGGCAGAAGCGCTACGATACCACTGGTCTGGCAGGGAGCAGCGTGAAGGAGCGACCGCTTCTGAGGAGGCAGGACGGTAACTGGTCTTCGGGATCTGGCTCCCACCAGATCCCAAAGAATCTGCGACACAGGACACAAACTTCCAGACATCTCCGAGGCGGACACGAGTCCCCAGCAAAGCTGAGACCTGTAGCTATCACGAGAAACTTGGGACCGGAACTCCTGAACATACTGCACATTTGCTGTTGCACCGACTTCCCGAGCTTTCCCTGAAGTTGTGCATTGGGCTACTTGTGGTCCAAGCCCTGAGCACCTTTTGCATCAAAGATTGTGGGCCTACACTCCACGAGTGTTCCGTGGGCCTGCTTTCAGCATTTCAGCTTGAGGCTCCTTTGCGATCCCTAGACCGTCGACTTGTCGGTCCCCACAAAAGACAATCCTTTGTGTCTTGGGCTTTCCTGGTTGTTCCAGATGTGCTCTGACTCCCCTCCAAAGGGTGAGTCCCTCAGACCTTGCTGGTCTACACCGAAGCCAATCTTGTCATCTTGCGTGTGTTGCTGTTGTCAAGGCTTGTTGGGTCCAATCCGGATACAGACGCTGCAGCACTCGACAGCCTTCGTAGGACAGCTCGAATCCAGCTCCTGGTCATCGTCTACGCCGCCTGGTCCTCGTGGCTGAAGAGTCAAACTTCACCTGCAGCACCTGAAAACACCCGACATCAGTGGGCATCTTCTCCTCGCCATCCTGGTCACTGGCTAGTGACCCAGACTCTGTCCCCTCTGCTTTCAGGTTTTTCAGATCTCCGATCCACCCTTGGATCCATCCGGACACTTTTCCTCTGGTCGCCTGCAGCACTTCTTTGAAGCTCTCCATTGGAATCGATGACGAAACCCGACTCGAAAAGACACCTATGCACCCGGCTTCCCTGGGTGAGGTAACACGAGTACTTCAGTGCTCCCGTGGGTCTTCACTCTCAAAGGGTTCAGTTCTGAAAGGGTTTTACCGTAGTCCACTCCTAAATGTCCTTATTCTTTAAAATGTTAACTTTCGCCATAGAAGTCAATGGTGATTTGTGGCTGTGTTTAGACACTGCACGCATCACTCATGGGTCTCCTGTGTCCCTACCTTGGGTGGTTGCTGGTGGCACCAGCAGTTCTATAGGCCCTAGGCCTTGCTTCTATCCCTCACCTGGTTCTTATACCACTTTCTTAGTATATGGTTTGTGAGGCCCGTAGGGCAAAACGTATACTGTGCTAATTTACTGTGTGCTATTTAAGTTCTTGTATTGTACTTTTGCCTCTATCCCTCACGTGGTTCTTATTCCACTTTCTTAGTATATGGTTTGTGAGCCCTGTAGGGCAAAACGTATACTGTGCTAATTTACTGTGTGCTATTTAAGTTCTTGTATTGTACTTTTGCCTCTACCCTCATAAAGAGACTAGAGGGGTTGTGTTTAGAATAAATACATATATATTTGATATATACCTGGTGTGGCTCTCCTTTAATTTGATTATTCAAGGGATTATAACTGGTAAAACAAGCTGCTTTACATTCCTTCAAGACTTAGCCTGAAGGCTGATCTCCACAGCTACCACTAGGATAGCTTTCTATAAAGGTTGTCTTAAACCTACCATCAATAAGGGTCGTTTGGACTGGTGCAAGGTGCCCACTAGAATAGTGGACATCATATGCCAGGCCAACTTCTCACATTGGTGTGCAGCGTGTGGGATCCCAGCTTGCATTGTCTTACCAGATAATCTTGAGAATATAATTTGAAAAACCACTAAAAGGTACCAGTAGGTACATATAATCCAAGATTATAATACAGTAGGTTCTACTGAACTTAGAGGTGTGTGTGGTAAGGGCCTAGCACACCCTCACCACAACTCAAGAGAGGTTTAGTAGGAAACCAATAATGTAGGTAGGTGCACACACCACACCTCACTAGTCATGTCCTTAAAGGAGGGACCCAGTGGGTCTGTCCCACATGTCAATCCAGTACAGCAGGTACAGATATCTAAATATGACACATTCTCTTTCCAAGAGTTAAGGGCTCTATGTGCCATGAGCAAATTGAGGCCAGGACAGAATCCTAATATCTAGCACCTTAGAGAGGTGTTATTGCTTGATGACTTTAAGAAAGCATCAGATCCTAGTAGGGTAGGCAATGGGGTGGATACATCTGAGGGGGCGAATCCCAGTGGGTTGCCCCACCAGAACTCTGACTCAGATGAAAACCAGGAAGAGGACAATGACCTTGCCCTGGAGAATCCAGTTCTGCCGAGAGATGAAGAAGGCCAAACGGGCCCAATCTTTGT
Source organism: Lissotriton vulgaris (assembly GCF_964263255.1). Classification (NCBI taxonomy): domain Eukaryota; kingdom Metazoa; phylum Chordata; class Amphibia; order Caudata; family Salamandridae; genus Lissotriton; species Lissotriton vulgaris. The sequence continues at coordinate 1,413,837,096 of NC_141695.1, forward strand.
CCCCCCAGGTAGAGTTGGTGGTGTGCCCAGAAGAGATAGATCTTCCCAGGAATCCAATTATTCTGGTACATCTATAGGGTCCTCTGCCTCTGCTCATAGGAGGGCTACCTCCCAGGAGCAGAGGGAGCATCAGGTGAGAATGAAAGAAGCTCAACTGAGAATAAGGAGACAGCAGGTAGCCTTAGAGAAGGAAACCCTAGAGCTTGAAAAAGCAAGAAAAAAAAGGGCTAGAGCCCCATGGTGGCAGCAATGTCCCTATTTGTAGGGATAGGTCTTATGACCATAGAAACCTTAACAAGATTGTACCTCCCTATCAGATTGGGGATGACATCCACAAATCGATTACTGCACTGGAGAGGGCCTGCAAAGTACAGAAGGTACCCCAGGAGCAGTGGGCAGCAATCTTGTGGCTCTCCTTTGCAGACAAAAGGTAGAGCTAAGCTCCTCACTGTAAGTGAAGAGGATGCTGATAATTACTAGGTCCAGAAGAGTGTTCTGATAGATGGGTTTGGTTTAACCACTGAGCAGTATAGAATACAGTTCAGAGACACCCAGAAGACACAGACTTGGGACTGGGTTGACTTTGTAGATTATGATAGTAAGGCTCTGGAGGGCTGGTTGTTGGGCAGAAAAGTGTGTGACTATACAGGATTGTATAATCTGATCATGAGAGAACAGATTCTTAACAACTGTCAAAACCAGCTGTTGCATCAGCACCAGGTGGACTCTGATCTGATCTCTCCCCAAGAACTGGGAAAGAAGGCAGACAAATGGGTCAGAACCAGGGTGAAGCAGAAGGTACAGAGCCAATGTGGTGACCAAAAGAAGCAAGATCAAAAGGGTGGGGAGAAAGGTAAAGACCAGAAGTCTTCACAAGGTCCCTAAAAAGCTTCTAATGGGGGGAATACCCAATCTTCCAAAAAGAAAGAAGGCCCAAAGAAACCATGGTGCATAGTCTGTAAGCAGAATAGCCACTTGACCAGTGAATGCACCAAAAAGGACACAGCTCCAACCACCATTGCCTCTAAGGCAACTGTTCCCCCTAGTAGAGCTACAATTGGTGGTGGTTCTCAGCAGAAGGGTGTAGTATGGTTGACCCTGGGATCTGAGATGGGCTCTGGCCTAGTCAGTGTTCCAACTCAAGCTGTTTTAGTCTGTGATGGAGGTATGGATATGACCTCCTCTGTGAGTCCCGGTAACCTGGGCAAGTACAGACAAACACCTTTAATAAATGAGAGAAAGGCAGAAGCATACAGGGACACAGGGGCAAGTATCACAATGGCAACAGCAGACTTTGGGGACCCTGGACAAGTCATACTTGGAGAGACTTACCAAGTGACCAATGCTAGCAATGTCAGGACCAACCATAGTCTGGCAGTTGTTAATTTCTCCTGGGGAGGGGTAACTGGCCTAAAGAAAGTTGTGATAAGTGCAGGCCTCCCTGTTGAATGCTTGCTTGGAAATTACCTAGAGACTTCAGCCTGGTCTGAAGTGGAGTATAGGACCCATGCAGAAATGTTAGGAAGCTCAGCACATGTCCTTACAGTGACTAGGTCACAGGTCAGAAAGTCTAACACTGAACAGGCCCTGGATTCTGGAATAATGGACCAGGTACCTACCAAGAAAATGAGCAGTAGGGTTAAGGCAGTGCCTTACCCCCTGACTCAGGGTGATGATCAAGTCTTTTGATGAAGCTAGTTGTGAGCCTGAAGAAGGAACTGTCCCAGAGGAGCTTGAGCCTGATCAGGTTGAGTTCTTAGGGACAGGGGGCCCTTCCAGGGCAGATCTGGGTCAGTCGCAGCTGAGCGGCCCTTCTCTTGAACCCCTCAGACAGCAAGCTGCTGCTGAGGCTGCTGGGAATGCTAGTGGCACCCATAATGTTTACTGGGATGATGGACTCCTGTATTCAGAGGGTAGAGACCCCAAGCCGGATGCATCCAGCAGGTTGGTCATACCTTTGGCATTCAGGAGCTTCCTATTGACACTAGCCCATGATATTCCCTTAGCAGGACACCTAGGCCAGAACAAGACTTGGGACAGGATTGTCCCTCACTTTCACTGGCCCCACATGACTGAAGACATCAAGGAGTTTTGTAGCTCCTGTGTAACCTGAAAAAGCCAGTGGTAAGGCAGGTGACACTACAAAGACCCCCCTAATACCACTACCTGTGGCGGGGGTTCCCTTTGAGAGAGTGGGGATTGACATTGTTGGACCAATGGATCCTCAAACTGCTTCTGGGCACAGGTTTATCCTAGTGGTAGTGGATCATGCCACTAGGTACCCAGGGGCAATTCCCCTTAGGACCACTACAGCACCTGTGGTGGCAAGAGCCCTCTTGGAAGTTTTCTCAAGAGTGGGTTTTCCTAAGGAGGTAGTATCTGACAGAGCTGCAAACTGTATGTCTAGCTACTTGACAGCAATGTGGAAGGAGTGTGGAGTGAACTACAAATTCACCACACCCTATCATCCACAGTGCAATGGTTTAGTTGAAAGGTTCAACAAAACCTTAAAGGGTATGATTAAGGGCTTCCCAGAAAAGCTCAGGCGGAGATGGGATATCCTGCTACCCTGCCTTTTGTTTGCATACACGGAGGTTCCTAAGGGGGTTGGCTACAGCCCATTTGAACTTCTGTTTGGACACCCTGTCAGGGGCCACTTTGTCTGGATGGGAGTTACCTCTCAAATCCCCAAAACTGGATATTGGGGATTACGTACTTGGTCTCCGCTCCAGGATGGCTGAGTAAATGAAAAAGGCAACTAAAAACCTTGAGGCTAGCCAGGAATTACAGGAAGCCTGGCATGACCAAAAGGCTGTTCTGACTGTTTACCAGCCAGGACAGAAAGTGTAGGTGTTGGAGCCTGTGGCCCCAGCAGCTATCCAAGACAAGTTGAGTGGACCCCACACTATTGTTGAACAGAAGAGAGAGGTTACCTATTTGGTAGATCTTGGAACTCCCAGGATTCCCCATAGGGTACTTCATGTCAACAGATTGAAACCATATGTTGACAGGGCAGACATGGGCTTGCTCATGGCTACTGATGAAGGAAAGAAGGAAGAGAGTGGCCCTCTCCCAGCCCTGCTCTCTCAGAACCCTGATGATGGATCAGTTGAAGGAGTAGCCTTGGCAGGCAGCCTCACTGATCAGCAGCAAACTGATTGCAGGCAAGTCCCAAATCAGTTTAGACATATTTTTTCACTGACTCCAAGTCAGACTACCTGGTGCACTCATGAAGTGGACACTGGAGATAGTGCCTGTTAAAAATAAGATTTACAGGCAACCTGATCATGTCAGGGACTGTATTAGGACTGAAGTTCAGAAAATGTTGGATTTGGGAGTGTTTGAACCCTCAGATAGCCCTTGGGCTAGTCCAGTAGTCTTGGTACCAAAACCTCACACCCAGGGTGGTAAGTGAGAGATGAGATTTTGTGAAGACTACAGAGGTCTCAATGCAGTCACTAGGACTGATGCACATCCAATTCCCAGGGCAGATGTTTAGCAGACTAGGATAGCTTTCTATAAAGGTTGTCTTAAACCTACCATCAATAAGTGTTGTTTCGACTGGTGCAAGGTGCCCACTAGAATAGTGGACATCATATGCCAGGCCAACGTCTCACAGATGTGCCCCGCTTCTCCATGCCAATCATGGAAACACCAATCCATAATAACAATTTACAACATGAGCACTTTAACACTGATCAGCAGTGAGAAAGTGCGCAGAGACACTAAACCAGAAAAACAGAGTCAAAACCGGGAGGTCAGAAAGCAAAAACTCAGGGGAAACACGCCAAAAGATGCCAAGTCAAATACATATGCGGCAATTTCATACCGGCAAAAGATGAAGATGGAGGAAATTTAACTCAGGCCATATTGACTTTGCATAGGTTGCATACATGGATGAAGAAAGAAAGGGGAGCTCCAGATGAGTGGTTCACTGGCTTGTTTGATTGGGTGCAGTCCTGGATGTCGAGGTTGTCTAAGGCCTTGTTGCATATAATAGTTCTGTTGCTATTGATGTGCCTAGTATTTCAGGTTATTTTAGCATGTTGCAAGAGGGTTACAGCTAAAGTGGGAGGTATGTTTCCTATAATAAGAAATAAGGAGATGTACAATACAGGATTGGAAGAAATGTACTGGGGTAGAAAGTAAGTAGTCGAAGAATCGACTAGAGGGAAATGAAAGGAATCAAAACCCTAATTTAGATTTAAGCCCTAATTATTCTGTTCATTATTCTGTTTTATCTATCACGTGTCCACAAACTGTGAAATATCATCATGTAAAGAAAGAAAAACAGTATAATACTGTTTAAATGTGCGGTTACAAGTGCATGTTTAAACTGCACATTTTATGTGGTAATAATCTACAGCGAGCTTAAAAAAAAAAAAGGTCTAAATGTGGTCTGACTTGTGATTTTTCTTCACATTGTATGCTTCCTGTGAAACTTCCTAACTTGAATATGTAACAGGAAATGTGGAGCAGCAAGAATGTTTCAATTGTAGTCTGTAAGTGTGGCGTGAGAAGTCACTAACACAGGAAAAAGCTGCTCTTAAAATAAATGTATGTAATCTGGGTGGGATATAACGGAAAAGCAGGAAGCTTTTTCTGTTGTTTACATTGTATTAAACATGGATTTATGGCAAAATTAGTATTGTAAGACTAGATTTGCAGCATGTGTAATTTGAGACTGACCTGTGCTTCTCTCATAGTACGGGTCGCTCTCCCAGCTGTACTAGTCTAGCATATGCAATAAACCTGTTTGTTTTCCTTTTGTTGCAGATGTGGTGATTGAATGATTTTCATTGCTTAAAGGATTTTTCCCCCAACAGGTATTCTGTCCCAAATGTATTAAAATAACATTTATCTTGAATTGTGCACCAATTACTTGAAGAACCCTAATCTTATTGTAACAGTTTTTAAATGTGGTTATGCGGAGACCAATGTCACTGGCTCTGGGTACTTTAAAATGCACTTTTCCCGCATATTATCCTGAAGAAATGCTTGCATTGCGTATTCTATGTCAGGACAGGAGGCTCCGATTATGCTTTCTCATTTCTTTAATGAAATGCTCAGCAGCCAATCAAAAAACAGAACTACAAATCCCATGAACACTTGGGAATGACCTCAGGAAACACTATAAAAGGTCCACAAATCAGTCTTTCTTCCTCTTTCTTTGCTGCTCCGCAGCCAGTTAAGTCTATTTTGCCTTACTTGCATTGCTTTTCTTGTAATTGCTCTGCTTTGGTGTGTACACTTGCCTTGTATTGCGCTGTTTGTGCTTTGTTGCGAATTGCTTGTGTACTCTTGTTCGGTTTCATTACCGATATTCCTTCCTTCGTCCGTTAGCGGCGTGTCTTCCTGGGGGCGTGTGTTCACCTCCCTGCGCCTGGCCACGTCCTTTGTGCCCGGTTGCCTTAGTGGAGTGGGAGCAGGGGTCGTCGGCTTCTTGGGGGAGCGCGAGCGCTCTCGAGCCGGTGTTTCAGTGGCAGCAACGTCGCACATGCGCGTTGCTTGTTTCCGGTTTCTGGCTGTTTGCCTCACGCCGGTCGAGTGAAGGAACGCTTCTCACCAGCGCTCACGCCCACAGCCCTGAACTTTCGACCCCGTCTACGCCGGAGCACGCTGAGGTGTTATGGCTGATAATTGTGCATAGGCTCTGCCTAGAGTGGTTTATTGGCAGGCTCTCTCCCTCCACGTTCTATTGACTTCGGAGTTTGGTTCTTTCAACCATCTCTTGGGCCTGCTTTGGGGTTCTCACTCCCCCTTACTGGTATCTCGATACCCCATATTCAGTCAGTCATCTGGTGGGCTTTTACTTTTGTACTTTGATACAATGTCTGAATACTACGACGCAGACGATGACTGTTATTATGATGAGGAAGAGGATGACTCCATGGAGTACAACCTGGTCGAGGAGTTGGACAAGGGAGTCCAATTTTCAGTCAACAAGGCCTTGGTTCGAGCCATTACCCCTCTTAAAAGGCACCTCAGTGACTATGCTGTGCAGCAGGGGTGGTTGCCGCCTTCTCAAAAGGCTGCGAAGTCCCCTCTCAATCCGCATAAATCAGATTTTCAAAGGCTGGCACGGGCCTTGTCTTCGGACAAAACCAAAGCTTCTGTGTCTCATCCTGTCGACGAGTCGGACCAGGCTCAGGCTTCTTCGGAGCACGATTCTTCACCCCCAAAGAAGCGTCTCCGTAAGGAACGTTTTGTGGACGCACCTGAACGTCCCCTTCTCTTGAACTTTGAGCCGGAGGATATCATCCACCCCAACTCAACATCATGGTTGCCGGCTCCGGCTGTGGCCGCCTATCTTGAGGCGCACGTTCGCCACCCCTTCGAGGCCCCTGTCAGAGCTCGTCTACGCTCGGAGTGTCCGAGGCCAGATCTTGCGGACAACATGGCGGAGACTCCAGAGGTGGATCCAATGATGGTAACGTACCTCAAGAAGTACGCCAAGGACCCCAAGAAGGGTCTTGACCGCTCGTGGAGGTCCTGTCAGGACAAATTGATGGATATGCTGGGTCCTCTCGCTAAGATCTTGGATTTGGGCTTCAAGGCCAAGGAGGCTTCCGCGACCGTCAACCCTGACGAACTTATTGAATGGGCTCAACGAGCTGTCTGTATGTTTGGCAACGTTAATTGCGCCATTTCCGCGGAGAGACGCAGGTCCATTCTCCTCAAGCTTGACCCAAAACTGGCGGAATTGGCCACGTCTGAAGCCGGTCCGGAGGCGCAAGGTCTTCTTTTTGGTCAGCCTTTCCTCAAAGAGTTGACCAAATTCGTGTCCGCCTTTAGCGGCATTGACAAGGCGCAGGCGTCTTTGCGCCGGGCCATGCGTCCGGTTTTCGGCAAGGCCGGACGACGGGGACGGTCGTTCGGCCGCGGGTCACAGCAACAGTCCCACAGGGGAGTTCCTCAACAGCGCGGCGGTCAGTATGACGCCGGTTATTCCACCCGCGCAAATTTCTATCCTTCCCGGAAAGGAAAAGGCCAGTACGGCAAGGGACGATCTGGTGGTCACCAGGGACAGTACCAGGATTCCGGAGCTACAGGTGAGCTTAATTCCAGCATGCGATGTGATGCTGGGGGGCAGGATACAGTTTTTTCTAAACAATTGGCGCTTGATCTCCAGCGATGCTTGGGTGCTGGAAACCGTTCAGGGGTTCAGAATCGAATTCTATCACCCAATTCATCAGACCCGTCTGCCGACCCCTATGCTTTTTTCATGTCACTCTCGAGACAGTATGTCAAAGGAGATTCAGGAACTCCTCAGCAAGGGGGCGATTGTTCCAACAGTATGCCATCCTCAGGGCTTTGTCAGCTCAGTCTTTCTGGTGGAGAAAAAGGGAGGCGGCTCCCGCCTAGTTCTCAACCTGAAAGACTTCAACAGCGGGGTTGTATACAGGCATTTCAAGATGGAGGGCATCCATCTTCTGAGGGATCTCCTTCGGGAAGGGGATTGGATGGTCCGATTGGACCTGAAAGATGCTTATCTATCCATCCCGATATACGGTCCCCATCGCAGATTCCTTCAATTTCAATGGCTGGGTCAGTGGTACGAGTATCAGGTTCTCCCGTTCGGTCTCTCGTCGGCCCCGTGGTGCTTCACGAAATTGCTGAGGCCTGTGGTGGAACATCTTCGTTCCAGGGGGGTCAGACTGATTATTTACCTGGACGACATCCTTTTTATGGCGGATTGTCCCCTCAAGCTCCTGCAACATCTGGAGTGGTCCATCACCCTTTTGCAATCTCTGGGTTTTCTAGTCAATGTACCCAAATCGGTTTTGGTTCCCGCTCAGTCTATCGATTTTCTGGGTTTTCGGATCGATTCCTTGACTTGTCAACTACTCTTACCCAACCAGAAACTCCGTTACATCAGGAGAGAGTTGACGTCTGTTATTTCCAGACAGACTGTGTCGTTGAGGTCGTTGGCGCGTGTAGTGGGCCTTCTGGCGTCCTCCATTCAAGCGATCTTCCCGGGTCCCTTACATTACTGGGCGATGCAACGCTTGAAGATTCAGCATCTTCGGAAAGGTCTCCGCTATTCAGATCAAATTCCTCTTTCGGAGGAAGTGCGGATGGAGATGCAATGGTGGCTAGACCACATGGAGGCATGGAACGGTCGAGCCCTGTTCGGGTCTTCTCCAGAGCTGGTGATAGAATCGGATGCCAGCCAATGGGGCTGGGGAGCCCGTTGCGGGTCCATCTCGACGGGGGGTCGTTGGTCTCCCCAAGAATTGTCCCTTCACATCAATTGCCTGGAACTCCTGGCAGGGTCCTTTGCGATCCGGTGTTTTTCCCCCATGCAGGCGAATTGTTGCATCCTTCTCCGGATGGACAACGTGTCGGCAGTCCGTTATGTGAACAAACTGGGCGGGACACGGTCCAAGATTTTAGCGGAGATTGCCAAAGATTTTTGGCATTTTTGCCTTCACCGGAAGATCACAGTTATTGCCGAGTATCTTCCGGGCCGCAACAATCAAGTGGCGGACTGGCACTCCCGTCATCTTCGGGACTACAGCGACTGGAGACTTCACCCTCGAGTCTTCCGTGCCCTTGTTCATCTTTGGGGCCAGTGTCACCTGGATCTTTTTGCATCTCGCCTCAACGCGCAGCTTCCCCAGTTTTACAGCTGGAGACCGGACCCATCAGCTCTGGCCACGGATGCTTTTCTCCAACAGTGGCCCTCGACTCTTTGCTATGCATTTCCCCCGTTCATGATGCTTCCCAGAGTCCTGGCTTACGCCAAACGCTTTCGAGCGGAGCTGATTCTGATTGCTCCCTTGTGGAGAGCTCAGGCATGGTTCCCGGTTCTCCTGGAGATGTGCTGCGCCCCTCCTCTCCTTCTTCCCCAGAAGCGGACTCTATTGCAGGATCCTCTCGGATCTCCGCATCCCCTCATTCTCGCCGGCACTCTCCAATTACTGGCATGGCGAATTTCGGGGATCGCTGGTCGATCCCAGGCATTTCTAGCGACGCTGCCACCTTTATCAGTAACGCCTGGTCTCCCAATACCCACAAGCGGTATCGGGGAGCTTGGAAACGATGGAGTGATTGGTGTGCTCAACGGGAGGTTGATCCCGTTTCGGCAGATGTCAGTCTAGTTATAAATTTCTTGACTTCTTTGGCCACGTCGGGCCTTGCCTACCGGACTGTTAATAGTTTCAGGTCGGCGATTTCGGCAGGTCACATCCATATTGATGGTAAACCTGTTGGGGAACATCACTTGCTGTCCAAACTTTTGAAAGGCATCCGCCTCGCGAAACCTCCCACACCGAAGTATGTGTCTCTGTGGGATGTTTCGATTGTCCTGAGATTCTTGGAGGCCTGGCCTTCTAATCTTCTTTTGTCCCGGAAACAGTTGTCTGCAAAACTGACAATGTTATTATGCCTAGTTTCTTGCAAACGTGTTTCGGATATTCGGGCTTTGGACCTAGCGGGCCGCTCCTTCACACCAGAAGGTGTTACTTTTACTCTTTCTCGAAGGACTAAAACCAACACCTCCTCCATTTCCTATCCTTCATTCCCGGATCACCCCAACCTGTGTGTTGTGCAATGTTTAAAGGATTACGAGGTGAGTACCGCTTCTTTGCGCGCGGATTTGCAAGGTCAGCTATTGATTGCTTTGCAGAAGCCTTTTCGCCCCGTAGCCCCAGCTACATTGGCTCGCTGGGTGCGCTGGCTTATGTCCGAGGCAGGCATTGATGTCTCTGTGTTTGGGGCGCATTCTGCTAGAGGGGCGATGGCCTCCAAAGCCTTTTCTATGGGTGTAACTCTGTTTGATATCATGAAGGCTGCAGACTGGTCTTCGGATTCTGTTTTTAAGCAATTCTATTATAAACCTATTGTTAGTGTTGCCTCTGTTGTAATTGATGAGCTTTGAACAAGCATAATCGGAGCCTCCTGTCCTGACATAGAATTCAAAATTTGCAAACATTCGTGACAAGAATTTTCAATTCTATTAAGGACAAGGAGGCGAGGATTATCCCACCCGGACTATGCTTAATTGATATAAGCATTTACTGTATATCGAATTTGTATTATTACAGTTGTAAAGAATTCTATAATGTTTCCCTTCCCTGTATTTCTTACTCCCTTGATGTTGGGATATTACGGCTCTGTCTCTGTTTCAGGTTCCGACCAGAAGTGATTTGGTTTTACATCATGAGCCTCACCTGTCTCCTTGTGCACGGACCCCGGATGTTTCCTCCTTTGCGTTGAAGATCTTGTGGATTTCGGCGGCCTGCCTGGAGCTGATTCTGTTACTTTATCTGGGATTATTGTTGGATATCGAACTTGTTACAGAAAGAAAGAGGAAGAAAGACTGATTTGTGGACCTTTTATAGTGTTTCCTGAGGTCATTCCCAAGTGTTCATGGGATTTGTAGTTCTGTTTTTTGATTGGCTGCTGAGCATTTCATTAAAGAAATGAGAAAGCATAATCCTCGCCTCCTTGTCCTTAATAGAATTGAAAATTCTTGTCACGAATGTTTGCAAATTTTGAATTGTACCACTACTAACTAGAGAGGACATCCGGATTATTTTATTCACTTGGGTTTACATGTAGTTTGAATTAAACCCATTTTAGGGATTACGGTGGATAAAGAATAAATCCACGGTACTACCACATCCAGGGATTTCATATACCCGCGTTAGGAAGAAATAAAGGCTATCTAAGTGGCTCAACTTTCTTTGTAAATCTATTTTAGAAACAGATTTTAATGAATGTCAGTGTAGTAACATAATCGAATGGATTACTGTGCAGCACTTGCAAGCATAACAAAAAGTTTTATCACAAGAGCATTTATTTGATTAATCAGCTCACGTTAGGCTTAGCAAGGGCCAAAAAACTCCTCGACTTCCACTATTATTTGCTGGGTCACACCTTATTTTAAGTTCGCAGTTTTGCTCCTGACTGAGCTTTTAGTGCTGGACTGCTCACGTAATGGCTTCAGCCGGTCTAATAACAAGATGTTTAAGAACTCACCGCCCTCTAAAATGCCCCACACAACCTAAATCGCTATACCCGATTTGGACTACTGCACTCAAACACGGAAGTGCCATGGAGTTCTGTGTGCGCCGCTCTTGCTCCTCTCTATGGTTAGGAGGTTAACTGGTGCGCACTCTTTCATTGCCAGCGTAGGAGACGTGGAACGCAGACTAAGTGCGAGCTGAGCCAGGGCAGCTGGCGACCCCTACTCGTCTTGCAACTATGCAGGAAGAGAACTGGAGAAGGCACTCCGACTCCGACTGGGAGGGTGAGTTGGGGGAGGCGCCTGGATCTTCAGGAACGACGCAAACGAGATCAGGCAGGACACAGTAGAGGTGGCAGAATGAAACCACCCAATGTATTTTGGAAAGGCACTGCAGGAACAGAGTGGGCGAAACTGTTTACATATCGTAGATGGGTACTAATGAGAGATGAAGCAGGCACCTGGGAACGTCTGGAGAGTAGGAATTGGACTGTACTGTTAGGAAAATTGGGACCGATAGAAGAGCTTGAAATAGTAGGAAATGCAGAAATGTATGGTAGAAAAACATGGAGTTATGAAGTGTCACGACAATGAGCTGCGCTCAGTGGTTGTGTTTATACAGAAGAGCTATCTTTTCTGCTTCTGCTATTGTTGTATTGAGTCAGCAGAACTCTCCATATGTGGTAACAGTGTCCTAGAGATAACATGACTTCACTGTCAATGCCATGAGTTGGTATTGCCACCAAAGTCAAAAAGGTTTATTGCATAATTAATTAAAATCATTACAATTTCCACATGTTAATGTTATGGTACAAAAAATGCTTACTAAAAAGGTTAAACTCTTCCTTTGTTAAAATGATGTAACACAGTTTTAAAAAAAGGGGGTTTCTTCCGGGGAAACTCCCACCGGCGTTAGGAGGTCAGAATGTTATTACATGATTGTGCAAGGATTACCAGTCATTGGGATCAAGGCAGCGTTATTAGCCCGCTTCTTTCACCCTGGTATTGCCACCAGTTACAATGCTCTTATCACTAATCATCAAAAGACACACAATTGATGGACGGATTGCAGAACAAATCAAAACATTCACCCTCAGTCAATAGATATGGGTTAAATCCATCATTCTTTTACTCACCATGCCACCCCAGTGTAGACCTGGCCATATGCAAAACAATCTTGACCCTGTGCCTCATGGGAACAGTCCAGCCAGAACTGCCAAGCCAGGTCCTTTCTGAATCAGCAACAAGCATCCTAGGTCCGGTTTCGGGGTTTTACCCCTCATCAGCCAGGATAGCTTGAATCCAGTGGCACAGTGAGTCCGGGACCCACGTCTGGGCATACCCGGTGCACTTAGGGCGAGAAAGCAAAATGCACACAATTGATGTCCAGAATGCAAAACATTCAACCCCAGTCAAGAGATCTGGGTTAGATCCATGATTATTTTGCTCACTATGCCACCTCAGTTTAGACCTGGCCACGGATCATGCATCTTTCAAAGGGCACATCATCCTCCACCCACAAGAAATTCCCAGCACCCAGTCTTCACAGCACACATGTAGAAGTGTAGGTAAATATCGAAAATACCCTGAAACCGGTTCCAGGATGCTTGCTTGTTGTCCATGGAAGACCTGGCTTGGTAATTTGGGCTGGACTGTTCCCATGAGGCACAGGGTCAAGACTGATTTGTATATAGCTGGGTCTGAACTTGGGTGGCAAAGTGAGCTCAAGAACGATGATGGAATCAATCCAGATATGTGACTGGGGTGAGTGTCTGAAAAGTTTTGGTGCTCCGTCCATCATCTTGTGTATGCTGACTAGAGAGGCATGAAAATGTATGTAACGTGATCTAGTGAGGGTTGACTATAATACGGCCAAGTGGGTTCAGAGTCGTCACTGCACAGCTGTTGGTAAAAGCCTCCCACCCAGCTCCTTCTTACTAAGTGTCCTAATGCAGCAAGGTATGTATGTGATTGCAAATTGAATTGGACGGTGTATTTTTATGGTTATAAGTTTCCATTACTTGTTACAATCATTTTTACTTCTGATACTTTTACCGTTAAAACATGCCTCTCTGTTACCTATTACATGTGCCTGTGGAGAAAACATTTCATGTCTAGCTATCATCTCACTACCTCTGGGTCATCGTCCCACACGTTTTTCTTACTTTGAACTCTTATGGTGACTTAAGGAAGGAAAGCGAGATCATAAGGACTCTAGTGCGCACCAACTGAAGAATAAATATCTCAAATTATATCATTTGCCTTATATTTTAATTCAAACATCTTTTGTAGCTTATTTCATTTTCACTTCAAACGAATATAGCATAATTCATTGCAAAATATACATATGAATGACACACAGTTAATGCCTTTGATAATACATTTTAGTTCAACAATATAAACACAACACAGTTTTAGTTCACAACCCAATGCATTTCGGGGTTTGCACCCCTTCGTCAGGGGCCTAAAGATGAAGAGAAAAAAGAAAAGAAAAGAAGAAGCCTTATTAATTTCGATACTAATGTGATTATTTATCACTATTGACCTGGTCTGTTATTATTCTTACCTAACTAACTGGTTGGTATGCGAATCATACGTGGTTAAAAACTTCTTTGTTGATTCTGTAAAAATTTATGATAATAGTATCAAGTTTACGGGCTTATCAGTTTATATGAAGCAATATCAGGTGATATTTTGACACTATGTTACCTTTATTTCTGGATGACGAGAGCTATTGCCTGTGGGAAATTATGTCAAAGATTTAGAACGCTGCACATTGTTATTTGTCTACAACAAACCAACAAATTTAGATTTGTTTTGAAATAAGCGCTCACCTGTATGTTATGAGCGTTAAGCTGTAACGTTGGGAGGATCTAGTGAAGAAAATAATATAATGCAGTAGGTTAAGGACATGTATGTCCACTATCATCAAGTGCACGACTAAGCTAGTGAGATATACAAGTTTAGTGCTACGATTTCAGTTTACCTGCGAGCCTTGTTTTAATTTTTCAGGATCTCGCTAATATCCGTGATTTTCAACTCTATAAGAAATGAGAGATATAATACTCGTTTAGTGCTCGATAGTTGAAGAAAACTATCCTCGCGGAGAAAACTCCTTCGTGGTTATGCTTACCGGGAGTTCGAGAAAAGGCGCGTTGTACCGGCGTCTGTCTTCGTGGTGTGTATACACCAATGAAGTACGTTATTTATGTTTATGCACCAAACCCGATGTAAACACAATAGGCGGACTAAGATTTGATGGCGGGGATGGAAATAAAAGCTGGACTGAGTCTATTGCTCATCAGTGCCGTGTTAGAGGCCCCGATATTAACACAAAGAACGGACCTGAATTTCTGTCAAGACCCGATTGAGGGGATGAAAAAAACAACTAGATACAACTCATGTTTGGCGCCATGTTGGAAGAGGCGCTATTATTAAACGTTACCTCTATATTCTGTCAGTATGTGTGTGATTATTTCAAGCCACACTAGGGCCACTAGTTTATGGATGGTAGATATTATTTAATGACTCTGTAGTGGGCAGAAGAAAAGAGTAAAGTGCATAAAGATCAAAAATAAATACAATACGTTGCATAATGTGATGTTTTTTTAAAAAAATTGGTAACAAAGCGTCAATGATCAATTTTGTCATATACAAATCAATGTGCCTCTTATATTTGATTTTGCCAAGTGTGTAAAAATGTACCACATATATATTCTCTGGTACCCAGTGCCATTATGTGAATGACAACCTACGGGTAATCTGAATGCTGATTCCAACCTATACTCAGAGAAAACATATCATATCAAGTTTGTCATTGAGCCCATCCGGGACTACTGTCTGTAATTTACGTATCCAATATATTTCTCTCCTAAGCAGAATTTTGGCATTGTCCAACCCTAGACGCTGTGGAATTTGTTCAATAATTTGGAAACGGATTTGTGCTATAGTGTGATTCTTCTCGATCCAATGTCTAGCTAATGGTGAGGTTATATTTTTGTTACGAATTCTGCTCTTATGCTCTGCCAAACGTATTCTCATTTTTCTGTCGGTTTTGCCTTATTAAGGAACTATTGAATAGACCAGATGATATGACACTAGAAACATCTAGCCCCAAAGGCACAACTAAATGCTACAACTGCAAGAACTGCAATAATGTAATTACTGGCAGTAAATTATCTCATCCAAAAACAGGTGAACAAATAGGCCTTAGGCATTCAGCAAATTGCAATGCAGAACATGTAGTATACTCTATAAAATGTCCTTGCGGACTACTGTATGTCGGCAAAACCGACAGAAAAATGAGAATACGTTTGGCAGAGCACAAACTATAGCACAAATCCGTTTCCAAATTATTGAACAAATTCCACAGCGTCTAGGGTTGGACAATGCCAAAATTCTGCTTAGGAGAGAAATATATTGGATACGTAAATTACAGACAGTAGTCCCGGATGGGCTCAATGACAAACTTGATATGATATGTTTTCTCTGAGTATAGGTTGGAATCAGCATTCAGATTACCCGTAGGTTGTCATTCACATAATGGCACTGGGTACCAGAGAATATATATGTGGTACATTTTTACACACTTGGCAAAATCAAATATAAGAGGCACATTGATTTGTATATGACAAAATTGATCATTGACGCTTTGTTACCAATTTTTTAAAAAAAAACATCACATTATGCAACGTATTGTATTTATTTTTGATCTTTATGCACTTTACTCTTTTCTTCTGCCCACTACAGAGTCATTAAATAATATCTACCATCCATAAACTAGTGGCCCTAGTGTGGCTTGAAATAATCACACACATACTGACAGAATATAGAGGTAACGTTTAATAATAGCGCCTCTTCCAACATGGCGCCAAACATGAGTTGTATCTAGTTGTTTTTTTCATCCCCTCAATCGGGTCTTGACAGAAATTCAGGTCCGTTCTTTGTGTTAATATCGGGGCCTCTAACACGGCACTGATGAGCAATAGACTCAGTCCAGCTTTTATTTCCATCCCCGCCATCAAATCTTAGTCCGCCTATTGTGTTTACATCGGGTTTGGTGCATAAACATAAATAACGTACTTCATTGGTGTATACACACCACGAAGACAGACGCCGGTACAACGCGCCTTTTCTCGAACTCCCGGTAAGCATAACCACGAAGGAGTTTTCTCCGCGAGGATAGTTTTCTTCAACTATCGAGCACTAAACGAGTATTATATCTCTCATTTCTTATAGAGTTGAAAATCACGGATATTAGCGAGATCCTGAAAAATTAAAACAAGGCTCGCAGGTAAACTGAAATCGTAGCACTAAACTTGTATATCTCACTAGCTTAGTCGTGCACTTGATGATAGTGGACATACATGTCCTTAACCTACTGCATTATATTATTTTCTTCACTAGATCCTCCCAACGTTACAGCTTAACGCTCATAACATACAGGTGAGCGCTTATTTCAAAACAAATCTAAATTTGTTGGTTTGTTGTAGACAAATAACAATGTGCAGCGTTCTAAATCTTTGACATAATTTCCCACAGGCAATAGCTCTCGTCATCCAGAAATAAAGGTAACATAGTGTCAAAATATCACCTGATATTGCTTCATATAAACTGATAAGCCCGTAAACTTGATACTATTATCATAAATTTTTACAGAATCAACAAAGAAGTTTTTAACCACGTATGATTCGCATACCAACCAGTTAGTTAGGTAAGAATAATAACAGACCAGGTCAATAGTGATAAATAATCACATTAGTATCGAAATTAATAAGGCTTCTTCTTTTCTTTTCTTTTTTCTCTTCATCTTTAGGCCCCTGACGAAGGGGTGCAAACCCCGAAATGCATTGGGTTGTGAACTAAAACTGTGTTGTGTTTATATTGTTGAACAAAAATGTATTATCAAAGGCATAACTGTGTGTCATTCATATGTATATTTTGCAATGAATTATGCTATATTCGTTTGAAGTGAAAATGAAATAAGCTACAAAAGATGTTTGAATTAAAATATAAGGCAAATTATATAATTTGAGATATTTATTCTTCAGTTGGTGCGCACTAGAGTCCTTATGATCTCGCGATCTTAGGCTATATACAGAATTCATGGGTGTTAGCAGGCACCAATTTAGTGCAGCACACATACCGTTAAAGTGACTATAATTGGATTATTAGAGTGCTATACCACCAACCATTCATTAAGGAAGGAAAGAGCATTTGATCACTTTTTAGGGGTATGTTAAGCTACACTGTGTATCACGTAGGAGTGAAATCAGCCAATAGGATCAAACTTGAAATGTACCCCAGCCCTTTGGTCCTTTACCACTTAAAATCAATCAATCAATGAACCATGTTGCAAGTGGGCATTAAATATATTCTGAAGAACATGAGTTAAATCTGGTGTGCTATGAGATAAAGAACCCATTGTATAAGTATTAACATTTTACAATAGGCCTGAACTTGCTTAGTGCAGAATACTGAATTATTATCGGGGGGGGGGTATCGGGTTCGGGCAGAGGTTCACAAAAATAAGATCGTGTTTGAAACCTTATGTGGATCAATCAGCTTTAAATAACTTCGAAATATCAGACTCTCGGACAGACCAGGTCTGCTTAGCTCGGAAGCAGTAGAGTTTTGAATGAAAGGAAACTTCCAATGAAATAAAGGGTTACAATTATTGTTGAAAGGTAAATGAGCATTTGTTTAAGGAATACTACCTTCTTCTACACTGATTGGAGGTGGGTAGGGGGCTGCAAACATAGACAAGGGCTGGTCTGCACGGTCCTCCATATCTACAGCTCTGAGTATAATGACACTTGGACCCCCCCACCCCTCTATTCTTTCTTGAAAGACCTCCCTGGGTTGGACATTCAATTATTGTGCTTCTATGTGATTGTTGAGTCGTGTGCTCTATCACCCCATACCACCTCCCTGAGAAGCATGTGTCTGTTCACCATCACAACCATTAAGAGTCAATTGCTAAAGGGGTTGTATGCGACCTAGTTTGAAGAGCCATAGTAGATCAGAACCTGTAACATCAAACACCAACAACCTCAAACCATATACGGTTGAGGCCCAGTGGGTCCTTCTTTCGCCCTTGCTCCCACACCCCAAAAATGGTCTGAGAGGAAGTCAGTCAGGCGAGAGGCCTGTACACATAGACGGATGAGACGAGGGGCAAGGCAGTGGAACAGAATTAAGGAGAATATAATATTTCACCTGATGGAATGGTGAAAATCCTAGAACCAATGGTTTGTTTTTTTCTGTTGCAGCAATGATGCATTCTGTGAAAAGATTAATTTGTAATGACAAATGCCTGCAATTTAAAGCTACATTTTCAAGTGTTATGTGCATATGTAATATTTAAAATGTAAGTACAAGCCCACTAAACGATCATCAAGTCTCTGTTGCCTTGTATTTCCTACAGTGAGATTAAAATGCTGGTTATACAGTGAACTCCACATAAATTATTTAAAAAAGTGTAAGAACTTGGATTATTAATTCGGGTGGGTGACTACCACTGCAAGAATAATCACAACCCTTGTAACGGTGAACCCTTAAAATTACTAAATTAACTTTAGCTCAACCGCTTTTTTGCTATCTCACAGAGCAGAAAGCCTTAACTAAGGCATTATATAAAGTATATGTAGTTCCAAAACAGCAATAAAGTAAAAATGCAAAACTATTAAAATCGTAAACGGCATTATAAAAAAAAAATTAAATAAGCAAAATTACAAATCCAATAGGTTAACCGGACAAATGCCTTTCTAAGTAGGAATAGTGCCAGGAAGCTCAAAGTGCCAATGATAGTCAATGGTTACGGTAGACCGGGTGCAATTTGAGGCTGACCACTATGAAGCGCTGCTCGAGTTCATCCTGGTCAAAGACTTTACCTTCTGGCTTATTAGTTTAATCCACCGCTGAAAGATGCTTCTAAAGCCCCAACTCGACCTCAAGGGAGGCACTTAAAGACACACAGACAGAGCTTGTTGTATCCATGTTGCTTTAACGCCTTATGGCCTTTAAAGTCCACAGCTTGGTCCCGTGCACAAGTGACCCTCAGGGCTACTCTTAGGTCACTCACAGCACATCCAGCCATCTTCTATTCTTCGTCAGGTCCAGAAGTATTCAGAATGCATATTGGGCTGATTAGATTCGGCCAAGAGTCTACCATCTCTTGGAGTCAAACCAATTTTAAGGGTATATTTATTGTATTTTTTGTAATGTGCAAGATCACTTTATATACAATTACGTTATCAGTATTTACTTGGAGCAAAAGAAAGGGAGTTTTGTTATATAATTATTATGGAATTGACAATATGAATTATTAAAGTAAGACCTTGAGATGCTGAAAATCCAACATGACACTCAAATGAAGTCTTGATGAAACTCGAAATCCGATGGGACAGGGGTTACTACTGTTTAATGTATGAATAAACAGTTTGTAACTAAGAATACAAAAGATAAGCACAGTGTTTAATATTGGGGAGCATAAGGGAGAATATTAACTGATAGTTGGCTAGGGCAGGGTTTAAATGAACTTGGTATATGTAAAGTTTGATTTGGTGGTTTGAATTTTAACCATTTGCTTTGGGCCTTGCGGTGAATGCCATCTTATAGGTCACTTTTCTTTTAACTCTATTAAGGTGTGTGCATTTTCAATGTGTATGTGCCTTTATTGACTCAGCTCAAACAGTTAAAATAAACTGAAATTGAAACACTGCCTATGTACTGTCAAAACAGTGTGTTGCAAAAACTCTAATAGCTTGATTTCTGATTGTTGGTGCCTTTCTCTATTTTTTGTCCCAGTCCAACCCTGGTTATGCCATAATATGGTATCAATATTTGAACAGTAGCACACGTGTGGCACTGGAATATCACCCTGGTTGAAGGCAGGCTGCCAATGTATCAATTTGAAATAATCCCTCTATCTGCAGCTAACTCTGAATGACGGGCTGAAACTGAGGAATACCAGCAAGTGCTGTTGTGAGAAAAGAATGTCAGGGAGGGCTGAGAGCAGAGTTGGAAATATTGGTGGGTTCTGAAATAGGAAAAGCGGATAAAAGTGAGTGATGTCAGTAGATGGAGAGAAATAGCAGTGTGCTATTAGTAGAGAAATTACTTAGACACTGACGCCGGGACTGCATAAAATATATGTAAATGTTTAACCCCTTGGCAGCGGCGGTAATTCCGACGCAGCACTGGGGAGGAGTCGGGCCGCGCGGCGCCGCCATGCTCGTGACAGAACCACTCTGTCACGAGCCACGGGCGTGCTGTGCTTGTGACGGAGTAGTTCCATCACGGCTCCACCCACTCAGTAGAACTGCCGCGCAGGTGTGGAATTCCTGCAGCGTGGGCGGGTCGGCCGTGCCGTGACGGACCCACTCAGTCACCAGCACAGCGCGTCCGTGGCTCGTGACGGAGTGGTTCCGTCACGAGCACGGAAGGGGTTAAATCAATCTAAGTGTATATACCATTCCAGTGAGAAAAGTGAATCGTAATAATAATAATTACCAATAAATGCATCAGACTATTTTGAAAATGTCCATCCGTCACTATTGAGCTAAGGGAGTACCCTTTGTATGCTCAGGTGTGACTGTCATCATGCCACAGGAACTGAAATTGCACCTCAAGATGAAGCCCAACACTATGTTGCCATTCTTAGAAACCTGACTTAGAGATTTAGGAGGTCTTATTCGTATGTCACGGATCACTGCCTGTACTGGCACAGACACGCTCAACTAGGGACGGGAATGTGGCGTAACGGCTGGAGCAGGCAACCTCGAAGCTGGGGAATCAGGTTCGAGTTCAGCAGGGACGCTCTACATTCTGTGAGTCTGGTAAAATCACTTAATCTCCCGGTGCCTAACAAAATTAATGTGTCCGTCTGTAATGCAACTAGTGCTCATGTAAAGCGCTCTGATACCTTTGGGTCGGATTTGCGCTATGTAAAACTCCAAAAACAAACTCAATATATCCTGTGTGAAAATCAATGGTTCATATTGATATAGTAAAACGGAGAGGTCTGTTGGCAGTAAATTATTTATTTCACTCAGTTACCAAGTAAATTACCACCAGTACATCGCATCACCCTAATTCAGATTTTTGCTGTAACATGCCCAACAGTGTAATGCCTGTGCCACAACAGTCTGTGCCTTTCTTACTCACTCTGGTTACACATGGTTTCCTTAGACACTCCAACTCTGGTGTTTCTCCCAGGTGAGTTTGCAATAGACCAGCCTTGCTCCCTGGAGTGACAGAGATTTTGTCCTTGTGCTACACTTTACCATCACTGTTGTGAATAGTACTTTGAGATACCTTCACCACTTGCTTGGGAGCAGACAAATCTGAAATCGCCCGTAAGAACATAACCTAGCTCCTTGATTCTGACCCATCTTCCCACTTTCAAATCATGGAAATCAGGTTTCACACTAATACCCACCTATTTCTTTAGCATTTTTCCTCTCACATCCACTACTTTTGCCAAATGGGCCTCATCAGTGTGGTTACACTGCATCCTCACACTCTTGAGTTTTGAACTCAGAACTCCACCCCTCAACAGGACAAAAGGAGAGACTCCTGTGGAGCAATTAGGGGTTGTCCTGTATGCCCATAGCTTGTTATTCACAGCTAATCTCTAATCCAATTTGCTGATCATTGCCAGTTGCAACTGGTCCTTCAACGTACAGTTGAAGCATTCAACAAGATCATTGCTTCTGGAATGATATAGGGATATCTCAATGTGCTTGAATCCTCTTTGAATCTAAAAACACCTTCATTTCATCTGATACCAATTGTGTACCATTGTCCATCACAATCTCCACAGGGTAACCCCGTTTTAAAAATACACTGTGTAGGAATTGAATGACAGCACTCGGCGAACACGGACTGTAGAGGCTCAGATTGTTATATTTCATATGCGTACCCTGATATAGATCTAGGGAACATTGTACACTTTCTCTACATTGTATCCCCGTCATTTCATATGAACGAGCCTTCTAAGGACATAACTCCAAATACGGACAGACTGCCTGGTATGGACATAACGCCTTCTAAGGACTGTAGCCTTTTATGGACTAAACCTTTCACCTAGTTCCATGCCGAGGGTGAGTTTTTCCCCAATCGATATTGCTAAGACGTCATCCTTAGCACATATGAATAATTTATGAGGACACACTACAGGAGATCCACTTCACCTCTTCCAATGATGCACAAGGTTTAATCCACAACGTCATCCTCATACTAAACAATGGGGAACATACGCACATAGACAGTATAAATACAGCACCTCTTTCTATCGGTAAGCAGGAGGGAACCGTGATTTCGAGGCCGACACACTGACCAGAGACGCTGCAGCTCCGACATGCCATCGCTCCAGCTGAAAGTGGTCTGACGAGCCCTTGCCGGGTGTCCAACTCAAGTCCAGTACGAAGTCCCACACTTTCACTATTCAGGTATGGGGGTTCAACTAAATCCTAGTGGGATTCATGGATCTTAGGCTTAGGCTCTTTCATACCTACTCACATGCTAGGTACACTTGGGTACATCTAGATAGGCATCTTAGGAGTATGCACTTTATTTCATATGTGTTCATGACTATTACAAAATGGTAGAACAATACTATTTCTTCTTATTCACTGTACTGCTGGTTCTAGATCTCTGCTACTGTATTACAATTGTAGCAGCACACTTATTTTACATGAGAAGAACTACGGTACAATTATAGTAAACACGCCAACTGTTTCTTCTGTGTATCTTTCTGAAAGCAAAACAAGCAAGCACGAGTGACTGGGAGAAAAGTAGTATATTGTTTCCACAAGTCTGAGGTTATTATGTTCTGAAGTTGCACTAACTAATTTCTCTGATAACAGGTGATTCTAGTAGCACTGCAAGCTAGCTAATGTGAAAACATAGGCTGAGATATTCGATTGGGGTGTACAGAGTAAGTTTGCCACCAAGCCCACAGTATATATTATCCGTAAACAGCGTAGGTCCTGTATGAAAGGGTACTAACGGAACTACACTACAAGATCAGCCATTTACTCTGGATCTGAGACCCACAGTACATGAGATTTAAGGAATCACACCGGCGCAACCTAATTGGTCATGACCTACCGGGTCGGAATTATCACTGGTTTAGAGATCTAAGCACATACTTTGCTTTTAGCAACCATTAAGAAGTTTAACAACCCACTGACAAAACACGTGTTGGCTGGTTTGCTCAGGAACACTGTATTAAAATGAACTACACCGGTTAGGGACTTCGTCATCTTCATTTGTGAACAATAGGAACTGTTTTGTACTTTTTTCTTTACACTCTTGCGTGTGCATAGGATTTGTTGCAGTTATCTATTCAGACCATCTGGTCCCAAGTTTGGGGGTTTAAGGTTTTTTTTAACCCACCTGTGGCTCCGCATTTATTTGTTCTTTCCCAACTGAAGCACTTTCACGTTATTTGGTTTAGTTCTGTTTTGTAAAACCTGTGAGAATTAATAAACCCCCCTCCTTTTCAGGAATTGAATGACTACACTAGAGGTGACACTACTTAAAAACCCAATCTCAGGCCATTTTGACATGTAGTCTAAGAGAACGGTGCCAAGTCCAATGCCAATTTTGCCCATGGAATCAAAGGAGAACTCACAGGGTTAACCGGGATAGGTTAGGTCACCTGAGATGTATCGTTTAAGACACAAAGCCCACAGTCTTGCACAAAACATTCCACTTTTTACTCAATCCCAGGCCACTAGAAATCTTCATGTACTCTGCGCTTCATTGGACTTAATACCACTGTGACCCTCGTGCTAATTGCAGAATCTTTTGCCTCAAACTAGTTGGAGCTACCAGTTGAACTAGCCACCTTAGTAGACCCTCATCTCATGTCAAAATATTATCTACATGCCCATAAAGAGTGAAATTTTCGTCCAGAGACCTAGGGTTAGTCCACCCTTGCCTGACCCACAACATGACTTTGCTAAGAATTGGAATTTTGCAACTCATCTCTGCATAGTGAAGTAGTGTGGCTCACTGGTTAGAGGCGGCAGACCCGAGAGCAGAGGACGGCCCGGGACCAGGGTTCGATTCCCGGCGCGGCAGGTTTCTGGACCAGGGTCAGCGGACTCGATAATTCTCTCGCCTCGGTGCCCACTCTGATCAGCGATCACACTCGGCAACTCTGGGCATTAGCTTGCCTCATCTTCACTAACGGCCCCACCAGACCGCTGGGGATGCCTGGTCTCACCCTGGAGATACCCATTAAGGGACCATCTCTCAGGGAAGCCAGGAAGGGTTTCGCAGTGGTCAAAGCGCCTTGGGACCCTACGGGTAAGTAGTGCGCTATATAAATGCCAATACATTTACATTTACATTTACTCTCTCTCCCAACGTTCCTTTGAACACACTGTTGATAGAATTAGCCAAACACACTATTTCATCATCTGCCACTTTCTTGCCTGGAACGTATCCCCATTATGTCATAATTAAATTCTTGTAAGCAATGTTTCCATTTGGCAATTCTGGGAGTAGCCTTGTCACCCCTTTTCGTGCTAAACAACTCAAAGGTTTGTGTTCCTTTCTTAACAGGAAAGTAACCACCCATGCGTATGTGCGGAAATACTGGGTTTCCCATCATATTGGCAAAGCTTCCTTCTCAATGCTTGAGTATGTATGTTCCTCACCCCTAAGTGCTATGGAAGTGAAGGCTACCACATCCTGTCTCCCGTCCCTTCTTTTCTGCAGGAGAACAACATCTTACCCAAAGTTGCTAGCATCAGTAACTATGATGCTACTGTCTCTTGTATCAAACAATTTCAAAGGACCAGCAGCTGATATAATATTAAACCACATCTTATAAAATGCCATTTGGCAGTCATCACTCCACATAAACAAAATTCCTACCTTCAACAAGTTCCTGAGGGGATTGGTTTTGTTCGCAAAATGTGGAACAAATTTCAAGTAATACTCGGCCAACCTCCGGAAGGATCTCAATTGGTCTTTGTTGCAAGGAACAGGAGCTTCCTCTATGGTCTTACGCAGTTGTATTTGAACACTTATGCCATATTTTGATATATAATGATCTAAATTGTCTGCTCCCAACTGTTCGATTTTACGTTTGTCTTCCCTCAAAGTTACTCCCTTCTCTTGCAATACACATAAAATCTTGTCCAAACACACATTGTGCTGTTGAAGATTCTGGCCAAAAATCAATATACCATCCTGAAAATAACGGATACTTCACAATTTTTGAAAATCTGCTTCAAACGTCTTTGGAAGGCTGATGAAGCAGATGCAAGTTTGAAGGGCATGCATATTTTACTGGAACGCATCCTCTAGAGTTACAAATGTGTGTAAGTGCCTGGAATCCTCACACTAGTCTACCTGGGGCCATATTACAGAAGTACCCCATGAACGCTACAGACGTTTTCACCCACTTTGCGGGCTCCCACATCACTTTGGTATTACAGAAGGGGCGCATATGCTTGTGCTTCCCCTTCTGTAATACTGAAAGCACTGGTGCACATAGAGCATCAGCGCTTCCTCAAGAGGGTTTCCCTCATGTGCATGGGGGCATGGCGCCATGCAAATGAGGGAATCCCTTTGCCTCTGTGCCTGCACTGTATTATAGACACTGGCACAGAGGCAGCAAATCTCTCAGCAGGCTCACTGACAGTGTGTCACCTAAAAGGAGGTGCACTATTGGTGCACCCCCTGATTGTAGCCCTCCTGAGGGGAAGATGGGGGTTCCATGGACCCGCCCCGACATCTGCTGGCAGACGGATGCAGCCATTCACATAGACCCTAGACGCAAAGTATTGACTCTCTTATTTGCTATGAGCACTGGTGCCAGCCGTTCCAAGCTCTCAGTGGGCTTGATAACATCTATATTACACATCTTATCTAGTTCCAAGCGTAAATCGCCTCTCAACGACACTACTTTGCGCAGCTTGTGCTGTACAGAGACAGAACCAGTTTGCAATATGATTTTGTGCTTGAACCTTGTCAATTTCCCCAACTGTTTAGTAAATACTTTGGGAAATGTTTCAACCCAAACGTTGGCAAAAGACACATTCATACACATTGACATAAATTTGGACGGGGATGTGGCTTGGTGCCAATGTAGACGGCAGCGGACCTCGGGGCTCCTCCGTGGCCTCCCTCTGTTGAAAGACATCCTGACACACAGAAGGGATCCCCAGCACCGCAAACTATAGCGGAATACCAGGTGCTCTACAGGACGCACTCTGGAGACACCTGAGGAACGAACTGAGGGGGAAATCGGCGGTCTGTTTCCCGGACCGCATCTTACCTGCACACTACGCAAAATGGCGTCCACGATCGGTGGAGAGCGAGCCTGATACTGAGACGTGCTGTGGTGGCCGGAGCCCCTCTGATCAGCAGAGCAGCATCCAGGGAGAGAGAGCTAAATAGCAGTACGGAGAGGCGGCATAGCGAGCTCGCGGTGAGAGGGATAGCGGGACCCACAACTTATCCCCGGTAATTGCCTGACCCTAAGATGGCGGGGGGGAAATCTCTGGAAGCGCTGCGGTAGGGCCACACAACACCGAGTTGGCTTCCCCGCGGGGGAACTTTGCCACACTCTTTTGCCCTGCTGAACTGATTACATCGGCATGAGCTGGATCGCACTGCCGGGGAGGTGCTGAGACAAGTGGGGAAGCCCAGCTGAAAGAAATTGGCGGAGACAGAGAGAGCTGCAGGCCCGTGAGGTGGCAAAAGGTGAAACGCGTGTGCAGCTGGGGGGAATGACCTCGCCACGCAGGGCAAGATAAAAGAACTGTGGCGCTCCTGAGTATGGTGGATAAAGAGTTTGGGGGCCACAAAGGAAGGTCCGGACCAGCTAAGGGGCAGGCGTGGACATGCACCAGAGGCTAGAGATTGGACCCCCACATGAATAGAGGGGGACTTCGCAGGCAGACAGCAAAGTGCCTTGTATCGTGGGGAGCTGGGGCCGACGGCTGCTGAGAACGGGGAGGAACAACTTCGCTGGAGGCATAGGAGCACCCTGCTGCTGTGACTGAGTACGTACCGCACCACTGTGGCGGGCAGGGGGACCTGGCTGATGTAGAGAGGTCGCAACTGGCTCTCCGCAGTACTGTTCCTTTACAGTGCCTAAGGCTGTTGTTCTTGGAGGGACCGCTGCGAGTATACTCGGGGCTCTGGGAGTGACCGCTTGGAGAACCTGCGAGGAGGGGCCGGTAGCCCAGCGGGTTTCTGATGTGAACTGTGTGGCTCTATATTGGCAGGAGAAAATACACTGTGCTGTATAGCTGAGGAGGAGGTGAATCATAGACTCCCCTGGTATAGATAATCACTGCTGCCTGCGGATACCAGGATGGGTAGTGTCCAGGAGAAAGGGGTTAGAGATCCAGCGGATGGAGGAGTCAGAGCAGCATACAGATGACGACGATGCTGCCACTGGGGGGCGAGGACCTGGACAATCCGGGGACCCTTCCTTGAGAGACATCATGCAGGCCATCAAAGCTTCACGGGAGGCACTGGAGACGAGGATGGATGCCATCGGCTCGGAAGACCACCAAAAACTCAAAGAGAGAGTGGCGACCAACGAAACCAACATGAAAGACATACAGGACACGGTAGCCACTCTGTGTAATTGACTGAATGAAGTGGTGCATAGGGTCAAAGTGCTGGAGATGAGGGCTGAGGACAGTATGGGACGCTCGAGGCGCAACAATCTCTGCATCTTAGGAGTTCCGGAGCACGAGGAGGGGGCTGATGCGGTCCAGTTCTTGGAAACCTGGTTGAAAACAGAAGTGGCCCCGGAGGGACTATCCCCCGTCTATGCGCTGGAACGTGTACACAGGGTCCCGGCTCCCCCACCTAAACCTGGGGCCCGCCCCAACCAATGGTGGTGAGACTGCTGCATTACCGAGACCGCGACTTCATACTGCAGAGAGCCCGGGAGCAACAGAATCTACAGATTGGGAACAGAAAGGTGATGATATTCCCAGACTATAGAACTTCAAAGAACTTCAAAGAACCTCCTTCCTGGCTGTTAAACGAAAGCTGCGCCAGCTCCGTCTCCCCTACGCTATGCTGTTCCCGGCCCGCTTGAGGGTAACTGTGGATGCAGAAACACACTTCTTTCTCACCCCGCAGGCTGAATGGGACTAGTTGGAAACCCGAAGCAGCACCGACGCACGCTCACCTCAGGCAACATCTCCCCGAGGACGGCTGTCCACCACATTGCCAGTACGAATTGGTGTCATTACAACGCAGGCTATTACAACGCCTGCTGTTACAACGCGGTTTTTACATCGCATACCACTACAACGCATAGTGCTTTTAAGCGCTGGATAGTGATTTATTTAATTTACTATTCCAACTCCAGTCCCCGTGGATAGTAGGGAAGGTGTTGGATAGTAAATTAAATATATTCCCTATCCTAGAGCGTCCCCCAGCGCAATGCGTTGTAATGGTTTGCGTTGTAATGGTTGCGTTGTAATGGTAGTGCGTTGTAATAAATGCGTTGTAAGTGATGTTTCCCGCCAGTACAGAGGCCCATCTCTCCAATCGATCGGCGAGAATGAACGAGACAGAGCAGTCCTAGCAGTGGCGGCCATTAGCCAGGGCGCAGTTAGTCCAACTAGTAATGACACGTACAACGAGAAAGGTGGAGCGGAGAGCTCGAGATCGAGTAGTGCCCAGGGGCTCTCCGATACTGAACTTCCGTACGTTACTCCGCAGACAGCAGATGGGATGTTTGGATGATTGGGCTGCAGAGGGTATGCGGAAATGATAGTAGGATGCCCCCTGCAACTCCTGGGCCTAGGGACCCAGCTGCTACACTGTGGGGGGCTGAGCAGAGACTCTACAAGAATTACGGAGCCCGGATGGCTGAATTAGTTCTAATGGGGAGGCCGGGAGGGGTTCTGCGGGCATCAGATGTGAGTCATACGCCACCTTTTTATGGTTCTTTGTATGAATATTTTTGTTTGGATGGGGGCCTGTTCTTGTGTACCTGTCTTGGGGATTGGGTAAAGTTTGAAGTTGGGGGCGGATGGGGGAGGGTCAGACATGTCGCTAAGGGGTTCATCTGGGGTCAGGACCTAGACTTGGAGCCATGGGTACCTCCGTAGGAATCAGTTATGTCTTGGAATGTAAGGGGGATGCACACTATGAGCCGGCGACACAAAATTCATGCCTACCTAGTGCGGAGAGGGGTGCAAATTGCACTGCTGCAAGAAACCCACTTGATGAAGTCAGAAGTAGCAGCGCTACAGCGGCGTTGGAGGGGGCAGGTGTTTCACACCACATATTCGGCCTATGCAAGAGGGACCTTAGTATGGGTGCGAGCAGGGGTGCCATTCCAATGTGTTAGGCAGCTGGTCGATACAGAAAGCCGATTCACTGTAGTAACAGGGCGGCTTGATGGCCCTGACATTTCGTTAGGAAGCATATATGCCCCTAATATTGAGCAACCTGCCTTTTTCGCACAGTTATTGCAGAAATTGGTGATGGTGTTGACAGGCCCTATACTTCTGGGGGGGGATTTCAATTGTATTACTGACATAGACCTGGACTGCTCTCACCCCCCGCTTCCTGATGCCCCCACACATAGAATTGCAGAAGCCAGACGGGACTGGCAACGGCAATGGGGACTGACAGACACTTGGCGGGTCTATCACCCTGAGGAACGGGACTACTCTTATTTTTCAGCTATACATGAGCTACACGTCCGGTTGGATGCTATACTTTGCTCCCCTGATGTGCATATGACGGTCACGTTGAGTGAGTATTTAGCTAGGACGACCTCTGATAACAACCCGTTACTGGTGTCCTTGAATTGGGTTCGAATTAGACCCGAGGTCCCTAGCTGGCGTCTCCGCCCGGAAACGCTGGAAGACCAGGTCTTCCGAACCACCGTAGGTAATGCTATTGAGGAATACTTTCAACACAACACCAACATATCCACTAGCCTACATAACGAGTGGGATGCATTCAAAGTAGTGATACAAGGTTGTTGTATTGGGGAAGCAGTGGGAGTTCATAAAACCTTATTGAATGAGGTACAACAGGCGGAACAACGGCTCAGGGAGATAGAAAAGGAAAGACCTGGATGGGAGGATAAACAAGAGGAACTTTTGGTGGCAAAAGAAGGGTTGGCGACACAAGTGGAGAGGTTGAGGTGTTTCGATTACAGGGCATATGCGGCTAGGGCGCACACTGAGAAGGATAAATCTGGGGCACTCTTGGCTTGGCTAGCAAACCCAGCGCGCAGACGAACACCGATTTTAGAGCTACATGGTGAGGTTGGTGCAGTACACTATGGACAGCAGGCTATCAACACACAGTTTCTGGAATACTACACTACTCTATATCACAGTAGGCTAGAACCCAGGGTTCTGGAGGAGGTGGGGGGGGGGTTCCTGGACATTGAACTGCCGCAGATTGGGGTGGAAGATGCAGAGAGCTTGGGTCGGCCAGTGGAGCTGGGTAAGATCAGGGGAGCCATAAAACGTATGGCCAAGAACAAAACTCCCGGCACTGATGGGCTACATCTGAGTTTTAGGTCACGTATGTGGACCTGCTAGCCCCCCAGCTGTTAACCCTATATAATCTATCAAAGTAAGATGGCTACCTACCTAGCTCAACAAGAGAAGCAGTAATTATACCCCTCCTCAAGCCGGACAAACCGGCGTTTAAACCACACAGCCTATTGCCCTCTTGCGATGCTTAATCTTGACTATAAGATTTTGAGCAGTGTTTTGGCCAGCCGACTGATGGTGCATATGGCAACTCATGCATGGGGACCAAAATGGGTTTATTCCTTCCTGGAATACGGCCATGAACATACAAATGTTGTGCCAATTGGTTCACGGGACAGCGGATGAGGAAGGAGAGGCATGCGTACTAGATTGACATTGAAAAGGCCTTCGATAGTTTGGTGTGGCCATATCTGTTCAGAGTCTTGAGGGCATTTGGTCTGGGCAAGGGATTTTTGACCTGGACAAAGATTCTGTATAACCGCTCGACTGCCAGGGTTAGAACGGTGGGAGTGATTTTCGAAGCCTGCAGTGTGGGTAGGGGGACAAGACAGGGCTGCCCACGGTCTCCCCTCCTATTCGCCCTGGCAATAAAACCACTAGCTGTCCATGCACGGTTGAGGAGGTACTACAGGGGCTTGGATGGGATGGGTCCGGCACACTACATTGCTCTATATGCAGACGATCTTTTAATGTTCCTTGCCAATGCTGCTGAAGAGCTGCAGGGTGCCCAAGACTTGCTGGCTAGACTGGGGCCTGTGGCGGTGCTCAAAGTTAACTGGAATAAAACGTGTCTATTTCCGGTACGAGGGGGTAGAGCTGAACCGCCTGAGGGGCTAGATGTGCGATGGGAAAGCAGCTGCTTGCCTTATTTAGGAGTCAGAATTTATCATGAGCCTGCAGACTTATTCGAGGGCAACATAGGGCGTGCATTGAGAGCTGCCAGGAGTCATTTTGATTTCTGCGGGACTCTGCCTTTATCAGTAGCAAGGAGAGTGGTGTTGCTAAAGATGATAACCCTGCCTCGTCTACTTTACTATTTTGGAACGCTACTACTTTGGGTACCTGGGAAATATTTTGTCCAACTAAATACTATGGTTACGAGTTCTCTGTGGGGTTCAGGGAGGCGCAGAGTGGCGCTGAATACTATGACGCGCCCTAGGCTGGAGGGAGGGTTTGCAGCCCCTGATTTTGAGGCATATTACCATGCGGCCCAATTTTAATGGTTCACGCAGTGGATGGCGGGGAAGTTGAGAGTGGAGCCGGACCAGAGGGGTATGGACTTGGGTCTTCGCCAACTCACTCGAATTCTTCTCTAGCTGCCGTTATGCAAAAGAGAGGTGCAGAGGGATCAGTGGGTAGTGCGACAATGCTGGAATAGAGCCAATAGGAGAATTAAGGTGGGTCCCCCGTACGCACCTGAGATTCCAGTGTGGCTCTGTGAGGCGTTACCGTATGGAGGGGATTGGCAGAGGTTGCGGGACTGGAAAGACCTGGGGATCTCCAATATTGGGGATCTCTATGAGGATGGTGTCCTCATACCATTTCAAGACCTCAAGGAAAGGTATGAACTGCCCGCTCAAGATTTTCCCTTGCATGCGGCATTGACGGCAGCTATGCGTAAACACTGGAAGAAAGGAATGGAGGAGCCACAGACCTTCCTCCCCTGTCAGTATGTGGTCACTTCAGCGGGAAAGATCAAGGCGGTTACCTGCCTGTATAGGAGAGTTACACATGGGTCTAGAACTCCCTCAGAGGGGCTGCTTATTGAATGGGAGGCGGATCTGGCGACACCTATAGAGCAAAAGCCGTGGGAGATGTTTATGGAGCAGGCAAGGAAATGTTCCCGGAACGCGAGATTCTAGCTCATACAATTCTATGTGTTCCATCGGCCGTACCTCACTCCTCTCAAAATCAATGAGTTTTTCAGATCAAACACAGCCTGTCCGCAGTGCAAACTGGAAAATGCTGCGTTTGTACACATGCTCTGGGAATGTCCACTGTTACATGGGTTTTGGGGGGAGGTCCTGACCAGACTAAAGGAGGTGACAGATGGGGATTGTTGGAACCTGGGATGTCAGGTCACCTAGGGTAGCCTGGCCTAGGGTAAGACATGCAATCCTATAGGCACAAGTGTGAAGGTTGCAAACCACCCAGCAGTAAATCCACGCAATAACACTTAAAAAGGACACTACACCAATTTGTTGGAAAAATATATACTGGTTTATAAAAATAATATCTTTGCTCTTTTACTTTCAGAATTCACAACCAAATACACTTCAGTTTGTCTTGGAAATAGCAAGAATACTTTTAAACTGCTAAGCAATTTATCAACTAGGTTCAACAGTACATTACATTTATCATGAAATCAGTATTAACACTTTCAGATTTGCTTACTTAAATCAATAATCAATATCAATAGTGCATATAATCAGCCTCCAGACTTTAGTTAGATATGGTTACTATGCAGTGCACAATACTTGTCTCCCACAACACCTCTAACCCCCTCCTATAGGTACACAGTCACTGAGGGGTTTCGAATATACCAGACTCTATATGGACACCAGCAACCCTTCTTTGCTGTTTGCTCCCTCAAGCTACTCCCCTCACCATATGACACTGTTGGAGAAACAACCAATGACTAAATTATTTCCCTGCAGGCTTGAGCATCACTTTCCCCCTTCCTCGACAGAACTTTAAAGAATTCCCCTCCTCTGCTCTTCGAAGAGAGGGGATTAGTTTCCAGAGGCTCAGTCTTCCCTCATCCCCCCCCCCCGTTCACCTTACTGTAATGGGGAGGCGAAGCGTCTCAAGTCCCCACGTTCTGGTGTTGCCAAGTAGATTTACAGAGGCTCTGGCTGGCAGCCGCTGTGACGAGCGCTTCCCGCCCAACCAGCCACCTGTTCAAGGCTGGCGCGGGGATTACCGGGGTCTGGTTCTCCTCTCCTCAGACCCCGCAGTCATTCTCCAGTCGTCGGCCACACAATTTCGGGCTGGCACTGCAGAGGCTGCCCGGCGCTAACGAGCTCCGCTTCCACTATCCTGGCGCTGCAGAGACGGACTGGCGCAGGTGAGCGCCACTGCCTCTTTCCACTCCTCCGATCCGGCTCCACCTCACGGAGCCCGGCGGCTCAACGGGGCATGCGCGGAAAGCGAGTGTCTCACTGACGGAGACTGCGCTGCTCGCACTGCGCTGCCCTTCTTCTCCGCCCACCCGGAAGTCGCCGAGAGCTTCTCCAGGTCCGCTCCTCACCTCAGGGCTTGCAGCTGCAGGTCCAAATCGGCGCTGCTCGCCTCGCACCAATCAAGGACAGAACGGCTCGTTGCTCCCCTGCCTCCGCTTCCTCAGCACTCACACGCCGGTCCAGAGCCAGAACAGCTCGTTGTCACGCTGCAACCGTTCCCCCAGCCCTCGCTGAAACCGGTAAGAAGAGGGACACGGTAGGGTTGAGGCACCAGCAGTCAGGCAGAACCTATTTAATTAGCTGAGCAAAAGGGGGCACAAGGATTAGCCCCACTCCGTTTGGGATTCTTGCTGCAACAGTCTCACTGGGATCTTTATGCTGGGCAGAGGACCACACTCTACAAGGCTGCAGTCTCCTTCTCCTGTTCACTTCCCTACTCTTCCAGTCAAGGGATTAGACAGGCGCCCAGGGTCTCCAGTAACCCTCAACAGCGGGGTCAGGACAAGTAACCCAAAGGGGGTAGTGTGGTGGATCAGTAAGGCAGCTTCCCAGTCCAGGAGGTCAACCCTATGTCTAGCCTCTTCCGACCCTTAGCTACAGCCTGTCCTCCAGCTGACTCTCTCAGGTAGACAAAATGGCTGCCCAGCATTCCGCCTTATATAGGCTGACTCTCAGTGGTCCAGAAGGGACCAGAAGGTTCTGGAACGCCCTATACTAGTCTATGGGCAAGTTCTGGGTTTGGCAGTTAGGGCAGTTGGTAGCCACCATTTTGTGGTTCCAACTATTCCTGTCAGAACAGGCCTCTGGGCCTGAGGTGAAAAACTATGAGGGGAAAAAGAACACCTATCCCCTTGACCAACACCTAGAAAAAGTTAGTGGACAAAAATTAATAAGGGTATGAGGGGCAAAAAGGGGACAAAATAAATAATAATTTGGAGGGACTACGCAAAAAGCCAGACAGGTCTAACACGCGTCCCCCCCAGCTGAAAGTGGGGAGAACTACCCAACCCCTTGGGAGTCCTCATCACTAAGGCGGAAATACCTGGAGAGACCGTCTGCATTGGCGTGGTCCACTCCAGGCCGATGTTCCACCCGGAAGTCCATTCCCTGTAGGGAGATGGACCACCTCAACAGCTTGGGATTTTCCCCCTTCATTTGCATCAGCCAACGAAGGGGTCGGTGGTCAGTCTGAACCAGGAAGTGCGAGCCAAACAGGTATGGCCGCAGCTTCTTCAGAGCCCACACCACCGCAAAAGCTTCCCTCTCAATTGCACTCCACTTCTGTTCCCGGGGAAGCAGTCTCCTGGATAAGAAGACTACAGGCTGATCCAGGCCCTCTTCATTTAGTTGCGATAACACCGCCCCAATGCCATGTTCTGATGCATCTGTCTGGACAATGAACTCCTTGGAGAAGTCTGGGGCCTTCAGGACCGGTGCCGCACACATTGCCTGCTTCAGTTTCTCAAAAGCTTGCTGACAAGCTCCCGACCAAACTACCCGTCGAGGTTGTTTCTTAGAGGTGAGCTCTGTGAGAGGCGCTACAATAGTGCCATACCCCTTCACAAAGCGACGGTAGTAACCTGTGAGGCCCAGGAAAGCTCGGACCTCAGTTTGTGTCTTGGGGGGTTCCCAGGTCATGATTGCCTCAATCTTCGCCTGCAGGGGCTGCACAGTCCCCCTACCCACCAAGTGTCCAAGGTACACAACCGACCCCTGCCCAATCTGGCATTTGCTGGCCTTGATTGTCAATCCAGCTTGTTTCAGGGCCTGGAGAACTGCTTGCAAATGCTGCAAATGGTCCTCCCAATTGCTACTGAAGACAGCAATGTCATCCAGGTAAGCAGCAGAGAAACTCTCCATTCCAGAGAGGACCTGGTTCACCAGCCGCTGAAATGTGGCAGGGGCATTTTTGAGTCCAAAGGGCATTACACAAAATTGGAAGTGTCCCTCAGGCGTGGAGAAGGCTGACCTTTCCTTTGCTCCATCTGTCAAGGAAATCTGCCAGTACCCCGAAGTGAGGTCAAAGGTACTCAGATATTGGGCAGCTCCTAGCCGGTCAATTAATTCATCCGCCCTAGGGATCGGATGAGCATCAGTCTTTGTCACTGAGTTCAGTCCTCGGTAATCCACACAGAACCTCAGTTCAGGTGTGGTGCCTGGTGGCGCGGCTTTTGGCACGAGCACCACCGGACTGGACCAAGGGCTGTTAGAAGGTTCAATGACTCCCAGCTCTAGCATCTTGGCAACCTCTCCATGGATGCTAGCCTTCACCTTGTCGGACAGCCGGTAGGTCTTCGACTTCACTGGTGGGCTGTCCCCTGTGTCCACATCATGGGTACACAGGTGAGTCCTTCCCGGGACAAGGGAGAACAACGTAGAGTACTGCTCCAGGATCTGGCGGCAGTCCTCCCGTTGCTCAGGAGTTAGAGTGGGAGAGAGAATCACTCCCTCCACTGACCCATCCTTCTCTTGAGACGAGAATAGATCTGGGAGAGGTTCGCTTTCCGCTTCCTCTTCCCCGTCAGTCACCATCATCAACATGACCTCGGGCCTCTCATGGTGGGGTTTGAGACGGTTGGCATGCAGCACCCGTAGGGGCTGTCGAGGGGTCTTAAGGTCCACCAGGTATGTGGCCTTACCCTTCTTCTCCAACACTTCAAATGGGCCTGTCCAGCGATCCTGGAGGGCACTAAGCTCTCCAGGCTCCATCACCCACACTTTCTGGCCAGGCTCCAATTCCACCTGGTGAGCATTGTGGTCATACCACTCTTGCATGACTGCCTGGCTGGCCTCCAAGTTGTCAGAAGCCTGCTTCCACAACTTCGCCATTTGGCTCCTGAAGGCCAGCATGTAGCTCACCACATCCTGGGGGGGTTTCCTGGGAGACTTCTCCCAACCTTCCTTCCCCAGGCTGAGAGGACCGCGTACAGGGTGCCCATACAGAAGTTCAAAGGGGCTGAAGCCCACTCCCTTCTGTGGCACTTCCCTGTAGGAAAAGAGCAAACAGGGTAGGAGGACGTCCCATTTCCTCCGCAGGCTTTCGGGCAGACTCCTGATCATGCCCTTCAAGGTTTTGTTGAACCTCTCAACCAGTCCATTTGACTGGGGGTGATAAGGAGTGGTGAACCGATAGGTCACTCCACACTCCTTCCACATTGCCCGCATATAAGCTGACATGAAGTTGGTCCCCCTGTCGGACACAACTTCCTTGGGGAATCCCACTCGGGTAAAGATCCCCATTAGGGCTCTAGCCACCACAGGTGCAGTGACTGTCCTCAGAGGAATTGCCTCTGGGTACCGTGTGGCATGATCCACCAGTACCAGGATGAACCTCTGACCAGCTGTTTTTGGTGGATCTAAAGGCCCTACAA
The DNA here is from genome assembly GCF_964263255.1 of Lissotriton vulgaris. Lineage (NCBI taxonomy): Eukaryota > Metazoa > Chordata > Amphibia > Caudata > Salamandridae > Lissotriton > Lissotriton vulgaris. Next base: position 1,413,874,141 of record NC_141695.1, read on the forward strand.
TGTCGATGCCCACCCTCTCAAAGGGTGTGCTAACGACTGGAAGTGGTTCCAGGGGAGCCTTTAGCTTCACCCCTGTTTTCCCACTGGCCTGGCAGGTTACATATGTCCGACAGTAAGTGTTGGACGCCACTTTCATCTGAGGCCAGTAAAAGTGGAGGACAAGCCGAGCAAAGGTCTTGTCCTGGCCTAAGTGTCCTGCCAGAGGTATAGCATGAGCCAATTCCAGAAGAAAGGCTCGGTATTGTTGCGGGACTACCAAGGCCCTTGACGAACCAGGTAAGGGTACCTTGGGTTCACTGTAGAGGAGTCCATCCTCCCAGTAAATATGGTAGTGTCCCGTAACATCACCTGCTGCTTGGGCTTCAGCCTGTCGCCTCAGTCCCTCAAGGGTGGGGCACTCCCTCTGCCCCTTACAGAATTCCTCTCTGGTAGGACCTCCCTCCACATGCCACTCAGCAGGGATGGGTAAATCCTCCAGAGAGTCTACTTCCCCCTCCACGGACTCCTGGTCCACCACCGCAGGTGGCCGATCTGTCACATGGGGTGTGGAAGCTGGAGCAGGCTCTTCCTGTCTCCGGGTCTGTCCCTTTTTAGCAGCGGGTTGGGCCATTGTTCCAGGCTCCAACCCAGGCTAACTCCCTCTCCTGGCAGTCGCAGACCGTGTACTCACACAGGCCCAGTCAGGTGTACCCAGCATCGCAGAATGCGTCCGGTATTCCACCTCTCTCCAAGTGTTGTGCTCCATGTCATTCCCCAACAGACAATCGACTGGCACGGCAGGGCTTACGGCAACTCGAAGTGAACCTGCAACCCCCTCCCACTCAAAGGGAACCTCAGCCACTGGATAGTGGCCCATTCTGCCGTCAGCCATCGCGGCGGGGTGGAGTACATTGGGAACCACCTGCTCTGGAGACACCAGTTGACTTCTCACCATAGTCATACTGGCTCCTGTATCTCTCAGAGCCTCCCCGCTCAGGCCATTGATGGTGACCCATTGCCCATACTTTGTAGTATTTGGGGGCACCTGGATCTTTGGAACCATCTCCCGCTCTCCCAGGGACACTAAGGTGACACCCGCCCACTCACCCCCCTTATCTAAGGGCAACTCCTCCCCGAGCGCTACACTAGCTACTCCCGGTGACTTTCCTCCGGTGGGAGGGGGTGGTCTCTTTGGGCATCTGACATCTCCCTTATAATGTCCAACACCACCACACTCAAAACAGTGGAGAACCCTTGGCTGCTGGCTTTGGCCAGGATTAGGGTTTCTGGGCGGGTTTGCCTTAGGGGTGAAACCTGCTCCCTTTCCTTGGAAATTATTTTGGGGACCTTTGGAGAACTCTTCTTTTTATATCCCCCCTCCTTCTTCTGGGGGGCGCCCTGTCCGGCTTTTTGAGAATCCCCTCCAGTCCCCTTTGAGGACACCCGGGTACTTGCCCAGGTATCCGCCTCCTCTGCAAGCTTCCGGGATTGGTCAGCTTGCTGTCCACCAGGTGTTGGCGCAGCTCGGGAAAACATTTCTCGAGGAGGTGTTCTTTCAAAAATAGGTTGTACAGCCCCTCATAATCCTTCACCTCGCTGCCCTTGACCCAACCCTCCAAAGCTTTCTTGGCGTAGTCTAAGAAATCTACCCAATTCTGGGTACTCAGTTTGTGACTTCCCCTGAATTTCTGTCTGTATCTTTCAGGGGTAAGTCCAAACTTCTTCACCAGTGCCACCTTCATCGTAGGGTAGTGGGTTTGCGCATCCTGCTCCAGAGCCAACAAGGTGTCCCTGCCAGCAGGTGGCATGTATTTATACAGCCCACCCCCCCAGTGAGTTTCTAAGATCCCGTGAGCCCTTAAAGAAACTTCGTATGCGGCTAACCATTTGGCAATGTCATCGTCTGTGGTGTAACTGGCAATGACATCCTTGGGTAGATAGGGTCTGGGTTCCCTGGTATTCACCTTATTTTCGCTGCCACCATTATCTGGATTGGGAGACCTTAGGGTTAAGGCTTGTAGGTCTAGCTCCTTTATTTTTCGTTCATGGGCTAACCTCTTGTCCTCCCTCCATTTCCATTCTAGCTAATTCCAATTTCATTCTCCTCTCGTCCCTCCTATCTTCTAGCTCGGCGTCAGTTAAACCCCTCTCCGAGACGCTGCTGCCCACCCTCGAAGGTGTCCTGGGACCTGTCAGCAGATTCCCCCCTCCAGCTTGGTACAACATTGCAGTCTCAAGGACAGTGTCCCTGTCACTCCCTTCTGTGTCCGGTTCCTCCCCTGAATGAGCTTCCACCCATGCCCTTATGCTTGTCAGCAACTCGCCTTTCCTGGCACCTTTTTTAAAGAATACCCCCTGTTGCTGACACCATTCTTTGAGTTGGGTCACAGTGTAGGATTCTAGCTCTTCAAAATTTAACTCCATCTTTCACTATGGAATAAAATAAGCACTCAGGAGAGAACCCAGAAGTGTGACCTGAGGATAACCTCCACCCACCACCAGAAATAAATTTGGAAAAAACAAAATTCAAATTAGGAGGGCCGCAAGGAGAAAACTCCTGGTGTAGGCCAGTATATTGCGTTGAATTACTATTGAGTAGCTGCAACCAAGTCAGAATCCCACCGCTAGGCACCAATCTGTTGGAACCTGGGATGTCAGGTCACCTAGGGTAGCCTGGCCTAGGGTAAGACATGCAATCCTAGAGGCACAAGTGTGAAGGTTGCAAACCACCCAGCAGTAAATCCACGCAATAACACTTAAAAAGGACACTACACCAATTTGTTGGAAAAATATATACTGGTTTATAAAAATAATATCTTTGCTCTTTTACTTTCAGAATTCACAACCAAATACACTTCAGTTTGTCTTGGAAATAGCAAGAATACTTTTAAACTGCTAAGCAATTTATCAACTAGGTTCAACAGTACATTACATTTATCATGAAATCAGTATTAACACTTTCAGATTTGCTTACTTAAATCAATAATCAATATCAATAGTGCATATAATCAGCCTCCAGACTTTAGTTAGATATGGTTACTATGCAGTGCACAATACTTGTCTCCCACAACACCTCTAACCCCCTCCTATAGGTACACAGTCACTGAGGGGTTTCGAATATACCAGACTCTATATGGACACCAGCAACCCTTCTTTGCTGTTTGCTCCCTCAAGCTACTCCCCTCACCATATGACACTGTTGGAGAAACAACCAATGACTAAATTATTTCCCTGCAGGCTTGAGCATCACTTTCCCCCTTCCTCGACAGAACTTTAAAGAATTCCCCTCCTCTGCTCTTCGAAGAGAGGGGATTAGTTTCCAGAGGCTCAGTCTTCCCTCCTTTCCCCCCCCCCCCCGTTCACCTTACTGTAATGGGGAGGCGAAGCGCCTCAAGTCCCCACGTTCTGGTGTTGCCAAGTAGCTTTACAGAGGCTCCGGCTGGCAGCCGCTGTGACGAGCGCTTCCCGCCCAACCAGCCACCTGTTCAAGGCTGGCGCGGGGATTACCGGGGTCTGGTTCTCCTCTCCTCAGACCCCGCAGTCATTCTCCAGTCGTCGGCCACACAATTTCGGGCTGGCACTGCAGAGGCTGCCCGGCGCTAACGAGCTCCGCTTCCACTATCCTGGCGCTGCAGAGACGGACTGGCGCAGGTGAGCGCCACTGCCTCTTTCCACTCCTCCGATCCGGCTCCACCTCACGGAGCCCGGCGGCTCAACGGGGCATGCGCGGAAAGCGAGTGTCTCACTGACGGAGACTGCGCTGCTCGCACTGCGCTGCCCTTCTTCTCCGCCCACCCGGAAGTCGCCGAGAGCTTCTCCAGGTCCGCTCCTCACCTCAGGGCTTGCAGCTGCAGGTCCAAATCGGCGCTGCTCGCCTCGCACCAATCAAGGACAGAACGGCTCGTTGCTCCCCTGCCTCCGCTTCCTCAGCACTCACACGCCGGTCCAGAGCCAGAACAGCTCGTTGTCACGCTGCAACCGTTCCCCCAGCCCTCGCTGAAACCGGTAAGAAGAGGGACACGGTAGGGTTGAGGCACCAGCAGTCAGGCAGAACCTATTTAATTAGCTGAGCAAAAGGGGGCACAAGGATTAGCCCCACTCCGTTTGGGATTCTTGCTGCAACAGTCTCACTGGGATCTTTATGCTGGGCAGAGGACCACACTCTACAAGGCTGCAGTCTCCTTCTCCTGTTCACTTCCCTACTCTTCCAGTCAAGGGATTAGACAGGCGCCCAGGGTCTCCAGTAACCCTCAACAGCGGGGTCAGGACAAGTAACCCAAAGGGGGTAGTGTGGTGGATCAGTAAGGCAGCTTCCCAGTCCAGGAGGTCAACCCTATGTCTAGCCTCTTCCGACCCTTAGCTACAGCCTGTCCTCCAGCTGACTCTCTCAGGTAGACAAAATGGCTGCCCAGCATTCCGCCTTATATAGGCTGACTCTCAGTGGTCCAGAAGGGACCAGAAGGTTCTGGAACGCCCTATACTAGTCTATGGGCAAGTTCTGGGTTTGGCAGTTAGGGCAGTTGGTAGCCACCATTTTGTGGTTCCAACTATTCCTGTCAGAACAGGCCTCTGGGCCTGAGGTGAAAAACTATGAGGGGAAAAAGAACACCTATCCCCTTGACCAACACCTAGAAAAAGTTAGTGGACAAAAATTAATAAGGGTATGAGGGGCAAAAAGGGGACAAAATAAATAATAATTTGGAGGGACTACGCAAAAAGCCAGACAGGTCTAACAGGGATCTGCAGCTGACTCCAGGTGTTTGCCTGCTACATTCGTTTCCCCACACTGCCCGTAACAAGATCACCAGTAAATTCTTAGATTTAGGACTCGTCTTAGCTAAAAGGGAGATTACTAGCCATTGGAAAGTGGTCACAACCTAATACAGCGCGATGGCTGCAGGAATGTATAAAGTGGTCGGATTGTGAGGGAATTTTCCAACTACAAATGCCCCGGAGAACCGACAATGATAAATTACTGGAAACGGCTAGGGCCTGGATAGCGATAGTGGACCTGCTTAAGAGCCCCACTGATGATGACGACTGACCTTCTGCAGGCGGGGGGGCTCACCTTCCAGCTCTGGAACATTGTCTCTGGTGTGTAGGTGGGACGGATGTTGGGTGAGGCGACGGATGTGAGAGCATCCCCCTTGTGAGAACCCGGATTACTGACATAAGGATTTCAATAGGGTGGTAGGAATGCATGCTGGGCGACAAGGGAGATACGGGGGAGCGCGACATGTCTGAGGGGAGGGGGGAGGAAGGGACAGAGAGGGGAACAAGGAAGGGGGGAGTTGTTGTTTTTGTGTAGCCTTATTAGGGGAGGGGAGGAGTCAAAATATGAATAACCTTAGAGCAGCATGGACTTGCTCTCCAGGATAGAGTTAAAGGTTGTAACGACTTCGATAAATGTACTTTGTGGACAATAATACTGAAGAGCTGGAGATGAAGACCTGGACAGAGTAGACCGGGTTGCGAATATGACATACTTTATCCTTAAATAGATGCAACGCTGTATACCTTTCTACGGAGGATTGGCCGGCCACTGACTCTGTATCATTGGGGATGCGAGGAAAAAGGACGCTACACCTTTAAATCCGACTACAGTGAAGACGAGACTCCGCCCATTCAGAGCGTCATCGCCCCAAAAGAAGGAGGATCCCGGAAGACGACGGACTGCGATTCCCCAGAGGACAAGTGCGGTGTGGAGTGGAGACGGAGTACGGACCAAAGAATCGACGAAGAAGACGAAGCCTCGACTAGCCCAGCTGAAACCAGCAAACCAGGAGGCCAACGTTCCGGCGAAGCACCCCGCCACGCTCCCGCGGGAGGAGCGTGGCTTACAAAGGTACGGGGAAAAGTTGCGGGTTGGGCGGGTTGGAGTGGCCAGCCTACTGTGTAGATAAACCGCCTAATCGACTCCCTGTACCCCTACCTCACTAGCATTACCGACACAGCCGTCTTTTGTAAATACACTTGGCACGTGGTTTCCTTCACTCCCGGCCCCTAAGCAACAGCGCTCCGGATGTCCCACTGATTGTTCTTTATTTGCTTTATTTCTTTTGGTGTCGGCGTAACCCCGGACATCGCCTGGAGGTCATTTAGAATATCATCATTCTGGCTGCAACACCTCCCTGTCAACGCAACAACACCCTGGAACTCCCTGCTTTTCCAAAGGGCGTCAGAACGGAGCCTGACGAGTTCGCCCGAATAAGACTGACAAACAGGAGGAGAAAAGCTTACTTGAAAATAAAACCCTCTCTAAAAGCGTTATTTCAGCCTTCTGACTCAGTTCCTTCCCCTCCAGACCCTACCCCAGTACAATCATTTTCCCACCTTTAGCATACATCTTCACCTTAGATGGTTGAAGTTATTAAGGTTTGAACTTCGAAAAGACACAGAGCCAATTAGCATAAAACGTGCCCCTGAATCTGCCATTAGGCATACATTCACACCATTTATCATTACATTGCATAGTGGTGGTTTCAACCCTCCTACCACCTCCTCAGCTACCTCAATCAATTCATTACCAGCAACACATACATCCTATCACATGCAGTTATTGTAACAATCACATCATTACATTCAAATGTAGCTTCATTCACATGAGATATGACTGGTTTGCATGTGTTCCTGCAGACTCTCGCTCCTTACTATTGCATCTGAAGCATGTGGCAGATACTGCTAGGCAGTTCTTTGCTGAAGCTATGTAACTCTGACTCCTGCTTCCAAATCACACTGATCTGTCACCATTTTTGTTTCATTTGCTCTCCAAAAGGGTGTACTTTCTCTCCGTCCCTACACCTTTCTTTAGTATGTAGAGCGTTCACCACTGTAGGAGTGCCTGTATCCCCAGGGCCAGGCAAGTCCTTGAAATATGCATCGGAATTCTCTAAAGCCCAGGTAGTGGTGATCACCACCTCTAGACTAGGATCATCAGCAGTCAACAACCTTACTGGAATATTTTTGTTATGAGTTTTTTCTATCAATTGATCACAAATTGTTTAGTCTTTGAATTCTCTGTAGTTGCAAGTAATTGCTAGTTGACGTACCGCTGATATGAAATCATCAACAGATTCACCTCCATGCTCGACTCTTTGTTGGAACTTGTGTCTCTCTAATACAACTTTCCTATATGAGAAAATCTCCTATTGAGGGTTTTAATTACTGAAGCATACTCGTCCACTACGACACACGTTGTCACCTCGCCAGATGCGTCTTCCTGCTGTAGTTGTACTTTTCTTCTAATTGTAATGTTTTTAAAGTAGATCTGCCTTCTGGGCCCAAATTGTGTTTTTGAGAAATGCCTTTTTTTAATTTATTTGTAAAGCTGCCACAGTCAATGGCATCCAAGTACGCCTCAAAGGGCTCTTTCCATTTGATCCAACATAGAGGGGGTGTACGTGGCGTAGATAAAAATGTGAGTGGCACAGTAAAACTCTCCATTATGGTAAATTACTTTAAATAAAGCTCTGAAAAGCCTTCAGTTTGACGTAGCCCTATTCAAAATGAAGGATCCAATTCAGCATAATTAGACATAAGTCACTAACCTAATGAAGGGTTCAAATTCGATATTCTCCTTCTTCCAGAAAGAGAATGTGGCGTATGATGACCTCAGCTCTAATTTAGAGGTTCTCCCCACTTTTATAGAAGTAGGGTCGAATTTAAATCCTCTCTTTTCCCCCCTCTGCGCCCGACTATCACAGATGTTATGAACTCAGTATCTGAGTAGGACCCCAACTATCACAATGAGGAATTTACAGTACCGGATGTGGCTATTAATTTGAGAACTCGCTCTCTAAAGGTGTCCGGTTCATCTACAACTCCACCTGGTCAGTTACAGGTAACTGGTCTAAAGCAATTTAGTTTTATGCCATTGGAGCAATCATCATCAGCGCTATAGACCTTAGTGATGTCCGATTTTACAATAGCTTGGGAACCTGCCTGGTAACTTACTGAATCAATACGTGCAAGTTTCTGAATCTCTTAAGTGTATGGAGAGAGTCTTGTCTTTCATTTTAGCCTTTCTAGAAAAATTGGTGAATAACGCAGATCACATCCAAGATGTATTACTGGTGATCCTGAAAGTGTTGATGGGTTCAAAGGAGGAAGGTGTTCTTCTGAACCATCCTTTACAATAATAATTAAATGAGTCCTGTCGAAAGCTGTGACTTATTAATCATGGATTACAAGCTGGCCCATCCAAATGCATGGGGCAGATAGCTCTGTCTAACCTCCTCATATAAACGACCAGGGGATGCAAGCTGGTAAACCCCAAGTTAAGATGCTTCCTGGTTCCAGCAAAAAGCAGCAGAATGTGGAAAGTACAACCACCTGCTAAGTCCTTTTTTGATTTATGCTCCGTGAATCCCGTAGTACCTGGTGACCCAGTGAAGGTTTCTTGCACTAGGTCTGTGGCTTTTCCTATTTTTAGGTTTAATGACTGGGCTAAAACAATCTTGGCTGACATCTTGGTGCCTGTTCAGCCAAAAGGAACAGCCAAGACAAAAAAACAGAGCTTGCCGAAAAAGTATGAATGGAGAATTTTCTAAGAAAGGTGCAAAAAACCCTTCGCTTTTCTGATATTGGTGACTCTACTATGAAGGTTACATTGGAAAACCATGCTAATTCTTATAGTAATACTAACATTTTAAGAGATAATGAGGGACAATCAGCAAAGATGGATTTACCTTCTATTGCAAATCCTCTGGCTATTAAGAGAGATTGACGCAACAATAGTAGATCCACCATCTTTTAACCTTGTGCCAACTGTTCTTAATCCAGTGGCTGAACCCTTTTGTGTTGCACCAAAGGATAATATGCACTTTGCATGGACTGGCGGAAACGACCATTCCTACTCTTCTATCCCTGCAGATGCTAATACGTTGGATTTTTTAACTTTATTTGATCCTCATTTAATTTTGAATCATTCCTCCTTATTAACTTGTTTTGCAGAGATTGACAACTTGAAGCTGAAACTAAGTAATGACATCTCTCTTGTTTCCCTATTGCACGTGCCACCAGTGGCTAAAACAAGGGTTCTGTTCCAATCTAAAATTGTTGCAAATTTGATTCTTCAAAACAGTGATCTTCTCCCCTGTACTGGTACTGATGTAATCCCTGTACTTTGTGAAAACAAAAATGTTAAATGGCAATATGATACCTCAAATCAGCCAGTCTGAGTATCATCACATGGCTTTAATGAAACTCTCTTTTGAAAATCTAAAACTCTTTCAGGTCTCCATAGTGGATGGGGATATTTGTAAGGCATCCAGGACATACGGTCCCTGGGTTACCCCTCTATAGTAGGAAATGAGTGCAGGAAATTAATTGGCTGGCCCGTACGTTTAATGGTGTCCGTGCATTGGGCCCATTATCCAAAACTTATAATTAGCAATAATTTAAAAGCTGTTTCCTGGAATGCAGCAGGTCTAATGAACAACTCCGAAGAAATTTGAATTTTTAAATAGCTTAAAAGCTGACATAATCTGCATCCAGGAAACCTGGTGCTCCTGGCATTTTCAGTGTGATGACTATATTGGAATAAGTTGTAATGCCATCTCTTTCACGAAAGGACTAATAGAGTGGTTGGAGACTTTACAATTTAAGTCTCCAACCACTCTATTAGCCTATTTTTAGATGTGGAAAAAGAAGAAGCATTACACATCCCACCATTACTCTTCCCGCTGAAACTTAGAACAGATAAGAGAGAGGACAACTGCTCCTTTGCGAATTGAGAAAGAATGAATGTGTGATTGTGAATGGAAGATTTATAAGACTCTCCTGCCCAATATACAGATAGATCTCTGCAGAGATATTCTATTATTGGTTATCCTATTGCGTCTTACTCTGTTTTCCACTGTTTAACTGACCTGACAATTGTAGCTTCCCCGCTCAATGATCATAAACTCATAGTCTTTTTCCCTAAAGATCAATATGTCCTCTGTAGGGAGATAGAATATTGTCAGACCCAATTCAAAATTCAATAAGAATTCTGGCAGGACGCAATGGTCCCTCTTTAAGATGGCTAATTTAAAAGGGCTGTTAGAGAGGGCCATATATGAATTAGGCCTTTGGAAACCTAACATTCTCAGCTTCTTCGCTCAGTTTATGAATCAGATTTTAATTAAGGATTGCCCGATGCATGCCAAGCCTTCTTATAAACCATTATGTCTGCCACTTCTTTCCTTGAATAAGGAAATAAATAAACTGACTAGAATGCAGTTTGTTCTCTTCTCAAAGAAAATACATAGACTTGTATCTCTATTGAAGAGGAAAAGAAGCCAATTGTAGGCTGGTATATAAAAGTAGGATACAAATCGTAGGTGGGTCAATTTAAGAGAAGCAACATATAAGAAAATGTGGAAAGATTTTGAGAGATCACTGCCAACTGCTCTGTGTCCAGAGTGAGGTCCTACCCTTCCCCTATCACTGAGGATGTGTGGGATAGTTTCATGTCATTACTATCTGCAGAGAATCAAGGAGTTCCAATTCAAGATCTGCCTGCTGGCCTAGAGCCAGTAACAACTAGTTGTGGTCCTCCTTCTGTGGGTGAAACAGAGTCTTCGATCCACACAATGCGATCTTCTGGTGCAATGGATCTGATGAAGTACAAATATCAGTTCTAAAAAAACAAGCATTGGCATAACCAATAGGTCTCACCTTTGGGACTTTATAAGTGTAAAGCCATGCAGCAGTTGATGTTGTTGCACCAAGGATATTGTGCTGGATAACTAAACACTTATAAGGTCTCAAAGGCGAGACCTATTGGCTATGCCACTGTGCCGTGCCTTAACCCTCACTGCTACCCAGTGCTGGAAATGGAAAAATAGAAGTGCAGGTACTCTGTACCAGAGTACCTGCTTGTTTCTTAGAAGTGCTAGTACTCTCCAATTAAAAGTATAGCATTTCTCTTGAGAAGTGCCGGGACTCTCCCTCTCAAAATAAAAAAGTGCTGGTGTTCTGTACTGGACTGTACCGGCACATTTAAAGCAAGAACTGCTGCTACCCTGATAATGCAGTGTGGGTTGGTGGCTCATTTTTTAGGTCTCGCCTGAGCCAGCGCATGTGCTGCTCTTTCAAGACTTCTAGTAAGTAGTCTTTAAAAAGCTCACCACACGCTTTTGCTTGTGGCCTAAAGCTGGCGGTTACATGCACAGTTACACGCAGAGGCGCCACCTCTCTCGTCATGGCTCATTAAGCTCATCGCTCGCGGGCATCCTTACAGCGCGCGCACAACGCACACCACTCGCCAGACGTGCCTCTTTTTTTACTTTTAGCGCGAGGCGCACGCACCACTCGCACGCTAGTTTATGCTTTCGGCCAGTCGTTGATTATTTTGCCATCCGCTTCTGTCACCCCTCCTGCCATGTTTATTTTGAACTGCCTCACACCTTGTCACGTGCCATAAAGGCTTCAGTAAACACAACTTTGTTGAGCTTGTTTCCGATGCCCTGCTTCTTTCATAATTGCCACAGATCCTGTTCTGTTTTTTGTTACCCTGGTCCCAGCCGCCACGATAAATCTTTCGTAGTTGCGGACGCACCTCCTGTTCTGTTGCTTATCAAAGGTAGTGGCTAGCAAGTTTATTCCACCCTGCTTTCTGGCGTTTGTGTGAAACACCTTTGTTCTGTCCCTTCACAACCCGTCCAGGCTGCGGGGGGGCTCTCTTGAAAGGTTCTGGTTCCGATGCCCTGCTTCTTTCATAATTGCCACAGATCCTGTTCTGTTTTTTGTTACCCTGGTCCCAGCCGCCACGATAAAGCTTTCGTAGTTGCGGACGCACCTCCTGTTCTGTTGCTTATCAAAGGTAGTGGCTAGCAAGTTTATTCCACCCTGCTTTCTGGCGTTTGTGTGAAACACCTTTGTTCTGTCCCTTCACAACCCGTCCAGGCTGCGGGGGGGCTCTCTTGAAAGGTTCTGGTGGGTTTGGTGCAAACACTGCCCTTTGCTTGCTGCTAAATCTAGGCTGACATTTCGGCGTCCCAGCACATTCACGTGTTTTCCTCTGCAGAGGTGTTTGAAGCCAGCAGGCTCCTCGCATGGGGAAGGCCCGAGGTAACCCCTCCTTTCTGCCCAGATCTATAGTGTGCTTCACGGGGGTAACTTTTCCCAGCTAGAGCAGCCCCAAGATAGCTACAGAATGGGTGGATGTGCTCCTTGTATGATTGGATGAATGTGTGAGTGAGTGAGTGAGAACACATGCTCTCAGCTGCAGCTCGCGCAGGCCAGTTCATGACGGTCTGTATTTAACCCACTCTGTATTATGTGGATGCAGCATTGTTGACGCTCCCGCATTTTTGATGTTGTACGTAATCTTTGTATCTTTGCATGCTTAACACTCTTGTGAATGGAGGGTGTTTGGGGAGTGTCCCCGTGCATGAGAGCGGGGGCTCTTGCACAGCGTATTCTGCATTTTCATTTCTTCCCTCAGGCACACTTTGTCAGCCATTACGGAAACAATAAAGTTTATGTTGTTTTCCCTGATTGGTTGTATTAGAACACGTTACAGCAGTGAAAACGTAGAAAAGTTACACAAACCTTTGCAGCGACTTAACACAGCTTAGAGGCTTAAGCTCTCAGGGGACACAAACTCCTATCCCAGTACGACGGACTTAACTTTCTGAGTCCAATGTTAGCCGTGTTGAGTCTGTAGGACAATAATTGTGCATTGACACTCCGCACTGGTGATGGTGAGCTAGTTCAGAAAAGTTATTGATACTTAATGCGTTATGGCTGCTCCCAATAGGTGCAGTTTTTTTTAGAGCTCTCCTCTCCCCCTTCCTAGCTCAAACTCACCTTCAACCCTTGCCCACTCCCAGAAAATACAGAACCAACTACCCCTTCACTCCCCACATCTGGAGCCCCTCACAGGAAGCTTGGGGTTCAGACGCTGGACAAAAGTTTAAAGTACTTAACGCAGCCTCCTACGTCCCTCGCCGTCCAGAGCGAGTCATTGGCTGCTCTCACCACACCATGAGCCCTCACTCTCTGGGCGAGCGTCGCCCCCACCACGTCTAAAGGGTTGGAAATCCCCAGAGCCGTGCTTAAAAATTAGACTCTGAGCGTGCACTGTCTGGCTAGCTTAATATGTAATTGTTTGTGTTGATGATGTCTGGGTTATACAGTTAAATGTGGTAACAAAAAAAAAATATAGAAAATCGGTTGAGTAATGAGTATTCAGTTGAGGCTACGTGTCAAACCCGCTGAAAATAAGAGCAGCTCCTCTGCATGGCTGGGTGCTCCCTTTGCAGGCTCAGCGCTATTCTGAGATCCAGTCCTAACAAGCATTGACACAGCCAATAGGTCTCGCCTTTGGGGCCCTTATAAGTGTTTAGCCATGCAACAGTTGATGTTGTTGCACCAAGGATATTGTGCTGCATAACTAAATACTCATACGGTCCCAAAAGCCAGACCTATTGGCTATGCCAATGCTTGTTCTCTGTCCGAAGGAGTAAAAAAAATATCAAAATTCTTTATTCGGTGACTGTTAAAGTTAACCATAAAAGTTCACAAACACAGATGGAAACAGTAAAAACACCTTAAAAAATGTATGCGGAATATCGTTACGATCACATCAAAATTGATTTACAACATTTAAAAACATTTTTTAAGAAGGCGACGACTGAAGCAATAATAAAATAATTTTCTAGTAGTTGCAGGGTCAAGAATGCTGGGTAACATTGTGTCATACTAGTTCTTTTTAGTACAGGGATAATCCAACTTCTCGCGATTAAATAAAATTTACAAAAAAAATATATGTATCGTCGATTGTGCGGAAACATCATCGCGCGGGCATTAACTTAAGACTTCTGACCAATCATTTTGTACATGAAAACTTAAGGACCTATGTAACATATTCAATCTGAAGCGTGTTAGCACAAACCTTTCGTAATCATTAGTTATTAATCTAATATACGGTTGAATAAATAAAGTCATCAGGGTCAAATGATGTGCTTGAACCGTAGGTTTCTTTAAATCTAGTTTGTGGTTCTTTATAATATTCGGGATGACCCAATTTAGACAAAAACATCTTTACGTAATCTAGCCATCTTATGTGGTTAACCCCGTCAATCCCCAGTGCGTCTTTCATAATATGACGCTTAAAAGCTGTCTCTTCTGAGGTCCAAACACTGTGCCACAGCACAATTATGTCCTCTAAATAAGGTATACCCAATTCTTGATGGCATATATAGGTTGATGTGCTATCTGGGACTGCCAGAAGACACCTAATAAACATGTTTTCCGCTAACTGTAATGGATTTACCTCAGTGTAGCCCCATATTCCTGCTCCATAGGTGGCAATTGCCACACATTTAGCTCTATAGATCTGTAGCAGTTCTGCAGGGGAGCGCCTACCTAGATTTCTGCTAAAATTTAACAAAGCCATCAGAGATTTAATAAATAGCAGCCTTCTGGTTTTAATAGCCTGAGACCATGAACCCTGTTTTTTTAACAAACTTTATTGAGCCTCCAGTCAGAATACAATACACCCTTTCAAATATCAGTGACATTTTCATTTTTGTTGGTCACTATCCCGTCCACCTGAGACCATGAACCTTGACGGTCGGATAAAATTAAAATCCCTAGATAGGAAATGGTTTTAGTACTTTGAGTAGAGTATTAGTTTTCTTTTTTGGTCCGGCCCCGCAGTTCATTGCAAAGGTTTTTGAGCAATTGACAGTAAGACCCAAATTTGACATAAAGTTAACAAAGACCACCCTTTGCAGACCGATTGGTGTGCGGGCCATAAGGACTGCATCGTCCGCGTAAAGGACTGTTGGGATGGGACGAGTTGCTGCAGCTGGTAAATCCTTACATTCTCGAACCAACACGGATTCTAATTAATTTATGTACAATATGAAGAGTAACTGGGCAAGAAAACATCCATGTCTGACACCTCTCATCACGTTAAAGTGCTTAGTGCATGCACCCCCCTCCCGTAGCGAACCCTGGCCCTAGCCCCTGAGTACAGCTGCCTTAAAAATGCAATTATTAAAATGTCTACACCTGTCCTCTTTAAAACCGACCACAGTTTATCGTGGATGACACAGTCAAAAGCTGCTGTTAAATCAATAAATGTCAGGTATAACCTTTCCTTTTTAGCCTTAGTATATTTGTCAAGTAAAATATGTAAATTTAGGCCCTGTTCTATTGTACCCATGCCCTTGCGGAAACCATACTGTAAATCGCTTAGTATTGATTGTTCTTCCTCCCATAACTGTAGCCTATCTAGCAGGACTCGTCCCACGATCTTGACTGTGGAGTCCAACAATGAAGTAGAGCGGTAGCACGCTGGGTCTGCCCAATCCCCTTTTTCAAAAATAGGCACTATTATTGAGTCATACCAAGTCGATAAAAAACCTTGTGAACAACAGTCGTTAAAAACCTGTGTTAAAAGTGGCCCCCATAATGCTATGTTCAATTTAAAAAGATCTACGGGATACCATTGGGCCCTACTGGGAATATCACTCTTTGTTGGTCTACCTTTTGTTGTCAATCCACTGACTCAAGATTTGCTAATGCGTCAAAACGATTATAGGCAGGGAGTTTAATCCATGGCCTATTGTGCGTGTATTGTGGTAGCCTATTTATAGGGGCAATGTAGGTTGTCGGCTGGTAAAAGTAGCTTAGTGGTACTAAATTAACATCTTGCCCAAAAGAGGACTGATTTCCAACTCTACTCAGGATCGATTGTACCAGAAAGGGGGTTTTAAAAGTCAGCACTAAAGTCTTCCGGCAAACTCTTGCATCCATTACCAACCCAGCTCACTCTCCTAGCCATCTTGAATTCTTCAAATAGCCTCTCTATAAGGCCAGTTCTAGCTCTGAGCCAATGTAATGACTTGTTATCTCCCAAGGTTCCGCTAACCCTTTTGTAATGCGGGAACATTAGTTAATACCACTACATAAGGTGTCGCAGTTGGAGGTAAATCCAGACGCATTAAGTGTCTCTCATCCACAATGTCAATCCGGTGACCAGAAATATTAGAACCATTAGGGATCTTAAAGGGCTTAGGCATTGTTGAAACTATGGGAGAGGTGGGTAAAAGCACAGTATGGTTAGTAATGGGAGTTTGTTGTGTGGGATTGTGTGATGTGAGTGATATATCCTCGTGGCGGCTGGGGACGGGCTGGATGGTAAGACTCCACTGGATGTTTGGGTAATGGTCATGATTGCCCATCTGTGTTATTGTTGTCCCATGGTCTGAGGGCTGTGCATTAGCTAAACATTTAGAAAACGTTGCCTCCAACAATCCAATTCTATGTATCAGACTACTGAAACTTTCCCTAAGGAAGATATCTAAGGCTTTCATTTAGCTTCTTAGCTTTGCCAACTCGTTCTGTGTGCTTATATTAGCGGTCTGTCGACTTTAACCTTTAACCAGATTTTTTCTTGTGGATTGTTTATCCTTCTTTGTGATCTTTTTTTTTTTTTAATTCTAGGGGAGGTTTCCCTCACCATTGAGCCAGTTTCCCCTAATATATGTGTAGGAGGATCTGGATTTCTGGCTCGCTTTGTCGGCGGTTGTGTATCTGACTCATGGTCACTGCCCATTATGTTATCTGATGTGTTTATAATGCAGCCATTACTTCCTAAAGTGCTCCTAACTACTTCTCTCGGTGGAGCAGACCCCTCACTTGGTATAGTTGCTGAAGCTATGTCCCCTCCAGAGCCTATTAGTCTTGGGTTTAAAGCCTCTTCCACTGTTATGATCTGACGCTCCATGGCGCCCACAGCTCCTGTTAGATAGTTAGGGAGGGTCTGGCGAGGACGAGTTCCCGATTGGGGCTGCTTTTTATTTGATGTACTATGCGTTTTTCTCTTCCCCATAGTTACATTTTCACTCAGAAAGTATTAGTTGCTACCCTTGAACGGATTACTCCTTATGAGGAATTACCGAACCATGCTGGGTTTCAGCAGATTACTCTGTGAAACAACTTGCCTGTGATATGCTAAGTACCGTGATTTTACAGATAGGTAACATACTCTATCATAATTCTGTGAGCACAACTTATTTCACAGTCACAGTACCTTTGGAGCAAATATTAGGGCTGTGGCCCAGTCCAGTCTATGACGGGCTAAGACGGCCTGTCTTCGCCCAGGCACATCCCGCGCTGCGTGACCTGCTCCTGGTTCAACTAATCTCCTCCCTCCTTCAGGGGCCTTGGCAAAGTGCGTTGTGCAGCCCGAATTCAGTGGAAAAGTGCTGGTGCGTCTCGAATTTCGGAGCGGTCTCCCACGCTGCGGGACCTGGTTCAAGTAGTCTCCTCCCTCCTTCAGGGGCCGTAGGCAAAGTGCGTTGTGCAGACCAGGGGTCCGGGAACAAAGTGCTGGTGCTTCTCGAATTCGGAGCGGTGTCATCATGAGGATGAACTCCTGACCCCCTGTCCTTAAGTACCCTGCCCCTAACCCCACCCCTCCTCTATCCCCTAACTTGTCCTTGGTCTGCTCCATTATCACGAAGCCACCCGGGGAGGCTGGATTTGCCTGTCGCTCTGCTAGGTCCCTTCATTCGGAATCGGCAGTGGCGACCTTAGTGCAAGCGGCCCCTAGAGATCCCGAAAGCCCTTCTAGTAAACGTTGGGAGGTGGGGGGCTCTTTCCTATCTCAAGATTATTGAAGAGCCCAGAGCCAAGACTCCGAAAACAGCAGGCCCTGTGCTTGGAACTGATACTCTGATAATCATTGAAATACAGAGGTGAAAACAGATATTTTATTTTCATTTGCAAAAGAGATACATAAAAATGGTCAGCATAAAAGTAGGGGTAAAAGGAACACAACCAACAAATCATTAAAAGCCCTAAAAATAGATCCAGGTGCGCAGGCGTCAAAAGCGTAGGTGAGTTCCAGATCACTGCACAGGAGGGGGGAGGGGTCTCGTGACTGCGGCTGCCACGAGGCGGATTCAAAATTTGCAAACATACGTGACAAGAATTTTCAATTCTATTAAGGACAAGGAGGCGAGGATTATGCTTTTCTCATTTCTTTATAAGGAAATGCTCAGCAGCCAATAAAAATCACAAAAACTACAGTACCCATGAACACCAGGTACAACCATAGAGTATACAGTATAAAAGGACCTAATGACAGTCTTTCTTTGTCGAGGAACAGTTCAGGTCAAACAGGAAGTCAAACGTAAACCATCAGGAACAGAAGTAATAACGCCGCAGATGTCCAAATGAACTGGATGCAGGCAGCAGAAGAACACTGGATCCCAAAACCAGGAAAAAGGGAAACGAAGACGGATGACACCGGCAAAGCTCTACTTCGGTTCAGAACCTGAAAAGAGACATACAGCCGTAATACACATATATAGTGCAAGAATATAAGAATCCAAACAAGGGGGGGAAAAACAAGGGATGTGAAAATATTCAACATCATCAATAAAGAATACAGCAATAGAACAATGCAAAATCAATAACAATGGGTGGGATAATCCTCGCCTCCTTGTCCTTAATAGAATTGAAAATTCTTATCATGTATGTTTGCAAATTTTGAATTCTATGTCAGGACAGGAGGCTCCGATTATGCTTGTTCAAAGCTGATCCACCACCACAGAAGCAATATGATCGATTGGTTTATAATAAAACGTTTTGAAAACAGAGTCAGAAGACCAAACTGCGGCCTTCATAATGTCAAAAAGAGAGACACCCATGGAGAAAGCTTTAGAAGCCATCGCCCCACGTGCAGAATGTGCACCAAAAACAGACACATCAATGCCAGCCTCTGACATGAGCCATTGAACCCAGAGCGCTAATGTAGCAGGGGTTACAGGGCGAAATGGTTTCTGCAAAGCAATCAACAATTGACCCTGCAAATCTGAACGTAAAGAAGCAGTACTTACTTCGTAATCCTTGACACATTGCACAATGCAAAGGTTGGGATGAGTGGGAAAGGATGGATAGGTAATCGAAACAGTATTCGATTTAGTACGTCTGGAAAGACGAAATGTAACGCCTTCTGGCGTAAAACTGCGACCTGCAAGGTCCAATGCCCGAACATCAGACACTCGTTTGCAAGAAACAAGACACAACAACATGGTCAACTTTGCCGATAGTTGCTTGCGGGATAGCAAAGAATTAGAAGACCAAGCCTCTAAAAACCGCAAAACGATGGAAACATCCCATAAAGAGACATACTTAGGACACGGCGGCTTCATGAGACTGATACCTTTAAGCAATTTGGAAATGAAAGGATGCTCACCAGCAGGCTTACCATCAATCTGGACATGTCCCGCCGAAATGGCGGAACGAAAATTGTTGACCGTCCTATAAGCCAGACCTGAAGAGGCTAGGGACGCCAGGAAATTAATAATCAAGGAGACATCTGCTGAAGTGGGATCAACTTCGAGTTGAACACACCAATCACACCAACGCTTCCAAGCTCCTTTGTATCGTTTGTGAGTATTAGGAGACTAGGCCTCACTAATGAATTTGGAAGCGTCGCTCGAAATGCCTGGGATTGACCAGCGTTCCCCGAAATCCGCCACGCCAACAACTGGAGAGTGCCGGACAGAATCAGGGGATACGGATTCTCGAGGGGATCCAGCAAAAGATTCCACTTCTGGGGAAGAAGGATTGGAACCGCGCAACACATCTCCAGGAGAACCGGGAACCACGCTTGAGCCCTCCAGAGCGGAGTAATCATAATGAGATCTGTCTGATATCGTTTGGTTTAAGCCAGGACCCTGGGGATCATCATGAACGGTGGAAACGCATAGCACAGAGCCGTCGGCCCAGCCTGAAGAAACACATCCGTGGCTAGGGCTAGCGGGTCCGGCCTCCAACTGTAAAACCGTGGAAGCTGGGAGTTGAGGCGAGAGGCAAACAGGTCGATGTGACACTGGCCCCAACTCCGAAGAAGAGTACGGAATACGCGAGGGTGAAGCCTCCAGTCGCTGAAATCCCGAAGATGTCTCGAGTGCCAATCCGCAATCTGATTGTTGCGGCCGGGAAGATACTCTGCAATAACAGTGATCTTCTGTTGCAGGCAATAATGCCAAAAATCCTTGGCTATCTCCACTAGAACCCTGGACCGCGTTCCGCCCAGCTTGTTGACATAGCGGACTGCTGACACATTGTCCATTCGGAGAAGTATGCAGCAGTTGGACTAATGTGGAGTAAAGCACTTGATCGCAAAGGAACCCGCCAGGAGTTCCAGGCAATTTATGTGGAGAGATAGTTCCTGAGGAGACCAACGACCCCCCGTCGAGACAGGACCGCACCGGGCGCCCCAACCCCAGCGACTGGCATCAGACTCTATCACTAGTTCCGGCGACGCTCCGAATAGGGCCCGACCATTCCAAGCCTCCATGTGGTCCAGCCACTATTGCATCTCCCACTTCACCTCCTCTGACAGATGAATCTGATCTGAATATCTGAGGCCTTTCTGGAGATGTCGGATCTTCAGCCGTTGCATTGCTCTGTAATGCAGAGGACCCGGAAAGATCGCCTGAATGGAGGATGCCAACAGCCCTACTACACGTGCCAACGATCTCCATGACACAGTCTGTCTGGAAATAACGGAAGTTAACTCCCTCTTGATATATCAAATTTTCTGGTTGGGTAAGAGAAGCTGGCAAGCAATGGAGTCGATCCTGAAACCCAGAAAATCTATCGATTGCGTCGGTGTCAAAACGGATTTCTGTATGTTGACCAGAAAACCTAGAGATTGCAATAGGTCAATGGACCACTCCAGATGAGTCAGGATTTGGCGAGGACAATCCGCCAGAATTAGAATGTCGTCCAAATAAATAATCAGACGCACACCCCGAGCTCGGAGATGTTCGACGACCGGCCTCAGAAGCTTCGTGAAGCACCAAGGTGCTGACGAGAGGCCGAACGGGAGAACTTGATACTCGTACCAAAGTCCCTTCCAAAGGAACTGGAGGAATCGACGATGGGGGCCGTAGACTGGAATCGACAGATATGCATCTTTGAGATCCAGACAAACCATCCAATCCCCCTCGCGAAGAAGATCCCGCAACAGATGGATGCCTTCCA
The DNA here is from genome assembly GCF_964263255.1 of Lissotriton vulgaris. Taxonomy (NCBI): domain Eukaryota; kingdom Metazoa; phylum Chordata; class Amphibia; order Caudata; family Salamandridae; genus Lissotriton; species Lissotriton vulgaris. The sequence goes on from NC_141695.1 coordinate 1,413,895,123, forward strand.
TCTTGAAGTGCCTGTAAACTACCCCTCCGTTGAAGTCTTTCAGGTTGAGAACAAGGCGCGATCCGCCCCCTTTCTTCTCCACCAGAAACACTGTGCTGGCGAACCCTTTTGGATGACGAACAGTGGAAAGAATCGCCCCTTTCTTGATGAGAACGGCGATCTCCTCGGAAATGAAATCCTGATCCTGAAGGGAGAAACGTAAAGGAGTGGGAGGGCGGGCCTGATGCTGGGGCTGGTAAAACTCTATCCTGAAACCGTGAACAGTTTCCAGCACCCATGCATCGCTGGAGATCAAGCGCCAATTTTGGAGAAAAAACTGCACTCTGCCCCCCAAAACCACATCGCAAGCAGGAATCAGGCTCACCTGAAGTGTTGGAGTCTTGATAATGGCCTTGCTGTCCTCCGGAACGGCCTTTTCCATAGTGCCCTCGACCCTTGCGGGAGGGATAGAAATTCGCCCTTGAAGAATACCCGGAGTCCTGACCTCCTCGTTGAGAGTTTGAACCTCTGTGGGACTGTTGGTGAGAACCTCGGCCGAACAAGCGTCCTCTGTCGTCTGGCCTTGGCAAAAACCGGACGCATTGCGCGTCGCAATGAAGCTTGTCTGTCCAACCACTGAATGCGGAAACAAATTTCGTTAATTCTTTCAAGAATGGATGGCCAAATAGGCCTTGCGCTTCTGGGCCCGATTCAGAGGTAGAGAGCTCAGCCAACTTGGGGTCTAACTTAAGAGAATAGATCGGCATCTCTCACAGGATAAAGCACAATTGGTGTTACCCAATTGGCATATCGCCCTCTGCGCCCATTCAATTAATTCATCTGGGTCCACAAGAGCCGAAGCTTCTTTGGCGAGGAACCCAAGATCTAATATTTTGGTCAAGGGACCCAGTAAATCAAGCAACTTATCTTGACAAGAACGCCAAGATCTATCAAGGCCCTTCTTGGGGTCCTTTGCGAATTTCTTTAAATAGGTGACCATTGTTGGATCAACTTCTGGCATCTCAGCCAAATGGTCTGCAAGATCTGGCCTCTGACATTCTGAGCGAAGCCTGGCCCAAACATCCTTATCAAATGGCTGACGGATGTGCGCCTGGACATACGCAGCAACTGCAGGCGAAGGCAACCAAGACGAAGAGTGCGGGTGAATTATATCCGCAGGTTCAAAGGTTAGAACAGGGGGATGCTCTGGAGCATCAACGAAATGCTCTTTGCACATTCTCTTCCTAGGTGATGGGCCCTCATGATCTGAAGAAGCAGATGTGTAAGCGTCATCAGAATCAGTGACATGATGAGAAGAGGATAAACTCACAGAAGGTTTGGAAGTCTCAGCTGCCAAAGTTTTTGCCAATTTCTGAAAGTCCGACCTGTGGGGATTAACAGGAGATTTTGAGGACTTTTTTGAAGCAGGTAGCCAACCCTGTTGCTGCGCATATTTGTTCAAATGGCGCTTCAGTGGATTAATGGCACGCACCAGCGCTTTATTCATTGACTGTTGGACACCCCTGTCCAATTCCTCAACTAAATCATGTTCGAAAGAACCAGAGTCCTCTTCCCCATAATAATAGTCATCATCATCATCATAGTAATAATCTTCCATGGTACACTAGGTGTACAGTAATGCCCACAAGATGACTAGCGGTATCAAGAATGCCAAAGGCACTATGCAAGGGGAGTGTGAGGAACCCCACAGCAAGCCAGCAGTGCAGGAACAAACCTGACCAAAGCGTAATTAAATGTGGAGGGAGAAGGCCTGCTGTACCAAAGAAACACACTCTAGTCAATGCCTATGCTCCAAATTACTGCCCCAGCTCTCTTTTAACTAAGGCGTCACACAGGGTTAATATTCCTGACAGGCTGTGGGCAACGACGTCAGGGACGACAGTCTCTCAACCAGCGCTATGCTCAGAAGCCGGAAATTGCCAGTGCGCATGCGCGACACGGCTGCCTGCAGAAGAAACGACTCAGAAGCGCTCGCGCTCCCTGTGCGAGTCGCTAACCCCTGCTCCCGCTCCACTCAAATACAAGACACGGGCAGCAAGCGCCCGGTCAAAGGGAGGTGAACACGCGCTCCGCAGTCCTACGCCACATGAAACGGGACGAAAACAGCGGAAGAAGCGGCAGCAGACAAAAAGCAAACAACCGGAGCCGGAGCGCGTTAGAAAGACGCGATATACAGCGCAATGAAAGCGCGAGGTACAAAGCACAAAACAATGTAAGGCACAGTACAAATCAGTAATAAACCAACATTGTAAAGTCATGCATATACAAGTAATAAGGAAAGAAGCACTTAACTGGCTGCGGAGCAGCAAAGAAAGAGGAAGAAAGACTGTCATTAGGTCCTTTTATACTGTATACTCTATGGTTGTACCTGGTGTTCATGGGTACTGTAGTTTTTGTGATTTTTATTGGCTGCTGAGCATTTCCTTATAAAGAAATGAGAAAAGCATAATCGGAGCCTCCTGTCCTGACATAGAATTTATCCCGGAGCGTTCCTGTGCCTCTCGCGGGAGCAGGGTCTGCTGCCAGCACCTTGCTGAACTTTTTGTTGGCACTAAAATGAGGCAATTAATGCGGGGCTGCACTGCACCGCTGCCAAGTTCATCCCAGAGCTGGACTAGCCTCATCCTCTAGGATCTCGCCCCCGCATGTGCGTGTCCCAAGACTTTCAACGGCCATGGACGCAGAGCATGCCTAGGGTGACCAGATTTAAGAAACCAAAAACCAGACAGGCTATATACATAGAAGTAGGACTACAAAATGTCAGTGATAGCAGAGGGTACACTAATCGACAGTTTCAGCAATTGCTGCATATACTTTACTTTTAAACCTGCCAACAATATACCATGTTTACATATTTTAAAGGTGCATATTTGGTCAAAGTCATATGACAACGAGTTGCTGAGTATTTCCCTATAATACTCCACCACTAATCCCTTTACCTTCCGGAATAACGTGCTATTCGCCGAAAAGACTTCGACGCCGCGGTCAGCGGTAGTAAGCGCTATATAAATACAATTACAGCTATGTAGAGAGGTCACAATAGTTTGGTAGGTTAGGACGTGGTGTTCACGTTAGAATGAGCTGCTATTGTGTCTGTGTGGTAGAAGGTGAGAAAAGGCAGCAGCGGTGCAGGTCGAGGGATACCGTCCTTGTCTCACCCTGCATGCTGGAGAGGGTCTGATGGAGATGAGAGAAAACAAGAGCAGCGCCTTGCCCCTAGTGCTCACACCCACCTGAACTTCCCTCGAAACTGGGACATGTATTTAATTTTGGTAAATGTATTGGTGCGCCGTGTCAGTCAGTCTAAAACACTTTTATTCGATAATTTAAAATCATAAAAAGACAGAGGTACAATCATTTCATGCAAACTAGACAATAACCATATTATATAAATATTTTAAAAAATATTTTTAAAATCATCAGAGTACTGCTGAAACATAGCACTTTAACAATTAATTATTATAATGACTTTAAAAACAGCCCTCTAATTCAATCAAAATCAGTCTTGGGTATTCGGGGCACATATACTCTTCTTATTGATCCGCACTACAGCTACTAAAAAGCTGGCAACATGAAATGTGATGCGGGGACTATTTAACAATTGCTAATATAAGAGGGCAGGTCTAACCTGTGTGAACCCCGCCTCCCTCAAAATAGGCAACAAATACTTGTTTCCTAATCGCTATGTAGTTCTCGCAAAACATAACAAAGTGTAAAGTGTCTTGTGCGTAGAAATTGTCACATTTGCAGGAGTCAGTATTATCTGGAGTGCCCCATTATGGAAAAGAGCCCAATGTCAAATGAATAAAATTAAAGCGAAATCTAGTTAGCAGGTACCGATGGAAGGGTTGCGTTGCTAGATTAAGATCGGGCTCGAGTCCAGGGGAGCTTACTAATGCGTAATTAGCTCTTACAGTAGGTTTTCTCAATTCTAACTCCTCCCTCTCTGATGTAAGTAAGTTTAACAAAGCAATTTTTGTCCATTTTACATCTTCTCTTTTTATGCGTTCAGGGGAGGAATAAAGTTCAGGTTGCCCTAATTTAAAAGAGTTGATTTAATATAGGCCAACCATGGGATCCTATTGGCTCTATCCAAAGCAAGGCAATCTTTTAGAATCAAGTCATTTAGTAAGATTTCCTGGTTAAGCCAGGTTTTAAGCCAACAGATCACAGGGGCAATTATCAATAGATCTGTGACATACCCCAGCCAGCCCCAACTCTGTGTGAACAGAAAAGGTAGGGGTAGACTGTGGCACTGATAATAATGATCTTAAAAATATGTTTTCCATCACTTGGATTCTATCATGACTTGTATATCCCCAAATTGCTGAGCCGTATGTAGCAATTGCTAAGCATTTGGCTTTATACACCTTTAAGATAGCCTCCATTGGTCTGGCCCCTAGCCGTTTTGTAAATCCCAAAAGGGCTGAAGTGGATCTAGCTAGCAAGTTTCTTTTATGTTTCTGTTGCGGGCCCCAGGACCCTCTTTCATCAAAGAGGACCCCTAGGTAAGTAAAAGTGGGCACTCTTTTCACCTCTTCTCCCCCACAAAAGAACTTATTCACTTTCTTCTTTCAGCTATATTCCCCTACTATCATGACATGAGATTTCTTTGTGTTAATTTTCAGGTCCAAGGACTCCATAAATTTGCCGAAAGCATCCAGCAATTTTTTCAATCCCACCCCTGAGCGAGCCAAAAGGACGGCGGCGTCCGCGTAAAGGAGGACCGGTATACCAGCTTCTCCTAAACGCAGCACATCCAAAGTGGCCTCTCTTAAGGCCGGCTCTAGCGCATTGACATATAACGTGAAGAGAAGTGGGGCCAATATACACCCCTGCCTGACCCCCTTTTCTGACCTAAAGTGACTCGTGCATCTCCCTTCCTGAGTAACCCTAACTGAAGCTAAAAGACCACAATGAAGGTCAGCTAAAAATTTTACTAGGGGAGGGTCAATATCCAAATTCAATAAAAGTTGCCACAGCTTTGACCTGTTCACCAGGTCAAAGGCTGTCGAGAGGTACATAAACCCCATATAAAGTGACCCCTCTTTGGCTATAGTATATTTACTCATTAAAAGATGTAAGTTGGCACTGATCGAGGGTACTTCTCTTTGATCTAAATCCATATTGGGCATTTGACAAAAGCCCTTTACCCTCCAAGCAGTCCGTCAATTTATGCAAAATAACTCTTCCCAGGATTTTAACTGCAGAATCTATCAATGAGATAGGTCTGTAGCAAGAGGGATCTCCCTTTGACCCCTTTTTAAAAACCGGAATGATGATTGATTTAGCCCATGATGCGGGAAAGCCATTTGACACAGAAGCGTTAAAGACATTTGTCAAGATCTTGGCCCAAAATTTGGGGGCACTCTTATAGAAGTCCGCAGGGACCCCATCTGGTCCTGGCGCCTTATTCTTCGATGTCTCCTCAATTGCTCTTTCCACATCATCAACCTGAAAAACTACCGGGGCACTGCTTGTTGAAGAGAAAAAGCCGTTGAGGATCTCTTGTGTCTCTGTAGCCCATAAATGTTCCCAAAGTGAGCCGTCCACCGATCATCTGGGATTTTACATTCCATAGGGGAGTTCTCTTCATCTGAGAAGAAAGACTGATTTATGGTTGTCCAGAATTAACCACTGTCCCGCAGGACCAAAACCGTTAAGAGTTTGCTCCAGGCATCCTCTTTGATTTGTTGTTTCCATTCTAGGTTAGCCTGTTAATATGCCTTTCTTAAACCTGCTATCTGTTCCCTGTTTCTGGGTCTAACTTTCAAGACTTTAAGCAGGGCAGAGTGTGCCTTGGGACAGCTACTGTCGAACAATTTTTTAACTTTGTGTGAGCCAGGTCTACTTTTGGCCAACAAGTTGGTATTTATTTGTTTACATATGGTGTCAAAAGCACCATCAATCTTTATACACGGTGCCGCATTATCCAGACAAGTAGCTATCTCATTTTCAACCTTATTCAAGACTTCCAGCAGGAATGTTTCCGGAACCACCTTGGCCCACTTGAGTCTTCTTCCCTGGTCTTTTAGTGTCACATCGCTGCCTCCAGAGACCTGTGTTTCTTTAAATCCCAGGAATTCCCCCGGGACCAGTTCTATGATCACAGGGTTATGATCACTTAATACAGATGCCCCAACCGTATACACTAAAACCCTTGATAAAACAAAAGAAGACAAAAAAATATAATCTATGACTGTACCTGAGTCCTTACCTATGAACGTGGATGCCCTTGGACCCCCTTCGTTACATCCTGATTCATATAGGTTTAAAGTGGCCAAAAAATTCTCAAGGGCCTCCCCTTGCTTAGTGTGTTCGATGTGTGTAAGCACAGAATATGGGGGCCCTTCATGTTCATCTGTTACGCAGTGGAGGCCACATGGGTGAATATTAAAGTTACCCATAAGAATGATCTCGTATGTGTTCTGTTCAGAGCTATAAACTGACAAAAAATCCTCTAACACACCTAAGTGTTGATTTACATAATTACTCTCACTTGAGTTATAGAAGTTAATAAATAGCATTTTAGATGTTTGTGGGACAGATAGTTCCACTATCAGACCATTATGACTACCCAAGTCTAGCTGTTTTAGAGTACCTCTTAATTTAAGAGCAAAGTGAAGTATTAATCCTCCCTTAGCTCTGCCCGCCAGGCCCGGGATTGCTGGGACGCAAAAATGATTATAACCATCCAAAAGGAAACTATTTGATGTGTCCCACGTTTCCTGTAATGCTAATATGTCATATGACTTTAAAAATCCCACCCAGTTTTCATCCCTGGTTTTTGATCTAATTCCGGCGCTGTTCCAACTCATACTTTTACAAGAGGGTGCGTGGGTCTGATCTATGCCTTCCACTCCCAATGGAACACCTAGTCAATCGTTCTCCTCCAAATGAGATAAAGGGGAAAAACGAATAGACAGGGGTAAACCCTTATCCTGGTAACCTTCTGACCCCTTCAGGAAATTCTGGGACACTTCTAGAGTCAAGGGTTGGTTAATATTAATTAAACATGGGCCAGACGTTATGCCAGTACTTGGAGCTTGTTTCCTAGTCTGTGAATGAAAAAATAAGGGGGTGGGTCTAGCATTTCTCTGGATAATAGGTGGGGGATAAAAATAACCTAAGGGCAAAGGCCTAATGCCAGTATTTATCAGATCTGATCCATCCCAGAATAGACTATCAGCTCCTTTGTGTTTATTAAAATTTACGACAATACAATCTCCTGTCAATCTCTTGGGTTGATGACCCACCCATCCAACCCTTCGTACCATGCTAATGCATGAGGCGATGTCTGTTTCTCCACTAGCATACTGGCTACACCAATTCCTTGATTTTCTAAGGAGCTCCTGAGTGGTCTCTCTAGAATTTATTTCTAACGGCGGAACCCCTGTTAATATAGCAACTAGAGTGACTGCCTCTGGAGGTAGGTGCAATTTAGTTTTACAGGGTTTTATGGGGTGTCTTGCTGATATTTTGATTGCATTCTACAAGCCTATGTCCTATGCCATTATCGGCTACAAGTGCCGGTAATGGCGATGGGTTCCCCCTTGTCATAATGGATGAAATTGGATCTCTATTAACTGTGGGCAGGGTCGCTATAGCTTGGGGAGTGCTTGGCCTGTCCAGGATAGGATGGCTTTCTTTATGCTCTGCGCCAGATGTATGTGCTTCTGAGCATATTTCGCTAGATCATCATATTGTCCACGTAGAATTTTAACAGAAGAGTCAATTACGTCACATCTCTTTAGTAAACCTTGAACGCAGAAATTTAACGTGTCCACAATGTCTTTTGCAATACCCACTAGGACCGGTTCCAAGCGTGAGATAAACATTTCCTCTATCTTGTCGCCCAATAAATTTAAAATAGTCTCATCAATGTTGCTCTGTGGAGTGTCAATGTGTTTTGACTTTCTTACACATTTATTTGAATTTCTTTTGCCCTTAGATTGTAGAGTTCCTATACCGGGTGACTTTTCTGAACGGGGCTGAGAGGTCGATGTGGCCGGATTTACGTTTTCCACTATAGTAGCATTGGCCTCAATTTCTAGTGCGGGTGTTATTTGCTCATGCTGGATCGCTGAATTTACACCGGTCAAACTTTCATCATTTGTTTCGGGCCCGACTACTGAAATTACCGGTGAGCTCAAACCCAGTTCCCTCTCAGCATTAGCGATTTCTTTGCTAATGACACCCACAGGAGAGGTTAAATATGAGATGATTGAATCAGGTTTTCGTGGGTCTTTAGCTTTTTGGCCCCCCTGACCCACATAACATAATTGATTTCTCTTACCCATTTAGTAGGTTTAGGGGGGTAGCCCAGCCAGGTTTCCTCCGGCCTCTGACGGCCACAAACGGCCTGCCCTTTGCCCGGGCTTAGCCCGACCGCGTCCCGAGTGGCAGTAGGCGTTCCGCAGCTTTGTAGCGCCTCCGTGCACAAGCTGGATCGTCACTGGTGCGCCTGGAGCACCTGGGGCACCTGGGAGGTGTGGTTTTCCTGCCGTTCCCCTCACGGCTATGGTGATGGCGTGTTTGGAGCCCCGCAGCCGTTTCCCTCACGGCGAGAGCCCGTTCTCCAGGTCCGGTAAGTTCAGAGCGCTCGGCGCTCCGCAGCTTTGTAGTGCCTCCGGGCGCAAGCTGGATCGTCACTGGTGTGCCTGGAGCACCTGGGGCATCTGGGAGGTGTGGTTTTCCTGCCGTTCCCCTCATGGCGATGGTGATGGCGTGTTCGGAGCCCCGCAGCTGGATCCCTCACGGCGAGAGCCCGTTCTGCAGGTCCGGTAAGTTCAGAGCCTTGTCAACATGCCAAGTCGGGGCGGAAGGTAGCTCCAAGCTGCTGCAGCGTTGGCAAGGAAAAACAAGTGCTGTCCCGGCGAGCGTCGCATACAGGAAGGGGAGTGGCCGCCTTTAAAGTTAAAGAGCAGCATGGAGGCGCTTTAGCAAAACAAACAAGCTCTGAAAGACAAGGGCCCCGCGAGCGTCTCATACAGGAAGGGGAGTGGCCGCCTATAATAATAAACAAGTGGGAGGGGTGGGGGGCGTGCGGCCGAGAGCAGGGACACGCAGTGTTTACCTTGCGGGAGCGAATGCAGTAATTGCTAACACATGGCTTTGCTGCTCGCTCCCACAAGGGAAACGCCAAACTTGCACGCGTTGCAATAGAAAGCAATTCAAAACGTGCACATTTTTAGCCGAAATGCTGATCGATTCCAAAAGGTCCCCTACATAGCAGCGCATGTGCGTTGCCTAGGCTAGACCTAAAAAGAGGCTACACTCGGAACAATGACACTTTTTCCAGTCTTTGAATATTGTTACGTTAACACCACAGTGCCCCCTTTGTGGATCGGAAGTGTCATTATTCCGCTTTATAAAAAAGGTGACATACTGACCCGCTAACTATCGTCAAATTGCTTGGTTAAATGTGTTAGGCTAAGCCTTTACTAAGTGTCTATTGGACCAACTCAATAGCTAAGAAGAGAGCAATAGGATCATTCCATTAGAACAAACAGGCTTTAGAAAACAACTTGGTCCCCTAGATAATATTGCTGTCCCTACAGCTTATCAACATAAACTATGTGATCATCAGGGGCTCCCCAGTATTTACTGTGTTCATTGACTTTTCCACAGCCTTTGATAAAATTGATCAACCCTATGAAAAAAGTTAACTAATCTTGGCATGCCAGACACCCTATTGCATTTAATTATTGCTTTGCACTCCTTAACCTGGTATCAAGTCTTGCTAGTGGTGATTGGGATTTATCCGTGGGATTTCAGACAAAAAATGGCCTGAAGCAGGGGTGTTTACTTGCACCATTATTCTCCGTGTGTATATATAGGATTTGCCCAGTTTCCTTTCCTCCAAGTATTGGGGGTGATCACTAACTTGCCTAATGTACGCAGATGACATTGTTCTTCTTGATTTAACCTCCAACGGTTTAAATGGCAGCGTAGAGGCAATACACCAATATGCGGACCTGCATTATCTGAAAATTAACTCCTGGAAAAGCAGTCCTATGTTTTCAGTGGAAATAATTATGTAAACACTCTAAATATTCGCGGAACTTGGGTTTACAACAATTGGAAACTAATAGAAACAATGCATTTTAGGAAAAATTATGTCCAGCACCTTAAGCGATTTAGATCACATCTCAAATAGTGTTGGTAAAGCGCAATCACAGCCCAAGGGGTTGAGCGCCTTCTACAATGCTGTGGGGCGAGAGACATTTTTCCCATCTCCTATCTGTATACCAGGCTAAGATCCCACCCACTCTGTTATATGCAGTGCAGTTAATCAATGTGGCAAGATGGAGATTTTTAGACAAGACTGAAGGCGAAATATTAAGATTATCTTCATGTAATACTCTGACTTCTGCTGCCCTAAGACTGGAACAAGGCTTGGCGGGACTGTTATGGTGGGCTTTTTCCATACTAAGAAATGAAGATTCCTCCCTTAGGCATTTTATATGTGAGATTTTTTTAATTGAGAAAAAAAGTTTTTGCTTTTTAGAAACTTGAAATATTCACTAGACCTACTTGAGTTGGATCAAAATGTGATATCAGTAACCTAGCCTTCAGCCCAATTCAAAATGGCCACCTAATTGATAATAGTGTAAATGCTTGCAAAACGATAGTGGTCTCAAAATAGCTAGTTGCCTTCACTAAAGATGACAGCTAAGATCACTATGGGCGTGGCAAGGCCTACTTCTATGCGGAGAACTGGCTGGGAACACTATGGGCATGGCAAAGCGTACCTCTATACGGAGAATGGTCATGACCCGGCCACGTAGAATAGGAGAATAAACGACTGTCGGGTCTGGTTCTTGCCGCCAAGCTCAGGCTTTGCCAGAGGATTTCGGGGGTCGGAGGCTGGCTTCAAAACATCTGCTCAGGCAGGAGGATTGACAACTGTTGGTGCTGGTTGTTGCTGCAGAGCTCAGGCTGATGGTAAGTACCCAAATCAAAGGGATATCACCCCGGCCCTCCTAGACGATACTCGTAGCCAGGTACCCAGCAGCTTGACTGAGCCACGAGCAGGCCGATCAAGCACTTTGAATGGTTCTGGTCAGCTCTGCTTCACACATGGCTCTTCTGCGATAACAGTGTGGTCGATGTGGAAAACTGGTTGGTCCTGTTCGTCGCCAATGAAAAAGAAGACATCAGTTGCCAGTAAAATATTTACTTAACTCAGTTGCCATAATTTGCCACCAAAACGTTGCATCTTCTGACACAAGGAAGTGATCCCCTTCCCAACTTCGTCCCGGAGTCCCCCATCACCAACATTCTACACTTACGCGCCAACCCCAACATACAGGTATCTATCTTTTCAATCACATTTCCGCTCTGTGAAACTTGGACAGTGTGACAGGCTGTCATGCATATACATTGGGATGGGGAAGAGGGCTAGGACCCTGTGGGAAGGCTAGTGAAAACCGGATACCCCGGGCAGGGAAGCTTGAACACAGTGCCAGAGAGAGTGACACGGACACTGTGGAGGTACACAAAGACACACGTTTGTGGCACAGGGAAAAAGAGACATGGACACCTGGCCAAAAGACCTGACTTACCTCTTGGGACACCTGCCGCAGGAAAAGCCACCATTTTTACTGTTACCTGTGATGAACAGGGTTTTCATGAAACAAAACCTGCACGGATTTAACCTCTTACTGTGCAAAATAATCATTAAAAAGCTAACAGTGTGTTACTAATCGAGTTTGATTTAAACTGCACATGCATAAATGTGAACGCATTTAGAGAAAACCTGGGAAGGCCACAAGCCTGTACATGACTAATGCAGAAACTAACGACTAAAGGGCTGCAAGTTTAATAATCACATTACTGATTTTGAATTTTGTACAAACCATTAGTATTGCTATGCTAAACACTTTAGAAATAGACTTATGTAAACTTATGATTTTCACGTTGTATTTGTCTTTCCTAGAAAATGGCTTTTTCTGTGCTGAAGAGAAAGGCCTCAGAAAAATTTAGTTTGAAGTATTAACTCGAGTGCGAGTAAGGGAGAGTGCTTAATCAGCTCTGCATGCATCACCAGTGATGGCCAAGGTTATGTGCTCTGGGAGCAGACATGCCGACAGAAAAGGTTACACTAAAGTGAACAAAATGTGAACATGCTGCGTAAGAGAAAGATACTGAGGCCTAAGAATGAGGTATTGAGGCTGCGGAAGAGAAAGATACCGAGGCCTGGAATGGAATGGAAAGAAAATTTGTATAGCTCTTTGGCTACCCGGGGGCGTCCCAGCGCTGTAGAGGACAAGAGATGAGTTGAGCAGAAGGGGTAGGATTTGGGGAGCAGAGGGAAGATTTAGGTCGAAGTTTTATTGAAAAGCCAGGTTTTTAGAAGTTTTCGGAAAGTGAGCAGATTGGATTCTGATATGATTGAGAGGGGGAGAGAGTTCCAAGTCTTGGCCATGTTATAGGAGAGTGATCGGCATCTGGCTCTTCTTATGCGTGGTACAGAGGTGAAGTGGGAGGTCGCGGATCTGAGGGGGCGAGAAGGAAAATAGGCTTTCACCAAGGGGCGATTGATGGCGGGGCCTGTTCCTCAGTAAGAGCGATGTGCAACGCACATGCTTTTGAATTCTATTCTGGCTCTCACAGGGAGCCAGTGGAGGTCCTTCAATCTGGCTTTGACTGAGGTTTGACGAGGGATGTCCAGCAGGATTCTTGCCGCGCAGTTTTGAATGATTTGCAGTTTGGTGAGTGTGGACTGTGGGGCGCCAAGGTATAGGGCGTTGCTGCAGTCGAGACGCAAAAGAATTAGTCCTTGGACCATGATCCGTCTTGAGTGGAACGGGAGGAGAGGTAGAATCTTTCGGAGCAGTCTCATCAACCCGAAGCAGGTGGCAACAAGTTTGGTTGCTAGGTGATTGAAGGTAAGATTTTGGTCAAGCCAGATGCCTAGACTCTTAATTTGCTCCTTGGGCTGCGGGGGGCTGCCTAAACAGAGGGGCCGGATGGTATCAATGGATTTTGTGATGTTATTTCCAAGGAGCATTACCTCTGTTTTGTCCCCGTTGAGTTTTAAATAGGAGCCCGACATCCAGGCCACGACAGCTTCCAGGCATTTGTGTAGGCTATGGTGAGAATTGAGGGGGGGGGGTCCAGCGCTACCACCAGCTGTGTGTCGTCCGCATAGGTGACAATTTTCATCCCGAAGGGGCGGACGACATCAGCTAGAGGTCTGAGGTAAACATTAAAAAGGGTAGGACTCAGGGAGGAGCCCGGAGGTACTCCACAATTAAGAGGTTTACTAGAGGAGGTGAACTCCTTCTCGAAGACTTGGAAGGATCTATCTGTGAGGAAAGATCTCATCCAGGTGAGTGCTGTTCCTGACACTCCTATCATACCAAGGCGATGGAGTAGGATGTTATGATTTACAGTGTCGAAGGCGGCACTAGGGTCGAGAAGGACGATGGACGTTGACCCGCCACCGTCCAAGATCCTTCTTGCCTCCTCCGTCACTGCAATCAGGGCAGTCTCCGTTCCGTGACAAGGCCTAAAGCCAGTCTGGGTGGAGTCCAGTATGGTATTGGATTCTAGGAAGTCGGTCAAAACAGAGTTGACGTGCTTCTCAAGAAGTTTGCTGAGCCAAGGTAGGAGGGAGATGGGTTGGTAGTTAGATGGGTTGGATCGATCGAGGCTGGGTTTGTTTAATAAGGCTTTGACCATAACTCTTTTCCATAGGGGCGGGACGATGCCAGTATGGAGAGAGGAATTGAGCAGGTCTAGGATGGTGGGTAATATCTGGCTGATTATCTGGGTGAGGACCCTGAGAGGAGCTGGATCAACTGGTGATCCAGATTTGACCAGTCTCATGAATTTTTCTAGGTTGGTTTGGTCTAGTACCGGAAAGCTATTGAGAAGGTTGAGTGGGACTGTCGTTGGGTCTGTATCGGTGGAGTCTCTAGGCGGGGTAGCAGAGTGGGGGAAAGAGGAATTGATGACTTCTATTTTATGGTGAAAGAATTCTGCTATTTCTTCACAGTGAGTCTGGGTAATGTTGTGAGCCTTAGAGGTCTCGGGAAGTTGCAGAAGGGATTTGGCTATCCGGTAGATCTCCTTGGGTTTAGACGCTGCCTTATCTATCTTTTGTTCATAATATTTGGCCTGTGCTCGTTTGATATCTGCTTTATAATTTTTAATAGCTGCTCTGTAGCTGGCTTTGTCTGCGAGAGGTAGTCGAGGCGCCATTTTCTCTCGAGTCGTTTGCAGGCACGTTTGGCCTCCCGTAGATCATTTGTGTACCACGGGGCTGTTGGGTTGCTTCGCTTAGGATGGATAATTTTTAGTGGGAGTACTAGATCTAAGGAGTTTGTAATCCATCTGTTGTAATTCTCGTTGCCCTGGGTAGGGTTAGATGAGTTAGTGGGTTTTGTGCCCTGTAAGGAGTCCTGCCATTCCGGTAGGGGGATTTTTTGCCAGTTGCATGACTGTTGAGTCATCGGGGGTTTGGGGGGGTGATGGGGAAGGGTCCAATTGAATGGAATAAGAAAATGATCAGACCAGGGCAAGGGGGAAGGGTTATTGACGTGAAGGTTGGGGCAGTTACTAAAGATGGGATCTAGAAGATGACCTGTTTGGTGCGTGGGCCCAAGGACATGTTGATGTAGATCAAGGGCATGTAGGCTTGATATAAGTTCTCTGGCGCTGGAGTCGGTTGGGTCGTCCAGATGAGTATTAAGTTCGCCCAAGATTGTAAAGTTGGCAGAGCTAAGTGCCAGGTTTGCAGCGATCGGCGCAAGATTAGAAAGAAATGAACCTTGTGACCCTGGTGGGCGGTATATGAGCATACCGGAGAAGGTATGAGTGGGGCTGAATTTTATAAAGAAAGGAAGACATTCGCTGTCTGGAAGATGCACCGGGGTGCTGGAGACTTCGTAATCCACTTTGTGGATTACTGCTAGGCCGCCTCCGGTTCCTTTTTTCCGGTCTAGGCGGAGTATTTGATATCCGGACGGGAGAGCTTGTACCAGGTCGGGTTCTGAGTGTTCCTGCAGCCACGTCTCTGTGACAAAGAGGATGTCTGGGCTTATTTCCTCTAGCATTAGATGGAGTTCCGTGGAGTGTTTGGGAAGTGAGCGGCAATTGAGCAGGAGCATAGAGTATGTTGTGGGTTTCATTGGCGAATGAGGGGCAAAATGAAAGCCACACTTACTACATGCAGGATGTTTTATAGATGGGTCCTGTGAGAAGTTGGCCTGATATGTAGTGCTTACTATTCTAGTGATCACTGTGTATCATTCCAAACGACCCTTATTGATGATTGGTTGTAAGTCAACCGTTAGACCAGCTATCCTAGTAGCATGGACAAGAGCAGTCTTTAGACTAAACTCTAGAGGGCGTGTTAAGCCAGCTGTTATACCATCACATATACCCCTTGAACACCAAGTGAAAGGACACCACACAAGTTGTTATGAAAATAAAGTATATTTATTTAGAACACAACAGCCCTAGACTCTTTATGAGGACGGGGCGCTAAGCACAATACAAAGCTCTTAGGAAAATACGCAAAGTCGCACAATTTACACAAATGCCCGAGGGGCACGAAAAACCATATACTCTAAAAGTGGAATGCGAAATTACTAGCAGGTAAGTACTACTCTAATAGGCTTTAGGATCGCTAGGACTTGACTACTGAACCTTCAGATTACTAGCAGGAAGACTAGGGAGATCGGGTGCAGAGTGTGCACTCTCACGCAGGATGCGGGACAAAGTCTATGGATGCTAGATTTCGTAAAGTTAGTGTTATCGGACGAATCCGACTAGGTAGAGCTGAAACGAAAAAGGATCTGGACCTTTGGATAGCAAAGCTATGCTGGAGCACCGAAATGCTGAGTTTACCTAGCCCAGGGGCTGCGGATGCATAGGTCTGGAAAGACGTCGGGAATCCTCGTTGCAGTCTATGGAGCCTGAAAGAAGAAGTTGCTGGCAGGCGACCAGTGTTGAAGTTCGAAGTGATCCAAGCCTGGATCGAAGATGGAAGACACCTGTAAGCAGAGGGGACAAAGTTCTGAATCACTAGCCAGTGATTAGATGGGCACCAGGATGGCACCGGATGAAGTCACCTCGACCAGGTGAGTGGGCGACGCTGGGCTCTGCAGTCTCACGGACCAGGAGGCGTTGTCGGCGACCAGGATGGAGGTGCGAGCTGTCCCACGATGGTATCTGCTGTTGACGTCGCTGGACCCAGGATTGGGGCAACAAGTCTTGGCAAATGCAAGCCCACGCGGTGGACTTAAAATGGCGTCTGGAGTGGACCAGGAGGGTCCGGGGTGCTCCTCTGTTGGAGGGGAGCAAGGGCCAGTCTGGAGCAACCAGACCAGCGGTGTTGTCGTCGTGGAGCGTCGTCAAGAGGGCCACAAGCCAGCAGCCAAGTAGCCGGACAACACGGTGAGCAGCAAAGAGCAGAATGGCCCCACGCAGAGCTCGTGGATGCTGGTAGGCTGAACTTCGGTGCTAGAGCTGCTCAGGGTTAGGGCTTCTCACACCCCAAAGCACTCACTCGAGGATCCCTCGGCGGTCGTGCTGGGCAAGCGTCGTGCAGTCCTGAAGATGGCCGGTCCCTCGAGGTCTCGTCACACCCACGAATCTCAGCTGGGCTGATGATGCAGGTAGAGGTCAGAGGTGCCAGGGAAGCCGGTTCTCGTCGAGCTGGGCAGTCTTGATCCGGAGGAGAGACTTACAGCAAACCGCAATGCTTGGATGGTGCCTGCGGGTGCAGGGTGGCTACTCCTTAGCCACAATGGAGAGTCTTCTGGAAGGTTCAAGAGTTCTTTCGTGGAAAGTCATCAAGATTCGGAATTATCTAATTTGGAAGGGGTCCCCGCTCCCACCTTTATACTAAGGAAAGGGACTGGTACGGGACTAGGTCCTGCCCATGGGTGGGACCAGGAAGGGGGGTGGTTACACCCCTCTCCCATGCCGGACTTTCCCCAGCTCAGGGGCTGGTGTGCCCCTGGAACTGGTTCTAGCCGGCAGATGCATAGTGAGCACCGGGGGGCCACTTGCAGTCACCTTCCTATTCAGCCCTGCCTACCTTGGATACACAAAACCCTGTCTGGGTCGGTGCTAGCACCGCCCCTGACAGCAAACCCTTTGTCCAAGCTCTCCTCGCTGGAAGGACTCCCAGCAGCAGGAGGTCAGACTTGTGTCTGTGGTGGCAGCATCCATTTTGTGATGCTGAGGCTCGAGTTAACTTTAACCGGGGTTCACAGTTACATACATGTCGTGTCCCTCTAGAAGTGTGGAATGCTAACCCCGTCCCCAGAATTGGCGAGGGGTTAGTATTCCAATTCGTATGACACCTTACTCGACATGTTTTGATAAAGCGATACCAAAGATAGCAAATAACCGCGAGAATTATAATGCACTTTAGAGTATATGGTACACGTTATCATAGAACAGCTATTAGGACTTGGTTCCGCAAGCTGCAGACGGGCTCAGCTCATGCCAGAGCACCATCTCACATGATTCCAAGCACTCTGCCTTCAGGATTGTTAAGGCCTGCCATAGGAGTGACTGATAGGAATCTATGTGTCCATTTTAGGGTTAGATATAGGTATACTATATCTACAGCAAAGGGTGATTACACCACTTTGCCCCAGCTGTCGTGCAGCCAGTTGTGTCAGATTTAGATGGCCAGCCAGGGGTGGCATATTACATGCTGCAGCCCCTGGTAGGCCCTGGGTACACCTATGCCCTGAGTTACAGGGTCTGATAAGGTGGCCCAGTACCAATTAGATATGTACCTAGGGTACATGGAATCCATTTTAGAGAGAGAGCAGTAGGCCTGGAGCCCTGAATAGCAGGGTCCCAGGTCAACTAAGTCGAAAAACCAGCAAAACACCAGGCAAAAAGTTGGGGGTAACCATAGTCAGGTATCCACCTTCCTACAGATCCCATGCGTGTAGGCAGGGTAACTCGGGTGCCTGGTTTAGTAGACGAAGGGAGTGGGAGTTATAGGTGATGATCTGGCTTGGTGGCCGAGCAGGGGGAATGGCCCCTGGCCTCGGTCGGTCGCGGACGGGTGCAGACGGGCTTACCTTTTGCGCGCCTTCGGCGCGCAAACACCGCGCCCGCTGCGCGTCCGGAACATAAAAATGATTTATACTGCCGTTAAGTGGCGACCAGAGGGGCGTGGCTTCTGAAAGGGGCGTGGCCTCCGGTCTTGGCGAAATGGCGCCAAGGAGTGTTGGGTTGGAGATGCCGCGTCAGCGCTAGGTCCGCTGCCTTGGACAAATCGTTACCAGTGAGGGTGAGTGGTTTTAAAAACACAAGAAATAAGTGACAGTAATTTTTTAAAAGAAATTTGCTCGCTCCCGGCTTCCGCCTCAGGAGCTCAACACAATGCTTTTGAACAGCGCCCTAAATCGGCGTCTTTAAGTAGTGGTCGGCGGGGGGCGTGGCCTCTGAAAGGGGCGTGGCCTCCGGTCTTGGCGAAATGGCGCCAAGGAGTGTTGGGTTGGAGATGCCGTGTCAGCGCTAGGTCCGCTGCCTTGGACAAATCGTTACCAGTGAGGGTGAGTGGTTTTAAAAACACAAGAAATAAGTGACAGTAATGTTTTTTAAAGAAATTCGCTCGCTCCCGGCTTCTGCCTCAGGAGCTCAACACAATGCTTTTGACCGCGCCCTAAATCGGTGTCTTTAAGTAGTGGTCGGCGGGGGGTGTGGCCTCTAAGAAGGGGCGTGGCCTCCGGTCTTGGCGAAATGGTGCCAAGGAGTGTTGGGTTGGAGATGCCGCGTCAGCGCTAGGTCCACTGCCTTGGACAAATCGTTACCGGTGAGGGTGAGTGGTTTTAACCCCTTCCATGCTGATGACGAACCCCAGCCGTCATGCACTACGGTGCTCGTGTGCTGATGACGGCTGGGGTTCGTCACGGCCCGCCCCTGTTCGTGTTGTTTACAGCACACCAGGGGAATCGCGGCCGCATGGAAAGGGTTAAAAACACAAGAAATAAGTGACAGTAATTTTTTTAAAGAAATTCTCTCGCTCCCGGCTTCCGCCTCAGGAGCTCAACACAATGCTTTTGACCAGCGCCCTAAATCGGCGTCTTTAAGTAGTGGTCGGCGGGGGGCGTGGCCTCTGAAAGGGGCGTGGCCTCCGGTCTTGGCGAAATGGCGCCAAAGAGTGTTGGGTTGGAGATGCCGCGTCAGCGCTAGGTCCGCTGCCTTGGACAAATGGTTACCAGTGAGGGTGAGTGGTTTTAAAACCACAAGAAATAAGTGACAGTAATTTTATAAAAGAAACTAGCAGCCCGCCCCAGCGTTGCCTGGGGCAGAAAGGGGCTGGGGCAGTACACCCGCTCCCGCCCCGACCCCCTCCCGCACCGACTCCCTCCCGCCCCGACTCACTCGCGCCCCGACTCACTCGCGCCCCCCTCCCGCCCAGACTCACTCGTGCCCCCCTCCCACCCAGACTCACTCGCGGCCCCCAAATTGTTCTTCTGACCCTAAACCCTTTGCGCCTCAGTACCTCCTCCGAAACTGCTGCCTCCACACCTTTCCTCGCGCCCTGCAAAGATCCAGCAACCTTCGGCAGCTCCGAGCCGCGCAGCAGATGTCAGCGGCAGTAAGTCCTGGGGAGCAGAGGATGCGTTCCAGCAACTCTCCGGGCAGTGCGCTCAAGCGCGGACCCTCCGCTCCACCGCACTCGTCGCTCGGACTCTCAGAGCCGTAGACATAGAAGAGAGACACGGCCCTGAGAGACTGAAATCGAGGCATTACTGCACCGCCGTCCTCCTTGTCGTCATCACGCACGTCGTGTCGTGGCCAATTGCTAGGTCCCGGCCGGCGCTACTTTCAGGGGACTACTTTGTTTAGAAACGTTATTTTTTTAATTTACTTTTTTTTTTCCAATTTATATAGCCTATGTCCATCTACACAACCTGACATTTTCATAGATGTATCGGGTGTGTAGATTGGCGCTGTGGTTCCCGAGTTTACCTGGCCAAAAGGTGCAAGTTCTCTCTTTATAATAGTAGTATAGATTCGCTCGCTCCCAGCTTCCGCCTCAGGAGCTCAACACAATGCTTTTGACCGGCGCCCTAAATCGGCATCTTTAAGTAGTGGTCGGCGGGGGCGTGGCATCTGAAAGGGGCGTGGCCTCCGGTCTTGGCGAAATGGCGCCAAGGAGTGTTGGGTTGGAGATGCCACGTCAGCGCTAGGTCCGCTGCCTTGGACAAATCGTTACCAGTGAGGGTGAGTGGTTTTAAAAATACAAGAAATAAGTGACAGTAATTTTTTTAAAGAAATTCGCTCGCTCCCGGCTTCCGCCTCAGGAGCTCAACACAATGCTTGAGAATGACATATTGAGTTTGGACAATAGTGTGTTTGAAAAACGGAATTTGCTTGGAGTGGTGTGACCAAGACACCCCTTGTTTTAGCCAATTAGAATCCTTAGTTATGTGGGTTTGATAGAGTGGGGGCTGGATTCGTGTGAATTTGGGGTGTAATTATACCGAGTAAGTAGGTGGTGTTAGGCGGCGTAGTCCTAACTTTGTGAGAGGAGAGAGCTGTATCGCTATTTCCTATTCATGTGGGCTGGCTTATGATCTGCTGTTCCTGACTCTTAAACTTTGCATTTCAAAATCTTCTTTGAGGCGCCATGCTACTCTCATGGCCAGATGGTGGCATTTCTAATCTTAAAAGTTGAATGATAGGCAATTATGCTCAATGTCAGATTTGCATAATTATTTGCAAATGTTTACTTTCCTTTTGACTCTCTACCAATCCACTCTTATTACGCTGTTCATGAGACGTATACAGTTATTGATTGAAACGGACTGTACTTTTGTATGATTTACCCTGATTTGTGCTGTATTGCGCTTAATGAGCATCACATTATTTAGATAAAATGATTGTTATTAACAGAAAAAAGTGTCTGTCGTTATTATGGTATGAATATAATCAAGGTATAGATTCCGATTTTAATTACCAAATCCCTACCTTCTTAAAAAGATTCATAATTTAGAGATAATACATAACTTGGTAAGTTTTGAACTAAACTCATGCAGTATGAAGGGAGCTAGAAATGTGGGCTCAGTCTATGAATGATTTATCTAAGTTCCTGAAACGCTGGATCAGTTTTTGGTAGCAGAGATTGATGGTTTAAAGGGTTACATTTGGTGAATGACTAGGTTTTGTATTAATAATTTGGGTGATTAACATTTCATTCCCTCAGTTGTATGTAGTGGTCCATCGTTGACCTTAAACCCGGGTACGGAGTTGCCTTATATCCTGGAATGCTGTTATTAGCCTAATGGGCAGAGGAATTAGTGTGGTATACACTACAGAAGTGTTTTGTCTGCCAGTGTGATATTAGTCAACGAAGGAGGTTGTTAATATTGCATAGTGAACACTTAAGTTTGTATAGTGGAGATTTATTTGGGTACCTTTAGAAAGCGCAGCTGAAGAAGTCCTGAGAATCTTCCCCTTGATAGAGGGTGTAATAACGCTGGTCGATATTCTCCTAGTAGCAAAATAATTATTTGTGTGTTTGTATCTATCTTTCTGGTTTAGTGGGACAGACAAAGCAGGATTGTTTTATGTTGTTTCTAACATTTGTTTCTTTTAAAAGATCTTTACAACATTACCATAAAATCTTTGTAAAGGGAGGGTCAGTTGTAGGAGTTATACTGACGTCACCGTGTGCCCGGCTGGCATTGCTCAGCTATGGTGAAACGTCACAGTGAGAGTCGCGTAACTATTGGTTGACTGGTGCGAGGTACGCTGGTATTGCTTGTAATGTATGAATAACATCTGAGGATTTGCAAAATAATTTTATGTTTGTTCTTTTAGAATAAGCGTAGTGAGTGGAAAGAAATTAAATTGTTAAGACATTATTCAGAAAGGATGAATTGGTTGAAATTAGAACAGGAGCCCTGGTACCGAAAGATGAATCGCCAGCTGCTTTCATGACTTTGGAACGTGGTTATCTACATGCACATGGTTAGAGAACTGGAAGAAATATACCAAAGAAGTTGGTGATTTGGCTTTTCCAGAGAATGGTACTTTTAGAGTGAGAATTTCGGAAAATGTAAGGTATCAAATGAACAGGTTGAGACCTAATTCTAGTCAAATGCAGTATGTGGCACTTGATACATTGGAACATGAGGCGTATCGGAGTGAGAGAAACAGGACAGAGAATAGATACAGAAATACAATGAATAAATATTCTGAAGCAAAATGCGATTCACAAATGAAGAGATGTGAGATGAAGGAAAGTTTTATATCCGGTTATGGTAGCGGAAGATCAGACAACAGCAAAATGTAAAGAGAAAAGGAAGAACGTAGAAAGTGCAGAATCAAATCCCAATGAAATTGATGATGAGTTTTTGGATGAGCTTTTATTAAATAGACCTTCCCCATATCAGGAAGAGCAAGAGAGGGTTATTCCTAGTGCACCATTAATTGAAGTGAAGTTTCTTACTCAAAACAGGTAAAAAATGATTTGGCATAAAAGACTAATCAATTAAATTTGAATGCAGAAGCTTTATCTGTATCAGTGACAATTGGTCCCACAGTCTGGTTGTACAGTAAAGGTAAAAACATATCTCAAGTGCACGCTTTGACGGTGCCAGTGAATGATAACAGAGCCTGTAGAAGTGCAGTAGCGAGTGTAGTGGATCCTTTGATTGACATTTCAGAGATACCAGTAGAAACTCCAAAGCGCAATGCGCAGATAGAACCATTGAGATGTTATAGAATTTGGGAGAAGCAACACCAACGTCGGGGGGCAGGGTTTCAATAGGACCATCTCCAGAAGAATTTGATGAATGGATTAGAGGAATGGCGTCTAACAGAGTGAATGTTCAATTGGATGTGGGGAGATTAAAAGCAGATCTGGAAGAAATTATTCTAGGTACGATAAGCCCAGAAAGATAGAGTAAATGTCAGGAAGAAGAGTTGTTAATTTTGTGTAAGAATATCACAATGAGAGCTAAAGCTCTTCACAAGAAATTTGCTGAAATAGCACAGACATATGGAGTGGATAGGTCAAGTCAAAGGCTTTACTAAAGACATATTGACTGTACTTAAGTGATAAAGATTTAGACAGTTTGAATGCTTCAGGGAAACTATTGCAAATTAAGGAGGTAATTAATACATTAAAGCACCTGGATGAGTTAGAACGATGCATAGGCAGATGGGCTAAAAAGAAAGAAGAGATGCTTGCAAATGCAGGAACAACATCAACAATGTATACAATAAGGGAAACAGAGAAAGAGACAGTGAAGACTGAAATTATATATCCAATGGGAGAAGTACCAGGTGGTGGATATGTTCATGTGTCATGGAATAGACAGAAAATATTGTCTTTTACTAATAACTTTTCGAAATTGAGGGAAAAAACAGTCGAATGGTATAGACAAGTGAAAAGATTTGTAAAAGTATCAAAGGTTTTGCTAAAAGATTTGGATGGATCATTTGATATTGTGGTTCCAGCAGATTTATGGGTAGAGTGCAAGATTGCAACAGATTGACCTAAAGAAGACTACCCTAGAGATCCAAAAACAGGAGCACCATCAGATGAAGTAATGAAAAAATATAATCAGGTCATTATATATTCGAAAAGGAAAAATGTCACCAAAAGAGTCAGATTGGGTTATGGTAGACCGGACAGCTCGAGAGTCAAAAGAAACAGTGCATGCATATTATGAGAAGCTTTTACAGGTGTTTAAACAACATAGTGGTATGGAAAATATCACTGATAAAGAAATGGGACATTTTGTGTATAGGTTTGTGTTGGACCTAGGGAACCCCCAAGTCACATAGGGTAACTTGGCACTAAGTGGGCAGGCCTAAACTCCAAAGTACATGTGTTAAGTTTGCGTCACACCCCTCAGTAACATAACATCCATCCACTCAAAAATGACACTACACCTTACTTTTTATAAAAGTAAAAAAGCTTTATGATCTCTTTTGTTTTTGACCTCTTACTTCATGTTCAAATGCTAATTCAGTCCCACAGTTACAATGAATTCAGTGCATTTACGCTTTTTGCTTATGTAAACTTACCCACTCCCTCCTGCTTCTGTTACTTCGGCATTTCTGGCTTTACATAAAAAAAACAGTTTCAATCATTAATTCATAAACCACCCCGGTTTAACACCTTGGGAATTTCCAGGCAATAGGAACCTGGAATGTTACCTTGTTAACCACTGTGTGACACCTTCCCCACAATCAGGTGAGTAACCCCAGGATTTCAGATGCCAGGGGCAATGCTACAATCAGCGCCTTTATAGTTTGCTCATGTGTTTGAACAAGATAAAGTCACAGTTTTTCCTCCCCTTCCACCTCTGAAAGAGAATACAACATCAGACTTTAACCCCCATCTTGATTAGCCACAGGGGCTCAATTTTCTTCTCCAGCACTGTAGCGTTTCCCTGCTTCACTTATTCTTCTGTACTTTTAATCCTGATGACTTTCAGTCACGATCTTCCTCAACTTTGCCAGGGCTAGCCTTACAGTTATCCCCGGTATTAGGGGGCGTGAAAGAGCTCCCTTCTGGTCTCACGGCTGATCTCCCAGTCATACAACAACCCCCCCCTCTTTCTCCACCTTACTTGGGGCCAATTGAGTAATGTGCGGGATCAGTCAACCCGCTCTCCTCTCCCGGCGGCTCCTTCCACGGAAACCAGGACCAGTGTTCTCAAAGCCGGCACCGAGGGAAGGCCGGTCTGGGGCTGCCGGTGATTCAGTCACTCGTGCTGTCTCCCCAGCTCCCTCGACGTTCACGCCACTGCACAGGCGCGGGCGAGCAGTGTCTCGGCAAAGCGCCGCCTCTCTTCCTGCTCCGTCAATCGCTCACTGCTTCTGGGCCTGCGCGGAGATTAGCGCTTCCACGCTCTTCACCACTGTCGGCCGCACTTCTGGGCCTGCGCGAAGATCAGCGCTTCCTCGCTCCTCGCCACAGTTGGCCGCACTTCCCTCACACAGGCGCCCTGCCCAGCACCACCTCCGCAGACACCCGCCTCCTCTCCAGAGACTCTTCGGGCGGCACAGGACCCTTCAACTTATTCCTGCCTCCCCTCTGGGAAACCGGTAAGGCGGACTAGTGGGGTTTGCCCCAGTCAGCAGCCAGGATCTGGGAATGCAGGGGCAAGAGGGTCTTAAGGGGGCCAGCTGTAGTTACGAAGCCGACTTCCTCAGAGGTCGAAATCCAACGAAAGGGCTCGGTCAAGGGCTAGGGGGGAAACGTCCTCACGAAGAGGTTGTCTATCTCTCTGATAAACTAACTACTTCTTGCACGTCCACCTCCCCTCACCACTGCCTCACTCCTCAAGCTCTCTGGACTACACAAAATGGCTACCTTGCCCCTGTCCTTTTATAGACTGACCACAAAGGGTTCAGCAGGGTCCAGAAGATTCTGGAAGGTCTCTATATTACCCTATGGGACTTCCTCAGAGGATGGCAGTTAATGGCCACCATTTTAGGTACCTTCTAGTTTTTAGTCAGGAAAGACACCTAGGCGTCAAGAAAAAGGACCATGAGGGCAAAGAGCACCTAACCCCTAGGACAACACCGCAAAATAATCCAGTGGACACAAAAAGATTAAAAGGTTATGAGGGGCAAAAAGGGCACAAAATAAATAAATAATTAGGAGGGACTACCCAAAGGGCAGACAGGTCTAACAGTTTGTATTTAGATTAAAAGCAGAAATTAGCAATATGATTCAGCAGCATTTGATATGTTGGCAAAGTAAAGGCATAGATGAGATACGGTGTGCAAAATGTTGTAGTGACGACATTGACTCAAGTCACAAGAAATTCAAGGAGAAACTGATGTGGGCACAAATGAAAGCAGCAAAGAAAGGTGAGAATTTTGTAGGTGGTTCTCAAATAGGTTTCCAGCGAAAAGGTCAGAATCAGAATACTCAAAATACACAGTTTTCTACCATGGGAGGTGTTGTGATGAATGGAGGTGTTCAAAGACGGGGTTAAGGTTGAGGTAGAGGTAATTAGGAAGATTTGAAAGAGAAATTTCCTTGTCATTCGTATGGTAAATTCGGGTATTGGAGGCGCGGGTGTAGGCTTCTTCTAGAAAATAATTAAATGGATCAGAATTTCAATCAGCAGATACAAGGTGCAGTGAATAATCAACAACAGCAAGTAGTGACACAGGCACAGATACCACAAGGTATATCAGTGTGGTCCGTTTGTGGATGGATAAGTAGAAGGCAATGCAGTAACATTCCTTGTAGACACTGGTGCTACCTGTTCCACAGTAAGAACTGCGGAAAGTTCAAAACTACCCCTCTCTGTAGAAACAATCCAGGTTGTTGGCATATCTACTCAGCTGATTAAAACCCCAGTGACAAAACCAATGAAGGCACACATTGGAGATTTTTGAGACTTGCATCGTTTTGTGGTGTGTGATTCGAGTCCAGTAAATTTATTAGGAAGAGACTTGCTTTGCCAATTGAATTGCACCATCAATTGTACGCCCAATGAAATAGCATTTGAGATACTTGATGAAGATTTTGCTTTTAAATTAATGTTGGCAAGACTAGAGACAGAAGGGAATGATGAATTACCTGTGTTTGCTGTGAAAGATTTGCCAGCTGAATTGAGAGACCTAGTGATGATGAATGTGTGGGATTTCACAGGACAGGATATTGGGCTGCTGACGGGAATTGATCGAATTAAAATATTAGTAAAACAAGGAGCAGAGTTTGCAAAAATCCCGCAGTACAAAATGAGTCCTGAAACAATTGCAGGAGTAATAGCAGTAATCAACCAAATGATTGAACAAGGCATTTTAAAAGAAATACTGGGAATTCCTTGTAACTCACCTATTATGGGTATTAAAAAACAGAGCGCAAAATATAGGATTGTACAAGATTTGAGGCAGGTGGACAAGACAGTGATACCTTGCTGTCCGATTGTACCAAATTCAGCAGTGATACTTTATCATATCCCATGTGATGCAGAGTGATACACTGTGATTGATTTGTTTCAAGCCTTTTTCTCGAAACCTTTACATCCGGATAGTCAATATTTATTTGCTTTCCAGTTTGGAGACCATGTTTTTGCATGGCGCAGAGTTCCTCAAGGGTATAAAGGGAGTCCCTCAATTTTCAATCTGATATTGAAAACATGTTTGGAGTCATTGGTAATGCCAAAAATGTTAGTACTGGTGCAAGAAAAACGAAAGAAGCTTGTGTGGCAGATACCATTGCTCTACTGAACCATTTGGCAGTTGGAGGGCATAAAGTGTCACCAACTAGATTACAATTTTGTAAAAAATAAGTTTTGTATTAGGGACACAAAATTGGAATTGGAGTCAGGAAAATATCACAAGATCAAATAAATGTGATCTTGCAAATGAGTCCTCCCAGAACACAGAAAGAAATGTGATTTTTTCTGGGCATGGTTGAATACTGCAGACAATGGATCAGTGATTTTTTACTGATTGCCAAGCCCTTGCAAAGATTGATCGATCCAATTGATTTGGATGAAGAATGCACAAGGGCATTCATAGGGTTGCGAGTCAGTCTTTTTCGAGTACCTGCATTAGGAATGCCTGATTACATCAATAATTTTGCATTATTCTGCTGTGAAAGACATTGTTGTTCACTTTCAGTTTTGACGTGAACACATGGAACAATACGCCGACCAGTGGCCTATTTTTCTGCTACATTAGATGCTGTGGCAGCAGCATTGCCAGGTTGTCTGAAAGCAGTAGCTGCTACATGTGTGAGCTTGGTGCAGAGTGCATCCATTGTAATGGTTTATCCTTTCAGAGTGTATGTCCTCATTCTGTGGAGATTATGTTGACCAGGACTCGTACACAGCAGCTCACTAGTAGTCGTCTGACTAAGTATGAGAGAGTGATTTTGTGTGCAGAAAACGTAACAGTGACAAGATGTACAAATCTAAACCCAGCAACACTGTTACTGAGTCCAAGTTGTGAAGAAGTGGTGGATGAAGCAGAACATGATTGCCTGGATGTGACTGAATTGTGTACAAAACCAAGGCCAGATTTAAAGATACACCTTTATCGGAGTCAGATTGTGTGATGTTTATGGATGGATCATGCATAAGAGAGGAGAAAGGTTCCTTGCATGCTGCATATGCAGATTGTACAGTAGCAATCGTTCTTGAAGCTTCATGCATGAAATGAAGTTTCAGCGCAAATTTCCGAGCTTGTGGCACTAACCAGAGCCTGTATAATTAGAAATATTCTAAGAGTGACCATATTCACTGATAGTCAATATGGTTTTGGGGCCGTGCAATATTGTGGACAATTGTAGATGCAACGTGGATTTTTGCCTTCATCAGGCTCACCAATTCGGAATAGTAACTTTGTAAAGGATTTACTGGTTGCATTACAGTTGCTCAAAGAAATTGGAGTGGTAAAATGCTCGGCACATGAATCTGGAAATGATTACATTACAGTTGGTAATAAATATGCTGACCAGGTTGCACGATTTTGTGCACGAAATTCGGTTTCAATAAACAAAAGTATCCAAAGAAGCAATTGATGCACGGAATGCTGGACAATGCAAACATTCACTCCCAGTCACAAGGATATGGGTTAAATCCATCATTATTTTGTTCACCACACCACCCTTGTTTAGACCCAGCCATATGCAAATCAGTTATGTTCATGTTCCTTGTGCGAACAGTCTAGCCCGAACTGCCAAGCCAGGTCCTCCCTGGACCGGAAAAAAAGCATCCGGGGACCAGTTTCAGGGCATCACCCTTATTCAGCCTGACTTGCTTGAATCCAGTGGTGTACTGAGCACGGGACCCACGTCTGGGCATACCCATCCTACTTAAGGCAACATATCCAAAGGAACCATTGTTGGATGGAATGCTGGAAAATGCAAACATTCACCCCCAGTCACAAGGATCTGGGTTAAATCCATCATTCTTTTGCTCACCACACCACCCCAGTTTGGACCCAGCCATGTCCAAATCAGTCTTGAACCTGTTCCTTGTGGAACAGTCCAACCCAAAATTGGTTCCAGGATGCTTCTTTCCAGTCCAAGGAAGACCCTGCCTGGCAGTTGACTGCTCCTATATTGGGTGAAGAATCAAGACTGATTTGCTTATAGCTGGGTGCTCACTGGAATGGCATGGGGAGCAAATAAACTATGGCTTTAGACCCAGATCTCTGTACTGTGGTAAATGTATGACATTGTTCTGCATTCAGTCCATCAGGTGTTCTTTTTGTGTTTTAATAAACAAAAGTACCCAGAAAACTGATGCAAATTGTCATTTAATATTTTCTTCTGTTGAAACTTGGGACGAAATTAGACAATTGCAGGAAGAAGCTAGTGATGAAGAAAAATAATTATGGACTAAGTCAGGTTGGGTATGCAGTGACGGAAGACCAACAATGCCAGATAGTTTGCTGTCACAGATGGCAAGAATTTATCATGGCATAACACACATAGGTAGGGATGCCAGGATCAGACTTTTTAAGCATTATGGTATAATCCCAAATTCAGGTTCATTGCAGAGAGTCTTTGCCAAAGGTGCATGATGTGTCAACAACAAAACAAAGGGAGAAAAACAGTTGTCAGTTGGGGATGAATTGGAAATGCAGCAGGTCCATTTACCAGATTACAGGCCGACTTCATTGAACAACTCCCTTGTAATGGACTAAAATATGTGTTGGTGGTGGTTTGTCTGTTCTCTCGTTGGGTGGAGGCTTATCCAACAAGACAAACTGATAGTGTAACGGTTGCTAAATTACTGCTGAGAGACATCATACCTAAATGTGGATTTCCAGTCTCTTTAGAAACAGATAGAGGGGCACACTCAATAATGAAATAATTTGGATGATTTGTGCTGATTTGCAAATTGAACAAAAATTACATTGTATCTATCTACCATAAGCCTCAGGAGTATTCTAATAAATTAATGGCACTATTGAATCCAGATTGGCAAAAGTATGTGCATCCACAGCACTTAAATGGCCAGATGCTTTACCCTTACCTTTGATGAGTCTAAGAAATATTCCTGATAAGAAAACTGGATTGTCCCCTCATGAAGAACTTATGGGGAGAGCAATGAGACAGCCATTAGTTCCAGTGAATCAATTCAAGGCAATAACTGATGATCTAGTGCTCGATTATTGCAAAGGACTGGCTGATGTGGTACGTTCTGTGTTTCATCAGGTTGAAGAAGTTGCAACCACAACACAGCAAGAACAAGCAAATGACCTAAGTCCAGGTGAGTGGATCCTGGTGAAGAAACATTTAAGGAAGTCATGTTTGGAACCACGTTGGCATGGGCCATGTCAAGTGATACTCGTGACAACAACAGCACTGAAATGTGGTGGCTTACCAAATTGAATTCATGCAAGCCACACATGAAGAGTCGCAAGTCCACTGGAAACGGAAGAAAGAGATCAAGAACAGGCTGAAAATAGCAGAGAGTCTGAAAGTGATCGAATAGAGTGGGCAAAAGCTACTGGGTCCGAAGAAACTGCTTAGACTGTTGTCAAGGAAGAAGAAGAACAGATTCCAGTCCAAGGAAAAGTTCAAAAGAAAGAGTCGACCAAAAGATGTTTTGAGAATTGTCTTGAATCTGGTGATTCTGTGAAAGTAAAAGGGGCAAGAAAATGAGATGTATGGCCAAAAGGGGTGAAAAGACTGAAATATACTCTGACAAAGAGGGTTCCAAATCTAATATTAGAAGTATCAAGCAAACAGAACAAAGTGATTCAAAAGACGAGACAGTTCGAAGAACAAAGAGAGTAAAAGTACCAAACAACAAGTATACAGCACCTGAATGGACATATGTGGTGACTGAAAAAGGTTGAGCAAAAGGATCAAAGTCCAGAAAAAGTTGTGACAGGTTCAAGTTGTGTCAACGCAGGTGTTAAGCCCAATGACAGGAACCAGGTAGGGCCCAAAATACAAGATACACAGAAAAAATACCTGGATTCCCACTTTCTGTTTTTCAGAAACCACACTATATTCTTTTTGTGGTTAGGTTATTTTATTCAACCTCTTATTTTTCAGTTTGAATAATTATTCTGAATAGGAAGTCTCTTCTATTCCCAGAAGGACATATAATTTACACCACAAGGACACATCAAAGTCAAACATGTATAAATGACTTTGGACCAAACCAATTAAACAAAATAGACACATATATATACAACAATTGCTTCAAAATTGCAACATACAATACAACGCACTATCTTTAATTTATACGTGCGTAGCCGAATTAATTTTTGATTAAAAAAACATTCTGCTCAATGTAATTCATCAAAAAAGCAACACAGCAGATAAATGCCTATTTGTAAAACACTATGAAAAGGTTGTCCAAAGTCATTTATACATGTTTGAATTTGATGTGTCCTTGTGGTGTAAATTA
This sequence comes from Lissotriton vulgaris, assembly GCF_964263255.1. Taxonomy (NCBI): domain Eukaryota; kingdom Metazoa; phylum Chordata; class Amphibia; order Caudata; family Salamandridae; genus Lissotriton; species Lissotriton vulgaris. The sequence continues at coordinate 1,413,926,475 of NC_141695.1, forward strand.
TATGTCCTTCTGGGAATAGAAGAGACTTCCTATTCAGAATAAATATTCAAACTGAAAAATAAGAGGTTGAATAAAATAACCTAACCACAAAAAGAATATAGTGTGGTTTCTGAAAAACAAAAAGTGGGAATCCAGGTATTTTTTCTGTGTATCAGGTTCAAGTTGGTAGCATTTTTATGAGGCACCCTAAATAGACTGAATTAAGGGTGCAGTACATTTTAAAAGAAACCTCTAAATAGTAAAGAAAATTATACTGGATCGGAAGTCAAGAGCTGTGAAATAGAAATAAAATAAAAAAAGGGTGATGAAGTAGGTTTAAGTAGTGTTTGGATACACTAATTTTTTTTTAGTTTTAATTTTTTTTCTAAAATGGCAGAAATAAAATATGAGACTCGATATCAAAATCAGGGTTGTGGATGTGTTCAGGCTTGTTTCATAAGTATCTTACTACTCATGTTTATCTGGTTAACACTTATAGTTGTAGTGCCTTATTTTATGTACCCTATTAAAGGTAATATTACTAATGATGGAACGAATGAAAATATTACTGTGGGAAATCTTAAAGAAGAAGAACCACAAACTAACATAGAGAAACTAACAGATGATAGCATGTATCATGATAAATCAATTATTGACTTTTCGTTAAACGTTTTTACAAAATTATTGAATGACTATCAAACTTAGCACAAATCGGTCCAGCACACTAGTTCCTGTCACAATTATTCAAAAAGTAACTGCAATTAAGTACAAATACAAATCATTCATAACAGAATCAGTGGTCTTGTTGCAGTTCATTCTTTATTAATTCTTCATTAAAAGACTGTAGCCATAGGCTATGGCTAGTATGGCTAGTAACTGCAATTAAGTACGAATACAAATCATTCATAACCGAATCAGTGGTCTTGTGCAGTTCATTCTTTATTAATTCTTCATTACAAAACTAGCCATAGGCTAAGCCTACAGTCTTTTAATGAAGAATTAATAAAGAAGGAACTTCAACAAGAACACGGATTCTGTTATGAATGATTTGTATTTGTACTTAATTGCAGTTACTTTTTTAATCATTGTGACAGGAACTAGTATGCTGGATCAATTTGTGCTAAGTTTGAGAGATAGGACCGTTTCTGCCCTGGGAGATTTAGTGGGTTTTGAATCTCCGGTCCGTGGCACCTAAAAAACGATATAAGATAGAACTCAAGATAGGTGCAATTGCTTGTAACGCCATTCCCCTGAAGCGCTTTTTCTAATTATTGTATGACTCTGTTAAAATAATGGATGCAGAAGACTGTTATGTGTGCATGCAATTACCTTTGTCTGTGTCTGGGAGTAATGTACTATCACTTACCTGTTACATATGGTGTCTCGTGTAGTATTTTAACTAGTCTCTTTTATGAGAAGGGTAGTCTACAGTACTATTACTCTAACTACAATTTAATATTTTCTGAAGTACCTATTAGAAAGAATATGAATAGAGTGAGTTGTGCAAAAGATGTAGAGTATTTAGGAGATTTCTACCATACAACTAATACAATTGATATGGTATATGCACGTAGAAATAACTTAACATGTAGATTACGTCATGAGCCTTAGGTGGGGGTCTTAGACACTCTCCCAGGGGAAGCCGGAGCTGTAGTTGCTAAGGATCTACATACAACATTCGAACCACTTGATAGTGAGGACAACGACCTAGCGAGGGAGGAGGATGTAGACTGGGGTGTCCCATTTTGGAATTGCATCCAATCAAACGTTGGACTGAGGCTGCAGTTGAACTTAAAGCTCTCTGTTTGGAGCATGGTGTAAGGGCTGCCAATGGCCGATCCACTTCCGACACCCTGGGGTCAAACACTTTTAACGGTTACCATTCTAGCCACATTGACTATCTCCTAGTCAGTTTGAAACTATGGCACACCCTTGATGATATGGTTGTTCAGGCACATTTAGAGAGTGATCATGATCCGCTCTGCTCACGGTTCATACTGGGGACCTAAGTGTACCAGTACATCAGGCTACCTTACCCAACACAAGTGATCTTTTAGCCTCTAACAATAAGCACAGAGTTAAATGTTCCAGGATTTTAGCATTTCCGGAAATGCTATCCACTATAAGTAGAGAGCTTGAGAGTACAGTCAGAGATGGAGTCAAGCCATCCCTCCAATGAATTGGCTGAAGAACTCACAGAGCTGCACAACGTACTTTTTTTTAAAATCCGTGGGCACTGCCAAAAACAGAATGAACCCAGAGCAAAAGATACCACACCCAAACATTATTGGTACAATCAGGATTGTAGATGTGCCCGTAAAGTCCTTGGAGAAGCAATTAAGTTAGGTGCTGTGGCGAGTGTGCGCACTGCTAGGACTACCTACAAGAATGTTATTCACTGTGCCAAAAAATCCTGGGATGAGGACAGATGGTAGGAATTAAAATGTGCGTGTTAGAGCAGCAATTCCAAGTGGTTTTGGAATGTGGTTAAATGGGGTAGGGGTAAAGCAGCACAGCCACCAGAAAATCATGTTAACCCCAATGTGTGGGTTAGCCCTTTTGCCACCCAATATGCTGAAGACAAATCAGATGATAAACTACCATTCCCGATCTATCCCTTCCCCACTGGCATCGTATTCAATGAGGCAGATGTTAGTGGTGCACCTAGTGCTCCAATAGGTGGTAGAGCTCCAGGGTTAGATTTATCCCTGCCAACCTCTTTTTGTATGACAGACCAAAATGGGCCAACTAGATGATACTACTCACTAACGCTAAAGCCCAAGGAGCACCTATTCCGGATACCTGGTGGGGGTCGGAGATAATTCCCATATATAAAAAGGGAGATAAATCCATACCTTTTAACTATAGGCCAATAAGCCTTATAGATCCCATACAGAAAGTGGTGGCCAGACTTGTTTTGGCCAAGGTCCAGGTCTGGAATGAGGATAACACCATCCTCACCCCCCTCCAGGCAGGCTGATGAGTACAGGCCTCAGCAAGGCCTGCGAGTGCGAAAGGGGTTCGCTCTTCTGTACACAAAGTTATCAGACTATACAAGAAATTGGCACGGAAACTGGAAATACAAAAGCATAGTTTAATAAACCTTTAAAGGTGGTACTACAGCCCACACAACACTCTACAGTATTGTACAAGGTAGCACAAAGAACCCGGACATGCGGTCCCCTTTTATACACAAAGAAGGGGCTCATAAGTGGGTGGTTACAACAGAAGAGCATGATTTACTTCCATATATGGGTATTTCTTAAACATGATCGATACATGGGCGGAGTTAACGGTTCATGGGACCCCTTGAATGCACATTCCAATCCTCTCTAAACAAGAACAGATGTTACACATACTGGGCATGCGCTAAACAGGCTGGAACTATTTATAGCCTGTTGCCGTGCAAACTTCAGAGGTGACAGTCAGCGAGGTAGGACTTGCCTCGTGGCGAGCACATGGCGGAGTGTAGCTTTTAAGTTGGACGCCAGAAAACAAGATGGAGTCTGGCCGTACTTTAAAGTATGAGCGGGAAAACTACTCTGAAGACACAATATCATGTCTTCAGCGAATGCTTAACATTATCGCTGTTTTATTTACAACAGACGACCCTTTCAGCATTTGCTGAAGACATTCGGTTTTCTTGGGTAATCTAAATACTCATCATTTATATCGATGCTCATCATATCCGCTATCTCTCTAGTTATAGTTTTCTTATGGGCAGCATCCGCAACAGCTTGTTTATTAGGCACACAAAGTGAAACACACAACGAGCATATCATAGGGCTACATTGAATACATACACAACAGGTGAATAATATGCCAACAATTATACATAATCCAATGAGGACTTTCCAGGCCCATGTAGAAATCAAGGTCCAGAACCACCCAGAGAAAGTCCAAGACCCATTTTCTTGATGTATATCAGCTGCAATTTTGTGCAATTTGTTAATGGCTTTATACACAGAAGGAGTATGGTCTGGAATAAACACACAACAGCTACTTCCGATAATTCTACAAGCTCCACCCCTATCCGCTAACATAACGTCGAGAACCATTCGGTTCTGCAACACAACAATTCTAGTGATTTGTAGCTCTTCAGTAAGGTTCCCAAGAGCTGCAGCTGTTTGATTAGTAACAGCTTCCACTACTCTCGTCAACCGCCGTATTTTCCTGCTATTCAGAGCAGGTCCCACAAAGAAAAACAGTCCTAAATTGAAGTCTATATACTGTTGTAGACTAGTATCCGTCTGATAGACATCATCTATGGACAAAGTCCGTTTAAATCTGTTCACAGTTACATTTTTCAATAATTTCAAGTCTTTATGATATGAAGCAGGTGCCAAGAATACAGGCGGCAACAGGAACGATACATAACATGATCCAGACCAACCAGCTGGTAATTGATAATAGGCCTTATTCCCACATACAAAATAGGTGTTATGTGAAGCAAGGAAAGTACTGTTATTCAGGTCGTCAATGTTCAATACAATAATACAATCGCTAACACCTACAGGAATGTGGCCTACACTCTGTACACATAAATCAGCTTGCGCTTGGGCCACCAAAATCACAAACTTTTCTTGTCCAACAGTGTCTCTAGTGTTCGTGAAGATAGAAGGGGTCGATTCATTGTCCGGTCGATATTCTTCCCACTCCCATATAGTTCCGTTGGCTTGTGGATAGCCGTCTTTGTCTTGATGACATTCCTTGGTCAATTTGAAACTCAATCGTCCTACGGTAGGCTTTCTTGTAGCAAAAAGCAAAGTATACCACGCTCTACAAGAGCCATTATGAGAAAAGGGAAGTGGTATAAACGGTGTTCCCCCTTTCTTTTGGTGCGCTGGCATCATCCCACATATCCAGCAGTCTGTGGCATTTGTAGCAACGTGGGTATGATGCAACATCTGAATGAAAGTGTTATTCAAATATGACTGTCGATGTTTCAACTCTTGAGATGGGAGTGTATAGAAAAAGTGTTCATCAGGGACTGGAGTAGAAACAACATACAGTTCACGGGCAGGAGGTTTCTCCTCGACAAACCACATAACTGTAGCAATGACTGCTATAACGAAAATAAACCCTACAGAACCAAGAATCTTCTTTTTATCCATCTCAAGCAAAATGTACACATTATCTTCCTGAAACTAAAGTGTTGTCAGAACTCTTACCCCTGAGGTAGCCGTTGTTTTCTTCACCATCGGGCCAAGACGGGTGTCACTACTCTAATGCATGGCTGATCCCCCCCCCTTGCCTCATTGGCTCTCCGTTTCACAAACCTAGTTGTATGAGAAGTTCTGACAACTTCTCATACAATTGCAGATTCTTTCCTTGGTCGTAGATTGTATCTTCTCGATGCAGGCGTCGTTTGGTCCGGGAAGAATTCCTCAGAATCGTCAGGTACCACAGCACGGCCTCTCTCCGTAGTCAGGATATCTCGATGGTCGGTCAGCACAGCAGGTTCCCCCAAATCAGGTTGCACTTTCTGGCAGTGAACGGAATGTATCCAGTTCCTGCTATTTGTCACTCGTACTGCTGTTCTCGTGGCTAGGAGGACTTGTTCAGGGCCACACCATCTCGGCTCCAGACTACTCGACCTCCCGAAGGATTTTATTAGAACAAAATCACCAGGCCGGAGATTGTGACCTTCTCCTGTGGACCGATCAGGGAGTGCTTCTCGAACCTGTTGATGAATGGAAACCAAGCTATCAGTTAATTGTCCCAAATAGTCATTCATTAAAACACAAGGTACATCATATACTGAACTTGGTTTGGGCACCCCCCATATATTCATAGGGCGCCCGAAAACTATCTCGTAGGGCGTTAGACCCGTCCGAGAATGTGGCACTGATCTGATAGACAACAACGCCAAAGGCAGAGCATCTGGCCAAGTCAGAGAAGTGGAAGCCTGAATCTTCGCTATCTTTAATTTAAGCGTGCCATTGTACTTTTCCACCAATCCAGCCGATTGAGGGTGGAATACTGCGTGGAACTTCTGCACAATGCCTAATCCCTTCAGGACATACTTAATAACGTCTGCCACAAAATGGGGCCCATTATCACTCCACAGCAATCTACAAACACCGAAACAAGGGAAAAATTCCTTCAAAAGCACCTTAGCAGTAGTCATTGCAGTATTGTCCTTAGTAGGGTATGCTTCAATCTATTTACTAAAAGCACAAACCACAACCAGGACGTACTTCAGATTATTACAGCGTTCCAGCTGAATATAATCCATTTGCAACACTTCAAAAGGTGCAGTAGGTGTTGCAAATCCTCCTGCTGGAGTTTGTGTCCCTTTTCCCGGATTGTATTCAAGGCAAATCATGCAGGTCTGCACCACTCTCTTAGCTGTGCTAGCAATCTCTGGATGCTCCCAAACTTGCATAAGCACTTTTACAATTGCCGAAGCTCCAACATGTGCTAGCCCATGTGCCATCTGAACCATAGGTTGTACGAAGGCTGTGGGTAACTTCCACTTATCCATCTGCTTATTCCTCCAACAACCCTCATTGTCCAATTCTCCATCTTTAGACCATTTCTCTCGTTCTTTTTCAGTAGCAGTCTTTTGTATTTCTAGTACTTCTCCCTTAGCATCGTGCCACCGCTCAGCTTGTGACTTCACGACATACATTGAAGTAGAGCTAGGCTGCATCGCAGTTTCATGTGCCACTTGATCTACAAAAGCGTTTCCTTGTCCCACTTTGTCTGTCACTTTCTTGTGCGCACTACATTTCACTATAGCTATCTTCTTAGGGAGCGCCAATGCAGTCAAAAGGTTTTGTACTAATTCTCCATACATTATTTGGGTTCCATGTGATGTCAAAAAGCCCCGTTCCTTCCAGAGCAGGCCAAAATCGTGCGCTACTCCGAAAGCATAGCGGCTGTCTGTGTAGACATTCACACATAATCCTGCGCTAAGCTCACAAGCTTGTGTCAATGCTATAAGTTCTGCTGCCTGAGCTGATTTCTGTGGAATGTGTGCTGTCTCCACTATCGTGTATAGTGTAGTAATTGCATATGCTGCAGAAGTGGTTCCGTCTGGTAACTTTAAACAGGACCCATCCACCCACAGCTCTCCATCCACATCTGTAAAGGGCGTGTCTTGTAAATCAATACGACCCTTTGTCTGTTCCTCGGTCACAAAGACACAGTCATGTGTCGTTTGCGCCTCAGGCTGAGTTGCTGGGAAGGGTAACAACGTGGCTGGATTCAATGTGGCACATCTCCTCAATGTAATATGAGGAGCCAATAATGTCAGATCGTATCCTGTCAGACGGGCACTAGTTAAATGCTGCGTCTTTGTCTGATTCAGAAGAACATCAACAGCATGGGGGACCAACACCAACAGCTTATGAGATAAGACTATCCCTTCACTCTGGCGTATTGACACAGCTGTCGCCGCAACTGAGCGAAAACACCCAGGCAACGCTCGGGCAACAGGATCAAGTACTGCCGAGAAGTATGCACAAGGGTGCTGCTTATCGCCGTGCATCTGTACTAACACTGATAACGCACATCCATCTCTCTCATGTACATACAATGTAAAGAGCTTTGTATAATCAGGGGTGCCTAATACTGGTGCTGCACAAAGGGCGTGGGGAAATTGGTGAAAAGCACTCTCACATTCATCCGTCCATGGAAGGGGAACTGGGGTATCCTTTGTCAACAAGCCTAACTATGGTTTAACTATGTAGGAAAACCCCAATATCCACTGTCTACAAAAGGATGTAAGGCCTAGAAAGGCTCGAACTTCTTTCTGCGTAGATGGTACTGGTGTGTCTAAAATAGCTTGAATACGATCTGGTGTGAGTGCACGCCGCTCCTTAGACAAAAGGTGACCTAAGTAGGTTACCTTTGGTCTACAATATTGTAGTGTCTTTTTCGATACTTTATGGTTATGAGATGCCAAAAAGGTAAGCAAAGACAAAGTTCACTGTTCACATTGCTCAGGGGTGTTGGCGGCCAACAAGATATCATCGACATATTGTATGAGCGCCACACCATCGGGTAAAACAAAGGAATCCAATTGTCTTTTCAATGCCTGACTGTAAATGCTAGGGCTCTCGGTATACAGTGAAAAAATCATAGCATAATGGTAACACAATAGATAGGAAGAAAGTACATTAGGGACCACAAAACAAATTAATTAAAAACTGTATTTCTTTTAATAAATACACAAGGATTCATATTAAAAACAGTCATTAACATAACAATTAAAAATCAAACAGTTATACAATTTCCATACAATACATGAAAGAATATATGTCTAAAATAACAGGGTGGCAATCAATATTGTTCAGAATGACAGAGTGGCAATCAATATTGTTCGACGCGCGTTTCGGCGTTATTAGAAACACCTTCCTCAGGAGCCTCAAATTTTACCTGGAAAACATGGTTTAATTAAAATTAGTAAACATTTCTAAATAACCGTATTGTTCAAAATTACATTCTACTTGCACCAATATTAAAAAAACACAGAATATCAAAATAAACATTGGTACCTTAATGACATTTCTTCCCTACTTGTATAGCTCACTAAATACATCTATACAAGGTACAAACCTAATATCTCTATATTTGAGCAGTTGTAATTCAGGAGAAAGATGTTGCCTACGAAGCATGAACCTGATGTCTACATCCTCATATTTGATTAAAGACATAATTCCTGATTAATGTCTCAATTACAGGGTGTACCTATCAATAGGGTCTCAACCCAACTCAAGAGGTATGTTCAGTACAATGCATATAAATCGATTAATGTACATATATATAGTCACTGTCCCGCATATAAATTGCTGCCTGGGGTGGTTTTTCTTTTATATGTCTGCTATTACTCATGTATACCCAGATAAGTATATAGCTGTATCTCTGATGAAACCTTATGCTGGTACTTAGATAGCCAAAAACTTTATTAATAATATATGCTATTCCGACCTAAACATTATTAACTATGAGGCACTTACCTAATTCCATATACACATGGGGATGATATGTCGAGGAATGAGCTCGCTTTATCTTTTTATCTATGTGTCCTATAATTTTGTGCTGTAGAGGGGTGATATAATCAAAAAGAAGGGAGGGATATCAATTATAATTATCATTTTAAACTAAAAATTCATTAGGTGAAGTTAGTTTAGGATACTAACGTCAATATTACTGAGCACATATTTAACACGCCCAAAAATTCCAGAAAAGCAACGGAATAGCATATATTATTAATAAAGTTTTTGGCTATCTAAGTACCAGCATAAGGTTTCATCAGAGATACAGCTATATACTTATCTGGGTATACATGAGTAATAGCAGACATATAAAAGACAAGCATTTACAATGCAACGGTTTCGCCTTCGGAAAAGTTTGAGCTATTGGCATTGTAAATGACAAACTTTTTATTTATGTGTTGGTTTTGAAAACAGATAAATAAATGGCATTCTCATTTACAATGCCAATAGCTTACTCTGTCGCAAATGCAAGACGTATTGCATTTGCACACACACACCCACACAAGAGCCCCCCACACACACACACACAAGAGCCCCCCACACACACCACACAAGAGCCCCCCTCACACACCAGAGCCCCCCACACACACACGCAAGAGCCCCCCACACAAACACACACACGCAAGAGCCCCCCACACACATACGCAAGAGCCCCCACACACACGCAAGAGCCCCCCCCCACACACACACACGCAAAGAGCCCCACACACACGCAAAGAGCCCCACACACACGCAAAGAGCCCCACACACACGCAAAGAGCCCCACACACACGCAAAGAGCCCCACACACATGCAAAGAGCCCCACGCAGAGGTCAGTGGTGGCACAGAAGCAGAGTTTCACCAGCTGAGGCTCGCATGAAGCCTCTAGCATGAAATAGAGGGAGGGTAAGGGAGAAGTGATGAAAGAGAGGAGGTAAACAATGAAGGGAGAGCTCCATACGTGGGGTGGGGGGTCGAACTTGGCCAGAGGTGGTGGAGGTGTACCCCAGATTCGAGGGACTGCCCCTTACAGCAATCTAGGAAGCTCTTTCAGGAGAATTTGTTTGAAAAAGCAGGTGGAGCAAGTTGTTCCAAGGGGAATAGCTGTTTTTATTATTACTGCTGATAAGTTATCTGTGCCACCTGCTCTTGTAAGTTTTAGCATCTCAGTTGTTTTCTTAATGATTGGTATTGAGAACCCCTCTTTGATCTCTTTATTAGCAAGAAATGTTATCAGGCTATAAAGTAGTGTCCTCCAACAGTGAGAAATGCCCTGCGTGGCCGAAACAGGTCGGTGTGACAGACTGGCTCTGTTTACTTAATTAAATACCTGAAGTGAAGGATTTCTGAGTGCGGCGTATTTTTGCTAAAAAAAAAATAGATACATATATAATCCTGCTATTGTTGTATACACACAGCTTGTCAACTAGTAGCAAGGTGATCCTCATAGCTATATGCATTGCGTAACTCATACAAAATCATTATAGGTTTCTTTGATGAAGCAAGGTAATAGTGTATTGCCTGTTGCACAAAACGGTGAAGGTTTAAAATCATATGATGTATTAATCAATACAAGACAGGTTCCTTTTAAATCCAAGTACAGTTTGAAGTAGAAACCCCAAACTGAAACTGCATATTAAAAAGATTTAATAAAAAAAAAAGAATGACTGGTGCAAACTAAGTCAGACTGTATTATTCATTCAACCACATATCGCTTGTTCTTTTTCAAAGAAAAGGAATACTGAAGAAAATATTTAGAGCGCACATAGAAATCATTTTTTCACCACTTAGTACAAGGTCTGGAGCAAAGTCTGCTTTGATGCCGCTAAGAATTAGGAACAACGTTTTTTCCGTTTAACGTCCTCCGTGCATGAAAAGCATAGGACAAAATAATTCCAATGGGTTAATGTCTCTATGGTTACCAGGTCACAAGCTCAAGCTCGAATGCCATCCCAGGATCCCTGGCTGACATCAAAGGGGCTGATTTACTGTAGCTGCTACTTCCTCCAGAGGCAGGCAGATGGCGTGGCCGCCTCCACGGAAGTGTGTTCTTAATCTGGGGCCCTGAGTTTTAGCTGCGATAGTAGTTTGTGCAGGGGTCCTCAACGAAAACATACACCTTAGCGATGCCTATGCAATGCATGCATGAGGAAACATTATGCAGTACGTTGTATCGAAAATATTGGCGTTTCTGAAACCTTTAATGTTGCTGTGAGGAAAATATATATATATAGAATACACAGTATCGTTCCGAAAAAGGCCACGTCGACCAAAGTGCTTTACTGCCGGTGGGAAGGAAGCCGGAAGCGGGAAGTGGCCACTGAAGAGCTGATCAGCAGGAAGCAAGCAATTGAGATTGGCTTTGAAGCCATCCAATGGGAAGTAATGGGCGGCTTCCAAGCCCATCAACGGTAAACATGTCTCGAAGAGACAATGCATGCGCTGTCTAGCCGAGACCCAAAAAGCAGATCTAAGATATAGTCAAATGAGGCTTTGAGTAGCAGTAGAACTCTGAATTTACTGCCGATTTCCATCATTACTGGAATTTCCCTTTATTTTGTCTTCATTCAGGGTGCAAGTTGCCGAACATTAACTGCTATTCGCCCGCAAAACCGGGTTTCCTCACTAATAGCAGGGCTTGAAATGCCCACAGCCTACATCCTTTGCTGTAGACTGGTCTTTTAACATTTCAAACTTCACATAGACCCCTCCCTCCCTCCCACCTTTTCCTCCTAGATGAGAAACCCGCCATCGCACTGTGTTCTCCTCGATTGCTGCTGCTCAGAACACACATTCTGAGGCGCTTGGGATTTCCCATATTTCATCTGTTAATTTTTTTTCCCAAGCTGTGCTTCAAACCTGGTGAATTTGTGGAGTGCTTCTCCATGACAGCTGCGTGGTAAGTACGGGGCGTGTTATTCCCATGGGTGACTTTCAGTAGAGCGTTTTGGCTGAAATACACGATTTACTTTTTTACGGTGCCTAAACCTTGAATGTAGTGCACATTATACACGTCCAGAACCAGAATCACAGATGGCGACCCTGGGGCCTGTTGTTAGGGAGCATGAATCTACCGTAAGGCGCCGTGTGGAGGCTCCGCGATAAAGTGGCGTTCGTTGTATGCAGTATTATCTCCATACCGATTCGTTTTCCTCTGACCGGGCCTGTAAATCTCAAATTGTGAGCATCCCATTCAGTGACTATACTTTTTTGCTGTGTGCGTGACCCTGTTCAATATTGCTGCAGATTTTTCCGATCGTTAGAAATGCTGTATCGTGTGTCCTCCTGCACAGAGCTCCGGCTTCAGCCAGCTGCCTGGACGTCTGCCCCGTTCTCCCCTTTCATGCTGTTCTCGTGTTCGCAGGAAACTCCGCCACCACTTTGGGTAAGAGCACAGCCTCGCACGGCCCAACCACGAGTACCAGGCTGCAAGGGCCGAATTGCTTCATCGCTTCCGGCCACAGAGGCCAGTGTGCTCTGACACTGTGAGTCTCTTAACCCTTCACCCTTCACCCTTCTCCTTACCTGCTGCCCCCTCCATGACAGACTGAGACGATTTCTGTCTGGCCGAACTAACGGCTAGATAGCCAATATGGGCCGCGTTACTGGCTGTTCGGGAGCACTCGAGGGAACGTGAAACGCAAGGGCGCCGTGTTTAGTGAAGTTCAAGAGCTTGGAGCAGCTGGAAGGCTAGTTTTAGCTGCGAGAGTGCGCAGGTGGATTAGGAAGGCACCGCTGCTTGGCTGCTCATCACCCCTCCGCATCCAGGACAGTAAAGTCTAGAAAACAAATGTCTGCTTTCAAAACCTGAGGTTTGCAGTGATTGTATCCACGGCTCGTGGAACGGCGCCTGCTTAACGAATGCTCCTTACATAATTACCAGATGCATTACATTGATTGTAAACAATAAATGACTAGTTTTAGCTGACTGAAGCGCTACTTTCTAAGGATTTGTGAGCGTAAATGTATGACGAAAGCATTGCTTACTGTCAACACAACCAAATTCTGCCCTGTCCATGTTTCTTGTTTTACTGTTTGTTGAATGCAGATAAACGTGTAGGGCGTCTTGATCTGTGGTTCCTCCGAGTAGTATTTTATGGCACAAACTGCGAGGGGCTAGAATAGACATTTTTAACTACTTTCGAGAGGACACCCAACTTCAAAAGTGAAGAACGGGCAAGACCCAAAGGTTGTGTCCACTTGCAGTTCGACTAAAATACTCTATTCTATTCACCACTTGCTTCTTTGTTGCTGTGTAAATAAAACAGTTAGCCACATCTGTCTGTCCTGCTGGGATTTAAAGCTGTGGCCTACACACAAATACCTGCAGCCATTTTGAACCAGCAGAGTTTACTTACCCACTGAACCAGAGGAGAGACCAAACCAGCATTGCTGATATTCCGCACAGCTGCCTCAATGTCCAGGTCCAATGACATTCCTGTCCTTAAACATTTTGTGGTTTTCTCTGTCGCGATTCAAACTGCCTGCGGCATTGATGGGTGTCTCATGCGTGGATCATTTTGGCACTAGCTACGCGGGTGCCCCCAGCTTCTGGGCCGAAGACTCACCCTCGCAGGCACGGCCCCCGTCGCAGCTCCCACTGGCCTCCGCTGACGTCGAGGGTTCCCCCGGAGTCAGCCACTCACAGCGCGGCTCCCGGGGCAGATCCTGATGACGCGGCGAGGCTCCAACCAACGGCGGCGCAGCTCACGGGGACAGGCCCACTGCAGCGGCCAATCAGAGCGCGCCTCTGCCGACGAGCCTCCGAAAAGCCACCAATGCGGTCGCAGCCCCTTCGTGCCTCGGCCAAGGTGCCGAGCAGCTGCCGGTTGACGGGATACCACAATTTGTGAGGACACGGGGGGAGGGGGGCGGGCGGGAGAGGACGAGGGGGGCGGGAAAGGACACGGACCTCGGGAGGGAGGCGGGAAACGTGGGGACGGCGGGAGGAGGGACACAAGGCAGGACAGCAGCAAGCACGGCCCGGCCGGACACAAGGCAGGACAGCAGCAAGCACGGCCCGGCCGGAGGAGACTCGGGGGCGTTCCCGGCGTCGCGTGACGTCGGCAAAAGCCAAAGAATCTCGGGAACGCCCCCGTGTCTGGTCCGGCCATGACGGACGCCTCTCTGTTCCAATGGCTAGGCTCCATTTATGGGGCGTGTTCCAGAGTGCTTACTGTACTCAATAGATTTCTCTGGAGGAGGAGCCTAACGGCTCCGTCCCCCAGCGAAACCTAAAAAACCACCCCAGGCAGCAATTTATATGCCGGACAGTGACTATATATATGTACATTAATCGATTTATATGCATTGTACTGAACATACCTCTTGAGTTGGGTTGAGACCCTATTGATAGGTACACCCTGTCATTGAGACATTAATCAGGAATTATGTCTTTAATCAAATATGAGGATGTAGACATCAGGTTCATGCTTCGTAGGAAACATCTTTCTCCTGAATTACAACTGCTCAAATATAGAGATATTAGGTTTGTACCTTGTATAGATGTATTTAGTGAGCTATACAAGTAGGGAAGAAATGTCATTAAGGGACCAATGTTTATTTTGATATTCTGTGTTTTTTTAATATTGGTGCAAGTAGAATGTAATTTTGAACAATACGGTTATGTAGAAATGTTTACTAATTTTAATTAAACCATGTTTTCCAGATAAAATTTGTGGCTCCTGAGGAAGGCGTTTCTAATAACGCCGAAACGCGCGTCAAACAATATTGATTGCCACTCTGTCATTCTGAACAATATTGATTGCCACCCTGTTATTTTAGACATATATTCTTTCATGTATTGTATGGAAATTGTATAACTGTTTGATTTTTAATTGTTATGTTAATGACTGTTTTTAATATGAATCCTTGTGTATTTATTAAAAGAAATACCGTTTTTAATTAATTTGTTTTGTGGTCCCTAATGTACTTTCTTCCTATCTATTGTGTTACCATTATGCTATGATTTTTTCACTGTATATTTCCCTGTACTAAAATCCATTATTCTGAACAGGGGGTCCTTGTTATTTACACTGTAGGGCTCTCAGTATAGCCTGAGGAACCCTACAGAATCTGTACGATCTATTATTCAACGTGAAACCGAAAAGGTATCGGCTATCAGGATGAATAGGGATCGAAAAGAAGGCGTTCTTCAAGTCTATAACAGAGAACGTTGTTGCAGTTGGTGAAACCAAAGTAAGGAGTGTCGTAATATCGGAAACCACAGGGTATTGGGGTATCACTATCTTATTGACCTCCCTCAAATCGATAAATCCTAGTGTCAGTGTCTTTCTTCAAAATCGGTAGGATAGGACTGTTGCACACATTATATGGGACTTCTTCAACCACCCCAACTTTAATCAGATCCTGAACTATCTGTATGAGTGCCTCCTCCCTCTCCTGTGATATCCGATACTGAGGCAGGCGTGGCAGCACAGCTCCCTCCTTTACACTGATGTGCACCAGAGGGATAATCATCTGTCCCACGTCGGTATCGGACGTGGCCCACAAAGAGTCAGGCAAAGAGGCCAGTGCAGCCTCTATGGATATCATATACACCCTCTCCATTGATGGATAATTGTCGTTTAGAATAACACGTACTCCCTCAGGGGAGCACCGTATCATGGTCCGAAAATATTTGAGCATATCCAGGCCGACGATATTATCAGGAGTGTTTGGGGAAAGCAGGAATGGGCATGGTGCTGCAAAGTGATCTACATAGAGTGCAAGAGGTTGCGTCAGTGGGCTAACAGAAGGCGTTCCATCAAACCCTATTGACGTAATCGTTGAGCCAGACAGGGGTGCCCTCGGAACCAATTTTTTGGACAAAGCGCTACGAGTAGCTCCTGTGTCAACCAGGAACCTATCAGTAGAGCCCAAAACATGTGCTGTAACATAAGGACCCCTCTGATCTACTGCCACTTCAACTGGTTCCTTACCCCCATCCTACGCAATCCTATTCATACTGTGAATCGTGCTGCTCGGGAGGTGCATACTCAGACATTTGATACTGATTCCGTTGATCGAAAACATTGGACCCATCTCGGGGTCGCACATTAGAATCAAATTTAGCTCGGTCATTCGTGTTGTTTCTAGGGCCTGAAAAGTTTCCTCTACCCCTCATAGACCCTTGCCCACGCTCCTGTCGCTGAGCACGCAACAACGGGCACTCATTCGCCCAATGGCCCCTCTGCCTACAATACGTACATTGATCCCGGGCCAAATCAGTACAACCCAAAGGAGAGTTAGCAAAATTCCTGCCGCCTCGATCATTACCTCTGCGAGGCGGTCCATATACTTGCGCTAACATAACCTTTGTTTTCAGATCTTTAGATTTCTTTTCCTCACTACCGTTTGCTTCTAATTCCTGACGCTTGTAATACTGAGCCATCGTCAGGAGGGATGCTGATGTCGAAGTTGTCCAAGAACTTTCACTCGCTTTTAATCGAGCTGCTATACTTAGCAATAAATTTGAAACATATTTATCAACAAAAAGGTGTCTTTTTAGGAGGGATAAGCGTTTTCAGTTTAGCTACAATAGCAGCGGGAAGATCTAAAATGGCCTGGGGCGGTTTCTGTGCTGGTCTCCTCTCCCTATCCTCATCCTCAAGATCTGCCCATCGAGCTTTAAATGCCTGAAGGTCATCAACCTTCCGTATTAACTTCCACATATCTGGGGGTAATATAAGCCCAAAGAATAAATCAATATCAGACAGAGTCATAGTGCAGGAATTCAAAGCCCCCTCAACTTCTTCGTAAAAGGCTGCGGGATTCTTTCGAGGATCAGGTAATGCTGCCTTTAATGCCATAACAGCGGCCCTATTCCAAGGAGGATAAACCCAGTTATAGATAAAATACCCTTGAGCATCAGGAGACCCTTTATCCGAACTAGTACCCGCTCCTTTAGGAGGAACATACAAAGGCCCCGCCTCCCGCATTGGTTTAGCATGCACTGTATCGATCTTATCTGAATAAAAGATGGATGACTGCTTCCCGCCGCCACTCGGATTCGTTTGTTCCTCATCAGCTTTCCGTTTCCGTGCTTCATCCCGTAGCTGAAACATTTCATCCCGTAACGCAAATAGCCGTCGGATTGCATCGGGTACCTGAGGGGAGAGAAAAAGACCTTTACGCAAATCCTTTGCATCAGCTATCACATCCGCTTGCTCTAGAACATCGGAATATTTCCGAAAGGCTGACACTATTTCATTAGAAAGATAATCAGTAAAGTATAATTTCTCCCTATCTTCCCATGACTCTAGCTCTGTCAACAAATCAGCGAGAGTAATAGAATCCTTATTAACCCGATGAGCAATCTTACGAAGCTCGGTCATACGGTCGGTCGATAACATAGACCGCGTATCCACCTTCTGTCCGGGTGGTCTAGAATCCTGATCTCCTCCTCTCGGGGCAGACGGACCAACGTACAGGGGCGGTGAACGATCTAGCAACGAAAAATCATCATCCGATTTATTAAGGACATGATAAAGAGGCTGTCGAACATGGTACTGGCCAGATATTTGCAACCAACGTTCTTTCTCCTGTCTCTCTTCTAATTCTTTTGCTTTGCGTTTTTTCACTTCATGCGCTTTCTCACGCTCACTCTTTCGTTGCTCTTTCTCAATCAGTGCTTGCTCACACTTCTCACCCTCTCACACCTCTTTCACCCACATTCGTATACACTCAAACATATCTTGCCTCACTCGCTGCTTACACATACACTGCTCCACATACTCAATTTTCCTCAAATCAAACTATCCATACATAGGCCATCGTAACTCAGGATCTTTCTTGGTGTATTTCCGCCACAACGTGCTGTACATTATGGGGGAAAGACCAAACTTCACGTACATATCCCTATTCGGCGTCCCCTCTGGGGGAGCCGGCTGTGATTCTTCAAGTACCAACCGGTCATTTCCAAAACAGCAGCACCACTTACGAAGTGCGCTAAAAACAGGCATGTCTAAAAAATAATGCAAAATATGCAATATTATACTAAAATGGCACTTAAAACGTGCCGCTCAAATTCACAGGTCAGGAGAAATATCCCCACATTGCCTGCCTATATGGGTTGCAACTCTTATATGCTACTATAGACTCGATAATGTGACTAGTCACTAACAAACAATCAATCAAAGGAGTCGGGGCAAGCGTATAAAACTGCCTTGTCAAACAAGACTATCAAAAGCTTGGAGCAAGCATCGTACAACGATTCTTACCAATCAAGAGCGTCCAGATTCCAACTGCCAAGTTCCAAATTCGCCCAAACGGCCACTACACGGCAAACCGACAGAAAAGGTCTCAGTCGATGACAGGCGCCACCCAGATGGTCAGATTGGAAGGGAAGGAAGAATACCTCGGGATGCCAGGACTAAAAGGCGCCGCTGGCAGTGATCACGTCCCCGGCAAGGTTCCAATCCTTTGTCACGACCAGTCCTTCGAGCATCCGAGTCACCGATGAGCCCCACGTGACGGGCGCCAATTGATGAGTACAGGCCTCAGCAAGGCCTGCGAGTGCGAAAGGGGTTCGCTCTTCTGTACACAAAGTCGTCAGACTATACAAGAAATTGGCACGGAAACTGGAAATACAAAAGCATAGTTTAATAAACCTTTAAAGGTTGTACTACAGCCCACACAACACTCTAAAGTATTGTACAAGGTAGCACAAAGAACCCGGACACGCGGTCCCCTTTTATACACAAAGAAGGGGCTCATAAGTGGGTGGTTACAACAGAAGAGCATGATTTACTTCCATATATGGTATTTCTTAAACATGATCGATACATGGGCGGAGTTAACGGTTCATGGGACCCCTCGAATGCACATTCCAATCCTCTCTAAACAAGAACAGATGTTACACATACTGGGCATGCTCTAAACAGGCTGGAACTATTTATAGCCTGTTGCCGGGCAAACTTCAGAGGTGACAGTCAGCGAGGTAGGACTTGCCTCGTGGCGAGCACATGGCGGAGTGTAGCTTTTAAGATGGACGCCAGAAAACAAGATGGAGTCTGGCCGTACTTTAAAGTATGAGCGGGAAAACTACTCTGAAGACACAATATCATGTCTTCAGCGAATGCTTAACATTATCGCTGTTTTATTTACAACAAGTCTTAAGGGCCAATATTAGCACAATTGACCAGGTCTTTCAATTTGTTCTTAAATACTGGCAGACAATCATTCTCTGCAAAGGTAGCATGTATGCTGCCTTTGTTGACCTCAAATCCACCTTTGACCTGGTCTCACAGAATAAATTGTGGGAGGTCCTGAAAGAGATGGCGATGCCACTCAACTTAATTTCCCTGATCGCCCACCTTCAGGAGCATAATTATGCACAAATATGCTGGGGGGCGGCAGGAATTAAGACAGAACCCTTCCCTCTACAAAAGGGCATTCGCCAAGGATGTGTGTTGGCTCTCACATTGTTTTCTCTTTTCATAAATGGAGTTGTAAACATCCTTGACGTCACCCCCACTGATGCTCCTGTCGTAGCTGGAAGAAAAATCCCCATTTTGATATTTGAGGATGACACGCTGATAATCTCCAAAACACCGAGTGGATTGCAGCGTGCCCTTCATCGCTATGTAGAGTTTTGTCTCCTGAGGGGTCTCAAAATCAATGCCCCTAAGACAAAGTTTATGGCATTCAATCAGCGTAGATCATTCGGAAGAAAATGATGATGGATGGGCTTCCCCTGGAGCAGGTTGATGCTTTTGTCAATCTGGGCATCAAACTGCAGAAAGACATGAGGGGGAAGCCACACATCGAAGTTATGGCACTAAAGCATTGACAGCTAGCTGGTACCCTGAAAAAGGAATTTAAAACCTCTCTGACAAAGGCACTTAGCCCGGTACTTCAAATTTACAGCTGTTAAGCGGTGAGCTCAGTCCTTTATGGGGCTGAGCTGTGGGGTTTAGAAAACCTGACTCAGCTAACAACAGCGGAGAATGCATTTGTGTGCGCAATCACACCCACCCTCCCCCTAAGGAATGACCTAGGCAGGAAAGTTCTGAAGGATTTAGCTAGACTGCAGCCAATTCTGTTCTGGTATAGAATATGGTGTACACAGGAACTGGCAGTATACACAGAGGGCCTAAGGAATATCATTAATTTGGATCGCATTCACAAAATTAGTTGGCTGCGAGATAGGAGTAGTCTGATTAATAAAATGGGTGCATTGCACCTGTGGGATTCCCGTTCTACCTCAATGTTCCCATCAAAAAATAGCCTCAAAGAAATTTACTGGGAATTGCTTGCACATGAAGAGTTCAGGCGCTATGACCCCACTTCACTCTCGGGGCTCTTTCTTCAGATAGAACCATGCCCAAACCTCGAGCCTTATTGGGACATTATTAAAAAGCCTTTAAACCGGAAACTCTATTTTCAATTCAGATCAGGATCTCTGCCCCTGAAGTGTTTTTCATCCAAATGGTCTCCCACCCGGGACAACAAATGTCATGCATGTGCCAGTTCTATAGAATCATATTCACATGTGCTTTTTGTTTGCCTTGCATATGCTGGCTAGCTGAAAGCCTGGCTGGATCAGCTCTGTAAGAACCTGGGCACAAGATCACACAGCACAGCCCTGCAAATCATTTTGCTCCGATCCATCATCTAGGTACGTAATCCAGGTGGCAAAATTCTTGAGGTGGATGTGGCACATAAGCTCCAAACAAATCAGGGCTGGCAAATGGCTATGATGAAATTTTTCAATACTGTGTTGGCACATGTGGGCCTACCAGGCAATGCGGGCCCATTACGTTTGTCAAGGTGCTTGAGACTCTTTGCACTAAATGTTATCTTTGTTTTGTCATGCTATGTCTGATATAATGACAGCCCGACTACTTTTTTGCACAAACGTATACTAATGACATAATGATAGCTCTGATTGCTTCTTTGCACAATGTTTTAACACAGATTTTAGCTTTTGTATTCTTGATTTTTAACGTTTTTATCTGTAACGCTTTTATGACTTGCACAGTCGAATATCACTTCTTTGACTTAACTTGAATTCATAGATTTAGTGGGGCATAGAAAACAAAGCTTTAGAGAGAAAGCAGCTAACCAAAAGTCTCATATACCTCCATGGGCTTTTAGGGAAGGAAATTATAAGAAGGGCAAGACATATGCTGAAATGATGCTGGATTGGAATCACAAGGGAAAGCTTTGTTTACTTAGACAGAAAACAGAATTTAATACTTATTTCTTTGGTTCTAGTGAATGTTATCATGCTTTCCTAATAATTGGTGAATGGGGATTAAAGGGTGGTACTGACTCAGTTTTTCCGGGAATATTTTATGTGTGTGGTAAAAATGTCTATTAGAGATTGCCTACCTTCTGGGTTTCCCTTGTTTTGTATAATAATATTAGAGATTGCCTGCACATTGGTATGGGTATTGTTACATGGGGATTGTCTTTCCAAAAGCATACCACACAGATAAAACTCATGGAACAAATGGGAAAATGGCTAGATTAACACGAAACAAAAGAGGAGCTAGTTTTACTAAAATAGTAGGTGATGTAATCGGAGCATTGATACCTTCAGTGGGTGTTATCCTTAACATCACAATATCGGCATGATTCATTTATAATCCCCATTGCTTTATTTCTATCAGATTTAGTTCTTGTATTAACACCACTGGAGTTACATCACACTGGTTTACAGGGTTGGCACATGTGTGACATTACAAAGTGGTATAGCACATAGAGGTTTTAATCCTCATTTGTTTACCCACATTCGGTTACTAAGACCACTGTGACTTCCACACTTTTGTTTTTCTCTCTTGTCATCCTGTTCTTCCTTTAGTTTCTTCTTCTTTTTTGTGCTGGACATGGGACTCTCCTTATACATCAACCGTTTGTGATACATTGCATTATATGTAATTTACACATTGAAAACTCCTTTGTTCACAGAATACTTCCCCTGAGGAAGGGACTAGTATGTCCCGAAATGCATTGGGCTTCGTGACAGCTATGCACCGATTAACACGAGAACTGTAAAGCAAGGAAAAACTGAATTGAAGAACTTGTATTGTACAGAATGATTTACTGTTTAATAACATTTTCTTGGAAAAAGATAACGTGGATTCAGTATGTTTTTGCATTGAATGTAAAAAGTTAGTTTATTTATCATAGAACATTTTGTTCAGCAGGAACAGTGCACATCTCAATCAGGGTTGTATCCTGTAGGTCCTTTAGTTTTATCAATGTGTGAAGTCAACACACGATGGTAGTGTAGCACCCTTGGTTTAGAATCATTAATCTAGATTAACATTGAATCTTTGAGTGTGCCTCTGTCTCCTTAGATATGTTAGCCTTAATTCACACAAAATTAGAAAATTGTCCTCAGCGGTTGATCGTTTATCAATGGATACTGCTGGAGGATTCTTAATGATTGAAACTGAAATGGTTTCCATAAGGTCTATGGTTTTACAAAATAGACTTGCCCTTGATGTAATATTGGCGAAAGAGGGGAGAGTCTGGACTATGCTGAAAATTCAACAGACTTGTACCTATATCCCAGACTAAGGAAAGAATCTAGAGGTATATATTAAGAATATTACTGATTTACATAAGGATCTGTCTAAACTGAAAGTTGTCGGTGCTTGGGAGAAACTTGGTAAGGGTTTCTCTCCAGTTGGTAGTCTGGTTTCTAACTTCAGTAACAGTTAGTTGGGAAAAATACTAACACCAATAATTGCAGTGGCTACAGGAATGCTAATATTGAAAATGATATATAAATGTTGTAGATGCAAGAAAGGAATATTAGATATTAGACTTAAGAGCTAAGAAAAGAAAAAGAGAAGATATTGAACTTGAAAGAGAACTTGAAAGAGAAATTACTATGAAATAGTAAATGATATAGATGAAATAAGAATGAAACAAAAGAAAACAACAGCTTTGTAAATAAAATACGATGACAATCAGATTTTTGGGTTCGTTTTTTTTATGGTTGCAATCGCCATCAAAGGGGGGATTGATGGAGCACGTTTTTCACTAAACAAAACCTACTCAGATTGAACCTCTTATTGTGCAAAATAATCATTAGAAAGCTAACTGTGTGTTACTAATTGAGTTTGATTTAAACTGCGCATGCGTAAATGTGAACGCGTTTAAAGAAAACCTGGGGTAGTCCGCAAACCTGTACATGATTAATGCAGAAACTAAGGACTAAAGGGCTGCAAGTTTAATAATCACAATAATGCTATTGAATTTTGTGCAAACCATTAGTATTGATAAGCTAAACACTTTAGAAATAGACTCGTGACATAATGGATTTCACGTTGTTTGTCTTAACTAGAAAATGGCTTTTTCTGTGCTGGAGAGAAAGGCTTCAGAAAAATCTAGTTTGCAGTATTAACCACAGTGTGAGGAAGTGAGAGTGCTTCCTCTGGAAGTGGACATGCGGACAGAAAAAGTTACAGTAAAGTGAACGAAATGTGAACATGCTGCGGAAGAGAAAGATACCAAGGCCTGTGAATGACGTATTGAGTTTGGACAAGAGTGTGTTTGAAAAACTGAATTTGCTTGTAGTGGTGTGACCAAGACACCCCTTGTATTAGCTAAATAGAATCCTTAGTTAGTTGGGTTGGATAGAGTAGGGGCTGGATTAGTGTGAATTTGGGGTATAATTATATCTAGTAAGTAGGTGGGGTTAGACGGCGTATTCCTAACTTTGCGACAGGAGAGAGCTGTATCGCTATTTCCTATTCTTATGGGCTGGCTGATGATCTGCTGTTCCTGACTGTTAAACTTTGCATTTTTAAAACTTCTTTGAAGTGCCCTGCTACTCTCATGGCCAGAGGGTGGCATTTCTAATCTTAAAACTTGAATGATCGGTAAATCTACTCAATCTCTGATTTGCATAGTAATTTGCATATGTTTACTTTCTTTTTGTCTCTCTACCTATCCACTCTCTTATTATGCTTTTCATGAGATGTATACAGTTATTGATTGAAATGTAATGTACTTTTGGATGATTTACCCTGACTTGTGCTGTGTTGCGCTTAATGAGCATCGTATTATTTAGATAAAATTATTGTTATTAACGGAAAAAATGTCTGTTATTATGGTATGAATATAATCAAGGTATAGATACAAATTATTAATAACCAAATCCCTACCTTATTAAAAAGATCCATAATTTTGGCATAATACATAACTAGATAAGTTTTGAACTAAACTCATACAGTGTGGAGAGAGCTAGAAATTTGGGCTCAGTCTATGAATGATTTATCTAAGTTCCTGAAACGTTGGATCACTACCTGCTTGCCTACAAAGATTGAGCATCTGACCTATCATACTCATAAGCAGATAACGACCCACACACCAAGACTGAAACACAAGACTCACCCAATGTAGTCACACAGTTGTTATAGCAAGACCAGACCTACCCTACATATCATCAGAGAAAGGAAAATAAGTAACCACAGTCAGCCAACAAGAGTCTGTGAATCAAGTGACCAACATCGCCCTGAATGACGACTGTTGCTCTGCGGAAAAAATGTGTATCACAAATAGCATGGGTGGCTGAGATGAGAATGTCGAGGAACACCATAGAAGTAAGAGTGGATAAGAGGGTGCGTTGGATATTTGGCCAGCATGTGTTTATTTACTTCTTTCTGCTTCTGCTGCAGATGAGGCGGACCGGCCTCCTCCAGTTTCTCCAAGCAGAGGCTCCCACTGGAGAAATTCAGTTGGGTTTTGGTAAGCCTCTTCATTTTCTCTTCAGATATGTAAAACAATGCTACCCCCACCTTGACACAAATATGCTTGCCACACTTTTATGTCCTTGTTGGCATACATGTTTACAGTTGATCAATTGCTAATATACCTATACCAAACCCTGTTAACGATATGCTTGTATAAGTACAGTGACTTACCGTCAGACAAACGCATTCCCACACAAATTAAGGCATACATAGATGGTGCGTACATGCTAACATCCCCAAATTTACTGATGCATGCTAACACTCATTTATGTTGTAACACAATTTCGAGCACTCAAATATGTATTGCAAAATATCTACAAGTGTTCAACTACACATCAAAATAAACTTGCGTTTACCCTCAAAGACGTACCCACGCATGAAACACTTATTGTACTTGTTAACCTGTGTGTACCTGTAAAGTGCCAAAGTGGTATTGCACTAATATACACCCACAAATATTAATACATGCCATAATGTATTCAGGACTCTGTATTGGCACACAGTTTTGTCTAGAAAATGAAAAAATAAAAACCCACCACTTGTTCACATGCATCAATCCTTTGCATGCCGAAGCTCGTGTGTATCTTTGTATATGGTTATGCACAGGAATGCATATTTGTTAATCACAATATACATAATTTCTTACATGTTACTGCCCATGCAGTTACGAAAGCACATTCGTTCATTTTTGCTAAAACACATAGATGTATCATGGATGAGAACATGCTTGTATGTACCTTATACATGCTAACACATACACACCTTAAGGAGATGTTGAATTTTATTACCCTGCACTCTCGTGGACAGTTGCACATGCACACATCCTCCCACTCAAGTAGCAAATGTGTCCTTAGATAGACTTTTATGTCCCTGCCTCAGTCTTTCTTTCCGCTCTAATTACCTCACCTTTCCTCTTGTCTACCTCAGCTTTGTTCTTGTTGTTCATTTGCTGGTAATGCTCTACATTCCTTCTCTCTGTACTTTTCCCCATCTACAGGCTTCTGGGTCTCTGTAATAATTTTGCATACGTGATCATGCTTAGCGCAGCTCATGACATCCTCCAAAAGCAGGAAACAAATGGAACCACCCTGGTGAGTATAACATTTTCTGGTGCAGACAGTAGCGGGTGGCAAGTACGGCGATTTGAGGGGCGGGCAAATGGGTGGGTGCTTAAAATAAATACATAACTGAAATAAAATTAATGCATGAATGAAATAAATAAAAAGTTACTTACCGTGCTTGCTGCAGACATGTCCTCCTCGCTTCTGTCCTCCTCTTCCCTTAACCAATCCTAGTGCTGCTCTTAGGCTGTTAACCAGCATGAGAGAAGCACCAGGATTGGAAGGAGCAGCCTCTCTCGGTGCTCCAGTGGACACTAGAGGCCTGTGCAGGCTCTCAACCCAGGTGGGTTGAGAGGTTTATTGTGTGTATCGGCTGGCCAAAGTGACATGCGCACTATAAACTAGTGCACGGGGAGCCCACCAATGCTGCCCCTCGGTTCAGGGCGGGGTTGACGAAAATAAAGAATGCTAATTGTTAGGCCTGGCACCATTGGTGTGGGTCTCCCTTCCATTTTTTTGCTGTTGCCTCCTATGTTTTTGCTGGTCTGGATGCTTTGTGCACTTTGCCACTGCTATTCAGTGCCAAAGCGCAAGTGCTCCCTATTGTAAATTGTTCTAACGGATTATTGACTCCATGATTGGCTATTTGATTTACTTGTCAGACCCTAGTACAGTGCACCATGTGTGCCCAGGGCCTGTAAATCAAATGCTGCTGGTGGGCTTGCAGCACTGATTGTGCCACTCACAGAAGCAGCTTGTAAAATGTGGCTCAGGGAAAGGTAGAAAAACGAGTTTAGTAGGCCTGAACTCAGAATGTTAAAATGCATCTTTTAGTGTGGGTAATTTTTACATTCTGTGTTTGAAAATACCACTTTTAGAAAGTAGGTATTTTCTTGCCTAACAATCCAGTATGCCTCTGCTAGGTTTGTGTATTCCATGCCTGGTTTGTGAGTGACAGGGGGCTGGAGAGGGCCTTGGCTCCAGCAGTCTGATGGGTCAGGGCTGGGCTGCATTGAATAGAGAGTAGGGGGAGAAGATTTCCTTTCTCTTGCCTGAGCCTTCATAGAATAGAGAGTAGGGGGGAGGAGGTTTCCTTTCAGCTACCTGGGCCAGGTCTGCTTTCAACAATGCTGTCTCCACCTCCTGCCAGGAAGCTGCACCAGGGAGTACAGAACTGTTTTTTGCTGGGAGCAGGCATCCTCTGCCTTCAGAGAACAAAGAATTTTGCAGTATAAATATTGGGGGGGGGGGGTGGGGGGGGGCTTGCTCGAGAT
Source organism: Lissotriton vulgaris (assembly GCF_964263255.1). NCBI lineage: Eukaryota > Metazoa > Chordata > Amphibia > Caudata > Salamandridae > Lissotriton > Lissotriton vulgaris. Next base: position 1,413,953,487 of record NC_141695.1, read on the forward strand.
CAAGATGGCTGTCTGAGTCTTGAGCTCCGCAATTCCGGGCATTTATCCTTTAATTATCAGGCAGCTTGCCGCTATTACATAACTACTTACCACAGGTTCGGACGTCGGAACACTGCCGCAGAGTTATGGACTGTTCCCGAACTTCCCCGCCCCAGTGCTCACCGTGATATGGCCGGGCTCCGATGAAGACCCTCCAGGCCACTGATCCCCGGGCTCCCTAGCAGTGCGTGCAGAGTGAAGTACATGTGCGAGCAGTGGCAGGCCAACAAGAAAGACTGGCACCAGGACCCCGAGCTCCGACACCTGCAGTGGCCTGAGCGGCTTTGCCGGGGCACCGGGAGTGCAGGAAAGAGCCTAAGGCTGAAGCAAGGATGAAAGCAAGCGGGTGGAGAACCTCCAGGCCGCTGATCCCTGGCCTCCCTTGTAGTGGGGGGCGAAGCAACGTCAGCGAGCGTGCAGCAGCAGAACAGTAAGACTGTCCGGAATCCTGGGCCCCGATTTCTGCCGCCCGCAGTGACGTAAATAACACTCCCGGGGCACCTACAGCACTGGAGAGGGCCCCGGGCTGAAGTGCGGAGTTGGGCTCAAACGGCCACGACCGGCGGTATATGACCGCGTTTTTAATGAGTACTAAGGAGTGACCTGAGCTTGGGTACAAGTAGGGTAGAGCAACTGTAGCACCCACCTGCCTTGCGCTGAGGATAGCGCGGTAGCCCGTGATACGAGACAGGGCACCGCTTAAGAAGACTGCTGCCGGGGATGCAAGTGGCAATATCTGGTGAAGTCATCCCCTGAGAGGCACTGACACTGAGGGGACTGGGACCAGAAGACACAAAGCATTGCGACCCTCCACGATGGCAGGGGACTGCCAATTAGTGCGTGGGCGACTATTCAGTGCTGGGAAGGAGACAGCAGGACGGGGTCTATAATAGCGGCCCCACATCGCCCGTCAAGGAGGAAAGTAAGTGGTGAGGTGCAGAGCAATAATCTCAGTTAGAAGGTGCGGCGGGCTTGGCCGGTCCCCAGTGGGTACACAACTGCACCACCGGCCTGGTTCTTTGGAGGACGGTACAAAAGGGGTTGGTGATGGACAGAGCATCTGAATCAATCAAACACTCACACCCAGTCAAAAGATCTGGGTTTAATCTATCACGGTTCTTTAGCCCACTCTGCCACCCCAGTTTAGACATGGCTATATGCAAATCAGTCTGACCCTGTGCCTCATGGGAACAGTCCAGCCCGAACTGCCAAGCCATGTCTTCCCTGGACCGGAAACAAGCTACAGAGGGCCGGTTTCTGGCATTCCAGCCGTCCTCAGTCCGGCTTGCTTGAATCCAGTGGCAAAGTGAGCAAGGGACTCACGTCTGAGCATACCCTGCCACACTTATGGTGGCCAAAAGCGGTACAAAAGGGGGTGGTGATGGACGGAGCATCTGAATCAATCAAACACTCACTCTCAGTCAAAAGATCTGGGTTTAATCCATCACCGTTCTTTAGCCCACTCTGCCACTCCAGTTCAGACATGGCTATATGCAAATCAGTCTGACCCTGTGCCTCATGGGAACAGTCCAGCCCGAACTGCCAAGCTTGGTCTTCCCTGGACCGGAAACAAGCTACCGAGGACCGGTTTCTGGCATTCCAGCCGTCTTCAGCCCGGCTTACTTGAATCCAGTGGCAAAGTGAGCAAGGGACTTACGTCTGAGCATACCCTGCCACACTTATGGCTGCCAAAAGCGGTACAAAAGGGGGTGGTGATGGACGGAGCATCTGAATCAATCAAACATTCACACCCAGTCAAAAGATCTGGGTTTAATCCATCACCGTTCTTTAGCCCACTCTGCCCCCCCAGTTCAGACATGGCTATATGCAAATCAGTCTGACCCTGTGCCTCATGGGAACAGTCCAGCCCGAACTGCCAAATCATGTCTTCCCTGGACCGGAAACAAGCTTCCGAGGACCGGTTTCTGGCATTCCAGCCGTGAGTTCCTTGCTCACTTTGCCACTGGATTCATCAAGCCAGGCTGAAGACGGCTGGAATGCCAGAAACCGGTCCTCGGAAGCTTGTTTCCGGTCCAGGGAAGACATGGCTTGGCAGTTCGGGCTGGACTGTTCCCATGAGGCACAGGGTCAGACGGATTTCCATATAGCCATGTCTGAACTGGGGTGGCAGAGTGGGCTAAAGAACGGTGATGGATTAAACCCAGATCTTTTGACTGGGCGTGAGTGTATGATTGATTCAGATGCTCCGTCCATCACCACCCCCTTTTGTACCGCTTTTGGCCACCTTAAGTGTGGCAGGGTATGCTCAGACTTGAGTCCCTTGCTCACTTTGCCACTGGATTCAAGCAAGCCGGGCTGAAGACGGCTGGAATGCCAGAAACCGGTCCTCGGAAGCTTGTTTTCGGTCCAGGGTAGACATGGCTTGGCAGTTCGGGCTGGACTGTTCCCATGAGGCACAGGGTCAGACTGATTTGCATATAGCCATGTCTGAACTGGGGTGGCAGAGTGGGCTAAAGAACGGTGATGGATTAAACCCAGATCTTTTGACTGGGTGTGAGTGTTTGATTGATTCAGATGCTCCGTCCATCACCACCCCCTTTTGTACCGCTTTTGGCCACCATAATTGTGGCAGGGTATGCTCAGACGTGAGTCCCTTGCTCACTTTGCCACTGGATTCAAGCAAGCCGGGCTGACGACGACTGGAATGCCAGAAACCGGTCCTCGGAAGCTTGTTTCCGGTCCAGGGAAGACATGGCTTGGCAGTTCAGGCTGGACTGTTCCTCACTGGGCACCAAAATTGACGCCCTCTCATATCGGAAGGACAGAATGGGAGAAAGTCTGGAAAAGCACGCAGAGAGGTTGGACATGTCTAAACGGAGGCTCACAGAAGTCGAGGAGGTACAAACCACATTAGACCCTGACCATAAACAGCTTGGGAGGGTCATACGAGTATTACAAGATAAAGCAGAGGATTTGGAGGCCCGCTCGAGACGCTGCAACCTACGGATTACGGGGCTCCCGGAGACGACGCAAACCGGAAACATGGATCAATTTGTGGAGAAGCTGTTGACGAGCCTTTTGGGGGCAGAGGTCTTTTCCAACATGTTTGTAGTGGAGAGAGCGCACCGCTCCTTAGGACCCCGACCGGTGCCAGGAACCCCGCCACGCCCGATAATAGCAAAACTGTTAAACTACCGAGACAAAGATGCTGCTTTGCGGATGGCAAGGGACAAGCAAGAGCTGACATATGAGGGATCGTCTATATCACATTTCCCGGATTTCACCGCACGAGTGCAGGAGGCACGGAGACATTTGCACCCATGAAAAAACAGCTGCGGGACCTGGGCCTGGACTACGCCATGCTGTACCCGGCCAAACTTTGGGTAAACAAACAGGGGCGCTCCCACATTTTTACTGATCCGAAGGCGCTCCAGAAGGCCATGAAAGACTAGACCAAAGAAGATAGACGGAGCCCGGAACGACAACTTCTGGACGAGGCGGCTGGTGGGTCGTTGGAAGAGGAAAACTGAGACTCATTGCTTCGCACGGTGCTGATAAGTATCGCAGGGACCGGGGGAGAGGGGAACACAGGGAAATGTGTCATTATTGAAAATGTTGGTGAAGGTAGACCATCTTCAGTGGCCTTTCTTATCTATGTAATTGCACCGTTAGGGCCCGCTGAGGTTTAGAGGGCTGCTTTAGATATTAACTCAGGGATGTTATCTTAGCTGCAGCGCAAATCTCAGGGGTAGCAATTTTGAATGTAAGCCGCGGGAGAGGAACAAAGGTCTGACAGCGACATGCCACATATAGCGTTGGGGAGCCTATGTTGCGAGCTGCAGGCACTATAAGGCGGAATGTGGAGGTTGGGCCGAGAAAATACCTGTGTTTGGCAGCTAGAAGTAAATAGAGCAACCTCTACCTGCGAGTGTAAACACCTCCACAGTTAAATAAGTTGGGGGGGGGGGGGTTGCAAGGGATGTCTCGCGACCAAGTTGAGGGTGGTCTCCTGTGGGAGGGGGGAGGGTTGGGATGGGTAGGGGTAAAGTTGTTTTTGATGTTTGAGATGTCAATCGAGCTGATGTATGACGCACTCAACACTGGTACACCATATACGATAGGAAAACCAGTGACAAATGACAGACAGGATGGCCACAACTAGTAGAACTATTCCCCCAAGATCGACTGATTCCCTTAGAGCACTTTCATGGAACGTCAGGGGCCTCAATGACCACCTTAAGCTTCCTAGGGTGCTGAGCTGGCAAAACAGGCATGATATTGATGTTGCTTTACTCCAAGAGACGCACCTCCCGCTACACAGCCCAATGGTGCACCACAGGGGAATCTTGGGTAACAATAATGCCTCAGGCTTCTCAACCCATGCTAGAGGGGTTATGACATGGGTCAATCCCAGATCTGACTACACGATGCAACAGGTGACCGCGGATATGGGGGGTCGATTTGTGATCTCCAAATTACAGGGCAAGGGATTGGGATTGGTTATAGTGAATATCTATGGTGCAAACTTTGACTTCCTGGAGTTCTTTACAACTATGGCTAACACAATGGGGAGAGATGGGAGGATACCAATTCTTTGGGGTGGCGACTTCAACCTAGTTAGGAACCCTGAGTTAGACAGATCGGGGGCCCGGTGACAAGGCCTGCAGCGGCTGCCAAATCTATTGACAGCGTCATGATCAGTAAGGATCTCAAGGATGTGTGGAGGGAGATGCACCCACATGACAGTGGTTACACACATTACTCTGCATATCATAACCTACACACTGTATAGATTATTGGCTGGCGTCGTGTCTCATGTCTGGGATTTGCGCTGGTCAGGTCTTGCCTCGCACACTTTGTCCGACCACTCTCCGCTTTTACTGGTTTTGCAACACCCAAGAAAGTAATACCACCATTCATGTGGCGATTTCCACCCTATTCACTTCTAGATCCGGTCTTCAAAGAAGAGATGGCAGAAGCTATTGATGCATACTTTGCCACTAATATTGGCACTGTGGATAGTTTTCAGACGGTGTGGGAAGCTTTCAAGGTGTATATTAGGGGGGTGGCCATGACTAAACACTCGGGGTGCTTCACTCCATACGACAGAGGTTGACGACCTTGGAACGGGAAATAGGGGATCTGGAGGCACGACCGTTGGCAGGGAACGACGAGGAGGTTGCAGACGCTATGAAGGGTTTGCTGAAGAAGTATCAGGAAGCGGTGGATAGCGAAGTGAAGCATATGGGGAAATATACCACGGCTCGCACATATGGGGAGGGTGACAGGCCGGGATCGGTACTAGCCAAGATGTTAAAAGCCAGACGCAGTAAAACTTAGATAACGGCAATCCGCTCGGAAGGGGGCTAACTTCTTACGGAAGAAGGGGACATTGCACAAAGGTTCAAACAATACTATTCGGAGCTATACGCATCCCGCTTGTTGAACATGGATGACAACATTTTAGATTATCTGGAGCATATTAAGTTGCCCTTCCTCTCCCGATTCACATACACAGTTCTTCATGCACCTCAGAGGAAGAGATGCGATCACAGAAGCACTAGAAGGGATGCGGTCGGCCAGCACCCCTGGGACAGATGGTCTTACGGTCTGCTTTTACAAGGCCTTTATTAAATTACTGCTCGCCCATATATCAACGTTATTAGACGACCTATGCGTGACAGGTGAGATGCCACAAACCATGGCAGAAGCTATACTAGTGGCTATCCCAAAGCCGGGTAAGCCCCTGGAGGAATGCGGCTCTTATCGGCCGTTGTCTCTGCTAAATGTAGACACCAAGTTGTTCGCCAAAGTACTAGCCAACAGCCTGGACCTGCTAGCCCCGTAGCTGGCTGCACCGGAACAGGCAGGGTTTATCCCGGACAGGAACCTTACCTACAACTTGCAGACGGTATTTGGCACTATGCCGCATGTCCGACGGGACACGAAGGCTATTGCGATATTCCTGGATATGGAGAAGGCTTTCGACTCTGTGGAGTGGCCTTTTATGTGGCACGTGCTGACAAGGATGGGATTAGGTCCCGTTTTTTTGCAACTTATAGGAGCGTTGTACTATGCACCATCTGCCCGCATACGGCTGGGGAATATGGTTACAGGAACCATCCCTATCTCTAGAGGGACCCGGCAGGAATGCCCCTTGTCGCAGATGCTGTGCGCCTTGGTCGCTGAACCTCTGGCATGTGCGTTTCCGGAATATCCTGGTCACAGAGGTGTCCAATTCCCGACCTATAGTATAGTAGTCTCTACGCATGCGGACAACACATTGTTATATGTGAGGGACCAAGAAAGCAATCTGTCCCCGGTCCTCAGAGAGGTGGTACACTTCGGAGCATTATCGGGGTCAACGGTTAATTGGTCTAAATCCATAGCCTTCCCGCTCACCACAGCCACTACGCAATTCGAGATGGAATATCCTCTACAATGGACAGATGACTCGGTAAGTTACCTGGTCATCGGCATCGGGTTGCACATGGATTTGGAAATTGTGTTCCGCAAGAATTACGGTATGGGGGTAGCCAAAATAGAGGACGACGTCGAAACCTGGATTGGTCTGCCGCTGTCTCTCATCGGTCGGGTCTCGATCATGAAGATGGTGGTGTTACCCAGGTTCCTATTTCTGTTTGTAAATATCCTGATGGTGTTACCGCGCTGCTTTTTCGTCAGACTTAATAAAACATTAATATGACTGGCCTGGGCAGGCAGGCAGGCGCGGGTGCAATGGCGAGTGCTTACCCTTCCATACCATGTGGGAGGGCTTGGAGCGCCTGACTTGGAGTTATACTACAGAGCCGCACAGGGGGCGCTGGCACACAGCTGGATACATGGAGCGGAAGACGTTCCATACCTCCGGCTCGAGAGGTTATTCGCAGACCCTCTCCCACTACCAGCTGTTATCTTGGAACTGGTAGATCGTAGGACGGGGATACTGGATTCCCTCAATGCAACAAGGCACGCATGGCATTGGTTATTACAGCAGCAACCGAGGGCATTATTATACCCCTCGGAAATGCCAACAAATTGGATGGCCTGGCTTGCCCCTCTGTAGAGACGGAGGAGTCGTGCAAGCATTACATGCGTTAGCTACACATAAAGCAGGTGACTTGTTCCTGGGTGGTATCGCAAAGACGTGGGACGAGGCCACGGCTACAGTGGAAGCCCCTACAATGTTACAACATTTCCAGTTTCACAGAGTGCGCAAGGCGCTGCATCACCAACTAGGGGATGACATGGACGAACGCCCGGAGATGCGGGAACTGACGTAACTCATTAAAACTGAGTCCCCTCGGAAACTTGTCTCCAATATTTATAAGTTGGCAATGTCCCACAGAGCAAACCAGTATACGAAGGACAGATTGGCCTGGTAGTGCGACCTCAACGTGACGATAGACAATGCCATGTGATCTTATTGTTGTAACAACACGAAACGAATCTCATTACACTGTAGACACAGACTCATACATTTCAAATTCATCAACAGAGAGTATTACAGACCAGAAAGACTGCACAGATACGGGCTGAGAGAGGAGGCAAAGTGCGACCAATGTCATTCTCTGACAGCAGATTTCCTGCACTTGACGTTGAACTGCCCGGGAGTGTCTCAGTACTGGGGACAGGTATTTTGTGAGTTGAGCGCAATAGTGGGTTCGGAGGACCCCCCTGACCCGACTGTGGCACTATTGGGATATTCCAAAGCTCTACCGAAGGCAATTCGCAGACTGGTGGACACAAGCTTACTGATAGCAAAGCGCAGAGTTGATTTGTGCTGGATGAGGGGCCCCTTACCTACGATGTCCCAGTGGTCACAAGATATTCTTTATTGCTGTACGCAATCTGAAAACTTCAGTGAATTGCTTCCCCCCAGGAGTAGGCCGAAGGACTCTGGGGGCTATACACAACATACGTGAATAGTAAGGGGGGGGGAGACCACTGCAGAGACGACAACAGCAAATGAAGTAGAGACCGTTTCCCCCGTTTCTCAGTAGACGGCATCCTCTTTCGACACTGGACATACATACCTTGCGGTGCTGCGGGGGGCGTTTGGACTGACGGCACAGGTGCCTTGGATGGTAATTAGACGGTATCGGGGCTAACTACTAGGAGGCAATAGTTTTAGTGGGGCGACAATGGATAGGTTCAACGACCATAGGCTGAGTGCGAAGTAGGGGTCCTGATAGCGGCAGGCAGAGTTGACATCTCTTTGTTTGTTTAAAATTTGTGTAACGTTTCCGATTATTGGTGCACAGAGTACGCACCTGACACGAAGATGAGAGCTACAATTCTTAAATGTGACGCTGCCCTGCCTCCGGGATGTGGGCTAAGAAGCTGTGTAGAACGCTTAACATTGTCAAGCTGCCGGCCCCAGGGTTGTGGGCATTAAGCTGTGTAGTCCGGTGACAATTTTTAAATAAAGGTAAAAAAATAATAATATTATTGGGGCCCAGACCCGAGAACTTTAGATCACTTCTGGAAATCAAGACAAACCCTTTTGCCAAGGAAAGCAACCAAGGAAGCTGAAGGAGGAGACTGTCCCTGTGCTGTTGTCTGTTTGGGGGTTGGCCTGCAAAGGTTACTTATTGCCAAGGAAAAGAGAAAAGGAACTTTTGTTTGTACTTTTCCTATCATGAGGAATATCTCCAAGAGCTTGAAATTGAGCTTGCCTCCTGTTCTGAAGTCTCAGGGACACAAATACGTCACCACCAGCTCTCCCTGAATTCCCTTGCTGGGAATTCTACCTGCAGTGAGGTGCCTGCTGTTGTTGTGGGCCCTCTGGAGACTGCGTGTCACTGGAAGCTGAAAGCACGACGCAACGAGTAGGATGCATGTTGCCACTGTTCAGCGATGCAACAGTGAAGAAGCGTGCCGCATCACCGGAGAAGCTTGTCGAAGCTGCAGAAGTTGCAGTCGCATCACCGGAGAAGCTTATCAAGTTAATCGATTTCGCCGCACGGCCATCGGGCGTGTACTCATCGCATCCATGTTGTCCCAACGCATCAAACCCTCCATTTTGTCGCATCGCATCGAGGTGCCATCTTGTCTCATCGTAACCTAAACGCAGTAAGAAACTGACACATCACCTCCTCTCTTGTAAGGAACAGACGCTTCAACTCCCCTGCGCTGCAGTAAGGAACCGACGCATCACCTCCCCCGAAGCAAGGAACTGACGCATCACCTTCCCTGCGACCCTTTTGTTTGTTTTACGAGGCGCATCCAAGGTACTTTGGGAGTAAAGTGTTGCATTTACCATCTACATTGAACTAAGCTATTTCTACCATTTCTAAAGTCATATTCTTGATATTGTTTTGTGGATTTTTGTTGTTTTGTCTTGTGTTAAGTTCAGTAAAGATTACTTATTATTCTAAACTGGTGTGGTGTCCATTTGTAGTGTTTTCACTGTATTACGGTATGTGTTCACAAAGGCTTTGCAAACTGCCTCTGAGATAAGCCTGTCTGCTCGTGCCAAGCTACCAAGGGGGTGAGCAGGCGTTATTTTAGGAGCGTATCCCCCTTTCCCTGACTCGAAGCAAGGGTCCCTATTTGGCAAGCCATTTCAAACTAGAGACCTCCATTTCTAACATTGGTATTCAGCGGTGAGGATTTGGACTTGCATTTGTGACTCATATACAGTTATTGGGGGTTGACTAACCAACGGTTGCAGCATTCTTCGTGGCCGGGCTCTGCTCCACCGTAGCGCCGCAGCACCAGCAGCTAAGGGCCGGGCCTTGTTCCGCCTGTTCCCCGGCCGGGCTTGGCTCCGCCGGGTCCCCCCCACCACTAGCGACGCCCTCAGCAGCGCCAGGAGGCGCATAAAGGCAGCGCCAGTCCCGCAGGACGCGCGCGGGCGCCGCCGGGCTAAGCCCGGACAAAGGGCGGGCCCTCTGAGGCCGGGCCGGGCGCACCCCCCTAACATCGATATTCTAAGTGCCCTAAGGTATGTTGCCTTTCACCTATTAATGACTGTTTGATACTTTTGGATGGACTACGGGACATTCTTATTTCCTACATCCTATGAGAGGAACAAAACGCCGCCTTGCACCTACCTAATATCCCACCTACGAACTTTACTGTATTATACGGTGTACGGCTTAGTACTCTGCATCCACTGTCTTTTGTCCTGACTGATCAAAGTATTATTTATATTGTGATTTGACAAACATATCAATATCTTCATTATGTCTACTAGGGGTACCCGAAGCAAAACAGCCGCTGGGGGAGCTCCAGTGATAGGCCCCATAGATAATTTTATAACAAGGGCCAACGATGCCATAGACCAGGGCATTCTACTCCTGGAGCGCAGGGTTTCGCAAGACCTAGCCCTAGCCAAACGATCTACCCTTGGACTTATTGCATCGGCAACTACACCTATTCAGGCTAGAACTAGTAACACCAGACCCTTAATTGATGTACGTGCCGATATTCCCAGCATACCAAATGAGGTAAATTTATCTGCATCAATTCCCCTGATAGACTCCGACTCAGAAACTAGTATGGATCTGGAAAAAACTCCTAACCTATCAATTAATCCTACACCAGAAGAAACAACCACAGACAGCACGAGGCAACTAAGAGGCAGGCGGGAGGGCGCCATACAAAAACAAGCTAAATACACATCAAAGCATTGTATGTCTAAGGTTAGGAAATACAGTGCACCCAAACGAAAGCCTAGGAAAGGCGTTAATCCCAACCCACACTTAAGAACGGGAGGGACAAAGGCAACCGTTGAGATAGATAGCGAGGAGCCCCAGGGGAGGCTGCCAGGCACTGAGGACAAACTTGATGCTAATATTGTAAATGATCACCTGTTGAAAAGAATGGGTGAACTTCTCAGCATCTATTTGTCACCCATAGAATGTAGACTCACTCGTATTGAAAAGCAACTAGCTGAATTAAGCATCCCCATTAAGAATATTTCTAGAGATGGTGTGCCTCCTGGCGTGGGACCTAATTTAAGCTCCTCAAAACCTACATGCACTAAACCTAAGAACCCCCCCAGCTCCAACTATAACCACAAAGCCCAATACCCCACAGGTCTCAGATAAAGGGATCACTGCCAACCATTTGACAGCAAATTCTAGCACTAACCACATGGTTACCCCTCACACTACCAAAGTAGTATTAGAGCCAGAGAAGGGCCAAAACACAGAACAGAGCAATGGGATTTCTACGAGTCAAACTTATAACCCTATGAAAAAATTTCCTACGGTCCAGCCCGCCCAAAGCACGACTACTAATATGAGGCAGATTCTACCACTTATTAACCTGCCGCCTGAATGTGGGGCGTACGTGCTGGTCCTAGTTAATGTTTCTAAACTTAGGAAGGATCAAGAAGAAACCCCTATATCCCTCAAAAACAAAACTTTACATTGGTTAATTGCAAATTGCAATTTCCCTATGGAAGGGGCAAGGGAGATTATTCATACCCAGAGAGTGGGCTGGATAGGCCCACTGAGAAAAATGTTTGAGGGGGACTGTATAACAATACATTTTAAGAACCCCCAATGGGCAGAAAAAACATTAGCTAGTGCTCCATTACCCTCACCATGGGAATTTAACACCACCCTCCTCCCACTGGGCTATTTTTATAGACACTTGATATCCCCTGAGCTAAATATGGCGAACAATTTCGCCGCATCACACCAGGATCTAAATTTTGGTGCTAGGATCAAGTCTCCACTTTTTTCCCAGAACCAAGATTTTAATTACCTGAATGGCCCGCCTGGCGTCACCAGGCCCCAATGCCAGCACACCCTCCGCACTATCCCCAATTCCCAACAATGTCCCACTATGACCATAGGGAAAGGTCATATCCAGCATTCACTCCAAATCAATATATGCCGTTGAATGAAGTCAGGCCACTATTCAACATTCCAACTCATAATCGGTTTGAATATTTTTCCAACCTAGATGGGCAGGACTGACTGGATAAAATGGTTGATAACACCACCAGAAGCTTAGCTACAAGTAATGAAAATAAGGGATATTTACCATTAGCCGAAGAAAGAATTAACCAGAATAGACCAGCTGATGATATGTATGCCAATAGCGGCCCCCCAGTAGCTGTCAACACCACTGAGGACACAGCAAGGAGTGCTGGGAGCAAGCCCACTAGACATCGTAGTAATTGCGGGTTATCAATTCTCAGCTGGAATGTGGCGGGGCTGGAATCTAGGCTCTCAGACCCCTTATGGGCTAAGATAATTGATGGCATAGACATTGTTATGCTTCAGGAAACATGGGCTGTTGGGAATTTGCACATAGAGGGTTACCACTGTTTTAGCATAACATCACCTAAACCTAGTTTTGGCCGAGCAGTGGGCGGTCTGTTCATTGGGATTAAGATTTTGGCTGGTGGTTCAATCAGAGATTTGTCCAGTGGGAATCCGAATATTCAAATACTTGAATATAAGTTAAAGTCAAAGACCAGTATTTATTTAATTAACTTTTATAACAATGATTTTTATTGTGTACCGAATAAGAATTTCAGGCATTGTCAAAGGCTCTATATAACCTGGAATTCAGCTCATTAACTGATGTAGAGTCAGGGATTTTAATTGGGGGCGATTTTAACGCAAAGCTAACAAAGAATCATGGGATTGAGGATAGGACTTATCTAGACCAAGCGGAATGAAGGGGTACCGAATTAGCTAATATACTTACTGAATTTGCCCTTCGCGACGCTATGAGAACAGGTCATAGTCCTAGTGTCCCCCATGCCCCACGTTCACAAGTAGGGATAGCAGTTCTACTATTGACTAAATTTTTATGTCGCCTCATCTAATAGATTGTATAGTAAAGTCTACAGTTATGGTGACATCATTTGGTGACCATAACCCACTCATAGTGATCTTGAATCTTGCACCCAGTCGGTTTACACGAATCTAAACAGTGCAAAGGATATCACACCCTCGAGTGACGGACTGCGATTAAAATGGAGGGGGGTTGATAGCGGGGCAATTTTGGATAGTGTACAAACTATTCACCCGCATCTGATTAAGTCTTGCTCATCCACAAACGGTAATCAACATAGGATAATTGCAGATTTTGAAAAACTGTGTTCAACTATAAAAACTCTTTTGTCAGTCCCGCTACCTAAGGAAGGCAAAGAACCATGGTGGTTTGACTCAGCCTGCTCCTTAGCAAATAAGGAACTAAGAAGGGCACTTAATACTAAACCTAGGTGCAAAATGACTGTCCAGATAGCCAGGAAACAGTATAAAACTAAAATAGCAGAAAGAAAGGCTACACTACTTTCTGAACAGTGGCAATCGCTGGTGACCAGCGCAAATCTGGGGGGCAGCGGACCTTTTTGGTCTGCAGTCAGGATAACGAGGGAAATGGGTAAGAAGCTTACTCCAATTAGCTGCAACATAACCAGCAGTGTATGGGAGACCCATTTCTCAAAAATCTATGCAGCACCGCCTGAGGAGCTGTTGACTCCAACCCCAGGACAATTGCACGGCCTACAGATTGAAGCCCACAAAGTAGAAATAGCTATAAAAGAGAGCCTTGGAAACAAGGCGCCTGGTCCTGATGGCCTGCCCATTGACATTATTAAGTATAATTCGGACTTATGGGCACCAATTCTTCTTAATGTCTTCAACAGCTTACCTACAGCGGCTATGCCCGTTACTTGGGTAACTAGTATTATCGTACCAATCTTCAAAAAGGGAGACAGGTCGGAACCAGTTAACTACCGCCCGATCTCCCTTCTGGACAACACGCTAAAATTTTTAGAACGAGTAATTTATAATAGAGTACTTGAATGGACTGAAGACAAAGACTTACTGGACCCGTGCCAGATGGGATTCCGGAGTGGGGTGGGAACAGTGGAGCAATGCTTGAATCTTAAATTGATAATCGATAAGTATATTATTGCTCGATCGTCTCCCACCTACCTTGCTTTTATGGATCTTTCATCCGCCTTTGATCTAGTGAATAGATCCAAACTCTGGACAATCCTACTAAACAACAGGTTATACAATGCTCTTGTCGGGTACCTGGCCTATCTCCACACTGATCTGAAAGCACGGGTCAGAATTGGGATGGGCGGTGAAGTTTCTGGAGCTATTGATATAGACAGGGGTGTGAGACAGGGGTGCGTTTTAACACCCCTGCTGTTTATTATTTATATTAATGGTCTATCCAGTAGTCTGAAAAAAGTCACTAGTGATGTCCCGATAATCCTAGGGAAACCTTTACCAGTGCTTTTATACGCAGATGGCGCTGTGCTTATGGCCCGCACACCAAATGCCCTTCGCTTACTTGTTTATAGTTTTGTTCACTTTATGGAGGGATTAGATCTGCGGGTAAATTTAAAAAAATCTTTTATTATGTCATGTGGCCCCGGGAAAAGGAAACAATAGCATACAGATAGGCACAGATAAACTCGAATCTGTTCCTACATTTCCTTACTTAGGATTGGTTTTCGCTGCGAACGGCTCGTGGAGTGGGCACTTGGCCCACGCCACGAGCAAGTTCTCGAAAGCCACCAATTCTATTTTGAGCCTGCCCCGCCCAAAGAAAATAGGTGCCACTAAAGCTATTTTAAATTTTTTTAGACCTCAGTGCCTACCTGTTGCCTCATATGGAGCCGAGGTCTGGGGGTTGGGAAGTAGCCCATGCATTCAGCGGGAAGAAAGCCGTTTTTGTAGGAAAATATTGGGCGCTCCAATCTCATCCTCTGATTATATTTGCCATAATGAATTAAATCTTCCATATGTAAGCGACTTTATTAGAGCCAGACCAGCACTTTTCTGGATTAGAGTTTGGAAGAACAACGCTGCTACCCTCACACAAAATATTATAAAAGACTGTTTAAACTGTGATCATGGTATGGCGATTCCATGGCTCTCAGGAGTTTTTAAAACACTGAGCGCCGTGGACAGAGGAAATCTATTCTCAGACCCTACTAGGATCGAACCTAAGGATAATGCTGAGGATAAAAATGCACTGTACGCATTTTATAATTTTGAACGGATGGGGAAAAAAAACATCGAAATCAACTGTCGCAAAATACTTGGGAAATGAATTGTGTAGACAACCACTCTCCCTACCACACCGCCCTACCTCTCCCTACCCATGACTAGCTGGGAGAGATCACTTTTGTTCCGTTTAAGAGCGGGTTCAGTGAAATTTCTGTTGTCTTTTCCATTAGGTTACCGACATAGCACTGACTATAACCCTTGCCCATGCGATGGTGTTAGCTCACAGGATGATTTGCACTTCCTATTCTTTTGTAAATTTTATCTTAGATATATCAAATGGTTTTTAACACCTTATTTTAAGAAATTTAGACCACTTTCACTCAATGAGTCTTATAGAATGTTGGTTTCCCTGGATTCTGATGAACTAATTTTCCGCACTAGCACTTTTCTGAGACTGATAACACGAGTGCGCAAAATGATGGAAAATCCTTGAAATTAGCCTCAATATTGTTGAACTGTATTACATTTTAATCATGACATTTTAATTATGAAATCTTTGTAATAATGTATAATGTAAATGAACTGTTGTTTTTAACTGCAGTACTTTTATGAATGTTATGAAATTCGAATAAAGGTCTTTTGAACTTGAACAGTGATTGGTGTACACTACTTGTGAGTGCAGACCATAACGTGACCACATATATTTTTGGTAGATTTTTTTCCTTGGGACTTCTATTTTTGCTAAAAACTGCTAATCCTTGTTACCATGAGCAAAGCAGCATCCAACGCATCTATGGATCTACAATTTGAAGGGGAGAGGGTTGATACCTACACTATGCCACAGCTTAAAACCTTTTGTAAAAGATTTAAAATCCCTGTGAAAGGTATCACTAAGAAAGAAGAGTTCCAAAAGGCGCTAAGGGCCTGGTTGGAATTTAGGAAATGCTCCTGAGCATCCTGAAGAGCCTAGGGCGGAAGCAGAGAATACAGATGGGCAGATAGATGGGCTTGACCGGGGAGAAAGCACCTTCCAGGGCAGGCAGCAGTGTTTCTTCAAAGGGCCTGTCCCCAGAAGAGCTGGAGGACAGGGAGAAGAGTAGAATGCACAGGATGGAGTTAGCCAAGCTCAAACTGAATCGTCAGATGGAATTAGAAAGCAAGAAGTTAGCCTTGGAAGAAAAGAGAATGCATTTAGAGCATGAGAGAATGTTGAGGGAGTTGGAATTGAAAGCCAAGAGTTTAGAAATTACTCCCTCTGGTGGCAGCACACTATCCGTGCCTGTCAAAACAAGAGTATTCATCCCCAAAGATGTCATTAAGTAGTTCCACAAGCATGAAGATATTGGGTAATGGTTTAAGGCCTATGAGGTAGCTATGACCTCCCACTGTGTCCCTGAGAAGGATTGGGGAGTGGGGTTGTGGGGCTGTTTCTCCATGATGGGTGGGACACATTGTTAGACTTGCCCTCTAAGGACCAGAATTCCTATGTCCACATGAAGGAAACCTTAATTGCCAGGTATAGGATGACCCCAGAGCTATATAGACAAAGGTTTAGACATTGTAAGAAACTGGAGTCAAGTACTTGGGTGGGCTATGTTTTTTTTTTGCAGAGCATTGGATGGTTTGGTGAAGGGTAGCAAAGTGAATGATTTTGAAGCGCTCTATGATTTGATTACATGGGAGCACTTGTCCAGCAATTGGATTCTAGAGCTATGCCAGCACCTGATTGATAGTAAGCTGACTTATCCCTAGGAAGCTTGCTGAGGAGGCAAACCGCTTGGTTAGTACCCAGGTCCACAAGGGTCATGTGGGAGACATCGCCAAAGGGTGGCATGGTCCCCAGCAGAAGAGTGGGAGGGGGGAAAGGTAAACAGATGGAGTTCCAGAAAGGGCCCCAAAGTAATCCCCAAGGAAACCAAGGGAAGGGTTCCCAGCCTCCCCCTGAGAAGAAGTCAGGAGCCCCGACAGATAAGCCTGTTAAAAAGGGGCCCAGGACATGTTATAATTGTGGTCAGGTGGGCCACTGTTACAGGGATCCTAAGTGTCCCATGAGAGGAAAGACGGACACCTACTGGTACGCCACCCCAGCAGATGGCTAGTGTAGCCCTGGGAGAGGAGATGGGTGCCCAAGATGGGTGGGGTCCGGCAGAGATGTCCCTAGTCTCTTTAGGAGACTGTGAGGTGGTTCCCAGGACCCAGCTGCCTGATAACACTAAGAAATACAGGCAGTAGGTGACCATCAATGACCAGAGGGTGGAGGCTCTGAGAGACACCGGAGCCAGTGTGACAGCTGTAAGTTGTCAGCTGGTGTCAGAAGAGCAGGTGATCCCCAATGCATTTTACCCTGTCGTTGCCGCTGACAACTCAGAGAGCCACTGCAAGGTGGCCCAGGTTCCCTTTGAGTGTGGGGGTGGGGGGGTTTCAGGTACCTTTCAAGTAGCTGTGAGGCCAGCCATGCCTGTTGACTATCTGCTAGGCAATGATTTGAAAAGCTCCCCTTGGGCTAAGGTGGAGCGAAGAGCACATTTGGAGATGTTGATCTTCCTGATGGGTGTGTGTGACCACTCAGTCCATGGCAGCCAGTAATGGTATTCAAGAGGACCTGGAGCCTGAAAGAGTGGCCCAGGTGCCTGCCTTAAAGAAAATAGGCAGGGGGCACGGGAAACCAGACCCCAAAGTTCCTATGGTCAAGGAGGAGGCAGACCTTGAGGGGGATGCCCTGGAACCTACAGGGGAGCAAGTAGCTGAACTGGGGGACCTGCCTGAGCCATTGGCAGCAGGAAGGAGGACCATCCAAGGAAGAGTTCTGCGAGGAGCCGAAGAAGTGTCCTTCTCTTGTGGGTTTGCGGCAACAGGCCACAAACCAGGCAGCAGGTGATCAGTCTGGATCACATTGGATCTGCTAGGAGAATGGTCTCCTGTATAGCGAGCCTAAGGTTGCTGAGCCTGGGTCAGCCCTTGTTCTGATAGTACCCCAGCGCTTCAGAGCCTTCCTACTGGGTATGGCTCATGATGTACCTTTAGCAGGACACTTGGGGCAAGACAAGACCTTTGAAAGGTTTGTCACCCACTTTTATTGGCCCCAAATGCGCCAGAGTTCAGATACTCATTGCAGGACCTGTCAGACTTGCCAGGCAAGTGGTAAGAGTGGGAGGAAGCAAAGGGCTCCTCTCCAGCTGTTCCCTGTGGTCTGCACCTCCTTTGAAAGGGTGGGCATTGACATTGTGGGACTTATGGATTCCAAGACAGCCATGGGCAACAGGTTCATCCTGGCCTTGGTGGACCATGCCACCCGGTACCCACCCGAAGCGATCCCTCTCCGGTCGGTGACGGCCCCCGTGGTGAGTCGTGCGTTGATGGAGATTTTCTCTGGTGTGGGTTTCCACAGAGAGGTGGTGTCAGACCATGGTACCAACTTCATATCTAAGTATATGAAGTCCCTGTGGCAGGGGTGCGGTGTAACCTACAAGTTCACCACTCCTTACCCCCCCCCTAGGTAATGGGCTGGTTGAGAGATTCAACCAGACCCTAAAAGGCATGATTATGGGTCTTGAGGAACCTATGAGGCGTAAGCGGGACGTCCTCTTGCCATGCCTTCTGTTTGCTTACAGAGAGGTGCCATAGAAGTCCTTAGGGTTCAGCCCCTTTGAACTGCTGTGTAGTCACCCTGTAAGAGGACCTCTGAGTTTGGTAAAAGACGGCTGGGAGAAAGCTCCCAGTAAACCTCCCCAGTATGTATATAGCTACATGCTGTCCTTCAGAAACCAAACTAGGCGTTTCAGACAACTCGCTCAGGCGAATCTGTAAGCCAGCCAGGAAAATTATGAAACAGTGGTATGATCAGGATGCCACTCTGATCGAGTTTCAACCTGGTCAGAAAGTGTGGGTCATGGCCCCCGTGGAGCCTTGTGCGCTCCAGGAAAAGTGGACCGGACCATTTGAGGTGGTGGAGTGCAAGAGTGATGTCACCTGCTTGGTGGACTTGTGGTCTCCTAGGAACCCTTTGCGGGTCCTGCATGTAAACTTCCTGAAGCCCCACTTGGAGAGGTCCGAAGTGGGAATGCTCCTAGCGACAGATGATGGAATGGAGGAGGAGACTGAGCCTCTTTCTGACCTCCTGTCTGCAACAGAGCAAGATGGATCAGTGGACGGTGTAAACCTCTCTTCCACCCTGACCCCTAAGCAGCAAGATGACTGTCGCCAACTATTGGGACAGTTTCCTGATCTGTTCTCCCTGACTCCCAGTGTCACTGATTGGTGCGTCCATGATGTGGACACTAGAGACAGTCCTCCTGTAAAGCACAAAACTTACAGAGTGACTGACAAGGTGACGGCTTGCATCAAGGAGGTGGTCTCCAAGATGTTTGCATTAGGGCTGATTGAGTCCTCAAACAGTCCTTGGACCAACCCAGTGGTTTTGGTCCAAAAGGCTGTCGCACCTGGTGCCACGCCTGAACTCCGGTTCTGTGTGGATTACCGAGGGCTCAATTCAGTAACCAGGACTGACGCGCACCCCAACCCCAGAGTTTATGAGCTCATTGATCTGTTGGGGGCTATACGGTACCTCAGTACATTTGATTTAACGTCTGGGTACTGGCAGATCGCCTTAACTGATGGGGCAAAAGAGAGGTCAGCATTCTCCACACCAAATGGGCACTACCAATTCCGGGTTATGCCCTTTGGGATGAAGAATGACCCTGCCACCTTTCAGAGGTTGGTCAACCAGGTGTTTGCTGGACTAGAACATTTCAGTGCTGCCTACCAGGATGACATCGCAGTGTTCAGCGCCATTTGGGAAGAACATCTGCGCCACCTCTGAAAAATGTGTTGATGGCGCTGCCCAGGGCAGGCCTCATGATCAAGGTGAGTAAGTGCCAGATCGGGCAGGGTTCTGTGGTGTACTTGGGACACCAGGTAGGGAACGGCCAGGTGGCGCTCCTCTCAGCCCAGGATTGATACCATTCTGGCTTGGGAACCCCCTGTTGGACTTGACCCTCTTGGCAGGGTCATCCCTGAACTTTTTACAATGACTCTGGGCACTTAACCACTGCTGACCAGTGCTAACGCGCACATGCTCTCCCTGTGCAAAATGTATATGTGATTGATTTCCTTGATTGGTTCATTGGATTTACTGTCAGTCCCCAGTAAAGTGCACCAGGAGTGCCAGGGCTTGTAAATGCCAATGCTGCTAGTGGGCCTGTAGTGCTGGTTGCGCCACCCACAGAAGCAGCCTTTTAAAATGTATCTTGGGTCTGCCATTGCAGAACCTGTGTGCAGTCTGGTACTGTCATGCTGGCTGGGCAAGTGCACACACTTGCCAGCCCTAAAACCTTCCCTTTACTTCATGTGAGTCACCCCTATGGTAGGCCCAAGGGCAGGGTGCATTGTAAATGTAAGGTAGGACATGCTCTGATGTATGTGGCATGTCCTAATAGTGAATTACAGCCAAATTCGTTTTTCACTATTGTAAGGCTACTGTTCTCTTAGGCCAAGATCAGCTGCTGGAATTATTACACCCTATAATCCCAGCAGGCTCAGGGAACATGGTAGAAAGTCAAGTTTAGTAGGCCTGAACTCAGAATAATAAAATACATCTTTTAGTAAACTTCATTTTAATATCCTGTGTTTGCAAATGCTAATTTTAGAAAGCTAGCATTTGCTTGTATAACCATTTCAGCCCGCCTCTGTTAGAATGTGTATCTGACTGTCTGGGTCATGTGAGTGACAGGGCTGGGGGATGACAGGTGTTGAATGCAAGGATTACACCTTGGTGGGAGTGCCCCTGGACTCTGAATAGGGCTGTGCTCTGCCACCACAATGCTGGCTCCGCCCCCTGGGGAGCGACTGATGACTCAGCCCGACACCTGGCCCAAGAAGGGAGAAGCACTGTCAACAAGGTACTCCTGGCTGCCCCTATCCACACAATGCTGGCTCCACCTCCTGTGGAGCGTCTGATGTGCCTGCCCCTCACACTGAAAGAAGAGACCAGAGTACACCCAACAAAGTGCTCAGAGACTGAAAGAAGTTATGCAGAGACACCCTGGCCTGCAAGAACAAAGAAAATGCTATATAAAAGTAGGAGCCCTGCTCCTTGTAAACCAGAATCCTGTTTCCCACAATGAACCTTTACCCGACTAGAAGGAGAAGAAGACGCTGGAAAGACTGGCCTGCTGATTGCCTTGCTGAGGAAGGAGAGGTAAAGACTTGCTGAAAAGACTTTGTAAACTTGTGCTACAAACTTTCTCCAAGGGCTTGACTGAGCTTGCCCCCTGACCTAAGCCACAGGATCATCTGGCTCAACCTGCTCTTCTGCCGGTAATTGTGAAGATTCCTGCCCCCGCCGGAGCCGTGACCCTGGTGCCCCCAGCCCCTCCTCAAGGCCGTGACCAACTGTGTTTCACCATCCCCGCCGAGGGAGAGCCCCGCTCCGCTGAGCCGTTCTCCCCCCGCCGAGTGAAATCGCCGTGTCACCTCGCCACTGGAGGCTTGCTGCCATGACCTTGGTGCCCCCCAGCCCCTCCTCGAGGCCGTGACCAACTGTGTTTCACCATCCCCGCCGAGGGAGAGCCCCGTTTCGCCGAGCCGCTCTTCCCCCGCTCAGTGAAATCGCCATGTCACCTCGCCATCGGAGGCTCGCTGGTGTGCCCCCACGCTCCCGCCTGAAATCCCCACCGGACCCCAAAGACCCAGAGAACAGATCCCCTGAAGTCCGGACGCCTCGGGTGCCAGCCTCGCTCTGCCTAGAGCCGCCGTGCGCCCCGCATCCGCCTTCGCTGGGATCACCCAAAATACGAGACTAAGGTACGTCGCAGCACAACGGGCTCGGGGCCCGCACACTTTTATTTTCCCGTGGAGCAGTGAGCACTTCGGAGTTCCCTAGAGACTGGGACGCGCTGTATGCCTGGTGAGACCGGTACGCTTCGTCCCTTTCAATTTGAATTGTACGCCAAGAATCCCGCACCACTGTGCGCTTCGTCCCTTTCATTTTGAACTGTACGCCCAGAATCTCGCACCACTGTGCGCAACGTCCACTGGTTCCCCTGAGGCTGGTACGCCTCTCTGTGCGCTGGGACCCTGTGTGCAACGTTGGCCTTCACCCGCACATCTCCTACGGCCCGTTTCCCTGTACGCCTCGTCCCATATCCGGCGAACTGTACGAGACGTATGCTTGCTCCCGCGAGATGCGTGAGAATTGGTAGGGCCTTAGGTACGCGACTCATGCGAGATGCGTGAGACTTGGTAGGGTGCCGTGATTTCTCCCGTTCAGAGCGCACAGAAGCGCTACGAAGCGCCCAGCTGGCCTAAGACTGGCCTAAAGTACCTAGAAACCATAAAAAGAGCATTTTTAAAGGATTGCCAACGTTGCCAACAAAGACTCACCTTATATTTGAACTGTAGCTAAGATAAAAAGGAAGCAGCTATTAATTTAACAGAACACTTGCCTATTTACAACCTTGTGGCTTAGCAAATCGTTATATTGGTCTTGTGATAAGTCTTGCCTGAACAAATATATTTTTATATAAAGGAACCGTATTTTTACATAAGTACAGCCTGGTGCCCATTTGTGGGGGGATTGGTATATTTACTGTGTGTGCGACTGCAAATGCTTAACTCAGAAACGCCTGGAGAATAGCCTTGGCTGCTCACGCCACGCACCTAGAGGGTGAGCAAGGGTAATTCTAAGGGGTCATCCTTCACCCTGACTTAGAGGAGAGGGTCCCTGCTTGTCACAAGTGAATACTTGTGCCAACCAGAGACCCCCAATTCTAACACCTCCCAACACCCAGACAGAGGTGAGAGCCTTTTTAGGACTCAGAAGGTACTACAGGAGGTTTGTCAAGGGGTATAACAGCATTGTTGCCCTTGACAGAGCTGACAACCAGGAAGCAGCCCAAAAGAGTGAACTGGACTGACACCTGTCAGAATGCTTTTGAGGCCCAGAAGACCGCCATGTGCACGGCGCCTGTGCTTCAGGCGCCCAACTTCTCTAAAGAATTAATTGTGCAGACAGACGCTTCAGAGCATGGTTTAGGGGCTGTACTTACACAGATAAATGAGGAGGGCCTAGACCAACCTGTAGCCTTCATCAGTAGAAGGTTACTTCCGCGGGAACAGAGGTGGAGTGCAATTGAGTTTGAGGCATTTGCTGTGGTCTGGGCACTGAAGAAGTTGAGACCATACTTGTTTGGGACTCACTTCTGGGTTCAGACGGTTGATGCAGTTGAGGGGTGAGAATCTAAAGCTGTTGAGGTGGTCCATTTCCCTACAGGGATGGACTTCATGGTGGAACACCGCCGTGGTACAGAACACGCCAAAGCCGATGGTCTGTCCAGATTTTTCCACCTTAGTGAAGAAAACTCCAAAAAGGGTGTGTCGTTCTCCCCACATTTCAGCTGGAGGGGACATGTGTTAGACCTGGCACCATTGGCGTGGGTCGCCCTTCCATTTTTTTGCTGTTGCCTTCTGTGTTTTTGCTATGTTTTGGCTGGTCTAGATGCTATGGACACTTTGCCACTGCTTTTCAGTGCCAAAGTGCAAGTGCTTTCTATTGTAAATTGTTGTTACAGATTAGTGACTCCATGATTGGCTATTTGATTTACTTGTCAGACCCTTGTACAGTGCACTATGTGTGCCCAGGGTTGTAAATCAAATGCTGCTGGTGGGCTTGCAGCACTGGTTGTGCCACCCACAGAAGCAGCTTGTAAAATGTGTCTCAGGCTTGCCATTGCAGAGCCTGTGTGCAGCCTGGAACTGCCATGTCGACTTGGCAAGTGCACCCACTTGTCATTCCTTAAACCTTCCCTTTTGTACATATTAGTCACCCCTAAGGTAAGCCCAAGGTAATCCTGTGGGCAAGGTGCATTGTATGTAAAGGGTAGGACATGCCCTGATGTGTGTGGCATGTCCTGATAGTGAATTACAGCCAATTTCATTTTTCACTATTGCAAGGCTACCTGTTCCCATAGGCCAGAATGGGCAGTTTGATTATAACATCTCATAATCCTAACTGACCCAGGGGGAAAGGTAGGAAAACGAGTTTAGTGTGCCTGAACTCAGGATGTTAAAATACATCTTTTAGTATGGGTGATTTTTACATTCTATGTTTGAAAATACCACTTTTAGAAAGTAGGTATTTTCTTGCCTAACCATCCAGTATGCTTCTGCTAGGTTTGTGTATTCCATGTCTGGTTTATGAGTGACAGGGGGCTGGAGAGGGCCTTGGCTCCAGCAGTCTGATGGGTCGGGCTGTGCGAAATAGGACCTGCATTGAATACAGCGTAGGGGGAGGAGATGTCCTTTCTCTTGCCTGAGCCTTCATAGAATAGAGAGTTGGGGGAGGAGACTTCCTTTCAGCTACTTGGGCCAGGTCTGCTTTCAACAATGCTGTCTCCACCTCCTGCCAGGAAGCTGCAACAGGGAGGACAGAACTGGTTTTGGCTGGGCACAGGCACCCTATGCCTCCAGAGAACAAAGGATTTAGCAGTATAAATATTGGGGCCGAGCCCCCAGAACTTTAGATCACTTCTAGGAATCAAGACAAACCCTTTGCCAAGGAGAGCAACCAAGGAAGCTGAAGGAGGAGACTGACCCTGTGCTGTTTGCTGTTTGGGGGTTAGCCTGCAGTGGTTACTTATTGCCAAGGAAAGGAGAAAAGGAACTTTTGTGTGTCTTTTTACTATCTTGAGGAAGGTCTCCAAGGGCTTGAAATGAGCTTGCCTCCTGTTCTGAAGTATCAGAAACAGAAAGACTTCACCCCCAGCCCCCCTGAATTCCCTTGCTGGCAATTCTACCTGCAGTGAGGTGTCTGCTGTTGTTTTGGGCCCTCTGGAGACTGTGTGTCTCTGGGAGCTGGAAGCGCGACACAACGAGGAAGAAGCTTGCCGCCGCCGCAGCAGTTGCCGTTGCATCACCTATAAAGTGTGTCAACGCTGGGCCTGTCGCGGCTTCAAAGTGAATTGATTTCGCCGCACGGCCATCAGGCATGCACGCATCGCGTCCACATTGTCGCATCTCATCAAAGACGCCATTTTGTCGCATCGGATCATAGCATCGAGGCGCCATCTTGTCGCATCGTAATCTGAACGCAGTAAGAAACCTACGCATCACCTGCTCTCTGGTAAGGAACTAACGCATCACCTCCCCTGCCCTGCAGTAAGGAACCGACGCATCACCTCCCCCCGAAGCAAGGAACCAACGCATCATCTTCCTTGCGACCCTTTTGTTTGTTTTGCGAAACGTATCCAAGATACTTTGAGAGTAAAGTGTTGCATTTACCATCTACATTGAACTAAGCTATTTCTACCATTTCTAAAGTCACATTCTTGATATTGTATTGTGGATTTTTGTTGTTTGGTCTTGTGTTAAGTCTATCAAGGATTGCTTATTTTTCTAACCTGGTGTGGTGTCCATTTGTAGTGTTTTCACTGTATTACTGTATGTGTTCACAAATGCTTTACACACTGCCTCTGAGATAAGCCTGTCAGCTCGTGCCAAGCTACCAAGGGGGTGAGGAGGGGTTATTTTAGGAGTGTATCCCCCTTTCCCTAACTAGAAGCAAGGGTCCCTATTTGGACAAAGGTGCAATCCATTGCCAAGTAGAGACCCCCATTTCTAACACTAATGAATTAACTTTGTTACCATTTTATTTTTGGGTCTCGGCTCTAGACGGTGCGCATGCGCTGTCTCGAACCGAGACCTGGTGTTACTACTGTTGTGGGCTTCAACCTGCCCACAGCCTTCCCATTGGTTTGCACCATTGTGCGTTTTCAAAGTGCATGGGGTGTTTTTAGTTTGCCTCAAATAGTTGTTAGGTCTCGCCTGAGCGTGCGTTCATGCGCTGCTCTGCGAAACATTTAGTAAGGGCTTTAAACTTTGGAACCTTTGTTTTCTTCACCGGCTATTGGCCTTTGCATGCGTCTTTCTAAGAAAGACAACACGCAATTGGCCAAAGGTGGGTGCATGTCCCGCCTTCTCTCTGCCCTGGCCTAGGGTCCGCGTGAGCGAGCGCGGCTTTCCTCCCTCTTCATGGCTCATTAGGCACAGCGTGCACTTTCAGCTCCAGCTTTCAGCTCCAAACGTGGTCGCTTTCACTTTCGCGTACCACGCTTGTTTTATTTATTTATTTATTTACTAGAAACCCGTAATGCCTCCCAAACATCAACCAGAGCGATGCCGTGGCTTGTTTCTAATATTCGGCTTCTTTCTCCTCTCCCATGTGCCCTCTTCGAGATCCTCCTCTCCTTCCGCATTCTGCCAGCACCCTCCTACCCAATAGACATCCACCACCACGTCCACCTCCACGTTCCCCACCACCTCCACCACCACTACATCCCCCCCACCACCACCACCACGTCTACCACCACATCCACCACCACCACGTCCACCACCACTACATCCACCATGTCTACCACCACCTCGTCCACCACCACCACCACCATGGCCACCACCACCACGTCCACCACCATGTGCACCACCACATCCACCGCGTCCACCACCACCACCACCATGTACACCACCACACGTCTAACACCACCACGTCCACCACCACCATGTTTACCACATCCACCACCACATCCATAACCACCACGTCCACCACCACCACCATGTCCACCACCACGTCCACCAACCACCACGTCCACCACCACTACGTCCACCACTAACACGTCCACTATGTCCACCACCACGTCCACCACCACCACGTCCACCACCACCACATCTACCACCACCACATCCACCACCACCACCACATCCACCACCATACCACCATGTCCACCACCACCACGTCTACCACCACCACCACCACGTCCACCACTAACACGTCCACTATGTTCACATCCACCACCACCACGTCCACCACCACTACGTCCACCATCACGTCCACCACCACCACATCCACCACCAGCACATCCACCACCACCATGTCCACCACCACCACTATGTCCACCACCAACATATCCACCACCTCGTCCATCACCACCACATCTACCACCCCGTCTACCACCAGGTCCACCACCACCACGTCCACCACTAACACGTCCACTATGTTCACGTCCACCACCACCACGTCCACCACCACTACGTCCACCATCACGTCCACCACCACCACATCCACCACCACCACATCCACCACCACCATGTCCACCACCACCATGTCCACCACCACCACATCCACCACCCCGTCCACCACCACCATGTTCACCACCACCCCGTCCACCACCACCACATCCATCACCACCACATCCACCACTATGTCTACCACCATGTCCACCAACCCCACCATGTCCACCGCCACCACGTCCACGGCCACCACATCCACCACCACGTCCACCACCACCACATCCACCACCACGTCCACCACCACTACTTCCACCATGTCCACCACCACTACTTCCACCATGTCCACCACTACCACATCCATCACATCCACCACCACCACCAAGTCTACCACCACATCCACCACCACCACACACGTCCACCACCACCACTTCCACCACCATGTCCACCACCACCACGTCTACCACCACGCCCATCACCACATCCTCCACCACCACATCCACCACTAACACGTCCACTATGTCCACCACCACGTCCACCACCACCACGTCCACCACCACCACATCCACCACCACCACCACATCCACCACCACCACCACATCCACCACCACACCACCATGTCCACCACCACCATGTCCACCACCACCATGTCTACCACCACCACCACCACGTCCACCACCACCACGTCCACCACCACCACGTCCATACCACCAGGTCCACCACCACCAGGTCCATCACCACATCCACCACCACCACTTCCACCTCCACCAACATGTCCACCACCACCACGTCCACCACCACCACGTCCACCACCACATCCACCACGTCCATGTCCACCACCTCGTCCACCACCACCACCATGTCCACCACCAGCACATCCACCACCAGCACATCCACCACCACCATGTCCACCACCAACACATCCACCACCTCGTCCATCACCACCACGTCTACCACCACGTCCACCACCACCACGTCCGCACTAACACGTCCACTATGTTCACCACCACCACCACGTCCACCACCACCACGTCCACCACCACCACGTCCACCACCACTACGTCCACCACTACGTCCACCATCACGTTCACCACCACCACATCCACCACCACCCCGTCCACCACCACCATGTCCACCACCACCATGTCCACCACCACCATGTCCACCACCATGTCCACCACCATGTCCACCACCACGTCCCCCACCACATCCACCATGTCCAACATCACCACATCCAACATCACCACGTCCACCACCATGTCCACCACCATGTCCACCACCACGTCCTCCACCATGTCCACCACCACCACCATGTCCACCACCACCGCGTCCACCACCACCATGTCCACCACCACCACGTCCACCACCACGTCCTCCACCGCCATGTCCACCACCACCACGTCCACCACCACGTCCACCACCACATCCACCACCCCATCCACCACCACCACCACATCCCCCACCACCCCACCATCATGTCCACCACCACGTCGACCACTACAATCACGTCCACCATCACGTCAACCACCACTACCACCTGTGACGGGTAAAGTCTCACTGGAGGTCAGGGGTAATATGAGTGTCAACCCCGGCTGTACATGGGACATTTAAGGATGCATTGGGTGCAAGAAGACGGACATAGGGGCTAGAAGTATGACACCAGACCCAAGATACATTTTGAAGAGACACAATGTCACAGGGTCTTCTGTAAAAGCACTTGCAGCATCTCTACCTTACAGTGGCGTACCTGCACGAGCCACTCACTCAAAACAAGCATTGGCATAGCCAATAGGTCTCGCCTTTGGGAACTTATGTGTTTAGCCATGCAACACTTGATGTTGTTGCACCAAGGATATTGTGCTGGATACCTAAACACTTATAAGGTCCCAAAGGCGAGACCTATTGGCTATGCCAATGCTTGTTTTTTTTCTGCTTGTGTGTTTACTTGTAATTGCTTGGGCTTCCGGGAGGCGAGCCTATGTGTTGTAATTAATAAGGCCCGAGCCCGGAGCAGGGCTTTCCAGGAGACTTTGCCGCCCCACTAATAACTGTGTGTCTCCAGACCCCCGGAAAACCAAATGCCTCCTTATAATATACAACACGCAGCACTAAACTAGTGAAAAGTCTGTTGTTTATTGGAAAGCGCTAGCAGATCAGGCGAGCGAGCAAGAGGCATGTTAAAAATGTGCTTTATATTTTATTAATAGATCTTGCCTCAGCAAGTGCTGCCAGTCCAATTACTTGAGTTATTTCACACCAAGCATCCTCATCAACGGTGGACATAAAATACAGAAATTGCCGAAAGGGGTCAGTGTAGGTACTGACATGACGCGAGATATATACATAGTTACCCCGACCCCAAATTTCACTCCTGGAAATTTGCTCTCTCTTATCGTCAAAATGAAGGTTGTGAGGTTGTTCGGGTTACTGTTTCCTGGATAGATGCGAAAGTGAAACCGAAAGAGTCATGAAAACAGGGAAGGCAGAAGGCATTCTGCATTCGCCGGAAGGAGCGGTATGAGTATATAATCTTTATACCATATTTTTCATTGTGGGGTTTGATATTATGAAAACTAACATTAGAACACATTGCCCAAGTTCAGCTCCATAATTACAAGTTATAAAGCAAACTCGGATGTGATAATATGAAATGCAGTCTGATCTCGTCAAATGGACAACAAGGCGCAATTCAACCACCAGATTATGCTTTCTGCTAAGGTAGCTTACAGGGGTGCAGGCGTACAGGGGTGATTAATGCCCTATACAAATACAAATAACATACATGTGACTTAAATGCTTGCTGCTGAGAGTTGTGTATGATTTGCAGGACAATTACTTGTATCCCAGCAAGGTTGACCAGTCTTTCAACCTTCCTAGGTTGATAAAATGAGTAATACTTTTGAATGGGTGACAGTAACTTTAATTGTATCTAAAATGTCCTATGTGAATCATAATTACACCTTCACATTTTTTTTGCATCTATAAGTAGCTAGATTTGTATTCTTTTAACTTAAGTCTGCTAACTTGTTTTCTTGGCAATCCTGCTAGGAATTCCTAATGTAAGTTTAAACTGAACCATTAGTAGAACCCTCGAATGATGCATTTTACCGTCATACATATGGATAAAAAACACACACACATTATCATTGAACAATCATTTAGCAAGCTCTAGCTTTTCTGTCTATGTGCTAGCTTTAACTTATGAAAACGCGTGCTGCGTTTTTTGGTTAAAAAAAATGCATTTGCTCAGATTTCATTTTTTGACCATTGCAGGCTATAATGTTTGTTGTGCCAAAATGTTTTGTTTTGTGTCGCCTAATATGTCTTCTTTGATTGTGGATTTGTATCCTATTCAGCACACTGTTTTTTTTTTTTTTACTTTTGAGAGTTGTGCCGATAAAAACTTTCATCTGCGACACAGTCTTTGTTGGCGTGGCATGATAGTGCATGTGAAGCTATTGTTCCAGTTAGCAACCAGTAGCCTTCCCCTGTAAAGTAGGGGAAAGGTTACTCTAGTACAAAGCACCAAACCCCTCAGGACTTTGCTCCTCTCGCCTTGGCTACTGTGACCCAGCCTGCATGGTTTATGTGCTGTTGAACAGGGCACCATCTCCGTGAATCAGCTTATTCTGCTGCCATGCCACGACATTCACTAGTAGGCAGTGCACTGAGCTGTACAGTGGTTCAGATTTAAAAGCATGATGCAGCTGCTATATCTCAAGGAGGAGACCTTCCAGCAGATGTTGATTTCATTCATTTCACTAAACGCCACACAGTTCTATGCCACACCATTCAACTCTACACGTTTACAATCCACACCACATATTTCTATACAACAAACCACATAATTCAACTCACCAGCACAATTGCACAACACACCGCATACATCCGGTACTCACCACATAATTCCATATCATACCTCAAAATTTAGCAGCTCACCACATAATTAAGCTCCACTACGTACCACTCCTCAAATAGCAATTCACATACTTGCAGTGCATGACACACAATCCCACTCCACGTAATCCCAGTACACTCCATACCACATAATTGCTACCCACATATTTCCACTGCCCACCATGCAACATAATTCCACTACGCATAACTCCACTCAACACCACACAATTCCACGCCACACAATAAACAATGCAATCCAACCCACATAATTCCACTGCACACATTCACTCCGCTCCATAACAATAGTTAAGTCATTCTCAATGCCAATGGCTCTCGGATTGCCGAGACCCATTAGCTTTGCCAATGATTGTTCTTCTCTGGAGCTTTTCTGGGGCATTTAAGTGGGGTGACGCTCCTCCACTCCAACTGAGGAACAGCCCCTTGGTGCAGATTGAGTGCATCTGTTCTACTGCTGACTGTCGCTGACACAGATTGAGCTTTCTCGTAGGATTGAGCAAGCACTTTTTTCTGTACATTTATGGCAATGACTTTTCAAGTTTTCAGATTTTGCCTTTTTAAGGTTGCCTTTGCCACTGCAAAGTTTTTCTGCACGTTGCAAGATGAGTTTTACTGGATTTTGAGATCATTTTCACTAAAATTCAACCTAGCTAAAATGGAACATATAAAAATATGGGTTCTCTTCATTTATTAAATTTGTACAGTGGCAAACGTGAGCAAACGTTTTCTCTACAAATGTAACATTTCAACAAAATGTCACAAAAGTCGCAATTTTATCACACAAATGTAAGGCGTAAAACGTGCAACTATGTGAAGGTGCAAGGCTTTACAGAGAACTTTGCAAAAGTTGGGACGAAAACCATGGTATACCCCTATATTATATTATATTATGCTGCTGTTATGGGATCAAAGCAATTCTTTCTGCGTGCCCTTTCTTGTGGCTCAGAAGGCCATCAATCGGACTGGAAGAACCATGGTTTGATAGTGTCTTTTGTTTTCGTAGTGTTTGGTTGGGAGTGTTTGAGTAGATGTTAAGTATACGTTGTGTTTTTTTTCGATATATTTTATTTTTGTTATATCGGGGTAGAAAAACGTTTTCACAAATATTACAATACTATAAAAGTATTGTTAAACATTGTGAAAAGGACGTTGTCCCTTTCTTAGTCAGGCTATTTTTGCATTTCCTACATCATTGTCCCAGGTATTCTTCTATAAAACTCAATACAAATCATGACTCTGCCAGTCATGCATACTTTTCTCATCAACTTGTGTGTTACAAATGATTTGTGTAATTGAAAGTGGGTGTGCAAAGAGTGTAGTTTCAGGTAATCTCAACTCACGCTTCCCATTTCCATCTTTATATTCTGTCAACATGATAGTGTCTCGGGCAGATCTAACAGATGTTGTGTACATGCACTTCAGTCATTTAAGTCCACCACCTTATCATCCGTTGTGAGTCATTTTGGTGTGGCCATCGTGCGCACAGTCAATTGTGAGTTGATCTGGATGCATCGGTTTAATAGCTATTTTTCTTGTAAGCTATGTCAGCTGTACCACTCTCCTTCACATTTTATTTTTGATTTTTATTGCAGCTAAACCAAGTAAACACATATTTGGGTAGAGTATGATTTGATGACACAGTGGCCTTCTCATTGAATTTCTTTCCAATATTTTTGGTTTTCTACATATGTCCATCCATATCCATACTAATATAATAAAGAGAGAGCCCAAACCTTTGAGGCGGGTAATCTCAGGAACCACAGCACCAATCACAACACCCAATACAGCGTTGGAAAGGGCAGTTGCAGCAGAAGGACATCGGCTATGCAGACGCCCACCATATACATTTAAAAGGTAAAAGAACCGTGTCAGCAAAGTAGTCCCTTGTGGGCGTGTCTACGTTGTGCTGTGGGCGTGTGCTGGGGGGCGTGACAAACGCTGGGGGCGTGTGGTACGTTCCGCCCTTCATGCCATGTCTCATATTGTGTGCTAATCCCACCCTGCTCCCTTTAAATACCCCTGCACCCCATAATCATAACCCACCCTTACTCCTTAAAATACCCCAACACCCTTAAACACTAACCCATCTTAACCCTATAAATATACCCTGTACCCCAAAACGCAAACCTATCCCTAAACCCTAAAAATGCCCCTGTACCCCAAAACCCAAACCTAGCCCTGAACCCTATAAATACCCCTGTACCTCAAAACCCAAACCTACCCCTGAACCCTAAAAATACCCCTGTACCCCAAAACCCAAACCTAGCCCTGAACCCTATAAACACCACTGTACCCCAAACCCCAAACCTACCCCTGAACCCTAAAATACCCCTGTACCCCAAAACCCAAACCTAGCCCTGAACCCTTAAAATACCCCTGTACCCCAAAACCCAAACCTACCCCTGAACCCTAAAAATACCCCTGTACCCCAAAACCCAAACCTAGCCCTGAACCCTAAAAATAACCCTGTACCCCAAAACCCAAACCTACCCCTGAACCCTAAAATACCCCTGTACCCCAAAACACAAAACTGTATCTGAACTAAAATACCCAAACACCACAAAACATATACCTCAGTACCCCAAAACATATACCCCTATACCTATACTTACCTTATCCAAACATTAAAAAAAACATGCTTTTACCATTCATGCATTTACAACGAAGTTTGTTGTAAATGTATGCGTGGTAAAAGCATATAAAATGTAATGCCATGCATTGGCAATGCGGAGTCATGGTACTTTCGTAATGAAGGTATGCGGAGTGATGGTATGCGGTATGCGGAAAGAAAGTTGCGGAATAATGGGTGTTTACACTCCCCCGGTAAGTACATTGGTGACACGGCGGCCCACATCTCCAGCAACAGACTCATATTTTTTCACCACCCATTTGAAAAATGCACAAGTCTCTCTCATTGTTGGCCAGCACCGACATGCACTTTTAGACACACCTTCCACCACAAGTTCTAGAATTGCGAACTTTAGAGCTGGGGAGCTAGGTTCGAATCTTGGCATCAACTCAACATCATGTGATTCCAGGCAAATCGCTTTGTCTCACCGTGCCTACCACAAATGAACGTGTTCTTCTGTAATGTAAATTGTGCTCATCCCATGTTGTCGAGTTCGCGCTATATAATATTGCAAGGAAAAATAAAGTAGGGAAACTCGAGTTCACACACTACTGAATGCGCACTCTTAAGTGCATCAGCAGTGCATCAGCAGTGCACCGTGAATCGGAGCGTTTCACAGGCCTGTCACAGATAAGAAATGCTATCAAAACGAAATCCTACAAAACAATATACTACTGGCCGGCAGCAATTCATACCCGGACAACGTCGGGATGGCCTGCTAGTATCATATACAGAAAGATTCTTCCCATCGACACACATCTGGGCAATGTGTCCGATTTACTCGGATCATTTGAATTCTGTTTCGGAAGCTGTGGACTGAGCCTGCCCCTGTGTCAGAGTGGGGTTATCATCGGATTTCCAGCCAGCTCCTTGCCGGACCCGCTGCGCGGGTCCCGCTGCGTTGTGTGTGTCGGTGTGGGGAACCGCAGGGCTGCGAGCTGACCTGCAGGGACTCGAAGTTCCAGGAGTCCCTGCGTGAGGTCGAGACCCGCAACACCTGGGTCGCTCTCCCTGCCTGCCCCGCCCTCGCCTCAGCGGTTAAGAGCCTGTTCGAATCCATCACCGCTGGGATCATTTGAATTCTGTTTCGGAAGCTGTGGACTGAGCCTGCCCCTGTGTCAGAGTGGGGTTATCATCGGATTTCCAGCCAGCTCCTTGCCGGACCCGCTGCGTTGTGTGTGTCGGTGTGGGGAACCGCAGGGCTGCGAGCTGACCCGCAGGGACTCGAAGTTCCAGGAGTCCCTGCGTGAGGTCGAGACCCACAACACCTGGGTCGCTCTCCCTGCCTGCCCCGCCCTCGCCTCAGCGGTTAAGAGCCTGTTCGAATCCATCATCGCTGGGATCATTTGAATTCTGTTTCGGAAGCTGTGGATTGTGCCTCCCCCTGTGTCAGAGTGGGGTTATCATCGGATTTCCAGCCAGCTCCTTGCCGGACCCGCTGCGCGGGTCCTGCTGCGTTGTGTGTGTCGGTGTGGGGAACCGCAGGGCTGCGAGCTGACCCGCAGGGACTCGAAGTTCTAGGAGTCCCTGCGTGAGGTCGAGACCCGCAACACCTGGGTCGCTCTCCCTGCCTGCCCCGCGCCTTACACTTCCTTTATTGCTGAGTTGAAGTACTGCTGCGCGGGAGCGTCCGGGGCAAAGGGCGGGCCGTCTAAGGCCGTCCAAGGTCGACCAAGGACGGGACGGGCCACCCCCTTAACGATTATTTTCCGGCAAGAGTCATTTTCTCCCTTCGCCATCTGTCAGGAATTCTCCATTGACCCACGTAATACGAGACATTGTGTATTGTTCCGTGATCATCCCGTTCTATATATCTGAACATATACCCACTTTTAACCATGTTTTCGGACCCTGGAAAACCCAGGAATATAACCGTTAACACATCAAAGGAGCCAGTAACAGGGACCATCGACCAATTCTTTAAACGGGTAACGATCGTCTTAGAAAAAGAAATAGCGGACACTGATAAGCGCCTGTCCATGGACTTGCTAACTGGTAAGCGCTCCTCCCTAGGATTGATTGGGAAAGCTAGTTCACCTAACGTGATTGTCCCAGATTCCCCGACTTCCACCATTCCCCCTATTGACATCGATTCACTTACTCCCTTGGGAATCGAGGTGAGAGAGGGAACAAATCAGTTAACCAGCAACGAACCTGAGCCAGCCCCTGAAATTCTCCTAGCTAGCCCCAATATATCTAGACTATCTAGTTCCCCTAATTTACCTGTTTCCTCTTCACCACCTTTGGAACAAACAAATAATCATCCGAAGAAAAGAAAGAGACAACCTTCCCCCTCATCTTTAAATTCTATCACTATTCTGAACACAACCCCCCCCCCCACATTACCCCCCAAGCCAAGCATGGTGCAGGAAATGAATAACATGGCAGGACTACTCCCTGAAATGGAGGCTGAACTTCTCTCCTGAATAGAGGTAATAGTGAAGGCACTCATGCTTCCTCTTCTGGAGAGAACAAGACTAATAGGCACGCATCTAGAAAAGTTGGGCAAGCAAATAGAAGATAACACAATGGCTATCACCAAACTATCGCCACAATTCCATAAACATCCCACACAAAATACTATTGGCCCCAACGTCTTACCACTGGAACAACCATCTACCAGTGGTGCACCCCAGAAACCTGGAACCACGCAAGGGAAAAAAGCAGTGGCTAAATCTTCAAAAGAAACAACTAATAATGGAAATCCCAAACCACCCAATAACACTCAGCTAAAAGACGGGGCTAAAGTAATTGAAAGGGGAAAAAACACAGCAGGGAAGAATCCTGTAGAAAGAATTCCCCCCTTACTAAACACTAATTCTAATCCTCCTACGAATACCATACTAAGTAGAGAGCCGGGCGAGCGGTCACCACAGCACCCAAAAAGATCTAGACGTAGGATAGTTGATTTACCTCCTGGTACCAGAACTAGCAGAAGGGGTCAGAGAGAACTATCATGCTCTAAAAAATAAAACCATCTATTGGCTGAAGCAGAATAGACCCCTCCCTGCACACGTCAATGGAGAAATCCTGTCAGTAAGGCGTGCTGTTTGGGTGGGCTCAAGGCCGAAAGACAAAAGGAGGGACGTGATAATTATCAATTTTAAGGATCACAGGGCGGTGAGAACTATAGGAGACTGGTATGAGGCCATAGGGGGGGGGGGTAATATCTCCACACACTGTTAGCTACTTTTACCCACGGGAACTGATAAATAACCCCAAACACCATCATATTAGACGGCAACGCCCAGAGTGGAGAGAAGCAGGCTATCAATTTACCCAGAATCATCTCTTTAACCAACCTTTGCAACCACTTTATCCCCAGACATACTGGGGTAACCTGAACAATAACTATCAATCAACATTCCCAGATTTTAACATACCAACATTTAACCCATTCTCAACGTTGTGTGGTTTAGAAGGAATAGATTGACTTGACAGTAACCTCCCCCCGTTGCAAAAACCCCCTATGATAAAAGAAGATATTCCTTTGGGAGACATCACCCCAGATATTTTAGCTGATACCTGTAGTAACAAAGGACAAACACAGTTGATTCAATCGAATCGACCATGTCCGAGGGAGGGGGAAAATTCCACCAGGCGGAGTAATACAAGTATGGCTCCCACTTTAACTCATAAGGAACATAATTCAGACTGGGAGATATCTGTGTGAGACAAGGAAAATAGGATAAACGAAAGACCGGTCCTTGCCAGGAGAGTAGAAAAAATCCAAATAATGTTTTGGAATGTTGCGGGTCTCAGAGAAATAATCTTGGATGGAAGTATCCAAGAGTTTGTGAAAGAATGCCAAGTTTTGGCCCTTCGGGAGACCTGGCTCACGAAAGAAATGCACCTGACAGGGTATAAAACTTATTTCTCACCAGGAATTGCAGGAACCCATGGGAGAGCTAAAGGTGGGTTGATAATTTATATATCAAACACTATACCAGGCTTGACAGTTACTGTACTTAGTCTAGAACCATATTATCAAATCCTAAGACTGGCATTTAAGACAAAGAGGACAATTCTTCTCGTTAACCTATATGATAACCTAGTGGAAAACGAGAGAATAAAAATACTGGGGGCTCTTCGTAAGAAGTTGATTAGCAGTATGAAACTAACACAAGGGCTGAAACCTCCAAGTATTGTTTGGGGAGGCGACTTTAACCATCATCCCTGTGAAAAGCTTAACAGTAACGTTTGCGGGATGGGGTGTGAAACAGAAGACCAACTAACCCATTTTAGCCATTCAGTGGTGGGAGATTATTTAAACGAAACAATGTCCAGTTTGGACCTAGTTATATTAAATCAATTAAACCCCCTAACTGGGAAATTGGACCCCACCTACCTTGGAAGGGGAAGCGAAACAACTATTGATTACATTCTTACCACAGCAACCCTTGTAAATAGGACTGCAAACTTTAAAGTTAAAATTAACACACTGAGCGATCACTCAGCCTTGGCCTTTGAATTAACCCTGGACCAAGGCCAGCCATTAGCCCAGACTATAATGTCCACCCTCGCCCAGAATAATATACAGCTGTAGGAGAATAGGGTCTGCTATCCTATGGTCACCCCAATTTTTGCTTTTTGCTTCACTGGTTTTCGACTTACTGAGGCTGTGGGCCTGCTAATCAGACCCCCAGCCTGCTGTTCTCTCTCTAAATTTATAATACATGTGCTATAGGTACATACCACAATTGGAAATGGACTCCTTGTCAGCCCCTGTACCATGCACTATAGGTGCTCAGGGCATAGGTGCCACCAAGGCCTACCAGGGGCTGAAGCATAGCTTTTGCCACCCCTGGCTGGTTCTTAAATTGACACAACTGGCTGATCACTCAGCTGGGGCAAGTGGGTGTAATCACCCCTTGCTTAGATATAGTATACCTATATCTAAACCTATATCTGGACACATATATAGCCTGTGAGCCACTCCTATGGAAGGCCTCATCAATCCTGGAGGCAGAGTGCGTGGTTTTATGTGAGATGGAGCTCTGGCATGAGCTGAGCCTGTCTGCAGCTGTCGGGAACAACTCCCTAAGCTGATCCGGGATAATGCCATACCATATACTCTTAAGCGCCTTATAATCCTCGCGGTTATATAGCAACTTTGGTTTGGCTTTATCAAAACATGTTGTGTAAGGTGTCATACGAATTGGAATACTACCCCCTCGCCAGTTCTGGCGACGGGGGTAGCATTCCACCCTTCTAGAGGGAGAAGACATGTTACTTTACTGAAACGCGGTTGATTTAAAATGAGCCTCAGATCCACAAAATGGATGCCCCTGCCACAGACACGGGTCTGGCCTCCTGCTGCTGACCGAAACCCGGCAGAGGAGGCCTGGACAAAGAGTTTCCTGTCACAGGGCGGTGTCAAACCACCCCAGACAGGAGATAGTGGATTGGAGTAGGGAGGTTTCAAAGAAACCAGACACTGCCTGGGGAGCACAAGGCTGCCCTTGCAGGATCCGGCCAAACCGGTTCTGGGGCCTCCCAGCCCCTGTCCCAGCGCGGCCAGGATCAAAGGAGAGGGGTGTAACCACCCCCTTCCTGGGTCCCACCCATAGGAGGGGACCTAGCAGGATGTCCAACCCCCCAGATTCGAATAAGAGGGGGAGCAGTCCCAACGGACCTCAGATCATCCTGAAGAAACATAAGAAACGAATTCTGGACCCTTCGACTTTCTACACGACGTGAGTAGACTGAAGAATCTCCCTTGTGGTCAAGGAGTGACCACCCTGTGCAAACAGGTACCATCCAGCCCTCGACCCTTGCTTTGTTGCAGTTCCCGCCGGAACTCGAGCGACAGAGATCGACGAGATCAAGCTTGCCTGCCTTCTACCTGCCCGATCCACAGTCCCTGCAGAGCTGAGACCCGTGGAGGCGACCGGAAGCGTGGGGCACGCCATCTTGGAAAGGCCACGAGACGCTGACCGTGCAGCCTACGAGTGACCCTCGAAGCTGTACACCGGGGTTTGAGAAGCCCCAGCCCCGAGCTCCACTTGCACCAAAGCTCACCCCTCCACACTCGACGAGTGCTGCGTGGGGCCCTTCTGCCTGTGTGTGCTCGACGCGTTGGCCCGGTCACTTGCCAGCTGGCTTGTGGCCCCTGTGCCGACGAAAACTGAAATACGACTCGCTTTTCTGGTTGCTCCAGATCTGCACCAGCTCCTGTGAAAAGGAGCCCCCACTCTGACCCTCCTGGTTCGAGTGATAAGCAATCTCCCGGTTCTGCGTGGATTGCTTTTGCCAAGTGCTGTTTGCTGCAATCTTGAAGCCGACGGTGCTGACGGCGAGAGCCTACGTGGGACAGATCGTGACCTGCTCCTGGACGTCGCAGATGCCCCAGAGCCCACGTGACAGCGGAGAGAAGCCTATCGACAACCGCCTGATTGCGCCCGACATTGCCTGGTTCCGTCCTGGTTCCACCCTGGTCACTGCTGAGTGACCCAGACTCTGTCCCCTCTGCTTTCAGGTACTTTTCTACTTCGATCCACCCTTGGATCGCACCGGACACTTCTGCTTCACAGCGCCTGCAGCTGCAACAGCTTCAAGCACCAAGAACCTGCGTGACAGAACCCGACGCCACTTCGACCCTGTGCACCCACGGCCTGTGGGTGAGGTAACTTTGCAACGCCGGTGTCCTTACACTGGTACACACCTCTAGGGTCTGTGTCTAAAGTTTTGTGTTCCTAGGTTCAGCGGAAGTATCATTTAATTCACTTTATCCAACTTTTACGCACCATTGACTTTGCATTGGTGCGCGCCGCACTTTCCGTGCTGCACCCGTCTCCTGTGGGCTACTCCCGACTTCATCATTGCTAGTCCTGACTGCTCCCAGCGAATCTCTAGGCCCTAGGCCTAACCATTGTTCGATAAGTGTTCCTTATACCACTTTTTTAGTATATGGTCTGAGTGGCCACCCGCCCTCATCCATAATTGTGCAACTTTATATGTTTTACTGTGCTTTTGATTTAACGCTTGTGCCCCTTTCCTCATAAAGAGTACTGGGGAGTAATTTAGAAATAAATACATATATTTTTACAATATATACTTGTGTGGTGTCCTTTCATTTGATTACAGGATTGTATGTGGTAAAACAGCTCGCTTAACACGACCTCTTAAGTTAAGCCTTTAAGGCTGCTTAGTCCATGCTACCATTAGGATAGCTTGTCTACAAGGTTGACTTACAACCTGACATCTTTGGGGTTTGTTTGGACTGATACCAAGTGGTTCCAGAATTGGAAACACTACATATCAGGCCAACTTCTCACATTGGTGTGCAGCGGTGCGGATTTGAGCTTGCTGTTTGTTTTACCATTGCAATCTTTATCAAATTGAAAGATCACATCAAGTACCTCTAGGTACATATAAATCAAAAGCTTAGCATATTAAGTTCTACTGAACTTAGTAGTTGTAGATTAAAGGGATTAGCACACCCTGACTACAACTCACTAGCAAGGTACAGTAGGAAAACACTTAGTGTAGGTAAGTGCACCACTTACACCTCACTAGCAGTCATGTCTGATACAGATAGAGCCGCAGGCTCTGCTCCTGTAGAAGTTGATCCTATAGGGACAACATCCAGATATGACAACCTTAGCCACAAAGACCTGAGTGCCTTGTGCACAGCCAGGGGGCTAAAAAAGGGCAGAGGCCCTACCATTCCTTCCCTAATAGCTCTCCTAGAAAAGGATGACCTAGATAAGGTGAGTCAGGCTCCCTTAGAATCAGGTGAAGGGATAAACTCCCCTGAGAATGAGAAACTTCCAGAAGAAGAGGAGGAGGAAGAGGAAGGCTCAGATTTAGAAGAGCCTGAAGATCAGGATCAGAGGGGAAACCAGGTACAGGTTGCCAGCCTTAACCAGGCCAACCTAGACCTACATGGGAATGGAGGGGGCCAGCACCTCCCCAGATCTCATAACCAAATTCTCCCAGGTAACAGAAGGGAGAGATCTCTATCAGGGGACTCTCACCTTTCTAGTGCCTCAAGAGAATCTCAGAGAGGGATGACTCCCTCCCAGAGGAAAGAGCATAGGGCTAGAATGAGGGCTGTCCAACTCCAAATAGAAAGGGAAGAGGTAGCCTTGGCTCAAGCTAAACTTGCTTTAGCAAGAGAAAGAAAATTGTGTGGCTTAGATGCCACTGGTGGCAGCAAAGTTCCTAAAGAAAAAGACAGGGCCTATGACAATAGAAACCTGACAAAAATTGTGCCCCCCTACAAGGAAGGGGATGATATCCACAAATGGATGACTGCTCTTGAGAGGGCCTGCATGGTACAGCAGGTCCCTGAGGACCAGTGGGCAGCAATTTTATGGTACTCCTTTTCTGAGAAAGGGAGGGACAGGCTCCTCACTGTTAGACCTGAGGATGCCAAAAACTACTCTGTTCTGAAGAGTGCTCTTATTGAAGGGTTTGGCCTAACCACTGAGCAATACAGGTTGTTGTTCAGAGACACCCAAAAAGCACAGACTCAGGACTGGACTGATTTTGTAGATTGTGCCACTAAGGCTCTGGAGGGTTGGCTGCAGGGAAGTAAAGTTTCAGACTATACAGGAT
This sequence comes from Lissotriton vulgaris, assembly GCF_964263255.1. Classification (NCBI taxonomy): domain Eukaryota; kingdom Metazoa; phylum Chordata; class Amphibia; order Caudata; family Salamandridae; genus Lissotriton; species Lissotriton vulgaris. The sequence goes on from NC_141695.1 coordinate 1,413,995,589, forward strand.
TGTACAATCTTATGATGAGAGAACAGATCCTTAATAACTGTCAGAACCAGCTGTTGCATCAATACCTTGTTGACTCTGATCTGACCTCTCCCCAAGAATTGGGAAAGAAGGCAGACAAATGGGTCAGAACAAGGATTAAGCAGAAAAACCAGAACCAAGGTGACCAGAAGAAAACAGACCAGAAGGGTGGGAATCAGAAAGATAAAGAAAAGGACCAGAAGTCTTCAGGCCCCCAAACTAGCAATAAGGAGGGGGGTTCCCAAAATGGAAACAAGAAAAAGAAGAATGATGGCCCAAAGAAACCTTGGTGTAATACCTGCAAATCAGTTTCACACTGGGGCAGTGAATGCACTAAGAAAAATCCAGTCCCCACCACTGCAGCTCCTAAAGCACCTGCACCCCCTAGTACAGTTAGCAGTGGTGGTACACAGCCAAAGGGTTTAGTAGGGTTGACCCTGGGTACTGAGGTGGAATCTGGCCTAGTCAGAATCCCCACACAGGCAGTTCTCCTATATGATGTGGACTTATCTTTGACCACTGCAGTAAGCCCCAGTAACCTGGGCAAATATAGGCAGACTCCCTTAATCAATGAGAAACTGGCTCAGGCCTACAGGGACACTTGTGCCAGTGTCACTATGGTGACACCTGACTTTGTGGACCCTGGGCAGATTGTACTAGGTGAGAGTTACCTAGTGACCAATGCAAGCAACTCCACTACTTCCCATAGTGTGGCTGTTGTGAACTTCTCCTGGGGAGGGGTAGATGGCCTAAAGAAAGTTGTTGTGAGTGCAGACCTCCCAGTAGACTGTCTGTTAGGCAATGATCTTGAAAGCTCAGTTTGGTCAGAAGTGGAGTACAGGACTCATGCAGAAATGCTAGGGATTTCAGCTCATGTCCTTGCAGTGACAAGGTCTCAGGCTAAGAAGTGCCTTCCTGAACCAGTGGTGGATCTTGAAACAATAGACCAACCACAACCCAAGAGGAGGAGAAAGAGGGTTAAGGCTGTGCCTTCCCACTTGCCCCAGGTTGAGGATCAAGTTTCACAGGAAACTGATTCTGCAGTCCAAGAGGAGACTGTCTCAGATGAGCTTGAACCTGAACAGGTTGAGTTTCTGGGGACAGGGGGACCCTCAAGGGCAGACCTGGGGCAGGCTCAATTAGATTGCCCTTCACTTGAACCCCTCAGACAGCAAGCTGCTGCTGAGGCTGCAGGGAATGCTCAAGGTACCCATAAGGTGTATTGGGATGAAGGACTCCTTTATTCAGAGGCTAGAGACCCCAAGCCTGGCACAACCAGGAGGTTGGTCATACCTTTGAAGTTTAGGGGCTTCCTTCTTACCTTGGCCCATGATATTCCCCTTGCAGGACACTTAGGCCAGAATAAGACTTGGGACAGGCTTGTTCCACACTTTCACTGGCCTCACATGTCAGAAAATGTCAAGGAGTTTTGTCGCTCCTGTGTCACTTGCCAAGCCAGTGGTAAGTCAGGTGGCACAACAAAGGCCCCCCTGATACCACTACCTGTGGTGGGGGTACCCTTTGAAAGAGTTGGAATAGACATTGTGGGTCCCATGGATCCTCAAACAGCATCTGGGCACAGATTTATACTGGTGGTAGTGGATCATGCCACCAGGTACCCAGAGGCAATTCCCCTGAGGACCACCACAGCTCCTGTGGTGGCAAAAGCCCTCATTGCAGTTTTCTCAAGAGTGGGCTTTCCAAAGGAGGTTCTTTCAGACAGAGGTACTAACTTTATGTCTGGATACTTAAAAGCAATGTGGAAAGAGTGTGGAGTAAACTATAAGTTTACCACACCCTACCATCCACAGTGCAATGGGCTTGTGGAAAGGTTCAACAAGACCCTAAAGGGAATGATAAAAGGTTTACCTGAGAAGCTTAGGCGGAAATGGGACATCCTTTTACCCTGCTTGCTCTTTGCTTACAGAGAGGTCCCACAGAAGGGGGTTGGCTACAGCCCTTTTGAACTTTTGTTTGGCCACCCTGTAAGGGGTCCATTGAGTTTGGTGAAGGAAGGATGGGAGTTACCTCTCAAAAAGCCTAAACTAGACATTGTGGACTATGTACTTGGTCTCCGCTCCAGGATGGCTGAATACATGGAGAGAGCATCCAAAAACCTTGAGGCAAGCCAAGAATTACAGAAAGCTTGGCATGACCAAAAGGCTGTTATGGTTGAGTTCCAGCCAGGACAGAAGGTGTGGGTGTTGGACCCAGTGGGGCCAGCAGCTCTCCAGGACAAATGGACTGGACCCTACCCTATCATTGAAAAGAAGGGAGAAGTCACCTACATGGTTGACTTTGGCACCCCTAGGAGCCCCCACAGGGTGCTCCATGTAAACAGATTCAAAGCATTTGTTGACAGGGAGGACATGAGTCTCCTCATGGCCACAGATGGGGAACAGGAGGAAGAGAGTGACCCTCTCCCAGACCTGCTTTCCCAGAACCCTGATGATGGTTCAGTTGATGGAGTAGCCTTGGCAGGCAGCCTCACTGAGCAGCAACAGGTGGACTGCAGACAGGTGTTGCAGGCCCCCAGACATTTGTTTTCACTCACACCCAGTCAGACTAACTGGTGCACCCATGAGGTGGACACTGGTGACAATCTGCCTGTGAAGAATAAGATCTACAGGCAACCTGACCATGTCAGGGATTGTATAAAGGCTGCGGTGCAAAAGATGTTGGAGCTTGGAGTGATTGAGCCATCAGAGAGCCCATGGGCTAGCCCAGTGGTCCTTGTGCCAAAACCTCATACCAAAGATGGGAAGAGAGAAATGAGGTTTTGTGTGGACTACAGAGGTCTCAATGCTGTCACTAGGACAGATGTTCATCCCATTCCAAGAGCAGATGAGCTCATTGATAAATTGGCTTCTGCCAAGTTTCTGAGCACATTTGATTTGACAGCTGGCTACTGGCAAATCAGACTAGCTGAGGAGTCAAAAGCCAAAACAGCATTTTCGACCCCTAGTGGACATTATCAGTTTGTGGTAATGCCCTTTGGCTTGAAGAATGCACCTGCCACCTTCCAAAGGTTGGTGAATCAAGTCCTTGCTGGGTTGGATGACTTTTGTGCAGCATATCTAGATGATATTGCTGTCTTTAGCTCCACCTGGGAGGATCACCTGATCCACCTGAAGAAGGTTCTGGAGGCCCTGCAAAAGGCAGGCCTGACTATCAAGGCTACTAAGTGCCAGATAGGGCAGAGCAAGGTTGTGTACTTGGGCCACCTAGTAGGTGGGGGTCAAGTTCAACCACTGGAGAGCAAGATCCAGACCATACAGGACTGGGCTCCTCCAACTACCCAGACACAAGTCAGAGCCTTCTTGGGCCTGACTGGGTATTACAGAAAATTTGTAAAGAACTATGGGTCCATTGTGACACCATTGAATGACTTGACATCCAAGAAGATGCCCAAAAAGGTTCAGTGGACAGTTAGCTGTCAAAAGGCATTTGATGACCTGAAGAAGGCCATGTGCTCTGCACCTATCCTGAAGAGTCCTGACTACTCCAAACAGTTCATTGTACAGACAGATGCTTCTGAGTTGGGGGTGGGAGCTGTGCTTTCACAACTTAATCCAGATGGTCAAGACCAGCCCATTGCTTTTATTAGCAGAAGGCTGACCCCCAGGGAGAAACGTTGGTCAGCTATTGAGAGGGAGGCCTTTGCTGTGGTTTGGGCCCTGAAGAAGTTGAGGCCATACGTGTTTGGTACTCACTTCCTAATTCAGACAGACCATAAGCCCCTCTTGTGGCTAAATCAGATGAAGGGTGAAAATCCCAAACTGCTCAGGTGGTCCATTTCCCTACAGGGGATGGACTTTACAGTGGAGCACCGCCCAGGGACTGACCATGGTAATGCAGATGGTCTCTCCAGGTACTTCCACTTAGAACATGAAGACTTATCTGGTCAAGGTTAAGTTTAATGTCCCTGCGTTTGGGGGGGGGTTATGTAGGAGAATAGGGTCTGCTATCCTATGGTCACCCCAATTTTTGCTTTTTGCTTCACTGGTTTTCGACTTACTGAGGCTGTGGGCCTGCTAATCAGACCCCCAGCCTGCTGTTCTCTCTATCAATTTATAATACATGTGCTATAGGTACATACCACAATTGGAAATGGACTCCTTGTCAGCCCCTGTACCATGCACTATAGGTGCTCAGGGCATAGGTGCCACCAAGGCCTACCAGGGGCTGAAGCATAGCTTTTGCCACCCCTGGCTGGTTCTTAAATTGACACAACTGGCTGATCACTCAGCTGGGGCAAGTGGGTGTAATCACCCCTTGCTTAGATATAGTATACCTATATCTAAACCTATATCTGGACACATATATAGCCTGTGAGCCACTCCTATGGAAGGCCTCATCAATCCTGGAGGCAGAGTGCGTGGTTTTATGTGAGATGGAGCTCTGGCATGAGCTGAGCCTGTCTGCAGCTGTCGGGAACAACTCCCTAAGCTGATCCGGGATAATGCCATACCATATACTCTTAAGCGCCTTATAATCCTCGCGGTTATATAGCAACTTTGGTTTGGCTTTATCAAAACATGTTGTGTAAGGTGTCATACGAATTGGAATACTACCCCCTCGCCAGTTCTGGCGACGGGGGTAGCATTCCACCCTTCTAGAGGGAGAAGACATGTTACTTTACTGAAACGCGGTTGATTTAAAATGAGCCTCAGATCCACAAAATGGATGCCCCTGCCACAGACACGGGTCTGGCCTCCTGCTGCTGACCGAAACCCGGCAGAGGAGGCCTGGACAAAGAGTTTCCTGTCACAGGGCGGTGTCAAACCACCCCAGACAGGAGATAGTGGATTGGAGTAGGGAGGTTTCAAAGAAACCAGACACTGCCTGGGGAGCACAAGGCTGCCCTTGCAGGATCCGGCCAAACCGGTTCTGGGGCCTCCCAGCCCCTGTCCCAGCGCGGCCAGGATCAAAGGAGAGGGGTGTAACCACCCCCTTCCTGGGTCCCACCCATAGGAGGGGACCTAGCAGGATGTCCAACCCCCCAGATTCGAATAAGAGGGGGAGCAGTCCCAACGGACCTCAGATCATCCTGAAGAAACATAAGAAACGAATTCTGGACCCTTCGACTTTCTACACGACGTGAGAAGACTGAAGAATCTCCCTTGTGGTCAAGGAGTGACCACCCTGTGCAAACAGGTACCATCCAGCCCTCGACCCTTGCTTTGTTGCAGTTCCCGCCGGAACTCGAGCGACAGAGATCGACGAGATCAAGCTTGCCTGCCTTCTACCTGCCCGATCCACAGTCCCTGCAGAGCTGAGACCCGTGGAGGCGACCGGAAGCGTGGGGCACGCCATCTTGGAAAGGCCACGAGACGCTGACCGTGCAGCCCACGAGTGACCCTCGAAGCTGTACACCGGGGTTTGAGAAGCCCCAGCCCCGAGCTCCACTTGCACCAAAGCTCACCCCTCCACACTCGACGAGTGCTGCGTGGGGCCCTTCTGCCTGTGTGTGCTCGACGCGTTGGCCCGGTCACTTGCCAGCTGGCTTGTGGCCCCTGTGCCGACGAAAACTGAAATACGACTCGCTTTTCTGGTTGCTCCAGATCTGCACCAGCTCCTGTGAAAAGGAGCCCCCACTCTGACCCTCCTGGTTCGAGTGATAAGCAATCTCCCGGTTCTGCGTGGATTGCTTTTGCCAAGTGCTGTTTGCTGCAATCTTGAAGCCGACGGTGCTGACGGCGAGAGCCTACGTGGGACAGATCGTGACCTGCTCCTGGACGTCGCAGATGCCCCAGAGCCCACGTGACAGCGGAGAGAAGCCTATCGACAACCGCCTGATTGCGCCCGACATTGCCTGGTTCCGACCTGGTTCCACCCTGGTCACTGCTGAGTGACCCAGACTCTGTCCCCTCTGCTTTCAGGTACTTTTCTACTTCGATCCACCCTTGGATCGCACCGGACACTTCTGCTTCACAGCGCCTGCAGCTGCAACAGCTTCAAGCACCAAGAACCTGCGTGACAGAACCCGACGCCACTTCGACCCTGTGCACCCACGGCCTGTGGGTGAGGTAACTTTGCAACGCCGGTGTCCTTACACTGGTACACACCTCTAGGGTCTGTGTCTAAAGTTTTGTGTTCCTAGGTTCAGCGGAAGTATCATTTAATTCACTTTATCCAACTTTTACGCACCATTGACTTTGCATTGGTGCGCGCCGCACTTTCCGTGCTGCACCCGTCTCCTGTGGGCTACTCCCGACTTCATCATTGCTAGTCCTGACTGCTCCCAGCGAATCTCTAGGCCCTAGGCCTAACCATTGTTCGATAAGTGTTCCTTATACCACTTTTTTAGTATATGGTCTGAGTGGCCACCCGCCCTCATCCATAATTGTGCAACTTTATATGTTTTACTGTGATTTTGATTTAACGCTTGTGCCCCTTTCCTCATAAAGAGTACTGGGGAGTAATTTAGAAATAAATACATATATTTTTACAATATATACTTGTGTGGTGTCCTTTCATTTGATTACAGGATTGTATGTGGTAAAACAGCTCGCTTAACACGACCTCTTAAGTTAAGCCTTTAAGGCTGCTTAGTCCATGCTACCATTAGGATAGCTTGTCTACAAGGTTGACTTACAACCTGACATCTTTGGGGTTTGTTTGGACTGATACCAAGTGGTTCCAGAATTGGAAACACTACATATCAGGCCAACTTCTCACAACAGCTTACAAAAACAAATGGTTACACCTTGGGATGGGGGAAGATTGACCCAAATGAGCTGACAAATAAGGTGGTAATTGGAGCACAACCTGCAATAATGAAGTGTTTAGACATGGAGGCAAGTGAAGAGGAAGTCTTATTCCATTTCAAGTTAGTCTTAGGAAAAGTAAATGAATGCCTTACTGTGAGCCAGAAAGGGACCAAGGAAAGGAAAAAAGGTTGGTTTAATCATGACTGCACAGCCGCCCATAAAAAGCTAAAGAGAGCATTAACAAAAACAATAAGAGATCAGGGGGAGATTAGGAACCTGAGAAAAATGTATAGGCTTGCGTGCAAAGTGCGAAAAGAAGAGCTTAATAAAGCACTATGGGATCAGCCGCACGAAAGCTCACTTAATAAAGATAGCGATCTTTTTTGGAAAGTGGTAAAAGCACCTTTCTTGACGGACACAGATGATCGCCCAAGCATAGAAGTGGCTATCGAGGGGCAAACCTGGGTAAATCACTTCGCAAAGATCTTTGGTCAATCCCCAGTAGTAGCCCCCACAGAAAGAAATAATAGCCCAAATCAGGATAACCCATTCCCAATCCCACTAGCAGTCGAATTACACAAGGTAATAACTGCAGTTAATGCCAGTAAGAGTGGAAAAGCCCCTGGCCCGGACGGGGTACCAGTCGACTTTTTCAAATTTAAATTAGATTTGTGGGCCCCTATCATAACAAGGGTGTTTGATGCAACAATGAAGTGCGGCCTACTTACATCCTGGACCCAATCAATACTGGTACCCATTTTTAAAAAGGGAAATAGAGAGGAGGTGACCTGTTATCGACCGATTTCCCTCCTGGACTCACTGGGGAAAGTACTGGGTAGAGTGGTACTTCAGCCTTTACAGGAGTGGGCGGACGATACCGGGACCCTCTCGGATATCCAGTATGGCTTCCGAGAGGGCCTCGGAACAAGCCCTGAACTTGGCCCTGCTGATGGGAAAATATGTGTCGGCGAAGCGCGAGAAGTTCTACATGGTTTATGTCGACCTTTCCGCGGCTTTCAACTGCGTTTCCCATGCAAAATTATGGTCGGTGCTGTCTAACATGGGAATAGATAAGGCTCTTGTGACCTTTCTTAGAGAACTTTACTCTAACGCCACCTCTAGGGTGCGTTTTGGAGTACGGGGAGAACTGTCGGAATCCTTTTCCGTAGAGCGCGGGGTCAGGCAGGGGTGCGTCCTTGCCCCCTTCCTCTTCTCCCTCTATACCAATGGTCTTGAGGTAGAGATGTTGAGGGGGGGCTTGGACTTGCCCCGTGTGAAAGATCGACTGGTGCCCGCACTCCTGTACGCGGATGACGCGGTGATCATAGCACGCACCCCAAGTGAGCTACAAAAATCCCTGAACAGCTATTCAAAATTCATGAGCGACCTAGATCTTCATATAAACATAAAAAAAACCTATGTCATGGTAGCTGGCCGAGCTAGGAAATATGGAAAAAGCATCTTCCTCAATAATGAAAAATTAGAAACCACCCCCCAGTATCCCTACTTAGGGATTATGATAGAGGAGAAGCTCAACTGGAGAGCGGCCATAGAAGCGTGTAAACATCAACTCTTGCGCTCTATTGCCGCCCTAATGAAATTTGCACAGAAATTAGGGAAAAAGCCTCCGGTTGAACTACTTCAGATCTATAGAGCCAAGGGCCATTCCATCGCACTTTACGGGGCGGGCCTGTGGGGTCATAAAAACACGAAAGCCCTCCAGGTAGCAGAGAACATCTTTACGAGATTCTTACTTGCGGTCCCGAAAAGAGTTTCCACCTTTGCCTGCCACGCAGAATTGGGATTGCCACACATTGAGGACTTGGCCAAAATCGAACCCGTACTCCTTTGGCGTCGAATATGGGTGTCAACAAAAAACACCCTCACCAAAGATATTATTACGGACTGCATGACCCTAGATTGTGTTAAAAAAATAGACTGGTTAATGTACGTAAAAAAACTTTTTACTGACCTAGGAATGGCTGAGTACTACCATAATCCTGAAACCATTGCTGAAATTTCAAAAAAAGAACTAAAGGCAAAGGCGCTGAGCCATTTTGAAGAGTTACGTATTACTGTGGAGATTAAGAAACCATCTGTACAGCACTCCCTAGCGGTCATGACCACCCTGGAAATGGAACCATACTTAACCTATGTTGATTCGCAGTTTGAACGATTCTTATTAGCGAGATTTAGGCTGAACATTTTCCACAGGGTTGTAGCATTTCCCAATAGAAACAGCTGGGAAGAAAGTTTGATTGCCTGCCCATGCGATGAACTTTCTGAGCAGTCAACAATTCATACCGTACTGTTTTGTAAATTTTATTCTGCACACCGCAAACTTTGGCTAACCCCCTTGCTCCGATCCTCAGACCTCAGAAGGTGTCGTCCTGCTATGCTGTGGCTGCAATATTTAAGTTCTAAACATGTATGTAAAGTTGTAAGTACTTTCCTAAAATGCATTTTTAAGCATAGGTTAAACCTTCAAAATAATAATCTCCAATCCTCCTGATAAAGTAACAGTGACATAAATATTAAATGAACTGAACATGTATTTGTAATGTTAAAATGTATGAAATGTATGAATGCTTTTATGTTTTTTTTTTTGTAAAACTGAAACCGAATAAAGATTTTACTACTACTCGTTTCTATTTTATGTAGCAAGTCAGAGATCGAAAAGATACAATGGACAATGCTAAATTGTGGAATACACAATTGTGAATCTCGTGGAGTTTTTTTTTATGCGTGTTAAGGACTTGTTCCATTTCTTATCAGTAATCTCCTATCCAAGTCCCTATCTATTTTCTCCTTCACTGGGAAAGTGCTTTTATGGGTATCTGCTTAGAGGGTTTTCTGCGAGTTCTGCCCTGTGCTCCAAGTGTGTCTGGTCAGCGTTCGATATTCTTGTGCCATGCTGTAACTGGATTAAATGTACTTGGTATAATCCAGGTGCTCTTTTAAAGGGTATAATCTGTACGTCTTGATTTATGTCTGCCATGGTCTGGCATCTACTTTTTTTTGCAGTGTCTTATTCATGCATTGCATTACCTGTTTGAAGTGTGACAAACTATATAACTGTGAAAAGAATAATTGACAGAGGGAATGCTGAACAATGTTAACCTCTCCCCCCAGTGAGAGATCTGGGCCTAAATCCATCGTTTTTTTGCTCACCACGCCATTCCAGTTTGGACCCAGCCATAAGCAAATCAGATTTGACCCTGCTCCTCATGGGAACAGTCCAGCCCTAACAGCCAGGCCCGGTTCTCCCCATACTGTAAACAAACATCCTAGAACTGGCTTTGGGGTATCGCCCCCCCATCAGCCAGGACAGCTTGAATCCAAAGGCACAGCAAGCACAGGACCCACATCTGAGCATACCCGTCCCACTCAGGGTGACAAATGCAAAAAAGAACAATTGATGGACAGAATGCCGAACAGTGTCAAACACTATAGGGGTACCAGTTCTTATTGCAAAAATGGGATCGTGCATAATCTCGTCACTTCTCCATTGTTTCCAACCAGTTTGTGTTAGAGATGGGACCAATGTGTCCTATTTGTTTGCAAATAGTTACATTGTAAGATTCACTATTATTCTTTATCCACCATCAAAGTTTTATCTATACTATTCTCTCCTGTTACATATCTACTAACAAAGGTCCACTGCACCGCTGAGTAATACCTTCCGATATCGGGGACTTGCAGTCCTTCCTGTTAATGAATTAGCTGGAATATGGGTAAGGCTACTCTACTAGACTTTCCGTCCCATGGGAGTATTATAATTATACCTTTAGTTTCTTTGAATACTGTCTTAGGACAGGGATACTTACAACACTTCAATAAAAAAATAGGCATCTCAGCATCACTATCTTTTTTTTTTTGTAAAAATTTTATTTAAAGTATGCAAGGTGAAAAAATAGAAAGGGGAAGGGGAATAGTGCAAGGGGAGCGAGAAAAGAAAAAGGAGAGAAAGAAACAGGCGACATCCCGCCACATAACCCCACACAGGGGGTGCTGAAAATATTATCGCAAAGGAAGGGGCAATAGGGAATCAGAGCCTGCATCAACAGGGCGGCAACCAGGTAGGGCAGCAGAAGTTCGAACGATAAGGCCAGCCCATCACAGTGTCCGAATCATGCCTGGCAGTTCCACCAGTCGGTGCAATGTCCCCAGCTCGTGAAGGACAACCCAAGCCCCGCTATAATCACAGTGTCCATTCTCGGGAGCACAGCAAGTCGCAACAAGAAAAAAAACAACTTCCCCAACTACCACCCCTCCGCCCCCCTTCCCTCCCCATCACCCACCCCCCACCCAGTGGTGGCGACCAGCATTCATACAATCAGCAACAGTCATACCGGTAATCAAATTTGGAAGAGATGAAGTGCCCGCAGCGCTGACGGGCAAACTGCAGAGGGCAGGCCTCGGGACAAAAACCTCACCAAGGGGCCCCAATTGAACATGAAGTTTTTAAAATTCCCCAGGAAGATATCCGAGAGCCGCTCCATACTCAAAAGGCGCCATAGCCGTGCATGCCACAAAGAGACGGCAGGGGCAGACGGGCTCTTCCAAGCAGCTGCCAAAGTTAGCTTGGCCGCCCCCAGGCATAGCCACATAATGCGCTTATCCGCCCTAGTCTGGTGCTCAAGCAGTGGGTCTCTAAGGCCCAGCAAGACAAAGTCCATGGAGTTTGGGAGTGGGTAACCCAGCACATCCTTGATGTGGGAGAGAATCTCGGTCCAGAATGGCCGGATGGTGGGACAGTCCCACCATATATGGCTGAAGTCTCCCAACATCCCGCAGCCCCGCCAGCACCTGTCTGAGGTAGTTGGAAATATTCGGTGTTGTTTAGACGGATACAAGTACCAGTCGAACAGAAGCTTCATATGGGCCTCCCTGAGGTCGGTAGAGTGGTTATGTGCTGTCACGTCCCGCCACAAGCTCCTCCACCCGCTGTCAGAAATGTCCCTCCCCAGTGTATTCTCCCAGTGATCTTGATATCGAGGCCGGGGGGACATCGTAGTGTCTAACAGCAGCTCATACAGAAAAGAGATCGCTCCCTTCATGGCGGATGTGCGAAGGATAAAGGTTTCGAATTTCGTCAAGGGTCTGGTAGCGGCATCCACCACTCCGGGCGACGTCGCCCAATGCAGGAGCTGAAGGTGTCGAAAGCGCTCCGTCGGCAGAACACCATAATCCCTCATGCAATTATGGAAAGTGAGGGGTTCGGCGCCATGGAACAGGTGGGTGAGGGCCCTACAGCCACCCTCCCTCCAGGTCTCAAAGGGACCCTCCGTCAGCGCCAGAGGAAAGGCCGGATTAAAGTGGATCGGGGTGAACGGGGACGGGAATGTGGTCCACCGGTCATCGCTACTAACTGTGTCCCAGACCTTTAACACCGTGCTGGTAGGGGTGCTAATGTACGCGTTTCTGGGCCGGTCCACCTTAGGTTTCCAGGCTAGGTCCCAGACGGAACGACCCGCAACGCTCCGATCCATGTGGAGCCAGTGCTTCTCCGAAAGCTGTTGGGACCACTCCACTAGGACTCTCAATTGGGCAGCCTTGTAATACAAATGCATGTCCGGAAAGCCCACTCCCCCCTCCAACCGCGGGCGTCGGAGAACCGTGAACGGAAGTCGCGCCCGACCGCCTTGCCAGACAAACTTCAGCATCAGGGTCTTAAGCCGGCGGAAGTAATCTAGTCCTATCGGGAAAGGCAAGGGCTGGAAGAGGTAAAGGAGCTCGGGCAGGAGAACCATTTTGAGTGCATGAATCCTACCCAGCCACGATATAAATTTGGGCTTCCACCGGTCCAGTTCCGTACGTATCGACGTCAGCATTGGGGGGAAGTTAGCCTGGAACAAGGCGCCTATGGTAGAGGTCAGCCGCACACCCAGGTAAAGCAAAGAGGAAGACGTCCACGAGAGCGGAGTAAGCAACCGGATCTGCTGTACCTCCCCCGGCGGCAGGGTCAGATTCAAGATGTAGGACTTGTCGAAGTTAACTTTGAACCCCGCCACCATTTCATACTCAGAGAGCACCGAGTGGACATGGGGTAGTGACAGCGCCGGGTCTCGAAGGGACAACAGGACGTCGTCGGCGAAGAGTGAGATCTTATGCTGCTCACCCGTAAAGGGGAGTCCCAAGATCCGCTCATTCTCCCGGATCGCAAGCGCCAATGGCTCTATGCTAAGGGCAAAGAGAAGGGGCGAGAGTGGACAGCCCTGGCGTGTTCCTCGGGAATGACAAACTCCCGGATCTATGGCCGTTAACCAGCACTCGGGAGGTAGGGTTATTGTAATTGGCCTCAAGCATTCTTATAAATTGGGCCGAGAACCCGAAGGCCACCAGCGTTCGGTGCAAGAACCCCCAATCCACGCGGTCAAAGGCCTTCTCCGCGTCCAGCCCTACCAACACTGCTGGTATGCGGAACCGCTCCGCTTTTTCGATTAAATGGACGACGCGCCGCAGATTGTCATGAGTTTGTCTACCTTTAATGAATCCCGACTGATCAGGGTGGATCAGAGCAGCGCTATCGGATAAGATGCACAATAGGTAGGGTCCTTAACTGGTTTGGGGAGAATGGTAATCATGGCCTCGGCCATGGTGTCCGAGGTCCTACCGTCAGTGGCCATCGCGTTGAAGAGGGAGACTAAGTAGTCGCAGATGTCAGACGCAAACGTCTTGTAGAACAGGGCCCTATAGCCGTCAGGCCCGGGGGCCTTATGCAATTTCAAGGCCTTGATGGAGTCTAACACCTCCTCCCTAGAGACGGGGGAGGACAACAAATCATTCCATTCTCTGGAAACTCTCCGTAGAGGTAGACCGCCCAAAAACTCGGATTGAGCCTCCGGGTTAAGAGACTCGCTCGAATAGAGCTCTTCGTAAAAGCGACCAAATATGGCCACCTTGTCCCCGTCTTTATGCTGGACAGAGCCCGTATGGTCTCGCACACCCCCGATGTAATCCCTTTCGCGCTTATCACGAAGTTGCCGAGCAAGGTGGCGCCCAACCTTATTGCCCTGGGAATAGGAGACACGACGAAGGCGCAGAAGGGTGAATTCCGCCCTGTTATAATGGGCCTTCAGTTTCCCTCGCACCGCCGTCAGGGGGTGCAGGGTCACCCTGGAAGGGTTCGCCTTGTGCCCCTGCTCCAAGGTGGCAAGCTCCCCCTCCAGAGCCTCCCTCTCTTCCCGCCGAAGTTTATTAAGGTTCGAGTTAAGGGCGAGGCACGTGCCCCGCAAGGAGGCCTTGCACGCATCCCATGTGTTATAGACCGACGTGTCAGAAGGCGGGTTGAGGACAAAAAAATCACCAATAGCCTTCCTCAGTGCCTTACAAGACACCTCATCCCTCACCAGAGCAGCCGGGAAGTACCACCTTCGCCAGCCGTCTCCCCCCGCGGCCCAATGCAACCCCAGTACCACCAAGCTATGGTCCGACAGTGAGAGAGGAAAGATATCAGTCATTCGAATATCCCCCCTGAGAGCTTGGCTACTAAAATGTAATCTATGCGGGAGTACGAGCGATGGACATGAAAGAAGAAAGTATAGTCCCTGGCCTGTGCGTGGACGAAGCGCCAGCTATCTACCAGCCCCATTTCACCCACTTGACGCTGTGTTTCCTCCGAGAAGACACCAGTATCTGCCCTGCGCGCCCCAGAACTATCCAAGTCCCTGTCCCACACCATATTGAAATCCCCCAGCAGTATTAAGTGCCCATCCACAAAGTCCCCCATCTTATCCATCAAACATTGCAAAAAGCCATTTTGACCCGCATTCGGAGCATACACCACAACAAAGGTACACAAGCGACCATACAGCGTCCCCTTCACCATTAGCCAACGACCCTCCTTATCAACGCTCACCCCCAGGGGTTGAAAGTGGAGGGAGGCCCGGAAGAGGAGGGCCACCCCTCTGTGCTTCGTGGGCGCGGACGCCCTGTAGATAAGGGGGAATTGCCTATGGCGAAGCCTCATTTCGTCCCTCCTAGCCAGGTGTGTGTCCTGAAGAGCAACCACATCTAGGTGATGATCCAAAATGTACTTCCAAAGCTTCTGCCGCTTCTGTGGTGAATTGAGGCCTTTCACGTTCCAGGTGCCTATACTAACAGGCATAATGGGGACCTAAGACTCCACGCTATGTATGCGCCAAGACATCTACACTCCAACCTCAGGTCCCCGTCGCACACCGGAACCCAATCACATCGAGGACAACCACGCAAAGGTAGCCAAGGAAAAATCCCTAGCCACATCCGTACAGAAGGGACCAAACGCACTCCCCCCCAGCACCCCAGGAAGGCCTCCCCTCTATTAAGCACAAGAGCTGAAGGAGCACCATCATAGAGCAAAGGAAAAAATTCAGAGAATAATAGCACCAAGGACAACAGCAGCACACATCCACCACTAACGATCGCCACCACCCCACCCCCCCAACCCCAACCCCAACCACCCCACAACAGTACCCACACTCAAAGCCCCATCTGTCCCACCCCCCTTCAACAACCCGAGAAACAAGAAAACAGAGCGCAAGGCCCGTAACCTGAACCAAGCACTCAGCAGTTCCAATGGGCCACAGGTCACAAGGTCCACATCAGACTGGAATCGGGGTGGGGGCACCAGTTCGGGGGCCCCCAGGGCCATGGCCCGGGGTGTCTTCTCCAAAAGTACCATAATACCCCAGGGCCGTAGGGACAGAGACTCTCCGGCGCCCGACCATCGAGGAAGTCAGGGATCATGCCGCTCCAGAGCTCTGCTGAGTATCTGCAAGCGTGGCCGAGGCCACCGAAGCCACCGCTGAACCTCTCTCTTGCAAGCTAACTGAGTGGTCCTGACGCAGCTGGTCCGGGGAAGAGCCAACCCGGTGCCACGAAGATCGACGCCGTCGTCGCGATGGTGAGGATTGTGCCGCCTGAGAGGCAGGGTCGTCCTCCAGCCCTAGCAGCTCCTTCGCGGCCTGCAGGGAGCGGATCTGTGCCAGTCTGTTCTGCCACCGGAATATGATGCGGAAGGGGTGCCCCCAGGAGTACGAGACGTTGCGCTCCCTCAGAAAAGCAGTCACTGGTCGGAATTCTCTCCTCTTTTGAAGCGTGGAGGCCGCCAGGTCCTGGAACAGCTGCGGCCGATGGCCTCGAAATTGCAAGGTGGTGATTGCCCTAGCCTTCCGGAGAATGCGTTCCTTCGTTTGAAAGTCATGTACACACGCGAGGATGTCCGGGGGGGGGGGCACCTCCTCGCCTAGGCAGGCCAACTCTGTGCATCCTATCCATCTTGATCTCCTGAATGTCTTCCTCATCCAGTACTTGCAGAAATAGGGCCTGCACATATTCTCTCAGGTCTCCAGCCTCACCCTCCCAAGGGACCGCTCTGATGCGGATGTTGTTTCTCCTGGAGCGTTTTTCCTGGTCCTCGGCGTATGCTTGCAGGTTCAGGTTCTGGTCAGTAAGGCGAAGAACATCTTGTTGTAATTGGTGAACATCATTCGCCATACTTAAGTCATGATCTTCCAAGGTGGCCACCCGCTCACCAATGCCGTCCACATCTCTCCGGACCTCCCGTAGGTCCGACGCTAGCTGGGCGCGAAGCTCGGAGATATCCTCCTTGATAGAGGCAAACAGCTCCGTCATGAATGCCTTGGTGGCGGGTGCCTCCTCGTCTGACTGTCTAGTCGAACCACTAGCTCCCGGGGAAGATGGCGGCTGCGACGCTTTAGATGCTCCGTCTTTCACCGTCCTCCCCTTGCGTGGCAAATTCGACATCGCGGCGGAGCCGTGGAGTCAAGGCTATTGGGGACGAAGGCCGCTCAGAAGTACCTGCGTCGCGGGCGGCTGCTGCCCGAGTAAGATGGCGGCGTAGGAGCTTCCCGCCAGAGATCCAGAGCAACGTCAGTAAGCCCGGAGTCCCCGCCGCACACAGCCGGGCCACGAATG
This sequence comes from Lissotriton vulgaris, assembly GCF_964263255.1. Classification (NCBI taxonomy): domain Eukaryota; kingdom Metazoa; phylum Chordata; class Amphibia; order Caudata; family Salamandridae; genus Lissotriton; species Lissotriton vulgaris. The sequence continues at coordinate 1,414,012,241 of NC_141695.1, forward strand.
CAGCCACTCGATATTTGCAGAGCACAACTTAGTCCATGACCACCGGGCAATGTGGGTCGGGCAGTTAGTCCGTAGAGCAGAGCAGGTCTCTGAAGCCAACCAAAGTCCAGACCTGGGTTCACCGCGCAGGTCCAGCAACTCCGAGCAACTCCGAGTCGCAGTCGGTGCAGGGCACGGGTCCACACCAGGTGCCAAGTCGCACACAGGGACGAGGAAGACACTCCGTCACAGCAGTGGACTCTGAGGGTCGGCGTCGCGCTTTCCAGAAGCAGCCGCGGTCAGGTCACACGGCCCCGCCAAGGATCCGGGGCCCACCCTCCACGTGGTCGGCCGTCCGCCGAGCTTCTCGGTCCTTCACAGCAAAGTGCTCGCAATCATGCCAGTGTCCCGGCGGAGAGGAGGGACCCCGGTGTCGAAGAGGGGCAGAGGGCGACTGCCACACCCCAATGCCACGCCCAGACGGCGCCGAGTCACTGCACTCCAAGGCGGCTTCTCCCGTACGCCAGGCCGGTGCGTAACAGGCCCGATGACGAAGTGCACCCAGTGGCGCTGCACGGTCATTCAGGGACTCGCCGGGAACACCGGACCACTCCGCTCGATGCCGCTGGCCCCTGCGACCGTTTCAGAGCCGATTGGCACCCTGAAGGCGATGCTGTACAATGCTTAGCAGGTCGGGCGCCGGAGCGACTCGAAAGCACATCTTACTCCGACGCCATCTTGGCCACGCCCCATCACTATCTTTTTTGATAATGCCACCTGCACACCAGTAACATCAGTAATGCTATCCAAAGCTCAACTCAAGGTGGCAGGCCATCAAGCGATATGTTTACATTCATAGGACCCCATCACTTTTTGGCATAGATATTGAACCAGCCACAGGGAGCAACACAGTAGAATGGCAAACTTTATCAGACCTCAAACGAGAATGGATTAGGATCACCATACATGGGACAAATGATGGCTGAATATTTTAAAGCCAAAATAGCACCAAATGGTCTGATTGTAAAGAACTTCCCTAGAATTTTCTGGGAGGATGGACAATTCAAAATAGAGTGGTCACAGATCTCATGGAAGTGTACCCATGACCTCCTCATTTTGATCGTTAACACCGCTAAACGATTAGCAGATGAATTACTGACCCGCATTCAAGCAGCTGAGGCTGCGTTGAAAACAGCAGCTCCAAATCCGGGCTTTAAAACCAAACTGGCGGAACTCAATAAGGAAATGGCTGAACACAAAGAATACCTCATGAACCAAAAAGTAACGAAGTTACAAAAGGACATCAAGAGGTTTTCAAAAGAAAAAGTCTATCCTTACTTAAAAGAAGACTATGTCCCCTCGGGCAATAATTACAATTCAGAGTCCAGTGCTGACTCCTCCAGAAGGCGTTCCAGTAGCGGATCCGATATCAGTGGGGAATACGGACCCCCACAGATGCAACCAAGAGGGAAGCGAGGCAGGGGACGTGGACAACAGTTTTTCCAAAACTTCCCACCACAGGGACCTCCCTTGGGTCCACAAATGTGGCAATATCCACAATTCCCCCACTTCCAACCACCTTTTGCCCCGCAATTTCCACCCTACTATGCCCCTCAAGGTAACATACGCCCCCCTTTTTTAGGCAGAGGCTGGGACAGAGGGCGAAAGCGAGGCAACGCTCCGGAGAAAAGAGTACAGTGGGAAGACAAACGCCCACAGGGGATGGACACGCGGAACACGAACCGGTCGGGACAGAGATAAGCCTGGTGGTAAACTTATCAGACCGTCCCTTGACAGATAAAGAGGAGCAAGTTTTACAAAAGGGACTGGGCTTTGTACCGACCCCAAAAACTGACCTCTTTCAACAAACCCGGGAAATTCAATCTTTTTTCCGCAAGATCAGATTGAAAGCCTTCTTTAATGAGAGGCCCAGTGACCTGACGGAAGATTCTGGCCTCCATAACCCTTCAACTTTCACACCCCACAATGGTATGGTTCCGAATGAAGTCCTCACCTATGAACAGGCTGTATTAAAAGACCTGAAAACTTTAGACCAGCAAAGAAAACATTGCAATATCTCCCGGAAAGAGATGGATATCCTTAAATCACTTGCTGAAGACTCCCTGATTACTATCAAACAGGCGGACAAGGGTGGTGCAACAGTGCTGATGAACACTGTGGATTATGACCGTGAATGCATCAGGCAACTCAATGATAGACGGTACTACACAACGATCCCTTGCGATCCTACAGCACGTTTACACACCATAATCACAGGTCTGATTGACAATGCAGAATGTGAACAGTGGATTAGCAAGAAAGAAGCAGACTTCCTGTCAAAAAAAGATCCCAGGGTCCCTTACTTCTACACTCTTCCAAAAATCCACAAAGAATCTAGACCGGTACCTGGGCGACCAATCATCTCAGGGATTGATTCCATCTTGGAACCACTTTCACAATTTTGTGATCACTTTTTACAACCCCTAGTGAGACGCATCCCCTCATATATCCAGGACACTTCTGATGTCCTACGCATACTGGACACCGTCCGTGACACGGGGCAGATTAATCTCTTAATTACCCTCGACGTGGAGGCCATATATACGAACATTCCTCAGAGGGCCACACTCGAGGTAATAGAGGAAAGACTTGGACTTGAAACCTGGAGTTCAATCACTCCACAGACATTCATCATGGAGTGTGCCACTCTAGCACTAATGGAAAATTATTTCGAATTTAAGGGCCAGTTTTACCATCAAACCCAAGGTACATCCATGGGCAGTACTTTTGCTCCTTCGGTGGCCTGTCTCTACATGGCGGAATTCGAAAACAGATATATACACAATGAGTCCAATCCCTTCCTTGATAACATCAGGATGTGGAAAAGGTTCATAGATGACATCCTCATTTTATGGACAGGACCACCGACCTCACACGAGGCCTTTTTCAATTGGGTGAACACTCTCAACCCTTACCTCCACTTCCCAATGTCTGCTTCAACCACGGAAATTGCCTTTCTTGATCTCACGATAAAACTGAGGGAGGGAATACTCAGTAGTACTATGTATAGAAAGCCCACCGACCGGAATAGCCTGCTACATTACTCTAGCCACCATCCTAAAGCCTTACGGACCAACCTTCCCTTTGGACAATTTCTCAGGGTCCGGCGAAATTGCAGTGAACTAACTGATTACAAGCAAGAATCTGCAATCCTGTCTAGGAATTTATTAGACAGAGGCTACCCCAAGAGAGAGGTCACCAGGGCCCAAAAACGAGCAAGAAATAACAATCGTGAGGCCTTGCTTGAACCACGTGAGGTGGTACCGATTGAGAATCAACCTATTACCTGCGTCACAACTTTCACCCCTGTTTCCAACAAAATCAAAAGTGTGATCAAGCGGCACTGGGACATTTTAAACACAGGCAACCTCAGCCTCGCAACACCTAGGTTCGCGTTTAAAAGGTCCCAGAATGTTAAAGACATCCTGATAAGCACGAGACCCAAAGTACAAAAGAAAGGGACCCAACAGACTCTGTGGAACTTACCTCCAGTTAAAGGTCACTATCCCTGTGGATCCTGTGGAGTCTGTGCTTATACAACCATACACAAGACAATCCAACTTAGTGATACCTTCATCTGGGAGATTAGGGGTCACACTAACTGCAACACCTCCCACTGTATTTACATGCTGACATGGAAGAAAGCCCAGGAGGGAAGGATGCTGACACAGCCAATGCTAACCTCTGCACACGCATTAATCAGGCACTAGACTGCACAGCCCCTTTGCTAAAAACCAAATCTGGGGGACGCATAAACAAAACTGCCCCGTGGTTCAACGCTGAACTAAGAGTTCAGAAAACCGCACTGAAAAGAACCGAAAGAGAATGGCGCAAGACTCTATCTGAAGAAACCAGAAAGAATTATCTAACCGAGAGACGAACCTACCATGGACTAATCAGAAAGACAAAAACAGCATACTTTACGAATAGGATCAGTGAGGCTGGTAACTCGACGAAAGAGCTGTTTTCACTCTACAAAACTCTTTCAAGCGGAAACCCAGCTATTGCCCCCGATGACTGCTCGCCAGAATTGTGTGACAAAATTGCAGATTTTTTCTCAGATAAAATAACAAAAATCTACTCGGCATTCCCTACGCAGTTCAAAACCGGGGCAGACTTCGTTGAAAGCCCAAGGGAGTGTGGAGATAAACCTAGACTTTCCAACTTTACGACCCCTCCCACGGAAGATCTTCTAAAAATCTGCAGGTCGGTGAAGTCAGGCTCTCCGAGAGACCCTACCACACCCAAACGCCTGACGGATAGTCTAAGGGTACTAGAACCATACATTAGACATGTACTCGATGTATCTTTTACCACCAAGACAGTACCTAGGGATTGGAAAAAGGCGGTTGTTCTGCCCCTCAGGAAGAAACCTACCATCAGTTTTGAGAAACTTGACAATCTCCGCCCAATTTCACTCCTGCCCTACCTAGCCAAGGTGGCTGAAAAAACGGTCAATAAACAACTAATGGACTTTGTGGAAAAGGCTGCCTTATTGCACGACACCCAATTCGGATTCCGCCCCCGCCACTCTACAGAGTCCGCACTGCTTAATGCAGTTGAGACCCTACGTCGGGGTAGATGAGGGACACACCATGGCCCTCATCCTACTGGACCTGAGTGCAGCGTTCGACACTGTGGCGCACGACAACTTGCTACAGTGTCTGAACAACGGAGGTATATCCGAAGCTGCACTCCAATGGTTACAATCCTTCCTGACAGGGAGAAGCTTCCAGGTTCGCCAGGGCGACCACTACTCGAGAGACATAGGTTTGGGCCAGGGCGTCCCTCAGGGTTCGTCCCTGAGCCCAACCTTGTTTAATCTCTGTCTCTCCAGTGGCTTCAATTGCCGTGAGTCACGGATTGAGCATTGTGTCATACGCCGATGACACGCAGCTGGCTATCTCCCTATCACGTGCACCCGGTCTTGCGATGGACAGTTTCAGGAACTGCATGCAAGAACTGGCAGCCTGGATGTCCACCAACTGCCTTAAGTTAAACAGCAACAAGACCGAGGTGCTCGTTGTGGGGGGGAACCATCTGTTTGGTCATCGGCGTGGTGGCCTCCATGTCTGGATGAAGCTCCCATACCCCGCCAGGGAGTAAAAAACCTAGGCGTATGGCTCGACACTGACCTATCTTTTGGACCCCAAATAGACCGAGTTGCAGGCGTCTGTTTTGGTGTCCTAAAAACCATAAGGAAGGTTCTTGACCTCCTTCCTATGTCAGCACGGAAAACACTGGTACACGCCCTTGTGACATCACGCCTAGACTACGGCAACCTACTTTACCTGGGTACCACCTGCAAAGCCATGAATCGCCTTCAGGTAATACAGAACGCGGCAGCCCGTCTCATCCTAAAAATCCCTAAACGATCAGACACCAAAGCCGCTCTCAAAACCCTCCACTGGTTGCCAGTAAGAAGCAGAGTGGAATTCAAAGCCCTCTGTACATGCCACCGCATCCTGGCTAAGAAATCCCCTATTCCACTCCAGAACTTAGTGACAAGGTATACACCTGCACGCGAGCTGCGCTCCTCATATGAGGGCCTACTTAAGGTTCCTAGGGTCAAAAGAGCCCATATGGGCGGACGCTCCTTCCGCTATCTGGCAGCGAAAAGCTAGAATTCCCTCCCTCTCCATCTCCGTCCGGATCCATCAGAATCCAGCTTCCGCAAGAACCTAAAAACACACCTGTTCTCCAGATAACGGATCACTGGTCTCCACCTCGCTCAGAGTTCTTCAGTTGCAGCGCAGGGACATGCTTTGGCGTAACCAAGCGCTTTATAAGCTACCCTTATTATTATTATTACATGCCCATGTGGACTACAATACATTGGGATGACGACCCGCCCAATCAAAACCCGTATCATAGAACATCGCAGCAATTTTCGCTGCAAGAAGACAAACACCAAAATGTGCAAACATTTTGTTGAATCAAATCATACTGCAGACTGACTCAAATGGTTGGTGTTAGAATCCAGCCCCAATTGCCCCAAACAAGCCTTGTTTCGCAAAGAACAAAGATGGGTGCATCGCTTAGCGTCCGATAGCAGAGGCTTGAACGAGGACATCCCTTGGCATGCTCTCTGATTTGATCTGTCACCACTATACTTACCATGGCACTCTACACTGTGACTGGACTTGTAGCTGATGTCCTACCCAGGACATCCCCTGACATACTCTCTAGTACAACTTGTCGCTATAAATACCATAGCGACACTACACACTGAAACTGTACACGAGGGTTAATTTTCCATAATCCACATACCCTTATCCCCGGCATACCTAGTACAAGTCTAGCTGTTCATACAGAATGGGTCAATTCTGATCCCGTATCACACTCATAGTCACCATGTTGATACGATCTACTGTACTTACTTTTATGCCAAACCACACGGCCACACCCACAGCCAATACGCTGATGCAACCTCCCTGGCTTACTATTATGTTCTACTAGCTATGCAAGACAATATTGTCATTTGGGGCCATTGATTGGCTCTCTTGTTACGAATACCTCACTCTGTTATGGCCGCCTTCCTGACGGATCTTTTGTCCGAACGCACCTAGATGACCTGCATACTTTATACCACACTGATTCTAACCTACGTTGTGGTTTGTCAATGCTGTGACTCCACAGTTCAAATCTTAGCATTGTCTAACTAGGTTTAATTCGGTCACACTATTGTAGGCTCTATAACATCTGCTCATTACCCATTCCAAGATGGCGGCCGCCACGGACACACGCATCACGTGACATTCACGGAAGGGCGGAGCGCTTCACCGTTCCCAGGACGCTCACCACTAGATATGGCGGGTGCCGCCGAGCTCCACTATCTATCCGAGCTCGGTGGCGATGGGTAGGTCCCCAGACAGGAACGCAGGCTGATAGAGATAAGGCGAACCCTTTGGGCGCAACGGCAGGTTCAATCAGAACTCCTATTTTAAAATTATCGATTTTGACCCTAAAGTTGGAACAGGAGCCGCCCTTTACCTCTGTTCCTTGTATTGACTAAAATACATGCTTCCTCCTCCAGCAGCTACATCTCAAGGCTCTCCCCTGACGTTTACTTACCGCCGAGTACTCATGTAGTACATAATCCCCGACCCTTAGGTGAGACGGATGTATGCCTGATATTTCACCGCATATTTTGAGTGAGCACTCTCAATAGTAAATGTGCACCATACAATAAGTAGTTGGTGTCCCTCATTACACTGCTGTTTTTATTGTCTTTTTACTGTTTATTATACCATTGTTTTATTATAGAGCACTTCTTCTAACACAGATGGTTGGTGTGTTGTGCCCACTGCACGCTGCTATTATGCGGCCACAGTTCACCTGAGCTAGTTGATATTCCATCAACACTAGCATGACACATTGTGTGTAATTTTGGCGTGATTATACTTGTGTTTTTGCCATGATCCAATGCAAATAACCTTGTAACATTGTTCTTATTCCCCAATTCAGGCATAGGATATTACTACAGAGATAATTAAAACCTATATTGCTTGCATTTCACACATGACACTAGCATGTTGCTGAATTACTGCATATTCCATAATTTCTACACTTTTAAGGTCCTGATGAATCGCGGATAATTCCTTAGGCGAGAAACATGTTGACCAGTTTTCTATCCATCTTCATCTAGTGCCATCATCCCTAACTAGGTGGTACCCAGTGAGTTGGATTCACGTTTTTAACCGTAGCGGGAGACCCTCAGAATAAAGTAGTACTTTTTGGTACTCCCTACTACATTTTAATCACTCTACAGGCTATCTACTCCATCTTCCCACATACCCGCACTTCACCATGAGGCAGTTGGATTAAAAGATCTCCGATAAAGAGCCCCTCTTTGAGGTGAGCCCGTCGGGGATTGCACCGCCTCCCCAACGAGGAGCTACGCCAATGATGAAGCATGACACCCATTCGGGTGTGTGAGGCAAATACATCCAACAAAATGGATGCCCAAGGGTGCCACATGTACACCCCCGGTCACGCCAAATACACATAACTCTCTTTCAGGAACGGTTTAGCTACCCACTTTGTTTTCATTGACTATTTGGGGGCACTGGCTGATACTGGACCTTCCACTTGGCTAAGTGGAAAAGAATTCCCCGCTGATCGATTGATCACCCTCCCCTCTTTTGATAACTACATTCATAGTAAAGCACTACCCTCTCATGTGGGCTGTCTCCGCTCCTAGTTATCTGAAGGTGTCCTTCATCTATTCTGTAATTACCTTGGGAGTTCCTTGTGAACCTGCTAGGTTAGTCGTCCCAGTAGGTACAATATTGAATTAGCAAACTCCATTTTCATTCCAGACTATTGATTTATCAGGATCAATTTTCAATCCAGACAATATTGATTAGATAACTTTCATCAAGAAGACAACATAAGAAAAGATATTGCGAGATGGATGGCCCTTCAACTGTCATTGTGGGGATGAACCCAAGTGAAAATAAGCATTGTCATAGCCAGTAGGTCTCAGCTTTGGGACCTTATAAGTGTTTAGCCATGCAACAGTTGATGGTGTAGCACCAAGTATATTGTGCGACATAACAAAATACTTATAAGGTCCCAAAAGCAAGACCTATTGGCTATGCCAATGCTTGTTTCAGTAGGTCACCAGTTATTTTACCAAACTCGCATTTGATTTCCTTTCATCATCCTTACAGATCGTGACACTTTCTAACCATGGTGCACATTTTTAACACATTCATTATTTTTGCAGTTAATGAGCAATCTAGTAAAAGACAAAGTCCAAGTCTCCTTACTCATTTGTGCATCACCAACAACCACCAACAGCGAGGATTCCAGAACCAGTATATGCTTTTATAAAAATTATGTGAAGGTGGAAAGTGAAGGAAAGACAATGCAGGCCAAATTCCATGTGACCAGGGGTAACTAAAGTACCCTCCACGGATGCCACACTGTGGAGGGTTGCTGTTTTTTGCCTAGCAGGTGCATGATTCTCTTGCAGCGAACATCCTCAAGGAGTTTCCGCAGCTGTTCTTAGGTCTAGGACACCTAAAAGACCGAAAAATAAGGCTTCACATTGACGAAATCATTTGACCCATAGCTCTCAGACACCGAAGGATGACATTCCACCTGTGCCCACTGATGGAAAAGGAATTGGACCAACTTGAGTAATTAGGGGTAATTGAGAAGGTGACAGGACCTATCCCATGGGTATTACCCCTTGTAATAGCCCAAAACCCAAGCAGCCGGGAGCCATAAGGCTATGGGTTGGCATGCGCCTCCCAAACAAAGCAATATGCCATGAATGCCACATCACGCCCACCATTGATGAAATAGTGGCAGACTTCAACTGAGTTCTATGGTTCTTAAAGCTAAATCTTAACGCAGGTTACCACCAGCTTGAGCTAATATATTAACCCCTTTGCTGCGGGGCTAATTCCCCCGCGGAGGGGAGGGGTGCCGCTCGCGAGTCGCGGTGCTCGTGACGAACTCAGCTCGTCATGCAGCACAGTGGAGCTTTGCTCATGACGAGCTGAGCTTGTCACGACTCCGCCCACTCAATGGAACACCCTGCACAGGAGGGAAATTCTATGGCAGGACAGGAGGCTCAGATTATGCTTTCTCGATTTCTTTACTACAAACAGCAGCCAATAGGAATACAGTAAAGAAACGAAAAACTACAACTCCCATGAGCACCTACATAACCATAGAGAGCATATCCCTATATAAAGAACCATAGAGGGCAATACTTCCTCTTTCTTTGCTGCTTCGCAGCCAGTTAAGTCCCTTTATACATTTGATATACTTTTGCATGTTTACTGTATGTTTCTTGCATTGTATATTTGCGCCGCTACTTGCCGTCTTTCGACGCTTTTATTGCTCATATTGGCGCTGCTGTTTTCATTGCTGTTCGTGTTTGCTTCTGCCTCCGGTTTGCGGGCATTTGCTGCGGTGTTTTCACGGATGGTGAGCGCGTGGTCGCCTCTCCTCACTACTCGGGCGCTTTGTGCCCGCGTTGCTCTATCAGTGGAGTGGGACGGGGACTCAGGAGCTCGCGCACTTCGGTCGCGCGTTGCTCCACATCCGGGGAATAGGCTCGGCTGACGCGCATGCGCGTTTGCATTGTTTACGCTCCGTGTTATTAGGGGAGCCCTGACACGCTGAGATGCGGCGTTTTACCTCAGCCTCGGCTCACTTGCCTTCCGGAGAGTCACCAGCGACGCCCTTCTCTGCAATATTTATAGAATTGGGCTGTATAATCTTTAGAGGCGGTGCCTAGAGTGGCTGTCTGTGGCAAGCCTGTCCCTCCACGTTTTACTGTATCTGTTTGGGCTGAGTATTACTCTGCCTGTCTGGCTTGCTTGGGGTAGTCACTCCCCCGGACTGGGTCATTTTTGTTCTAAATTTGACCTTTGGTTTTCTTCTACTGTGGGCATTATTATTATTGTTCCCATTGTTTCCTCAATATTATTTCCTCATTTGGGCTTGGCTTCCATTAATCATGGCTGGCTATGAGGATGCTGAGGATTATTGTTATGATGAAGAGCCTGAGGACTCTTTTGAATACGATTTAGTTGACGCCCTTGACCAAGGGGTGCAACATTCAGTCAATACTGCGTTGGTCCGCGCTATTGGGCCATTGAAGCATCATTTGACCGATTACGCTCAGCAGCAGGGTTGGGTGCCTTCTACCTCTGGTAAAAAATCCTCTAAGTCACCCAAAAACCCGCATAAGTCTGATTTTGTTAGGTTGGCCAAGTCTTTGTCTGCCCCCACTGTTTCCAAACGGTCTCATCTGCCTCCTCCAGACACTGATGATTCCTCCTCCTCTTCTTCCGATCCCTCTGGTCCCCCCCTGCTAAAAAGTCCAGAAAGGAGCATTTTGTGGACGCTTCTTCTCATCCGCCTGTCCTCACCTTCGAACCCACTGATATCGTTCACCCTAATTCAGAGTCTTGGCTCCCCGCACCTGAGGTTGCGGAATATATACAGGCGCACATCCGTGAACCTTTTGACCAGAAGGTGCGATCTAGTCTCCGTTCAGAGTGTCCCCGCCCGGAGTTGGCGGATAAGCTAGCAGACACCCCGGACATGGACCCCACTATCTTAACCTACCTAAAGAAATTCACCAAGGATCCCAAGAAAGGCATTGACCGGTCTTGGCGCCTATGCCAGGACAAATTGCTGGATCTGCTTGGCCCCCTTACCAAAATTTTGGATATAGGCTACCAGGCTCAGGGGTCGGCGTCTGGCATCGATCCCGATGAACTTATTGGCTGGGCCCAACGGGCTATTTGTCAACTGGGGAATGCGAATTGCGCTTTGTCCACCGAGCGTCGGCGCTCCATCTTGTTGAAGATGGACCCCAGATTGGCTGAGCTCGCAACATCTGAGTCGGGCCCCTTGCCCAGGGTCTCCTTTTTGGGCAACCTTTTCTAAAGGAGTTGACGAAGTTTGAGGCCACCTTCAGCGGCCTGGAAAAGGTGCAATCCTCACTACGCAGGGCATTCCGCCCGGTTTTTGCCAGGACCGGGCGTTCCAAGGGACGTTCGTTCGGCCGTGGTTCTGGACAGCAGCGTGGCCAGCAGTCCCAGCAGGGAGGTGGACATCAACAGTCTTCCTATTCCGGAAACAAATCTACCTTCTACCCCTCCAGAAAAGGTCAAGGTCAAGGCAACAAAGGAGGCTATGGTGGAAACCAAGGCGGACGCCAGGATTTCTCCTCTACAGGTGAGCCTGATTCCTTACGAAAGTGTGGTTCTGGGGGGCAGGGTGCAATTTTTCCTTCACAATTGGCGCGCAATCTCCAGCGATGCATGGATTTTGCAGACGGTGCAAGGCTATCACATCGAGTTTTATCATCCTCCCCTTCAAACTCGCGTCCCTTCTCCCCTTGTTTTTTCCCAGCTAGATCAGGACGTGATATCCGCAGAAGTCGAATCCCTTCTACTCAAAGGGGCAATTGTACGGACTTCCCTGCATCCCCAGGGTTTCGTCAGCAATGTCTTCCTAGTGCAGAAGAAGGGGGGAGGTGCTCGCCTAGTGCTCAACCTCAAAGAATTCAACAATGGAGTGGTTTATCGCCACTTCAAGATGGAAGGCATCCATCTTCTCAGGGATCTCCTTCGACGAGGCGATTGGATGGTTCGCCTGGATCTGAAGGACGCTTACTTGTCCGTTCCTATCTTTCCCCCTCATCGCCGTTTCCTCCAATTCCAGTGGATGGGAACGTGGTTCGAGTACACGGTTCTCCCGTTCGGTCTTTCTTCCGCTCCGTGGTGCTTCACGAAGCTTCTGAGACCAGTCAAGGAATCTCTGAGGGCACGCGGGGTGCGTCTCATAGTGTATCTCGACGACATCTTGTTGATGGCTCAGTGTCCTGTCCAATTGCAAACCCACTTAACGTGGACGATCAAGCTTTTGCAATCTCTAGGATTTCTAGTGAATCCTCAAAAATCTCTGTTACATCCCTCTCAAACGATCGAGTTCCTGGGTTTCCTGGTCGACTCGGTCTCTTGTCAACTGCTCTTGCCTTCCCAGAAAATCAGGTCTATCAAGAGGGAATTGATCTTACTGTTGGCCGAACAGAGTGTGTCATTACGGTCGGTCGCTCGGATTGTCGGACTGTTGGCTTTGTCCATTCAGGCGATCTTTCCGGGTCCCTTGCATTATCGGGCCCTGCAACGTCTCAAGATCAGGCATTTGCGGAAAGGTCTTCGGTATTCCGATCTTGTCCCTCTTTCACCAGACGCGAATTTGGAGATGATGTGGTGGTTCGACCACATGGAGGCTTGGAACGGGAAAGCCCTGTTCGGCTCGACTCCAGATGTGGTGCTGGAATCGGATGCGAGTCTTTGGGGTTGGGGAGCCCGGTGCGGGTCTGTGACGACGGGCGGCCGGTGGTCACAAGACGAACTGAGTCTTCACATCAACTGTCTGGAGCTCCTGGCGGGATCGTTTGAGATCCGCAGCCTTGCTCCTCAGGCCACCAGTTATTGCATTCTGCTCCGCATGGACAACATCTCCGCGGTGAGGTATGTGAACAAACTAGGGGGTACGAGGTCGAAGCTCTTGGCCGAGATTGCGAAGGACTTCTGGCATTTCTGCCTGCAGAGGAAGATCACTCTTATTGCAGAGTATCTCCCAGGTCGCCAGAATCAGGTGGCCGATTGGAACTCTCGCCATCTGCTGGATTTCAGCGACTGGCGGATTCATCCCCGGGTGTTTCGGCATCTGTCTCGCCTCTGGGGTCGGCCTTGGATCGATCTTTTCGCCTCAATGCCCAGTTGCCCAGGTTTTACAGCTGGCGTCCGGATCCAGAGGCTCTGGCCACGGATGCCTTTCTCCAGACATGGCCCCCTCATCTTTGCTATGCGTTTCCCCTATTCGCGATGATTCCGCGGGTCCTGGCTCGAACAAAGCACTTCCAGTCAGAGGTCATTATGATAGCTCCTCTTTGGAGGGCTCAGGCATGGTTTCCGGATCTTTTGGAGATGAGTTACTCGACGCCGTTGCTCCTTCCACAGAAGTGGAACTCGTTGTTGGATCCTCTACTCCACCCGCATCCTCTGGTTCTGTCAGGTCAGCTCCGGCTGGTTGTGTGGCGCATTTCGGGGAATGCTGGGAAGTCCCTGGCTTATCTGGAGACGCTAAAAGATTTATCGGTGAAGCTTGGGCCCCCAACACGCACAAGCATTATGCATCAGCTTGGCGTAGATGGAGTGGTTGGTGTTCTGAACGGAACTTGGATCCCGCTTCAGCTGATGTTGCTTTAGTGGTTAATTTTCTTGCCTCCATTGCTTCCTCTGGTTCTGCTTACAGGACAGTCAATTCCTTTCGTTCCCCAGTTACTGCGGGCCACGATTTGGTTGACGGGAAGCCTATTGGGGAGCACCCCTTGATTTCTAAATTGCTTCGAGGAATTCGGATGCTTAAACCGCCTTGCCTGAAATATGTAGCACTTTGGGATGTTTCCATTGTCTTACGTTTTCTGAAGGCTTGGCCTCCCAACCCTTCCTTGTCTCGTAAGCAACTTTCTGCGAAATTGACGATGCTCCTTTGTTTGGTCTCTTGTAAACGCATTTCAGATGTGCGCACATTAGACCTCGCAGGGCGTTCGTTTTCCCCGGACGGGGTCACTTTTACAATTTCCCGGCGCACCAAGAGTAATATGTCTTCTGTGTCATATCCAGCTTTTCCTCAAAATCCACAGTTATGTGTGGTGCAATGCATAAAGGATTATGAGGTAAGTACTGCTCCTTTTCGACAAGATTTGTCTGGACAGTTGCTGATTGCTTTGCAGAAACCTTTTAGGCCTGTGGCGCCGGCTACCCTAGCCCGTTGGGTACGTTGGCTTATGTCTGAAGCTGGAATTGATGTCTCCATTTTCTGAGCTCATTCCGCTCGGGGTGCCATGGCCTCTAAGGCTTTTACTGTTGGTGTAAGTTTGACAGACATTATGAAGGCCGCTGATTGGTCTTCCGATACTATGTTTAAAACGTATTATTTCAAACCTATTGTAGATATTGCTTCTGTGGTGGTGAACCAGCTTTGAACAAGCATAATCTGAGCCTCCTGTCCTGCCATAGAATTAAAAATGTGCAAACATTCGTGACAAGAATTTTCAATTCTATTAAGGACACAGAGGCGAGGATTATCCCACCCAAATGTACTTTACTGCCTGTATCATGTATTTCTCATTGCTATGGCTTTGTAACATGTTTTCTAGCACTAATTTCCCTACCCTCTGTATATTATCTTATGGTTCTGGGATGGCATATTAAGGCTATGCTTTTCTTTTAGGCTCTGACCAGAAGTGAGCTCCTCCAGTCTTCTCCTGACCTGCTGTTGGTCTTTCGGATGCTGGACCTGTGGAGTCCTACCTGCTCCAGTCTCCTGTTCCTTGGTTGTCTTGGATTGTCAACTGCTGGTCGTTCTTCTGTTGCCTTCGGATGTTTCCTTCAGCTGTTCTCCGGTTGCACGTGAATTGACTTTTCATTGACTTGTTTTATTTTACTGGACAAAGAAAGAGGAAGTATTGCCCTCTATGGTTCTTTATATAGGGATATGCTCTCTATGGTTATGTAGGTGCTCATGGGAGTTGTAGTTTTTCGTTTCTTTACTGTATTCCTATTGGCTGCTGTTTGTAGTAAAGAAATCGAGAAAGCATAATCCTCTCCTCCGTGTCCTTAATAGAATTGAAAATTCTTGTCACGAATGTTTGCAAATTTTTAATTATCCCCGCGTGGGCGTGCCGCAGCAGTTATGACAAGCTCAGCTCGTCATGAGCACAGCTCCACTGTGCATCCTGAAGAGCTGAGCTCGTCATGAGCGCCAAAGGAGTTAACACATTTTCAACTCACATAAGCGTTCACAGATAGAGAAGGCACAATTTTGGAATTTCATCCGCCTTTGAAGTCTTACAGGATGTTATCCGAGGAACCCTGCCAGGATTACTCGGCATGCTGAATGTGAGCAACAACATTTTTATTTACTCTGACACCCTAGAAGACCACCACGTGAGGCTGAGGGCCACACTAAAGAGGCTAGAGGAATGTGGCTTCACCCTCCACAGACAGAGATGCTCATCCACTCAAACTCTGTCAAATTGCAATAAGCCTTGGCAGGAGGATGCAAGACTCGAATGGTCTCCCAGCATATCCCAGCGTGAGAAAGCACGCCACCTTCTGCTCGCCACGAGGAGCAATGCAAGACTAGCCATCTGCATTGTTACAGAAAGCAGGCTACAAGTAACGTGTGACCTGCAGCCTGCAGGTTACAGAGGGTTCTACGCAGCAGCAGCATTAACACACTCGGCTAACAACAGTGGTTCTCTTCTATGCAAACTAGCATGCTAATAAGGCGCAGATGGTTCAGGGCGGGGAGGTTCAAATGGTGTAAGCAGCAGAGAGATGAACTGGCCCGGCACTAGAAGGCCTGCAGTGGGCACTCCAATGCCGTTCACTAGGACGTGCTTGTATCTGAGACTTCTCCACTCGGGCACACGTTGGCTATGAGGATAGTCGCCAGAAAGGCAGCAACGGTGTCCTGGTAACTGTTGCAGGGGCAAGTTGCAACATGCA
This sequence comes from Lissotriton vulgaris, assembly GCF_964263255.1. NCBI lineage: Eukaryota > Metazoa > Chordata > Amphibia > Caudata > Salamandridae > Lissotriton > Lissotriton vulgaris. Next base: position 1,414,028,341 of record NC_141695.1, read on the forward strand.
TAGGTTAGGTGACTGTACCTAAAGATTTGCACTCTGCTGAGAACAGCCGCAGCAACATGTCTCTGCCTAAAGACCTGGAGTGGGATATGGACTTAAAGCTGATACTTTATGGTCTGATCACTTGCATAACGCACAAAATGCTGATGTTTTTGTATACTCTGTAGCATTTCACTTACGTTTTTGTAAACTGTACTGGCACCTGCTTGGCCTTGTTCCTGCTTTATAAAATAAATGCCGTTAATAAAAATAAAGGTATTCGATAATAGCTGAAATAGATTTAGCATGAGCTTGTGGCGTACTAAAAAGCACAAGAGCAAGTGAGTGCCAGCTCGTCTGACGCAACCCTAAGTAGCTTAATGAGCGTGCAAAGGAAGATACTGGTTTCCTGAAGTGTGATGTGTGGAGTCAGAAGATCAGGAAACTGAAGAAAGCACACCTCAGTATTGCAGCAACTATGGGCTACACGTTACTAATACAATTCATGTAAGGAGAAGGAACAGAGCACAGAGAAGCATGCAGCGTGCTTGCCAATACCCAGTACGTTGCATCTGTGTCCTGTGGTTTGCTGCACTACTCGCCATACCTGAGGCGGCCTGCGACCTCTGCCGAGCGACCTTACACGATCCATCTTGAATCGGAAATTTTCAAAAAATGCCGCCCGTATCATTTTGTAGGAGTGCATGGTGACGCCTACGAAATGATGTAGGTGACTGCGTCATCGCACCTTTTATTAGTATTTTTTTTTTTTTACTTCTTGTCATGCTGCACGATATCCAATGTACAGCATTGCCAAAAGACATTGGGAAAGCTAATACAGTCCCAAAGACAAGACCTATTGACTTTGGCAGTGCTTGTCTAAACGAGCATAGCTCTCAAGTTTCCCAGTTCCATGTGGGAGTAGCTAATCCTGTGATTTGTAGTCTTTTTGATCCCAGTATAAAGTGAGGACTACAATACCCAAAATCATAGAAATTCCCTGGCCTTGATGAGCTAAGCCCCTAGATGATGATCGATACGGTTAATCATTTGACACAATTAAAATATAAACATTAATTTACACTCTGTACACATAATTCTGTCAAAAATACAATAGCATTGTTTGATTTCTAAAGAATTTAGCAACATTGTTTTTCAGACAAAACGAGGGGGAATGGAAGCTGCAGTGTACTGCCTCCAATCACGTTTTCCATTATCGTATATTTTTCCTTAAGTATAGCGTCAGTGGGGAGGGAGGCGCTTTTCACAGAATGCAGAAGCCTGAAAAGCACACATAGGTGTGCAGCGGTTCTCGCGCGAAGTGACAAATGCGTGCTGCTCCACCAAAGGCTTAACTTTATCGGTGTCTGGGCCTCCTTGTAATTATACGAGTCACAATTGAAATGGAAACATTAGCCGCTCCGTAATTAAATAGGACAATAATCACATTCAAATTATGCACAAAAAATCGCCTTGTCGAGGTGGGATTAATTTGTGTTTGTGTTTTTCAATTCCGATACGCACATTTAACAAACTGTTAAACACGGCGTTAAAACGTCTGTGCTTATGGTGTTTTTTTTGCTAAGGAAATGTAAATGCACGGTCGGTAAACCAGTCTACATGAACTGCACAGCTGAACTCCAGGGGGATCCCAATAAAAACAAGCGCTGTTTACAGAAAACAGTGCCCGGCCTAGTGGCCAAGGCCACAAAGTGAACGCGACGGGAAGCCTTTGAAATCTGAAACCGAACAGATGGCACACAGCGCGCCACTGCTCGTAACCGCAAGCCGAAGGCCGTGGGCGGATACATGGAGACGCCTTTGCCCAATTGCGTGATGTCTTTTTTTTAAGAAAGACACATGCAAAGACCAGTGAAAATAATGCAAACAAAACACACACACAAGCATGTGGAAAGCCCAGAGTGATTCTATGAAGTCGTTTTCCTAGAGAAGCCCATGCGCGCTGTGCTAGGCTCGACCTAAAAATGAATGTAGCACCACAACTCAATTATGTATTTGCAGTACTACCCTTTACAATCCCTAAAAAGATTTTAAAGTAATTACTGACGTTATTTGTTTGGGGCAGAAATAAACCACGTCTGAAAATTGATAAACCATGAAGAGTGCTTGTGACCCCTGTCTTAAATCGTACTGGCTCTCCTTTCAGGTGGGTCAAAAACCCTTTCTCCTACATGAAACTTTATAACAACTAAAGCAAATCCAAATAGAAAATACAATAATGGCACGCATAAGATGCATCAAATTGCTCTGTAAACTTGAATAAACAGCCTCTTGCAAATACTCTCCATATGTAATAGGCTTCCTCATACCTCTGGCACAAAGCACACACTGTAATGGGAGAAGAAAGTCATATCCATACAAGAGCACCAATATGGGGTAATGGGAGGATACATACTAGTACCAGTTTGACAACTGCACAGTTTTGGAGGCACCGACAACTGTCACACTGTCTTGGCACACTGTTGGGTGCCTAGGTGTTCCAGCTCAACAAATGAAAGCTCCTGAGATAAATAATAAACTGGGCCACCCACAAAAGGGTAGTCTCAAGATTTGCACACTCTATCTTCAAGAAATCTTTGAAACCTCCTGACAAAACATCTTAAAGATTGCTGGTCTTGAAGATCGCAGCTATAATATTCTGACGAAGATTAAGCAGACTTACTTCTAATGCATGATAAAAGCCTGAGTAAAGCCCAGTTAACACTGAGTTACTTTAAAATGCCATATGCTCGATACTGAACACTTAGGAGATTAGGTATAGTGATTCTGTCCTAATACTATTTGTTGGTGATGTAAATAGGCCAGCTGTGATTTTATACATATAGTTTGGGAATGTCCCTGTCTACAGACCAACTAGGAAGGGAATGGAGAATGATGAGGGCTACACTAAACATTTTGGGGGTGTTGGCGGAAGCTGTGGTTTTGCTTCATGACATTTCTGCACACTTGAAAACTATATCTCAATATGGTAGATGGTTTGTCACATCAATGGCGTTAGTTTAACAGTGTATACTCTGGCTGTCCATAGTTAGAAAAATGATACAGCAAATGTGTCCAATGCCTTTATATGAAAAAATAATATATAAAAAAACAATGATCAAATGTTTGAAAAAACTCTGGGGAATATTTTTTTAGCCATAAGGGGCCCTCCACACTTTGGAGACTGGACAATGGCTAGTCAAAAGATTTCATGTCACTAAAAAGGTTTACAAAAGTATGATGAAGGTCGGTGATGGGAATGTCATCTTGTTAATCCAGGCAGGCAAGTTGTTTGACAGTATATTTGTAAAGAAGCGAGAGAGTCGAAAAGTATAAAAATATGGATATTTATTTTAGTGCCATAAAGTGATTCACTGGTGCAAAGGCAAGAAACGTTTTGCTGCAGCAAACTCCAATCGCTTCTTATCCAACTCAAATATTCACCATTACATCAGTGAATTCCAAGTGAGATGAATACATTTACATTCCAAGTGACATGAATACATTCTACATTACCTCACAGCAATCACGCAATACAGTTTCTTTTTGAACACTTACAAGAATTAGCTAAATAAATAATATAAAGAGAACAATTTAGCACATGCTCCTTTTTTTAAAGAAAGAAATCTTAACACCTAAAACAACAGAAATAACTTTACTCCAGAATATAGTCTTCAAAATGCTTAGGTACCTTAGTGCACCTTTTTTCTAACAAGAGATTACTCTCATCAGAAACTCCTTGCTTGTACCCCCCCCCCCCCCCCCCCCCCCCCCCCCCAAGAATCTTCTACTGGTTCACCAAGATGAGCATCAGAATTGCTTCCACTGGAGCTCTCACCATCCAAAAGTCTCCCAGTAGAACTTAGAATAAGAATACACTTCTCACAACTGTCATCAAAACACACATCAGCATTCACCAACTTTTCTTGCTCAAACAAACACTCCTGCTCAGGCTTGAGAACAATTATAGAACTTTTGTTGCACCAACCTTTGTCTTTTAGTATGACAGTAGAATCGGAAACTCTCTCAACTTCATACGGGACAGAACATTTTGAATAACCTTTGCGCTGTAACATAGGCTAGATAAAACGCATCCAATCACCAATTTCAACAACTTTACGTTTAACTCTATGACAAGTATCATGGTAAGATTTTCCATAGATACAAGATGAAGATTTGTTATTTCTAGCTTTAGCAATGCAAGTCTCCAATGTATCACCTTTCACAGTTTTACCAAAAACAGGTGTCATAAATGTTTTAACTTGCCTACCTCTCATCAAAACTTCGGAGACACTCCAGTGCACATATGTGGAGTAATATGATAACTCCAAGTCTTTTCCCTCAAAAATTCAAAAACATCTACACTGCTCTCCAATGCTGTTTGATTCCCCTCTTAAATGTCAGTCAGTCAGAATAACTTTATTTCACCAACACAATGTAGGCATAAAAAGTATACTACAATAAAAATAAACATTTGCAGTGTTTCACAACATTACAGAACGGTTAAAAATGTATAAAAATGGTAATATAAAAAAATGTACACAATACTGTAAAATCAGTTCATTGTTCAGTATATCATTTTAGCAAAGTGTACGTCTCTTTTTTTAACGAAGATAGCAAAAAGGACGCCAAACAATAGCAAACAAAAGGGTCAGGTAATGATTGAAGGGAATAGAGGGCTACACGACACTGTCTGAACTTCATTTTACGCATAATGGGGATAATAAATCGCTTCCTTTCATCACAATACCATTTACAGAAAAACAAAAGGTGTATGTCATTCTGAACAGATAGCTGATCACATGGACAAAAGTGGAGGTCAGAAACAGCATAAACAATATGGGGAAAACCCAGCATTAAAGGTATATAATTCAGACGAAATCTCACCAGAATATACCTATGTTGTAGATTAGTGACGAAGGTTAAATATATGGTATTCATATCCTTTTGCATTATGCTAGGAGAAGTCAAATATATCTTTACTGTTGACAGAATAATATTTTTCGCCTCCTTTATTTTCTGCCGATTAGAAAGCAATTGCATTTTTAAGTCATTTTTTGAGATTGAACATCCGGTAATAGGGTCCAAAAGGAGGCGATGTAGACCAACCGCTTTCAATGTGGATTCAACGTAGGTTAACCAAGTGATGTTACCCACCCCATCTAATTTCAGAACATCCTTTATAATGTCTCTTGTTAAGGCAAGGGTCTCTTTTCTCCATACTGAATGCCACATAAGAATCGGTGCCACTGCGATGGTGTCAGTAATGTAAGGAGCTATCAGTTTCATGTGGCACTTATAGTTGGTACATGAGTTTGGTAAAGATAGAACCCTTTTTAAGAAGTTATCTTCAATTATCTGCAGTTTTGCACATTCCCTTGTTCCCCAAAGAGCTGCCCCATATGTGGCAGCAGACACAGTCTTTGCTTGATACACTGTTTTTATCATATCTATAGGTTTTAGGCCCGTTATTTTAATGAATTTTGTTAGTGCCCCAATGTTCTTCTTCATCTGGGACCCTCTGTTAGCAATCATCTTCTGCCAATTGGTTTGGGCATCAATTGTAATCCCTAGATAATTAAAAGAGTCAACAACTTCCAGTTTGCCCCATTCAGTAATGATTTGTGAGTAACTTCGCTGTTTAGTACCTGCCACTAAAATAAAAGATTTAGAGTAATTAACCTTCATATCTAGGTTATTCATAAATTGGGTATACTCCAGAACTAGGCGGCGCAGTGTGTTGCCCGTACAAGCTAAAAGCACTGCGTCGACCGCATACAATAAAATTGGCACCTGTGCCGAGTTTATATAAGGGACATCCGAGGTGGAACTTGACAGAGCAGATTGTACCCTGTTGGTATAAAGAGCAAATAAGAAGGGGCCAAGGGCGCACCCCTGCCATACTCCTCTTGCAATTTTAAAAGATCTAGTACACTCGCCATCCCGTCCATAGCGAACACATGCTGTGGCACCTGAATACAGGTCACGAATAATATTAATGATGTTCAGGTCAATTCCCATGGCCTCCATGATCTGCCACAGCCTAGGCTGTGCCAGGCAGTCAAAGGCTGCGGACAGATCCATGAAGGCCAGGTGGAGATTACTTTTTTTTTGCAACCGTGTATTTCGCTATAATTAGGTTCAAGTTCAGTCACTGATCCACAGTGCCTTTCCCTTTTCTAAAGCCAAACTGGCAGGGAATAAAGATTTTTTTTCCAGGGCCCAATCCTCTAATCTATTTAAACTCAAACGGGCCATTAACTTTGCAGTAGAATCAATCAAAGAGATTGGTCTATAGTTTTTCGCAATTGACCTGTCCCCCTTTTTAGGTCTCGGCCTGCGTAGGCTGCGCTTGCGAGAAATTTTGTCTTTCAGTATGGGGGCTTATACCCGCCCCTCTTCTCCATTGGCTGGCTTCCTAAACGGAGGCCAGCCATTGGAGGAGAGGGGCGTCACTCCGTTCAAGCCCGGATTCGGGGGCGTGTTTTTTCGCTTCTTTCTGTTTTCTTTCTCTCCTCTTCCCATTGGCTGGAATTTTACCTTCCAGCCAATGGGAAGAGGAGAGAAAGAAAACACGCCCCGAATCAAAAACTGACGTTGCATTTCTCCGAGGCATTTCTGCCTCACCTCGGAGAAACGTGGTCGTGTGGAGCACTCCTCTCTTGCCTTCTCTTTCCATCTCTCCTGTACCTCCTTTCCCTGTCCTTCTCACCCCGCCCGCTCCCTTTTCCTTACTCTTACCGTTCTTCTGCCCGCTACTGCCCCCTTCCGCCGCCTGGTCCCCGGAAACAATAAGCAGTTTTCCGGCGCCCTCACGAGTCGCCGCAGTGTGAGCTGCCAATCTGTGGGAGACGGACACTCAAGTAGCTCCAAGAGCCTAGGAAAGCTAGCGGCGCCCACCCGCTGGGGGCTCACCGCTCACACACGTCAGCCGAGGTAGGCCCTCCCTCGGGGATCACAGTTCCGCTGCGACGCAGTTCCGGCCAGCCAGGAGCACTCGCAGGCCGCTCCCCTGAATCTGGGCTCGTGAATGTGAGAGTTGTCGCAGCTCCGATCAGGGCTGCTCATACGCCACAGGACCTCCTGCATCCACCAGTCAGGCGATCCCCAACAATCAGGCTGCCGCACCGTGTCCGTCGCAGTCCAGGTGTGTGGAGAGTGCTGCCCCGCTCGCGCCCCGTGGTGCCATATTCTTGGACCCCTGGCGACGGGGCGGAACAAGCGCCAGGAAGAAAAGTAAACAATCGCCGGCGAGATCGGACCCAGGCAAACCCGACTGCTGTACATACTCCCCGGTGAGCGGCGCTGCAAGATTTGTTGCTACGTGCAGTGGAGGCACCCGGTGTGACTGCCCGAAAGAAACCGGGATCCCCTGCTGTGTCGGGCGATGGGGTTGGTGCTTCCACCGAAGCTACTCTGCCTGCCCGTCCTGAAGCCTGCGTTAATATCGGCCTAGCCGGGGGGCAGGTGTGACCCACACTCGGCCTTCTTGCTCAAGAGCTGCGTCAAACTAAACTGAGCCCTGCAAACCTCCAGCTGGTAGGCCCAACATAGATACCACTGTTTTTTTCTTGCCTCTGTTCCCTGCTTGTGATCCGGTTCTTGTGCCTTTGTTCCCTGCTTGTGCCTCTGTTCCCTGCTCTTTCCTATGTTCCCTGCTCGTGCCTCTGTTCCCTGCTCGTGCCTCTGTTCCCTGCTCGTGCCTCTGTTCCCTGCTTGTGCCTCTGTTCCCTGCTTGTGCCTCTGTTACCTGCTTGTGCCTCTGTTACCTGCTTGTGCCTCTGTTCCCGGTTTTCGTGCCTCTGTTCCCGGTTTGTGTGCCTCTGTTCCCGGTTTTTGTGCCTCTGTTCCCGGTTTTCGTTCCTCTTTCACCGGTTTTCGTTCCTCTGTTCCTGGTTTTCGTGCCTCTATTCCCGGTTTTCGTGCCTCTGTTCCCTGCTTGTGATCCGGTTTTCGTGCCTCTGTTCCCTGCTTGTGCCTCAGTTCCCTGCTCGTGATCCGGTTTTCGTGCCTCTGTTCCCTGTTCGTGCCTCTGTTCCCTGTTCGTGCCTCAGTTCCCTGCTTGTGCCTCAGTTCCCTGCTTGTGCCTCTGTTCCTTGCTTGTGATCCAGTTTTCGTGCCTCTGTTCCCTGTTCGTGCCTCTGTTCCCTGTTCGTGCCTCTGTTACCTGCTCATGCCTCTGTTCCCTGCTTGTGCCTCTGTTCCCTGCTTGTGCCTCTGTTCCCTGCTTGTGCCTCTGTTCCCTGCTTGTGCCTCTGTTCCCTGCTCGTGCTTCTGTTCCCTGCTCCTGCCTCTGTTCCCTGTTTGTGATCCGGTTTTCGTGCCTCTGTTCCTGCCTCTGTTCCCTGTTCGTGCCTCTGTTCCCTGTTCGTGCCTCTGTTCCCTGTTCATGCCTCTGTTCCCTGCTTGTGCCTCTGTTCCCTGCTTGTGCCTCTGATTCCTGCTTGTGCCTCTGTTTCCTGCTTGTGCCTCTGTTCCCTGTTTGTGATCCGGTTTTTCATGCCTCAGTTGCCTAGGGCGTTACTGAGCAGAGAGCTGTGTGTGTGTGTGACTCTCTGTGTGTGGCTCTCTGTGTGTGGCTCTCTGTGTGTGGCTCTCTGTGTGTGGCTCTATCTGTGTGTGGCTCTGTCTGTGTGTGGCTCTGTCTGTGTGTGTGTGTGGCTCTGTGTGTGTGTGTGTGTGTGTGTGTGTGGCTGTGTCTGTGTGTGTGTGGCTCTGTCTGTGTGTTTGTGTGTGTGGCTCTGTGTGTGTGGCTCTGTCTGTGTGTGTGTGGGGGGGGGTCTGTCTGTGTGCGGCTCTGTGTGTGTGTGTGGCTCTGTCTGTCTGTGTGACTCTGTCTGTGTGGCTCTGTGTGTGTCTCTATGGCTGTGTGTGTGGCTGTGTGTGTGTGTGGCTCTGTGTGTGTGTGTGTGGCTGTGTGTGTGTGTGTGGCTCTTTGTGTGTGCATGGCTCTGTGTGTGTGTGTGTGTGTGGCTCTGTGTGTGTGTGGCTCTGTGTGTGTGTGTGGCTGTGTGTGTGTGTGTGTGTGTGTGTGTGTGTGTGTGTGGTTCTGTGTGTGGCTCTATGTCTGCTAATACTCTCTAATACTCTCTAATTCTCACCTATTGCCATTGTAAATGACAATACCATTTATTTCTGTTTAAAAAAAAATATATGCCATTTGCAATGCCAATAGCTCTAACTTTAACAAAGCCGAGACCATTGCATTGTAAATGCTTGTTATATATAGGGACAATTACAGTTGTCTTCCACGATAGTGGTGCACAGGTTTGGGCAATTTTATTAAAAACATTTGTAAGGAGTGGGGACCACAGGTCTTGATTAGCTAAAAACAGGTCAATAGGGACTCCATCTGGTTCTGGTGCTTTTGCTCGTTTACATTGTTTTAGGGTGGCTTAGTTTCAGCAAGTGTAAAACTAGCAGGAGTCTCATTCCTTTCTATAGATTGGGAATCAGATTGTAAAATTGGGATATCACCCACTCCGAAATGCCCTTCACAGTGGGTCACCGATTCTTCCTGATCTACGTTGATATCTGTGGTCATAGCCTGTTCGTCTTTTAAGAAAGGAGCATTAATCAGAGAAGAAAATGCTTGCGAGCTTTTTAATTTTGCTGCCTTCTGCAGGTTTTCCCTCCATTCTTCTTTTAAAATTTTAAGCCTAATAATTCTTGCTTTTTTATAGGCTACACGTAGACGTTTAACTAATATTGTGTCTCGGGGTTTGGACTTCAAAGCTACATGTAAACTTTTCAGAGTTTTATCACAATCGTCATCAAACCAACTATATTTTTTACGTCGGCCATTACAAATAACACGAGTAAGATTATTTTTAACATCCGATAAAATCAGCTCAAAATCCAAAATAACTCTCTCATGTAGAACCAAATCTAAGCAAAGCAATATCTCAGCAAGGAGGTTGGACACTAGGTTGGCCAAAAAACTCAGTGTCTATTTTTTCTCATTTTAGGACAATCCCGTTTTCTCTTGCAATTACAGGGTTTATAGGCAGTTTAAAAGCACAATCGGCTTTCTTTACGGATTGCATGAAAAAGGTTATTGCAGCGTGATCACTAAATGGGTAGAACACAATTTCCAAATGAGAAAAAAGGCCTTTTATAGAGTCAGAGACCAACACATAGTCAAGAGTAGAGGTAGCAAAATGATTAAAAAAAGTAAATTCTAACTGACCAGTTAAGTTTTCAGACTTGTTTAAAAATACATGATTATTTATTATTAATAATCTATTCAAGGTATTACCATACTCCGTGTGACAAAAGTGAAAAACGCTCTCCCCATCATCATCCTGTATTCCACAAGCTAACACATTTATCTTATCACATGGGTGAGTATTAAAATCCAAAAGCCAAAATATATTATAAGGTTTGGTACATTTATCTTGTAGCTCATTAATATCCTTTTCCAAAGGGAGCAGCATATCTGCTTGGTTACTTCCAAATTTTTTATTATAGATGTTGATTAAGAGCCAGCAGTAATCCACACAATGATCAATTAAAATAATATGATAATAAGGTGAGTTGTTAAAAAATGAATTCACTTTAAAAGAAAAGGCATTAGACAGCAGTGTCAACAAACCACCATTGGCCCGACCAGCAGGTGACGGTATGTCAGGTGTATAAAAGGAGCGATACCCATTCAAGACTATTGGATCTATTTCCCAGGTATTCCTGAAGGCACACTATGTCAATAGATGTCAACAAAGACAACCAGTCAGTATTAGACCTTTTTTGGTTGTAACCAGCAATGTTCCATGACATAGTTGCTATAGATCCTGAAGGATTCTCTTTAGGTAGTGGGATCTTTGACAGGTTTGAGCTGCCTTGGTGACTGGCTAAAGTCACATTAGAATTTATAGGAGAAAGGGTGTGCGAGGGAGACAGCTTTTGTAAATCTAAAACACCATCTCCACTAGATAATATAGCCTCAGATTCCAGTCAATCACAAGCGGACACACCTGCTAGGCCAGCATATCTTTTCCTTAAGGGGAACGATGGGATTAAGGAGGGAAATGGCGAATTTAATGGGATATGTGAGGGCCTCCAAAAACATTAAATCTAACAGTAGACAGCTGTTGTGAAGAATGGGGTTTATAGAAAAAGCCCAGGGGTAGAGCAAAGATTTGCGAGTGAAATGAAGGTGTATTAGGTAAGAGATAAAAGTTCACCTACTATATAATGGTTATCAAAGTTTACTACGATGCAGTCTCCTTTGATACTTTTAGGAGCTCTTTCTGCCCAGGAGACCCTCCTGGCCATGATGATGTTATTGAGGGCATTAACATTTCCCCCTAGGGAGTTAGATAACCAATGCTTGGATTTATTCATTAGCTGCTACGTCTTTTCGATCACATTAAATTTCAGTTCAGGGATATTAACTAACACTATAACATATGGACAAGCAGCTGGAGGGAGATCTAGTCTTGACTTGATTTTACCAGTATCATCTTGGCACTGAGAGACTCTAATTTCTGAGCACGATGGATTTGACTTTTCCTCTGAACAAATTAAAGGAACAGATGGAATTAAATGTGGACAAGGAGCTGTCAAACTAATGGATGTTTGTGATTCACCTTGTGGTCTTAACAACCAGTATTTTCGAGACTACCTTGTGCCACTGTCTGTGTCTGTGTCCTACCATTATTTTTGTGTACATTGGGGCTCAACGTTCTAGGAGTATCATGTGTAGAGCCTGGAAGTGCTACAGGAGGCCCCATTGTTTGGTGTCGGACATGGCTACCCACACTATTAGTAATTACATTTGGCCTGTTAAATGATGAACAGATGGCGGAAGGGGATTTAGGAAGTGCAGGGTTACACAAAACATTTGTTAAAATTCCAGGTGGCCGATTGACTTTTCCCAAGGAATCCTCAATAGTGCTAACATTAGATACAACAAGCATTTCAAAATTGGTTAGTCTTTCCTCTATCGATATCAATCTATTGGGGATAAAGATGACGAGATAAGAGCACCCACTTTAGCCAACAAAACCTCATAGGCATCGGACAGGGGAGCACCTAATAAATCTGCATTAGAAGCAACAGAGGTAGAAGTTACGGGCGGAGGCACTGATGTCCACGGCGATATGATTCCACCATTCCTGTTAGTCTTTTGCAATTTTGCGGGTTTTTTTGCCTTTGAGGGCCCCCTCCCATCTTCCTCTTTGTAGCCGGCTCCGGAGTTATGTCCACAGTTGGAATTAAGTGTTTGGGTGCTGACCTTGTGGCAATACGTGGAGGTATACCACAATGTACTTTTGGCCATGTCCGCAGGTGGTGAGCTGATTGGAGCCTCCATTGTTGTTGAAAATTCCAAAGGCACCTGCGGTGCTTGATTAGCGCCTCTTGCTAGATCAGGAGAGTCAATGTCTGTGGCCAAGGGGCGTTCAGGAGTGCGTGCAGACACCAAACCACCCAGTGATGAATGCTTAGTTTGCAAGGGGTCTAGGGAAAGTCGACTCTCGGTTAGTGCAATTTCGTGAGCTAGGACCGAGCTGGCTTGATTAAAAATTGGTCCAGAGTCCCAGCGATGCTTCCCCTGGTCAATGCAGATCTACCCTTTTCATCACGAGCATTCATTTTAGCGGGACACGATGGATGCAAAGACCCCAGGAAGTTTATATCCTCAACTAGTTACCCGTCGCGCGTTGCTGCGATCTCAGAAGAAAGGAAATTTAAGGAAACTTGTTATGATAACATTCAATTTACATTGTGTCATTTTTATTGAAACTTATTCATTTTAATATGGAAAACATTTTAAAGTGTTGTTTTAATTCTGTTTATTTATTCGAGTGCTTGTGGATACACGGTATTTTTTGTTTTTCCATCTGGTGCGTACACAAATAAATCAGAAGGTTTTCCGATGCGTGAGCTGGCCACATACAGTTGTCCATGTGAGAAGCACGGATTCTCCAAATCTAGTCCACACACTTGCAGCGATTGTCCTTGTGCTTTGTTGATGGTCATTTCAAAAGCGAGTCGCACCGGAAACTGTAAACGTTCAGTATTGGAAATATTATGGGGGGCCGATATTTAACAATTTTTGTTTTTTGCCAGAAACCTTCGCTGGAGTGTACTCAACAACTTCCCAAAGTTTCATGCCGATCGGATGAATGGTGTAATGCATAAAGGACAAACAGACAGACATACTTTCGTTTTATATATATAGATATATCAATAATAAATGGGCAACGACTAACAACTAACCCGGACTGCCGCAGAAGTTAAAGGGGGGGCCCAGCATCTTCTGGTCTCTAACGGGCTCAAACAGGAGCCTTAGCCCCCCTTTAGGCGCCTCCTGGCACGCTGGTGGCTGCGTGCAGCGCCGCTAGGGATCTTGGGAACTGTGGCTTTCTCCCGTCCGGCGTCTCTGCGTTTTCCCGGTCAACTGCGGGCAAAAAGACCTTGCAAAGCGCTGGTGCAGAGAAAGTTTTCACACTGGTGATGGGCTCCCAAAAGGAATCAATAGGCCCTAGTAGGCCCTACAGCAGCAATGTCTGGTTATCTCCAGTCGCAGCGCCTCAGAAGTAGCTCATGCCGTCAAATCTTCACCCACCAGTAAATGCAGCATGAGCCCTCCATACACCCCAATAGCTGACAAGAGTTTCCAGCAAGGTGTGTCACATCCCAAGCCAGTCCTCAATGTACAAAGAAAGCAGCGGTCGATCAGTCAACTGCAGAGATACGTACTGTATTCCAGCCACAGAGATTGGGACCCCCGTGTGAGTGTAAATGTTCCACGGCAGCCTGTAGTCTCTCCTCCTGCGCCCCGCTGAGCCTCTCTAGCAATGCACGCCCCTCACGCCACCCAGCAGCCTGCCACAGCTCGCAGGCCGCAACCCCCTCTCAGGCCTACACCGGCTTCCACAGCTGCAGCCTGAGCCGAGCCGTGCCCCACTCACCGCAGCCCGTGCCGGCGGGCATCAGCAACGCAGGACATAGAAGAGCCGGAGCCACAGGGAGACCACGTCTGGCAGGGTCCACCGCTCGCAGGTAGCAGTCACTTGCTCCGTCGGGACCTAGCAGTTCCAGGCGGCACGCAGCCTTCGCGAGCAGCGGTCTTTCTGCACTGGGTCGCAGTCCACCCTCCAGGCAAGTGCAACTGCAGGATTCCTTGTTGCAGTGGCGGGATAAGTTGGAATATCCCCACTGCTGTTCCTCTCGCGGTCGGAAAGGCTCAAATATGGGGCCGTCCGGAATACCTCAGGCGTTGTGAGTGAAGTCCATGCACCAGAGAGATTCTAATTGCACCAGCGTATCTCCTTACTCAGAATTTCCTCATGGTTTACCAGCCTCTGGAAACTCTGGCAAGTAACATCACTTTGGTAAAAGGTTGAATTGCTTATTCGTGTACCGTCTGTGACATCAAAATAAGCAGCAAGCAGGCTGGCAAAGAAGATGGTCTGCGGGTGGCGAGTGGGGGCAGAGGCTGGCCTGATCCATGTGAGTCCCACATGCTGTAGTTCCCAAAGGCTGCATACGTTGTTAAACGTAATGAATCTGTTGGCCCTCTCCACTTGAACATTTGCCTTTGGACGATACAAATCTGCGCCCTTTTAGAACAGACTCCAAATCTTTCAAGAAAACATAACATTTTTGCAGAAACAAATTACACTCCATTATCTGACATAAGAATACTTGGTGTTCCTTCAATCCTAAAAATATTCTCTAAATAACTTAAAATTGCATCTGTATTGGGATGTTTGATTAAGCTGTAATGCATCCACTTGGAAAAATGATTAATGACAACAATCAAAAATCTGCTCTCCCTGCCCAAACATCATATGGCCCTGAGAAATCCATTCTTTCCCCCAAGGTCTCCGGGGGAACTTATTGGACAATTAAAGGCTCAGTAGAAACGTTTCAATGTTTATCAGATCTAACACACACCTTACAATTATCCACATACTGTTCAACCAAAGCATCCATTCCAGGTCACCAATAATAAAGTACAAGTAATTGTTTAGTTCCAGAAACCCCTGGATGCCCAGAATGAGCCAACTGAATTAGCGTGTTCCTGATACCCACAGGTGGTACAAATAAATCATGCCTCAATAAAATATCATTCTCAATGCTAAGCTCACTGGAAACCTGAGCAAATCTCCGAAAACAAGGATCTAAATTCCTGCTAGGTGATCACCCATTAACCACAAAGTCTTTGACTTTGGCTAACCCACTATCCATGCACTCAAATTCATTCCACTCTTCCTCTATAATGGCCTAATTGCACAAAATCAAAGCATCCACCATGGCAGCAACACATTCATGCTGATCAGTTATCTCTTCCTCTGACCCTTCAAACGGAGGAAGTCTGGACAAACAGTCGGCAGTGAAATTGTTCCCACCAGGAATGTGCTGCATTTCAAAATTGAACTCCAGTAACCTTGTAATTAGTCTCACAAGCCTGGAAGAAGCATTACCCGATCTAATACCATCCATCACATACATAAGTGGCTTGTGATCAATCACTAAAACAAAAGGACACCCCCACAAAAAGTTCTTAAATTTTTCCACTGCCCACACACAAGCCAGGGCCTCCTTCTCAATGGTACTGTAATGTTTTTCTGCTCCACAAATTTCTCTGGAGATAAAAGATATTACTCTTTCCTTACCATCAACTATTTGAGTAAAAAACCCTCCTAGACCAATAGCACTGGCATCAACCGTAACATAAGATTTACCATAAGGATCAAAAGTATTAAGACCAGTAGCCCTTGCGATACGTTTTTTAACTTGACTAAAGGCCTCATCATGTACTGGAGACCAAGTAAATACTGCCCCTTTTTTTTTAGAAGTTGTCTTAAAGCCTCCACCACAAGAGCATACCCTCTCACAAACCTGGCATAGTACTCTCCCAAGCCTAGAAAAGAACGTAATGAGTCCTTGTCTTGTGGTTTACTAGCTTTGTCCAAAGCACTAACAAGATATGCCTTGGGGAAAAATACCATTACAAGTAATCCTATGACCCAAGTAGTCAATCTCATTATCCAGAAACTCAAACTTATGCTAGCTAACTGTCATTCCTTTACCTTCTAATACTTTAAACACACACTCCAAATCTTTCAATACCTTTTGTAAGGTCCAACACTTCAGCCAAGGTAGGATTACCACCAGCCAAAAGCCTCTCTTGCACTTTCTTAGATTCACAGTTGAAAACAAACTCTCTTTTGCAGAAATCCACGTTGGCGCCAAACTCACAATTGGCAGCCAACCCTCTAAGAGCTGCACATGCAGATCCCCTGCACTCAAGCAGACGTCACGTAGAACTTCCCCCTCACTGAGAGTGCACGAGCAGCCGAACGATTCAAGCAAAGCTTCGCGTGTAGGAATCTTCAGCGCATGCAGGCATCCACGAGCGCACAAGGCCTAAACCGGCAAAATGGTAATATCACATTTAGTTTGCAGTACCTTGAAATCGTTCACACGATGAATCCGGAAAGTAGAATACATGCTCCCTTAAAGTTGATGTAAAGATGGCAGGAAATCCTCAAGAACCAAGTAAAAACGGTTTTAAGGATAACATTGAAATAGGCACAGTGAGTCAGCACTAATTAACAACTCGTTGCCATTGTAAAGAAGCGAGGATATTTATTTTAGTGCCATAAAATGACCCACTGGTGCAAAGGCAAGAAAAGTCTTGCTGCAGGAAACTCCAGCCGCTTCTTATCAAACTCAAATAATCATCATTACATCAGTGAATTCCAAGTGACATGAATACATTATGCATTCCAAGTGACATGATTACATTCCACATTACCTCACAGCAACCACGCAATACAATTTATTGTTCAACACTTACAAGAATTAGCTTTATGAATTATATAAAGAGAACAATTTACCACAATATTGTTTTTAGTTATAAATTATCTGTACTACTGCGCTAGGCAACCATGATATGTGTGCAAGTATGTTCAACCAGCTGGAGTTATTTTTTCTCAAAAGGCTGCTTATGGTACAGGTCAACATTGTTTTATGGAAACAATGAGTGAAAATATTTGGCTTTCAACAAAGTGTCAATTGTGATTTACCGACCACAATATGATGGATTTTAGGTCTCGCCTGCCAATGCGCTTGCGCATTGCTGGCGAGAGATATAGAGGGCAAACCAAAGTCTGAAACCATTGCGGATTTCCTTCAGTTCGTTTGGTGCACTCGGGCGGAACGCGCGTCCACATCAAAGCCATTAGCCTCCCTCCCACAGGCATCTGAAGCTTCCCCCAGGGTGCGCTCGGCCTCAGGCTGTTTCACTTTCACGGCCGCGAGGCCGTGCTTTAAAGTGATCCGCTCCCCCGCCCCCTGCTTCACACTTTAAAGGGATGCTCTCCCCCGCCCACCACAGCAATGCCAAGGTCTTGTTTTAGTTCACTTTGTTTTTAGGCTACCACGAGCACATAACTGCACTGCACACCAACGTTATATTTCTAGTGGCGTGCACATTTTTATGATTTTTTTGTTTTACTTAGACACAAGCTGGTTTTATTGTGCGATCAGTGGTCGGCTCACGGACACTTCGCTGCAGCGGCTCCTGCTTACTACGCTTATTGTTTCCCAAAGCCTCTACTTGTGTCTGCCAGTCGCCGGCATTTTATCTTCCTCCTTAACCGTCTCACCACTGCTCCACGCTAACAGATTTATTGGTGGCCTCTGTGTGTTGCAACCTCCGTGAATGCTTGACGGACACTTTGCTGCAGCGGCTCATGTTTACAACGGTTATTGTCTCCTGAAACCTCTACTCGTGTATGCCAGTTGCCAGCATTTTATCTTCCTCCTTAACCGTCTCACCACTGCTCCACACTAACCGATTTATCTGTGGCCGCAGGGTGTTTGCCGTTCCTACCTTCAGAATTCTCAAACAAACAGAATTAAGCTGTTGGAAATGTTACACTGCAGGATTCATAAGAACTAGAAGCTGTTAAGCACTGTTTAAAACTTGTTTATGTAAGCCACTGCTTACTCGCTCAGGGACACTTTGCTGCTGAAGCTTCCCCCAGCATGCGCGCGGCCTCAGGCTGTTTCACTTTCACGGCCGCGAGGCCGTGCTTCAAAGGGATCCGCTCCCCCGCCCCCTGCTTCACACTTTAAAGGGATGCTCTCCCCCGCCCCCCACAGCAATGCCAAGAGCTTGTTTTAGTTTACTTTGTTTTTAGGCTACCACGAGCACATAACTGCACTGCACACCAATGTTATATTTCTAGTGGCGCACACACCTTTATGATTTTTTTTTTTTACTTAGACACAAGCTGGCTTGATTGTGCGATCAGTGGTCGTCTCACGGACACTTCGCTGCAGTGGCTCCTGCTTACTACGCTTATTGTTTCCCGGAGTCTCTACTTGTGTCTGCCAGTCGCCGGCATTTTATCCTTTTCCCTGACTGCCTCCTTATTGTTGCTCCATGGTAGCGAACTTATTGGTGGTCGCTGTGTGTTGCATCCTTCCTGAGTGCTTGATGGACACTTTGCTGCAGCGGCTCATGTTTACAACGGTTATTGTCTCCTGAAACCTCTACTCGTGTATGCCAGTTTCCAGCATTTCATCTTCCTCCTTAACCGTCTCACCACTGCTCCACGCTAACAGATTTATCTGTGGCCGCAGGGTGTTTGCCGTTCCTACCTTCAGAATTCTCGAACAAACATAATTAAGCTGTTGGAAATGTTACACTGCGAGATTCATAAGAACTAGAAGCTGTTAAGCACTGTTTAAAACTTGTTTGTGTAAGCCACTGCTTACCCGCTCATGGACACTTTGCTGCAGCGGCTCCCACTTACTATGCTTATTGTTTTATGGAGCCTGTACTTGTTGCTGCCAGTCGCCAGTATTTTATCCTTCTCCCTCACTGCCTCATGATTGTTGCTCCATGGTAACGGATTTATTGGCGGCCGCGGTGTGTCTGCATCCTCCCTGAGCGCCTCACGGACACTTTGCTGCAGTGGCTCATGCTTGCTACAGTTACTGTCTCCTTAAGCCTCTACTAGTCCATGCCAGTTGCCGGCATTTAACCATCTCACCACTGAGACAGCAGCGCTATCTTATGAGATACCGCAACTGATGTGCGAGGACCAACACAGCAGGGCTATCACTCGTGATACCTCAAGATATACACTTACTCAAAATACCACAACTATTCCTTAAGGGCAGGTTTACATCTGCAAAATCTAAGATCTAATTTTAAAGTCATGAGTGCGGCTGCTGCAAAGGACCTATGGGCCTCTCATTTCCCTATTTGTGCTACTGCACACAGTGTACCACAATCTATCTATCTATCTATCTATCTATCTATCTATCTATCTATCTATCTATCTATCTATTGCCCTCACTCTATCTATCATTCTATCTATCAATCTATCTATCTATCGGCCTCACTTTATCTATCTATCTATCTATCTATCTATCTATCTATCTATTGATCTATCTATTGCCCTCTATCTATGGCCCTCACTCTATCTATCTATCTATCTATGTATCTATCTATCGCCCTCTATCTATCTATCTATCTATCTATCTATCTATCTATCTATCTATCTATCTATCTATCTATCTATCTATCTATCTATTGCCCTCTCTCTATCTCTCTATCTATCTATCTATCTATCTATCTATCTATCTATCTATCTATTGCCCTCACTCTATCTATCATTCTATCTATCGGCCTCACTTTATCTATCTATCTATGTATCTATCTATCGCCCTCACTCTATCGCCCTCACTCTATCGCCATCTATCTATCTATCTATCTATCTATCTATCTATCTATCTATCCATCTATCTATCTATCACTCTATCTATCTATGGCCCTCACTCTATCAATCTATCGCCCTCTATCTATCTATGGCCCTCACTCTATCAATCTATCGCTCACTCTATCTATCTATCTATCTATCTATCTATCTATCTATCTATCTATCTATCTATCTATCTATCTATCTATCTATCTATCGTCCTCCCTCTATCTATCTCCTCACTCTATCTATCTATCGTCCTCACTCTATCAATCACACTTACTCTATCTATCTATTGCATCACCACAGCATCACTCAGCATCACCACAGCACCACTCAGGGGCACCACAACATCACTATGCGCTACCACAGCATCACTGAACGCCACCGCATCACTTGTCACCACCACAACATCACTCAGCGCCACCACAACATCACTCAGCGCAACCACAGCATCATTCTGTGCAACCATTTAACAACAACTGGTTCAAATATGTTCTCTCAATATTTCAAGTTTTATTACAAATGTCACAAAAAGATGTTAATATTTCACTTCTGTTCTTGGATTTTCGTTTCAATAAAATACACTGAACATAATCTTCACAAAAGTTATTAACAAAAGTTTAAGCTATTTCCATTATAAATTACAATAACTTTTATTTAAGTATTCATTATTACAAAAAATTAAAAGCCATTGTTATTTGTAATATCAATACATCTAAGTCACGTAAATACAACACATATTGCATTACAAATGCTATAGGTGTCACATTTGCGTAAGTTAAAACTATTGGCATTGTAAATGACAAAGCTATTCATTTTGCTATTTTCAAAACCAATACATAAATAAAAAAATTGTCATTTACAATACCAATAGCTCAAACTTTCCTAATGCGAGACCTATTACATTGCGAATGCTTGTTTATTGTGATCTACACTGAAATAAGGCCTTGTTAATCCAGAGAATATTGATTTATCAGGATTCATTTTCAATCCATACTGTCAACCATTGTTCCTTAGTGTCAATTGTACAATATGTATTGTGCCCTGATTAGGACTCTGGTCTTGAATACAAGTATGTTGTCTAGTACAGCAATATCTGTTCCATTTGGGCAATCTTTGTAAACCGATTTGCCTTTGTTCCTCATGGTTCTATCTCTATGGCGAATAACAGTGTTAACAGAGGGCAACCCCGCCAACTGCTCCATTCCAGTACCTATCATTCTAAGATTGTTGCATTAGACCTTACTTAAGTCATTAAGTTATTGTTATGTAATCCGGCCCACGCTATAAATTTCAGGCCAGAGTATATTGGATCCAGCGCGTTGAATACGTAACTTTGTGACAGTGCCACAGGCTTTTTCACTCTGTCGAGTGACGACAATGATCGTTCTTTGTCTAACTGACTTCACATTCATACTCCTCATATTTGTAGTGGTTCTACTTCCTGGCATGATGAGGCACTAGTTGTTATGTATTAACCCTATCTTACCTGTTCATCATATTGCAAGCACTAATCATTCAGGGGAGAAGTTATGCCAAATGTTCCAATTAATATTTATTTGGCTTTCGTTCCATGACAATGATGGCCTTTTGCATGGAGCTTTGACAACTAGCTAGTTGTATGTCTTCTGACATCTGAACATCAAGTGCTTTTTTTCTCTAGGAATCCTTCATGTAATTTATGGAATTTTCCTTGTAGACCATTGATACCCAGTGACTTTCTAGTGTTTTGGTTCTCTAATACTTCAAACTTTCTGTCCTGTCTACTGGGCATTCGTGAAGTTTGTGAAGCTGTATAGTCTCATGTATAGTGCAAACTATATTCCAGAGTGTCATCTTTCAACATCTTTGAGGGTTTGTTTGTGTAGTTTTAATACATATTCTCAAAGTATTTTATATGTTGCAAGGTGTGGCCTATCATGCCTGTGTTGCCTTGTAGGGTCATGTTATTGGTGATCGGATCTTTTAAATTAATCAGCCAGGAAATTTAATTATCTAGGTCTTCCATGGTGAGAAACCCATCCAAATTTTCCATTAATTTTATCATCTTGGCTTTTTCTTAGCGCACCTCTTCCTTCCCTTTCTTTTGATCTCATCCCTTCCCACACTGTTCAGTCAGGTCAGAAGCGCGTCCTGTCATGTTGCATATGAAAAGGACAAATAAATGAGGGAGCTGCTATTACCAACAATTGTGTGGAAATAGTCTCTATCAATGAAATGTGGCCAGAACGTTGCTTATTCTTTATGAAATTGCTTATTCTTTATAAAATTGGAGTCATACACGTGTTACAGTCATGACTGATTTTATGGTATGAGAGGGTGGGTATGTGAATGTCGTATATGAATGATGTGATTTTTAAATGTTCAGGGTTAGGAACTTAAAAGATTTTTTTGTGGATTTATAGTCCTTGTTTTTTTACTCTTAATATCAAGTACTTCATGATGAAATTGTAGTTTTGTGACTATGATGAATTATTGAAATTGTTAAATTTTCATTTAAGTATTTGATGATGTAGTAAAAAATATATTTGTAATATAACCCATATGTTCAATGTGTTTGGTTTGCTCTGCGTTGGTATTGCATTAGTTACCTGCTGCATTTCGTTTTCATTTGAGGAAAGTAAGGTTGGAGGGTTATCTGTGTACGGTTTTGGGTTTCTCCTGTCTAGTGCCCAAGATCAGTATTTTCAGAGGACCTTTGTTTGTTAATGCGTTTATTGATATTCATAAGTCAGTTGTGCTGGTGCGTGGTCTGCAAGTAACGATTGGTAATGAACAAACTGACCTGAGTTCATGCTGTGCTAAGAATGAAAACTGTATGTGTGAGTTACTGTGAAAGTAAAATGAGTTTGATCTAGGGAGATCTATATGGAGTTTTATGAGCATGACAGGGTATACTCGGACCAGAGAATAGTTCTTTTCACTTTAGCGCTGTTTCCCTCGGGAGCAGCGTCCCTTCAATGCACTCTGGAGAACACGTTCATTCAGTTGTTCAATAAATATTCATTGAGTTTGATTCATGCGTTGTGTGTTTTATTCAATAATTTTTATGCTTCACATTATTCATTCATAATATGTTCAAGCGTATGTTTCTTGTCAGCCAAATGCATTTCGGGAATTTGCCTTCCATTAGGGGACTTATTCCTAAAATCAACCAAGTATAGCACACATTTAATGTCATGCTGCCAATGCAAATTATCTTATGTTCACGCGGTGCAATGTGCTAACATCTAGTCAATTTTATCACACAAAGGACGGGTTTCAAGCAGGATTATAGTCAACATGTGACTGCGGGGTGAATAACTCTCCGAAAATGAAACAAAATAAGTGTAGTAGACCAAAAAAAAATAAGAAAGAAAAAGGAAGAATTGGCCAATCAATGGTCTTTCTGGAAAATTTAAAGCGTGCTAAATTTGACCATGTGCACTTTTATTTTACGTGAGAGCAGTGTTCGGTGTGGTTTTCATGGCCAAGTGCATTTTTCTAGGAACAGTGTACCCTGTGGTACGGGCTTCTCAACGTTAAGTGACTTGTGACTCAAGTGCTCATGCAATCGATGTGCCCCGCATATGTCAAAAAACCTTCGTTTCTGACCTGTAACAGATGCGTGGAGGTACACTTAATACTGCATAAATGTCATCTGAGAAAAGATGTACCGAATCGAATAATTACTACGGTGTACTCAACCAAGTCACAAAGGTTAAATGTTAAAAGCTTGAGACGGTTTTGAACCTTACCGCATTCTTGTAATGGTATAACCTGCGATTCTCTCCTCACGGGTTTGTGATACAAAGATGTCAAGCGGCTAACGCCGTGCTGTTGATAAACCTTACATGTGTTGAATGCTCTAGTGCAGAGGTCTTCAAACTTTTTGATGCCGAGACCCCCTTGTAAAACCTTTTTAGGGGTAAGGACCCCCTTCCGACAAAAGTTTCTAGAAACTGGTACTCCTCATCATCATCTTTTGACAACCATAAATGCGCCTGTTAGACCTCATCACATCCATCCATCATTCATCCACCCACACTTTCACACATCCATCCATCCTTTCATCCTTCCATCCATCCTTCATCCATCCACCCTTTCATCTTTCCATCCATACATCCATCCTTTACCCATCCACCCTTCCATCCATCCACCCATCTTTCATCCACCCACCTTTTCACACATCCATCCATCATTCATCCATGCAACCATTTATCCATCCATCCATTCATCCACCCTTTCATCCATCCATTCATCCGTCCACCCTTTCATCCTTACATCCATACATCTATCCTTCATCTATCCTTCACCCATCCACCCTTTCATCCTTCCATCCATACATCCATCCTTCATCCATCCACCCTTTCATCCATCCATTCACCCATCATTCATCCACCCATCTTTTCACACATCCATCCATCCATCATTCATGCATGCAACCTTTTATCCATCCATACATCCTTCATCCCTTTCATCCTTCCATCCATCCTTTCATCCATCCATCCACCCTTTCATCCATCCGTCCACCCTTTCATCCATCCATTCATCATTCATCCACCCACCTTTTCACACATCCATCCATCCTTCATCCTTACATCCATCCATCCACCCATCATTCATTCATTCACCCACCTTTTCTGTGCCTCTCTCATGGGGGGGTGGGGCAGTATCTCTCTGCGTCTTCTTCCTTCTTTCCCGATCATGGGAGGGCATCTCTGTGCCTCCCTGCTGGGGGCGGGGGACGTGTCACGGGACCCACAGCTCCAGGCGCGCAATATCCATTGACCACAAAGGGCTACACTATAGCCTGCTCCCCCAGCCCCCCTCCCCCCCCACTTCCCCTCCTCCCCCAGCTCGAAACGGCTTCAGGGACACACACACAGCCACACCCGAGTACTTGACAGGTCTTTAAAAGACCTTTTAATTAGGCCTCCACCGTGAAGTAAATGTCAAATTCAAATGTAAGGAATAGGCAGAGTTGGGGCCCAGGGGGTACTGGAACTAGAAAAACGAGCATTGGCATAGCCAATAGGTCTCGTCTTTGGGACCTTATAAGTTTTTAGCCACGCAACAGTTGATGTTATTGCACCAAGGATATTGTGCTGCATAACTAAATACTTATAAGGTCCCAAAAGCGAGACCTATTGGCTATGCCAATGCTTGTTGATCCTCCATGCAGGAAATAAAGTAATGGTGGGGAGCAGGTCTTTAATATTGAGACCAGGGTGATCTCTTTTACTAAAGCGTCAGAAGGATAACTCAAAGCAGTTTTAAATAATTATGCAATATTTTCTCACAAAATGAATAAATTAACACAATTTGTGTTTGTATTTAGGATTAAAGGCCAAGTTATGCAGTCGGTGATAGGTTACAATTTGCTAATGTCGTGAACAATTTCTGTTTTGTGCAAAGCTGTTTTGAAAGCCCACTAATATTCTTAACGCTGCAACATGTTTCATAGCAGCACGTATTTCATTTCGGGACACTGCTTTCTGATATTCTGAATGCCCACAGTAGATAAAGGGCTATTAGCTTAACATATGACGAAAACTCATCCATTGTGGCATAAACCCTTAGTCTCTGCCTGATAATTATAATGTAAACATTATATATTAAGTGGTGTAATGTCTTGCATTCTAATCGTGCATCTTCGAGAGGAAAAAACATCTTCAACTTGGTTGTGTTTTTTTTTTGCCGATTTGCAGTTCAGGTTTTCCATTAAGGAACTTTAGGAAGGTCAGGCTCTAAAGCAGCATTTCAGAATGGCCACTAGTCAAAAGATAGCTCAGCGGGCCGTGCCTACACTTTCACAGCACATATGTAAATATATAAATGGTCTTTAACGACCTGTGAAAAACTCTGGCGTGCCAGGCTGTGCTGGAGATAAGACTGCAGACACAGCCCAGCGGAGGTCACAGCAGCTCGAACTGAGACACACTACGGGGGAGGAGGGGGGTTGAATCCTTGTAGTCAGATGGGCAGAAGAGTGACCGGCAATGCGCGACCCCCATTAAATCACTCCACGGCCCCCCTGGGGGTCGCGCTCCACACTTTGAAGACCCATGCTCTAGTGAGAGAGAAGGCATCCGATAAGCGGAAAAGTAATCACGTGGTACGTTGCTCGGGGAAACTGAAGTGCAACTATGTTTTTTCGGCAATAACTTTATCCCTCAACGTGACGTGAATGTATGGATGGGTGCAGACAGGTACTGGAAATGAGAAACGAATGCTCAAAGTGAAACAAAGTAAAGGCGATAGTTAAAAAATGAATCATAAATAATAAATAAAGACATTCAGAAAGATAAAAAATGCATTAAAGAGGATAAACAAAACAACTGTGGACAAATAAAAAAATTATTCAAAAATATGTAAATGTCAAAAACATCCAGCTGCAATGTTCAATCATAGGTGGCAACTGAATTCCAAACGTTCATTCAGCCCTTTGGGCTGTACTGAGGATAAACGGTGTATCCAGTAAAGTTCTCTTCTGAGTAAATACTGGGCATTGTCTCTTCCTGGTAAGACTGGTACCATTTCCAGGATGCAATATCGTGGTTGGCTTGGATTGTGATTGTGTTCGTTAAAATGAGTGGCCACCGTAGATTTTGCCAATCTTAAGCGGATGTTACTTTTATGTTCCACTATTCGTGGTTTTTATCTTTCTCGCGGTTTTTCCCACATATGTGAGGCCACACAGGCATTTTAACATGTACACTAGGTTAGTACTGTCACAAGGTCCGTTTACATTGAGTTTGATTTTCTGTCCCGTGCAACGGGTGAGTGATTTCATTGCCTCTGATGATAGAATTACAGTTTCCACAGTTGTGGCAAGGCAACATTCCTTTGAATTCCTTCACGGGGACATTGATTCTGCAGTTTAGTAGTTCTTTAATGTTTTTGTTCTTTCATAAGCGAATCTTGGATTTGAAGAAAATATGCCATTAAAATCTTCCTCCAGTGCTAATAGTGACCAGTGCTTTAGGATGATTCTTTTGATGTTTTGACATCTGGTTCAGTATTTGGAGACGAATACTGCCCTCCATTCGTCCTTAGTGTGTGATGGTAGTAACAGTTGGTCTCTGTTTAATTCCTGTACTCTGTCAACGGCCTGTTGTAACGTGGTTTCAGGGTACCCTCGGTTTTTAAATTTTCCGATGGTAGTGGCTTTGTGCTGTTTGTAAGTTTCTTACTGTAGACGCCCGTATCACAGCGCACACTGCTCTCACGTAAAATAAAAGTGCACATGGTCAAATATAGCACGCTTTAAATTTTCCAGAAAGACCATTGATTGGCCAATTCTTTCTTTTTCTTTCTTCTTTTACTTTTGTCTACTACACTTATTTTGTTTCTTTTTACAGAGAGTTATACACCCCGCAGTCACATGTTGACTAAAATCCTGCTTGAAACCCGTCCTTTGTGTGATAAAATTGACTACATGTTAGCACATTGCACCGCATTAACATAAGATAATTTGCATTGGCAGCATGACATTAAATGTGTGCTATTCTTGGTTGCTTTTAGGAATAAGACCCCTGATGAAGGGCAAATGCCTGAAATGCATTGGGCTTACAAGAAACATACGCTTGAACATATTATGAATGAATAATGTGAAGCATGAAAATTATTGAATAAAACACACAACGCATGAATCAAACTCAAGGAATATTTATTGAACAACTGAATGAACATGTTCTCCAGAGTGCATTGAAGGGACGCTGCTCCCGAGGGAAACAGCGCTAAAGCGCATATATCGACCCCTAGCACAGGGGGTTTACTTCAAAGCACCACCGAATTTACGAACAGATTTCATCTCAATTCGACCCGTGTGCGATTTCCACATTCCATTTATTGGACTCCACACAATAGTTCTTTTCAGACATGCATCACAATTCAGCACACAGACTGATGAATCCATGTTGAACATGTGAGGGTGTGTTATGAAAAGTTGATCTGTTTATCTAGGTTCTATGTTGGTGTGCTGCATGAGAGAGCTCTTGATTTGGTACTGCTTCACCAACTACATGGATGTAGTGCTGTTGTGTTCTGGATCATGGGTTCTGTCTAATATTGCGAGGATTGGGGTGTATTATATGGTATGGTAGTACCATGTCATATACTCGCAAGTCTGTCTTGGGTCCAGTCAGGCTCATTTGCAAAACCTTTTGGTCAACCCTAGGCAACTGTGGATTTGAGTAGCAAGGCTTAAACAAAGGAACTAGTGTAAAGCATTTAAAAGCACCAAACAATGAAATAAAGTCCCACAGCACGAAAAAAACGGACACCAATTTATTAAAATAAACTCATATACTGCATGTTGCAAAGATCCCTACAGAAGTACAGCTTGAAAACTCAACAACTGCTGACCTGCCAAAGATGCACTCAATGCCAGGTCATGTGTCCCCAGATAGGACTACAACCTATGTAGTCACGCGCTGCTGATTTGACACAGATTCACTGAAGGATGCCATATATTATATGATACATTGTATTGTGCTAATTATCATTGTTGTGGCATTTAAGCAAATTCTTTATTTGGGCATGTTCTCAGGCATATATGGGAAGGACATCAATCGGACTGGAGGAACCATAGGTTAATATTGTGTTTTGTTGATGTTTGTGTGTGGTTACTACAGAGTTTGTATAATGTTGACCCTTTTCAAGGCTAGGCCTTTTCCCCCTCTGTGCTAAGCCTGTTTTGTCTATTTGGAGTAGTTTGCGCTAAGGCCCCTGTAACTTTTTCTCCACATAAGGTATCCACGCCAAATTTGCGCCTTTTCTTCCCGCAGCATAGAAATTTGAAAGGGCCCTATGTTTGTAAATGTAAAATTGTAAATTGATACTTGTATAGCGCACTACTCACCCACAAGGGTCTCAAGGCGCTTGTACGAATACCGCTGTGGAATCCATCCTGGCTTTCCCTGTGAGGCGTCCACTCCTGGGCACCCCCAAGGTGGAGGCCAGGCATCCTTAGCGTTGTGGGGGCCGTTGTGGAGATTAAGCAAGCTATTGCCCAGAGTTGCAGAGTGGGACTCCATGATTGGAATAGGCACCGAGGCAAGAATTATCAGGTCCGTGGAATTTTTTTGAGCCCAAGACCCACCGAGGCGGGGAATTGAACCCTGGTCCCGGGCTAGACCTCTGCATCGGGGTCTGCTGCTCTAACCATTGAGCCACACTTCTCCACAGGTTTGTGGCCTTCCCTGGAGGGGACCAAGAAATTAGCCAAAATAAAGGGGAAAAAGTGCTGCAGAAGAAAGCATCTGGTTTTCCCCCTGCAAATGGTATCAACAAAGGGGTTGTGGTGCTGAAATCATCATCTTCCCAGCTTTCAGGGACAAGCAGACTTTTGTCAGAAAACCCAACATTTTTACACAGTTTTAGCATTTTACTGGGACATAGCCTGTTGCTGCTATTTTTTGTGCTTGCAACCTCCTTCCAGTTAGTTGTAGAAATGGATATGAACGCAATAATAGATGTACATTTCTGAAAAGCAGACAAAATTCTGAATTCAGCAAAGGGTCATTTGTGTAGATCCTTCAAGGTTTTAGTGTAGAAAATAACAGTTGAAAAGGAGTTACAAAACAGCCATTTGTGCCAACACTTTCACCTGTAACTTCTTCTAAATATGACAGATGTTTGAAAGTAATATACCGTTACATCCGCCGGACCCTTCTGGTTGTGGGGATATATAGGACTTGCAGGTTCACCTAGAACCCGAGGAACCCGAAGCCAATAACTGAGCAGCGTCTTGCAGTGGTTTTTCGTTGTGTACCGGGTATATAGCAATTAATGTGGTAAAATATAAAGAGTGAAAAATAGGCATCAAAGACACCTATGTATTTCTGAAATGGGAACAAAATATAGAGTTTAGGAACGGTAGCTATTTGCACATCTCCGAAATTGTAGTTACCCATAGCCTGTGAATTGTAGGACATTTTTCAAAGTGACTTCTTTTTTTAACATAATCTTACATTAGGGAGGCAGAAATGCATAGAATGTCAATAGGTAATAACAGTTGCTCTACGAGTCTGAGTTCCCCAAAGTCTCCCGATAAAAATGGTACCTCACTTGTGTGGGTAGGCCTAGTGCCCGCAACAGGAAACGGCCCAAAACCCAACGTGGACACACCACATTTTTACAGTGAAAACAGACCCTTTTTTCGAAAAGTGCCTAGCTGAAGATTTTGAACCATAGCTGAGCCGCCCCTAGAGAAACCTAGCAAACCTATACATTTTTTAAAACTAGACACCCAGAGGAATCCAGGATGGGGTGACTTGAGTGGCTCGCACCCAGTTCTGTTACCCAGCATCTCTTGCAAACCTCAAACTTCGTGAAAAAAAACTAATTTTCCTCACATTTCTGTGATGGAAAGTTCTTGCACCTGTGTGGATCCACAAAAGTCCACTCACCCTGCGATCCCCAGAGTCTTCTGATGAAAATGGTACCTCACTTGTGTGGGTAGGTCCAGTGCCCGCGACAGGAAACAGCCCGAAACGCAACATAGGCATACAACATTTTTACAGTGAATACAGACTTTTTTTGCAAAGTGCCTAGGTGTCGATTTTGAACCCTCGATCTGCCGTCACCTAGGGAAACCTAGCCAACCTATACAGGTGACGTCTGTGGCTCTCACCAGGTTCTGTTACTCAGAATCCCTTGCAAACCTCAAACTTTGTAAAAAAAAAAAAAAAACTTTTCTTTTCCTCACATTTCTGCGTAGATCCACAAAATTCCAACCACCCCACATACTCCAAAGTCTTCCGATAAAAATAGTACCTCACTTGTTGTGGGTAAGCCTAGTACCCAGAATCCCTGCAAACCAGAAATTTAGCTTTCTGTGTGGGAAAGGTGTAGGATCATCGGGATGACACAACTTTCCTACCACCCAGCATTCCCACAGGTCTCATGATAAAAATAGTACCTCACTCGTGTGGGTAGGTCAAGTACCCGTGACAGGCAAGGGCCCAAAACGTTTTGTTGAGACTTCAACATTACCTATCACAAAACAATCTGGTTTTGCAAGGGGGGTTACTTGGGTTTTTGGTCCCGAGCTTGGCGGACATCTAGGGAAACCTACCTAACGAACACATTTCTGAAAACTAGACACCCGAGGGAGTCCAGGGAGGTATGGCTTTCATGAATCCCCCAACATTTCCTACCCAGAATCGCCTGAAAACCTCAAATTCAGCTGGAAAAATCTAGTTTTTCCACATATTTGTATGGGAACATTGTGGGATCACCGGGCTGACACAAATTTCCTACCACCCAGCATTCCCCAGGTCTCCTGATAAAAATGGTACCTCACTTGTGTGGGTGGGGCATTGACATGCCCATTTCGGGCAGCCTCCACCCCTAAATCCAATTTAAAAAAATCCCTGGCATCTAGTGGGCTTTCTGCTCTCCCGGGGGGGCAGATTGGGGGATACTGCCCCCTTCTGCCCCAGGGGGGGGGGGGGGGTAAGAAAGACTCGCATTGTGTGGAAGGGGCAGTGGGGGCATTGGTCTGACCCATCTTGGGCAGACCCCACCCCTACATTTCATGAAAGAAACATCCCTGGCATCTAGTAGGCTTTCTGTGCTCCTGGGGGGGGCAGATTGGGGGCTATTGCCCTCATATGCCTCCAGTGGGGCCAGAATGACTGTTATTTTGTGCAGCGGGTGCATTGGCATACCCATCTTGGGTAGCCCCCACACCTAAATTACCTAAATTACACAAAAATTCAAACTCCCTGATATCTATTGTGCTCTCATCTGCGCCGGGGGTGGGGTGGGGGGTTGTCAGAAAGACTGATTTTCCCAAAATTAATCTGGGGGAGCAAAGAGCCTTGCCAAGCGGCTGTTCGTCCCTCCCTGGTGGCTAGTGGGTGGATCCCTGCTAGGGGATCGCCCGCCTGGGGCAATCCCCAAGCAGGGATCCACTAGGGAGCGGGTACCATTGGAAAGGGGAGATTCTCTCCTTTCCAATGATACCTCTCCTTTCCAATGATACCTTTCCTGACTTTCTACGTGCTTGGGGCGCTGCGATAGCCCCCTGAGCACGTAGAAAGTGAAACTAAAATAAGCCTATCTGCTCATATCAGTTTTGGTTTATGTGCAATGACGTCAGCACAAAGTGCACGCTGATAGTCAATGCACAGAAATCAGGGAAATGACCTCAGGAGCTGGGGAAGCTCCCCCAGGTCCCGAGGCTGTTGGGGCGGGGGGGGGGGGGGGAGGGGGAGGTAATCCCTGTGCCATGTGATCAGACGGCCGGGGGCCATCCGATGCACACAAGCACTGGTGCCCGTCCGACACATCAAAGGGGTTAAGATTCAAATGGTTTCTGTTAGTGTGATATTAAAAAGAGTTTGAGCCTGGGAAATCTTTGTGGTGTGTTAGGTGTATGAGTGGGTGTGCTGAAGAACTGTTATACCTCCAATGAGAAGGGGCAACAATTTTCATTGCTGGAGCAGAAAAGTGCTTTTTAATGTGCATCACAAACTGGTCGTTTCTACTGTTACTGTTTCCTCAGACATGAGGTTCATAGTGCCCACTTGGACCACCAGCAGTTTTGGAGCTGGCACAAGGATTTACGACAAGCACAGGGATAAATAAACATTTCTGTTGTTAAACATGGCTTCTGTAAGAAGCCTCTGTCATTTACACTAGTTTGTAAACCTGGAAACTCACTGCTATGAGGTAGCAACAGTTGATAACAAAACTCGTTACCTGCTGTTGCTATGTTATAAATATCTGCCAAGCTGGACTAACTGGGCTCTCAGATAGCCTGTAAGCGTAGCACTGCTATCTGCTTTGACTGAAAGCAAAAATCACAGCTGCAGGAGGGGCAAAGGAGGCAGGGAAGGTGGTGAGGGTTGGTTAAGGGTGGCAGCTCAGGTATATTTTCCACATTTGGGTCAGGGAGGGTAGGCTATGGTTCAAATGTCTCCGTATTGCTTCCTTGCCCCTGCAGAGCAGTTGAAATGAAGAGCAGATGATTTTGAGGGTCATAAATAACATACAATTATAGATGGGTAAAAGGTGAGTTACTGGGATATTTTTCACCTCTGGGTTTCGGAGTGACATCATAGACAACTCAAACCTTGCTCTAATTGTCTATTTGATAGCACTCAGAACCCCTTGGTAAAAAACATTCCTGTAATTCACTGTTACCCATCTATAATTCTATATATTATGTATGTTACTGGTAGAGGGCCACTAGCACGAATAACTATTCAAATCCAGTAACTCACTGCTATGATGTAGCAACATTTGTTAACAAAAGCTGTTTGCCATTGTTGCTGAGTCATAAAGGAATTCCAGGCTGCTCTGGTTGGACTCTCTTAAGAGCCTATCAGAGAAGCAATAGAAAGCAAGGAGCACCCCTTAGGGAGGGAAAGGAAGGGAAGGCACAGAGAGTGGCGGGGATGGATGAAAGAAGGCCATGTATTTTATTGGGGGGGGGGAGATGGGAGGAGAGGTTAGGTTATGTTTTCGCTCCCCCTTACTCGCATACCTCTGCATAGCAGTTGAAAGCCGAGGATGATGTTTTTGAAGGCCAGACATAACATAAAATTATAGATGAGTAAAAAGTGAATTTAGGGGAATGTAATTCACCTTAGGTTCTGAGTGACATCATACACCAAGTCAAGTCAAAAAGTCTTTATTGCGAATTTCCATCATAAAAGACATACTATAAAATACAAGATCAGACATAACATCCATTTCATACGGAATAAAAATTAAAGATCCATATTTGATTGTACATAAAAATATAAATAGGTATAAAAACTAAGATCAGTGCTAAAAAAGTATTAAATACACAAGTTGCAAAAGACTTTGACAACTACATATTAGCCAATTAAAGAAAAGCTTCAGCAGGACCCATGACCCAGGGGAAATGCCTTCTACACCAAACAGTAGTATCATTTACATCGCTTAATTAGGTGCTAATCTTGCGAATCCGGAGAACCCAAGCACAACTTACATATTTGGCTACACCTATGACCACTAGGGGGGAGGTGTCGGTTTTCAGGATTCTGCTTGCGGCCAGCGCAGATCTGATTCCCATTGTCCGACAGACAGGTCTTAACCACTGCTGTCTGGGTCGATGAAACTGCGGGCAGACAAAAAGGAAGTGGTCCACCGTTTCAACCTGGTCGACACAAAATGGGCATTTATCACTACCTAAGATGTTCCATCTGCTCGTTAGCCCTCGTAGCGGTAGGGTGCCTACTCTAAACTGATGATACAACTTACGGTCTGGAGGTTTCGTTATGATATCCCAGTATTCTTCCAGATGTGGGTCATCCTTGACGCCAAGAAAGGTTGCTGTCAGGGAACTGCCAGTCATAGATTTGTGTCTCTTGGCTTTAATCCATGTCCAGTACACATCCCTCAAAATCTTTTTTGGGGGAAAAACAGCGGTTTCGGGGTTGACCCATAGCTCCCCCAGCCCCATATCGGTCAGTAATGTTTTGATTTGAGACAGCCAAGGGATTCTGTGGGAACCTCCTAACCCTTTAACTTCCAGTAGGGCCTTGGCATATAAGGATAGTTCCGGTGTAGTCCACAGACGTCGCCAAAATGCCAGTGGTCTATACCGTACGACGTCCTCAACTGGCTGGCAGCCCAGGTCGTACAATAGGGGAATATGTGGAGTGGATTGGGGTAACCCTACCACGGACCTCAGAAATTTATTCTGGGCGACCCTTAAAGGGGCCAGGTTACTAAAACCCCACAGTTCTGCACCATACTAGACGGCGGGGAGGATTTTAGAGTCGTAGATTTTAACTAAGGGGGCCAACGGTTTAGTTAGGGTGAGCTTATGTTCTTTAAGCAGAGCTCCTCCTAATTGGGCGTGCTTTAGGGCATACAAATCTATCTGGGGTTTCCAGCACATTTTATCGCTGAAGGTAACCCCCAAGTATGTGATGACGGTTGTCTGATCCAAAATGGCCCCTCCCATGTGCACCCTTGCTCTTACTGGTCGTGCACCGTGGAGAACCTTAAACTTGGTCTTACCCACGTTGACTTCCAGCTCATGTTCGCGACAGAACAGCTCGAAGCAAACAGTGCCAGCTGTAATCCCTGTCTCGTCTTAGATATTAAAAGAGTGTCGTCTGCGAACATGAGCAGGGGCACCTTCATACCAGCTAGGGTTGGTGCATCTGTCGGGTGATAAGAGAAATATTTGACCACCCCGTTCATAAACAAAGAAAATAGGGTGGGGGCCAAGACACACCCTTGTCTTACCCCTTTAGACACCTCAAATCTTGCCGTTACCTCCCCTGGTTTGTCCCACCGAACCTGGGAGTATGTATGTTCATGAAGGTTGAACAAAATTGCCACCAGCTCCCTCCGCATTCCCATCCCCAACAGAACTTCCCAAAGTTTGGCCCTAGGCCCAAGATCAAATGCAGATCGTAGGTCCACAAAGGCCGCGAAGAGCATACCGCCCCCAAGAAATACTTCCTTCCAGTACAAAAGCTTGAATCTGAAGGCTTGGTCCAAAGTCCCTATGTGTGATCGGAAACCAGCCTTGAGGGGTGTTAAAATGTCGGTTTCCAACATCCAGCACTGTATACGACTCAATACAAGGCGGGCTATGATCTTTTGAACCGCATCAATAAGGCTTATCGGTCGATAATTGGCGGGGGCAGAGCGGTCTCCTTTCTTGTAGATCGGCAATATCTCAGCCTCATACCAAGAATCAGGAACTGGTGCTCCTCTAGCAAGGGCGTTGGCAAGCGTAGTTAGATAGGGGACCCATAATGCTTGCTCTTGCTTAAATAAGTCAGCGGGAATGCAGTCAGGGCCGGGGGCTTATCCACTCGGAATTAGTTTAAGAACTGACTCCACCTCACTGGGGACAAATAGCACAAGCTCATCAAAACGGAGGGGTGGTGTTATTTCTGCAGACCAATCCCTTAACTTAAACTGGTTTTCAAAGTAACTCACCCACTGTTGTGGCTCAACATAGGTGGTAGGGGTTATAGACGGCTGGCAATTACCCCATTTAAGGAGGTGCCAGAATTGGGTCATCTTCTGGCCCTCACAGGCCTGCAGTAGTTCCCTCCACCAATCCTCGTCCCAATTTTTCTTGGCTTTTATTTGTACAGCTTTGTATGTGGCCCTACAGCTTTGAATGGCATCAGTTAGTCTAGATTTTTTTTTTTTTTTTTTTTTTTTATTGTATTTATTATGTAAAAGCACAGCACAATGTATACTCAGTCACTTGCCTACAACCCATCCCGGGCCGGCAACAGGTATTCAAGCAACAGCAAGTACAAATATCATGACACCTTAACATCATAGAGACCAGTGCGAGAGTTCGTTGGTGGTCCGCCGGGGACAGGTCTCCTCTGTAGGCTCGTGCCATCTGCATAGTAGTGTGCAATTCAAACAGTATTGGCAAAGCAAAAAACAGTTTTATATTTTTTCCCCTCCCCCCAACCAACCCCAACCCCCCTAACGCCCCCCTCCCCTCAACTGGTCCCTCATTTGTGCTCCCCAAGTCGCCTATAGACGCCTCTATCACCTGTAGTAGCAAGTGCGGCCTGCCGCCCTCCCCCTGCCCGGAGTGCCTCCCCCCTGTTCTCACTTCTAGTAGAATGGAGAAATCTCTACCGTTTACAGTACATTAGTCGTGCGGAGGAGCACCCTAGTCGTGTGTATCCGATGGCTCTGGCACGTCACTCCCTCTGTCTCCCCCCTCCCCCTCCTCCGAGACTTCCCCGTCCAGCTTGGAGGACAAGTAGGTCTGGTACAGCCCCCAGAAGTTCTTGGGGCGACTCCCGGGCGGCAGGAGCTCGCTGTATGTGTCCGAATGCGTGTTGCAGTATTTCATGTCGCTAACCCATCGCTTGAGCGTAGGCAATGGCCCCCTCATCCAGCATAATGCGACTACCCTCTTCGCCAGGAGCAGTCCCACGCTCACCAATTTCCTAATCGCGACTGGGATTGATTTTGTGTATCCCAGTAGAGCAAGGGCTGGATCCATTGCTAGGTCCAATTCCACTATGGCGCTAAATTCAGCGAATACGCTGGCCCAATACTTCTGGACTCCCGGGCAGCCCCAGGCCATGTGCAGGAAGTCCGCAACCCGAGCCCGGCACCTCTCGCAGTGTGGGGTGTCACGAAGACCGTACCTGTGGAGCCGCTCTGGTGTGTGGTACACCCTTTGTAAGAATTTAAAATGGATCAACCGGTGCCTCCCATTCAGGGAAAGGCGCCTGGTGGCCGCACAGCAGTAGGCCCACATGCCGTCATCGACGTGCGTATCCAGGTCAGTCTGCCAGGCCAGCCTCGCCCTAGTATAGAGCAGGGCCGTGTGCTCGTGTCCTATCCCGTACAATCTAGTAATCCGCTTCTTCGGTGAGACGGTGTCTATGATATACACCAGTTCCGGGACCGCAGGGGGTTCCTCCATGTCGGGGCCCAGCAGCTCCAGCAGGGCGCTACGGACCCGGTGATACTGAAAGCGCTAGAGCAATGTGGGGCTCTCCCTCCGATGCGAGATCTGTGCCCACGTCTTCACCTGGCCATGCTCGAATAGGTCCCCCAGAGTAAGAGCACCCAATTCTTGAAGGGCCCTATGGACTCCCGGTTCCGCCAAGGTTGGTAGCCAGAGCGCCCAGTGTAGGGGCATGTTGGGAGCGTACATTAGCACTTTGTTTTGCCTCTGCAGTAGAGAATGCCAAGCATGGTTGGTAGACTGGAGGGAGTCTAGTACGCCAACTCTGCGGTCTTGTGGGCCACAAATGGTAGCCGGAAGCGGAGTAGGGTCCGCGAACAGCCGCTCCAGTATCACGTGCGGAACGTCACGGCTGCCATGTATCCAGGTGTGGAGGTGGGAGGCCTGCGCTATCCTGTAGTAGCGTTCCAGGTCCGGGGCAGCTAAGCCCCCCTGCTCATACGGTAATTGCAGTACCTTCCACTGCACCCTAGGTTGCTTTCCGGCCCACGCTAGTCGCACCAAGAGTTTGTTCAGGGTTGCAAAGAAGGCTTTCGAGAGAACAATCGGGAGATTATTAAACAGGAATAGAAACCTCGGGAGAATGACCATTTTCATTAAGGCAATCCTCCCCATCAGAGACAACGGGAGTTTAATCCAGAGCTCTACGTCATCCGCTAATTTGCTGTATGCAACCCCGTAGTTTTCCCTCAGCATAACTTCAGGGTCCGTGTGGATCATGATGCCCAGATACCGTATCGGTTCAGTGGACCATTGGAGCGGGTAGTCCATCTCGAAGGGGACAGTGATAGGGGTTAGTGGGAAGGCAACTGATTTCGCCCAGTTAACCTTCAGTCCGGAGAGCGCGCCGAACCTTACCACTTCTCTCAGCACCGACGCGAGGTTATTGACCGGGTCCCTGACATAAAGCAGGGTGTCGTCAGCATATGTGGAAATGCCCATTTTGTAGGTGGGGTAGTTGATGGCTTCATACGAGTGGTATTCCCGAATCGCACACGCCAGTGGCTCTGCCACAAGGGCGTAGAGTAGCGGGGAAAGGGGGCACCCCTGTCTCGTGCCTCTGGTGATGGAGATCGGCTCCGAGACTGCATCCCCCAATCTGACTCTGGCCGTGGGCTCGTGATAGAGGGCACCCAGCAGTTGGAGGAAGAGTTCTCCTAGCCCCAACTTTTGCAGCACCTTGCGCATGAAGGGCCACTCCACAGAGTCAAAGGCCTTCTCCATGTCAAGAAAGACCGCAATGGCCTTAGTGTCATGCCTAGTGTGCTGCATGGCTCCCATGACCGTGCGGATATTGTAAGTGAGGTTCCTGGTCGGGATAAACCCAGCCTGCTCCGGGGCTACCAACCCCGGCGCCACGAGTGCCAGCCTGGTAGCTAGTACTTTTGCATAGAGCTTAGCGTCAACATTAAGAAGGGACAGTGGGCGGTACGAGCCTGGCTGGTCGCTGGGCTTACCAGGTTTGAGTATGGTGACAATCAGCGCCTCCCGCATGGAGTGTGGCATAGCGCCGTTCTCGCAAATTTCGTCAAAGAGGGTGGAGAGGTGGGGTAGCAACCTATCCTTATACGCCTTGTAAAAGGCCACCGTCAGGCCATCCATCCCGGGGGCACTATCCGCTCTCATGGTGGCCAGTGCATCAGATATCTCCTCACGGTGTATGGGGGACATCAGGAATTCCCTCTGCCAATTCTCAAGGAATGGCATCCTGATATAGTCGAGGTAGTTGTCAATTTGGTCCTCGACCCCAGAGATTTTAGTGGTGTAGAGCTCCTCATAGAATCTCCTGAATTCCGCCAGAATGTGTGTCTCCTCCGTGAGCGTCTCCCCCCCTGAGGTACGCATTTCCGCGATGGTCTGCTTGCGCCTAGTGCCTTTCATGATCCTGGCTAGCAGAGCGCCCGGGCGGTCCCCTTCGCCATACGCATGCGCTGCCGCGTATTTCCCTAAATGTCGCACTTCCCTGTCCGCCTCCTCGTGGAACTCACTCAAAAGGTCCTACAGGGTCCCGTCCCCAGGCAGGTTCGGGTCAAGCCGCTGGCGGCGTTCGTAGTCCGCTATCTGCCCCTCCAAATATTTCAGCCTGTGTCTAATTGCTTTCAGTACCCCTGAGTGTTTCGCCATGACCACCCCCCGCACGTACACCTTAAATGTCTCCCAAATCGTCCCAAAGCTGTCCACTGAACCCAGATTGGTGTCGAAGAAGGTGTCTATGTCCTCCCCCAGGTCAGCCCTGAAAGCCTCGTCCAGCAGCGAGCAGGGTGGAAAGCGCCACGTGAATGGCGGGATTCTCTGCTGGGGAGTACGCAGTGCCAACAGCACCGGTGAGTGGTCCGACAGAGTGCGGGGAAGCACACTGCAGCCCCTGACCATGGTGAGCAGGTGGTGTGAAGCCAGCCAGTAGTCA
Source organism: Lissotriton vulgaris (assembly GCF_964263255.1). Classification (NCBI taxonomy): domain Eukaryota; kingdom Metazoa; phylum Chordata; class Amphibia; order Caudata; family Salamandridae; genus Lissotriton; species Lissotriton vulgaris. Next base: position 1,414,067,897 of record NC_141695.1, read on the forward strand.
ATCCTGGTATGGATATTGTGGTAAGCTGAGTAATGCGTGTACCCCCCCTTGGCGCTATTTCTATCCCTCCACACATCTACCAGCCCCAATCTCAACATCTCTGCCTGCATGCGCTGCGCCGCCGCCGCCGGGCGCCTGGCAGGGCCCGCAGACCTATCTAGCTCCGGGCTAAAGGTAAAATTGAAGTCCCCGCCCCAGATCATAGCTCCAGCGGCCCATTCAGTACAATGTTCCGCAACCGTTGTATAAAATTCAGGGGAGTCATAGTTCGGGCCATAGACATTCATGACCAGCAGGTTGAGTCCCTTGCCCGTGCACTTGCTTAACAAAACCCCCCCTCTGGATCCGCCTTTACCAGGGCGAGAGTCAGCTTGGATTGTGGATTGACCCAGGTGAGGACCCCTCTGGCATGGGTGGTGAAGCCTGCGTAAGTGGAATGACGCTGGATCCCCCTGTGCATTAGCATCTTACTGGTGTTGGGCAGATGCGTTTCCTGCAGCAGCGCCAGGTCTATGTGGTGTCTCTGTAGATAGTGTAGCACCTTACGGAGTTTCCGATAATCATTCAAACCCCTCACATTCCAGGTAAGAGCCCTGAGGGACTCGGTATCGCTCAGAGTGTCTGCCTGTGGTGTGTCAGCCATTAACAGTGAAGGAATACAACAATAGTAGTGCAGTGTCAGGGACCCCCCCACACCAGCGGCAGCAGCCGCCCACCCATCCTACCGCATAAGACATTTTGGAGCACATGTCGGACCTTTCCCCAAACATCCCAAACTTCCCCGAACTCAGAACCCCCCTCGCCCCCCGCCGCCCACAGTCAACCAACCCCAACCTGGTGTGACCGAAATTCCCACATTCCCCCCCCCCCCACCCATCTTCAAACTCTCCCAAGCAGTCTCAAGAAGAGCCTCAAGCACTATGAGCGCCAGGGCAGAGGTAGCACGCTCAATGTCTCAATCGACCCACGTCCGGTCGTCGCCTCTGCGCAATGTCTTTTGGCCGCCTCTACGCCAGCGCCCCCAGTTGCCAGTGCGGCTTTTAGGTAACAAGAACAATATCGTATCCGCCTTACCACCCTCCCCCCCCCCCCCCCCCCCCCAGACCCCATCGAACTCTCCCTGTCGTGGGCCGTTACCAACGCCGCCCCCTGGCAGGCTGGCTGAGTCATGGATAGTTTCGCCCACCACCTTAACCCATGTGGCCTGTACAGATCTCACCCGTGGTACCATGTCCGGATGTCCGCTCACTGCAGTGGAGAGCCCAGATTGGGCAACCTCCAGGCCAAGAGTCTGTGGTCATGGCAAGGCCTCAAGTGGCCAGGTCCTCAGGAGAGACCACTGCGCCCCTCCGTCACGCTAGTCCTGCTCGTCCAGATCCCCGTTGTCAGCGCCCTCCTCCTCAGGCGCCGTTCGGCTGCCCTTATGCTCCTTGATCCATTGCTTCAGGGATTTCTGCAGCTCCTTCGGGTCGGTGAAGAAATGTGAGCGGCCCTGCCTATTGATGCGCAGCCGTGCCGGATACAACATGGCATAGTCCAAGCCCAGGTCTCTGAGCTGCTGCTTATATGGGACAAATCTCCGCCTCTCCTCCTGTACCTTGGAGGTAAAGTCAGGGTATAGCGAAATGTTCATTCCCTCGAACTGCAGCTCCCCCTTCTCTCGAGCAGCGCGGAGGGCAGCATCCCTGTCCCTGTAGTTGAGGAGTTTTGCTATTATCGGCCGAGGGTTCGCCCCTGGAGCAGGCCTCGGGCCCAGGGTGCGGTGGGCTCGCTCCACTATGAACATGGGAGAGAAGGTGTCGTCCCCCAAAAGAGTTTTAAGAAGTTTCTCAACAAATAGCTCCATTTTCCCTGTCTGGGTCGACTCCGCCACGCCCGTGATGCGTATGTTGGACCGCCTGGAGCGTGCCTCTAAGTCCTCCGACTTTTCCTGTATCACCTGTAGTAGTATCCCAAACTGCTTACGGTCAGCGTCCCACGTCGTCTGCGCCTCCTCCGCCTCCGTCAGCCTGCGCTCCGCCATGTCCAGCCTCTCTGCATGCTTATCCACCCTCTCCGTCATGCGATCCATTCGATACGCCAGGGCGTCAATCTTGGTGCCAATTGCCGTCATGCCCTCTTGCAGGCCTTTCTCCATCGTGTTGAGCATGCCTCTGATTTCTGTGCACAGCGCAGTGTTCGTGTCCGCCGTTGCACCCGGGGACTGGGCCGCCGGTATCTCCGGTGCCTTCTGTCTCCTCTGGTCGAACGATAGTTTCGTTTGCGTCCTATCGTTCTTGCCCATCGTCGCTGCTGACAGGGAGGCCAGCGTTCACAGACCTTACAGTGTCAATGGGTCCCAATGGGACGATGCAGGAGCTGACCTCGTGCGCAGCCCGGCACCAGAGGCCACGCGGACAGGCCGGCACCGCGTGCAGTCCTGCGTGCCCAGTAAAGCCTCAGATCGGGGTAGGCACTCGCCTCTTGTTGTCTTCCTCCAGGTGCCTCAGTGTCAGGACACCCCCAGACAGCTCGGGGGTGCAGTGCTCTTGTTGGTGGCTCGTGTTGGGTGGCCACTGTCCTAAAGCTGCCCGCTGCTCCGCGGGGCTCCTTCTGAGTGTTCAGGCCGTCAGGCGGGTCCCCACCGCAGCCCGCAATGGCGCCCGTGAGAGCGCCACGTGTGTGTTCCCAGCCGGGCCGTTTCGCCACGGGCTCTCACTCAGCGCCTCCGCTCCTCTCCAGGGGTTCAGGCACCACAGCAGTGGTCCGCAGCTCAATCGCGGAACGTTGGTTGGGCCTCGGCTCCCGCCGGCCACGCCGCCCGCACCACAGCGGGGCTTCCTCCCGCCGGGGCCGCACGCCGGGTGACGCAGAGCGGCCTCGGCGTTCAGGGCAGAGCGGGGATCCCGGCCTGGTCCGCGGCTTTTCGGTCGGTGACGGCGCCGGGGGAACCGGTGCCCGCAGCCCCTCGGGAGTCACACCGGAGGTCCGCAGGGGGTAGGGGAGGCAGCCCCCGCCGGAATTTCACAGGTTTTGCCGCTTTTGCAGGATATTGGACGGATTGTCGGCAGCGCTAGCGCAGAGCTCCGCACTTAAGCGTCCACCATGAACGCCGGCTAGCTCCGCCCCCCCCCAGTTAGTCTAGATTTAATAGCTACTATCAGGGCACGTTGGGCCTGTCTACTACTGTTGTCATACCAGGAGCATGGTCTCTGCTCTTTATGTCCATTAGTTTTTAAGAGGTTTTTGATGAAAAGTGGTTTGAGCCCCATAAATAGATCGCAGTGGAAGCCCATCATTTTATCATCAAGCACCTCCAGAGACTCACAACTGGTTATTTTGTCCATGGTATAACTAACCATATCTCTAATGGCAGCCCGTGATCTTTCGTTTGTGGCTATCTTTGGCCACCGACCCTTCTTTGGTCTTAGTTAGGGTAACTTTCTCCTGTATATGTGCATCTTCCCCTATAGGAGAATTAGTAAAGCTGGTATCAGATATAGTCAAGGTCAGGGGATTATGGTCACTTTCCGGCCGTTTCACCACCACCATATCTATGATGGCCGACCATAGCTCAAGACTGGCTAAAATATATTTGATTCGACTCCCAACTCTGCCATTGTCAAAGGTCATTTTGCCTAGCCTATCGGACTTTGATCTGACATTTACTGCCCTCATACCCTTATTTAGACACAGACCCTTCAATTGCAGGGCCGCCTGTGTCCATTTCCTTATTGGTATTAACTCCAGCTGAGGAACACCCCATAAAGTGTCCTCAGCCTCAGTAAGTTTCCCATCATCCTCATCCAGGGGCTCAAAACAAGCATTAAAATCCCCAGCTACTACCATATGGCCAGCATTCCCCAGTGAACTTAGGAGGTCCTCCAAGCCTAAGGTTGTTGGGGAGCACCTCCCTACCGGGAGACCCCTGGCATAGATGTTGACAGTAAGAATGTTGAGGCCCTTCGCTGAGCTAACTCGAATAGCCATAATATCTGGGCTGTCAATAGGCATCTCCACCACTGAGACACCCTCACACTGGCGTACCCAGATAGTGAGGCCACCGATCGGTCTTCCCCTAAGGCCCTTAATTGCTGGTTTTGAAAAATTCAAGAAACCCTTGCGTAATAAATCTTCAACCGCCCAGGTTTCTTGAAAGGTCCATATGTCGGATTGATCAACAAAGCTAGCCCAATCAGGTGAGTGTAGCTTTGTCTCTAACCCTGCTATATTCCATGAGGAGACCGTGAGGGAGGGGCTGTTAATACATAAACTGGTCACCAGACAAGCCGTGTTACTGGTGGCAATAGGACAAAACCCAGGAGGTGCTTTGGGGAAACCAACTGGTATGGGAATAATTGCCTGCAAAGAAGTTTCACCTCGGGCCATCAATGGATCACAGACCTGGACCGCTTGGCTAAATGCTGCTGAGTCCCCCGGTACCACATTGCAAGGGGAATCATCGCCATCCCTCAGTCAGTCGTTGTCCACTAAAGTGGATAAGGGGGCATATCGATTGCTGGTTATTAAAGGCTGGTTTACCAGGGAAAAAGCACTTGGCGCAGCCCAATGTTCCCTAAAGTACAGAACCTTCACAGGTTTATAGAAGAACCCCAAGGGTAGGATTTTAACCTCATTGGGTGCAGGGGCCTGGTGGGAGGCTAACTGTAAGATGTGTTCAACAAAGGACGGGGACCTAAAACTTAACACCACACAATCCCCTGCCAGGGACTTATGAGAGTGACCAATCCAGTTGATACGCCTCACCATTTTAAATTCCTCAAACAATGCCATACCGTTGCCAATTCTTTTCCCAAGACCGTGCAGGGCTTTCTTTTTAAGGTTAGACCAGTGCTCTCGAGACCCAGGGGGTAGTGGGGGAACATTTGCTAAAACCACAGTGTAAAGGGTGGCTTCCGGGGGTAGGTGCAGACTGGGTAGCAAATCTTGACACCCGTCAGCCCCCTCCTCATTCCCTGACCTACTACCTGATACTTCCCTCTGTTGCTGAGGTGGTAACCTCTAAGCTAAATTAGGGACCAAGCTCACTTTTGAAACCACACTCATCGCGGCAGGGGCCTGACTAGTGCCAACTAAGGCCTGTGATGGTGCGTTGTTTCTAGAGTTTATGTCCACTAAAGTGCCATTACTTAGTAAATCTCCACTGGACTGGGCTGCTGCTGGAATATCATTTGATTGTTTACTACCAGTGAGATTGGCTTCAATACGGTTGAGCCTTTCCACAACTAAGTCCAGACTTACCAGGACAGGGTCTAGGAGTGCTACAAACTGGTCCCTAAGGGTTGTGCATAGATTTTCAAAATTAAGTGGGGCAGCAGAGTGCAATGGGGGTTTACCCTTAGGTGCGATAACATTCCCAGAACCATAAGCCCCTTGGAACCGGATGCAATCGGGGGAGCCGTTTGCTTGCTGGGACCATGCCCTTTCCTTTTCTTGCTGGGTGGTTCCATAACTGTCCCTTACAGGGCCTTTCTTCCCCTTGTTGTAACCCTAGCTGGACTCTGAGGGCTACCCAATAGCAAAGAGACATCAGAAATGCCAGGCAGTGGGGATAAACAGAAGGGGTCGGGCAAGCTGCTACCACCAATACTATTCCCATCAGTACTGTCTACTACTACAAGGGGTTGGGCACAAGGCAGCGAAGCTGCGGGTTCCAATGAATGCCTTCGCTCGGCAGCCTGAATCTCTTGGATCAGGACCATCTCAGCTCAGGACAAAAATGCATCCAGTGTGCCCACCACCCTATCCCCAACCTTCCTCTTACTCATTGATTGGTGGATTAAATACAAATGGGATGGCCTCAGAGTGGGAGACATAATAACCTCACAGAAGAGATACAGTAAACAATAAATTTATCCCCAACAGTAAGGCAACAATCTTACAGTCTTAGCTGGCTTGCAACGGGAGTTAGTAGTGTGGCCAGGCCCGGTCTCCTCAGGGCTCTGACGAGCGCGGACGGGCCTGCCCTTGGCCCGGGCTTCGCCCGCGCGCGTCCCCGCTGCGGGAGGGCCGCTGATGTTTTATGCGCCGCCCGGCGCAGCTGGTGAGGTAATCTGAGCGTGCCCCGGGGACTCTGGTTGTTGTAGTCCCGGCGCGCTCAGTGTGCTGCTGACCCCCCGTGCAGGCAGAGGGTGTCCCAAGACTTCCAGAGGCCGAAGGCAGATCGCTGTGAGTGGCGGCAGTAAGGGTCCAAACTTGCCCCCTAAACAGGCAAGTGTGCTTTCAGGCGCGTCCCCATCATAGACCACTCTAGCTTTGTTCTCCTTGCCTGTTTGATGTAACTCAGAGCTTCTTGGTGAAAAACATCCTCATAATCATAGTTACTCTTCTGTAATGCTATATACTGTTCTCTTCCCATCAAATGATTTTCGAACACAATATCTGATGTTAATTGTACCATGCATATGCCTCCCAAAGGCTGCAAGCAATGCTACTCAGTTTTAACAATAATGTCAAAGGAGATTGCTTCATCATTTTGATACGTTATGTTTAGTTGTACTAATGTGCTATACAAAGAGACAATAACAGTAAACACTTGATCATGCATGTAAGTATGCTTTTTACACGGCAGAGTAAAGTGGTTCTAGCTGCCTGGGCATTTTTACCATGGAAGACTAGAAGCGAATACTCTCCATGACAGAGTTATTGTTGCAAAATGGGTTCAGTTCATTTAATATGCCCAGAATGTTTGCTTTTTGGAGTCCTCGGTTTTGGACTTTTTACTGTGGGTGAAGACTAACTACATGTGTCTCACCTACGGTAATCACATAGCAAATGGACTGCATGTGTTTACCACCAGTGTCTGCCGTTTAAGATAAGATGGCTATGACGCAGCTAGGATAAGGTTGGATATCAAGTTATGGGGAGTGATTTGTTTAAGGTAGTCGGTGGCCAGAATCAAAATCAAAGAATTAAAACAAAAGTTTTATCTCTGACACCATAGATCATACACTCTTATTTTGAAAACAGAAGTCCCTTTTATTGCATCTGTAAATCTTATTACTTTTTTGCTCTCTTTATATACAATTTTTCCTATAGGCTAGGTGTGCTTACAATCTATACATAAAAACTCACTGACATTTCATGTCTCAATTTCTGCACAAAATATATACACTGCATAATATTTACAAACAACAAATAAATAAAAATGTATACATTGGGATCACAAACAGTGAAGCGTGCTCTTACAAACATAACCCTATATCAATTCCTCGGGTTTGCGTCCTACTTCTTTGCCAGAGTAACACAGTTTTTTTCTTGGCAATTCCTAGTACTTGGTCCTATTAGAGTTAGGAGTCTATTCCTAAACAGTATCTTGGTGGGCTCAGAAAATCTGTCTCCACTTGTTTTATTTAAACGTCTTTCGTATATATTGTATTCTAATCCTCTATTAATAATGCCAACGCGTTTCGACCTTTGTAGTTATGGACCTCTTATTTTGTATAAGGTCTTCCTCAGGGCACGGTCTATGTAACGTAGGACAAGTTTCAATTTCTGAGAAAAAAACAATCAAAGGATAGATATTTTAGTGTTATATATATGTCTATTTATATGTGCAAGTAAGTATAAGTCATCGTGTCACGATCCACTTGTTGTTGAGGGGGGGTTGTTCTTGAAATGATGTGCTATCTTTTATGCTGTCAAAAAAGAGGGGGACCTTAGGTCAGGATGTATCTCGCCTAAAATGTCTCAGTCTTGATAGGCTTTAATAGTTATTAATGACCTACCGGGTCTGACAAATCGAGTTTCTGACTAGCCACTTTGTTTCAAAATGTTCGTTCTTCTTTTTGTGGAGGTTTGAATTTCTAAAACAGGAATTTATTCTATCTGGGGTTTCCAGCACATTTTATCGCTGAAGGTAACCCCCAAGTATGTGATGACGGTTGTCTGATCCAAAATGGCCCCTCCCATGTGCACCCTTGCTCTTACTGGTCGTGCACCGTGGAGAACCTTAAACATGGTCTTACCCACGTTGACTTCCAGCTCATGTTCGCGACAGAACAGCTCAAAGCAAACAGTGCCAGCTGTAATCCCTGTCTCGTCTTAGATATTAAAAGAGTATCGTCTGCGAACATGAGCAGGGGCACCTTCATACCAGCTAGGGTTGGTGCATTTGTCGGGTGATAAGAGAAATATTTGACCACCCCGTTCATAAACAAAGAAAATAGGGTGGGGGCCAAGACACACCCTTGTCTTACCCCTTTAGACACCTCAAATCTTGCCGTTACCTCCCCTGGTTTGTCCCACCGAACCTGGGAGTATGTATGTTCATGAAGGTTGAACAAAATTGCCACCAGCTCCCTCCGCATTCCCATCCCCAACAGAACTTCCCAAAGTTTGGCCCTAGGCCCAAGATCAAATGCAGATTGTAGGTCCACAAAGGCCGCGAAGAGCATACCGCCCCCAAGAAATACTTCCTTCCAGTACAAAAGCTTGAATCTGAAGGCTTGGTCCAAAGTCCCTATGTGAGATCGGAAACCAGCCTTGAGGGGTGTTAAAATGTCGGTTTGCAACATCCAGCACTGTATACGACTCAATACAAGGCGGGCTATGATCTTTTGAACCGCATCAATAAGGCTTATCGGTCGATAATTGGCGGGGGCAGAGCGGTCTCCTTTCTTGTAGATCGGCAATATCTCAGCCCCATACCAAGAATCAGGAACTGGTGCTCCTCTAGCAAGGGCGTTGGCAAGCGTAGTTAGATAGGGGACCCATAATGCTTGCTCTTGCTTAAATAAGTCAGCGGGAATGCAGTCAGGGCCGGGGGCTTATCCACTCGGAATTAGTTTAAGAACTGACTCCACCTCACTGGGGACAAATAGCACAAGCTCATCAAAACGGAGGGGTGGTGTTATTTCTGCAGACCAATCCCTTAACTTAAACTGGTTTTCAAAGTAACTCACCCACTGTTGTGGCTCAACATAGGTGGTAGGGGTTATAGACGGCTGGCAATTACCCCATTTAAGGAGGTGCCAGAATTGGGTCATCTTCTGGCCCTCACAGGCCTGCAGTAGTTCCCTCCACCAATCCTCGTCCCAATTTTTCTTGGCTTTTATTTGTACAGCTTTGTATGTGGCCCTACAGCTTTGAATGGCATCAGTTAGTCTAGATTTAATAGCTACTATCAGGGCACGTTGGGCCTGTCTACTACTGTTGTCATACCAGGAGCATGGTCTCTGCTCTTTATGTCCATTAGTTTTTAAGAGGTTTTTGATGAAAAGTGGTTTGAGCCCCATAAATAGATCGCAGTGGAAGCCCATCATTTTATCATCAAGCACCTCCAGAGACTCACACCTGGTTATTTTGTCCATGGTATAACTAACCATATCTCTAATGGCAGCCCGTGATCTTTCGTTTGTGGCTATCTTTGGCCACCGGACCCTTCTTTGGTCTTAGTTAGGGTAACTTTCTCCTGTATACGTGCATCTTCCCCTATAGGAGAATTAGTAAAGCTGGTATCAGATATAGTCAAGGTCAGGGGATTATGGTCACTTTCCGGCCGTTTCACCACCACCATATCTATGATGGCCGACCATAGCTCAAGACTGGCTAAAATATATTTGATTCGACTCCCAACTCTGCCATTGTCAAAGGTCATTTTGCCTAGCCTATCGGACTTTGATCTGACATTTACTGCCCTCATACCCTTATTTAGACACAGACCCTTCAATTGCAGGGCCGCCTGTGTCCATTTCCTTATTGGTATTAACTCCAGCTGAGGAACACCCCATAAAGTGTCCTCAGCCTCAGTAAGTTTCCCATCATCCTCATCCAGGGGCTCAAAACAAGCATTAAAATCCCCAGCTACTACCATATGGCCAGCATTCCCCAGTGAACTTAGGAGGTCCTCCAAGCCTAAGGTTGTTGGGGAGCACCTCCCTACCGGGAGACCCCTGGCATAGATGTTGACAATAAGAATGTTGAGGCCCTTCGCTGAGCTAACTCGAATAGCCATAATATCTGGGCTGTCAATAGGCATCTCCACCACTGAGACACCCTCACACTGGCGTACCCAGATAGTGAGGCCACCGATCGGTCTTCCCCTAAGGCCCTTAATTGCTGGTTTTGAAAAATTCAAGCAACCCTTGCGTAATAAATCTTCAACCGCCCAGGTTTCTTGAAAGGTCCATATGTCGGATTGATCAACAAAGCTAGCCCAATCAGGTGAGTGTAGCTTTGTCTCTAACCCTGCTATATTCCATGAGGAGACCGTGAGGGAGGGGCTGTTAATACATAAACTGGTCACCAGACAAGTCGTGTTACTGGTGGCAATAGGACAAAACCCAGGAGGTGCTTTGGGGAAACCAACTGGTATGGGAATAATTGCCTGCAAAGAAGTTTCCCCTCGGGCCATCAATGGATCACAGACCTGGACCGCTTGGCTAAATGCTGCTTAGTCCCCCGGTACCACATTGCAAGGGGAATCATCGCCATCCCTCAGTCAGTCGTTGTCCTCTAAAGTGGATAAGGGGGCATATCGATTGCTGGTTATTAAAGGCTGGTTTACCAGGGAAAAAGCACTTGGCGCAGCCCAATGTTCCCTAAAGTGCAGAACCTTCACAGGTTTATAGAAGAACCCCAAGGGTAGGATTTTAACCTCATTGGGTGCAGGGGCCTGGTGGGAGGCTAACTGTAAGATGTGTTCAACAAAGGACGGGGACCTAAAACTTAACACCACACAATCCCCTGCCAGGGACTTATGAGAGTGACCAATCCAGTTGATACGCCTCACCATTTTAAATTCCTCAAACAATGCCATACCGTTGCCAATTCTTTTCCCAAGACCGTGCAGGGCTTTATTTTTAAGGTTAGACCAGTGCTCTCGAGACCCAGGGGGTAGTGGGGGAACATTTGCTAAAACCACAGTGTAAAGGGTGGCTTCCGGGGGTAGGTGCAGACTGGGTAGCAAATCTTGACACCCGTCAGCCCCCTCCTCATTCCCTGACCTACTACCTGATACTTCCCTCTGTTGCTGAGGTGGTAACCTCTAAGCTAAATTAGGGACCAAGCTCACTTTTGAAACCACACTCATCGCGGCAGGGGCCTGACTAGTGCCAACTAAGGCCTGTGATGGTGTGTTGTTTCTAGAGTTTATGTCCACTAAAGTGCCATTACTTAGTAAATCTCCACTGGACTGGGCTGCTGCTGGAATATCATTTGATTGTTTACTACCAGTGAAATTGGCTTCAATACGGTTGAGCCTTTCCACAACTAAGTCCAGACTTACCAGGACAGGGTCTAGGAGTGCTACAAACTGGTCCCTAAGGGTCGTGCATAGATTTTCAAAATTAAGTGGGGCAACAGAGTGCAATGGGGGTTTACCCTTAGGTGCGATAACATTCCCAGAACCATAAGCCCCTTGGAACCGGATGCAATCGGGGGAGCCGTTTGCTTGCTGGGACCATGCCCTTTCCTTTTCTTGCTGGGTGGTTCCATAACTGTCCCTTACAGGGCCTTTCTTCCCCTTGTTGTAACCCTAGCTGGACTCTGAGGGCTACCCAATAGCAAAGAGACATCAGAAATGCCAGGCAGTGGGGATAAACAGAAGGGGTCGGGCAAGCTGCTACCACCAATACTATTCCCATCAGTACTGTCTACTACTACAAGGGGTTGGGCACAAGGCAGCGAAGCTGCGGGTTCCAATGAATGCCTTCGCTCGGCAGCCTGAATCTCTTGGATCAGGACCATCTCAGCTCAGGACAAAAATGCATCCAGTGTGCCCACCACCCTATCCCCAACCTTCCTCTTACTCATTGATTGGTGGATTAAATACAAATGGGATGGCCTCAGAGTGGGAGAGATAATAACCTCACAGAAGAGATACAGTAAACAATAAATTTATCCCCAACAGTAAGGCAACAATCTTACAGTCTTAGCTGGCTTGCAACGGGAGTTAGTAGTGTGGCCAGGCCCGGTCTCCTCAGGGCTCTGACGAGCGCGGACGGGCCTGCCCTTGGCCCGGGCTTCGCCCGCGCGCGTCCCCGCTGCGGGAGGGCTGCTGATGTTTTATGCGCCGCCCGGCGCAGCTGGTGAGGTAATCTGAGCGTGCCCCGGGGACTCTGGTTGTTGTAGTCCCGGCGCGCTCAGTGTGCTGCTGACCCCCCGTGCAGGCAGAGGGTGTCCCAAGACTTCCAGAGGCCGAAGGCAGATCGCTGTGAGTGGCGGCAGTAAGGGTCCAAACTTGCCCCCTAAACAGGCAAGTGTGCTTTCAGGCGCGTCCCCATCATAGACCACTCTAGCTTTGTTCTCCTTGCCTGTTTGATGTAACTCAGAGCTTCTTGGTGAAAAACATCCTCATAATCACAGTTACTCTTCTGTAATGCTATATACTGTTCTCTTCCCATCAAATGATTTTCGAACACAATATCTGATGTTAATTGTACCATGCATATGCCTCCCAAAGGCTGCAAGCAATGCTACTCAGTTTTAACAATAATGTCAAAGGAGATTGCTTCATCATTTTGATACGTTGGGTTTAGTTGTACTAATGTGCTGTACAAAGAGACAATAACAGTAAACACTTGATCATGCATGTAAGTATGCTTTTTACACGGCAGAGTAAAGTGGTTCTAGCTGCCTGGGCATTTTTACCATGGAAGACTAGAAGCGAATACTCTCCATGACAGAGTTATTGTTGCAAAATGGGTTCAGTTCATTTAATATGCCCAGAATGTTTGCTTTTTGGAGTCCTCGGTTTTGGACTTTTTACTGTGGGTGAAGACTAACTACATGTGTCTCACCTACGGTAATCACATAGCAAATGGACTGCATGTGTTTACCACCAGTGTCTGCCGTTTAAGATAAGATGGCTATGACGCAGCTAGGATAAGGTTGGATATCAAGTTATGGGGAGTGATTTGTTTAAGGTAGTCGGTGGCCAGAATCAAAATCAAAGAATTAAAACAAAAGTTTTATCTCTGACACCATAGATCATACACTCTTATTTTGAAAACAGAAGTCCCTTTTATTGCATCTGTAAATCTTATTACTTTTTTGCTCTCTTTATATACAATTTTTCCTATAGGCTAGGTGTGCTTACAATCTATACATAAAAACTCACTGACATTTCATGTCTCAATTTCTGCACAAAATATATACACTGCATAATATTTACAAACAACAAATAAATAAAAATGTATACATTGGGATCACAAACAGTGAAGCGTGCTCTTACAAACATAACCCTATATCAATTCCTCGGGTTTGCGTCCTACTTCTTTGCCAGAGTAACACTGTTTTTTTCTTGGCAATTCCTAGTACTTGGTCCTATTAGAGTTAAGAGTCTATTCCTAAACAGTATCTTGGTGGGCTCAGAAAATCTGGCTCCACTTATTTTATTTAAACGTCTTTCGTATATATTGTATTCTAATCCTCTATTAATAATGCCAACGCGTTTCGACCTTTGTAGTTATGGACCTCTTATTTTGTATAAGGTCTTCCTCAGGGCACGGTCTATGTAACGTAGGACAAGTTTCAATTTCTGAGAAAAAAACAATCAAAGGATAGATATTTTAGTGTTATATATATGTCTATTTATATGTGCAAGTAAGTATAAGTCATCGTGTTACGATCCACTTGTTGTTGAGGGGGGGGGTTGTTCTTGAAATGATGTGCTATCTTTTATGCTGTCAAAAAAGAGGGGGACCTTAGGTCAGGATGTATCTCGCCTAAAATGTCTCAGTCTTGATAGGCTTTAATAGTTATTAATGACCTACCGGGTCTGACAAATCGAGTTTCTGACTAGCCACTTTGTTTCAAAATGTTCGTTCTTCTTTTTGTGGAGGTTTGAATTTCTAAAACAGGAAAGAGAATTGACGACGCAATATTGTGTCATGTATTTCAAACCGGTTTTTTGCTGTTTGCTTTGTTGCTTTTACATCTACATGTGTGCTCTCCCGGTGTAGATAAGTATAGTTAGTTTGTAGCTCTCCAAGTGCACCGTTTATCTGTACTCGTGCATTTAGGTAAGGCTCATGTGCTGTTTGGTAGTGCCAGTTGCATGCATTTCCATACCAGGTGCTCTGTGTCTTATCGACATTCTTGTTAAGTTTTGTGAAACGTCTTTCTCAGTGCGATTGTTACCTGTATAGAGTTGGCGCGGCCCCTTTTCCGCAGGTTCTTTTTCTTTCTTGCTATTCGGACGGGCTCGTTACTTCTTAATCGATCACGGCTCTCTTGGCGTCTGACGTCATCTCAGTGGGCTGTGCTTACTAGATGCTAGATGTTCCTCATTAAATTGTCGTTCTGGCGCATGCGTGTCGAGTTGGACTCCAGAGTTGTTTCTTTCCTTAATTTGTCGTTCTTGTTTTGGCGCATGCGTGTTGGGGAGGACTCCGGGGTAGTTTCTTACCGTGTTTGCTCCACAGCGTGATTTCAGCGTCATATATTGCCTGGGTAGTATGTATAAGTATTCTATAGGCATTGCGATATGATTTCTTTTTGTTTGGACCGACGTTAGCTTTTTCTTGAGTGTAGGTGTTCGCTAGAGCTGCGTTTTGATTTCTTACTATAGTGGCATCGCTGCGTTAACTCTCTTCTCATCCTTGCTTGTCAGTTGTGAATATTCCCCTTATGTTGATGAAATTACCAAAATTGACAGATTTCCTATTTCACAGAGCTCCATAGGATTTTTGTTATTGGCTTGGTGGTGATGAGCCCATAAGTGTATTATCTGAAGACGCCTTTGTTTCTACTGCATGACTTGAAAGTGGATACTAGTGCATGTTCATCCAGGGACTCTTTGGATGTTGGAAAATGTATTCCAAAAGAGGTTTCATGTGGAGATTTATAAGTGTCATTGTTAGGAAATATGGTCTCTCAGTCAGTTCTATTAGGTAGGATGTTCGTAATGCTGTTGTTTTTCTTTAGAGCAATGATTGGTGGCTGATGGAATGGTTCAACGCTTTTGATTGTATTCCAATTTTTTCTAACAATCTTCTGAACCTCGTTGGTAATGCCCGAGAAAGTTGTAACACATATACGAGGGGAGGGTGTTCCGTCTTTGATCTTAGTGTTAGTAACGCTTCTCGCGGAGTATACCACGCCCTCTTCATCGCTTTTTTAAGCAGTCTTTTCGGGTAGTTCCTTTCCATAAGTTTCTTAAGAAGTATTGTTGCATTCTCGAAGTAGTCATTTTTCTTCGAAAAGATGCGCCTGATTCGCAGGACCTGGCTAAACGGAAGGAGGGAACACTTTGGATTTTGTCAGAATAGATATTAAATTATCTCTCAGAATCCCGATAAGCTTATCCGGGTTCTTGAGTTCTAGGTTAGGCCTACCTGCACCTACACACATTTTAACTCTGACCATCCATACATTGAAGTCTGATTACTTACTTCTTAAGAAACTTATGGAAAGGAACTACCCGAAAAGACTGCTTAAAAAAGCGATGAAGAGGGCGTGGTATACTCTGCCAGAAGCATTACTAACACCAAGATCAAAGACGGAACACCCTCCCCTCGTATGTGTTACAACTTTCTCGGGCATTACCAACGAGGTTCAGAAGATTGTTAGAAAAAATTGGAATACAATCAAAAGCGTTGAACCATTCCATCAACCACCAATCTTTGCTCTAAAGAAAAACAACAGCATTAGAGATTCACTAGTTCGGGCAAATATAAAAATGAAGATACAAGAAACATCATTACGATCAATGCTAGGCCTTCCACCAATTAATGGACATCAGAAGTGCGGCAACTGTACCTTATGCGACAGCACAATGCAAGGGAATAGATTCACATATGGAAACAAATTCATAAAACATGATGAATTCACAAATTGTATCACCCATAATGTGGTCTACAGCATCGTATGTCCAGGCCAAAAAGCATATATTGGTAAAACAAGTCAACCAATAAAGAAAAGGATCACACAACATCGATCAAGAATAAAATTCAGAACTCCGAATGCCCTACTAGTTGCTCACTGCGTAGAGATGAGTCATAATCCCAATGAGATGAAGTGGACAACTCTAAAAAAGATAACTGGGAATGACATCGATAACATCCTATCAAGAATTGAGGCCAAATGTATATTATATCTGGATACCACCAATAACGGTCTAAACGAGATGTCAGAACTTACCAACTGTAGTTGGGCCACCATGCAAGGATAAGAGGTAAGTAAAATGACACATAAGGAACTGCCTACGAACATCCTACCTAATAGAACAGACTGAGAGACCATATTTCCTAACCATGACACTTATAAACCTCCACATGAAACCTCTTTTGGAATACATTTTCCAACATCCAAAGAGTCCCTGGACGAACATGCACTAGTATCCACTTTCAAGTCATGCAGTAGAGACAAAGGCGTCTTCAGACAATACACTTATGGGCTCATAACCACCAAGCTAATAACAAAAATCCTAAGGAGCTCTGTGAAATAGGAAATCTGTCAATTTTGGTAATTTTATCAACATAACGGGAATATTCACAACTGACAAGCAAGGATGAGAAGAGAGTTAACACAGCGATGCCACTACAGTAAGAAATCAAAACACAGCTCTACCAAACACATACACTCAAGAAAAACCTAACGTGGGTCCAAACAAAAAGAAATCGTATCGCAATTCCTATCGAATACTTATACATACTACCCAGGCTATATCTCACGCTGAAATCCAGCTGTGGAGCAAATACGGAAAGAAACTACCCCGGAGTCCTCCCCAACATGCATGCGCCAAAATAAGTCCAACACGCATGTGCCAAAACAAGAACGACAAATGAAGGAAAGAAACAACTCTGGAGTCCAACTCTACACGCATGCGCCAGAACGACAATTTAATGAGGAACATCTAGCCTCTAGTAAACATAGCGCACTGAGATGACGTCAGACGGCAAGAGAGCGGCGATCGATTAAGAAGTAATGAGCCCGTCCGAATAGCAAGAAAGAAAAAAAAACCTGCGGAAAAGGGGCCGCGCCGAGACTATACAGGTAACAATCGCACTGAGAGCGACGTTTCACAAAACTTAACAAGAATGTCGATAAGACACGGAGCACCTGGTATGGAAATGCATGCAACTGGCACTACCAAACGGCACATGAGCATTACCTAAATGCACGAGTACAGATAAACGGTGCACTTGGAGAGCCACAAACTAACTATACTTAAACTACACCGGGAGAGCACACAAGTAGATGTAAAAGCAACAAAGCAAACAGCAAAAAATCGGTTTGAAATACATGAAACAATATTGCGTCGTCCATTCTCTTTCCTGTTTTAGAAATACAAACCTCTACACAAAAGAAGAACAAACATGTTGAAACAAAGTGGCTAGTCAGAAACTCGATTCGTCAGACCCGGTAGGTCATTAATAACTATTAAAGCCTATCAAGACTCTGAGACATTTTAGGCGAGATACATCCTGACCTTAGGTCCCCCTCTTTTTTGACAGCATAAAAGATAGCACATCATTTCAAGAACAACCCCCCTCAACAACAAGTGGATCGTAACACGATGACTTATACTTACTTGCACATGTAAATAGACATATATATAACACTAAAATATCTATCCTTTGATTGTTTTTTTCTCAGAAATTGAAACTTGTCCTAAGTTACATAGACCGTGCCCTG
This sequence comes from Lissotriton vulgaris, assembly GCF_964263255.1. Classification (NCBI taxonomy): domain Eukaryota; kingdom Metazoa; phylum Chordata; class Amphibia; order Caudata; family Salamandridae; genus Lissotriton; species Lissotriton vulgaris. The sequence continues at coordinate 1,414,085,477 of NC_141695.1, forward strand.
AGGAAGACCTTATACAAAATAAGAGGTCCATAACTACAAAGGTTGAAACGCGTTGACATTATTAATGGAGGATTAGAGTACAATATATACGAAAGACAACGTTTAAATAAAACAAGTGGAGCCAGATTTTCTGAGCCCACCAAGATACTGTTTAGGAATAGACTCTTAACTCTAATAGGACCAAGTACTAGGAATTGCCAAGAAAAAACAGTGTTACTCTGGCAAAGTAGTAGGACGAGAACCTGAGGAATTGATATAGGGTTATGTCTGTAAGAGCACGCTTCACTGTTTGTGATCCCAATGTATGAATTTTTATTTATTTGTTGTTTGTAAATATTATGCGGTGTATATATTTTGTGCAAAAATTGAGACATGAAATGTCAGTGAGTTTTTATGTATAGATTGTAAGCACACCTAGCCTATAAGAAAAATTGTATATAAAGAGAGCAAAAAAGTAATAAGATTTACAGAGTCAATAAAAGGGACTTCTGTTTTCAAAATAATAGTGTATGATCTATGGTGTCAGAGGTAAAACATTTGTTATAGCAGCTAGGATAAGGGTCACCTGGCTCTTTACATTTGAATACATCTTCACTCGCGTGTGCACATGTGTGCAGGCTGGACATGTTCGACACCTGCTGTGTGAACCCCAGTAATTGCACACAGGTACCCTGCGCAGAGGGACTCTGCAGGATTAGATATTTACCGGCGATAGGCCTTCTAATATTGTGGGCACTTATAGGTAAAGTCAATGTGATTTACTGTTTTGTCTGCAGTGGCTCTTTTTTATATACATTGGGGAAATATGCCTTTGAATGCAATTTTGCTTCGCTCAGGCCTTCAAAGTCCCATGAGGTATGAAATTGTGGTGGAAAAGGTGCACCCAGTTCATATTCGTATTTCGCAATATCACAAATGCACATCTTATGGGTCATCTAGAATTGTCATATTTCTATGGCTAAGCTCAGGATTGTAGCCCAGGCCTTTTGTCACCCTGGGCCAAGTTAATTACATTCCTCCCCAGCAGAAGGAAAAAGGCTGTCCCACAAAAAAGGAATAAGTTAACTCAGCTCCTGAGGAGGGAGGGGTGGTTATAAAAATCAGAATCTGTTAAATACCTGTCTCACTGTACTGGGCTGGCAACAGCCCAGGCCCACTGAACAAAGGAGGAAGCCCAGTCAACTGGAGACAACACAGGAGTGGGCACGTCTTTGAAGTTTTGGTGGTAAAGGCCCTGGCAGTGTTGTCAGTGAGGGCAGAGGTGAGACCCCAAGAGCAGATGTGACCAGTGACTCCTAGATGACGCCATCTTGAACTGTCCCACATGCTGTGCAGGAAGTTTAAGACAGGAGCTTAGACATGATGTAGCAACCAAGAATTGGCCAGGGGTGCCAGTTTGCTGAAATCTTCCACCCCTTTTTAAAAACTATGCACAAGGGAGAGAAAAGGCTGTTGGTGCGTTTTGAACTTTTTGATGCTGGACCCTAGGTCTGTGACAGCCGTGGACAACTGGAAGGGCAAACCCACTGATGCCCAAAAGGACTAAGGACTCTCTCACCAGTTGGTCCCAGGACCAGTGGGTCTCTCCAAGGGCCACTGAGGTTGGCCCCCTTACACCTTCTGAAGACCAGTTGTGGGAAAGATCTGGACTTCTGGGCCATATAATGTATTGGACAGTTCCTCGTGAATTGGAACCGGGTGGTGCCATTTTGTCCCTTCTTTCCATGCTCTATCTTTTCCAATAGATAATTATTGGGGCTTGGAAATTTCTCTAGTTCTGTCTGGCCCACTTCTCCCTTTTGATGGAGTTTGTTTAGTTTACATTCTTTAGGTCTCGCCTGGCCTTTGCAGCGCATGCGCTGCTCTCGCCATGCAAGGGCTTCTTGGAATCAATACGGTTCCAGAAGTCGTGTCGCTGCTCCGCCTGCATTTTTTATTTGTTTGCGTCGTTTTGCGTCATAGATTATGTAAAACACAGTGTAATGATTGCACCTGAGGCAATCATTACACTGACGGTTGCCACTGTGTTCACTTTTGGCCCCGCCCACCGGAATTGAATCTTTTACTTGCGGAGGGATACGGCCTCCTTCAAATACTCAGTAAGAACTATATATATATATATTTTTGTAAGTTTCATTTTCTGGGCTGCGAGCACTAGTATTTTCCCTGACAGCGCGCACATTGTACACCACTAGCGGGACGCTGTTCTGTTATTTAATTTAAGTTAGGCGTGTTTCCTGTGCCTTGTTTTTATTACTGTCAATACACCTTAGTCAATAAAATGATCAGGTAGAAACAACGTTCAGCGTTAAGCTATGAATATAGTGTTGTAGATGTACAAAAAGATATGAACGAAAAGAAAAAAACAATAATATTGGTCGTATATTTTCTCTTTTTTAAAGACCAGTGACATTTGCACAGTTTTGGATGTTTTTGTTTTGCACCTTTCCGTGCATTTGTTAAACTTATTTTTATGATTCATGCCAGGCAGTTTGAAAAACGTGATCGTGGGATGTGTTATAAATAAATACCTGTTAAAACTAGATATGTTGTGTGCGAATTAAACTCATCTAATCTAATGTCCAAAATAAGAAATAGCAAAGTGTGTATACTGAAAATATTTTCAGTGTACACAATATGAGCGTTACTAAATTTGTGAAAGAATCTCATACCATAGGACTCTTATGTTGAAAGTTTGTTCATAATAAACTGTCCTTTTCTCTTCTCTATTCGCCCCAGTGGAATACCGTTTTCTGTGCTGTGTGGTGTCCACATCAACACCGTTTTGCAACGTGCTATTTAGGAGTGCTGTGTTCTGTCCCCCAGTGTGCAGTGGCTGTGCAGATCAACTGCGCTGGATGGCGCCGCCAGGAGGCGAGCAGTGTGTAGTGTTCAGGATAAGGCGTATTTCCGTGCTGCTATAGCTCACCCTGGTGTAGAGCAGTGGGCTGTGTGGCGCCCCCTGCCGCGCTCCCTGTGAGGTGTTATACACTCGGGTGAGCGTAGTGCTCCTAGTGTTATGAAGCGACTTCTAGGAGGTGCAGGGGGAGCATGCTATTCCATGCGTGGTATGTTGCCGCGTGGAGCCGCTCGGTATAGGGCAGGAGCAGTGGCTTAACAAAAGCCCAGAGGAGTGGGGGGGCAACCTTCGGGGGCCCCTTCCGGCACAGGCTGGCCTCTGGCCTGAGAGCTTTGGAGTGGGTTAGGTCCAGAGAGTAGGGGCCCCCAGCATGTAGTTTGCAGGGGGGAGGGGAGGGTGAGGTTGCTCTGGTTTCGTTACGCCACTCAGCAGGAGCGTGTGCTATGTGAGCTTGTTTTTGCGAGCTGCCTGTGCTTGCCAGGCTATCCATTGTAAATCAAGAGCTCAAGTGTGAGCAGTGAATGTAGCACTGTATTCTATGGTGTGATGTATCAGGCCACGGGGATCCCCGCGTCGAATGGTAGGAACCCTCTCCATTGCATAAGCCATGTGCAGTACAGATAGCCTTTGGTTTGTGGTGCTCCGTCCTGGGCTGCTCTATACTGTGCTTTGTAGGGTACTTATGCTTTTGAGTAATCCTGGTTGAGTGCAGCTTGTGTTGTGCAGACCACCTTGGATGTGCGATGCCCTGGGATTGATGGGCGTGGAGTGGCTGTTCTGTGTGGCTCCGCTGTGCAGGAACCAGAGTGCTGCGCATCACACGCGCAGCGTTACGACCCCTCACGCAGAGCAGTGCGTGCTTGTTTTTTTTCAGTGCGTGCTAGTAGTGAGGCTGGTCCAGCACCACCATGTGATCACACACCTCCTCACTCACACTGACATCCCTCCAATCCCCGCCCAGCATCTTGGCCAGCAGAGAGCAGAGCAGCGCAGCACGTGCCACACACTCCACACGGCAGGGCAAAGGGACTAAGCAGCAGAACACACTTAGCAGGGAGCGCAGCACATTGACCACCCGCAGAGCACAAGGACCTTACAGCAGAGGAGAAGAACAAGAAAGCACAAGACCGGACCAATCAGCAGAGCCAAGGACCAGGCAATGTAGTACAAGGACCAGGGAACATAGTACAGGGACAAGGCAACAGCGCATAGGGACCACCTATCCGCAAAGGGCCAAGATGACACAGTAATAAAGTACAGGAGCCATACAAGACCAGGCACAGAGCAAAGGACGCAAGCAGCGCGTGCTGCAGCAGCATGGCCCGACAGCTGCCCTCTTTCTCTGCTCAGCCCTCCTGTGTCGTGACCTGGGCACAGGGCACTAGGACCCTGGACCCCGACTGGTTGGAGGGGGCAATGAACCGGACACCACTTACGGTCAAGAGGTGGGGGACGGACAGATAGCCAAGAACTGGGCAGGAGGCAAGACGTGTGATTGTGTGCTGTAACCAGGATTAATAAAGTACCTGAACGAATCAGCTGACTCCTGTCGTGCTTCGAAGATAAAGACACGACAACTGGCGACGAGGATCTTGGGAGACGAATTATGCATAGATCCAGTGCCCCCAGAAGTGAAGAGCCACGGAGCCAGGAGCCGACCCTGGTCCGATTGACAGAGCGTAGTCAAGGTGCGGGAGCCCACCCCGTCCGCAACAGGACCATCGCGAAAAAAGAAGTAATCATTCAACTGCAACAAAAGCCGGTAAGAAGCCCCAACGTCCTGAACTGCAAGTGCGCTCGTGAGAGACTTGAAAGAAATCTCGCGTGAGATCTCGCGAGACGATAGCGGCCATCTTGAGGTCAGGCAAAGCGGCCAATCAGCATCGCGGAATACCCGGCGGCCATCTTGAATTTAGGCGGGAACTGAAAAGGTCTAGCGAGACTTGGGCGGCCATTCTGGAACCAGGCATTTTCAGCCACTCGGGAGCGGGAGAGGCCCGGCAGCCATTTTAAAGTCAGGAAATACAGGGAAACACAGGAAAAAGTGCAACAAAGAGCAATCAATGACAAAAGAAGAAGCCAAAGTGTACCAATGACATAAAAGAGACAATACGAAAGGAAAAGAAGAAGGAATAAAACTGTCTAAAGTAAAGAAAGACAGAAATGCAAGAAAACAGAACCAAACAGCAGAAGCAGAGTTTAATGAAGTAAGGAAGCTGCGCAAGAAAGGAACATAAGACACAAAAGGAAAGTAAAATAAAGAAAAGAAAAGCAAGAAAGAACAGAACAAAAAAAAGAAGTGCCAAGGGCTCACGATGACTGAACAAGTGAGCGACAAAGCCAACGCTCCGTACCTTCCATTCAACCTGTCTGAACCACAAGTAGGCATCAGATGGGAGCGATGGGTTAGCAAGTTTGAACGATACATGCGCGCTACGGATGTAACAGATGCCAAGCAGCTAGATCTGTTTTTAAACCTTGTAGGTGACGAAGTGGACGACCTACTAGTGACATTCCCGGATGACGAAACAACATATAAAGGGCTAATAAAGTGCCTCTCAAACAGATTCGATCCACAAAGGAACATTGACTTTGAGAGATATACCTTCGCACTTGCATTTCAGCACACAGACAAATTCCTTGATGACTTTGCGACAAGACTGCTCAAGCTGGTCACACACTGCGAATTTGACAAGTTCGACAACGAACAAGTGATTCGCCTGCGCATCATTGAGGGATGTCGGTCAATGGAATTTCGCACACGAATTCTGAAAGAACCGACCTCGCTGGAAAAAATTCTAATGATGGCCAGGGCAAAAGCGAGGGCGACGGCGCAGTCAAAGCAGATGGAGCTGGGCAAGGAGAGGCGAATTGAAGAAGCAAACCGCATGATCGAGAGCAGTCTCACAAACACCTGGAAGAAGAAAAACAATGAGCAACCGACAAGGAAACAACAAGAAAAAACATGTTATAGATGCAGACTTGAATTCCCACACACTGGGGCGTGCTCAGCAATGGGTCAGACATGCAGGAAATGCAACAGGAGCAATCACTTCGCAAGTGCATGTCTGGGCACACAATTAAGAAGTGAGTGACGAAGGCCGGGAAGACCGCGAATGATGACAGATATGTCAGGCACATGGAAACGACAAATCGCAGCTCATCAGCTGAATCTGAGGGAGAAGCGGTGCAAGAGAACGTGGAATGGCTATACTTGATGTCCGATGCTGTGGCTGCATAAGAAGACACGGGCGAGAAAGCATCCACCTAATGGAGAAGCATCAGGTAAAAAAGACTGAGGCCGTGACCATAGATGTGGGGCAATACAAAACACGCTTCGTGCTAGACAGCGCAACATCATGTGTATATCCGAATATGAAAAAATGAAAATAAAGCCAGCGCTAGCGCCATCCAGAGTTGATGTATTCACATGGGGATCAAGAAAACTAGTGACCAACATGGGAAAATTCACAGAGACACTGATGTTCAAAGACCAAACAAGCAAGGAAGAGATACATGTACTAAAGGGTGACATTCCAGCACCATGCCTACTGAACAACATCAAAGCACAGATAATGGGCCTCCTAGCAATGACATACCACATGTCAGAAGAAGAACATCCTGCGAGAGTATCCAGGAATTCTACATGGATTAGGGAAGCTAAAAGGACGACGCATAACACTGCACATCAATGAAGCAGTAAAACCAGTGGCTTAACCTCACAGGCGAGTGCCGATACACTTGCAGCCGCAAGTAGAGGAGGAAAGACAAAGCAAACAGACACGTTTTAGGATGCATAAAGCAAATTTGAAATATTATCATTCACATGTGTTCTAGTTGATTCAATGCCCATTAGATTCCTAATGTTAGACTAATGTTCTAATTTGTTACCTTTGCCTCAAATTGTAAAGCGCTCTCATATCCCTCCGGATCAAGTTCGCGCTATATAAAACTTTATAAATAAAAATTGCTAAGCCAGGACATCATAGAGCTGGCAGAGGGACCGACACCATGGGTGTCGCCAATAGTGGCAGTGCCAAAGAAGAAAACATCCAAAATTCGCATCTGTGTCGACCTGAGGATACCAAACACAGCAATTGAACGTGAAAGACACCCAGGACCACACCTCAACGACATGATCAGCTGCCTAATTGGCACATGTCGATTCACAAAGCTGGACCTCTGCAAAGGATATCATCAGCTGGAGCTTGACCCTCAGTCAAGATATATCACAGCATTTTCCATGCACATGGGTCTCTTTCGCTACAAACAACTAAGCTTTGGCATCTCATCGGCAGCAGAAATATTTCAAGAGACAATACTGTAAGTGATAAGGCCGGTAGAGAACAGCCTCAACTACAGTGACAACATTCTGGTATTTGGTCGATCAGAAGACGAGCATGACAAAGCATTGCGAGACGTATGCTCCCAGCTGGAACAAGCAGGTCTAACGCTGAATGAAGACAAGTGCGAAATAGGGAGGGACGAACTGGTGTTCTTCGGACACATCTTTTCCAAAAAAGGGATGCGACCAGATCGCAGCAAAGTGGAAACGCTAGAAAAATCGAAACCTCCTAGCGACGTTGTAGAAGTGAGGTTGTTCCTTGGGCTTGGCAGCTACTGCGCAAGATACATTAAAGACTTTGCCATGGTAAGCACCCCGCTGAGAGAACTGACGAAACAGGGGCAAACATTCATGTGAAAAGAAGACTGCAACAAAGTGTTTGAGGCCATCAGACATGCAGTGATGGCAGTAGACCACCTTGCGTACTTTGATCCTCTGCTAAGCACAGAACTGACGGTGGATGCCAGCCCGGTGGGGTTAGGAGCGATCTTGGCACAGCATAGGCCAAGCAAAGAATCGCCAAGACATATAGTGGCATACGCAAGCAAAAGCCTGTCCGACTTCGAGAGGACATACTCACAGCCGGAGAAGGAAAGCATCGCAGTAGTATGGGCATGTGAGCACTATCACATATTCATATATGGTAAACCATTCACCATCATAACGGATCACCAGGCCCTAGTAACGATCTATGGAAATCCCAACGCGAAAATACCGCCTGTAATAGAGAGATGGGGCATACGGCTGATGGACTACAACTTCAAGAGCATGTACAAACCAGGGAAAGAGCACAACCCGGCCCCGGCAGACTACATGTCGCGACACCCTTTGCCACAGACAGTTGAGGCTATATCAATAGCGGAGGAGTACCTGAACTTTGTACTAAAACAAAACACTCCGGCATCAATAACGATGGCGGAGTTGGAGCTAGAAACAGAGAGGGATGCTACAATGCAGGCGGTCAAAATGGTAACAAGACAACAGAGATGGAGGCATGTCAACAACAACAGCATCATGGAAATCAGAGTGATCAAAGAGGAAATGCTGGCATTCAAAAAGATTCATGAAGAGCTATCAGAGACCAAAAATGGAATAATAATGAGAGGAACAAGAATAGTGATGGCAAGAGGACACAGACTGTGAACTTGGCGCACGAATCACATAGAGGCATGGTAGCGACAAAAACACTGATATGGGAGAAAGTGTGGTTCCAGGGGTTGGACAACATGGTGGAGGCCACAGTCTCAAACTGCCACATCTGCCAAGTGACTGGGCAGCCAACAAACCGGAACCAGTAAAAATGACAGAGCTCCCGCGGGCAGTGTGGACCAAACTGTCATGGTTATCAGAATCATACCCAAGATGGCGGCGTTCCATTGCGCATGTGCGCGAATGTCAGGTAGAGAACAAAAGCCTGACTCTCCTAACAGACTGTGCTTCGCGTTCTAGTGACAGCCTCCCGTCGGAATTTCACTTCCGGATTACCCGTTCTTTGTTTCTAACTGGAACTTGTTGTGCTCCCTGGAACTTGTGGGGATCCCCGCAATCACTAAAGACAGACAATGGTCCACCATTCTCAGGGGAAGAATTCAGAAAATGTATGGACTATCTAGGGATCCATCACAGGAAAATAACGTCCCTGTGGCCACATGCAAATGGCATGGTGGAAATATTTATGGGGAACATTAAGAAGGCTATCCAAAGAGCAAAACTGGTGACTTAATGTGGCTGTGGGCCTGCTAATCAGACCCACAGCCTGCTGTTCTCTCTCTAAATTAATGCCAATGCACTCTAGGTGCATTACGAATTGGAACTGGTTCACCTTATAGGCCCCTGTAACAGTGTACCATAGGTACCCAGGGCATAGGTGTAGCCAAGACCTACCAGGGGCTGCAGCATGTATTGTGCCACCCCTGGCCTGGCCTCCATATTTGACACAACTGGCTGATCACTCAGCTGGGGTAAGTTGGTGTAATCACCTCTTACTTAGATATAGTATCCCTATATCTAACCTTAACTGGACACATGTTAAACTATAAGTCACTCCTATGGAAGGCCTCTGCAATCCTGGAGGCAGAGTGCGTGGTTTCATGTGAGATGGTGCTCTAGCATGAGCTGAGCCTGTCTGCAGCTGTCGGGAACAACTCCCTTAGCTGTTCGGGGATATTGCCATACCATATACTCTTAAGTGCATTATAATCCTCACTGTTATATGCTAACTTTGGTTTGGCTTTATCAAAACATGTCGAGTAAGGTGTCATACGATTTGGAATACTATCCCCTCGTCAGTTCTGTCGACGGGGATAGCATTCCACCCTTCTAGAGGGACACGACATGTACATAACCTGAACCCGGGTTAAAGTTAACCCGAGCCTCAGCATCACAAAATGGATGCTGCCACCACAGACACAAGTCTGACCTTCTGCTGCTGGGAGTCCTTCCAGCGAGGGAGGCTTGGACAAAGGGTTTCCTGCCTTGGGAGGTGCGAGCACCACCCCAGACAGGATTTTGTGTATTGGGTAGGACAGGGCTGAATAGAATCAGACATGCCTGGGGCACACAAGGTGTCCTCGTGCATAAGTCAGTCCAAACTGGTGCTGGGGCTTTCCAGCCCCAGTCCTGGCGCGGAGCTGGACAAAGGAAAGGGGGTGTAACCTTCCCCCTTCCTGCTCCCACCCAGAGGAGGGAACTAGCAGGTGATCCACCCCTCAGATTGGGAATAAGAGTGGGAGCAGTGCCATAGCACCTCAGATCATCCTGAAATCAACTTGAAACTAAGAAGACGCCGGACTTCGACATTCTGCTGCACAGAAGACTGAAGAGCATCTCCCTTGTGGCCAAGGAGTGGCCACCCTGTGAACACAGGCACCATCCAGCAACTCGATGTCTGCTTTGCCGCTGCCTCCTGCCGGAGCCCGAGCCCAGAGCCCGACGAGGCCCAGACTCCCAGACTTCTCACAGCCCGATTCACAGTCCCTGCAAGGAAGGGACCCGTGGAGGCACCAAGAGACGTGGGACCGGACATCTCGAAAGACCCCCGAGAAGCTGACTGCGCAGCACCCGAGGCACCCTCGATGCTGTGCTTTGGGGTTTGAGAAGCCCCACCACCGAGCAGCATTTGCACCGAAGATCAGCCCCCCAGCATCTCCACGATCTGCGTGGGGCCCTTTTGCACTTTGCCACTCGACGCGCCATCCCGGCCACTTGCCAAGTGGTCAGCGGCCATCTTGGCGACGAAACCTACAATTTACACTGCGGTCTGGTTGCTCCAGACTGTAAAAAGGAGCACCCGCTCTGACCTTGCTGGCCCGAGTGATAAGCTTTCTTCACTTCCTGCGTGGCTTGCATTAGCCAAAGCCTGTTTGCTCCAATCAAGTTGCCGACACCGCCATCAGCTAGAGCCTTCGTGGGACAGCTCGTGATCGACTCCTGGACATCCTTGACCTCTTCGTGTCCATGTGGCTGCAGAGACAAGCTACACCTCATCGCCTGTTTGCACCCGACATCGCCTGGTTCCATCCTGGTTCCACGGTAGTCACTGGCTAGTGACTTTGAACATTGTCCCCTCTGCTTTCAGGTCTTCACCACTTCAGATCCACCCTTGGATCAAACGGAACTCTCCTCGTCGACCCGCCTGCAGCATCTTCATCTTCAGGCACCATCGACCTGCGTGACGAAACCCGACACTACTTCGCACCTGTGCACCCGCTTCCTGTGGGTGAGGTAACTCAGCAACGCCGGTGTTCCCACACTGGTACACACCTCTAGTATATGTGTCTAAAGTTTCATCCTTCTAGGTCACTCGGAAGGTTCCTTAAACAGTAACTTTATAACTTTTACTCACCATTGACATTGCATTGGTGCATGCGTGTGCTTTAAGCGCTGCAACCGAGTCCCGCGGGCCTTTCCCGACTTCTTCACTGTTAGTCCCGAACAGCTCCAGCGATTCCCCAGGCCCTAGGCCTACTTCCTTTCCAATTAGTGACGCTTATACCACTATTTTAGTATATGGTTTCGGTGGCCCCTAGGGCTCATCCATATTGTGCAACTTTTGTATATTTAAACTGTGTTTTGTTTTAACGCATTTGCTTCTGTGCTCATAAAGAGTATAGGGGATATTTGTAGTAAATAAATATATATATATTTTCAATATATATCTGTGTGGTGTCCTTTCATTTGGTATTCAAGGGGATTGTGTATGGTAAAACAGCTTGCTTCACATGCCTTACTGATTTTAGCCATAAGACTGCTTTGTCCACGCTACCTCTAGGATAGCTGGTCTATAAGGTTGACTTACAACCAATCATCATAAGGGTTGCTTGGCATGGTACAAGGTGATCACTAGAACTAGTGAGCATCATTTACCAGGCCAACTTCTCACAGAAGGTAAAATAAATGTGTATGAAACTAGCATATGGCCTTAAATGGAAACTTCCTCACTATGGACAGTTAATACAGGAGGCAAAGTCGAGTATTACATAGTAAAATATGTCAGGCTTCACAGAAAGCAACTAGCAGCATTTTGGACATGTTTAAGGTGTGCTGTAGAAATTCCAGAGACGTTAAGAAAAATACTGCTCTCAAAGTCAAATCTACATGATGCAAACCATTCACCAACTGCACCCTTTGTGAAGTGGAAAGGTAATGATATAACCATGGCAGCCACTTAACCTGATCAAAGCAAAAGCTGACCTAGTTTTTTACTGACAAGAAGTCTTTGGAAATATTTCCACTGACCCTCGGTAGAAAATGGTATTTCAGCTGTTATTTGGGTGGGTGGCGATCATGCTCTACATCTGGATTAAACTGAGCATTAGTTTATAAGCAGTCTCTCAGCCTGGAGGCAGTTAGACCAATATATTTTCTATTTAAAGTAAAATCTGAGTCTTGCTGGGACTGGTAAGAACAAACATTAAAAATGCAATAGGTCTCGCCTTTTATTAAGTTAAAGCCATTTGCTTTGCTATACAATACCATTAGCAAAGCAAATGGCTTTAACTTAATCAAAGGCGTGACCTATTGCATGTAGGGTAGGGTGGGGAAGGGTAGCATAGGGCAAGAGAGGAAAGCGTAGGTGGGGAAACAACACTGAAGCCAGGGGTGGAGAAGGAATGAGCGATTGAGCAAAGTGGAGCTGCTGGGGATAAGCACATGGGCGAGCAAGAAATGAGGGAACTACTGGGGAACTATAGGGATCGGGAGGAGAAGCAGTGGGTGAGAGAGGATGGGGGAAGTAACAGACGGCAGGGTGAAGTGGAGAAGGCACTTGCGAGAGAGCAATTTGGGGTGAGCGGGGAGAAGTACATAGGTGAGAGAGAGAAAATGGAGTGTGGAGGAGGGAAGAAAAGCACACTAGGAAGACAGCTGGAAAACACATGCACTGTTGTATAGTGCTTAACACAAAAGAAAACATAAGTCCTAAAAGTGTGCAATGGACAGCGGAACGACACAAGTAAAGAGACAATGTTCCAGGACAGACAAAAGATGGACAAGGCAAGCCATCGCATTTTAAGCAAGAAAATGAGAGTGGAAGGTGAGCCAACCACTGGTTAGCAATGGGTGTGCCCCAAGCCCAATATGTGCCTGGTAAGCCCACAATTTGTCTCGCAACAGACAGTGCATGTACTGTTGAATAGGCACAACCTAAAAAGTATTCCCCAATAAATAAAAAAACATTCTGGTATGAAATAAACATCCCTACTTCATTCAGCTAAGATGTATGCTCAACATATGTCACTGATCTGTAATAAAAAAACTATTTGAGGGCTTTCAGTCCATTCTGTTATTTGAATGTATACAAAACATAAACATCCAAAGTGAGCAGTACACAACAAACACATACTAGCAAACACTCTAACCTCCTAATACCATCATTTCATTTTTTTAAATATGAGGATAGTGAAGTGACATAAGGCATCAGATATCTATTGAGAGGAATAAAAACAATGTCTGTGATCCCGCTTTTATACTCACAGTGGTCCTGCCTCTTAGTTTCATCTGGTCTTATGTATGTTGGCTAATACATATGTTGAGGGGCCCTAGTTCTTCTGAACTTTGCTACTAGATGATGAACCCTCTAATGTATCAAACAAGAAAACATCTGGAACTAAAAGTAGTTGTTCCCCACGTGAATTAACATAATCACAACAATTACCTTTTGCCTATACCTTGCTACAATGGTGAAATCATTCTATAGCGGGCTGCAAGGGAGTGGTTTCTTTGTAGGTTTTCAAAGGAATTAATTCACACTACTACACTTTATAGTGTGGTTTAGTTAGTACTGCTTACTTAGTAGTAGAAAATGCTTTATTCAATTTCACAAATTGATAAAACCATAAAAGCAACAATTCATTACAAATATACAAACATACTTAGATTAAGAACAGTTAATACATTTTCTTTTCCTCAAGATACTTTTTAAAAACCCCAACATGATTCCCCCACAATACTCGTCATTCAATAATTGCAATAATAAAAGGGCCGGTCGGCATTGCCGCCATAAACCCTGCTTTAAAAAGGGTTTAATCCATCTGGCCTGTTCAATCGCATAACATTTACAGAAAAAGATCACGTGTAATGAAGATTGATTTGTTATATTATCACACAGGCATTTAATAAGTATTCTGGACCAATCATTGATGTTCGGGAATGTGACCAGGCGAAAAAAACAATCAAATCTAAACCTAGTCAAAATATACCTATCATAACCCCTTGAACACTACACTAGATAGGGCTGGATGTTGGTGGAAACCATAGTAAGTTGGTGTTTCATCACTGATTTTTTGCTTAATTCCAGCCCCAATCGTATCGATTCGAAATGGTTCAAACACAATGCTTTAAGATCTTTACTAGAAACGTTAGCTAAGGAATCGGGGTTGCTAAAGTATTCTGGACTACCCAAATCATTTGAGAGATTACAGATGTAATTCAACCATAGGATCTTTCGCACCTGATCCAGACCCATGGAGTTTTTAATTATTTCCATGTTGAATCCTAAATCTGGTGTCGTCCAAACTTTATGCCATAATAGCATCGGTTGTATTTTTATAACATCTGTAATGTAGCGAATCCCCAATTTGCTATGACAATTAAAAACGGGTGCACTTTGTGGAACAGCTAAAATAAATCTTAAAAGAGCATTCTCTACTACTTGAATTGGTAAAACATCGTGGGTCCCCAAACCCCTGCTCCATATTTAGCCACACTAATACACTTAGCCTGGTAAATTTTCAATAAAATTTCCGGTGACCTCTTGCCCATTTTATTGGCAAAACTCATCACTGCCGCTGTCGACCTCTTAAATAATAAGGCCCTATTCTTTATAGCTGGTCCCCAAGAACCTGAGTCCTCCAATAGGATCCCAAGATAGGAGAATGTTTTCGTAAGTTCAATCTGGTCTTCCCCCAGCTACAAGGGTGCAGGACCTATTCTTACCCTTACCATAGGCCATGACAAATGTTTTCTTAACATTGAGCCTCAAACCCCTGTTATCCATAAAGTCAATGTGAGTGCTGAGGGCCTTCTGAAGACCAAGCTGTGTTCTGGCCATTAAGACTGCATTGTCTGCATATAAAAGTGAAATGTTGTTGTTATTGACTATCGGTGAGTCTCTCACACAGGCCACCAATGCCGCCTCCAGTTCATTGGTGTATAAACTGAAGAGGAACGGGGCAAGTACGCAGCCTTGTCTTACGCCTTTTTTTACCTTAAAGGGCTTAGTGCATTCCCCTTTTAGATCGAACCTCACCTTGGCAGTAGCCCCCGCATATATTTGTCTCAAAAAAGATATAAGGGAAGGTTAAACTTTTAGACCTTCTAAGATCTGCCATAATCTATTGTGGTCTACGCAGTCAAATGCCACGGTAAGGTCGACAAAGACCGCAAATAAGTTGCCTTACTTAGCCTGCGTATATTTTCCGTGTAGCATTATAAAATTTAGGACCTGCTCAACAGTACCCCACCCTTCCCGGAAACCATATTGAACCGGGCTTAGGACCTTATTGTTTTCTGCCCATTGTTGCATTCTGTTCAATAGGACTCTACCAGCTACTTTCATGAGAGAGTCGAGCAAGTAGATAGGTCTGTAACATGCCGGATTATTCCGATCTCCTTTTTTAAAAATGGGAATAATTATGGACTCGGACCAAGATTTAATAAAACCCCTTTCACAATTGGCCTCCAGTACACGTGTTAATAAAGGGGACCATAACTCGATCTTATGTTTATACAGGTCGATCGGAGTCCCGTCCGGCCATGGAGCCTTCCCTTCTTTGCCCGAGTGAAGTGACATAAGGCATCAGATATCTATTGAGATAAATAAACATTTTTTTCTGTGATCCCGCTTTTATACTCACAGTGGTCCTGCCTCTTAGTTTCATCTGGTCTTATATATGTTGGCTAATAAATATGTTGAGGGGCCCTGAACTTTGCTTCTAGATGATGAAACCTCTAATGTATCAAACAAGAAAACAACTGGAACTAAAAGTAGTTGTTCCCCAACGTGAATTAACATAATCACAACAATTACTTTTTGCCTAAACCTTCCTACTATGGTGAAATCCTTCTATAGCGGGCTGCAAGGGAGTGGTTTCTTTGTAGTTTTTCAAAGGAATAAATTCGCACTACTACACTTTATAGTGTGGTTTAGTTAGTACTGCTTACTTAAGTAAGTGCATAGCAGCTGTATTCCTAACTTTTCTTCATTTCGGGTTTACTTGATGTTGACCATACAGAGACTTTAGAAGAATGGCTTTCGAACTAGAAACAGTCGGACAGAACGGTAATGTACATTACATGTTCATTACATACACGTCTCCCTAGGATCCACTTTAAGATTAATGACATCAGAGTTTGAAAAGAGGTACAACTCATTTAGGATTGTTGCACGCTGGGCACCCTCTTGGAAACGACTGCTGCTTTGACAACACTGGGGTGTAAGCATGAACCTGCATGAAGAGTGAAACTAAATCTGATCACGAGATAGAAGAATCATCACGGTCTTCCTTTTTTAATATTTAAATCATGTTTAGGGCGATTGTTTTCAACTGCAGGCAAAACACCTGCTCACAGTCCATATTGATAACTGTTTCACTCTGCGTTTTACAACACGCGGAGAAGCAAAGGAAAGGAAAAGAAGAGAAAAGAGGAGAAAAGAAAAGCGAAAAGAAAATAATAACTGAGCAAGAAAAGTAAAGAAGTACATTGAAGAAGCTATTGCCACAGAACCATGTTTTTCCAGGGGCACTGGGTGTAGCATTGATAGCAGTGCTAATGTTCTTCATTTAAAAAGACGTGTTGCATACATAAACAGGACACCCAAGCGGTAGATCAGGAAACAACAGTGCAAGCTTCCCTGACCTAGAGAACAAGTATGGCACTGGTATCGACAGTACAGGTTTCCTTCACACGGCACTTGCTGCCAGTGCAAGCTTCCCTCACACAAACAGAACCTTTCTCCTAACAAAACAGATGCAGAACTGCACTCTCCTATCCAGTGCTGAATTTGAGCCGGTGGTTGCGGGTGGGGGCCTTCGGCACTCATGTTTGGGGACTACACTTATTATTCCTCATCAGACTTTTACCAGGGAACGAGAGGGAAAAACACACAAACAGGAAAGAAAGAGGAAGAGAAAGGTGGAAAAAAAGCACAAAGGGACATAGTAGGAACCCGAACGAGTGAGATAAAGGGGAGGGAGTGCCTGGCAGTGGATTAAAGAGTCACGAGGTGGAATCAAGACTACATAGCCTTGGTATGTGGCCTGTCAACATTAAATAGCGCCGGCCAGGCTTTTGAGGAGGGCTTTGGACACTGACACTCATTCTTCTAAAAACTAAGCGCTGCTCCAGGTGACTTATGGGACAGGCAGCTCCTGTACAAGCTTTGCTCAAGTCCAGAGAAGGATCAATCTAAGGCAGATGCGGGTGAGATTCAGTCACAGGCAGATCAGGTACAGACATATAGTTTAATTGACTCACAGAGCAGGTTTAGCAGAGGCAGTGCCAGTACAAAGACCTAGTGCAGTACTGCCATCAGTGCAAGCTTCGCACACAAGCACAAACTCACACTAGTGTAGAGCTGACCCCGTAAAGACAACACGCAGTCAACAGGGCTTTCTGATTCGATGTGCTGCTCACATTTTAACGCCGCGCCCCTCCCTGACAGTGGCGCTCCAGGAGGCATGCATCAAACTGGATCACTTCGAGCGAGTTCCAGAGTAGATCAGTGTTGCATCTCCCAAGTCATGGGGATTGTGAAAAATCCACTGTCATACAAAGAACAAATGAGCCTCGCTGATCCAGCAGGAGAGTGGTAGAGGTGTGCTATGTGGCTGGTAGTGCATTTTGGAGCACACGGTCACAAGTATATTAATAAAGCATGGTGTGATATGTACCACACTGTCTTTTACAGACAGCACATTTTCCATTGACAGGGCCACTAAATTTGAAAAGTTATGTTATGCTGTTTCACTGGTGCACATATCGGACAGGCAGGCAGAAAGACTGGGACACAGACAGGCTAGCAGGGAGCGATGCAAACGGACAAGTCGATAAGCAGAATGTTATGGTGTACAGACATTGTAGACATGCAATAATACGCAAGCATGCTGCGCAAAACACTGCTATATTTGAGCGGAATTGACCATGTGCAACTGACTTCCAACCCCCCCCCCCCCTGGCTACAGTAAATTCCAAGAGGAGAGAAAAATGTTACCTATAAGGAACCGGGCTTGGTGAACGTCGATCCACATCTACAGAGAGTCATTGTGCTGGTCGGCCTGGGAGAGCTCCACGAACCACAGTGTTGTGTCTTTATTTCCGAAGCATGACATGAGTCAGCTGATTTGTTCAGGTACTTTATTAATCTTGGTTACAGCACACAATCACACGGCTTGCCTCCTGGCCAGTTCCTGGCTATCTGCCCGTCCCCCACCTCTTGACGGGAAGTGGTGTCCGAATCATTGCCCCCTCCAACCAGTCGGGGTCCAGGGTACTAGTGCCCTGTGCCCAGGTCACGCGACATCTCCCCCTTTGTTGCAGAAAAGACAGAGAGATTGTTGATGCCAAAAGATTGGAGAGAGAGAGAGAGAGAGAGAGAGATAGAGAGAGAGAGAGAGATTGTGTCCTCATCACATCTCTTCAATCAGTCTCTTTGGTCTTTTGCACTCCCTTCTCTGCCGTGTGTCTCCGTTGTCCATCTGTGCGTCCTCATCCTGTCTCATGCCTGTGTCTCCTGTTGCGATCGCTCCTATGTCTTCATCCACGATCTTGAGTTCCTTGAAGTGTGAGCTGTTTCGCGTGATGAGGTAACGTCCTGCTGGTGCTGTTATCATGGGCCCTTTCACCTCGGTCACCGTCAAAGGCTCCTTTGAGAACGGGCAGTCCGATTTCCTCAGCTGCCGCTGCCGAACCACCACTGTATCTCCTTGCTTTAGTTGCGCCAGAGTGGCGTGTCTCCGTGCATCTGCATATGTCTTAATTTTTCTCCTTTGCCACCTGATCTTTGGTGGCAATGCTGCTTTGCTCTGGCTTGGCTGCTGCTTCCAGCTGCGGTAGCCTGGTCCTGCTTGATCTGCCCAGCACTAGCTCGGCGGGACACCGTCCTGTGGAGCTGTGAGGGGTGTTTTGATAGTCCCTTAGTACTTGGCACAGAGTCTGCCCTATTGAGATATGCAGTCATAAACCAGTGAAGCAAAAAGCAAAAATTTGGGGTGACCATAGGATAGCAGACCCTACTCTCCTACACCTTCGTCCTAGGTTGCTTTACTGTCTGTAAATCAACCGGCAGCTGTGCTCAGCCAACCAGAATTTGCTGTTGGTTCCCCCCATTTAAGAGCTTATGGACCCGTAGCAGATGCTTCTTGATTCAAGAATCCCCCATCATTTGACTTGCCTTCCACTTTAACCAACGTTCTCAATTTCTGGAAGGTGATCAAAGGTTGCCCCTCAGATAAAACATTATTTTTATCTATTGTCTTCTTTCTGATGCTCTATAGCACGATCATCTCCAGATGCCCTGTAGTAGTCAAATGAAACACTTATAAATTTCAAACGGAAATATTAACTAATCTGATGAAGCTAAAGTGTGAGCTATAATCTAAGTCTTTGATCTTGGGTGTAAAGCATAGTCCTGTTGGCAGCCTACACAGAGTTTATGAAAAGCCAGAGTAGACCAGGGAATTGAAACTAGTCCGTGTTTATTTGGGAAGTGTTTGTGTGGATCCTCATAGATCCAGCACTCCCTGCCTCTCTGTGTAAATTTCTCTGATAATCAAAGGAATTTTGTGTAAGCCTATCAGTTGTTAATCACATGTCGTAGGATTCAAATGCAACGGTCATGGAAAACACGTCATTATGAAAGAATCTGAAAGTACACGAGTATAATGCACTCTGGGAGATGAAGGAATCCTTACCCCGTAGGGATCAAAGAGGTTATGACCTGCACAGAATATCACCTGTTGATCATTAAGGAGGGCGGGTACAGATTTAAATGCGAAGTGAGAGCCTTTTTTGTAACCAGCTCACTAAAACAAGGAAAAGGGTGGCGATGGTACGCCAGACTGAACGAAAAGGAATGATGAATGGTTTGCGCAGAGATGCTGGAACGGGGATGCCCCCCCTTCTTTTATAACATGATTTATTTTTAATCACGGTAAGCGGAGATCTTAAATATGGGTCCGTATTTTGAGATTAATTAGAACACAGCTTAAATGTGAGATCACTCACAAAGTATCGAGTGAAAATGTGCAAGGGGAACTAGAATACCCACTTTTCGAAAAAGTGAACCTGATATGTTAGTTTAACGTGCCCTACCATGTAAGTGCAACAAATGTTAATTAATTACACGTTTTGAATAGAGATTCCTAGTGATGTCTAAATCGTAAACATGATGATGAAAAGTTATCTTGGCACACATTGTCTAAAATCATGTATTTACTTACAATTGTAGATGTCCCTGACGAAGGGAGGTTTCCTCCCGAAATGCATTGGACCATGGTATAAAACGTGACACGGAATTCACCCCATGCCTCTGAGTGCTTTTTAGAATGTGGAAACGACAGATTGAATAAAATGAATTGATCTCAAGAAAATGGTTTAAACATAAGGAGGAAAACTCGAAAGAAAACTCGAAAGAATCTAAAATATGAAGAATGCAAATGAACTTGATTCATTGGATTTAATCCAGAACTTGGCTGTGCGACTTTTGTGTATCCGTAAATAGGGTCCACCGTTCTTGATAAATTTCTCAAGTACCCATAAGTAGGGGATTTTGCAAAGTTAAAGACCTGGGAAGTCGAAGAGGAGCGGTCTGTTCCTTTATTCTCTGATCACTTATTCAAGAGCTTAATTGATGTCACAATCTGTCCACATTTCTGATCCTAAGTTGACATGGCAGTGTTTATAAGTTAAGGAGACCAGTTTGGAGCAGAAGTTGGAGAAAACCCAGTATTCTTATGTGTAACCTGTCAGTTTTTAAAAGCAGTTGTTCGTTATTTATTTATTTATTTAGGACATTGAAAGAGAATAAATAGGTCATGGGTAAACACCAACCCTTGATGAATTTTTGACCTCAAGGAGGTGCCCCTAGTAATGTCCATTAATCAGTAGTAACTCTTAGTAGAGTATTCCTGCTTCACCATTCAGGTATGAGAGAGTTAGGCCTAATCAAAAACATATAAAGTGTAGCTCACACTGTAGATAGCTAGAGATCAACTGTAATACATTACCATGAAAAAGGCTTTGACCCTGTTGGGCACTCAGGGAGGCCTAAAAATGCTGGTAAGCGGATGTATGAATCATCCTATTCAGGAAACATTCCAACACTTTGGCTTATAACTATACCATTGGTACCCAATAAATAAAGAGCAACACACTCTGGGTATATCCAAAGGTAAATGTAGTCACTGGATCCTTGCTCCTATCCAGAATATTTTAGAATCAAGAATACCCACCATTTGTTGAGTCCCTCAAGGTGATAGTTGCCTACCCTTGGAGGGAGAGGGCACCAAGGATGAAGCATGGCACGATAATGTGGGTGAGGTGTCCTCTTCCAATATTTGGGTGTATCTGCATCTGCTTGTTAGATCTGAAAGATAGTATATTAATATTACAAGTCTAGATACAGGCTATGAAGCTATATGAGGATGTCTTTTCCCCTTTAATTTGAAATTAGTATTTATTGTCACCAGCTTACATAGCCTAAGCTTGCTGATCTCCCACCAAGATCTGATAATTAAAGTTTTTCCACATTGACAGTCACATCTCAGTTTCATATCTTCTGTAGTTGCACTGAGGTGGCAATAATCAGAAAGTAGTAATTCTAACAGCATATAGCTAAAATAAGAAATACTAGCAATTTGGAGGTAAATGGAAGTTTCTAACATATCTCACAATAAAGAAAAATGATATGAAACCCTGACAGTCTCCTGTTCTTCCACTGTTCATGAGCTCTAAGTCTGTCTCTCCGATTAGGTTCTCGATGATGGTCTTGTCTAGGTCTTTGAAAGCCTGTACATGTTATCTGAGCAGTTTTCAATTCTCCACAATTATTTACATAGATAACTATAAAAGATTAAGCACTGTTTGACGTGTCAAGAAACACCCAAACAATTATGATGTGCTGTCTCAGTTTGACCTGGTTTTACTATATGCCCAAGACGTTATCAAATAAGCATCTTGCCTATCTTTCCCTTTCTAAACTTTGTGAGCAGGACCCCTATGGTTGTTCCTCTGGTACCTTTCTGAACAACAAGCTAATGCTCATATGGTTCATTAGGGTCTCAAATGCCCTGTTGACAGGCACATGTTCATTCAACTGCCTCTTGGCAGTTTAGGATGTCAAGAGTGTGAGGGACGATGGCATGGTTTCATAGCACCCAAGTATCTTTATGTACTAACTTCAGTACTCAAGAATTATTGGCCCTTCATTTAGTCCCAAGGATGTCCCACACAACCTTAATTTTTAGAAGGCTACACCTGTCAACCACCCTCTTTGTTACCCGCCTTGTCACCGTTCCAATTTGTTTACGTTCTTGAGGAAAAAAAAAAGCTGGTTGTGATTTTAGATGCTGTCTCTTCTGCAGCAGAGCTTGTCCTGCAAAAAATGTTCAAGTTGAAAACCTTTCAACAAAATAAATCCTTTTCATACAACAGTGAAAGTAAGCTTTTCTACATATAATGCATTACACATACCTGTACTTTGTTTTTATTTTATTTGAACAACTGTGTGCTTCTGTTTGCAAAGATATTATTGTTCCTTTAAAACATTTTTTAAAGGTTCTATTGTGATGTTTTTGCGTTGAGCAATATTTCTGAAACACAGAAGTGTTCTGTGTGTCTTCTGAAGACCATGGGCTTGTTGTGACCATCGTATCTTGTGTGGTCCCACGGCTCCTGGACGTTGTGAGATACTGCAAGAAGCCTACAGCTACAAGCTGTGACTCATATTTACCTGGAGCTGCCGCCTCATGTTCTCTTGATCTCCTGATGGTTCTCCTTGCCCCTTCAGCTCCAAAAAAGCAATCACCTGTCTGAGAGTTAGAAGCTTCCTTTTGAAGCTGCTCCGCAGCTAGTCCATTTCAGATTTTCATTCTTTTTTCCTTTCCCTTCATACCTGTCTCTTCCTCTTTGGTTTTCCCAATTCATCATGGTTCCTGTCACTTGATGTTTGATCTAATTTCCCTTTCTTTCACTACACAAGGGCTTCATTCTGGTTGAAGGGTGAGTGGCAATTATGCTGTGCTGCTTTGTTTGTTTCTGCACTGCCTCCACTCCACTTGCTGATTTTGACTCTTCACTGCAAGTATTCCACCGATTTATTCCTGATTCCTGCTTGTCTTCAATCCCTAGATGTACTGATTCAGCAATAAGGTTTTTTACGCCTTTGGCATTTTCCTCCTGAGAAGGTGGAAGTTTTCGAGGGCACTTGCCTACCACATATTCATGTATTTGGTGACATTATGGCTTCAGGGAACAGTCCACAAAGGGGAGGGAGGTAGAGGGTAAATGGCTAGGTCTGCCCTCCTTAAATGTACATACAACGAAAACCTGAGGTCGCAGGTTTAGGGACCTAGTCAAAAGGAGAGGCTCCTAATCGGTGTGATCAGGAAAAACCTTTAAGAAAGAAACATTTCTTTCTTGAGTCCCCTCAACTCACCAGGGTTTTCCCTCGGTGACCTGCTTCATCATTGGGGCCATCCCAGTTCTCTACGAAATGGGGCGTGCTGCGACATGCGGAAAATACGTAGGAGCACTTGAAATGGAAGACTATGTGTGGTGCAGAGTGTGGTGGAGTGGGTGAAAGTGATTAAAAATACCTTTCTAGTGGGCTTAAATACTTTATTTTCGCTCCTAGGTTGGTATACCTAAAAGGGGATGTTACACGGAGAAACCTAACTGTAATGCATAGGAGTTCAGTGCATGGTCAACATGTTTCGAGCCTACCCTTAGCTCTTCATCAGGACCACACAGGGACCAGCCCTGTATTTGCCACTCCTATTAAACCTAAATAAGGAAATGAAAATAATGGAAAGGGGCGACCAATCGGTCCCCCCGAACGTATGGTGGAGTACCACGATCCCCCCGGGAAGCCATCTTGGGCGGGAGGCGAGTCTCGGCTGGTATGCCCGAAGCGGCGTAGCCGGGGCGCGCCTTTTTCCCGCCCTAGAGTGGGCTGGCCTAGACACCAACGCGGCCGGCCACGCCCTCGGAGGCAGGCGGGGGCGGGTTCACGCCCACCCTGAAGACGGATAAAAGGAGCAGAACCCAAGAAAGCATCCTCTTGTTCCTGTGCTCTGAAGCTGCACCGCCCCGCTGCACGTGAGCTCGAGACGGAACGAAGAGCAATTTTGAGCGTTGTAATCCCTCTTTTTGTCTTACAGATATCCCGTCTAAGAATGCCCAAAAAGGTCGGGAAGCGGGTCGGTACCGAGGAGATGCTCCGCATACTCATGAAGGAGATAGCCGATCTAAAGAGAAAGGTTGAGGCTAAGGACGGGGAGGGAGGACCGAAACGGCCTTTACAGGGAACAATTCCCGGTGGAAAGAGCAAGAGGCCCAGAAGGGGAGCACATGGGGGGGAGACCCCGGTTCCCGAAGCGCCACGAGAGGAGCCAACCCCGGTGCGAAAGGAGGGGAATCCAATCCCTGTGGTGGTCACCCCTGCGAACAGGGAGGATATGCCCCCCGAGTTAGCGGCGCAATTGGCAGCGTGGTTGGGAAACAATAGCGAGGGCGCCACGGCTGACGACGCCCGGGCAGTGATGAGGCAACTGCGGGAATCTAGGGAGGCTGCGAAGACTCCATCTCCTGTTCCCCCGCAGGTCCCGGCGGTTGGAAGTACAGCAGGCCCAAGTTCGGCGACAAGCGTGGGGTCTACTTCAGGTAAGCGGCCATTGCCGATTGCCGGGGGGGAGTCTGCACCTTCTCGAAAGGAGAAGATTGCCCAGCACGTCCCACTAGAAGTCAAGGAATTGATTTGGGCGGATAAATATGTAAACATGTTTTCATTGCTTACCGACCATTACGAGATCGAGCATGTAAAGAGTCAAAAGGAGCTCATGCATC
Source organism: Lissotriton vulgaris (assembly GCF_964263255.1). Lineage (NCBI taxonomy): Eukaryota > Metazoa > Chordata > Amphibia > Caudata > Salamandridae > Lissotriton > Lissotriton vulgaris. The sequence continues at coordinate 1,414,110,244 of NC_141695.1, forward strand.
AGAGTGTTTGGCGCGCAAAAATGGCCGCCTTTAAGGTGGACGAGACCATTGGTACTTGGGGCAGAGCGTGGGGAATTTTTACTTCCATCATGGGGGAGCGCAGACCTGAGTTGTTGACCGAGTTACCCATTTATCAGTCACGTATTATGGAGTATTCTGTGGCATATGGGGGCAATCAGTGGTTCTGCTATGATAATCTGTTTAGAAAAGCTAAAGAACACAACCCGTTGTTGTCTTGGGATTGTTACGACTCTGTGTCTTGGCAAAAAATGGAGAGTACAGGGATGTTGAAGGTGCCATTAGTAGGGAGTAACGGGGGGGAATCCTCCCGCCAAAACTCTGGGACGCCCTTTCGGACGGGTACAGGTAACGAGTTCCACACGAAGCCGAATGGCAACACAGGTAAAAGGGGGATCTGTTGGAATTTTAACAGGGGCAAATGTACCTGGCCCCAGGGGTCATGCAAATTCAGACATGAGTGTGGGGGGTGCGGGCAGCCATCCCATCCTGAGTCCATGTGCAGAGCCAAAACGGGTGATAACGGTGGTAAGGGAGGCGCCAAACAGGTCTAATATAGTCCGAGGGGCGCCTTTACCGACCCCGATTGATACCATGGCGATGATTCCTTGGCTCAGCGAATACCCAGATCATGCCTCCGCTGGGGTGTTACGGAACGGGTTTTCATACGGTTTCCGCATCCCAGTGGGGGATTTTCAGGGGGTACCGGACTGTAAGAATCAAATGTCGGTCTTACAGCACACGGCAGTGGTGCAGGTAAAGATTGGGAAAGAGGTGACTCGAGGTCGTGTCGCCGGTCCATTCGATTTGCCACCAGTTGCTAATTTCGTGTGTTCTCCTCTAGGGGTGGTTCCCAAGAAGGACCCGGGTGAGTTTCGGCTGATACACAATTTGTCAGCCCCACATGGTCTTTCCGTGAATGACGCGATAGACCCGGAAGTATGTTCGGTGCGGTACGCATCTTTCGATGAGGCCGTTGCCATGTTGAATCGCCTGGGGCCCGGGACGCTGATGGCCAAATCGGATATCGAGTCAGCGTTCCGGTTGCTCCCGGTACACCCAGACGATCAGCGTCTCCTTGGTTTTCAGTTTCAGGGTCGCTATTACATGGATAAATGTATGCCAATGGGATGCTCGATTTCATGTGCCTATTTCGAGAAATTCAGTTGTTTTCTGCAGTGGGTATTCACGAGGAAGACAGGTTTTCAACATGTTATGCACTATCTCGATGACTTTCTGTTTCTGGGGGCAGCCGGGGATTCTGAGTGTGGACAGGCCTTACATGAATTTTGTGTCCTAATGAATCAATTCGGTGTGCCATTGGCGCCAGGTAAGACGGTGGGTCCCTCGACCTTGATCGAGTTTCTGGGGATCGAGCTCGACTCGGTGGAAGGTTGTTTTCGTTTACCTAAAGAAAAAGTGTTAAAATTCAGGTTATCCCTTGAGACATGTATTCGTGCAATGAAAGTGAACTTGCATCAATTGCAACAGGTGGTTGGTCAGTTGAATTTTGCCCTAAGAGTAATGCCGATGGCACGCCCCTTTTCCCGCTCGATTGCACAGTCCATGGTCGGCTTGAAGGAGGGACATCATCGTACGAGACTCTCGGCAGAGGTTCGCCAGGACATGCGCATTTGGATTGCATTCCTGGCGGATTTCAATGGTCGAATTGTCTGGAATAAACCAGCAGTGTCTTCCGAGGAGCTGGGGCTATGGACAGACTCGGCGGGGAGTGTGGGTTTTGGCGCCATATTGGGTACACAATGGTCGGCTCAAAAATGGCCGTCATGGTGGCATGAGTGCGGGTTGATGAGTAACATTGCTTTTCTCGAACTGTTCCCTATTCTGGTGGCCTTGAAAACATGGCCAGAAGGGTTTAGGGATCACTCTGTGGTGTTCTGGTCGGATAACATGACCGTGGTTGAGTGCATCAATAGTCAGGCAGCACGTTGCAAATTGATTCTGAGACTGCTCAAAGAAATTGTGTTGTTGTGCATGCAACTGAATGTACTGTTTAGGGCGCGACACGTGCCGGGGGTGATGAACCAAGCGGCTGATGCGCTCTCTCGTTTCCGTATGCAGGCCTTCTGGGGTTTTCTGCCCACAGCGGACCCGGTGGCGGCACCCTTTCCCGAAGCTCTCTGGTCTCTCGGTGCCCCGAACTACAAGACCTCGTGGGAGAGAGTTTAGCACCCAGGACGAGGAAGGCATATGAAGGGGCGTTCCGTTCCTATTGGGCCTTTTTGGGTACTGCCGGGAGGGAGCTTTGGGGTCTGGAAGAGTGTGTAGTGAGATTCCTGCTCTCTTTACGTCACGCAGGCAAGTCAGTAGCTACGGCCCAGAGGCATCGGGCCGCCATTTAAGGAAATGAAAATAATGAGAAAAGTAATAGAAAGTGCTGCAACTAATAAATAATAAAGCATGCGTGGTGTATACATACGATCCCTATGTCACGTAGTATATTTTGTTTAAAGCGAGTTTGCGCTTCATGGACTCGGGGAGGGGGGGGGCGGTGTTTCCCTGTGAAAATATTTCTGTCTAGGGAACGCCGCGTCTGGACAGCTATTCGTCTCCCTGCTGTTCGGCGTTAGGTTTCTCCGTGTAACACCCCCTTTCTTTGTATGTTCAGGGCAGCAGAAGGCCTGGAACAAGATTGCTGGTAAGAGTCCTGGCAGAACAAGTTGTGACTCCAAAAGTGTGTCTTTTTCTGACATGGATCCTGGTGCTGACCTGGTGACTTTTATTTAATAGCAAACACTGAAGCTGGACCAGTGAAGAACCAATAATGCTGCCCTTTGTTAAGCAATCATCTCCAGGTCTTGCAACCTTCCTGTCGTCAATTCCTCACTTCCTAAGTATTCTAGAGATCCTTCAAGGTTAAAGGCATTTATGGACTGCTTAGTGTTTTATTTTGCCTTTATAGCTAGCCAAATTTCCTCTCATAGATCCAAGGTGGGGTATCTCATTGGTTTCCTGATGGGTGCGCTCTGACCAGGGCAACTCTTCTGGGCTTCACCGAAGACTCTTGCCTGAACAACTATGCCAATTGTTTAGCAAGGTTAAGGAAGATTTTCTTTAGATTTGTGGTCATGAAGCTTCCACAAGAACACTGCGTGTGAAATAGCTCAGGGAAATTCTGATGTATCGTCCAATTGAATACAAATTGTTGAATTTCCTACTAAAACCACTTTGGTGAAACCCACTCAGATGATCATCTTCTGAAGAGGTTAAAATGTGGAATTAAAGGATGAGCTGACAAAGTTTCCCAAGCCTCTTATTAAAAAAAACACTTGGATCAAGTTCTCCTGAAAGTACAGAAACCTAATGAAAGGAGATGAGAAAAGTTGAAAGATCATCGCTTTTCCCCTACTCCAACACACGAGTCTTAAAACAAGCTGAGTTTACTGACTCTTCACCTAAAGAGTCAATGCAGGTTGGATTCGCTAGAGGCCCATTGTCTGAGACTGAAAAGGATTGACAACTCAATGGAGGTTTAGGCTTCTATTGTGCTAGCCCATATCATCTGCTGCAAGGCTCCCCTGTTTGCTATTCCAGATCTAAGGGAAACGCTTTTATAAGAGAGTAAGGAGCGAAAGATTATGCTCCCCGCAAAGTTTTTATGTCCTCTAATGGGTCTATTTCATGTTTGTTCTTGTACCTAGAAACTACAAATTTCGGCCAGGAAGAAGAATTATCCTGATCATGTGCAGACCACTGATGTTCTCCATTGAAGTTGGGACTCATAACTGTTCCACTCTTAATTTCCTTATGTAATCATAAAGAGTTAGTTGCCTTCAATCTGATTACATCTCCAAAATACTATTGTGATTGGGATACCTCGGCTGGAACAACACGATTCCAACATCATGTGGGAAACCAGGTTGTGTCTCTCTCCTCCCAGTTCTGTAGAGACAATTGCTATTCTGACTTACTGACTCCAGTTGTACAAAAACTTACTGAAGACCAGCCTCATTCTACTTTTGTTCAAACATCCGCCATCCCTCTGTCTTATCAAAAATACCTTGAAGTTTTTAAGAAGTGTACCTCAGTGTCACTCACTCTTCTGTAGAGATTTGGAACTGTGCCATTCCAACCATACCTGGAGTCATAATTTCTTAAGGAAGGATGTTCTCTTTCTCAGCTTGAGAAGCCGGTTCAGAGGGAATATTTGGATGAAAATCTTCATAATTGCCTTATCCGGTCTACTGCCTCAGCTCGGACTCCTCTCTTCTTCATTCCAAAGAAATCCAAGGAGCTAAGACTGTGTATCGACTATTGCTGATTGAATAAGGTCACCATAAAAGATCATTACCCGCTCCCACTCATTAAAGACATTCTTGAATCTGTTTAGGGTGCTAAATACTTTACTCCGTTAGATCTCCATGGAGCGAAGCATCTGCTTTAGATAAAGAAGGGTGATGATTGGAACACTACCTTTTGAACACCTTTTAGGCATGATGAGTATAGGGTTGTGCCTTTTGCCTAACAACTGTTCCAGCATTCTTTCTGAGCTTTCTTAACAGTATATTCTTTAAATGTCCAGAACCAATTTCTTGTAGTGTACCTTGATGATATCCTGATCTTCTCTATGTCTCTTCCTGATCATTTAGTCAGGGTTCATTCTGTTCTTCAACTTCTAAGAGAAACCCATCTGTGCTGTAAAATAGAGAAGTGGGAGTTTGAGAGAACAGAGGTAGCGTATCTGGGGTGATGCTTCTCTGAGAGTGGATTTTCAGTGGACCCTATTACGTTCTCTGCCATCCTGAACTTGGCTGCTCCTAAGCCCATAAAGTAAACCCAGAGTTTCTTAGGACTGGTTAATTTTAATAAACCATTCATTAAGAAGTTCGCAGATGTGAACCATTTATCTGCTGCTTTAAAATAAGGAGAATCTGACTTAAGGGTTTATTTGGACTCCTAAAGCCCAGGAGGCTTTTATCAATCTCAAGAAGGCTTTCACCCAAGCTTCTATTCCTAGGCACCCAGATCTGTCCAAAAAATTGTTCTTACTGACGCTTTGGATTTTGCTGTAGGAGTGGTTTTGCTTCAGGAGGAGGACAATTTGGAACATCTCATGTTTTATCCTTCCCATGTTGTGAACTCATGCGAGCAAATGTATTCAGTTATTGAATACGAGCTGTTGGACCCCTAGCATTCCTCTATGGATGAGATTATTATTTAAGATTACAAAACTCCTATCCTTTTCCTCCCTGATAAGGTTGTTTTTCAAGATCTTTTTGCAGCGTGTTAGAGACGCTCATATTGCCTTGTGTCTGGAAGACTTTGATGTAATGCAGAACCAAGTACGCTTAGCCAACCACCGGAATCTATATTTTTTTCACAGCACACCCTGTTAATCCCTACCAACAACCTTCAAACTGAGTTTCTGGGAATGTGTCTTGGCATTGCTGGCATTGCAGTGACCGATCATCATGGAGTTAAATCAACTTTAGCTTTAGTCTTGTGTCTTTTTGGTTGCCTACAGTTTGCTTGAATGTAGAGTTACATGTAAAGTCCTGACATGTCTTCAATCAATCCAGAGCATTTCTCAATGAACTTTTTGGGTTTCTCCAGCCTTACCCTGTTCCTCCTCATCTATGGAAAACTATTTCCACTGACTTTACTGTGGACTTACCCCCTTCAGGAGAAAATCGATTGATAATGGATAATGCAGACCTCTTTTCCAGAATGGCTTGTTTTTCTTTGTTACTGAAACTTGCATCTGCCAGCATGATGGCAAGGAGATTTCTTGCTGACATATTCCCCCTTCATAGGATCCCTGACACCATAATTTCAGACACTGGATATCAAAGCATTTCCGTATTTTGATGTTCAATTTGTTCTACCCTGGGAATCCATCAAGCTCCTGCCTCAGGTTACCATACACAATTAAATCGACAGATTGAAAGGGTCACTCAGGTGTCTTGAACAGTATATGAGGTGTTTTTGTAACGCCATTCAAAACAATTGAGCGGAATTCTTACATTTCCCAGATTTTTATTAGAACTACTCTGATCACTGTGCTACCAAGGTTTAACCATTTTACTGTATACGAGGCTTCCCCACTGTCCACTCTTTTTGTGGCTGCTGCCTTTCTAAAAAGGCTTGATTCTAAAGGACAAATGATTGACTGGAATTTACAAGATCCTAAAACTGCTATTGAGGCTAGTACCGATAAATTGAGAAGACCAATCAAAAACCTTAAGGTGGTACATAAGTTTGGTTGTCTCCCAGGTTCTTACCTACTTGAAATTTACCAGTCCGGTTTCTAACTTTATATTTTTGTCCCTTTCTGATAACCAAACATCAAACCTTTTGCTGCTAGGTTTCTTCCTCATTCTTGGTAGATTCACACCAGAGCTAGACTGGGAATGCAAACCGGCCCTGGCAATTGAGTCGGACTGGCAACCACGGGGCGTGGAAAACACTGCAACTGCTTTTGTTACAGGGAGCCAATATTGCTGCTATGCTGCAAAACCGGTCCGGGCGTACAAAACGGGCCCCCACCGGGAAAACACCTGTTGCCCGCTACGGCCAATCCGCCCTGGTTCACACCACTTTTCACCTCTCCCAACTGAAGCCTTATGTGCCTGATTCCTGCTCCTGTTATGGTAGTTGGGGAACCAGAACACAAGATCTGTGGTTCACATATTTTAAAAGGTAAATTACAGTTCCCCATTCAATGGAAAGGCTATCCTGCTAGTGAATGTTTTTGGGTGCCTGCCTTTTCATTCGGTGCTCCTACATCGGTTTGCCAAATTTATTCAAGCATTTCGTTACAAACCTGTTGGCTCGGGAGGGGCAGGGTATATTGTTGTGACTGCAGTCGCTCACCTTTCTCGACATCTGAGACCTGTGGTGTCATGTGTGACCCTGAGGTTCCCAGATGCTGTGAGACACTGCAAGAAACTTGCAGCTTGTGAGTCTTACTCACCTGCCTCCTCAGTTTCTCTTGGTCCTCTAGTTACTTCTCCTTGCCCCGTTAGCTCAAAAATGGCAATCACCTGTCTGAGAGTTTGCTGGTGTCTTTTAAAGCTGCCTTTCAGCTGGTCCAGTGTTAGAGCAAACAAATGATGGACGGAATGCTGACAATGCAAACATTCTCCCCCAGTCAAAAGATCTGGGTTAAATCCATCTTTCTTTTGCCCACTATGCCACCCAGTTTGGACCCAGCCATGTGCAAATCAGTCTTGACCCTGTGCCTCATGGGAAGAGTCCAGACCGAACTGCCGTACTAGGTCCTCTCTGGACCGGAAACAAGCATTCTGGGACCAGTTTCAGGGTATGTCACCCTTCTTCAGCCAGGCTAGCTTGAATCCAGTGAGCAAGGGACCCACTTTTGGGCATACCCATCCCACTTAAAGCGAAAAGTGTTACAGCAAACAAATGATGGGCGGAATGCTGACAATGCAAACATTCTCCCCCAGTCAAAAGATCTGGGTTACATCCATCCTTCTTTTGCCTATTATGCCACCCCAGTTTGAACCCAGTTCAGGTTTTCATAGTCTCTTCTTTTCCACCTTGGCTGCCTCTTCCTTTATTTCTTTTTTTTGGCAATCCATCATGGTTCTGGTCATGTGATTTCTGACCTCCTTTTCTTTTCCTGTTCGTTTGCTACATAATGGCTTCAGTCTGATTGGAGGTGTGTTCGTTCTGTTGTTCCCTTGCTTCTTTCACTTGCCGATCCTGACTCTTTGCTGCAGAAGAATTCAACTATTTGTGATTCCTGATTCTGCTGTTCTTCAATCCTTTGAAGTCTTCCTCCGGCAAGGAGTTATTTTTTACGCCTTTTGCGCACTTCCCAACCACATATTGCGGTGTGTGGTCAGATCGTGGCATCAGGAAACGGTTGCCCTTACTTTGGGCAGAGAAAGACTAGATCTGCATTGCTGTTAAAAGTCCTGCAGGAATAGGGATTGGTTTTGGAATGCAGGGCTCAAGAGAAATGCTCTTCCTGGTACAATTTGAAAGGGAATTGTATGGGTTCTGTGTGGAGAACGTGTAGGGAAATGCACTTTCACAGGTGTACCCTGAATGCAGTCGTTTTAGTATACTGTAATTTTTTTTCCTGTTTAGTCTGTGAATGGCATTTGCTGAAGATGAGGGTTCACTACTTGAGTCGAGGAAGAGTCTTGTTGCAGCAATTTATCTAAAATGTTTTTAGCAGCGGTCCCTCTTGCAAGGAACAGCCAACGTTCATGCCAGCTTTAACATTGTGCAACAATAGTCTGTAACAGGAGTCGAGTCACGATACCACAAACAGTGGGGAATTGCAAAAGGAGCGTTCTGTATGTTTATTTATTTTTTCATCAGTTTTTATTGGCAATGTGGGAAGAGCCAGAAAATGGACTGGTCCGTACTTGAGCGATAGATGGGCAGGAAATGGGGTTATTTTGCTTGTTATGAGTAATGGACCACCAAAAAGTTCATAGCTGCCAAGGTATCAGATTGCCATGTGTGTAACATTTTCAGAATTTCAATGCTATTAAGAGTGACATTTGAAGGAGTATGAGTGACACTTTCTCGTGAGCGAAGGCAGTGAAAGGCCTAGCGTTAGGAAGCGCTAATGTGCACACTCCAAAAGAGCAACAAAGAGGCAGAAATGTGTGGATTGAGACACACTGGAACATAGACACAGTAACATATGCATATTTACAGTCACTGGGATTTAGAGAGATAGACATGGAGGCATAAAGACATGGGCAGACTGTCACTACAATTTAATGCAGACACGGTGGAAAGGTAAAGGGAACTCACACCAAAAGGAAGGGACGCGTTAATGGGGCTTAAAACTTAAAGATATGGGTGATTTGACACTGACTATTACAAACACAATGCAGAAAGATAGAAACAAACTTAGAGAAACTGAAAGAGACCGAAAACGGGGTAAAAGGCTTAATAAATGAATGTGGCCTTGAGGGGGTAGTGAAAAGTGAGGACATGATGCGAAAATCAACTGTATGACTATGGATTGCCCAGACCCAGAAACACGAGCCGTTTTTTATTTAATCATCACGAGGCTAATGTTTACCCAGAGTCACCAGTCAATTGTACAATAAAAAGACACAAAACAATACATTGTTTACTAGCGACACAGCCAAACACTTCACAAAGTCGGAGAATAGCAAGTCTTAAAGCAGTCCGATTTATCGCTTACCTGAGCGGAAAGCGGAGTTTCAACTGCCGATAACACTGCAGCTGCTGGAAATGGTTTAGGGAAGGCAGTGGGGCATGTAATCGGCAGCCCCTCTCTTACTTACTCTCCCTCAGCCTTGTCTCGACCTCTCTCCTCGGGCTCGACTCTGTGTTCATGAGGCCTCAGCACCTTAAGTTGATATGCTTCCCACATCTTTAGGCCTCAGCATAACACAGTATGTCAACAATGCGCGCACGGCTGGCTTTGAGGTAATTGGACCTGCACAACATTCAGTTACTCTATCTGCCCGGGCCTAAAAACTGGTGCTACTTTAAGTGTTTCTTTGGTTCAGGCACGCACTGTATAAAAGTGCAAGAATAAACAACACAGAATATCATAGATATTAAGCCCACATGCATCAAGCGTTTTTGCATTCGCAAACGGCGCGAATCGCAAAAGTCTGCCGTTTGCGAATGCAAAAACCTTTTTTGGGATGCATCATTTTTTTTTCATTTATCGCAATTTAAGAAATCGCAATTTTTTGCTTTTTCTCAAATTGCAATAGCATTTAAGAAATCGCAATTTTTTTTGCCATTTCTGAAATGCTATGCATGATTTTATTTAATTTGCGAATTCGCAATTAGGAAGGGGAAAATTACCATGAAGTAAGGCCCACATGCATCATTGTAGGAATTTGCGATTCCTAAATTGCAAAAATTAAGGAATCGCAAATTCCTATGCATTAAAAATTCGTAAACGTTTTTGCGATTTCCTAATTTTCCTTATTTGCGATTCCTTAATTGCGAATCGCAAATAAGGAATCGCTTTACATTGATTCCTATGGGCCTAGAGGCCCATAGAAATCAAAAAGAAGGCATTCTCATTTTGCGAATTCGCAATTAAGGAATCGCAAAATGAGAATGCAATTTCAAAGGTGCAGGGGGGGTCCAAAGGACCACCCCCTGCACCCCTGGAATGTCACGTAAGTACATTTTACTCACACACATGTCCCAAGGGCATGTGTGTGGGTAACATGTAAGTTTCAAAAATGCATTTTTTTTGCATTTTTGCATTTTTGCAAGATGCCTGCATCGTGGGGAGATTGTTTATATGCAGGTAGGGTTCCCTTCCTGCACATAAACAATCAGAAATTGCGTTTTTCAACTTCTAAGTGTGCTGCATTAGCACACATAGAACTAGCAATATGCCATTGTTTTACTGATTGTGTACGAGCAGGAAGGGACACCTTCCTGTACATAAACAATCACCAGAGGTGATATCCTCTTTCTATGCGTGCTGCAGAATGCAACACGCACAGAAAGAGGAAAAAAACGAGCAGAAATGAAAACATTTCTCCTCCTTGCGCCTCCCTATGCCTCCGCTGGGGAGGCATAGCATTCAGACACATTTCCAGATTTACGATTTCTAGTAAATCTGTAAATGTGCCTGGTTTCATGGGTATTGCGTGGGAACACCCACAGCAACACCCATGGAACACCCCTTTCACGCAAAGTTCTGTGTGCGAATGGGCCATATTTACAAGACCAGGAAAAGTCATGCAGGGTGGCTTTTCCTGCCTTGGAAATATGGGGCACTAAAATGCGCCACCGGTGCATCACTTTTTGTGACGCACCCGTGGCGCAAGGGGCTTGTAAATATGCCCCTATATGTGTGTGATTTAAAGTGCTCTGACATAGAGATGCTATAAAACAAATTAAATATATGTGAAAGAGGGCCTACGGAGAGATGAGTGTCACTGTTGGAGGGTGATAATAAGGGAATCATTGAAGAACCCCAACAAAGATTGTTGTATCCCGGTGCATAGTAAGGTCATCATTTACTATTCTTTAAAAGTTGATACAATTCAGTATTCAAAAGTTTAATTTACCTTGGTAAATGATTAGTCAGTGAAAACACTGACCGGGAACACACCATGGCCAGGAACTACTGATCTCAGCTAGTCGGGAATACTCGGGATTTATCACAATCCCATCGAAATCTTGGCCCCATTGATTAACATGGAGTGGCAACTCTAATGAATTGCGTGATGTTACATAAAGACTAACTACTTTCTGAATTGGACAAACATATTAAGTGGAGCCCGATTATTCCACATATATTCTTGAATGTACCCTCTTATATATGCGCATTGAAAGATCATACAAACCCGAGGGACATTATTATAACTAAGGAATTCTCTTCCATCCCGCTCAGCCCTTTTTTTCAAACAAGCCTTGAGAAAGCCCAGAGGGCGAAACGCGCGTCGGCTGTAACTTGGATTATACGAATTTGTGTAAATTAAAGACGTCAAGACAGAAGCTTTGATTGGACTATTTCTGGTGTTAATGAGATTTTCTATGGACTATGTGGATATAGGGTGCTGTGATCAAAAAGAGTTGTGTGTGTAAAGATATATATGCGCCCTTCCACATGACTATACAGATATCGGTGTAGCTTGGGTATTATATTGTTTCTGATGCGTGATACTTGGCAGGCCTGAAAGTTTAATTTTTGGATATCACTGCATGTTACTTTTAACATAGTCTATTTCATCACTAAGCTCTGTATGCTAGCTCTGTAGGCTTTATGGTTCCACACCGGATATTCTTCAACCTATCTTTGCAAAACCTGCTGTCCTGTCTCCTCCCCTCTCCCTCTTCTCCTCTCTGAGTGCAGTTTCTGTTGCCTGGCATGTGCGTTGAAATGCTGTGTCCGATGTGACAATATTGCCCAAGAGTGTTTTCATCACTTCATGTTATCATCTTGTTTATAGCAGCTGTGATGCTCTTTTTGTTTACTTCGAAATTTATTTTTTTTGGACAGTACACAGGAATTAAAGAGTAACATAATGTAGTATGGGTATTAGACCTAAAGTATAGCTACAAATAAATGGTGTAGATGAGTTAATTCTCACCAAATTATTGTATAATTAGTGTTAGAAATGGAGGTCTCTATATGGCAAGGGCTCGCATCTTTGTCCAAATAGGGACCCTTCCTTCTAGTCACAATAAGGGAGTTAGACTCCTAAAATAACACCTGCTCACCCCCTTGGTAGCTTGGCACGAGCAGTCAGGCTGATCTTAAAGGCAGTGTGAAGGCATTTACATATAACCAACATTAATACAGTGTAAGCACTACAAAAGGATACCACACCAGTTTAGAAAAATATCCAATACTTTTATATACATAAGACAAGGCCAAAAACGATAAAAAAATCAACAATACAGTATTCAGAAATATTCAGTTATCAAAATAACCTGGAAAAACAGTTCCTTGAAGTCGATCGCTCCCTCTGGGGATATCACGGCATAGAGAACAAAGAATTCCAAACAGTTCTGGCTGACCACAGCGTCGCAGGCCCCAGCTACGGTGTCGAGAAGACCCGCAATACAGTACCTTTAGAAATGCAGGGCGTCAGCGACCTCTTGCTGAGCTTCCGAAAGCACAGAGTCGATTCCGGGGGGCGGCGCAGGAGTCGTCGGGCCCTTGAAGTCACACGCATTGCAGATCGAACTCCTCACGGTTGAAGTCCGGAGCGCTGGCGTCGGGGGGCATCAGGTGCTGCTTGGCGAAGTGCAGCGGTGCAGTGCCCTCCGGTCGCGATGCGAGCAGTGGCTCGGCGGCGTCTGATGGCGGCATCGGCGAGACCTGGGTCGTGGTGCGGGGAGGTCACGGTGCAAGCAGCGTCATCGGCGTTGCTGAAGCGCTGTCGGCGGATGACGAACTGGAGTCAATGGCACTGGCGTTGGTAGGCCAAGGCTGCGGTGCAGGAGGAGGGCGGTGCGTCGTGTAACCTTACGAGCGGTGCCCTCGAACCACGGTGCAAACAGCGGCGTCGATTTTGGCGTGGAGCGGCGTTGTCTGGGGTACCAAGGCGTCATCGTGAAGTGAGGCGGTGCCGAGTGCGGTACCCACAGGTCGCGTGAGAGCAGCGGCATGGTGGTGGCGTCAGCAGGCATCGTCGGTGAGACCAGGGTCACAGTGCGGCATTGCGGCGGTGCCCTCTGCGGTGCCTTCAAGACACGGAGTCTGCAGCGGCATCGTAGACTGTGTTGGGTTGCTTTTTCATCTGTTGCAGCACAAACCACACATTCCCCAGTGCTGAGGGCAGAATACATTGAAGTCTTTGCTGTTCCTGAGACTCCAAATGCAGCCCAGGTCTATTCAGCCCTTTCCTGACCCACCTAGACTATCTGGAGCCTCAGCTGCTCCCCAGCCCTTGTCATCCAAAACCCAGATAGTCAATCCACAAACCCAGCAGAGACCTGCTGGATGGCTGAGCAAGAAAATACGTACTTTGTGAAAGTGGTATTTTTAAACACAGAATGCAAAAATCACATACTAACCTTTATTTTCCTACCTAGTTACCTGGGCCAGTTATGTTTATAAGACGTTATAAACAAACTCCTCTTTCTGTCCTATGCGTAACAGGTAGCCTTGCTATAGTGAAAAAAAAATTGGCAATAATTTACTATCAGGACATACAACACACACCAGGGCATCTCCTACCTTTCACATACACTGCACCCTGTCCACAGGGGTACCTTGGGCCTACCTTAGGGGTGACTGACGTGTAAGAAAAGGGGAGGTTAGGACCTGGCAAGTGGATGCACTTGCCAAGTTGACATGGCAGTACCTGACTGCACAAAGGCTCTGCAATGGCAGGCCTGAGTTACATTTACGGGCTGTTTGTGTGAATGGCATAATCCAGTGCTGCAGCCCACCAACAGCATTTGATTTACAGGCCCTGGCACACTCAGTGCACTTTACTAGGGACTGACACATACATCAAATAGGCCAATCATAGAAACACCAATCCATAACACATTTTTCAACAGGAGCACTTGCACTTTACCACTGAGCAGTGAGAAAAGTGCGCAGAAACACTAAGCCAGCACTAACAAAGTCAAAACCGGGAGGTCAAAAAGCAAAAACTCAGGGGAAGCACGCCAAAAGATTCCAAGTCTAACCATGTCCCCTCCAGCTGAACGTAGGGAGAAACTACCCAACCTCCTGGAAGTTCTCTTCACTAAGGCGTAAGAACCTGGACAGACCATCTGCATTGGCGTGTTCTGTACCAGGGCAGTGTTCCACTGTAAAGTCCATTCCCTGTAGGAAGATGGACCACCTCAGCAGTTTTGGATTCTCACCCCTCATTTGCATCAACCATCTGAGGGGCCTGTGGTCTGTCTGAACCCGGCAGTGAGTCCCAAACAGGTAGGGCCTCAGCTTCTTCAGTGCCCAGACTACAGCAAAAGCTTCCCTTTCTATGGCACTCCACCTCTCTTCCCTGGGAAGTAGTCTCCTGCTAAGGAAGACTACAGGCTTGTCTAGGCACTCTTCGTTCAGTTGTGAGAACACTGCTCCCACACCATGCACAATGAATTCCTTGGAGAAGTCGGGTGCCTTGAGCACAGGCGACGTGCACATGGCGGCCTTCAGGGCATCAAAAGCCTTCTGGCAGGACTCAGTCCAGATCACCTTCTTGAGCTGCTTCTGGGAAGTCAGCTCTGTTAAGGGGTCAACAATGGTGCCATACCCCTTAACAAACCTCCTGTAATACCGGGTGAGACCTAAAAAGGCTCTCACCTCTGTCTGGGTCTTGGGGGGCTCACAAGCCAGAATGGTGTCAATCTTGGGTTGTAGGGGCGCCACCTGGCTGCTTCCTACCTGGTGCCCCAAGTACACCACAGAACCCTGCCCGATCTGGCATTTACTGGCCTTGATCGTAAGGCCTGCCCTCTGCAGTGCCTTCAACACTTCCCCGAGGTGCTGCAAGTGTTCTTCCTAGCTGGAACTGAATACTGCAATGTCATCCAGGTAGGCGGCACTGAAATCCTCCAGTCCAGCCAACACCTGGTTGACCAACCTCTGAAAAGTGGCAGGTGCATTCTTCAACCCAAAGGGCATTACCCGGTAATGGTAATGTTTTTCTGGGGTTGAGAATGCTGACCTCTCCTATTAGGGAGAGAATAGTTTCTGGCAACTCTTGATCAGTACAAACAAAGATACAACCAGCCGACACGTGTTTTGTCACACTGTGTGAAGGTAGCGACTCTTCAGGGCTGTTAGCTTAGCATTGGAAGTACTTGCACACAGGTCCGAGGAAAGGTCCGAGGACAGAACTGGTGCGGCTTAGGTAAATGGAAAAGCAAAATGAAGGTAAACCCGCAGGGCTAGAATGCCGGAGCGGGAAATTCACAAGACGGATGCTGAAACACGGGTACGTGCAGCGGACGAGCAATCATCGGGATCCAAGTAGCGGATCATGCTCACTTAGTTCATCTCGGAGATACACGGAATAAACAGTCTGGGCGTTTCAATAAGGATTTATTGAACAGTTGCTATTCTCGTTTAAAATATATGCTCTGCAGCAACCATTAGACAGAAGCCGAGATATATGATTAGCAGTACTATGAATATAAAAGGATAGTACAGTTCTACCATCTTGCAATAAGCATGAATAAATAAATGAATATAAAATGCATGATAAAAGTATGCGTACTCCTACGATGCCTATCTAGATGTACCTAAGTGTACCTAGCATGTGAGTAAGTGTGAAGCCAAAAATCCCTCTAGGATTTAGTCGAACCCCATTACCTGAAGTGTGAGAATATAGGAGCCCTTCATGGTCTCGAGTTGGACACCCCGCGAGGGATGTTCAGACCACTGTCAACTGGAGTGGCTAAATGCAAGAGCCTCATCGTTTCTGGTCAGTGTGTCAGCCTGAAAATCTCTGTTCCCTCTAACTAACACTAGCAATAGGTGCTAGATTTATACAGAAAGTATCTAGGGCTCCTTTGTTCCTTGTTGCTTGTATTAGCCATTGTTGGATTTGAGGATGACGTATGGGATGAACCGTGTATGAAGATATGGGGAGGAAGGTGGTGTAGCCCCAGCTTGGTTTCTAAGAACCCTTATAAATATTTATTCATACTGTGTAAGTCTATTGATGGAGTTATAGGACTCTATTGTTCAGGAGAAACCCTCCTTCTGCACCCAGGACTAGAACTAGGTAAAGGTTCAATCCTAAAAGGCTCGTTACAGTGTATTGTAGGGGAGGTAATGTAGGTGAAGGGGTATGATGTTACCCGGGCCTATATTAGGGTACCTATATGAAACATCATATCCACTCATCTTCCGAACAGTCAACAGTGATAACATTGCTAGTGAACCTTGCTCTTTGCTAGATGTTAGTGCATAAAACATTATCTTTACATTTTGTAAAAACCTTGTTTTAAAATCATTGGAAAAAACTGTTTGAAAAGGAGAATATATATATATATATTACCTACTGGCGATAGCCAGTAGGTATATATAGTTAGGATTAATTCTCTATGGAACTTTTGAAAATTCTATGTCTAATAACTTTGGCGTTTGTGGACAGAATCGGCTAAATTTTCTGGAAAATGGCACATTTTGTTTCTGAGCAGCCCTTGAAAATTTGGGGGGGTTTCGTCAAGGGGGGGCCGAGAAACAAGGGGGGTCCCAAAACACGTTTTTCCCATGTTAATTTCCATAGGGCGTTTGGCCTCACTTTTAGCTCGAACGGCTGAATGGATTTGCACGAAACTTGGCAAAATTGTAGGGACTGTTAGCCCGATGTGCCTTTGCTGGGTCTCAATATATGTGCTCCAGTGGATTTTGAGAAATTAACGTTTTAAAAAATTTATATATCTGTGACAGCGTCCCAGATAGCGCTCCAGATCGCGTACTTTTCGCGTCACGGAGCTTTGCGAAGCGATGCTGATTGGCTCTCCGGTGTCTGTCAACATTCTAAACAGTCCGGTGCGGCCGCCATCTTGTCTCTCGGTAGGATCGAGAGACAAGAAGAGGTGAAAAACGAAGGGGGAATTTAATGAAAGGGAGCAAGGTAGACCCCTCTTGACCCCCTAGGAATGATGTTGGGGTTATTAAAGGGTCCCGTGGGGAAAATAAAAAAAATATGATTTTTCACGGTAGAAGCGCTTCCCGGATCGCGAACCGGGCCGCAAACTGGTAGCGAAACGGGAATTCGCCATTTTGTGTTTCGATTTAATTAAATTACTAGGTATAAGGGGGTACGGGAGACGTATCCTGATCCCTTATGTTTTCTGAGGGTGGCTGAGGAGGCTCATATATGTTGACATGTCTTCCAGCGGCTGTGCGTGAGCGTTTTTTTTTTTTGCTGCGTGACGTCTGTTAACGTTCGATTCGATGGAAATCAGGAAGTGTTGACCGCCATTTTGTCACTGCGATAAAATATTTTGTTATAAATTAATCCTTATTGATAAACATTGTCTGCGCCATCTTGCCTTTTTTCCAATGCCACAATTTTGTCGTGCACGGCAGCCATTTTAGATGCCTTGACCAGACCCACTCTCTGCACGCCGTCGATTCTCAGCACGGCTCCCCACCCTCGCAAGCATCTCCCCCACGCACTGGTCACCCCCGCTCTCTCTCTCATGCATGGGCCATAAACCTCCCCCCATCTGCGCTGCTCTTCCCTGAGAATCACACCCCGTGCCCGCCCGACACCTTCCTTTCACCCTATTCACTACCGCACCCTCTGACACTCCTCTTCCTCTGTGTCCGATTGTCCAGGCCGGTCCCAGGCTATCACCTAGCCCTGCGGATTTAGTTTATGGCCCCAGCTGTAGAGAATCCAGACATGCCAACCCTCCCGATTCAGGCGTGAGACTACCGATTTCAGTGCTAGTCTCCCGCCTCCCGATTCCTGCAAGCAAAAACCCGATTCCTCGGGGGTTTCAGCTGACAGGGCTTGGTATTGTGTAACGTGCTAATTCTTCCAGGAAACGTCAGAGGTCCGATGCAGGGGCTCTAGAAGGGGTGATAAACCATTTAAGCCTCATTAACAAGCGCATGGTCTTTTAAAGATCTGTGAAGTACTCGGGGCGGCGGTGTGTGTGCCCTGTTTCGGGAGCGGGCGGGGGGCGGGGGGGGGGGCACTGCCAGCAACTTGCCAGGCCAGGCAGTGTTCAACACTTGCATCACCCTTTCTCTGCCTGCTATTGCGCTCCATGCTTCGGAAAGGTGAGTTTGAAATGTCCGATCCTGCAGCAGCACACTTCCAAAGCCCACACATGACAATAACCCGATTCAAGGCCCCATTCTCCCGATTTTTTTTAAAAATCTCCCACTTTGCTCTTCTGAAATGTTGGCATGTATGAGAATCACCCCTCTTCAAAGGAGTTACAGTAGATGAAGGCCCCCACCCCATGAGATCCGTCACACCATACGGGTTCCTACTATCTGATAACCATCCTGTATTGTGCTTGGGGAGGGGATTCTCACTGTGAGGGTGTGTGGGACCGAGCCTGAAGCGGAAGATTCCAGGGATGCCTCTTTGTACATCAAAGTTTTTACAATTATGTGTCACATTAATAATATATAGCACTTCAACAAAGTAGTAGGATTATAAAACTTTAATAACTTATAAATATATACAACGCAACAAAAACAGTAAACACATTTAAACATTTTTTTGTAAAAAGAAGCAACAATGGTCAGTAGCTGTGTTTTGTGCGAATAGTCCCAAGGCAGCACAACGAGCTGAGTTCTGGACGGCACCCAGGTGATGTCACCTGGGTGCCGCACTGGTTTTTGGTATCCTACAATGCAGCTCCGAAAAATGGCGTGGGGCGTCCCTGGGGAGGCCTTGTCAGTAGCGGTCTGTTGTGCGAATAGTTCCAAGGCAGCAGAACGCGCTGAGATGTGGATGGCACCCAGGTGATGTCCAGTAAACTGCCGCACTGGTTTTTGTATCCTATAATACTGCTAAAACGGTGTGGGGCGCCCCGGGGGAGGGGGGGGGGAGGCGGCGTGAACGGGCCTCCCCAGGTGGCGGCTCGTGTGCTGTAGTGGGGCGCCCCTTTACCGTTTCAGTTGCCATTCCGCCCGCTTTTGGTACACTGTGCCAAAATCCGCCATTCAGCTGAGTTGCGCCTACTCTTGCGGTTCAGCGATAGGCGGCTGCCACAGGACTCTCAAATTGGCGGCAGGCTCTTTCCTTTTTGGGCCTGGTCCACTAAAATGGCCCTGGGACACCTTGGAACTCGGACGCTTGTCTGCTAGGTCTTGGACCCCATTCTCGAAAGCGTCCCCTCAGCCGTGAAGATTCTACAAAAGTCTTGGGGGCCCTCGACTCCTGCAGGCTTCCGGTGGGGAGCGGCTGCCATGATTGCTCGCGGAATGACCACGACGGAGCCACGAGATGGTGGTGCTTTCATGCCGACGCCAGCTTCAGTCTGAAACATCCAGAAACAAGGTGGGGCTTTCATCGTTTTGGAAAAAAAAATGTTCTAAACCAATGAAAAGTGTTATTTTTAGGTCATATGACCAAGCCTTCCATCATTAGGAAACCAAAGTAAAATGAACCAATGAAAAGTTTTATAAACAAGTCACATGACCTGTTATGCGGCATAGGGCTATAAAAGGCGTAGAAAATCCGTTGGCACGTGAGGCGGCGTCAGTAGCGGACCGATGTGCGAATAGGCCGAAGGCAGCACAACGCGCCGAGATCCGGATGGCACCGAGGTGGTGTCCAGCAAGTTGCTGCACTGGTATGGCTATCCTACAATGCTGCGCCGAAAGTCGGCGTGGGGCGCCCCGTTGGCCTGTGAGGTCGCGTCAGTCAGTGGGGGCTGTTTGAGGATCTGACTGCATTGGAAAGCAATGTGATGCTGTGCGTCGCCCCCAAGATGGAGGCTCCTCGGCTGCAGTGGGGCGCCCCTTGGTGTTTCACTCGCTATCCAGTTGAGTTGCGTTCGCACTTGCGGCTACAGCAGGCCGAAGGTAGCACAACGCGCCGAGATCTGGATGGCACCGAGGTGGTGTTAAGCAAGTTGCCGCACTGGTGTGGCCATCCTACAATGCTGCGCCGAAAGCCGGCGTGGGGTGCCCCGCTGGCCTGTGAGGTGGTGTCAGTAGCGGACCGATGTGTGAATAGGCCGGAACCAGCACAAGGCGCCAAGATCCGGATGGCACCGAGGTGGTGTCATAGTTGAGAGTTCTGAGCAGTGCTTGTAACACTGTCTGAAGCTTATTTGCACCTGCTGCAGCTTCACTATCGCCCTGGTGTGGCCAAAGATCGCCCATGACATAGGCGGCCGGCTCCCGGGGTCTGGCGGAACTTTTTTCCTTTTCCTTTCTGTATCTTGTCCCACAATCCGTTTGACCTGAAGACACGACCAGGTCCCTGAATGTGTGCAGGGGGACGTTATTGATTGAATCAAAATGGCGGCTTCACACAAAGCTGAGTCAAGCATTGCTGTTGATGCTATACAGACAAAAATTGGTTTTCAGTTTGTACATTCTTCAGGATTTTTTTTTCCATCCAAGGCTGGTTGAGAGTTTGTAGAACAATGGCTTCAGATTTTCAACATACTACTCTTCAACATTCTTCCTAAATGTAACAATGTGGGACTCACTAGGAGAACGGCTGTTTTTCTTTCCTTTCAAAATGCTGCCAACAATATTTTCTGAATGGAAGACACCATCTTGTAGCATAAAGGGCCGAAAGGGGTTCTGGTCCGGCCGCTGGTTGGTGGAGACATTTTGACTATATCCTGGACCTGCCCGGCCTCGCCCAAAATGGCGCCGGTATAAATGGGACTCGTAACTCCTTGTTGTGTACTGGTTGAACAACCTTGATATCACGAGATATGAATGCAGTTTTGAAGCACATGGCGGGCGGGGACGAGAATTGATTGAATATTTCGACATCCCTATTGATATTAAGTTCTGATGTGTTATTGATTACTGTACTATTGAAAGTTCGAATTAACGTCACCCATGGTACTTGCCCGCAAATGTATATCTAGATAATTTTATTGAAAGTGGCCCTGTCGTAGTTTAATTACAAAATGTACGTCCACCGATTCCGCAACTGTTAGACACCTTAGTTCTTGCAACCTAATGGCCCGCTCGTTACGTTCCTCTACAATGTAAATATCTCCTCATCATATACGATTTCAGTTTGCTCCGTGGCCGGCCCACGTGGTTATAGGCCCGTATTTGTATACTGACATTTTCACAATAAAGGTTTTTAAAACAAAACATGGTAGTAGTATTTACATTTGTAAAGTTTTTAATTTTAGTCACTGTTTTCGAATCAGTAAAAGGCAAGTGAAATAAAGCAGTCCAATTACATGACCGATAAAAGGTATAATACGCAGGAACGCAGTAAAGATAAATGGTCAAGGGCAGTTGTGTTTTCCACTCCTGCAACATAAAGTGATCGATAAGAATCTGATAATCAGGCGTATCGGCGACTAAGACATCAGGCCGAGCCTCTTTTACTCAACGGCTCCGTCATGGGACGAAGAAACGCCCTTTTTCTCGAAAAAGGAATATATTTTACTTGCAGGACAGTTGTAAATTTTCCGGGAAAGTACATTAGCCTGGAACATTATAACATATATGTTTAAGAAAAAATAATGTTCGAAACCAATAAAAAGCGTAATTTTTAGCTCATATGACCAAGCCTTTCTTCATTAAAATAACAAAAGTAAAATGAACCAATGAAAAGTTTTATTAACAAGTCACATGACCTGTTATGCTTATGTTACGCGCTGCGCGCCGCACCCCGGATCGCTTCCGGGAAGCTGCGCTTCGCGCACCGGAGCACTTCCGGGTGCGCTAACGCGGCGTGTCATATAACGCATTACGCGACAACCTAGGTCCAGAATATAGTCAAAATGTCTCCACCAACCAGCGTTCGGAACACAACCCCTTTCAGCAGTCTAAAAAGTTCTGTTAAATGACAACAGAAGGGACAGGCAACAAGAACCATCAGTCAAAGAGGGGAGGGCAAGTTCTTCTCTACCGGGTCATGTTGGGGCGCTACCGGAACTGATCGAATTGGTAGTCTACAGTGTTTCTGGATGTTTCAGACTGAAGCTGGCGTCAGCATGAGAGCACCACCATCTCGTAGCTCAGTCGTGGCCATTCCACGAGCAATCATGGCAGCCGCTCCCCACCAGAAGCCTGCGGGAGTCGGGGGCCCCCAAGACTTTTGTAGAATCTTCAAGGCTGAGGGGATGCTTTCGAGAATGGGACCCAAGCCCTATCAGGCAAGCGTCCGAGTTCCAAGGTGTCCCAGGGCCATTTTAGTGGACCACGCCCAAATCTGAAGAGCCGGCCGCCATTTTGAGAGTCCTGTGGCAGCCGCCTATCGTTGCATCGCAAGAGCGGGAGCAACTCAACTACATGGTGAGCGAGACGCTGTAGTCGCAAGAGCAGGCGGTAAACAGCTGAATGGCGGAAGAGGCACAGTGTAGCAAAAGCGGGCGGAATGGCAACTGAAACGGTAAAGGGGCGCCCCACTACAGCGTGTCTTCAGGTCAAACGGATTGTGGGACAAGGTCCAGAATGGAAGAGTCATCAAAAGGCAAAAAGTTCCGCCGGACCCCGGGAGCCGGCCGCCTATGTCGGGGGCGATCTCAGGCCACACCAGGGCAACACGACTTGGGGAGGGGGCAGGAGCTAAGTGCCATCTCACCGCCCCTCGGGGGCCTCCGTCAAGCGGTTCAGGGAGGCACCGCATCACATTGTTTAACAATGCAGTCAGGTCCACAAACGGCCCTCACTTACTTTGAGAATAGTGAAGCTGCAGTAGGTGCAAATAAGCTTCAGACAGTGTTACAAGCGCTGCTCAGAACTCTGAACTATGGCACCCAACATCCAGGACTTATGCCATTTGAGCATGGCAGTGACATCGAAGCAACTCAGGGACCAAAACCATGAACGTACACTCACGTATGAAAATCTTACTTGGGGAGGGGGCAGGAGCCAAGCGCCCCCTCCCAGTCCCCGCCACCACACCGTATGTTGAAAATCTGAAGCCATCGTTCTACAAATTGTCAACCAGCCTTGGATGGAAAAATCTAGAAGAATGTACAAACTGAAAACCAGTTTTGGTCTGCATAGCATCAGCAGCAACGCTTGCTATCAGAGTGCATGAGTTTCATGCTCGATCGATTGAGCTAGCCGGATCGGGCAACAAAAAGTATAAAATAGTTATGTAAATAGTTATTTAATAAAATGTTTTACCCTGTTACTTTGCTGGTGTGTTGTATATATTTATAATATTTGCATAGGGTTTGTCGTTATTTTGGGTGGGGTGGGGTGGGGTGGGCGGCAGAGTCGAGCTGTCTTGCAGCCATCATGGTGTGGAGCTAAGTTCATCTTACTAGTTTCGTATTTCTCATGAGGGGTTGTTCTTAATGTTTCTATTTTAGCGAGGTCAAAAACAGATCCCATTAGTGGCCTACTGATTTTGCTCGATTCCTTTTGTTTTTTTAAACTATTTTTCACTATCTGCAAAGACTAAACAGAGTATTGCGACTCTGTGCTTGTTTGTAAATACAGAATGAACCAAAGAGAACCAATTCTAAAACAGTAAATGCTTGGATAGCAATCAATCAAATAGAGAGAGAATCAGGCACGACGGATTACAACGGGGGCAAAGGCCTGCGTTAACTACCCTTCACTATCTGCAAAGGGAGAGTACTGCTAAGAGAAAAGAGGGGGGGGAGGGGGGGGCAGCGTTCAAAGCACATCAGCGTGCATAAACACGAAAATGTTTTTACCTATCATGTACTTGACATTTGACAGCATTTGATATTTGGTATTAAAAAACCATTGAAATTCACAGAAAAAAACATAGGTTTTAGGCCATATATAGTTAGGGATTTGCATTTACAAAACCTTATTTTACTCGCATAAAACCATTGAAATTCGCATATATAGTTAGATGCGCTAACTATATATCGCGCACCCGCAATCCACTGCTGATGATGTCACATATTACATCATTCATGACATGGTCAGTGACATCACTGATGACATCACTGATGACAACTCAAATGACATCACTGATGACAACTCAAATGACATCACTGACAACATCACTGATGACATCAATCATATGATAATACGATCAACCTCTTCAGACTCTAATATAACCTTAGATACACTCAGAGTAAACAGACACTCACAGACTGTCACTCATCCATGGAGTTACTCACACACCTAGTCAGTCATGCACTGAATCAATCACACCTCCATATCCTCAACTATACAGTTATACACACCTTACTTATTCAAACATATACTAACACATATTTACTCTTTTATACAATCCTTGATACAAGTTCACAATGATCCATACAGCCACTCACACATTCACTGGCTCTTATGCACAGTAATTTATATATGTGAACTTTCACATGTACTGTGTTTTACATATGTACTTACTTTGACATGTAGCACTGAGATATCCATTCACTCACCAATACACTCGTACACAGTCAACCACCCATACAGCTGTTTCCACATGCAGTTTTGAACCCATAGATCTAGTGAATAAACTGTTCACACATGTATGCACAAAGTCACACACCTCCCAGCCACCCCCACACACACACTCACTCTCCCATACAAATACATGGGCAACCAATCAATAACCCATACAGTTACTCATATAGCTACTGATCAACACATGCAGCAGTTCATAGAACAACAGATATAATGATGCACAAATTAAGATAGTTTAGTCACTAACCCATGCACTCAGTGAGACACATTTAATCACTCTCTCATACAGTCAGTCATGCACCTACTAAATCCTTCATCCAGACACTTATACATCCACTCATTCTTCAATATGTAAGACATATTTTAACTTTACAGAAACACACAGCCACTGGATGATGTCATCAGTGATGTCATCAGTGATGTCACTGACCATGTCATGAATGATGTAATATGTGACATCATCAGCAGTGGATTGCGGGTGCGCGATATATAGTTAGTGCAACTAACTATATATGGGAATTTCAATGGTTTTGTGCGAGTAAAATAAGGTTTTGTAAATGCTAATCCCTAACTATATATGGTCTATAACCTATGGTTTTTTCAGTGAATTTTCAAGGTTTTGTAAATGCTAATTCCTAACTATATATGGTCTATAACCTATGGTTTTTTCCGTGAATTTCATTGGTTTTTTAAAAGCTAATATCTGTAGCTGTAAAATGTATTCTTCTTTAAATCCAAAAATATATTTTAAATGTTTATTAATAATTTTTTTTTTTTATATTTTTTTTCTTCGCTCCCGGTTCGCGAACCGGGAAGCTTCCCGTTAGCTCATCTTGATGCCGCGACCTAGTCCGCGAACCGGTAAACGATCCGGTTGCGCAACTGCTGCGTTAGAAATCAACATTGTGACGCGTCGCGGAAGCGCGACGTATCACGTTGTCGCGTAATGCGTCTTATGACGCGCCGCGTTAGCGCTCCTGGAAGTGCTCCGGACCGCGAACCGGAAGCGATCCGGGGTGCGGCGCGCACTGCGTAACGTGAGCGGAACAGGTCATGTGACTTGTTTATAAAACTTTTCATTGGTTCATTTCACTTTTGGTTTCCAAATGATGTAAGACTAGGTCATATGACCTAAAAATAACACTTTTCATTGGTTTAGAACTTTTGCTTTTCCCAAATGATGAAAACCCCTCCTTCTTTCCTCACTCTGACTTTCATCTTGGTGAGAGAAAGACCCTTTTTCATAGTTGAGCAATGGCTTCAGTAGTTGCTTCAGCTGGTGCACCCCCACCACCACCTTCACCTCCTCATGGGAAGAGAGGACCACCACCCCAGTTCATCACCAACACAGAGGAGGAAGAGGATGAACTAGAGGAAGAGGAGACAGAAGGACCACAGCTCTTAGAAGAGGTGCCCCGTGTTTCCCATCGGAAAACCAGTTTCATTTGGCAGTTTTTTTCACTCCCTCGAGGGCAGAAGAAAGTAAATGCTAAGTATGTCACCTGCCTCCTTTGTAAAGACAAGTTATCAAGAGGCACTGATAAAAAGTATAGCTTTGGGAACTATACCATGCATCGGCATATGAGCAGGTGGCATCCATTGAACTACAGCCGTGCAGAGTTGCGTGACCTGCAGGATAATCCAACAACAACTCCTGTGGCCAGGTCAACTTCGCAAATATCGTTGACAGGAGCAGAGGCACGGGAAACAGTGCCAAACATTCAGCAGAACTTTTTACATATGAAATTAACCTGTTTGTATTGCGGTGCATTGCTTTCATGTGGTAACATGAGCATATCGTTAATGAACGTTGCTTATGAAAATCATAATTGCCCTAACCGCCCCAGACAGTAATTTTTTTTTTGCTCCTGTTGAGCCCTTTTCAATGCCTGTTTTTTGCTGTTTCCCCTCCATCAAAAACAAAAAAAAACATAAAACTGTTCAAAAAATACAAAAAAACAAAAAATGTTCAGAAAAAAAAAAAACAACAAAAACATTTAAAAAAAAGTTTTTTTCAGAACTACCTCCCCTTTCAAATAAAATTGCTAGAATGTTTAGCACTCTGGCAAGCTCTATTTCTTTTGGTTCGCTTCCCCGTTCGCTGCCCGGTTCGCGAACTAGGAGCGAACCAAAACATTTTAAAAAAAAAAAAAAAAAAGAGTAAGTATAAGGGAAGTAAACAGAGTGTAATGTTAAAAGAAAGACAGCTATAGGGAGTAAACCAGAGATACTGTTTAATAGATCTATTTACCGAAGAAAAGATGGAAGAGGGTATAATTGCGAAAAACAAAATGGATAAGGAAGTGAAAGAAAAAAAAGAGAGTAGAACAATTACAAAGAAGAGTTTCTTGGAGAATGTGAGTGAATGTTCAAAATAAGAATAAAACATGTGGAATAACAGAGAGAAAAAATAGAAAACAGAAAAGAAAAAATAACAGAAAAAGATTAATTGAAACAGCAAAGAAATGTAAATAACATAGAGCCATATCATCAACATAGGCAATAAAAGTTTTGCAGCTTTTATCAGCAGAAATATGTCGCCAAAGCATTCTAATTAGCTTGATACATATGGCCCCAAGTGAGGCCTGTCTTGCAACATGGTGCATCTTTTTCATCACTGCTGCATCGGTTTCATGTGGCACGGTTTTAAAACAGCATGACACATTTGCCTAGATGCATCAATTTGTAATTTTGACGCCTCATAACAAATCTTTTGCACCGCCACTGCGTCACAAAACTGACGCACAGTGGCGCAAAAGAGGCATACACATATCATAAATCTGTCCCTAACATTTTAAATAATTAATTCAGGATGACGATAAGGTGTGGTCTCTCCAGAGGTTTGTTTAAGGTGAGGCCTACTCAGGGTTGCAGATCAATTTTACGCTTGTTGAAGAATACAGAGAAGATAATACATGTGAAGGCCTACCAATGAAGTAAGTCATGTCCACTTATTACATCATTCATGACATGGTCAGTGACATCATCAGCAGTGGATTGCGGGTAGAAAGAGTAGAAAACATTTACCTTATAATTCTTGTTAACTTTTTCAATTCTTTTTTCATACTTTCAATCTGTGAAAGAGAGAACAAACATTTCAAAAATATTAAAACATGTATTTAAAAATTAGAAAAGACAAGGGAAAAGGTTCAAGAACAAACAGTTTTTCAACAACTTTGACATTTACAGAAGCCTCTGCTTCTCTACGTCCCCTACACAATCCTAAAGATATATATATTAAACAAACAGTATCTTGATGCTGATGAAGTGAGGCCTATTTTGGAACATGGTGCATCTTTTGCACTGCTGATGTCTCACAATAGTGATGCAATAGCAGCGCAAAAGAGATGTAAAGCCATCATAAAATTGTGTCTAACATTTTAAATGATTGTTTCAGGATGCAAATAAGATGTGTCCTTTCAAGAGGTTTCTTTGAGGTGAGGCCTATTCAGTTTTTAAAAAAAACAGTACCCAGATGTGCAGCACTGTAAGCATTAACTTTGACACTTACAGAAGCCTCAGTTTCTCCATATCTACCTCACATTTCTAAATGTATATCATAAGTACAAAAAGTAGAACATTAATTATACATGTTAAATGGTTTATTTTTGCTGTTCTCAGAATGTATCAAATTTCACTTAAATCAGTGACTTGAAGGTATTCATCATGTAACAGCGGGGGAAAAAAACCACAATCAAAATGATTGTGTTTAAAAAACCCATACAACATAAGAAATCTGAATTCAAAACTCCTTAAAATTAACTTACTTTCCATAACGTCGAAGGATGTCCTATGAACAGCGTACACTCTGTTGTGCTATAAATATTTTCAGCCCGCCACTTTCTGAAAGAAAACCTCCATCGTTTTGAAAAATATGTTACATACAATAAAATACTTCTCACATTCTACCACCTGTTTCCACTTGGCCAAATCATGTTGCAGCGATTTACAACTCTTGTAATTCTTGTAATCAAATCCCGTCATTTTCTATTTTCGCAACTTTCAAAAAGAAAACATTTAAGATTACTTTCACAATCCTGGACTACTAATATCTTACCCTTCTTGCTCACTCATGTTCTACTTTTCCTATGACACTGATACTGCTTACTATGAAGCAGACTTACTTGCATCAGGTTTATATAGTTTGATTTTTAAAATGACATTATAATTAAAAGTTTTGGACCAATAATCTAGACAGCATTGCAGACTTACATTCCCTCTACTTCATGAACCTTTTGCAATTCCTCAGAGGAAATCCCGAGATTCTTTCCTTAAAATTTTGGTTTTAAAAACACCAGGTAAGAATTTTTAAGGTCAAACGGCAATTTATTTTGAAAGTTACAACAGAATCGTTGCAGAATGACCAGCCGTTTCTAGACTTTAAATAAGCTGTGTAATGTCCTGATGTTGTTGAATGACCATCGTGATAGATAATTGCTACAGTTACAAAAGTCCTTCCTGATATTGACAGCTGAGAAGCAACAATTTTTTTTATTAAAGTTGACAATTTTGATCCATCAGGCCTACATCGTTGGATCATTAAAATGACATACTGGCCATATCTTCGTATAAATAATGTTGACATCATTTCAGATTTACATTGGCTACACTCCATGTTGTGATCAGCTGCATTTACTAGCTTATTAAAGGAGACTGATTTACTGTCTGGCAAAGTTAAATATATAAATCTTTCTGAGTCTACACTAGTAGTACTTGATACCATACAGTTCTCGCAGTCATGCTGCCATTGATAAGAAAGCCCAAACAGGTGATCTACATCTACACCCTCATCTTGCAATACATCAAGCATATACATTAAAAACTCCTGACAATCCTGCTGATTATTTTCAGAGAAGTCTGTTTGACCTGAACATTCATCTAACAGATAACGAACTTCAGACACACTTTCTACTTTTGTTCGATCAGTGCTACATTTCTCTAACACAGAATTCAACAAACAGCATAAACTTTGTTCCGAATTGAACACAATCTGTTCTTTTAAAGTCTCTAGTGAAAAGAGAACATTAACCACTACATTTGCATAGCAGTTGACACCAGAACTGTTTTCAAATTGAAAACCGACAACATCTTCAACAGAATCCGTTTTCTTTCTGCTTACAATTTTCGGTTCATCGACTTTTCGGCTTTTTGCTACAACCTCCCTACTATTAGTGATATTTCTTCGTTTACGGCCTACCACACGTTTCTCAAACAAAGGATATTGAGGCAAATGTGGCGCATACTCTCTTCTTAACCTATTGTATTCCTTAACACAATCTAGATCCGCACAAATGTTTGTGACATCACAATCAATCAAGTACAATCCCGATAAAGTTCTAACTCGTGACAATGCCACATATGCCATACCCTCTTTGAACACAGAACTGCCAATATTCACCAATGCACTATCTACACTTAAACCTTGCGATTTATGGATTGTCACCGCATATGCCAAGCAAACAGGAAACTGTTTACGGCGAACATATAAGTCTTTAACAAGCAAAAACCTAGCAGAACAACGACCAATTAGCTGTACTTCCTCAATGCCATCAAATTTAATTTTTAAAAATTCAATACCATCTCTACTTCTGTATTTCTCAAAATCAACAACATTACCCATTGATCCATTTACCAGACCTCTTTCAACATGTAAATTCCTTCTCAAAATGATTCGGCAATTTAAACACACATTCAAAGTCTTTTCAAAACCCGCTGTTTTATATATAGTCTTCTCTAATGAATCCAATTTTGATTTCAAATTCTCAGACAAAATAATTGTTGATCCCATATGCTCTATTCTGTCAATAGCTTCAAGTTTCACAATCTCTTGCTTTTCTAAATTCAACATTTTGTTGTTGAAGATGGCACATTCTGCAAGAGTTGGCATCAAACATATTCCGGATTTCTTCTCAGTAATTTTCTGAAAAATATTCTCAGGCACAACGTCTTGTTCTGGATATAAATTTGACAGTAATCGTGCATTTAAAGCTTCTTTCCCATGCTCGGTCACTTTTCCAATTCTAATATCTTGTAGAATATTCTTGTAATCTTCATCCTTTGCCTGACTCATATTTTCATGCAGTTCAGCATAATTGAAGTTTAACCATATATTGACGTTGCCAATGCTCCCTAGGCACTTCCTGGTATCTTCATACGTGAGTATTTTGAACACAGGTTGTCCTTTTACTGGTGTCAGCTGCAGAAGATCTCCGAAAACAATGATGTGTTTGCCACCAAATAACACATCATACTCAGTTTTAAGAACTTCTTGCATTCTCAAATGCACAAAGGCAAGCATGACATTGGAAACCATGCTTACTTCGTCAATGATAAGAAGTTTCATTTTCCTCAAGACTCTTGAAACTTCACAGCAAGCATCCCCAGATAACTTGTGGTATTGTAATTTGTTGTCATGCTCCACTGGCAGCATCAGTAGACGATGCAAAGTAATACCTTTAATGTTATGTGCTGCCAGTCCAGTAGGAGCGGTAACAACACAAGACAGCGATGACTCAGTCCTTTCCTGCAAATAACAAGAAATTGCTTTAATAAGGAAACTTTTTCCAGTTCCCGCTTCTCCACTCACGTACAGTCGGACAGGCTTCAACGACGTACATGAGCACTCTTTCTTCTCATGACTTAATCCATGATCAATTTGCTTGGTAACTTCGTCATATATTTTCCTCTGCTCAACGTTGAGTTGTTTTTCCAAGTCTTCTAAGTTAACCGCATCCTCCTGAGCATGCGCCATGGCTCTTTCCACTTCATTCATAGCAGTGGCAGCTTCATTTTCGATAATAGGTCCTCCTAGTGGATCCTGACTCAATGAAACAGAACTCTGACTGTCCTGAGAACTGTCTCTGGCAATCTCGGCTGCAATCGTTGCTTCCTGCTCAATTTCCAAAGTCAACATTTCTTGATATTTGGGAAAAGCAGGACATTCTATGGTCTCCTTAGCAGCAGTGAAAGAGTCTTCGTAACAGAGGAAATCTCCAAGCAGTTCCTCTTCTGCAGGCCAAGGCTTGAAAAGTTGCAAAAGTGCTAAATAGAAAAACTCCTTTTTTTCTGGAGATTCGCCACTCAATTTTCGATGGTTTACTAATTGGCATTTTCTTTGCTTGACCAGACATCCCTCACTTCCAATTACAGCATACACTCCTTTCTCAATATCTTCTTTGATGTTCCTCTTGAATATATAATTTTGTAGAACCTCATATAGACAAACATTCTCAAGGTGACTGCTTCGATTTGGATAATATGTATCCAACATGTTGGTCTTCAAAATGTCGGTACTGTTTGGTTCCTTTTCCGCCAAATACTCAATTTCCCGGACAGGTTTTAGAACTCGATTTCGCGTTGCAGCAAGACCAAGACTCGCCCAAACGATACTCCTGGATTTGGCATAGAGACTTGCTGAAGACAACCGGTCAGAACATTCTTAAGCTCCGATTTCTCGATGCGACAATATCTTCAGACTGAAACTGTACAACTTCTTGCTGAGGCTCTTTTCATGGGAAATGTCCTCCCACATATCCTTCAATTCTGTCTTTTCTTTTTTGGTGATGTAAGATGTCACATACCGAGCCACAGCCATACAGTTGTCAGCCACAAACTGTATATCCATGTTAGCATTCCACATGGACAAAATCACTGGGTTGTAGTCGTTGATGTACTTGGACTCTTCGTTCCTTTTCAAATTGTATGTATTTTTGGGTGATTTCCTCGTCACATTATGTCGCAGAGAAGACATCAAACTGTTCACTCTTCCTTTAGAAATCACCGGTCGTGGAAAGTTGAAACGACATTTGGTGTAGAACTTGTCCTTGTTTCTGAATTTACGACGACAGTACTTTCCACAACGATGGCTTTGGAAACGTAGAACTTGTTCTCTTAGGCTTTTCTTCTCCGTTGCGTTTGGAACAGCACACGTAGAATACTGTTCTATGAAATTCATCACTAAGTCATCCGGATCTGTTCCAAATTTAGGTGCATCCTTGATCCACAGCAACATATGTATATGAGGAGCACCTCTTGCTTGGTACTCCTTTCTCCAGAAGAAATCCAACACCTCTCCAAGAGGTGGATTCTTCTTATTTGTGATGAAAGACATCATAGCTTCAAATCTATGATTGAAGTACCTGCATACATTCACTGGATCCAAAGAACACAGTTCTCCAGGTGTCTTGAATTCAATGTTTTCAATATTTCCATTTGCCTCTCGTAGAATTCAAGTAAGTCTTCCCAGCCATACTCGGCACAGCTCAGAGTGAGGAACCATGTTGGAGTTCCTAAGTTCCTCAGCATACATTTTAAATCACCATGACGACGGTACCAGTACTCATTAGTACCACGCTGACACGCCATGAGATTAATTAGGTGAGAATCCAAAATACTGTCTTGGACATTGACTTTATGCATAAAGTCACTTGCCGAGATGTTTCGCATCTGTATACCACTTTTTAAGATGTGGTTCACTGCATATGACAGTCCAGACAGATCGCTTTCAAACAGGAGATGAAACAAATAGGGAATGCATTGACGAAACCTAGGATCTTCTGCATACAATCGTAAAGTCCGGTATTCAGACGCAGGAATTTGATGAGGTCGCTCATCATATCTTCCTCCTTGACCTGTTGGAAATAGCTGTGGGAAACACCGAGCTTCCAAACTTTCCTCCCAAACACTAATGGGACTCCCTTTGGCTTGTTTCATTTGAAACAACTCAATAGCATTCCCCATGACTTCCTTGGAATGCAAAGGATGAACACTATAATGTTCATATATTTCTTCACTTTTAGAGGCCTCTACTTTCTCAATTTGACCAGCACACAAATCGCTATCCTCTTCATCACTTACTTCCTCTTCTGCAACATATACATTCTTATAGTACTTATTATTTTTCTTCAAATACAATGTTGCCTTTTTGACTTTTCTAACATCCACTAAATCTTGCCATATTTTCTTATTCTTTGTCGGAACCCCATTAACCAAGATAACCAGAGGTTCCTCTTCCACTTTTTCTACTCCAATTGTGTTAATGTTTTTGTTCAAATCTAGAGGCAAATAAACAACTCTTCCCTTTAATCCTCTCTGTAAATCTGATGGAGGCAACTTCCCTGTCTTTGGCTCCATTCTTACAATAGCCTGAAAGGGATGGATACTTTGAATCAAAATAGATTCATAAGTATTTAAATCCTTCAATTCAGAAGGAATCTCAACCAATTCCAGATTATTATGAACCGCCCTAGCAGGCATCTGGTTTTGGTTTAATTTGTTACAACAATAAGTACACACACGTTGATCCGATCCCAAATCAAAATAATTTTCTACCATCAAGTATGTGGCAAAATCCGTCCATTCACTATTATTTTCCCTTTCACTTTTTGCATATAAATCCACTAACTTAATCTGATTCTTGTAATAAGTGCGTCGACAACACACACAAGTGAAATTAGGCCTCTCACTTGATTTCATCTGAAACGTGGCAATTTCCTTCTGAAATTTATCTGTACTGGAAACCTGTACATTATCTTCAACATTACCCTCTACTTCTGGGTCAATTTGAACATTCTCATCTTTACTTCCAAAGTAACAAAACTCAATTTCTTCACAAATATTCTTGACATCTATTTCAGAACCATGCAAAAGAGCAGCACATAATTGTTTAAGCATAATTGCTGGACTCTTAGCATGATACAACATTCTCACTATTTTCCTCACTTTATTATGATGCACTGCTAGCATCCTGAAATGATGAAAAACACTCTGGCATACTCTCCTGGAAAGACAAGCCAGTGAATGACCACGCAAACCTGTCATTTGTCTCACTCTGCAAGGATCTAATTCTTGCAACAACTTCATTTTCTGCTTCAAACTTTTCTTATTAAATGTCCGTACAAAATCACAAAGCAAATTAATGGAATCCTGTCGCACACTGCAAATAGAACTACACTTCCAAATGTACACAGGACCCTTAGGACGTCTTCCTAAAACCTCATTACCTAACACCTCGTCTGTCTCTGTTGTCACAAGTTTTTCTTTTTCAACTGGACAACCATCCTTCACTTCATAAGCTCGACCACTGGTGTCAACTGCAAACACCAAATCATTATCCTGAAAATAACTCTCCTCATTAAAAAATGCCTCACAACTTGAACTATGCATCCATTCTCCGGAAAAAACTTCACAAAAGTTACTACGATTTACTACTCTCTTCCATCTACTATTTGATTTGAAATCAGAAATTACCTTGTTTAGTTTCCTAATTCTATTGATTACCAAAATAAATAACTTTCGCTTAATTTCGAAAGCATGATCAATAATTTTCTCTACATTTTTCTTCTTCTTATAAAATGCCACTTTCTGTTGGCCTTTCTTAATATTTTTTAATAAATTAACTATTATCCTGTTGCGGAACATTCGTTTTCGAATGTCCCTAAACTGTTGTTTCCTTCTACTATCATGCACAGAGTTATCTCTTGCTCTACCAGTAACATTTTTAATTGGTCTTTCCTTTCCATTTAAATTGCTTCTCTTTTTCTGGACTGAAACATTTTTTGTTGAAATTCTTTTTTTACTACAAATATTTCTTATGAATGATTTCGTGCTCTTACCCGGAGCTTTCTTGGTGATTTCACAAGTTTTTTGGGGAGAGGACTGCTGCAATAATAGATGATCCTGCTGTCTTTGACGTTTTCTAGCCTTTCTAATTCGATTCTTAGTTGGCATTTTTCAAATTTTGAAATGATCTGCAGTTGAATCTGTGGAAAAATATAATAAAAAATGTTATTAACCAATATTACCAAACAGTAAATGAATAACAGTCATCAAAAACGTAACACCCTACTTATTATTTAACATAGCAAATCTTTTGCACCACCACTGCGTCACAAAAGTGACGCACAGTGGTACAAAACAGGCATACACCTATCATAAATCTCTCCCTAACATTTTAAATGATTGATTCAGGATGACGATAAGGTGTGGCCTATCTAGAGGTTTGTTTGGGCCCAGATCTTTGGACTGGGGTGAATGTGTGTCATTGATCCACATTCGGTCCATCACCTGTTTTGTTTGTTTGAGGTGAGGCCAACACACGGTTGCAGATGAGATTTTCGCTTGTTGAAGAAAACAAAGGAGATAATACATGTGAAGGCCTACCAATGAAGTAAGTCATGTCCACTTCACTCTTGAACAAAGGGCAGACCTCTTTTGAATCTGTGGTCAGACCTAAACTTCATCTGCACAATGTCATTCATAAACTTAGGAAACACTAGTGATTTAATTGAAAAATGTGGAGTTTCTTTTCCTCATTTCAAAATTACATCACCTGTGTTTCCTCATTGACTTAAAATGTCCTTAATACACATGAAAGCGTTTTTTTGATTGCCCTTGCACCATTTTTGGGTCATTTTTAACATGGCTATGTAACTCCCATAATCAAAATCTAAATTTGCCAAGCACAGGTGGGAGCATATTTACAAGAAACTTGCCCCATGCAGAAAGCTCTTCACTTTAAATGGGAAAAATAACATCATAGACACTCAAATGCCTTTTAAATATGCTCCAAACAACCTATGAAGTTCTAGCAGTACATATCCAGAAATGTAATTGATTTCAAAAAAAGTTTTTGAACACAACATATAAATCAATTGTATACCTACATTCAAGATGAAATGACTGAAAATGTCCTTGAGACACATGAAAGCGTTTTTTTGAATGCCCTTGCACCATTTTGGGACATTTTTAACATGGCTATGTAACTCCCATAATCAAAATCTAAATTTGCCAAGCACAGGTGGGAGCGTATTTACAAGAAACTTGCCCCATGAAGAACGCTTTTCATTTAAAAAGGGAAAAATAACATCATAGACACTCAAATGCCTTATAAATATGGCCCAAACAACCTATGAAGCTCTAGCAGTACATATCCAGAAATGTAATTGATTTCAAAAAATCGTTTTTAAACACAACATATAAATCAATTGTATACCTACATTCAGTTGGAAATGACTGTAAATGTCCTTAAGACACATGAAAGCGTTTTTTTGATTGCCCTTGCACCATTTTTGGGACATTTTTAACATGGCTATGTAACTCCCATAATCAAAATCTAAATTTGCCAAGCACAGGTGGGAGCGTATTTACAAGAAACTTGCCCCATGAAGAACGCTTTCCATTTAAAAAGAGAAAAATAACATCATAGACACTCAAATGCCTTATAAATATGACCCAAACAACCTATGAAGCTCTAGCAGTACATATCCAGAAATGTAATTGATTTCAAAAAATCGTTTTTAAACACAGCATATAAATCAATTGTATACCTACATTCAAGAGGAAATGACTAAAAATGTCCTTAAGACACATGAAAGCGTTTTTTTGAATGCCCTTGCACCATTTTTGGGACATTTTTAACATGGCTATGTAACTCCCATAATCAAAATCTAAATTTACCAAGCACAGGTGGGAGCGTATTTACAAGAAACTAGCCCCATGAAGTAAGCTCTTCAATTAAAATGGGAACAATAACATCAGAGACACTCAAATGCCTTATAAATATGGCCCAAACAACCTATGAAACTCTAGCAGAACATATCCAGGAATGTAATTGTTTTCAAAAATCGTTTTTAAACACAACATATCTGTTTCAGCTTACATGAGAGACCATGGAATGGGCTCCATGTACAACAATAACTTGTGTTACTGCATGCCAGAATGCTAAACCGAATATGCAATTACAATTTCTCAAAGAAACAAAATCTATTTGTATATCACTTGAGACAAAGCCACATTTTAAAAACACAGCTTTCTTCATCATTTTCTCCTTAAATCATACTATTCTCTATCTAAATTAAATAAATCTTTTCTCACCTTAGCAAATACTTTTTGAGTTTCAAAACAGTCTCAGAAATACTCCAAATTGTCTTCAGCAGAACAAAGAGGATGCACTCCAGAGGCTGCAGCTATAGAAAGCACAGAAATGCTGATATTCATTACACATATCTCTCATATTAGCCAATCATAACTCTTCACTCACTTTTTTCAAATCAAAACCCTTCCCCCCTCTGCCCTCTCTGCCTTTTTTGCTTAGCAACCACCTCCTGAAAGACCTCTCATGTTTGCAAGTTCACACAACAATGTTTCAATTGAACTCTGAACTCTCAGTGCACCTGCGTATCCAGTGCAATCTTTCATTAAATGTTTTTTCCTTGACCATTCAAATTACATCTTTCAAAGAACACATCCATGCACCCTAACTTTCTGTTTTCAGAAATGGAAATGCACCAATCACTGCTAATGAATCATTAGCACTGGAAATCCACAGTTTTTTTTCTTTACAAACTCCTACTGTTTCAACTGCCCTTTCATTACCACACTTCATCTGACTGCAGCCCAACCTTCTCTCACCATGTTTAATGTCTGGATTGTTGGACATAGTTACATCTACTGGGCTCAAAGGTATGCTGAGAACAGAAATTTACCTAACCTCAATTTACAAGATGTGGAAATTAAGTGGTTGGGCCAAAGAGGATTAAAATGTCACCAATTGATACCATTGGTGAAAACCTTTATGCATTTGCCAAAACCTGACCTGTTAATTGTGCACTGTGGAGGTAATGATTTGGGCACTTTGACTGGGGTAGGTCTGGAAATGCTTTTAAAGGACACCTTTGAGCAATTAATGGCACTTTTTCCTCAAACTGCCTTGGTATATTCCAATATATGCCAAAGACAGAAATGGAGGTGGTCCAACCAATTTTGTCTACAAATTGAGAAGTCGAGGAAGCATGTAAACAAATCTGTTTCAGCTTACATGAGAGACCATGGAATGGGCTCCATGTACAACAATAACTTGCGTTACTACATGCAAGATATCTACAGAGGAGATGGAGTTCACTTCTCAGATGAGGGCTGTGAGAAGGTGGCCTGATATGCAGTGCTCACTATTCTAGTGAACACTATGTATCAGTCCAGCAACCCTTATTGATGATTGGTTGTAAGTCAACCTTATAGACCAGCTATCCTAGTAGCGTGGATACGAGCAGTCTAAGGCTAAAGACTCGAGAGGGCGCGTTAAGCCAGCTGTTTACCACACATATACCCCTTGAATACCAAGTGAAAGGACACCACACAAGTGTTATGAAAATAAACAGTTATTTATTTAAAGATCACAACAGCCCTGTACTCTTTATGAGGACAGGGTACTAAGCACAAACCAAAACTCTTACAAAAATACTTAAGTTAGCACAGTATATACAAATGCCCGAGGGGCACGGAAAACCCTATACTCTGAAAGTGGAATGCGAAATTCCTAGCAGGTAAGTACAGTACTAATAGCTTTTGGAATCGCTAGGACTTGACTAGGGAATCGTTAGATTATGTCTAGGAGGCCTAGGGGACTCGGGTGCAGTGTGTGCACTCTCACGCGAGATGCGGGACAAAAGTCTATGGTAGCTAGGAATTAGAAAGTTAGTGTTCTCGGGCGAACCCGACCTGGTAGGGAGAAAACGAAAGTAGATTCTGACCCTTGGATAGTGAGGCTATGCTGGGGCACCGAAATGCCGAAGTTACCTAGCCCAGGGGCTGCAGCTGCATAGGTCTGAAAAGACGTCGGGAATCCTCGTAGACGGACCAGGAGCCGGAAGAAAAGATGCTGGCCGGTGACCAGTGAAGAAAGTTCAGTCGGATCCAAGCCTGGATCTTGAAGATAGATGACACCTGAAAGCAGAGGGGACCAAGTTCGAGACTACTAGCCAGTAGTCAGTGGGCACCAGGAGGGCACCGGATGGTAGCCACCTCGACTAGGTGAGTGGGTGACGCTTGACTCGAAGATCTCACGGACCAGGAGGCGTTGTCGGCGACCAGGATGGAGGATCGAGCTGTCCCACGAAGATAGAAGCTGTCGGCGTCGCTGGACCCAGGATTGGGCAACAAAGCCTTGGCAAATTCAAGCCCACGCGGTGGACCTAAAATGGCGTCTGGAGTGGACCAGGAGGGTCCGGGGTGCCTCTCTTGAAGAAGGAAGCAAAGGCCAGCCTGGAGCAACCAGACCAGCAGTCGTGAAGTCGTTGGGCGTCGTTCAGAGGGCCACAAGCCAGCCGGCTAGTAGCCAAACAACGCGGTGCACAGCAAACAGCAGAAGGGCCCCACGCAGATCGTGGAGATGCAGGGGGGCTGATCTTGGGTGCTGGAGCTGCGCAGGGTCGGGGCTTCTCGGACCCCAAAGCACTCACCAGTGGAGGACACGGTGGGCTTGCAGTAAAGATGTCGTGCAGTCTTGGCGATCGTCGGTCCCTTGAGGTCTCGTCGCACTCACGGTTCTCAGCTGGGCTGTAGAGGTGAGTAGAGGTCAGAGGGGCCAGGGAAGCCGGGTCTCGTCGAGCTGGGTCGTCGGATTCGTGATGAAGGACTTGCAGCAGACCGCAGTGTTCTTTAGGATGGTGCCTGCGGATGCAGGGTGACTACTCCTTAGCCACAAGGGAGAATCTTGAAGAAGAAATCGTGAAGTCCTTTCGAAGAAAGTGGTATCTTGATTCCAAAGATGATCTAATTTTAACAGGGGGCCCGCTCCCATCTTTATACTAAAAAAGGGGGCTGACCCGGTGACTAGGTCCTGCCTATGGGTGGGACTAGGTGGGGGGTGGTTACACCCCTCAGCCATGCCGGACTTCCCCAGGCCAGGGGCTGGTGTGCCCCTGGAACTGGTTCAGACCGGCCTATGCGTAGTGAGCACCGGGGTGCCACTCAGCAGTCACCTTCCTGTAAAGCCCTGCCTACCCAGGATACACAAAACCATGTCTGGGACGGTGCTAGCACCGCCCCTGACAGGAAACCCTTTGTCCAGGCTCCCCTCGCTGGAAGGACTCCCAGCTGTAGGGGGTCAGACTCGTGTCTGTGGTGGCAGCATCCATTTTGTGGAGCTGAGGCTTCAGTTAACTTTAACCGGGGTTCACAGTTACATACATGTCGTGTCCCTCTAGAAGGGTGGAATGCTAACCCCGTCGCCAGAATTGGCGAGGGGTTAGTATTCCAATTCGTATGACACCTTACTCGACATGTTTTGATAAAGCAATACCAAAGATAGCATTTAACCGCGAGGATTATAATGCACTTAAGAGTATATGGTATGCGATATCATGGAGCAGCTATTAGGACTTGATTCCGCAAGCTGCAGACAGGCTCAGCTCATGCCAGAGCACCATCTCACACGATTCCAAGCACTCTGCCTTCAGGATTGTCAAGGCCTGCCATAGGAGTGACTGATAGGAATCTGTGTGTCCATGTTAGGGTTAGGTATAGGTATACTACACCTACAGCAAAGGGTGATTACACGACTTTGCCCCAGCTGTCATGCAGCCAGTTGTGTCAAATTTAGGAGGCCAGCCAGGGGTGGCACAATACATGCTGCAGCCCCTGGCAGCCCTGGGTACACCTATGCCCTGAGTTACAGGGTCTGATAGGGTGGCCCAGTACCAATTGGAAATGTACCTAGGGTACATGGAATCCATTTTAAAGAGAGAGCAGTAGGCCTGGGGTCCTGATTGGCAGGGTCCCAGGTCGACTATGTCCAAAACCAGCTAAAACACAGGGCAAAAAGTTGGGGGCAACCATAGTCAGGATGTACCTTCCTACACAACCCCCCCCCAAACGAAAGGAGATAAGGCTATCCTTGTCCAGGTAAGCCTCTATTACCTAAGTGGCCATATAAGGAAGGACCAGCTCTGGCTTGGTTTCCCCCTGTGTCATGGTCCACTAGGCAACCCCTCACCCTAAGGGTATCTGAGGGTCTCCACCATAGGGAATCTCTGTCTCTGGTGTGTCTTGGGAAAGAAGAAGGCTGATGCTGGGATGGAGTACTGAAGTGAGGCTCCTCTACCTTTGGGCTCAACTTCCTCCAATCACCATCCATCATATGTGCCTTTCTTTCTTTAGCTGAGATGCACTGAGCTCTCAGGGTCAGCCTCTGGCTACCTAAAGCTGGAGGCTGGGTCCCTCTGTTTGGCTTACTGGAGGGACAGGTCAGGTCTGGGGTTTTTAGGCCCCATGTTTGGCTGTGCCCAACAGTGTCCAGCTGTGGGAGTTCCCTAACTACTTTTAAGGGGGATCCCTCAGGAGTCTGACTTATTTTCACTTGGCTGGGTTTACCAGCTTCAGTGACCCTAATCTGCTGATTAAGTGGTTCTTTTGGACAGGGGGCCCTTTGGGGTCCACCACTGGCCTCCCTGGTCTCTTCAGCCCTGGGCTGACTGAGGCAGGGTAGAGAGGTGCAGGTTACCTGCTCCAGACTGGGTCCCACCTGGGAAGGGTCCACTGCCATCAGGGGCTCTGCCAGGCTAGGCCTGACTACCTCTGGGGCAGTTCCTTCAACAGGGGTAGAGTCAGTTCCCTGAGGAGGCTGGCTCTCACCTAGTGTCTGGGAGGGGGGAGACTCTTCTTCCTCCTCAAGGCTCTCTGTTTGAGTGGAGTGATCCATTGTTTCAGGCTTCACAACCTCACTATCTGTCTGAGTAGAGGCTGAGACCATTTCAACCTTGCCAACCTTTTCAGGGAGGACTGGTGCTTGGACTGGGGCTGTAGCTATTACTGCCCCACTAACCTGTCTGGATAGGCCTATCATTCTGGAATGAGTTTCTTGTTCCACTTCAGCCCATGCTGAGAGTTCCAGGTCATTCCCCAGTAAGCAATCTACAGGTAGGTTATCTGTCACTGCCACTCTCATGGGCCCTGTGACATTACCCCAGCTGAGCTTGACTACTGCCATGGGATGCCTTCTCTTCATTCCATGAATGTCTGTCACCTGATAAGTAAAACCAGGGGTCAGTTGAGCAGAGGGGACCAGATGGTCACTCACCATGGTGAGGCTGGCCCCTGTGTCTCTGAATGCCTCAACTTTCTGACCATTCACTAACACTTCTTGTCTATACTTTCCCAAAATGTGGGGTCCAGTAGTGAAGTTGGCAAACCCCATGCCAGTCTCACAGACAAGAGTGTGGCCAGGGAACCTGGCTAAGCCATAGTCCTCCTGATTGCCCAAAGTAATGCCCACCACATTCTTGGGGGCACTCCCACCACCTGGGGGATTACCACTAGTGGTAACAGGAGGTTTAGGAGTATTACCTGGGGGTGTATTTCCCTTATTACCATTTTTAGGGCAACTGGCATCACTTTTGTAATGGCCCACCTGTTTACAGGTATGGCAATAAGGTTTCTTCTGTTCTGAAG
Source organism: Lissotriton vulgaris (assembly GCF_964263255.1). NCBI lineage: Eukaryota > Metazoa > Chordata > Amphibia > Caudata > Salamandridae > Lissotriton > Lissotriton vulgaris. The sequence goes on from NC_141695.1 coordinate 1,414,152,941, forward strand.
GAGTGTTCTGGGACCCACCACCCTTGTTGGAGTTTTGGGGCCCTAGGGAAGTCTTCTCTGTGGATTTATCCCCACCCTTCTCTTGAGGCTTGGTTGATTCCTTTTTCTGGTCACCACCCTGGTTTTTAGGCCTAACCCTGGTTCTGACCCATTTGTCTGCCCTCTTACCCAATTCCTGTGGAGAGGTCAACTCAGAGTCTACCAGGTGCTGATGTAATAACTGGTTCTGACAATTATTTAAGATTTGCTCCCTCATAATTAGATTATACAATCCTTTAAAATCAGTAACCTTACTACCCAGTAGCCAGCCTTCAAAAGCCTTAGTGGCACAATCAACAAAGTCAGTCCAATCTTGAGACTGAGTTTTCTGGGTGTCTCTGAACAGCATCCTGTATTGTTCAGTGGTTAAACCAAACCCATCAACCAGTACATTTTTCAAGACTTGGTAATTGTTAGCATCCTCCACCCTTGTGGTGAGGAGCTTATCTCTACCTTTACCATCAAAGGAGAGCCACAAGATAGCTGCCCACTTACTTTGGGGAACACCCTGCACAGTGCAGGCTCTCTCCAAAGCAGTAATCCATTTGTGGATGTCATCCCCTTCTTTAAAGGGGGGCACTATCTTATTCAGGTGCTTTGTATCAAAACTCCTTTCCCTATTGCTAGGTTTATTGCTGCCACCAGTGGGAACTAGCCCACATAATTCTTGCTCTCTAGCAAGGGCAAGTCTCTCTTTGGCCAGGGCAAGTTCTTCCCTTTCAATCCTCAGTTTGACTGCCCTTTCTTCAGCTTCATACACTCTCCTCTTAGGGGAAGACATTCCTCTGTGAGAAGAGTTGAGAGAGCCATTGGTTCGAAAGGATCTGCTAGAGCCTCTTGATAGAGACCTAACTCGTCCATTCCCAATGTTAAGCTGACCTGAGAGTGGGCCCAGGAGTTCCCCAGTACCAAGCTCATGTCTGCTTAAGTTGGACCTGCTTAGTCTGCTGACTTCTACCTGTCCCTTATCTGCCTCATCCCCTGATAACTCATCCTCATCCTCAGCAACATCTGCCTCAAGGAGGGGATGGATATCAAAGGGACCCTGTAAGGAGGGCAAACTTCCATCTGGATTAGAAGGGTCTGGGTTACCAGCCCTACTGGCATCATAAGCCTCTAAGAGACCAATCAGAAAGGAAGTGGTGGGGTTAGACCCCTGTTTTAGTTTCCTGAGAGTACACACTTGTCTCATCTCATGGAAGCTAAGAGCAGTATATTTTGAAGGGATGACCTGTGGAGGGTCAACTGACACAAGGGGAGACTCAGTGTTTCCTCCTGTGGCCGACATACTGCTTCTAGTGTGGTGTAAGTGATGCACCTACCTACACTATGTGTTACCTACTGATCCCTTGCTAAGAGTTGCAGCCAAGGTGTGCTAAGCCTTGAGGAGCTACAACAGCTGGTTCAGTAGAACTCAGAGTATTCTAAGCTTTAGTTATATGTACCTAACAGTACTTATGTGATCTTTCAACAAGATATTCTTAGGATACGTGTGGTAAAACAACAGCAAGCTCAAATCCCAACCGCTGCTCACCAATGTGAGAAGGTGGCCTGATATGCAGTGCTCACTATTCTAGTGAACACTATGTATCAGTCCAGCAACCCTTATTGATGATTGGTTGTAAGTCAACCTTATAGACCAGCTATCCTAGTAGCGTGGATACGAGCAGTCTAAGGCTAAAGACTCGAGAGGGCGCGTTAAGCCAGCTGTTTACCACACATATACCCCTTGAATACCAAGTGAAAGGACACCACACAAGTGTTATGAAAATAAACAGTTATTTATTTAAAGATCACAACAGCCCTGTACTCTTTATGAGGACAGGGTACTAAGCACAAACCAAAACTCTTACAAAAATACTTAAGTTAGCACAGTATATACAAATGCCCGAGGGGCACGGAAAACCCTATACTCTGAAAGTGGAATGCGAAATTCCTAGCAGGTAAGTACAGTACTAATAGCTTTTGGAATCGCTAGGACTTGACTAGGGAATCGTTAGATTATGTCTAGGAGGCCTAGGGGACTCGGGTGCAGTGTGTGCACTCTCACGCGAGATGCGGGACAAAAGTCTATGGTAGCTAGGAATTAGAAAGTTAGTGTTCTCGGGCGAACCCGACCTGGTAGGGAGAAAACGAAAGTAGATTCTGACCCTTGGATAGTGAGGCTATGCTGGGGCACCGAAATGCCGAAGTTACCTAGCCCAGGGGCTGCAGCTGCATAGGTCTGAAAAGACGTCGGGAATCCTCGTAGACGGACCAGGAGCCGGAAGAAAAGATGCTGGCCGGTGACCAGTGAAGAAAGTTCAGTCGGATCCAAGCCTGGATCTTGAAGATAGATGACACCTGAAAGCAGAGGGGACCAAGTTCGAGACTACTAGCCAGTAGTCAGTGGGCACCAGGAGGGCACCGGATGGTAGCCACCTCGACTAGGTGAGTGGGTGACGCTTGACTCGAAGATCTCACGGACCAGGAGGCGTTGTCGGCGACCAGGATGGAGGATCGAGCTGTCCCACGAAGATAGAAGCTGTCGGCGTCGCTGGACCCAGGATTGGGCAACAAAGCCTTGGCAAATTCAAGCCCACGCGGTGGACCTAAAATGGCGTCTGGAGTGGACCAGGAGGGTCCGGGGTGCCTCTCTTGAAGAAGGAAGCAAAGGCCAGCCTGGAGCAACCAGACCAGCAGTCGTGAAGTCGTTGGGCGTCGTTCAGAGGGCCACAAGCCAGCCGGCTAGTAGCCAAACAACGCGGTGCACAGCAAACAGCAGAAGGGCCCCACGCAGATCGTGGAGATGCAGGGGGGCTGATCTTGGGTGCTGGAGCTGCGCAGGGTCGGGGCTTCTCGGACCCCAAAGCACTCACCAGTGGAGGACACGGTGGGCTTGCAGTAAAGATGTCGTGCAGTCTTGGCGATCGTCGGTCCCTTGAGGTCTCGTCGCACTCACGGTTCTCAGCTGGGCTGTAGAGGTGAGTAGAGGTCAGAGGGGCCAGGGAAGCCGGGTCTCGTCGAGCTGGGTCGTCGGATTCGTGATGAAGGACTTGCAGCAGACCGCAGTGTTCTTTAGGATGGTGCCTGCGGATGCAGGGTGACTACTCCTTAGCCACAAGGGAGAATCTTGAAGAAGAAATCGTGAAGTCCTTTCGAAGAAAGTGGTATCTTGATTCCAAAGATGATCTAATTTTAACAGGGGGCCCGCTCCCATCTTTATACTAAAAAAGGGGGCTGACCCGGTGACTAGGTCCTGCCTATGGGTGGGACTAGGTGGGGGGTGGTTACACCCCTCAGCCATGCCGGACTTCCCCAGGCCAGGGGCTGGTGTGCCCCTGGAACTGGTTCAGACCGGCCTATGCGTAGTGAGCACCGGGGTGCCACTCAGCAGTCACCTTCCTGTAAAGCCCTGCCTACCCAGGATACACAAAACCATGTCTGGGACGGTGCTAGCACCGCCCCTGACAGGAAACCCTTTGTCCAGGCTCCCCTCGCTGGAAGGACTCCCAGCTGTAGGGGGTCAGACTCGTGTCTGTGGTGGCAGCATCCATTTTGTGGAGCTGAGGCTTCAGTTAACTTTAACCGGGGTTCACAGTTACATACATGTCGTGTCCCTCTAGAAGGGTGGAATGCTAACCCCGTCGCCAGAATTGGCGAGGGGTTAGTATTCCAATTCGTATGACACCTTACTCGACATGTTTTGATAAAGCAATACCAAAGATAGCATTTAACCGCGAGGATTATAATGCACTTAAGAGTATATGGTATGCGATATCATGGAGCAGCTATTAGGACTTGATTCCGCAAGCTGCAGACAGGCTCAGCTCATGCCAGAGCACCATCTCACACGATTCCAAGCACTCTGCCTTCAGGATTGTCAAGGCCTGCCATAGGAGTGACTGATAGGAATCTGTGTGTCCATGTTAGGGTTAGGTATAGGTATACTACACCTACAGCAAAGGGTGATTACACGACTTTGCCCCAGCTGTCATGCAGCCAGTTGTGTCAAATTTAGGAGGCCAGCCAGGGGTGGCACAATACATGCTGCAGCCCCTGGCAGCCCTGGGTACACCTATGCCCTGAGTTACAGGGTCTGATAGGGTGGCCCAGTACCAATTGGAAATGTACCTAGGGTACATGGAATCCATTTTAAAGAGAGAGCAGTAGGCCTGGGGTCCTGATTGGCAGGGTCCCAGGTCGACTATGTCCAAAACCAGCTAAAACACAGGGCAAAAAGTTGGGGGCAACCATAGTCAGGATGTACCTTCCTACAAGGGCAACAGAATTTTCATTTTGAATTTAAGACTGTGCATTGGTACCTACTTATAAGTACCAAAATGTACCATAAACCCAAAAGCTCTTCTCAGAGCTACCCTACATCTGATCACTCACAATTATTATTTTACTCTAACTTTTTTCTCTAAATTTCAACAAACTTCGCTCCCCGGAGCACTACCCGGTACGCGAACCGGAAGCTAACTGCGCAAAAGTTCTAAAAAAAATGTTTTTTTCCCGCACATATGGGCCTCCTCAGCCACCCTCAGAAAACCTAGGGGGTCAAGATACTTGTACCGTGCCCCCTTCTACCCAATCTGAACATTATTTGCCCTCCATCTTGTATCTTAATTCGACCGAAACACAAAATGGTGGATTCCCGTAACGCTGCTGGTTCGCGAACCGGACCGCTTCCCGGGAAGCGGTCAAAAAAAAAGGTGGGAAAGTAATTTACAGAAAAACGACTAGAGACACTCTCACCAAATATAGATTAGCTCATACTACATAACAATCCCTTTCATTTTCACAAATTTCATTGAAATTCCATTTAGCCATTAAGCCTGTAGACCCCTCTAAGTACCGTGAGGTAAATTACTTCACAAACCACATCTGAAGTGTTGGAATTGACAACCAATGAAAATGTTACTTTCATTTTCTACTTTTATTACCTGACATTTGATTGGTTATATACCTGAATATATATAAAGGAAGAGAAGAAAACACAGCCATTTTGACTGCTACTTCTTGTTGTACATTACATTTGAATAGTTACTAAACACTTCAACTTGTTTGTGAAGGTAAGTTGTTATTTTTTAAACTGAAGTATATTGTGCACTATAACTTAATATGGTAAACTTTTTCTGATAGTTATATACTATCCCTCTGTAGTAGTTATAGATTTAGATAGACTTCTCTGTTATAGTTATGGATGGAGTTAGGCTTCTCTTGGTTAAATCACATACACTTTTTTATAGTCCTACTTCCACTCTGATACTATACACTGCCAAAAGATAAATTCACTGATAAAAACTGCCTATCTAAAATTAATCCCAACAGTGCCCTATCTCTACTAATATATATTTTTTTAATCCAAATTTCAGGCAAAATGGAAGGCGAGCAGCAAGTTCAATTTAAAATTGTACTGCAAGAGAGCAGCCAAGGAAACATTGATGAAAATCAAAATGAATTTATGGATGAAAGTAGGGACCAGGAACTACTGCAATGTGTGGAAGCAGTGGATAACCTGCTTAAAAATGAGGACATTTTACACCCTCATAGACTACAAAATATATTCAATGACAATTATGAAATTTCTGACAATGAAATGTTAGAAAGTTTAATAAATTATGAAACACAATCAAAATAAAAAAAATGCTTAAAAAATAAAGAAAATAAAAGAAAATCAACAAAAACAACAAACAATTAACATACAGTATTTGAAAAGTCTATCAATCTTTTTTCCTTATAGTACGCTGCCCAGAACGCTTTCCGGTTCGCGGACTGGGCGCTCACCACGCAAAAAAAAAAATACTTTTTTTTTTGCCCTGCTGGCCCTTTTAAAACCTCCACATAAAACCTAGGTGGTCAACGAGGATCTACTATGCCCCCTTATGGTAATTTCCCCCTTTGTTTTGGCCTCCTCTTGTCTCTCGATCCTACCGAGAGACAAGATGGCGGCCGCTCCGGACTGTTTAGAATGTTGACAGACACCAGAGAGCCAATCAGCTTTGCATCGCAAAGTTCCGTTACGCGAAAAGTACGCGAACCGGAGCGCTACCCGGAGCGCTGTTACAGATATATATCTTTTTTTGAACGTTAATTTCTCAAAATCCACTGGAGCACATATATTGAGACCTAGCAAAGGCACATCGGGCTAACAGTCCCTACAATTTTGCCAAGGTTCGTGCAAATCCATTCAGCCGTTCGGGCTAAAAGTGAGGCCAACCGCCCTATGGAAATTAACATGGGAAAAACGTGTTTTGGGACCCCCCTTTTTTCTCGGCCCCCCCTTGACGAACCCCCCCCAAATTTTCAGGGGCTGCTCAGAAACAAAATGTGCCATTTTCCTGAAAATTTCAGCCGATTCCGTCCACAAACGCCAAAGTTATTAGACATAGAATTTTCAAGTCCCATAGAGAAAAAATCCGAACTATATATACCTACTGGCGACCGCCAGTAGGTAATATATATATATATATATATATATACAGCTTGTAATAACAAATAAGCAACAGCCCAATCCAGGACTACAATTCTCATTGAACTTTAGCAGATACACTACAATTCTCATTGAACTTTAGCAGATACAAGCCTTTTTGGATATGGATCAGCAGTCAACAGATACATATGTACTTTGAAAAAATTATATTTTATTCAATAACCTTTATTCGGTTCACACGATAGGGAACCATAAATGTTACAAGTTACAAATACATTGTGACTCACTTTAAAATTGCATATTATATATTACAATAAATTTACAGTCCAAATCGTACAGTACAATAAATCCATTTGCATGAAGTTGAAGTTGAAAATATTTGGAGAGCGCTCTGTGACCAAGCGGTTTCCTGGCGCTGGAGGATTGATAGTGTCAGATGGAAGAGACAGCCAGGGAATTACAGGTTTGTGAAGGCTTGGGCATACAGATGGGTTTTGAAATCCATTTGCATTCAATAGTTAGACCGTAAGGAGTACATTACAATAAAGGGAATAAGAGCAATTATTTAAAAATAGATACATCAACCTATTCTTTTAAGTATCCATGCATTTTCTATACTTTAGTGAGCATTTTCAGAAATCCAACCACAAATGGGATACATTCTGGTTTTAACATTTGTAAATAATGAAGAGCGGGGCGTACTTGTATAAAATTTTACTTTTCTAAAAGGTATTTTAAAAAGTGCTTCCTAGGTGTTTCATAGAATTTACAAAAAAACTAAGTGCATCAAGTCCTGTGGAGACATCTGTACTTGAAGCAGAAGTACTGTAGTAACATGATACAGTCTAAGCTCCCTTCCCTCATACTAACCCCTCCCAGAGAGCCCGTCCCCACCCAACCTCCCCCACAAAGTGGCTTGCAGTACATTGCACACCGATGACACAGCATTGAGCAGAATGCACTCTAGTAGGTGAGAGATAACACTAATAGCGTGGTCCGTATCTTCAAAGGAATAAACTCTCAGTGAACATTAGCAGTGCACTTTAAATTTACAATACATTTGGTTGAGTATGTAAGTAACTCATTATAGGCGCCCAGAAGTCCTTGGGGCGCGAGGTGTCAGGCAGTTCCTCAACATATATCTCCAATTGGTCTCTGCAATACATCAAATCCCTGATCCAGCTTTTGGCATTGGGAGTTGTTTTTGCCTCCCAACAAAGTGCTATAGACCTCTTTACAAAAAAAAGTAGAGACAGCAATTATCCGCCTGTTGCATTGTTTCAACTGCTTTACAAAGCCTAACAGGCAGAGTTCCGGCTCACACCGTACCCGTTCCAACACAACCTCTGTAAGAATATGTACAACCTTGGACCAGAAAGCGGAGATCCCAGGACAGGTCCAGGACATGTGTAAACAAGCATTTGTAATGCAATAGGTCTTGCATATACGCGACTTTGAGCTATTGGCATTGTAAATGACAAAGCCTTTTATTTATGTTTTGGTTTTTCAAACATAAATAAAAGGCATTGTCATTTACAATGCCAGTAGCTTAAACCTGCGTAAATGCGAGACCTATTGCATTGCAAATGCTTGTCTTACAATAGCTCTCGCAGGGCGTGGCAGCAGCTTCGCTGCTCTGCCCATGCCTCTACGAGACCTAAAAACGGGGGCATTTATTTAACACAGTGACGGGAATCTCATGAAATCAGGATAACAGTGCCTGTAAAGTGTGTGAACCTTTGTGTTAGATTGTCGCGATAAAATCATTTATCAGTTTTCACTTTACTTGCCATTTTAAACTCACAGTTCTAGCGATCTCGTTTTGCCAAACTGTGGAAGCCAAAAACAGATTTAACACAGTGACGGGAATCTCATGAAATCAGGATAACAGTGCCTGTAAAGTGTGTGAACCTTTGTGTTAGATTGTCGCGATAAAATCATTTATCAGTTTTCACTTTACTTGCCATTTTAAACTCACAGTTCTAGCGATCTCGTTTTGCCAAACTGTGGAAGCCAAAAACAGAGTGCAGTTTTAAGTGCGTTGAAATGCATGCGCAGGACGCTGTGTCCTCGAGGGAGTTTTCACTGGGCTCACCGAAGCACTTTTATAGCACACGTTGTCTCCAAAAGGAAACAAGAGTGCGCTCTGTGCCGGCTTCTCTGCTGAAGGGAAGCAGGAGGTGGCACGTGTGGACAGGAGATGTGCACGCTGTCCGTATGCGTGCACATCTCCTGTCCGCTCGTGCCACCTCCTGTCTCTCTTCGGGACAGAAAGCGGCAGCAATAGAGTCTCGCTAGCGAAGCAGCTGCGCTGCGTTCGCACTCGAGACCTAAAAATCAGCTTCAGCTTGCCCACACCTTACACAATTAGCATTCTCACGCAAACCATACCTGTGAAGTTGCAATGGGGTATAGTAAAATTGGTGCAAATATTTGAAATGAATCCACCGCAATTTACAGTGTGCCATGAGACGTCCTGTCAATGCACAGCAGTCCTTCCATATTTCGAGTGTGAGTGCAGTTCCCAGTACCCGCTGCCATCTACAATAAGACGGGTGTTCCTCAAACTCTCTCTCCCACAATGAGGCATTACATAATTTGGTAATGAGGCCTTTCCGTTCCTCCCCTCCCAGCATATTCTGCAACGCCTGCAGAGTAACCGGTTCTGTTGGATAGTCCGGATAAATAGATTTTATAGCTTGTTGCACTCTGACATAAATGAAGCCTAGCATAAACCCTTGATCCTTGGAGCCCTGTATTTCTTTCAGTGTCTTGAATCAACCGTGTGTGTGAAGATCTCCCAGCATGGATATACCAACAGACGCTAGTGCCTTCAGCGCCGGTGTCTCCCTTGCCGCAGAAATGTCCGGGTGAGAAGCCAGGGGTAACTTCTGGGCATAGATATAGGAAAGTCCTGCCCGTTTATCTAGCTTTTTCCAGGCCCAAGCAGTGCATAACACTGGATTAATTTTAGTCCTAGGACCCCCTGATCCTCCAGAGAGTGTTGCTGCCTTTAAGGACATGGGCCGGATAGCGTCTGCTTCAATCGCAAGATGGGGTAAAAATTGCATTGGGTAATGCCAATAATGTGCAAATTGCGCCTGAGCGCATAAATAATAAAGATAGAAATCCGGAGCTTCAAATCCACCCCATTCAAATGGTTGCACCAACACCTCCCAACTACATCTAGGTTTTTTCCCGGCCCACACAAAGGCAAGTAGTGCTGATTGTAATGCCTGGATAAAGGGTATGTTTAATTTGATGGGTATATTAACAAAGAAATATAGCAGCTTAGGCAGAAAGGTCATTTTAATGACCGCAAGCCGATCTGCAAGAGAGAGCGGCAAATGTGCCCATCTCTCCACCTTCTCAGTTACATGTGTGATGGTCTGGCCAAAGTTTCCTCCCTAATAACCCTTTCAGGGTCCCTGTGCAGCCTGACCCCAAGATACTTTACCGGTTCCTGAGTCAGAGGGAAATCTAGGTGAATTTCTTTGGTACTAGCCGTCAATGGAAACACCACAGACTTTGACCAGTTAATTCTCAGACCTGAGTTGCGCTCAAATTTCACATACTCCCGCAAAAGGGCCGGTAAAAAAATGTCCGGTTCCCGGACATATAGCATCATATCGTCAGCATATAACGAAACCACAAGCGGTTTTTGTCATGCCGCATGAGCATGTAGCTGATCTTACACGCTAAAGGTTCCTAAGCCAGCGAGAAATGCATCGGTGATAAAGAGCATCCCTGCCGCGTGCTTCTTTCTATAGGGAGCGTCGATGAGACTCACCCATTAACCCGCACCCTTGCAGCTGGATTTGTGTATAGGACCTGGAGCCATTTAAGAAAAAAAGGAGGGAAGCCCATGCGTTGCAAGACCGTAAACATGAAGTCCCAATGGAGGGAATCAAAGGCCTTTGCAGCATCGAGCAGCACAGCTACCACCTGAAAGTCAGGTTCAAAGTAATGCAGCGTAGAGAACACAGTGCGCGGATTATGTGTTGTGGATCTAGCGGTCACAAATCAAGACTGGTCTGGCAAGACCAACAGAGGGATCAATGCCTGCAGCCGGGTAGCATTCATCTTCGGCAAAATGTTGGCGTCGATATTTATAAGTGAAAGGGGCCTGTAAGATTCACATCTGTTTGGGGGCTTGTCAGGCTTCAGTATAGTTACTATTAGAGCCTCCTGTAACGTAGGTGGGAGCTGCCCTGTATCATAAGCTTCCACAAATACTGCCAAAAGGCTAGGCACTACATCATCAACATACATTTTGGAGAATTCACTAGGGAATCCATCTATACCAAGCTGCTTTACAAGTGGGTAACACCATGATAGCGAGTTTGACATCTTCCTCATCAAAGGGCTGCACTAAATATTCCCAGAGGCAAGATGGCGGTTTGTCCATAGACCGCAATGCAGGCACTTCACTTGAGCTCCGCTCCATGATCCGAAGGGTGTCGCCCCCTAGATCTCCCGCACACCCATGACGCCGAGCCTTGAAATCTAACCATTGTAGATTCTAAAAAATGCTAAGCAGCTGCCAGAAGCCAACCTGTCAAGACTTCAAGCTTGTATTGTCATTATACTCACTGATCGGATGGGCCATTGTTAAAGCACTGCTGAACTCACCGGTCTGCCTTCGGAGAGCACCGGTTGATTCTCTGAACCAAAGCGATCCCATTGACGCGGACGCTGGAAGAAGCACCAATCTCGTCGAAGCCATTTCCACTCCCGCCCTGTGCCTCCTAAAGTTGTTGCAACCTCAACGTCAGCGGTAGCACGAACCAGGGCGGCCAGGGCACTCTGTGAGAAAGCCGAACGTCAAGCACAGATTGGAGCACAGAACGGAGGAGGATTCGGCAACGCACTGACACCCGCAGCGCGGGGAAAGAAAGAGATTACCCCATCCAAGGCCGGAGGATGTATTTCACCAAGACACGATGCACTGGCAGCACGAAGGAAGCTTCTGAAAAAAAATACTGCAGGTTCCACAGCCGCTCCAGGGAATACTGTAATCGACCTGCTCCGCAAAAATCACGGAGCACTACCGGAGCGAGATAAGAAGCGCCAGGCAGCATCAACAAGTGATTCACCGGATTCTGCCTTGGCTGTCAATGAGTCTATGCATCAAAATGGCAATAACGATCTTCAAGGGGTTAGCTCTCAAGTCAATGAAGGAAAGCACAAAAAAGACTCTGTTTCCAAAGCTGAGCTGCCAGAAACGTCTGCTTCAATTGTAAGTACTGTGGGGCCAACTGTACAGGCTGCATGCACGCACTCTAGCTCCTCTCCTGATACACTCACTGACACTGGGGTTGTGGCTATTGTTATAGATCAAATCGCGGAGGCAAACGTTTCTAACCTCGCCAACCTATCCTTGAATGGGGGGTCAGCTATGAATGTATCTGCATTACGAGACACTGCATCAATCTCTAGCGGCCCCAAGATATTACATGAGGAAAGGGGACCGCCCAATGAGGATAATAATCCAAACCATGAGCTGGATAAAGAAGCAAGCAACTTTTTTTCATTTTCTGATGAAGCCGGGGCTGAGGGGGACTGGTCAGATGAATCTGAATCTGAATCTATGTCCTATCTGACAGATTAAAGTAATAACAGTAATGGCAAAGGGAGAGAGATTAGTACTATCAAATCAAAGCCCACACAGATGCGGAAAAGAAAACAACAAGAGGGCGGAGATCTTGCATGGGATTACTCCCTCACCGACCAACTTACACACCCCGCATGTAGTATAAAGAACTCCCAGCCCATTTTGCACCCCTCATTTGACGAGCCCTCCCCTACAACATTAGACACTATCCTACAAGCCATAGCAGCACATAGGGAGGAGACCGCTCAAGACAGTCGAAGGGCCCAAGAGGCCCTTCGAAAAGTACAAGGCGTTTGCAAACTCACGAAGACCTGCAGTTCTTTTGGAGATAGAATCATCGAAATTGAAGCCAGGGTGCTTTCCAACGAAAATTAAGTAGCTATGAATCACGAAAAGATCGAACTACACGAGTCTGAGCTGGCGGACTTTAGGTGGAAGCTCGAGGACTTCGAGAATTGCCAACGAAGGAACAACCTTCGTATACTAGGTGTTCCTGAGAAGGCAGAAGGGGAGGATGTCCGTGCTTTTGTGGCTAACCTATTTAGAGATTCCCTGCCTGAACTAACAAACTGGGTTTGGGACATTGAGATCCAGCGAGCGCACCAAATGCCCTTTAATCTACCAACAAAAGCCGGGGCCTACCATCGAGCAATCTTGGTATACTTCTGCAACTTTTTGCTCAGGCAGGCAATATTCGAGAAAGCAAGGCCTGAATCTAAGCGCACCTATAAAGACATATCCTATTTTACGCGCCCCGATTTCTGTCATGCCACAGTTGAAAGGCGCTGGCGACTTCAGATGTTAATCAAGCCATTCCAAGATAAAAAAGCCCAGGCCTATCTGAACAATCCCGCACGGCTTAAAGTTGTCTATGGAGGGCAGACTAAATTCTTCATGTCAGAGATTAAGGCTAAAGCCTTTTTGGTTGAGCTAAAATGATTTAAACATGAACTAGCACTTTATTCACCATGCTCATACTGAATAATAATCACTTTAGGCACTAGCTTTAATACACAGGGCTAGAATGAGATATAAATGTTTAATTATTTGTGTTTTTGGGTTGGGGCGTGGCAGGCGCGGGGTTGTTTTTTTATATGTTCACTATGCTAATCACTAGGACGGTGGGGGGTAGAGAGGGATGTTCTATATTCCTACGTATTTTGGTATTTGGAATATTGCCGGGGCATCCGGGGTGTCCTGTGCAATAAGTATGAACCGGCAACCTTCTGGGGTTTAAAATGTTCTTTTTGTATGTTTCATTGTAAATGCTCAAGTGCAGCACTGCATCACCATCATCCAGACTCTCATGGAGTCTGAATGCCTTTTTGGGGGGGGGGCAGAAGGTGGGGGGTGGGAGGGGGGTTGCTGTGGGGTGGGAGGGGGGCGCAGCTAAAAAAATTGAAAACAGAACCAGTTTCAAGATAGGAGTAATTTTTTTTCTTAATTCAGCACTAGTCCGAGAAAGTATGTCGACCAAGGTAGAACAAGTATGTCATGAAGAGCAGTATGAGTCTAAGCAGCAGAGGCATTAGGCAACATCTAATACATCTAATACATTCTTATGGGGAAGTTGACTATTCAAACCTGGAACGTAGCAGGTCTTTTATCTAGAGATAAACGCCAACGCCTGAGCGAAATAATAAATCAGAACGCTGTAGACATTATAGGTCTTCAAGAGACCCATTTGTCTTGGGATAATAGGACATTGCTTGGAATAAGGGGATATAATCTATTAGCATGTACATCACAAACCTCTAACATTCGGGGGGTAGCCATACTAGCTAAAGCTTCTCTCGGCCAAGCGACATGCAAATTAGCTGATCCATAGGGCAGATGGGTTATTGTTAAGCTTGGTCTTGGTATCACTATTTGCTCAGTCTATGTGTCCAACCAGGACGATCCTGCTATCTTCGAGAAACTCGAACTTGAACTCGCAGCCTGGCAGGGGCCCCTTGTTATATGTGGGGATCTAAACATCTAGCTTCGCCCAACGTTTAACAGACATACACTGTAGGAAGGTGGATATCTGACTATGGTTACCCCCAAACTTTTTGCCTGGTGTTTAGCTGGTTTTTGACTTAGTTGGCCTGGGAACCTGCTATTCAGGGCCCCAGGCTAATTGCTCTCTCCTTAAAATGGACTCCATGTACCTTAGGTACATACACAATTGGAACTGGTTCCCCTTATAGGTCCCTGTAACAGTGTACCCCAGGTACCCCAGGGCATAGGTGTATCCAAGGCCTACCAGGGGCTGCAGCATGTATTATGCCACCCCTGGCCTGGCCTCCATATTTGACACAACTGGCTGATCCATCAGCTGGGGTAAGTTGGTGTAATCACCTCTTACTTAGATATAGTATACCTATATCTAACCTATCTGGACACATGTTAACCTATAAGCCACTCCTATGGAAAGCCTCGACAATCCTGGAGGCAGAGTGCTCGGTTTCATCTGAGATGGTGCGCTGGCACGAGCTGAGCCCGTCTGCAGCTGTCGGGAACAACTTCCTTAGCTGTTCCGGGATATTGCCATACCATATACTCTTAAGAGTATTATAATCCTTGCGGTTACTTGCTAACTTTGGTTTGGCTTTATCAAAACATGTCGAGTAAGGTGTCATACGAATTGGGATACTACCCCCTCGCCAATTCTGGCCACGGGGGTAGCATTCCACCCTTCTAGAGGGACACGACATGTACATAACCTAAACCCCGGTTAAAGTTAAACTCGAGCCTCAGCATCACAAAATGGATGCTGCCTCCACAGACACAAGTCTGACCTCCTGCTGCTGGGAGTCCTTCCAGCGAGGGAGGCTTGGACAAAGGGTTTCCTGCCTTGGGAGGTAGGAGCACCACCACAGACAGGATTTTGTGTATTGGGTAGGACAGGGCTAAATAGAATGAGACATGCCTGGGGCACACAAGGTGTCCCCGTGCATAAGCCAGTCCAAACTGGTGCTGGGGCTTTCCAGCCCCAGTCCTGGCACGGAGCTGGACAAAGGAAAGGGGGTGTAAACGCCCCCCCTTCCTGGTCCCACCCAGAGGAGGGACCTAGCAGGTGATCCGGCCCCCAGATTGAGAATAAGAGTAGGAGCTGTGTCCCAAGACTTCAGATCATCCTGAACTCGACTTGAAACTAAGAAGAAAACTGGACTTCGACATTCTGCTGCACAGAAGACTGAAGAGCATCTCCCTTCTGGCCAAGGAGTGACCACCCTGTGAATACAGGCACCATCCAGCAACTCGACGTCTGCTTTGCCGCCGCCTCCCGCCGGAGACCGAGCCCAGAGCCCGACGAGACCCAGACTCCCAGACATCTCAGAGCCCGATCCACAGTCCCTGAAAAGAAGAGACCCTTGGAGGCACCGAGAGACGTGGGACCGGCCTATCTCGAAAGACCCCGAGAAGCTGACTGCGCAGCACCCGTGGCACCCTCGACGCTGTGCTTTGGGGTTTGAGAAGCCCCACCTCTGAGCAGCATCTGCACCGAAGATCAGCCCCCCAGCATCTCCACGATCTGTGTGGGGCCCTTTTGCATTTTTCCACTTGACGCGCCATCCCGGTTACTGGCCCGCTGGCTAGTGGCCATCTTGGCGACGAAATCCGAAATCAAGACCTCTGGTCTGGTTGCTCCAGACTGGCCTTCGCTCCTGTAAAAAGGAGCACCCGTTCTGACCTTGCTGGTCCGAGTGAGAAGCTTGCATCGTTTCCTGCGTGGCTTGCATTAGCCAAGGCCTGTTTGCTCCGATCAAGAATCCGACACCGCCATCAGCTAGAGCCTTCGTGGGACAGCTCGTGACCGACGCCTGGACGTCCTTGACCTCGTCGTGTCCACGTGGCTGCAGAGACAATCTTCATCTCTTCGCCTGTTTGCACCCGACATCGCCTGGTTCCATCCTGGTTCCACGGTAGTCACTGGCTAGTGACTTTGAACATTGTCCCCTCTGCTTTCAGGTCTTCACCTCTTCAGATCCACCCTTGGATCCACCGGAACTCTCCTCGACAACCCGCCTGCAGCATCTTCATCTACAGGCTCCATAGACCAGCGCGACGAAACCCGACACACTTTGAGACATATGCACCCGCTTCCTGTGGGTGAGGTAACCCTGGCACTCTGGTGCTCCTGTGTAGCACTACACCTCTAGTGTCTATGTTCCAAGTTGCTAGGTTCTTGGTCATCGGGAAGGTTCCCTTTTCAGTAACTTTCTAACTTTTACGCACCATTGACTTTGCATTGGTGCATGCGTGTGCTTTAAGCGCTGCACCTGAGTCCCGCGGGCCTTTCCCGACTTCTTCACTGTTAGTCCCGAATGTTAGGATTAGGTCCCCAGTCCTCTTTTGATGACCATGTCCAGTACCATCACATGACACACCAGTAGCATAAAAAGGAGTCCTACCCTTATGTCTATGCTTGTTATTGCGACCTGTGGGTTCCTGCATCCTGGCTCCTGTGTTTCCTGTCGATTGCTGTTGTCTTTTCACGGGCTCGTGTAAAGACTTGGAGGATTCCCAGTTTATTTCAGCCTATTCCCCTATCCTTGCTTCCTTCCTTAACTTGTTGCCTTGTTTTTGCCCATCCCGTTCCTTAGCAAGTTCCCCGTTGAGTTAGACGATAGTTAGTTTCATTAGGTGTAGTGTTTTTCCCCTTCCCTCTCCCTTTTTTTTTGTTGCCCCGTGTTACGGTAATCTTTGGCCGTTTCCGTTGACCTCCGCCGCCATACAGGGGCTCCTGTTTGGTTTGGTTGTGAGCAATGCGTCTCTCTGTTTGTTTTGAGACGCGCTGAGCTTCACGGCGGCTTTACCGCGGATACGCGATACATTGTTGCTAGAGTGCAACCAGTCCGCATCTGTTTACGCGGAAGTGACGTTTTCGTCGATTCCGCTAGGGAAACTCGGCTGGGTTTGTTTCCTCTCCCTAGTGAGCCACGAACGGAGGTGACAGCGCGTTTTTTTCCCTGCATTTGACCCCGTTCCCAAGTATAATTAGTCAGGGGTTTTTTACATGCCGGCAAAAGTGGTGTGTTTTTTTACCCTGTGTTTTACTAATTAGACCAAACCATACACCCTCACGAACTCGTTCAGTCGCATGTATAAAACGCCTAAGAGAGGTTATCTTAGGTCAACAGAGTTTTACGACTGACAACTCCTTGAAGCTAATCCTGCTCACGCTTCTGGTAAGTGTATGTGCTGTGGTTATTATTGGATAATGGTCTTATGTATCAGAAGAAGGATTGGGGACTGAATGATTACAGTAGGGCGTCCATTGTGTTTCCCTTTTATGCAGGTGCAGAAGAAGGAGGCGGGTGTTCCTATTAAAGCACATTACAAGGGTGGAAGGTTTGGTTACCCTTTGATTTCCACCCTCTTTTCTGGGTCAGCAGCTTACTCATATGTGTACATCAGTGAGTGGTTGGTGAGCTAGCGAAGTGGACTGGACTATTCCTCTTTCCTGCAGTGTGTGGGTTGGGCAGGAGTCCAACACCGAACAGCTCCAGCTATTCCCCAGGCCCTACGCCTATTTCCTTTCCGATTCATGGTACTTATACCACTATTTTAGTATATGGTTTAGGTGGGCCCTAGGGCTCATCCATATTGTGCAACTTTTGTATATTTAAACTGTGTTTTGTTTTAACGCATTTGCTTCTGTGCTCATAAAGAGTATAGGGGATATTTGTAGTAAATAAATGTATATATATTTTCAATATATATCTGTGTGGTGCCCTTTCATTTGGTATTCAAGGGCATTGTGTATGGTAAAACAGCTTGCTTCACATGCCTTTACAGAGTTTAGCCTAAGACTGCTCTGTCCTCGCTACCTCTAGGATAGCTGGTCTATATGGGTGACTTACAACCTATCATCATAAGGGTTGTTTGGCATGGTACAAGGTGATCACTAGAACTAGTGAGCATCATATACCAGGCCAACTTCTCACATACACATTTAAAATATACGGGCCGCAAACCATGTGTTTTTAAGGCCATTAGTAGGCTCTTAGACAGTTTGGGCCTAGTTGATGTGTGGAATGCCAAGAACTACCCCGACCCTGGCTATACTTACTTCTCCTGCCCTCATAGTCTAATAGACTACATGTTTGTATCAACTGATCTATCTACTCAAGCCACAATCACCAAAATTCCTAAAATTATCTCCGACCATAATGCACTAACCCTCACAATCAGCATCACAACCATAACAAGACAACACCGGGTCTGGACGTTTGACAGAAAACTTGATGGGATAATCCAGAGGCAACTTCATTTCCAACCAAAGACACTTTAAAAGAAAAATATTGGGAATTGGTTGCGCATCGCACCTGGAACAGCGTTGATCCCTCTACTATGGAAGGTCGCTTCCTGGAGGCTAAACCTACACCCAGTTTAGAGTTATATTGGGATGTCATTACAAAACCTGGGGACAGAAAGCTCTATTCTCAGCTCAGAGCAGGATCTCTACCTTTAAGAACGCTGACCGGCAGGTGGGCTAGAGGTAATAGCAACATTTGTCCGGCATGTTCATCTGAAAAGGAGACCATTGCCCATTTTCTTTTTGTCTGTCCTACTTATACAATCCCTAGACGAGTCTGGCTAAAAGCTATGTGCATATCGCTAGGCACTGGAGATAGTGCGGTGGCATTACGATTAATTTGCACTAGCACTTTACCGGTTATCTCAGTAGCGGTTGCCAAATATCTGGGGTGGGCTTGGACCATGAGGAACATTTTTTTGCTGTGATTAATTGGTTTATCCTTGGTGGACATATGAAATTATGAATTATAAGTGAATTAAGGTGTTGAGAAAGATAGATATACCACCGATGGGACTTTGCCAGCATTAACTGTGATAATATGAATTTGATGTCTGTCTTTTTAATTGTGCACCATTACCGATCGTGGCTTATTTCACAAAATTTCCGGTATAGTGCTCTCAAAATTATTTTTTATTCTCTTTCTACTTAAAAAAAAAAACTTTTATATGCTGACAAATCATTTTTTAATTGTAACAGAAAGTGTTTTAGTCATTGTTAATGTTAATGTACTCATATTAATAATGGAATGTTCATTTTTTATTTTGCTTTCATGAGTTTTTGCTCGAATAAAGCTAATTTGACTGACTGACAGAAAACGTTTGGCCAATAAAGACTATATGAAACACATTACTAGCTGGTTACAAGAATTTTTTGATACCAACCGATACAGTGCCTCAAGAAATGTGGTTTGGGATTGTTTTAAAGCCACGCTCAGAGGAGAAACAATGAGTTATCAAGCAAGGGTTCGGAAACAAAGGAGTAATGAATATAGCCAAAAAGTTCAGGAGCTGGCTAGGGCAGAGGAAGAGCATATCACACAAATAGCACAAGGAAATGATGGAAAGCATGCTATTTATCAGTTATTAGTGTTAAAAACCAAACTTAACTCAGGCCTAAGTCAAAAAGCTGCAGAGACCTTTAAAGTACACCAAAAGGAAGTATATGAAAATGGCGAAAGGGTCGGCAAGCAACTTGCGCTGCGTACCCACCAGAAAAACGCATTTAATGCTATTAGATCAATACAGACAGGAGGGATGACTTTCACGCAGACCTGTGATATAATTAATGCATTAATGCATTTCAGCAATACTATCGGAACTTATATCAGGATGATAGTACAGCAAGCAGGGCTGAATCAGACACCTTTCTGAGTAATCTTCTCAATAACCCAGAGGCAAGCAAACTCATAGATGAGTTTACCGGAGAAGATCTCTAGAAGGAAATTACCCATGCGGAAGTACAGCTGACCCTGTCTTCACTTGCATCTGGAAAAGCCGCAGGCCCTGACAAAATTCCCCTCGAATTGTACAAAATCTTGAGCCAGTATCTAGGTCCACTCATCCATGATTTATTTCTGGGGATCCAATGGAGTGGTACTCCTCCAGAATCATGGAAGGAGACAAACATAATCGTCTTTCCAAAAGAGGGGAAACCCCCAGACCAATTGACATCTTATCGCCCAATCTCCCTAATCAAGTCGGACTACAAATTATATGCTAAAGTTACGGCCATTCCGCTTGGTAGGGTTGTCGAGCATCTGGTCTCCCCATGGCAGCACGGATTTATCCCGGGTAAAGGCACTACCAACCACACCCGAAGGGCTATCACCCTTGATATAATGTCCGCAACAGGGGGCCAGATGTCGATGATCCTTCTTGACGCTGAAAAGGCCTTTGATCGTGTATCCTGGAACTTCCTCTGGGCTGCTCTGACACAAAACAATTTTGGCCCCAAATTTGTTAAATCCATAAAAGCAATGTATAGTGGTCCCAAAGCCAAACTACAGATTATGGGCTCTGAATCAGGCACGATTAACGTCTCTAGAGGTACAAGGCAAGGGTGCCCCAGCTCACCAATATTATTTGCCCTATATATAAACCCCTTAGTCCTAAAGCTCCTTAAAGATCAAAAAATTAAACCTGTGATAACTGGCCAATTCGAAACCAAGGTACTGGCTTACGCCAACGACATTGCAATATTAACACCCGATCCCACAGAAGCAATGTCGGAAATAGAGAACCTAACACATACGTATGGATTTCACTCTGGATATTTCCTTAATAAAGGAAAGACAATTATGCTTTGCACTGACAACATTGCGTGTACAGACCCTAGGAAAGCTAAGAAAGCTACATATCTGAGTGTCAGCATTAGCCCCGATACTAAGCTAACCCCCAAGCTTAATTACGAGCCTTTATTGAATCATATAAGGAAAGATCTTGATCGTGTAAATAGTTTACATCTTTCAATTATTGGTAGGGAAACTTCCTAAAAATGAATATCCTTCCTAGGGTATTGTATCTTTTTCGAGCTATCCCTTTGATTCTCGAAGAGAACACCTTAAAAATACTAGATTCGCTCAAGTCCAAATTTATGTGGCAGCATGGAAAGATCAGGAGGTCCTTAAAACTCCTCTCACTCCCCCAGAACAGGGGAGGCCTAGCGATCCCAAATATGCTATTTTACTTCTGGGCTTCGTCCCTCCAACAAATGTCCCCGCTTCTATACTCTATCCCCTCTGTAGATGAAACCGAAGCTACAATGATTCCATCTATTTATGAGCTCGCACTAGGGCAGAAAGCTAAAGGTCTTTTCCTGAGGCAAGTGGAAGCAAGTTACTACAAAAAGAGTACATTTAAAATCATATCCAATGCCTGGAGAATATGGTCTAAAATTACTAAGTATATGCAAATATTAAAAATAAACAGATACACCCCCCTTTGGCACTCTAATCTTCTTCCTGGTCTAGGGTTTGACGCCATCTCAAAAAAATGGGAATCTTTAGGAATTAACACCGTAGGGTACTTCCTGCTGAAAAACCACAATACCACCTTTTTAGATTTACAGACAAAATCTCATTTATCTAATGGGGACTACCTTAAATTTGTCCAGGTATTTACTATACTTACACTAAAAGCACCTAGTGTCTGTACGGGTAGAATCGATATCGTTGAAGCGATTGCTAGAAAAACGGCTCAATTTATGGATTACTGATGGTAAAACTTC
The DNA here is from genome assembly GCF_964263255.1 of Lissotriton vulgaris. NCBI lineage: Eukaryota > Metazoa > Chordata > Amphibia > Caudata > Salamandridae > Lissotriton > Lissotriton vulgaris. Next base: position 1,414,174,544 of record NC_141695.1, read on the forward strand.
AAGATGATTTAGAAAAAACTGAAGTAACCTGGGCAGATAAACTGGCTAACCCTAATATAGACATTGATAAAAGCCTAGAATTAACATCTCGTCTTCTTATGTCAGCTAGCCTTAAAGCCCAGATGTACAAAACTATATTCAATCTATATTTCACTCCCGCAAAACTGCATGCTTGGGGCAAGAGGGAGAATGATCACGGCCCCAGATGTCTATTCGGCCCAGCAACATTAACATATATGTTTAGCAAGTGCAGGGAGCTAACCCTTATTAAAAGAATGATGTCTGATTTTTGGGAAGAGGTGTTTGGCCATAAGGTTCCGGAATCTCCTACACTTTATATGCTCGGATATGACAATACACTTAACCTTAATACAAAGGAGGAAGCAATGTTGTTTATTGAAACCGCAGTTTTAAGAATCATACTGGCAGCACGGTGGAAAGATACCGATCCACCAAGGTACGTCTCCTTGCTGTCTTCAATCTTGAAAGCGCTATATATGCCACTAGAGGGATCAAGGCTGCTAAGCATGGGGAGGCGATCTGGTCGCCCATAACCATATGGAAGACCGGGGTTCGGTCACATATACCTTAAAGCTGTGATGAATTAGCCTTGCGCCCTTTTTTTTCTTTTCATTGTCCGCTCTACCGTAATGCCCTTTTTTCTTTCCTGTGTTTATAATATTTAGTTTGACAAGTTGATTTGCTCTCTTGCACTTAGTGATTATACCTTACCTGCAATTGTGACTGTATGTTCTGTTATTATTCGATTATGTACTCTGTATTTTGACTGCTGTCTCTACTGGTTCTGAAAATAAAAAAAGATTTTAAAAAAAAGGAAAGCCTCCCCAACGCCACATCTTCGAGATAGGAGTCTATTTCCTCTGATGGAGGACCTTCTTTTGCAGCATATAGAGTAGTGTAAAATCTTAAAACAATATCGGTAAGCTCAGAGTTCAAATAATGCGTTTCCCTGTCTTCATCTACTAGTTCCTTGATGTGGTCCTGACTACGGGGTTCTGACAATTTCTGTGCTAACAAGCGACTCGGGCTTCCCCCCTCACCATAATAATGAGCTTTCGCTCGCCGGGAACGGTGTTGCAGTTCCTGGTCAACTGTATCATTATATGCAGAGACCAGGTCTCTAATTTTAGCCAGTAAATGAGATGAGGGGTTCACTCATAGTCATATGTATATTTTTTTAATTGTCACGTAAGTCACAGTCCTAATTGAGTTTGTTTAAAGGAGTTGAACTTCTACAAGCATTAAAAGGCCATGCTTTTCAGCGAGAAAGTGCCTATTTTTAGGAAAATGTTCCAAATTTAGTTGAGTTTAGAAAAAAGGCTAATCTGAATTCTTTCCCAGCACACAATGAACCAGTTAAAATTTAAATGTCCTGGCTAGGAGACGCAACATCGCTGCTTGCTGCTACATGGGACAGTCCTTGTAACATCTCGCAGAGTATGTCAATGGATCACAGATGATATTCAGTACTGCCAATAGCAGGTGTAGAGGCAGCCGGTGCTGTAGTCGATACCTGGGTGCTAGTGGTGGAGCTGAAGCTCACCCCAGTTGTAAAAGGCACCTGCGGATTCTCGAAGGAAGCTCTTCATATGTGATGAGTCTTTCTGTTTGAACTTATTGGATTGTAGTTAGAGGAGGGCGTCTGTTACTGTGGAGTCCACAAGGCCTACTGTTCAGTATCGGCCACAGTGTGGTTTGATTAAGTCAATTGAGACAAATCTTTTCTCCTTTTTTTCGGCAAGAGGCGACAAAAGCACAGTTCTTGTTCCTTGTACTGCTAGGACCGGTACAGGCTTTCTGTAGGATGGCCCGAATTTATTTTTGCCTGCTATCTTTTCTCTGACCAGATCCCCGACTTGTGGGATCCAGACAGGTTTTGCCGTAATTGCCTTGACTTCCCCAGTGGCGGTCTGTTTTGTGTGGATGGTAATTTGTCTTGTCCTGGATGCATTTAGATCCTGTGAAACAGCCAAACGATAAAGTATATCAAATGGTTTCCCATCCACCACCGCGCCTTCACAATCAAGATCAGGTACCCACTGTCGTGTCCCAAATAGGACCTAATATGGAGTGACCCCTAGAGAACTTCTTGGCTGGTTGTTTAGAGCTCTCTGTACCCCATATAAGTGATTGACCCAACTACTGCCCTTGCCTAATACCCTAGCTGTTAAAGATTGCTTTAAGTCCTGGTTTCTCCTCTCCATGACCAAATTTCCCTCAGGATGGTACGGACAGGAGTACCGCAATGCTACGCCTCTACTTTCCATGGCCTCTTTGTAAGCCTGAGAGCTAAACGCTGGCCCACGATCAGAATGTAACGTGCCAACTGCGTATGTCCCTATAAAGACTTGCAAATCTTTGATAACAGTTCGTGCGACAGCCGAGCGCCGAGGCCAAACCCACAGGAATTTTGAGCATGAATCCACTACAACCATGATATCTGTGTGCGCTGAGCCCAAACCCTTGTGTGCTTCTAGTATTAAACCTTGCCTACAATCCATATTTGGTATTACTCTATCCCCCACTCCAGGAATCTGAGCATATGGAATGTTGTTCGCATCTAACTTGTAGGAGTACTTGAGTGGAAATCTTTTAGGTACTGCCCAGCTGCCCTTGCTTGAAGCAATGTCAGCCACCATTATCTTGCCGCGTTTCCTCGTTTTAGAATGAGTGATTGCAGCTACGGAAGCCGTGCGTACAGCTCTCTTTGTGGCTTCATGAGCCAATGAATTCCCTTCAAAGTGAATGACCTCATGTTGATGACTCAGTGGGTGTATCACTGGAGCCCATGGTAGTTTGTTTTTCAACTCAACTACCTGTTCCCATAGAATGTTATGCTTAATTGGGCCACCTTTTGCATCTTTAAACCCGTTTAGTTCCCAATGATGTAAGTACTCAATGTACGACTGTACACACTAAAAGGAATCACACACAATTAGTGTGGGGAATTCGAGATCCGTATTTACAAGTGCCAGTATACGGGGGCTGTGGTGATTTTGAAGCTCCTCCGGGCGCGAACCAGGCTGAGTCACTTCCGGTGTTTGGGGAGCTGGGGAGCCTGGAAGTTGTAGTCTCCCTCCGCTCTGCGGCCACAGGATAACGAGCTGCGGCGGCGGGAGGGAGACACAGCAGGACCACACTGGCACCGAAGGAATAGAGGGCCGCAGCTACACAACAGGTAAAAACAGAATGCCCCCAGTCTTAGTGTCAGCACCGCCCGCACACCAGGGCTGTGGTGATTTTGAAGCTCCTCCGGGTGCGAACCAGGCTGAGTCACTTCCGGTGTTTGGGGCGCTGGGGAGCCTGGAAGTTGTGGTCTCCCTCTGCTCTGCGGCCACAGGATAACGAGCTGCGGCGGCGGGAGGGAGACACAGCAGGACCACACTGGCACCAAAGGAATAGAGGGCTGCTGCTACGCAACAGGTAAAAACAGAATGCCCCCAGTCTTAGTGTCTGCACCGCCACGCACAGTCCTCCCTATCCATGAAAAACTATTATTGCTCCCAGCTCACGCGGATTTGTGTGCTCCTTCAAAGACGTTTTTTAAATTACGAACATATGAATGACCAATTACCCAGACTTCTTGCTGCTCCGGGACCCCTGAGAGAACTTTTGCCATCACCTGTTTTGTTTGTTCGTTGATTATTGAACGCCGCCCCCTTGAGTGACAAGGAGACCTCTTCTTATCGTAGTGGTGGACCGATGCAAACTTCTCCCCTGAGTCACAGGATAAAGATACTGCAAGCAAACTGCAAGCAAACACGGAAATGGAAACAGTCATCAGTGCATTGCCCTACTGAGAGGCTAAGAACTTAAAACATTGCACTTAAAAACATTGCACATGATACTACCTAATGGTGTACTAAAGCAAGCTTCTCTCTGAGTCACAGGAGAAGACAATTGCGACTTACATGAATCCGGCACCAAACAAAACAAGCATTTGCAATGCAATAGGCCCCACATTTGTTGGAGCTATTGGTATTGTAAATGATTTTTTTTTAAATTATGTGTTGGTTGTGAAAATAGCGAAATTAATAGCTTTGTCATTTACAATGCCAATAATTTTATCTTTTGCAAATGTGACACCTATAGCATTTGTAATGCAATATGTGTTGTATTTACATAACTTAGATGTATTGATATTACAAATAACAATGGCTTTTAATTTTTTTAAATAATTAATACTTAAATACAAGTTATAGTAATTTACATTGGCAATAGCTTAAACTTTTGTAAATAAACGTTGTGAAGATTATGTTCAGTGTATTTTATTGTGACGAAAATCCAAGAACAAAAGTTAAATATTAACATATTTTAGTGACATTTGTAATAAAGCTTGAAACATTGAGAGAATATATTTGAACCAGTTGTTGTTGAATGGTTGCACAGAGTGATGCTGTGGCGTTCAGTGGTGCTGAGTGATGCTGTGGCGTTCAGTGGTGCTGTGTGATGCTGTGGTCTTCAGTGGTGCTGAGTGATGCTGTGGTGTCCATTGGTGCTGAGTGATGCTGTGGTGTATAGTGGTGCTGTGGCGTTCAGTGGTGCTGAGTGATGCTGTGTCGTTGAGTGATGCTGTGGCGTTCAATGGTGCTGCAAACGTTGCCATCCCTTCAAAGCCTGGCGCACTACAATATTCTTTGTCGGATCCCCTTCACCCTTTGTTTTAACAAAAAAGGAGATGGCCGTAGTGTGATGCCTTGCCCGCGCCACTGGGTGCCCCTTATCCCTCAGAAAACCTAGCTAAGCAGCCACCGACCCTGGGTCGTGCCAAGTTCGCTCCCAACTATCCCCCAAGAACTGACAAAATGACCAAAACGCCCCTTTATAAGCTCTCCTCGTCCTGGGTGCTAGGCTAGCTGCCACAAGGTCCGGTAGGTGGGGGCACCAAGTTGCCAAAGCTGTTCTGGGAAAGGTGTTGGGTGCGTCGCTGCTTCTGGGAGGTGGGACCTGAATGCCTGCATTTTAAAAGAGATAATGCATCAGCGGCATGATTCAACACACCAGGTGTGCTTGGCTCTAAAAAGTACATTCAATTTCATACATTGTAACACAATCTCTTTTGGAAGCCTCAAGATCATAGTGCATTTTGCCGTTTGATTATTAATGCAGTCCAGCACTGCCATGTTATCTGACCAGAATATTACAGATGGATTTCTCAAATGTTCCGGCAAGACAGACAGTGCTACGAGGATGGGAAAGAGCTCAAGCAAGCTTATGTTACTTGTGTGTCCTGAGTCTCTCCACCAGCCTGGCCAATGTTGTGCGATCCACACAGTCCCCAAAATGACACCGAAACCCTTGCTCCCCGCCATGTCGGTCATCAGTCTAACTCAGGACTAGCCCTGGGCAGCTTAGGCCACACCAACCTACCATTGAAATCGCTCAGGAAAGCCTTCCAAATGAACAATGCCTGTTTGACCTCGCTGGATAGTTTGGTGTAGTGGTGCTTCTCCTTGAGCCCAGACATTGCCTGTGCAATGGTGTGGGAAAGGGGGCGTGCCACCGGGATTACGCGAAGCACAACGTTTAGCTGACATACTACCTGCAGTAACTGAGATGTAGTTTAACCTTCTCTTTCAAAAGACATTGCTGTAATGCTATTCTGTACTCTTGTACTTTATCCTCTGGCAGTCTAGATACCCCTTCATCAGAGTCCAGCTCAATGCCTAGGAACTCAATCTTTGTGCTAGGGCCCACCGTCTTGCCTGGTGCCAAAGGCACATCAAATTCCTGCATGAGTGCGCAGAATTTTGTCAAAGTTTTCTTGCAATCCCCCGTTCCTGGCGCTTCCAAGAAGAGAAAATCATCCAGGTAATGTAAGACCCATTGATGACCCGAGTCCCGCATGAAAGCCCACTCCAAAAAGGAGCTAAACTTCTCAAAATAAGCACAAGAGACTGAACATCCCATTGGCATGCACTTGTCCACATAATACTTCCCCTGAAATTGTAAACACAGGAGGTGAAAATCCAGAGGGTGTACTGGCAGTAAACGGAACGCTGATTCAATGTCAGATTTTGCCAGCAGTGTCCCCTGACCCAACACTCTCAGCATGTCTACTCCCTGATCAAAAGATGCATATTTCACACTGCACAGAGAATCTGAATTTGCCTAATTCACAGAATTTTCCCTAGGTGCTAAAAGATTGTTTATTAAGCAGAACTCTCCCTCCACTTTCTTGGGAACCACCCCCAGTGGGGAGCAGACAAAATCCTTCATTGGAATGTTGTCAAATGGGCCTGCCACTCTACCCAGCCATACTTCTTTCTCAATTTTTGCTGCCGCTATACCTGTATTGGACCTAACAGACAGCTGATTCCTGCAAAATGTCACCCCTTTGTAGCCCTGGGCCGGGATCCTGAAACCTTCTAAAAAAAAACCTCCCTGATAGTCGTTGCAGCTTCTGGGCAACTACACAAGTTTAACCAAGGGATCATGGCGCTGATGTTTATGGGGGATCTAGCCTTGTCGCCGGGTGGACTCTCATTCCTGCAGCTTGCCTCCCTTCTCTCTAGATTTCTTGAAACACTTGGACTTGGGATGGGATGTGTTTCCACAGAACCCACAAGAGTGTTTGAACCTACATGTACCTGGCGCTCTGTTACAGGTCCGTTTATTGTAGTCAAAACACACACCCTTCCTCCCTGTGCCCCCTGTCTTTGCTGCGGGGCCCCTGTGTTTCCCGTGGGGCCTGCCCAAAAGTGCTGGTACCTTACTCTGTCTTGTGCCCTTCCCCGATTGTCAGATGACCCCTGAACCAGATACCTCAGATGAATAAACATGTTGGTCTGATTCAATCCTAATGATGGATCCTGCACTTGACCCTTCTGAATTCCTTGTCATACTCCTTCCACCTTTTCCCCCTTGTGTGGCATGTGCAACAGTGATCCTATTCTGATAACACGCCATCTCAGACCCAACTTCTGGGAACGCTCCAGCATGATTGCCATGTATATAGTGAAACCTTGTATCCAATTGGCTAGATTCTCCTCTACCCTGTACTTTAAAATGATGTTTGACCACTCCTTATGATGTGTCCACTCCTTATTCTTCCTTGCTTCATCCCTTTCTGTCTCATCTATCAAAAGGGAAAAAATACTCAGATATGCCCCCTTCTAGATCTTCTCTTTTGTCTCCTGGGACAAATGTCGCCCCAAATGTTCCCTGCCTGAACGCATCTCCCCCAAACCTAAAGTAGGCAATGGCTTACTCGTACCTGCTGATGCCGCTGTATCCACTGGCGTTGGTGCTCCTGGATCCTCTGTTGTGCGCACTGGTACTGCCGGGCCTCCGTCACCACCTACTGGTACTACTGGCATTCTGACCACAGGCATTGTACCCACAGCCGGTAAGGCCGGTATCCCATTAGGCAGTGGTGTGTTTACTGGTATTACTGGGCCTCCACCACTACCTATAGGTACTGTGACCACCGGTGCTTCACAACTCCCCAGTGTTAGAGCCACCCCATTTGGCAGATCTTTCCTCAACTGAGCCATAGTTTGTCTGGCCTTCTCGGGGGCATCACCCTTGTTACCAGATGCCCCTGCTGCAGGAGACCATCCCCCCACCGTCTCCAGCCACGGAAGTACCGCCACCAGGCTAGACACCATGCCTGGCTGATCAGGTGCCGCCCCTCTTGGCCCATCCAACAGAAGAACCGATGGGCCGAACGGCTGCCATTCGAACGGCACCGTGTGCCCCGGAGCACTAGGCTCCCCACTGCCTTGCAGGTTTGGCAGTGGCGCCTGAGGTATAGGTATCTCCAGCCCAAGGGTACCCCTGCCCTTCTCCCATTGTACTTGAGCCTGCTTCGCTTGGGCAACGGGTGAGAAAAAGATTTTGGAGGCACAAAAACCCCCCTGGGCCTCCCTTCCTCCCCTTCAGGACCATCTACCTTCTCTTGTAAACGATTTAAGGCCTGTCCCATAAACTGAACCTGTTGCATCAGCGCCTCAAGCATGACGTCAGTCCGTGAACTTTTCTCCCTTCGCTTCACCTTAGGGGCCATTGTGGTTCAAAACTGCGCTTGTACACCCACACTACCGTGAGACCCTGCGCACCGACCCTAACTATTGCACTCACTCCTACCTGGTAGTTGTAGCAGCCACCGGCCAGCCTCTGCACCCACACAACCAGAGCCACGCCCACTGGTTAACCCAATGAGCTAGGTGAGTCGCCCACTCAAACCCGCGTGACTCCCAGAAGCGATGAAATGCTGGCCTGCCGGTGCCTCCTTCACGAGCGATCCACAGCCTCCTCCGATAATCCCCTTTGTTGCTGGTATCTTGAGAAAGTACTGCCTCCGCTGTGTATACTTTTTTGTCCCCCGACTCTTGCAGCGGCTGTTGGACACAAAAAAGGGGGCATCTCGTTTTGCGCAGTCCCCAACCCCTGTGTTGCTGACAAATGGAAACTCGCAAAAACAAGAGTCCCCCAATGCAGCCACCTTTTGCCCCAAACACAACAATAGCGCTTTTACCTAGGTACACAATCAATGATGGCGAGGAAAACAATCTGAGCCCTGCAGAAAACCACCCTCACACTGCTGATATTGCAAGAAGGGGGGGCAAGGACGCTGGTTGTGGACCCACCGATCAAACTCCCCACTTCCACTTAAAATTATCGCGTCAGACAGACAACACTACGCTTGTGCTGCCGGTATTGAAAAAGGGGAGGGGGGGCAGAAGACGCTGTCCCCAGGCACACAGATCAACTTTTCAAATTATGATAAAATTATCATGCCAGAAACCATTCTGCTTGTGCCCTTAAAAGTCCTGCGCTTCCCTAAACAATTGGGCAGACCACCGCAAACGCCTGTGTCTCCCACACGCCTGCCAGTTGCTGCGCTTCCCCCAACAATGACCTCTGAACCCTCTCCTCCTTCAACAGAATCAATTGACTGGTGGTGCCTCTCACCCAGTGACACTCTTTCCTCTCCGATCAAATCAAACGACCCCGGACGTCCTTGACCTTCACAATTGGTAAGTCCCTCCCAATTTCCTGGCACCATATCAGCATGTATCTATCCCTTAGTGCCATCTCTTGACGTGGCCCTTCTCCTCCCTTTACAGTGCCCATGCACCTGGATGGCATTCCGGGAATGACAGCCACCTATCTTCGAGACCTCCATCGAGACCTCTCTATTCGTGCATTCCAACCTTGCTTCCAATTAAGTGTTCCTACGGTGAGCATATCCGCCTCTCTATTCTAATACATAGTTGTTTCCGCTCCCTGACCCATTCATTAACCCCCTTGCCCTCCCCACCTTTCTCCTCTCTCTTCCCTTTACAGCACTGCTTACAGCCCCCCAGTCCTGATGATGATCCTTACTCATATGGATCGAAACGCCATCGACTTTCCAGCAAGACATTAGGCGCCCCTTACTTAGTGGTTTTGAAAAATTGCCAAATTGTAAAACAAAAGTGAATTGTTTGATAAACCACTCTTTTTTAATCACTGTACATAATTATTTCACTACTCACTTTGCGCCGTTCACGCTGTTTTCACTGTCACTTGTGTCGCCGTAGTGCCACCCACTTTTTTACACTCGTGCACCTTGTACATCCTTGGACTGTCACTTGTTATTTATTAATTACAGTGCTGATATTAACTGTAACTATAACTGTCCCTTTTTTCACACACAATTGTTGATAAAATGATGCCTTGAGCACATATGAAAATCATATTGAGTTTCCTTGTTCTTCGATGGATAATGCTGTATAGATATCCTGTATACTTGTCCAAAAATAATACCGGTTGGGATATTGTTTGTTGTATATATCCCCCAACAATGAGGCAGATTGCCGGGCTCACGTAAACCAAAGGCAGCCTGTGCTCACCGCCCCATGCTCCCAATACGCGCTTACCGTCCGCCGCGCGTCCTTCACGACAAAGCAAAACTGCCATACCTACACACACAGGCAGACTGCCATCGATGCCCCGGTCCGCTCCCTTGCAGCAGGAACAGTATGCCCTGGTTCCTGAAAAAACGGCTCCTCCTAGTGCAGTCCTTCTCGGTCCAGAAAAACCCTGCGACCTCCGAATCTTTGCTGCCCAACAGTTTCTCGACCTGTAAAAACAAAAGTAAAACCAAGATTAAGGGCCGCCGATTACCCGGGTGTTGTTCTGGGGGGAGCGATGAGGAATGAGAGACTGTTCCTGCTCCCCCAGCCCCCTTTTAAAGGGGGGGCACCAAAGGCAGCCAGAATATTCCGGCTTGCCCTACGACTGCCGATCGTGCGTACCGGAAGCACTAAAGTGCTTCCGGTTTGCCTTCAAACCAGCTCCTCTTTGAATGTTCCCACAAGGGGGGGGGGGGGGGGGCAGGGGTGCCAAGTCTTCACCTGCCGCTGTGACCTCCCCCGCTTCCCCCCCATCCCGGGGACCGGGGCGACCGCCATAATGGCGGCGTGGGCCATGTTGCTCTCGCCTTGCCCAGTACAGTAAGCATGGCCTGCATCACTCTTGGGAAGGCTGGCATTTGAGTGCTGTTTTCTGGATTTTATTGAAAAGGCATTACAAGCAGTAAAAAAAGGCAAAGCAGCTCAGAGGGGAAATGGAACAGCGTCATTGGTGTGAGGAGACTTACCAGATCACACCGTTCGCCCACATCTAGACCTGGACCACCAGCTAACCAGGCCTGCAAGTTCTCGCGTGATATTGAGTACACCCAATGCTAGCACAACCAAAAACAGAACAACCCCCTTCACAGAAGCACCAATGAACTGCTTAAAGAGCTTTTGTAGATTTTTGCTCGGGAAGCGAGCTTCTTGGAGCACTCATTAAAGTGTGGAAGTTGTAGGACAGTCAAAGGTAATGCTGTAACTTAATATCCTCTCTGAACTGGTAGTGCCGTTTGCCTGTGGCTCAGAAGTTCAGTGGTAGTGCTGAACGCTCCATGGCACAATAATATCACCGTCTGCTGCAGGTCTCTGGGCTGGAAGGCAGAAGAACGTGCTACAGTCTACCGCAGGCTCTGGGGTCTGGTTTGAAAGCTGTGTGCTGCAGGGTTTGATTTTCCTGATTTACTGCAGATCCCTGTCTTGCTGGCTGTGCTCCTGCAAGCCCCAGGGTTCAGTTGCATTAGGGTGTAAAGCAGATCATTGTAGGGCTAGGTTGCAAGTGCAACAGTGTCTAAGGCTGCAAGGCTTGAAAGTAGTACTGCGTGCTGGGGTGACGCCCCTAGGTTCGAAAGTAGAGCTGACAAACCGGGACTCGCTGCACTGGATGGGGCTCACTTGGAAATTAAAACCACTTACACACTGTGTACACAACAGTGAACTTCTGTACAAGTGCCCAATGCAGTCTGCGTCTGTCCATTAAAAAAATGTTATATTTGTTAAGGGATGGATTCATGGCTGGCTGGAAATGTGCTAGTGGGGCTACTTGGAAAAAAAACATTCCTAGTGCGGCAGCTCTCCAGGTGTTTATCCAACAGCGTCCGACTCCCAGTTGCTCACATTCGATCACATTTTTAAAGCTCCCTGAAACATTCACTGCAAGTAATTTTCTGTTTGCATTAATGCAAAGAACAGGAACGGCTAGGGAGAACTCCCCTAGCGTTGGGACAAGCAACTGCAACAAGACTAGGGCTTTGTTATGATGGAGGCTTATGTGGCAGTGTTAGAAATGGGATTTCTGGTTGGTTACGGCTTGCGCCTAAGCCAGGCAGAAACCACCACTCTAGTCAGGGCAAGGGAGTTACACACTGAAGATAACCCCTGCTCACCCCCTTGGTAGCTTGGCACGAGCAGTCAGGCTTATCCCAGAGGCAATGTGTAAAGCGTTTGCACAACACACACACAGCAGCAACACACTAGGCACACCACAAAAGGAACTCCACAAAAGGGTATATATAAAAATAGCCTTTGTATTATCATAAACACATTAGAATAATCACACAATATACATTGTGCCAACTGGCACTAGGCAATATTTACAGGGGATTATATACACATGACCGGGCCAATTGGGCCACTGTCAGAACCATCACAAAGTAAAAATAGTAAATGTAGAACCCAACCAGTAACTACTGGCAAAACACTGTACTCAGCATTATATCCTGAAACATAAATCATATTATGCAATCAGTATCACATCAGGGGTAAAATACATTATGTGGCAAACTCATAAGCCTAAACATATTAGACCATAATATCTTCACAAGCATAAATCACATTACGCAATAACTTCATACGCCTAAACCTCAGATTAGGGAATAACCTCCTAAACATAAACACAGTATGCAAATAACCTCATAATCATAAATCATTTTAGAAGCACAAATCAGGGTGCATAAATCACATTTAGCATATTAGCACATAAATCACATTAGGGCCTGGCGCCCTACCAACCTACTGACACCCTGACCAACTGGCCTTCTCAGAGGGCTCAAATGCCCTATGTCCATAATGTCAGGGCGTGCTGCCAATGCAGCAGTATCCAAAGTGCGCAACTGCACTGGCCTAAACATTGCAGCTGCCACTAATTGCGGTGCAGCTGTGAAACAAAATGTGGGCATGGGCACTCACTGTGCCCTCTGGGTGGGTCCCCACTGGGACTCTGTAACAAATATGTGCAATCGCTGTAGCTGCCCTCTAACAGGTGGGGCAGCTGTGAAAAGAGCCAAAAAAGAAGGCATGGGCACCACTGTGCCCTCGGGACCGCCACTGGGGCCCAAAGACCAAATATGCAAAACGTTGCAGCTGACCGCGCTGGTGCGGTGCAGCAGTAAAGAAAATGGGCAGCGGCGCTCTGGAGCCCTGCTCTGAGGATCTCTCTAATTTAAACTTGCCCCCAAGTCCCACTCGGGACTTTTACAAACCCAATGCCTCCAACATTCAGAGTAACTCCTCTATGTTTAACAAGCCCTTCACCTGTAAACTCCGCCCCCAACTCCGCGTAGCGGCTTTGCAGATTTACCTGGATGCGTACAGACGGCGGCTGCAATCGTGAGCCCTTACAGGTATTAAACGTCCTTCTACATTAAGCGGGAGCCTGATAACAATAACCTAAACACGTAGTATTACGGAAATGGGCATTATTAACCCTGAACTCCAATTCCTTGATTTTTCGCAGGACCGACTCTCCCGCGAAATATTTAAAAGGCAATCCCGACATCAACTCGGCGCTTACTCCAACGAAAATAAAGGGGTTATGCTGTACGATTTTGAATAGACAAGCACCATTACGTGTAAGTTCGGCGTTGTTTCACTTCTAGCAACCAAGGTGTCACGAACACCAGCCGTTTTTCTTAATGAAACCTTTTTTCTGAAAGGACACTATTGTATTTTTCCGTATAGGCTAGAAGCGTCCACATTGATTTATCTCGACCTATGATGAGTTTCTAATGCCACTCGACAACATTCTGTGAGTGATAGAACATCTTTAATGGTATGTAAAATGGGCACGGCTGTCCTTTAGTATACTTTCATAGCATGTATTGCAATGATGTAGCCTGTTGAAACTCTGTAATTATTTCCCTTCCGTAGTAACAATTTGCTCCGTCAAAGCTTGATGAATAAGCGAGCCCCCCAGGCATAGACCTACGGTGACACCAGGGTTGTCTTCCCTCTCTTTTGAAGTAAGTCTATATGTCCTTAATGGGCATTTATTCAAAAATTTTCATATCTATTACCAACCTCAAAATTTTTTACTTGCAGTTCAAGAACACTGCTTGGTATCCTAATCCCCCGTGCGGGTTGATAACAGCAAATCTCACCAATCGGCTGATTGGTAGATAAGTGATGTGAGTTTTTAATACTCTCTTTTTTATGTGACAATTCGCTAGCGTTCCCCTCTGTGTAGTTGTGGATTAATAACACTTGTTCTTTTGAACCAGACCCATGGCTGGTCTAACTCCAATATCCCCAATGCTTAGAGGCCCATTTGGCCCTAAGCCCATGGTTTCACAACAGTAATTTGATTGATTGTTTTTATTTTAACTTGACAGATAACGTTGCCCCTCCCTACCTTGCCCCCTCTTGTCCTGATGAAGACCCCGTTAAAGGACCTAACTTAGCCTACGGCCAGGGGTCGAAACGTCGACGGCTTTTCTCTTCAACACAAACCTCCGGCACCTGCCCTTTAAATAGCTCTAATATTTCATGTGTGACCGTTGAAGGTTCCCTTTGTATCATATCTATATTGAATGCCATAATTTCTTAGGCAATGGTATCAAATTGGTTTTGATTCATGTGTTACCAATTCTGATTGTGTTCACTGTAATTACGTTTACTTTTTTGACTTTATCTTGCCCTGAGCACATCCCCCTTCCTTCACTTTTCACCCCTCTCCTCCCCCGACTTTGGGGCTTTCTGAAATGATTTATGAATGTACTGTTATTTGTTTTATGATGGGTATTGGAAAATAAATATCAATACCGCTGTTTAGTAGTTCTGATTATTGTCTATAGAGTTTGAAAATATAACTTAGTTCCGTTTGTGGTGTATGGTGCACATAACACTAATTCCTTGCGGGGACCCTCTTTACACATACCATATAACGCCCAGGTCCCCGCGACTGCATGGGTTCAACCCCCCTTACATGTAATGTCCAACCGTAGGAGCGGCCCGCTCTCTGGCGGGTCCGCTCAGGCACCGACAATGTGCCTCGAGACTGGCCCCTCTCCTGGGACCCATGGGGACTGTGTGAAGTCAGAAATGGAGCTTGCGAGGCTCCGGCCTGCCCCACTCACCGGCTCTCTGCTGGGGATTCCACTGGACTCCCTCCACAGCAGGAGGGAAACTCGGCTCTTCACCCAGTCCCTCTCCTGGGACACAGGACTTCACAGTGGAGCCTGCGAGGCTCTGGATGGCCCTTGGCGGCAGGCTGGACTTCCTCCTTTCGGCCGCAGCTCTGCCCTTGCGCCTGGTTTCCTGGTCGCGCTGCCGTGGCACCTTTTCTCTGCGGCGGCAATATGGAGTAGGCTCCTGTTTCAAATAAGGACGTTTGCGGGGTGGGCACCCACTCACCAAGTAAATCATCAAGGTGGGGTGGGCACCCGCGAACATCCACGGCACAAAGCGTGGTGGGGACCCGCTGTCATCATAACGAAAAGCGGGATGGGCCCGCTGTGACTATTATAAGCGGGGTGGGCATCCGCGAAAAGGCATCGCAATGCGGGGTGGGCACCCGCCGCTTAGAATATTCATAAAGCTGGGTAGGCTCCCGCTAAGCACCACAATGCAGGGTGTGCTCCCGCCATAAAGGCACCAAATACGGGGGAATCCCTATTCCAGGGAATGTAAAACACAGCACTCATGAGGCGCTAGATGTCCAAAGATCCAAAGAGGCACAGCTGGGCCCAGGGAGGCCCACATAGGGCCCTCCAGCAGGGAGGCAAGCCCCTGTGGTGGCTCCTCCTGGGCCCCTAGCAGCAGCAAGCCCCCAGCAAGTCCAGAAACAGCTCAAAAATCATGGTATCACAGCCCCTACATTTATACTCATTTTCTCCTTTGCCTGCAGTACAGGGCTTGGGGAACCAGCAAAAACTGTTTCGGGGGGGAAATAGAGCACTCTGTTTACCAGGCTCCTCTTCCCCTTTGTCAGGTGGGGGCTCGGTGATCAGACACCACAGGGGGAGGAGCCAGCATTGTGCAGGGCAGGCACAATCCTATTCAGGGTAGGGGACTACTCCTCTCACTACTCCGAATGCAGATGTCCCATTCAGCCTAGTGCTGACTCACCCTGCCCCTCCTGGAGCCACACACCTCCCAGCCCCTGTCACTCACAAGCCAGACATGCAATTCATATCAGGCAGACAGACATATAGCACACAGAAATGCCAACTTCTAAAAGTGGTATTTCTAAAATAGTTATAATAAATCCAGGCACCCCAATGCGCAGCATTTATTATGACAATTCCAAATTTACTAAACTTGACCACTCTGCTCCACTCATATCAGGAATTACCACTGAAACACTTATCAGGGAATCACCAATGCATTCCTATGGGAGGGCAGGCCCACAGTAGTGAGAAACCAAAATGTCTGTCACTACTAGGACAGGTCACGCACTTAAGGTACATGTCCTATCTTTTACCTACAATGCTCCCTGCCCATAGGGCTAGCCAGGGCCTACCTTAGGGATGACTGACATGCAGTAAAAGGGGGGTCACAGACATGGCACACACACTAGGTGCCACGTCACAGAGGCAGTAACAATGCGCGCAAAGGCCCTGCAATGGCAGAGGCCTGAGATAGGTTTGCAAGGCTACTTTGGCGGGTGGCGCAATCCGTGCTGCAAGCCCACCAGTAGCATTTAATTTACCAGCCCTGGGCATATGATATACCACTTTACAAGGGACTGACAGGTAAATTAAATATGCCAAAAAGGTGTAGACCAATCTTACCATATGTAACACCGAGAGCGCACGCGCTTCACACTGGACAGCAGTGCTAAAGTGCCAATCCCACCACCAACACCATATCAGAGAAAAGGCTAGGAGAAAGGCAAAAAGTTTAGGATTACCCTGCAAAAAGGGCCGAGTCCAACAGGCAGCGACAGGGAGAACAGTCTACTCAGACGGACCACCCCCACAATCGCTCCAAGGAATCTCCTATAGTCTGCTATGAGTGGGAGCTTGGGCGCAGGGTCCCACCGGGAGATGGCCTATAAAAAGAGGCACTCTTATAAAGTGCCTGAACGTAAATTTAAAAAAAAAATACGTCCAGAAGGGCAGAATCAGTGGAAGGACACTGGTCGCCCACAGGAAGCTGTACTTGGCCTGTGTGCATCGATGAAGAAAGACAGGATGCCAAAGTGAAACTGGGATGCTGTGACCATTCAGAACCAAGGAAACGAGAGTGACGTCTGAGCCAACCAGTGCCAAGTGAAGGGTGAGCTCTAATCCTGTTTTAAGACATTTTTGTTATCTACAAGAGATTTCGCAAGCACATCTGCATGTAAGCAGCTGTCAGACGTTTTAACCTGTGTAGCATTTAATTATTCTGATTGAGGTTAAGAAAACAGACCTGTACCTTTCAATTGGATGAGTATGATACCTGCTTTGTGGGCACAAATAATGTTTATCTTGGAATGTGTGTTTAATATTCGTGTTATTTCTGGCAGTCTATTTTAATTAATCATTATCGGTCAGTTGTGATCCTTCCCTGTAGACCAGCAGCACATCACTGGAGTTAGGGCACTAAAACTCTCTCGATCTCCCTCAGAGGCGTGATAAGTGTATTTAAAACTGAGCTGTGATCCTAGTGGTGCTTAGCTTATCCCAACTCTTCATCTGATTTTGCAGATTTTTATCACTTTTTCCCTATCCTAGGGAGCGAGGACCTCTGGTAAGGTGTCTATGATCACTCCAGAGAAGCCTTCTCAGTTCTGTCTGAACATGGACTTGGCGTTGAACTCTGCCAGCATGCCTCTGTGTGTCGCATTGCCCAACAATTCCTCTAGTCTGTTCATTTTTCAGGGTCTGGGTGTATTTTCTTTGCTAAAGTGTTTTTTTTGTTTTCAACTTAGCACATTTCAGAAGTATGCAAAACCAACGTTATCATAAAAAAATCGAATATAAACGAGTTATAAGACTAGATCATAAAATACCTTGCACTGTGCTGCAATGGCAGGACATTAACAGTTTTCGTTGTCTGGTGGGCCAGGAACTGATGGAGTGGATAAAGGGAAAAGAGACAAGAAAAGGGAGCACCAACAGCATCCTTAGTTGGACAAAGAAGGGGAATGAGTATGACTTTAAAAGTGATTATTTTTAGGAGAAGAGGGTGTAAGCAGTTAACACAAATAAGCAACTTTTGGCAGGCTTGTGTCTGCGAGTACGGGAGTGCTGATGCAGGTCATGAAACAAAAATAGATCAGCTTTGTAATGTATGTTCAAAGGGGCAACTCATTGAGAATCTATTGCTATTGAATTTACTGTGCATTGGGGACTTCCACCTCCACTGGATTGTTGTCAGGGTCTATTATTCTTTGGGCTGTTTTGTCACGAAACAAATTGAGGATGGACAAGGCGAGATGTAACTCAGCCACCTGATCAAAATGGTGTGTGAGCCATTGGGCATGCCACACAAGTTGGTAAGAGGGTAGTACAGTTTATTTGCAATTGCTTGTCTGAGACCGAAAGGCAATGGCTAAAGTATTATCTAAAACAGTGGTTCTTTACCTGTGGTCCTGGCACCCCTGGGGGGTTGCAAAGCCTACTCTGGGGGGCTGTGCTAGCTCTAAACATAAAATAATATTAACAGATTAATAAAATACATATAAATAAAGAAGCAAAATGTAAAGTTTTAAATTTAAAACCTTCTGTTAATATTTAGGAATTTGATATTGGAGTCTAAAAATGATAAGTCAATATCCTCAGATTGATTTGCGGGAACAGTGCAAGTGCATCAAAAATATACAGACAATGCATTGCCTTAATTACATTTTTAACAGCTCCAACCTTCCCATTCAAATTCTGATTTTTGGGGGTGTTTGTTTGTGAATTAAATAGAATATTTAACCTATGTGTATTTGCTTGATGAATGCTAGTTTCTGTATTTTTGTGTATTTCTTTGTGTAATTTTTGCAGTTCAAATCATTGAAAATGCTTAGTCTAGGGATTCCAGTAATTTCTTAATGGTGGTCTGTGGATTCCAGTAATGATTCAGTGGGAGAACCCCAGGATCCAGAAATGATTAAGTGGGGGTCCATGGAAGTCAAATGTTAAGAACAACTAACCTAAAATCGTTGTCTGGCTGGGGGATAACACATTGAGTGAGAAAAAGAGTAGCCCTTCATATTAGATTCTTGATGCTGTAGATTGATTTTACTATGAGAGGTATGGAGGGCAAAACAGAGTGGAAGATAACAAATAGCACTCTAAAACGCCTATATAAATAAATAAGCAATTCATGTTTTTAGATATTTATGCACTGTAAATAAATAATAAACTATGATTGTTTTTTCATATATTTATATAATTATTACTCAGTGGCAGTTGCCACTCTGTAGTTTTCATAGAAAGAGTGTTTTGCTAATACTTGTGGTCCCTTTTGCCAAATCTTCACAAAACTTTAAAAAAAAGTTCATCTATTTCAGCCCATCCCAGGAAAGTTTTGGGGTGATCCATTCAAGTGATGTTAAGAAAAAGGGGTGGAGTGAGGGGGAAATGCACGAGGGGGGGTCCTAAAATTATTTTTTGCCAAGTTAATTCCCATAGGGATTTTGGTAAGCAATACAGAAAAATCGTCTGAACAGAATTACACCAAATTTGGCAGAAAGTTTGATCTTTACTCAGAAAGCATGATTTTTGTGATTTGCTGTAAATCCGTTAATTCATTTCTGATAAAGAAGCATTAAAATTATATTGATATCTGAACAGTTGGCTGTGCCGGTGTCCCACAGTACTCCAGCGGTATAGAAAATTTAACATATTGAGCATTCTGTTGTCAGAGAGGGCTTTTTTTCCCCATCGCCCCTCTTCAGTCCTGTGGGACCGGTACTGACCTAATAGTCTGAGCGATCTGATTGGCTGGCCAAGACATGGGGAAAAATGTTGAGGCCCCCATTGCACAACATGTAAACTCAGTGTTCCAAAGTTACTATTATTATTATTTGTGTATGCATATATATATGTATGTGTTATACGTTGGTAATCTCCTTTGTTGTGCATCATTCTTTAATCTGCATTTTGTTAGCTGCATTTAATTGGTTTAATCTGACCCCTTATCACAGTCATATCAAGATCTCTTTCCTTTCATCTGGTTGCAGATGCCTGCACCCCAGCAAGGTTCACAAAGCCTGCTAAAAAGATACCACCATTGTAAATTGGTAAAGAGACCAGAGCAAAAGCGTGACACTGATACACGTCAGCCCTGCCGCATTCCTGTTTCTTTCCCCTCCAGACACAACAAACTGCTTTTCAACATGCTTACCCTTTTGTAATTGTGACACCTTTTCTCCGTGTTCCCCATTTGTAGGAAAGTAGAATCTGCTCCTTATGGTTACCCCCCACTTTTTGCTTTTTGCACCCACTGTTTTGACTTGTCTGACTAGGATCCTGCTATTCTGAACCCCAGCCTATCTGCTTTATCTCTTAAATTGATATGTATGTACTTTAGTACAACTCCAGATTGGATACTGGGGTACCCTTATCAGTCCCTAGTATATGGTACACATGTACCCAGGTACCCCAGAGGCCTCCCATGGCCTGAAGCATGTATTATGCCACCCATGAGAGGCCATGCAAAATGGAACCTCAGGTCTGCTACTGCGGCCTGTGTAAGCTGGTGCTTGCACCACTTACGAGAGATATAGGTTCATTATATCCCTATATATCACTACACTTAAAACTTTATAAGTCACCCCTATAGTAGTCCTTAACAATCCTGAAGGCAGGGTGCTGGGTTTATGTGGGAGAGTGCTCCTACATGAGCAGGGCACCTCTGCAGTCTTCAGAGAACATTCTCCCGGGCTGTATGTGAATCTTCCAGACATATAGGTAGAGGTGTATTAAATTCTCACGGTAAATGCTATCTCAAACGACTGCAACAAAGTATGTTGTGTTTGGTGTCAAACCCCTTGGTATCATACCTTCTCATCAGTAACTGGTGGGGGAGGTATGATTCCTCCCCTCAGAACCGAGGTTCTGGGGGTACCTAAGTCTACAGGTACCAACTTTCTCGAGCCTTACAGAACAAAATGGATGCTGCCAGCCACAGACACAAGTCTGCCCTCCTGCTGCTGAGCCAAGCTCGAGCAGAGGAAGGTCGGACAATAGGTATCCTGTCACAGGGAGGTGTGACCACCTTCCAGACAGGATTTAGTGTATTGCGGCTGGGTGGGTGCACGGTCTCTGTGCCAGAAAGTCTGCACGAGGGGCACATTTGGTGTCCCTGTGCATAGTCCAGCTCAAACCAGTTCTGGGAGCCATTTGCTCCTGCTCTGGCGGGGAACTGGACAAAGGACATGGGTTAGCCACCCCTCTGCCCTGACCCTCCCCTATGAGGGTCCCTAGAATCGGCCCAACCCTTTCCCGCCTTTTCCCGTGGGTATAAAATGGGTTACCTGGCTACAGGACATTAGATATGACGTGGACAAGATTCTGCAAGAAGATACTGTAAGAAAGTGGCTCTATATATACTAGACCAAAGTAAGGTACAGTGTGTATAGAGTCCCCAGAGGGTTGGCAAAGGCTAAAGTTAGATATAACCTTACTCTCTAAAGTGGTAGCTTGATCGAGCAGTAAGTCAGTATCAGAGGACAGTGTAAAGCATTTGTTGTACACACTCAGTCAGCAAATGGCCTCACATACTCAAGAACTGGACTCTAGGCCAATTGTTTTGTATCAAAAGATATAGTTGTTTTATTTTAGAACCAACAAGGTATCAAAATGTACTTTTCCAGGATGAGTTACTTTAGTTAAATATTTTTCAAATAGGCAATAGACTTTTTGAATGCAATAGTTACAGTTTTTTGCAATAGGCAACGCAATTTCAAACCCAATGCAATATTGAGCTCAATGGGAATTTCTAGTTATATGCAATTAGTTACTTTGTGGATTCCTTTTCTAACCTCAAGACTGGATCCTAGAATCAGTCCTGGGACATGTCCTGTAAACAGTTAAGTAAAAGCATTTTGGTTACAGTAGTGATTTTTAAGGAATATTATTGTATTTTAAAAGTTGACAGAAACTTTTTCAGTTGAAATTACCAATGTTATCCTATGGAAGGAAATTCAAGTTGCAGGTAAAGTATGTTCATGTTACTTTTGTAATCCAGTGCTGGACTCGTAGGTTCAGACCTGGGACCTCTATCTAAAACAGGCAAGTAATTACGTTTTTATCGTTGGCGCGATTTTTAGAAAATATTTGTAAGTTTCAAAAATCAACACTTAGAAAGTTTTTCAGCAAAAAGCAGGCAATGATATCCTGTGGAAGGAAATTCAAGTTACTGGTAAGTACGGTTAGAATACTTTTTCAGGGTCAGTACTGGGCTCAAAGATGCAGCACTGAGGTCTCTCCTGATAGCAGGTGAGTAAATCGGAATTCGTAGTTCGGCTGATTTTAGATGAATATTTGAAAGTTCCAAAACTCCACACTTAAAAGAATTTCTAAGTGAAACCAGTCAATGTTAGCCTATGGAAGAAAAGTGAGTTATCGGCTTTTAGATAAGTACTCGACTGGCAGAGTTAAGGCTCTGGGCATAGACTCAGGGGTCTCCCAGGGTCAGGTAGGTACAGTTGGTACACCCTCAGCGGCACATGGGCAGCCGGGTGCAGAGGTAGTTAGGCGCAAAATTATCCAATGGTAGGCAGGGGGCCTTCGGTTGGTGGCTGCTGGCTATCAGGCCACGCAGCTGTGGGAGCTGGGCTCCTGGTTACTTGCTCAGGGCAAATGGGGAAGTAGGATAGGGCAAAGGTTGCACTGCCAGGGGCACTCAGGCGGCTGGGTGCAGGGTGCTTTTGAGCGGTCGGGTGCTCAATGTTATTCAATGGAGATCTTGAAAAGGGAACAAAGGCTGCAGGTTCAGGGACGGAGGATCTTCTGGAGCGACTAACAATTCGAGGGGTAAGTTGGGATCTTGGAGGGTAGGTAGGCACCCCGGAGCTGGGCACAAGGGGCCGGGGTGCCGGGTGCAGGGGTGTCTTTTGGCATCGGGAAATCTTACCCTCTGCTGGTCGCGGTTGGGGGGTGGTCCCTGGTTCTGAGGCTGCAGGTGTCATCTGGGTCGTCGAGGAGGGTCCTTGGGCACTGGATTCCAGGTCAGAATCGCCAGGGGGACGTCCCCAGGGTCTTGTCCACTCAGGCACAGGCCGGGCTCGGCGGGTGCAGAGTGGGCTGGATTCGCGGTTCCTGGCTGGCACCAGGGGAACTGCTGTTTGAGCAGAACCACTGATCATGGGAGTCCCATTCTCTAAGAGGGTTAAGGCAGGCAGGTCCCTCAGGGTTCTGGAGTTGCTGTCCGCAGGAGACGCCAGGATTTAGCAGGAGCAGTTTCAAGGATCAACAGGCCTGTAGGGTTGGGGCCAAGTCAGTTGGTGTCGTCCTCTTGTTAGCAGCTGCACGGCAGGTCTTCTTCTTCTTCTTAGTCTTCTTTCGAAATCGGGATCTGAGGAAGGAAGGTTCAAGGTTCCCCTAAATAATAAATTTAGGAAAGTTACAGGTAGAGTGAGGGCAGGGACAATGGGTCCCTGTCCTGGGGTGGGTACACCCCATATCCTGCTCCTCTCCTATGAGAGGGGGGAAGGTGCCTAGCTGTGATTGGGTAGGTCTCCCCATCCTCAAGATGTTGGTAGCCCGGAGTCGTGCCTCACCTCGCCTCTCCCACCTGAGGGGTGGAGTTGGCACAGGCTGGCACACCTCCTTCCCTGACGTAGGGTTTCCCGCTAGTCTTCCCGCCAGAGTGGGGGTCAGAACTGGTGGGGGTCAGTTGCTGAGTACAGCAAGTGGCCTGGAGAAGCTCACAAAGGCGGCATGCCTTTGAAGCTTCCCCCTGCCCATCCTGGGGGAGGAGACCTAGCACCTCGCCAGGATGTGCATTGTTGCAGGCCCAGGAGAGCGGGGGGCTCTCCACCCAGGGGTCCATCAACATGTCTGCTGTGTGGCAGCCTAGGCAGCTTCTCAGACAAGACGTGGATTGTAGGTTAGGTTTCAGGGGGCATCTCTAAGATGCCCTCTGTAGTGCATTTTTACATTACATCCCACACTGGCATCAGTGTGTGTTTAATGTGCTGATAAGTTTGATATCCAACTTGTCAGTCTTCATTGTAGCCATTATGGTGCTGTGGAGTTCGTAACGACAACCTCTTAGCATCTTATACTCTTAATGGCATCACTGCACTTACAGCGCCCAGGAATGGCCCTGGGTACTGTAGGGGCACAGGGCTCATGCACCTGTGCCCACACCACTGGCATAGGGCACCCAGCTAGAGGGGTGACTGATGTATGCCAGGGCAGTGGGTTTGTGGGCATGGCACACTGGGATGTGTGCCAAGTCAAATCTTTGTTTAGTTCTGCACCAGGACACTCAGCCTGCAAAGACAGTGTGTGTGTGTCGGGATGCAGGGCCCCTAAGGGTGGCATAATAAGTGCTGCAGCCCTTAGGGGTCTTTTCTGGTCACAATACCCTGGGTACCTATGGCACCATTTACCAGGGTTTGACATGTGGCCAGAGATGCCAATTGGGTTTTAGCTTCAATGCAGTTTTAGGGAAGGAACATAGGCCCTGGGCACTTGATTGGCAGGAGCCCAGGGCACACTGAGTCAAAGCACATCAGAAATTCAGCAAAAGTGGGGGCATACCATGCAAGAAAGATGGCACGTTCTCACAGATACTACTACACTTCGACCCTCTGGACACACTGGACTTCACTGGACCTACCTTGGGCTCAACTTCATCTTCCCTTGCCATCCCCAGTCTCGCCACTGCCCGTGATCCATACAGGCTCCATGCTGGACACTGTGGACCTCCAAGACAACAGAAGAATCTCCCTTGGGGTGACGGAGTCACTCCTGTGCAAGCGCAGGCACCGTAACGCCTCTGACCAGTTTGCTGCTCCAGAGCTCCTGTGGACTCCAAAGACTCCAGCAACACAGGAGGTGGGTTTCTGAAGGGTTCCGAGGTTGAGCTGCCCTCTCACTAAGTTTGAGGTGGATATCACTCGTGGGGACAGTATACCCGTACCCCTCTGCACCGTGTTCATTTGCAGCTGCACATGCTTGTTGTCGTGCAACAATTCCATGCAATGGGCGACTTGTAGCCCTGACCTCAGCACATCTTTTCTGAGAAGGACTCCGGCATCCTCGCACTCTGTGCCCTGCTAGCTGGTATCCTCGCGACTCCTGTGCCTTTGGCCTTTTTGTCCACTTGAGGGTCAACTTTGCTTTATTTGGGCTCCCCTAGTTGCTCCAGGCCTGCCCTGACTCCCCTTGCTGTGGTGAGTCTCCTGGTCCTTGCTGGGCCAGATCGACACCGAATTTGACCATCTACATTGTTTGCCGCTGCCAAGGCTTGTTGGTGCTCCAGCTGGACACTGACCCCTCAGTACTCTACATCCTTCTTGGGACAGGATGCCTCTGGCACCTGGTCGTCCTAGACTTATCCGGTCCTCGCAGCTGAAGAGTTAAGATCACCATCAACACATCTGAAGCACCTCACATCGGTGGGCATTCGTCTACCGACCCCCTGATCCTCTGTCCACTCTTTCAGGTTCTTCTCATCTAGAATCCATGTTTGTATTCCACCAGCCACTCTTTTTTTTTTTGATAATCAAAAGAAACCACAGAATTACACTGGCAGCAAAATCAGGCCCATTATGTCGATGATAAACAAAAGCAAAGATGCTGACAGAGACCTGTTAATCATGCTTCAGAGTAGATTTTCTTGCAAGGTTATCATGATACATATGAGCACACACACCACTCAAGACAATAGATTGAACCATTTACTCCAAATATTTTCGAATAGTTCAGGGCAGCCCGGGCTTCGAAGAGGGGTTTCTCCTTGGTCCCCCACAGATCCACTCCCCATCTCCACCTCTGTACAGTAGGTGGCTTGGCCTGAGACCAGAGTGCCACAATTTCACGTTTCGCCACCGCCACTGCAGCCCCAAGAAAGCGTTTTTCGGCCCGAAGCTGTCCAGGCCATCAAAAACACCTAAAATCAGGTGTAATGGGTAGTGGGGAACCGCCCACCCCAGGGTCTGTGTAAGTTCCAGCTCCACACCCGCCCAAAATGACGCAATGACAGGACATTGCCAGATCATATGGTAAAAGTCTGCTAGAGTGTGATTGCATCGTGTACAAGTCTGGGAGAGCCGCAGTCGGGCTCTATACAAATACACAGAGGTTAGATATGCCATGTGTAGGTAGTAGAGTTGAATTAGATGCAATTTGGTGGAGGTCGTCAAGGACTTGGGAGCCATCAGAGCATCTTGCCAGCCTGCATCCTCCAAGGGGCCCAGCCAAACCTCCCAGCGGGCGCGCAGTTAGTCTTGGGTCGCGGGCCGTTGTTCACTAGGGAGCTGTAGATCTGCAACACCCCTCCTTTACCGAGGTTCCCCATCATCACTTGAGCCTCGAGGGGACTGAATTTGGGGAGGAAGGTGGGAGACGTAATGTGCGCATTGAGGACATGCCAAAACTGCAGGTATTTGTAAAACTGGGAAGAGTGGAGGGAGTAGCGCTGCTGCAAATCTGCAAAGGCTCTGATGTGGTCCCCAGCCCAGATGTCTCCAAGAAGCGAAATCCCAAAGCGGTCCCATTGACGGAAGTCCCAGGGAGTGGAAGTATTGCGCAGCCATGTACCATGCCACAAGGGTGTATGTTGAGTAAGCTTCTCATCCCATTTCGTGTGGCGCAGAGCCGTGCGCCAAGCCAATAGGACTGTCCTAGTGATGGGGGGAAGGATTTGTGGTATGGGTGCCCCGTACAAGAAGGCTTGGAGCTGTGGAAAGTTCATAGACCGGAGCTCAACCTGGTACGCCGGGTCTGACCAGCCGCCGGTGAACCACTCATGAACCACGATAAGTCTTGTGGCCAGGTAGTAGAGGTGAAGATTGGTCACACCCATGCCACCATCATAAGGAGGTATCCAACAGTGAGCTAGGGCCATACGTGGCCTCCCGCCTATCCATGAAAACCGGGTGAGGAGACCATCAATTTCACAGAACCAGCTCCCCAGGAGGTGAAAGGTTATGTATTAAAGAATATATAAAAAGCGGGGAGAACCATCATTTTAAAAAGCGCACTTCTGCCAAGGGGATGAAGAGGAAGGGACTGCCATTGCTTGAGGTCTGCCTTGGCCTTGGTAACCAGGGGCATAAGGTTAAGGGCCCATTCAAGTTCTGGGAGAAGGTGACCCAGACTCACAAGTATTTGAATGACTGCCTACGCAAGGGAATGGTTGTTTGCCAATCGAAACAGGCACGTGACGGGTAGAGGGGAACCAGAGTGGATATCGCCGGGTTGAGCCGTAGGCCGGAGACTCGCTCAGAGGCAGAAAGGACGTCCAAGCAGCGTGGGCCGGAGTCCTCGGGATCCGCTAGGAATAGGAGGACCTCGTCGGCATAAAGGGCGACCTTGTCGATCTAGTAGGGATCCCAGGCCCATCCCCGGATGCGGGGATCTTGGCGTATGAGAGAGGCCAGGGGCTCCATTGCTAGCGCAAATAAAAGCGGCGAGAGTGGACAGCCTTGGCGGGTGCCCCTCTGGATGAGGAATGCCTCCGAAAGCATGCCATTAATTAGGACCCGTGCTTTAGGGCTAGAATATAGAACTCGGCTGAAACACCTGAATGGGAGGCCAAATCCCATCGCCTCCAGCACGTCTTCCAGCTAGCTCCAGTCAACTGTATCAAAAGCTTTTTCAAAATCAATGAAAAGCAAGGCCAAGTATACGGTGCGCTTATTGCGGTGTGCGAGGGCGAGGTGGAGACGGCATATGCAAAGCGGGTACCACGGGCAGGCATGAAGCCACATTGGTCTGAGTGGACCAAGTCATTCAAGAGGAGGCGGAGGCGTAGAGCCAAGGCAGTGGCAAAGATTTTCACCTCTGTGTTGATAAGGAAAATGGGTCGGTAGTCGGCGCAAGAGAGGGAAGGGGGTTGTGTCTTCGGAAGAACCACAATAGTGGCCACGTCGGTCTCTGGGGCGAAGGACCCAGTGTCCACCACATGGTGGAACAGATCCACCAGGTGCGGAACCAACCCACCTAACACTTTTAATGCTTCCAGCAGCAGCATTTCTTTGTTGACATCCATAGAGAATGACAAGGGTTTCAGGAACCACTTTGTGCCTATGCACCCGGCTCCTCTGGGATAGGTAACTCTGGTAGAAAGGTATCCACGGGTGGGGTGGCTCTTCAAACTCCTAAGTTCCAAGGGTTGTCTTCGTAATCTGCTGGGAAGGGTCCTTAATCTCTGATTTTCCAACCGCGACCTTCCCATTGAATTGTACCGAGCACGCAGTTGTGTTCTCACTCTGCACCCGTCCTCCGTGGGGTCCCTATTCACTCACCTTAGGTGGTTCCTTGGGGTCCCAGCAATTGTACACCTCCTAAATTAAGTCTAGTTCCGAGTTGTGGTTCTTATACCACTTATTTAGTATATGGTTTGGTCTCCCCCTGGAGCCCACTTTGTATTGTGCTACTTTGGTTTGATTCTTTGCAACTGTATTATTTGATTTGTGTTCTATCCTCATCTAGAGGATACTAGAGAGTGTTATAGATAACAAATACATATTTTTAGAACTCCTGTGTGGTTTCCCTTTCATTTAACCAATACTATACGGTTGCATTCTGGTAAAACAAGGTGCTTAACATTTCTTCAAGACTTAGCCTGAAGGCTGCTCTCCATAGCTACCACTAGGATAGCTTTCAATAAAGGTTATCTTTGACCTAATCCCCATGAGGGTTGTTTGGACAAGTACAAGGTGCCCACTTTAACTAGTGGAAAACATATACCAGGCCAACTTCTTGCATTGGTGGCAGCGGTGAAATTCAAGCCTGCATTGTTTTACCATGAAAAATCTTTTGTATTTATTAACTGAAAAATCACTAGTATCTAGGAACATATAATACTAGCTTAAGATAGTAAGTTCTGCTGAACTTGGGGTTCGATAAGTCAAAGGTCTTGCATGTTCTTTCTTTAATCTAAGAGAGTTTAGTTCCCACTAGGTCAGGTAGGTGCCTACACCACATCTCACTTAGTATGTCTTCTACTGGGAATGCCACTGATAGCATCCTGCCTACTAAATATGATAGCTTTGCATTCACTGAATTGAAAGCCATGTGTGTATCTACAAAGCTGAAGACAGGGAGAAAAGTCTCTTAGATGCATTACTGCTAGATGACATTAGGAAGACACCTGGGTCAGATGAGCAGGATAGAGTGGGTGGTACAAGGGAAGAGGATAGGTCAGGAGGGGATACCTTCTATGACCTAGAGTCCAACCCTGGACAGGAGGATCAAAATGATTCACCCCTGAACAACTCAGATCCCGCAGAGGAAGAAGAGGAAGAGGGTCAAGAGGACCATCCTTTTATTCCTCCAGGGAGAGTGCAGAGTTTACCAAGGAGATCTAAATCTCCCTCTACTGAGTCAGATCATTCTAGACATTCTGAAGGGACCTCTGCTTCTAGCAAGAGGGATAACTCTTATGACAGGGAGTGTCAACCTCTAGAGCTTGAGAGAGCTAAGATTAGGCTTAGGCAACAGCAGTTGGTCCTAGATAAAGAGTCCTTAGAAGTTCAGAAGACTAGAAAGAAATTGGGACTAGAGTCCCATGGTGGCAGCTATAGTGCCCCTAGGGTTAGGAACACACCGTTGATCATAGGAACTTGAGCAAGATTGACCCTCCCTTCCATGTAGGGGATGACATCCAGAAATGGATAACTGCTTTAGAGAGGGCCTGTTAAGTGTGGAAGGTCCCTCAAGAGCAGTGGTCAGCTATCTTGTGGCTCTCATTTGCTCAAAAGGGTAGAGATAAGCACCTCACTGTTGAAGAAGAGGATGCTGACAATTATTCAGTCCTGAAGAGTGCTCTCATTGAAGGGT